>NC_052053.1:79090371-80349121 GCF_903992535.2 Arvicola amphibius | reverse complement strand
ACAGTTGGGAACTTAGCTAAACCCTGACAGTCAGCGTACGAGGGACAGGCAGGTGACCGCCTTCCACCTCCGAATCACTCTGGGCAGAAGTCGACCTGGCCACCAGGCTTATCTCAGTCTGTCTTCTAGGGGCCAGGAACCCCCTCTGGTCTCAGTTTCACGACCTAAACAACAAGTCACAGAGTGACCTTTCAGGTATAGTTCTTTTCTGTCCCTGCTGGGCCTTGGGGGAAGCTGCTGGGCCCTGGGGAAGCTGCTCACTTGGGGGAATCACCTAGCTAGGCATGGGCTAAGGGCTCAAGAAGCAAAGAGAAGGCTCTTTACGTTGTCAAAACAGAGTGGCCTCCAGGCACCTCCTGTTTACCAAGGCTGAGCAAATACAGCCGGGCCCTAGCAACAGGCACAAAGGGGCCCTTGTGCCTCTGTTCCCTGGACTCCCACCCCAGCCCAGCCTGACTGGGAGCTCTCTGAGAGGCAGGGAACCTCACCTGCAGCAGCCTGGCAGGTGGGAGCTGGGTGAGTGCACGCAGGGCTTGCTCTGTGCTAGCTTTGAACAGTCGGGTCTTCAGGCAGTGTTCGGCACAGGCAGGAAACGGCCCGTTTTTCCCATCAGCAAACCGAGGCTCGGAGGGGAGCCTGACAGGAGCTAGGAGGAGCATGTGCTCTCAGACCAAGGAAGCAGCCTTGTCCAAGGGAACTGTATTCAGCACGCATGTCGAACCCTTCTCCCACCATATGTTAACAGGACAGACACAGCCTTCACGGATCTCCTGGCATGTGGACCCGAAGTGAGAAAAGCGGTGTGAGGATTTCGCCTGGTAAACTCTGCAAGCCTTGACCTGGGCTGCAAGAACAGGCAGGAGTCAGGAATAACTGAGGAGTCCCCAAGGGAGCACCAAAACTCCCTCAGCCCATCTGAGAATGTCAGGGGCAGGGTGTTTCCAGTGCCCCGCGTTCGGGCAGCGCCCATACAACAGGCAGAGGTGCCTACTATCTGATTTTAGTGGGGGATGAGCTGTTCTGGATGGCTAGAATGATGAACGCCAAAGTTGAAAACAAAGCTGAGCTCCAGGAGGGACTGGGGGGATGGCTTGGCTGGTTAAGAGCTCGCACACAAGCATGAAGACCTACCTGAGTTTGATCTCCAGCATCCACACGAGGCTCGGTGTGGGAGTGCCCTTTTAAAACCCAGCTCTGGGAGGCAAGAGACCAGCGCATCCTTGTGGTTCTGCAGCCAGCCTCACCTAGTCATGAGGCTTCCCTAACCAGTGAGAGATCCTGTCTCTAAAAACAAGAGAACAATGTCTGAAGTTGACCTCTGACCTTCATGTGCACCTTCGCCTCCCTGCCCACACCTGCACTCATGCCCCTCCACAAAATAAATCTTTTTTTTTTTTTTTTTAAATGGACACAAACAGAAAAAGACTGGAAAAGGATAATTTCTATGAAAGAAATTGCGGCAAACCCTAGGGAATGAAGTTAACTTGACCGGCAGCAAATGTTCAATAAAGGGCAGCGATGGAGCCCTGGCTTAGCGTGGGTGAAGCCCCAGCTTCCACGGCCACAACAGCAGAAAACATTAATAACAATGAAAGCAACAGTGAGATTTTCTTCTCTTCCGTTGCATTTGCAGAGGGTCTGAGGGTCTTCTTCCAGAGTCTGGCAAACAGATCTGCACAATGCAGGCCCGTCTAGTGGCTTCTTGCCTCCTACATAAATTAGGGACCTTGCTGTTGCTGGCCTGTAAAATGGACTGTGACAGCACCTGCCTCCCTGGGGGAGAGGATCGGTCATTGTGTTGTGAGTTTATTATGCCTGAGTGCTTGAAGATGCGGCAGGGGAGGCTGAAGGGCTCTGTGTAGGTAGCTATTCCGTTTATGGTTATTGTTGTTCAAAGTGCAAGTCGTATAAACGCACCCTTGCTAAATACCATCAAAGAGCTGTGCTCTTCAGTTTTCAGTGAGCCTGAGTCCAGGGTTGGGAACTGCACAAGCTGACATAGGGCAGCACTGAAGGATGACAAATGACAAGAGGTGATGTCAATGTCTGTGAGGGGTGAGTCATTCATTCTGATTGTCTGTGCAGCGGGATGCTGTCCAGCATCAGAGGAAGTGGAGGTGCTTCTGCAGACATCATAGTAAAGGGGGGAAAAGCAGCCACTTGGAAGGGGTGCATCTCTGCAGGGTGGTGAGATGGGTATCTGGGTGCAGGCTGCACCAGGGAGGGGACCCCGAGTGTGGGAAAGGCTCCTCTGCATGAAATGCTTTAAGGCTGCTTTCCATTTCCTTGTTAAACTTTATGTACTGTTTAAATCATTTTTTTTTTGTCTGTTTGTTTTGAAATAGTCTCACTAAATAGCCCTGGATGCCCTAGAACTCACTATGTAGACCAGGCTGGCCTCGGACTATAGACATCTGCCTACCTCTGTCTACTGAGTGTTGGGATTAAAGGCTTGTGCCATCACATCCGGTCCTGAATTTTTTTCTCTTTAGTGTAGATTGTTTTTAGTTGTTTGTTTATAAAAGCTCCCGGAAGTTATTTCCTTTTGTTTAGAAGGAGCAACACGAGGCTGGAGAGATAATTCTTTTGGTAAAGTGTTTGCCGTACAAACATTAAGGACCTGAATTCAATCCACAGCACAAACACAGCTGCGGTCAGTGAACAGAGAACCATGAGACCCTGTTTCAAAAAATAAAGTAGATGGGACGCCTGAGGAACAGCTGAGGTCATCCTGTGGGCTCCACATGCATGCATGTTCACACCTCTAGGCACACGAATGCACACATGTGCACGCTCACACAAATGCACACATACACACATGCATGCATGCACACACGTGCACACACACATGCACGCATGCACAAAGCAAATTTGAATAGACTGGAAATCTGAGTCTCTGTTTCTGGGTCTAGAACAGGGGTGCAGGTGAGGTATAATCTGGAGATTCTCAGTGGGAATCCAGTCAGTGCTATGGGGTGAGGAGGTTAGGGGTGCCATCCACCAGGGAGGACACGGGAAAGGTCCTGGACTCGAAACACAGTGCACAACAGGGAGAGGACAGGTAGAAAAGTTGTCCTCGACCTTGGGGACTGACAGGCCAGGTTCAGGACAGCTTTATCAGAAGTGCCAGAGTTGAGAGGGGCTCTTCCCAGGGCTCCTGCTGCTTTTAGCTGCTCACGTTTGGATACCGTCCTGCGGAGTTCCTGGGAAGGGGTGGTGGGGTGAACCCCTTGCCTGTCTTCTCAAGGAGACAGGCCAAGGGGGCAGCGGGACACCCTCAGAGCAGCAATCTTCCCTCTTGGAACCTCCTGAGGCTGAGGCTGTGACTGGGTCAGGGCCCAGGGCCTGGGCTACCCTGCGACCTTATAAGCCAGTCTCCCGTATCTGCTGGAACTATCTATGGCTACCAGGCTGTGGCCATCTTAGAGGCAAAGGACACATGCCACTCCCCAGATCTGCCCAACTCTTCAGCACAGAGGTCTGACCAGTGGCGCTCTGTATAAACGGGACTCTATATGTGTTCCAGCCACCCTGTTGCCCGCTGCCAGGGTTCCGTACCTGAAGGAGGAGGAGCTAGCTCCCCAGCATCATGCTGATGGCCCAGAAATTACTGCAGACTTTTGGGGAGCTGTCCTTTACACTGTGCAATGTTCAGTTAGTAACAGCGCCTGTCAGCTGGGACAATGTGACAACCCCAAATGCCAGCAGGCATTTATTGCCAAATGACTCCTGGGGTGGGGAGTCACGATTACCCCAGGTCTGAACTTTGGCTCTCTGTAATCTTTGTGACCATCAGTCCCCTCTCCTGGGCAGAGTCTCCACACCCTTCACGCCCTGAGCGCCCTGCCCACGAAAGGAGGAAGAGTGGAGGCAGAGCGGTCAGCCCATTAGTGCCTCCAGCTGGCCCTGGACCAGGAGGATGGGCTGGGAGATACCTCTGCAAGCTATTGGCTCTGGCGGGTGAAGCATCCCTACATTTTTAGTGAAACTTTTATTTGCTGTAATAGCCGTCTGCCACCCCCTACACACAGGGATGACAGCCCTATCAACCTGCCACTGGAGGGAGGCTTACTCTTGTTGGATCACTGCTCCTATATCCTTCACCCCCAGTTACTATGCTCTCCAAGGCAGGGCCACTGGAGGGATGGCAAATAATTGTTATTATTATTATGTTGGTTTTTAGAGACAGTGTTTCTCTGTGTGTAGACTTTGCTTTCCTGGAACTTACTCTGTAGACTAGGCTGGCCTCAGACTCGCAGAGATCCACCTTCCTCTGCCTCCCAAGTGCCGGGATTAAAGGCTCGTGCCAGCATTCACTTGGTGGCAAATTATTTTTAACACTATTTAAAGACGGAAGTGTCATGATACCCAGGCTAGACTTGAACTCACTATGTAGCTGAAGATGACCTTGAATGTCTGACTTTCCTGCCTCTGCCTTCTGAGTGCTAGGAATACCAGTGCTCACCACTGAGCCCAATCTATGCAGTGCTGGCTATCGAACCTAGTGCTGTGTGCACGCTATTCAAGCAGTCTTCTGGCTGAGCCGCATCTCAGGATGGCACAGCGACAACCCAAACCTCTGTGGAACCCTTCTCTCAGAAGGGCACTTCCAGGACGGGGACTGAAGAGGCCCTACCTCTCAGGCTCAGGGGAGGACTTCCATGCTGTGTGTAGGGTCATGCCTGAAACCAAAGCCATTTGAGGGCGGCAGATGAGCTGCCTGGAAGGCCAGTTTCCGCTGCAGCTACCTGGCTGGAGCTGTCCATGCAGAGACCCAAGGAGCTCCAGGCATCTACAGAGTCAAGGACCCCAAACTTCCCTTTTGTGGAGCTCAGAAGGGCCACAAGCAGATGTACAGCCTGGGTACCGGCAGACCCCCACAGGGCTTTCCAGCCACACCACAGAAGGAATACCTCTCCAGAAGGAAAAGTTGTCATTTGTCCCCAGAGAGGAGATGCTGGACCCAAACAAGAAAGCTCCACGCTCAGGGTCAGCCAACTTGCCTCTACTCTGGCTTAGGGAACTGAAAGATAAGCATTTTAATTTTCATTCTAGAAAGACTCGCCACTAGGCCATTCTCAACAAAGAAAATTCCTAAATGAATTCCTGCTGATCTGCCCCGTGAGAGGATCCAGCTGGTCTTTTGAGATCCCAGGGATGGGGAGCATGGCCCCTCTGCTGTCTCTTTAAGGGGACAAAGGCTGAGCCGTGGCCCAGCATTCATCCACAGCTCCTACAGAAGACTGGCTGGTGAGGGTCATGGGAGAAGAGGACCACGGGGAATACAGCCACTAGGTGTGTCACAGTGCCACCAAAGGCTGAGAGTTGTAGCACAAGGTGTCTAGGTCTCAGGGACAGTGACAGTGTGATCAACATTGTGTTCCTGAGACGGGTACAGGCCAGGAGAGTAGCCCTTGCTTCCAGAGAGTTATTTCCACTTTTGAGGCCCAGCTGCACTGGAATTCGGGGTCCCTCTCACCTCCTCAGAGAGATTACATTCCCCTGCCTTCTGTGTGGCCTGCCTTCAGACTGCCCCCTGGAGGACGGATGGGGGATGATGCTCAGCAGCACAAGTGGTAGACATTTTGGTACCCTTTGCCTTCCACTAGCACACAAAACTGGATTTTATTCAATACAGTGGGAGACAGAGTGGGAGACAGATCTTTGTTGCTGCCAGTTTGTCCCTGTCATAATTACTCTGGAGTCTTCTTGTTTGCCAGACTCCTTTGCAGCTAGAGGAAGCCATTGGCACCATTTCAGGGAAATGTAAGGGAAAGTCTAGGTGGGGACAGACTCTGGAGAGAGGTTCTGCTTATCCATGGTGGAGATGAATCTGGCAAGAGAGTTTTCTTAGGTTGCCACACTCTGTGTTTATTATGAAAGGCAGACATAATTTCTGGTGTGGCAGCAGTTAGCCTATAGCCTATAGCTCCAACTTAGCCCTGAAGATAACGGGCAGACAGACTGGGAAAAATATTGAGTCCTGAGACCACATAAGCCCAGGGTTTGTTGAATGGGTAATTGTCCTCCTTTTGTGGTTAGCTGGAGTCTGTTGCTTGCACACCAGAGAAGCACGGGGATCGGTGTGCTCACTGTGAGTACCTGGTGCAGCGCCTAGCACACAATGGGTCCCCAGGAGACAGTGGCTGCCACCACCATCATGTGTGTATAAGTTGCTTACTCATGTAAGCACATGTGGATGAATGCTAGCTCTGTGATTTGCACATACAAGGACCTCTGGGGTCATGAAAGTCCAGGAAATGTCACTTGGCTCAGGCAAGCGGGCCACTCCCTTTGCCTGATGAAAGTCTGTTTCCTTAACTGTATGCTGAGAATAGAGGCAAAGTTGTTAGCACTGGGCCTCATACTGCAGAGGTGGGGGTGAGACGCTGGTGAGAAACTGAGACTAAGAGAGGCCCATAGAAATGCCTCATATAGAATCTGTATGTCGGAGGGCTGTGTGTGCATGAGTGTGCATAGTTGAATGCATGCTTATATATAACGGTGTGTGCACAAGGCACATAGGCAGGGCTGTACATATGTGTGCAGAGGTATATGTGCACATGTGAAGGGGTGTATGTGCAAAGTTGCAATGCAAGGCTATGTCTGTGTACTCAGGGTTTTATATATGAGCGTGCAGGATGTGTATGCATGTGAGGGCCTGTGTGTACACAGAGGTATGTGTGTGCAAAAGTGAGGATGTATATGCAAGGGCACATTGCAGAATATGTAGACCACACGCAGTAACCTGTGTGCAAGGAGTGTACATTTATGCAGAGGTATGTATACAGGTGTATGGCATACTTCTGTGTGTGCAAGTATGTGTGTGTAAACACATGCATGTCTGCAAGGGTGCACCTAAAGTGTGTGGACATGTGCAGGGGTATGTATACCCAGTTATTCCAGCCAGTGTGTAGATAAACCCTAGAGACTATGATTTGAGGGTGCCTGTCCTTGGCCCTACTAGAATGGAGGTAACTTGTGCATCCCAGGCTTCCAGACTTCTGCCTTCACACGCCTCCCCTGTGCACCCCTGGTTCCTCAGAGGCCAGTGCTCCCCAAGGCTGCCTCCTGTTGCCTTCTTCAAAACACTACCAGCAGCAGCACCACCAGCAGCTGCCCCCTCCTTTTGGCAGCCGGCCTGGCCTGGCCTGCCCACCTTAGCACGATGTTTTCTGGGATCCAGACTCTCCCCTCTCAGCATCTTCCAGGGTCAGTAGCTGTGATGCAGCTGCTCTTCCCAACGGCTTCCTTTTCCTGTGAGGCCTGACCAAAATACCCATCAAGTCATGCTGCACCCTCTAGGCTTCTCCATCTGGGCTCTTTCGGGGACTTAGGCTGGGACCTGCTTGAGCAGGAAGGAAGGTGAAGAAGTCCCAGGCTCCTAGAATCCCGTTGCTTGCCCCACCCTCATCACACTCTTCTCTGTCACAGCAGAGCCTCCTGGCTTCCCTGAGAACAGGATCCCGCTGGACCAGAAACTCTGGCTCATTGGTTGGCCAATGCTGGTCAACATGCTAGTCCCACTTCCTCCTTCTCCTCCTCCTCTTTTCCCTCCTCCTCTTCTTTCTCCTCCTCCTTCCTCTTCCTCCTCCTCCTCTTCTCCCTCCTCCTCTTCTTCCTCCTCCTCCTCTTCTCCCTCCTCCTCTTCTTTCTCCTCCTCCTCCTCCTCCTCCTCCTTCCTCCTCCTCCTCCTTCCTCCTCCTCCTCTTCCTCTTCTCCCTCTTCCTCTTCTTCCTCCTCCTCCTCCTCCTCCTCTTCTCCCTCTTCCTCTTCTTCCTCCTCCTCCTTCTTCCTCCTCCCCCTCCTCCTCCTCTTCTCCCTCTTCCTCTTCTTCCTCTTCCTCCTCCTTCCTCCTTCTCCTCCTCTTTCTTCTTTATCTTTTCTTTAATCTCATCCTCAAGTCCCCCTCCCCACCTATCGCGTGAGGCAGCCCTGACTCTGGGGTCACCAGTCCTCCAGTTACAAGCTTCATGCACCTTCACAGTCTTCTCATTCCTTCCCACTATCTCGTCCTAGCGTCCTCCCTACAGGGAGACTTTGATCCAGCCTGGGCCCTGAGCCAAAAAGTCATTAAAACAGAGAGCAGCCAAGGAGAGGGGAACATATCCCTTCTGGCTGGAGAAAGCCAAACACTGTTACCCTCCAGGCCCTAGCTCCCCCAGGAGTGCAGGGAGGGTGGAAATGGGAGCTGGGCAGGTGCAGTCAGGAGCTGAAGTGTTGGGAGGAGTGGTTTGGGGGTGGCCCCAAGGCTGTTGGCAGAGTGCAGGGCTTGAGTTATGTCTGCTGAGGTCTGGAGAAACACTCAGACCCTGGGGGACCATAACTTTCTTGGAATGGATACCACAGAGGTCTGGCATGGAACCCCTGGCTCCTGATGAGTCCCACAGATAACCGGTGTTGGGGAGGAACCATGTGTATGAGGGATCCATCAGTCTACAAGACAGGTGATTAAGCAGAGACTGGCTGATGCACACAGAAGCCGAGGTACCCTTGGCTGTTCCTGAGCTCTCTGTGGTTACCTGTGCCTGACCCCTAACTGGCTTGCAGGAGACATGACAGCAGTTACAGAATCATCAGAAACCCTTACTTCATTGCCTAGCTGAGGCCACTGAGGCTTCAAGTGGGAACCTCTTTGGACACTGGACCCATTTGAGACTGTGTGGGGACTAGAATCCAAAGCTCCTGGATGTCTACCTGCTCTGCCCCAAGGTGAAGCCTCCTGAGGGTGTGACACGGGTGGGGGTGGGGCTTTCGTCATAATCTGAGTTGACTTTACAGCAAACAAAGTAGTGAGCGCCCTTAACGCCCCTCATTCACTACTGAGTAAGGTGACCTGCCCAGAGGAGGCATTTGCTCATCCAAGGTCACGTACAAGACCCACAGTGAAGCCAGGACACTCTTGCTCACATACACATGTGTTCACACCCACATACCTGCACACACGGCAGTACGCCATACACAGACCGTACACATACTCCTGTATACGTACCTCTGCATAAATGTACATTCCTTGTGTACAGGTTATTGCATGTGGTCTACATATCATGCAATGTGCCCTTGCATATACATCCTCACCTTTGCACACACATACCTCTGTGAACACACAGGCCCTCGCATGTATACACATCCTGCACACTCATATGTAAAACCCTGCATACACAGACATAGCCCTGCATGTGCACCTTCGCACACACATACCTCTGTGTACACACAGGCCCTCGCATGTATATACATCCTGCACACTCATATATAAAACCCTGCATATACAGACACAGCCCTGCATGTGCACCTTTGCACACACACACACACACACACACACACACACACCTCTGCGCTGATGGCGGTGTCTTACACACGGACGAGAGGGGTTGACAACATCCTCTGCTTGCTCTCCACACCTCTGGGCCTGGTGGGAAAGGGCACAAGGGTACTGTCTGCTGGGTATTCCTGTGTTGTGCTTGGCACAAGAGCATGTGCTCAGCGGACATGGCATTTGGTTGAATGGCAGGCTGGCTCAGCAGCAGGTTAACACAGGGCCTGCTGGCCGAGAGCCCGGCGGAGAAACTGGTGTTCACAGGAAACATGTGGGGATGGATGGTCATGACGCAGGGACCCATGGAGGTGATTTGAAAGGCAGTGTGGCCTAAAGCCGGTCAGAACAATGGACTAGAGGTTGTGAGAGGAGAGCCCACTGTCTGGAGGCCGAGTAGGGCTGGCTGGGGTAGCTTCCTCTAGACCAGCGCTTCTCAACCGGTGGGTCATGACCCTTTCATAGGGGTTGCCTAAGACCATCGGAAAACACAGATATTTATATTTCGATTCATAACAGAAGCAAAGTTACAGTTATGAAATAGGAACGTAATATCCAATATGAGGAACTGTATTAAAAGGTCACAGCATTAGGAAGAATGAGAACCACTGCTCTAGACACTTGGCTCTGGTTGGGTATGATGGAGTCCAAAGGGCTGGGAAGCCCTGTCTGTACCATGAACTCTTGGCCTCCTCTCTCTGCCATCTGCAGGCTTTCTCTAGCCTCTTGAGCCTAACACTGAAAGCCTACCAGCCTGCCTATCCTTGAGGTCTTTTGCACTGTGCTGGAATTCTTGAGGAGGTGAGGCAGGTAGGGCAGGGCAGGGCAGGGCAGGGCAGGGCAAGACCCCGACTCCTGTCCTTATTTAAGCCACAGCTTGCTCTGTAACACCCTCAGTGAAACCAGCTGTCACCAGAGCGCACGCTCAGCGTGGGCACCATGGTGTGGGTGATAGAAGAGCTAGGCCTTTGCTCCAGGCTTTGAGCCTGCGTTGGTTGCTAGGGCAACAACAACCCATGGCAGGAGGCCTGGCAACTGAGAGGAGGCGGGACACTGGAGTGCTGGGGAGTCAGTTCAGCCCCCTCCCTTTCTGCTCCAATGGGGGAGTGTGGAGCTCGTGTGTGTGTGTGTGTGTGTGTGTGTGTGTGTGTGTATGTGTGTGTGTGTTTGTGTGAGCACGCACACACCAGCCTACAGCCTAGGCCTAGGTTAGCACAACTCAGGAACATCAGCAAAGCTCTGCTCTCTTTCCCAGAGACCTCAGTGAAGCAGTGTGGGAGACGGGTGTCTTTTGTCTTGTTTCTGAGGACCGGGTTTCTCTGTGATGCACTGGCTGGCCTGGAACTCACTCTGTTGAGCAGGCTGGCCTTGAACTCACAGAGATCCACCTGCCTCTGCCTCCCCGAGTGCTGAGCCCAAAAACCTGAGTCTACACCTTTCTCTAGTGATCCCTTTTAACGTAATCACTCTGTAAATGCCCAAAGGCCTTCAGGGTGAGGGCTTTAATGTGTGAATTTTGAAGGGGTTGCTGTGGAAAATATTAGCCACAAAAACGCAGCCCCTAAGCTTGGACCGACCACCTTCAGGCTACATTGCAGCCATCACCCTATCTAAAGGGGTGCATGGTCTTGTCCCAAGGAAGCCTTTGGTTCCAGAGCCTGGGGCCTGGCCAAGGGGATTGCTGGCTGGGGCATTCCTCCCTCAGCTGTCTACAGGAAGGCAGGTGTGTGAGGTCCACCCAGGACTCTCCTCCCTCATGGGCGAGACGTCTTGAGTGTATGTCAAAGATGCTACTGGAGACTGTTTTTGTGTATGTGTCTGCATGTGTGCATGTGTATGTGTGTGTGCGTATGGGTGTATGCATGTGTGTGTCTGTATGTGTGTATGTGTATGTGTGTGTATGGGTGTGTGTATGGGTGTATGCATGTGTGTGTCTGCATGCATGTGTGTGTGTGTGTATGAGTGTGTGCATGTGTGTGTCTGCATGCGTGTATGTGTATATGTGTGTATGCATGCGTGTGTATGTATGTATGTATGCATGTGTGTGTCTGCGTGTGTGTGTGTGTGTGTGTGTGCCATACAGGTGGAAGCTAGAGGTCAGCCTTGGCCTCTGATCTTCAGGAGTCACCTGCTTTGGGCCTGAGGCTAGTCTGGTGGGCCAGAGGGCCCAGGAGTTCTTCTGGTTTGGTCTTCACAGAGCTGGGGTATAAACACGTGCCACTACACCCACCTCTTATATGGGTCTGGGGACAGAATTCATGAAGCCAGAGCTTCATTGACTGAACGGTCTCTCCAGCCCCTGCAATGGGAATTTTTGAAGTAAGAAAGGTTCAGGCTGTCGGATTAAACAGACCTCTTCACTTGAACATCTCAGGCATGGTAAGCCATGCCTCTGACTCTAAGTGGGTGGAAGGTGACTGTGATAATGGGGGATATTGTCTCGTGATGGCGGGCCTGCAGTCATTTTTGTATGTGTGTCCACACCTCTTCCACACTAACGATCTAAAGCGAGAAGGCCAGTTTCCCTTTCCGCCCTCCTTGAGGGGTAAAGGGTCCCAGCTAGCTGCTTGAGTTGGGGCCTGGGGAGCAAGGGACAGAGCAGGTAATTTGGGCCAGATTTTTGAGAATTTAGAGGTTCCGAGTCATTTTGAAAATTGAGTTGTTGCTGTTTTCTCTTGCAGCCCATGGTCTGGGCCTTCAGGATTGGAAGCTCAATGGTCTGGGCCTTCAGGATTGGAAGCTCACCAGGTGTGTTGCAGGTGTCCAGAGAAGGTGTCTTAACTCACCCATCACTGTCCAAGCCTCTGCCAGGGTGACCCGGTGGCTGAGGGGTCACTGAAACAGCAGACAAAAGCCTTCTCGGGACCTCTGCTTGGACCAGAACCCAGTGTCTTCCCTGGGGAAACGGAGGTCACGTGGGTGGTAAGACCTGACCTTTGCTACCCCATTTGGTGTGCTCCACCGGGCCTGGGCGTGTCTGCAGAGGCACCGGCAAAGGAGCAGGCATGTGTGTGGCTGCCCATTTATCTCGGTGTCTAGGTCTTGTGCCCCGGGCTGGACAGCGTGGTGCTGATGTGTTGTGGATACCAGTACTTGCCTGGAAACGACAGAAGCTTGGCTGTAGGGAAGTGCTCCCCAATCCTTCATGTTCTTTTTATTCGAGGGGAGTCTGCCCAGCATCACCAGTAACTCCCATGATCCTTCTACAGATACTATCCTTTACATAGTTCCCACCTCCCCCACCTGAGGTGCCAGCTGGCATGGTACCAGCTCTGGGGACAGCAGGACAAGGGAGTGGAGACTCCCTTCCAGATGGGGAAATGGAGGCAGTGAGGAAAGGCGCAGGGCACCCTAACTGTTGGGCAGCAATGCATGGGACCACAGTGGGCCCAGCCTGGTGAGAGACAAGGAAGGGGAGGCTGCTGCCTGCGCCACCTTGTGCTTCCGGGAGACTGGGATGGCCAGCGCAAGCAAAGGGTCCCCATATCCTTGTCCTTGGTCCCGACCTAAGCACCATCCGGCTGAGCCTCTACTTCCTGAGCTCGCTGCCAGGGCAGGCGGGACTGCTGGAGCCCTTCCTAAAAAGGAATCGGGCTGCGGTGGCCCAGGCTATTTTTAGTCAATTGTATTGAAAATCCCAAGTGCACGCAACATCATGTGTTTTCTTTTTTGAGAAGGAAAATAGGAGATTCCCACACCCTCCCAAAATGGGTTGTGTCCTTTAGAGGAGTCTCACATAGAGCTGACCCCAGAGGAAGCCAGCAAGTGACCTGCCTGTGGCTGCCCAGCCTGGGGTTTCTGAGCTCAGGGCTTCAGGCCAGAGACAGGGCTCACAGAAGTCCCCACCCCTGCTTTGCACTCTTAAGGGTACAAGGTATGTAGGGACCGGCCCACATTTCAAGTGCGGGATTGGAGAACTGTCTTTACTCCATCTCTGTGTCAGTCCTTGTTTTTTAAATATAACTTTTGGGGCGGAGAGGAGCTCAGTGGTAAGAGAAGAGCACTCATTGTTTTTTTGAGGGAACTGTAGAGTTTCAGTACCCACAGCAGGTAACTCACAACCACGAGTAACTCCAGCTCCAGAGGACCTAACGCCCTCTTCTGGCCTCTGAAGGCACATGCATGCATGTGCACACACCTACACAGAGATACATATGCATATGCAAAATTAAAAATAAATCTTAAACTATAACTTTTAAAGGTATAGCTGGCATCAAACAAGCCTTATGTATTTTCGGTGCCCAGTGTGACATGTGTTGACATGTCTACTGAAGTCATCACCTTGATTAAGACAGTCAACACCCCCATCACCCCCATCTCCTTTCCCTTCGGTCTCAACTGCCTCACGGCCCCAGGCCACTCTGGAGATGCTCTCAGTGACGGTGGGTTAGCTCACAGTTCCCAGAGTCTTGAATCAATGGAGTCACATAGCATGCTCTCACTGTCTGGCTACCTTAACAAACCTTTTCTGTAGTTTGTCTTAGACATTCATCATCATGATGAAAGAGCAAGGTAGATAAAGTTGTCGTGAGGATGAACTGACAACGGGAGAACCCTCAGAATGATACCTGCTACATGAAGAGGCAGAAATGAGTGTGAGCTAGCAACAATGACCCCATCACATGCAGTACCACAAGGTGAAATGGCTTTAATTGGTGACACTTATTTGGGTCTAGTTAACTGACAGTATTCCCTGTGAGGGAAGGTTATGCTGCCTTCATATACTGTCCATAAAGAGTTTTAATGACAAAGGAATATTCAGCAAAAAGGTTTAAAAAGTGTTATATGTAATACGATTCTGTGATTTTGAAAATGCCTACTCCTATATGCCTACTTTCCAAAGTCGACTGGAGGCCAGCAACTCTCCAGGAATCTTCGAGGCTTCCAGTACCAGTCTGGGGCTGCTGAGGTATCCAGTTTTGTGCACTGAGCAACAACAGGGTTCTCAGCCACCAAGCATGCTGAGGCTACTGTTGGGCTGCCCAGCCTCTGCTGTGTAAGCCATTCGAGCAAACACCTTTATATTACATACACACACCATTGCTTCTGCCTCTCTAGAGACCCTTGTCCGATGAGTGTTGGGAGTGGGGCATGTAGAGACCACGCATGATGAAAGGGCCTCTGTAGATAGATATGACACAGAGAAGGCCCTTGAGACGGGGTGATGAGCCTGGATGATTCAGGCAGTCCAACATAGCCAAGGATTCTTATACATGAAAGAGAGTAGCGGATGAGCCAGGGAAGAGAAATGACAATTACTGTGCAAATGCAGGAGCCATGCTGCTTCTGGCTTTGGAAATGGAAGGAGGCATGAGGTGAGGGCAGCCTGGAGAAGTGGAACAACCCAAGGAATGGCTTCTCCTCTGGGACACTCAGGTGGAATACATCTTGCCTTTGCCGTGGTTTTGGTCCCATAGAAGCTACTTCAGACTTTTCCAGAGCTGCAAGGTAACATGTGTGCAGTTTCAGGGTGCTGACTCAGCTGTGAGCATTGGATTATCGTGACGGGAGGACGCTGATACAGGAGGCATTAAAAAAGAGAGAGAGGCAGGCGAGTGTGTTCCTCAGCTCAGCGTGACAACAGGGAGACACCAGAGGCGAACTCAATGGCAGAAGAGGTTTATTTGAGTCAGTTTTGGTGGTTCATGGACATGGTGCCTGAATCGGCTCACGTCCAATGGAGACCTCATAGCAACAGTGGTTACCATGGTGGGGGCAACAGATGGGGCAAGTGGTCACATCTCCAACAGGAAGAGGATATCGCTGGGGTGGCCGAACTTGGGATCTTGTAACAAGGCTCTCAAGAGTACTGAGGAGTCCCCCCCAGAGGGACTTCTCTTGGGCACCATTAACGACTCAAGGCCCTCAGTGAGGCCCCTCCTCCAAGGTTCTCCCATCTTCCACAGTGCCATGCTTCAGAAGCCTTTGCACACCAGGGACCTCAGGAGATCTGCTCAAACCATGGGCAGGTTCATCCCCACTCAGGAGTCTGGCTGCTCCATGCAGCCAGGAGCAGCCAGACATAAGAGAGATTTTAAAGATGGGGTGAAATCAGTAAAATCTCGCTGAAGTTGAGCACCAGGGAACTCACTGGTTCTGAGCTCTGCTCACGTTTTTTACAATTATCTTTTTTAAAATCACATTTATCTATCTGTCTATCTATCTATCATCTATCTGTCTGTCTGTCTGATTATTTGTGTGCTGTAGTGTGCATGGGAGGCCAGAGGACAACTTGGGGAGCCGAGTCTCTCCTTCCACCACATGGATTCTGCAGGATCAGACCTGGGTCTTCAGCCCTGTGCTGCCATCTTGCTAGCGCAGTTTTTAGGGGTAAGGTTGAAATTAGTTCGCTCTGGACAACCATATATCAAGATACTAGAGGGATTTGGGTTGCCTGTGTCTTTTCATCTAGGGGAAGCTTGGCTCTCTTTCCAAGGTGGGGTCCTCCCTGCCGATTTGAAGATGGGAGGGTCTTTCTTGTGCAGACTGCTTGGGCCTAGTCATCTAGCGTTTTGGTCAAGCATTCAGGATAGAGTACCTCAGACTTGTCTATGACAGGTAACCTTCTTGTCACCCATGACCTCCTAATGTAAATAAAGCATCCCCGCCCATCCCTGAGCTCTCTCCTGGCAGCTCTAGTGACCATCTGTTCACACCCTGGTTTGGTGTATGTCTTCCCAGCACCCAGTTCAGACACCTTGTTCCCCAGTCCAGGCCTCTGGGTCTGTCACACAGGATGCTCCAGGCGCAGAGGCTGAACAAGGACGGCCTCACTACAACTTGAGATTGGGTTCACGCCAGGAGACTTGGGGAACTCCATCTTCAGGCAGCTAGCCATATGTTCTAGGATGAAGCTGAGAGTCAGCAGGGTTGGGGTGAGACTGAGACCCATCTTGGACTCTCTTTCCTTCTTGGCCCGTGGAGCTGTGTGGGTATGGGTGTGTGTGCGTGTGCTAGGCTCAGCGTGTGGGCAGGCACACTGGAGGAGACTGTCCTGCCAGGCCAGTCACACACTTGTGTTTGTGAATTCATGCACAGATCCGTTTTTCCTGTGCGGCGTGTGAGGAAATTGAGACTCTGTGAGGCCCGGTGATCCACTTAAGGCTACTAAGAGCTGGGGAGCAGACCCGTGTGAAAACCCCAGCGCAGAGGACACCATAGCCCAAGCTCTCAGGGCCCTGCCTCAGGCAGCTGTGATATGGGCCTCAGGTCAGTCCCCAGACCTCAGCAGAACCTAGAACCCAAGCATGCTTTGGGGCCAAGAAAGCCAAGGAGGTGTGTGACCGGTGGACAGAATGGGCCAGGTTCTGTGCCAAACACAACCTACCTTTTCACCTTGTCCCTCACTAGAGCCTCTGTCTCCATGAGAGCGGCACTTACCTTCCTTCTGCACCTGTGAATCCATCTGTGGAGAGGACGGGGGCGCCTTTGGCATATCCTGGGTGACACCTTCAGCCTTGTACAAAGAGGGATACCCTTAACAGGGCTTGGGCAGGAGAGCAGGCTGTGTGGGGACTAGTCTCTATGAATACGCCCAGCAGTCCTGAGGCGAAGTCACTGCCTCCATCTTGGAGACTGGAGATGAAGGTCCCTTCTCCTTTAGAGGTGACATAAGAAGTCAGAGCTGGGATTCCAGCCAGATTTGTGTGCCCCACTGCCCAGTGGTCGCTAAGGAACCCTATTATTTTCAGGGAATGTTAGGGGCCAGATGGCAGATTGGAAATGGAGAAACTGTAGACAGATGGCTAGCTGAGGCTCCTGGTAGGGGTGAGGGGCAGACCTGCAGAAAGTGCCCACCACATTCCTGCCACCTCGTCTTCAGCTCCA
Organism: Arvicola amphibius; assembly: GCF_903992535.2. NCBI lineage: Eukaryota > Metazoa > Chordata > Mammalia > Rodentia > Cricetidae > Arvicola > Arvicola amphibius. The sequence continues at coordinate 80,331,981 of NC_052053.1, read as the reverse complement.
GTCAGGACCCGTGCCTGGGAGGAGTCCTGCCTGCACCCACCAAAGCTCTGGATGGCAGCTCTATTGACTCCTTGGTGTTCCCTGCCTGGTACCCCACACTCCTGATAGTTGCCTGTGGACTCAGGCTTAACCCAGAAGCAGGCTGTGGAGGGGCAGCTGTCCCCATCTGGCAGTCAGCTCTGAGAGGGAGACTCGGGATCACCGGGGAGACGCAGAGCTGGTGGGAGTCTCCTAGGGCAAGCCCCTGCAGAGGGGGCCACAGCCTGGCTTTCCGGAAGCCCCAGTGTCTGCATGGTATGTCTGCAGGATGTCCCTTTCCGGCTTCCATCCGGTGACAGTGACGTGTGGGTGGGAACAGCAGGAAATGAGTGACTAGTGGGGCAGAAAAGCTGGCAGGAGCCGAGTGTTGGCTCCCCTGCCTGTGTGTGTTCAGGATGCCTGGGTCTCTGAGGCCTCAGCCATCCTGTCAACTGCTGGTGTCCCCAGAAAGGACTGGGAAGCAGGGGAGGCCATCGTCAACCCACACAGAGACCCCCGCATTGAACACCCTCCATCCTGGCCTTGAGAAGTGGTTGGGAGGGGGGCAACAATGAAGCTGGTTGAGATCTAGAAAGCAGCGGATGTTGGGATGCTCCCCGTCATGAGAAGGACATCAAAGAGAGGCGGCAGGCCACATGGCTGGCTCCTCTTAGGCAGTCCCTTTACTGCCCCAGGCCTTCAGCCAGTGTGTCACTTATTCCAGCCTCGTGTGGCTGTGCTGGGGGCTCTGAGGGCAGGGTGTCCTCTGGGCTCTGGCCTGTGCTCCAGCTGTTCTGGGGGGGGTGTCCCTTCTTCATGGATCCACCCAGCTTCCTCCAGTTTATGTTGCTTTATAAGAAATGCATCCCTGCCTACCTTCTCTGAGATGGCGGCGTGGCCCCTCGCTATGCCCACGACCTGGCTTTGTCATCGCCTTCTACCATGCCTACATTCATCTTTTTTTCCTCAGGACTTGTCTAGGTCATGGTCAGCATTGCTGGAATTAGGATATCTCGCACATGGCCCAGTCCCTGAAGCCCCTCTCCACAGGGCAGACCTTCAAATCTGGCAAAGGCTCTCAGGCTCGCAACTCAATGCCCTTTTTGGCCACGTAGCTCCCCAAGTGAGTGTCTTGACCTTTCTATGACTCCTTACCCATGAAGGAACGAATGAATAAGTGAGAGAACAAGTGAATGCCCTTAGCTGAGAAAGGCATGGAGGTCAGAGAACAGACTAGACAGCCTAGGGCCTCTGGGACCTGACACACAGACGGATGTAATGAGGAGCTAGAGCCCGGCAAGGAAGGTGTAAAGAGTTCACCCAGCTTGAGCTGCTGTCTGTGGAGATGGGGGAGGACAGGCCCTGTGCCCAGGCAGACCATCCAGAGCAGGCCCTGGAATGGGAGAGTTTACACCCCACAGATGAGCCAACAGCTGTTCTCTGGTCTGCCAGCTTCGTGAAACGCAAAAGCCAGGGGTCCATTTAAAAATCATTTTTTTATTAACATCATCTTCCTGTTTAGCCAAGTGTCTGTCATGTATAAGGAATGTCGGTAAATATTCCATTTGAAGCTTCTTTGTACATATTTCCATCGATAAATAAACTCTGAATTCACATAAAAAAGTTAAACTTAAATAACTCATATTTCCTTCTCTTGTAACAGCCATATATTGGTAAAATATAAATATTCTTAGACTCAGGCTTTGCTCTAGGAGAACAGTAGGAGAACAGTAATTCACCACATGGTACAACTGTGGACGACAGACCGAGAAGTCGTCAGCTGGTGTCCTGGCATGGACGAGTACTGAGGTGGGAACCAGAAAATTCACATTTGGTGTTGGGCCAAGGGAGGGGCAGGAGAGGTGATGGAGGGGACAGAGGACAGGACAGTTGCTTTCATTACAGCACTGATAAAAATAATCCCTTCTGCCACGGAATTTTAACCTGGAATATATTCTACATTCGCTGATTAAGTCCATAATCATCTTACTTAAAACTCAGGTGACAACTAACTGAATATGGCACATAATCCATTTTGAATGACATCGGTAGATTCAGAAAATGATCATGGATCTGGCAAAAACGACAAGAATGAATGAATGCAAGAGGGGAGAGCGATGATTCAGGGTTGGCGTGGTTCCGCTGTGGTCAAACATCCATCCAGGGCCTCGATACTGCAGATCCGCCCACTGGGTGGCGGGGCATCCTGGGCCCGTGTGGCAGGTGAGGTGGGTGGCCCTTCAGAGCACTCGAGGGATGACAGTGAAGGGGACAGCAGGGCTGCTGGCCTCCAGCTCCAAGGCCGTCAGGAAGCACTCGGTGGCTGCTGCGTCGTTGCCCTGAGCTTGGAGGACCTCGCCCAGCCCGTTCCAGACTTCATGGGCTGTCGAGTTCACCTGCACTGCATCCCGGAGGATCTTCTCAGCTAGACTGTAGCGGCCCAGCTGGTGAAGGACCAGGGCCTGTGGAGACAGAGTTAGACACTCAAGGACTGCCAGGTACCTACCTGACCTGGGCTCCTGAGAAAGGACCCTGGAGGTGGGAATGTTATCTCTTCTCTAGACACACAGCAAGTTCTCACCTACTCCTGGGTGTAGGGGCAAGAATTTAAGACACTGTTTGACCACATGAAACTGTGGAAATCCATTAACCTTTGACAACAAACATGGCAGTTTCATCCAGACGCATGGTGGAAAGGCTACAGTGAGACAGCGTGGTAAAACAAAGCAGCCCTCCCCAATGAAAACCAAACCAAAATAGCAACTATACCACCCCCAAATAAAAAAACTAAACTAAAGGCAATTTTATATTTATATGGTTCATCTGAAAATGTATCAAGAATCAATCAATTAGAAAGTCTGTGGTGACCCAGTGTGGCTGATCTGCGGTGTCCTAGCTGACACCGGCCTATATGGGAGGAGGTCTGTCATCTGTAGCATCACTAATTATGACATTTGCCGCCTTAATCAGGTGCCTTATGCTAATGTCCAGTGCTCAGCTCGGCTCAGCAGGCAGAGCTGCCTTTCAGGTCCCGTCAGAGTGTATGTGCTGGCCACGCTCTTATGTAACGAGCCTCTCCTTCCTGTGGAGACACTGAGGCCATGGCAGCCTCTGCTCTTGAGTGTCACAAAGCCATCACCATCTTTCCAGAAACTGCTCCTCTGTTCTTTTAGGAACGCCACTTTGTAGACTACGCTGACCACGAATCCGTGCCGGTCTCCCTGCCTTTGCCTTCCAAAGGCATGTGCGGCTACTCAGTCTGCTATGCCCCCAACAACCTCTAGTAAGACACATTTACTGAGAAAGCTCATGGTCTGTTTATTAACAGACATGGAGGGATTGATCTGGGTGGAGGATGAAGGGTGGGGGAGTCCAGAGTCGTCAGCATCCCTCACAGTGACCTTGGGTCATTTGGAGAGTCTCTCTTTAGGGTAAACATCTCTGAGGTGCCAAGTAGAGGCCATGACTCCTTTTACAGCTCTCGAGCCTGCTGTACATTTTCTGTGAGGGTCAGCTTTGCTGGTCTGGTGCTCCAGAGGTCAGTAGGTAACCCCCCATCCCTTCCATCTCTGCAGTATGTGGTCCTCCCTGTTGAGGTCTGCATTTCTAATATGAGTGCAGTGTGTGGTCCTCCCTGTTGAGATCTGCATTTCTAATATGAGTACAGTGTGTGGTCCTCCCTGTTGAGGTCTGCATTTCTTTAGTAACCTGAGGCGAGCCGGATCCCCTGCATTCTTTAGGACCCTTTAGAAGACTGTGCTGCTGTCATCTTTGAACCAAGGCTCTCCTCCCCTCCCACATTTAAGTATTATTATTTTTGTGCATATGTGTGTTCAGGAGCCCACAGAGACCAGAATGAGGCACAGCACCCCTGGAACTAAGTTATAGTTGTTTGTGAGCCACAGTTTGGATGCTGGAAACCAAAATTAGGTCCTCTGCCAAAGCAGTAAGTATTCCAAACTGCGGAGTCATGCCCAGCCCCAAAGTTCCTGGCATTTAAATTAAATTCATGAACAGCTGTAATTCTGGAGGGGGTTAACCCTCCAGAGGACTAACTGCTCACTGTGTACTGTGACTTGTCCAGTCTTAAGGAGTTTACTCTGCCTTGGCAGACAGGTCTGGATTTCTGCTGCTATGCAAGACACAAAGCGGCTAATCCTGCTTGCCGTTCACTCTGTGGGGCACTGGCTCTGCCTTACAGCAGACAGGAGCAGGACGCAGGGACCATCTACTATGTTCCACTGAGCCACACGGCTACCTTCTAGATCGGCATCATGCTGTCGTAATTTCCACAACTATGAGTCATCTTTTAATAGGTAGGATCACAGGCTTTCCTCTCTACCCTTTGCTTTTAAATGTTCCCTGACCACCTTGCCTTGGGCTGCTCCGACAAATGTGACTCCTTCGGGGTCAACTGTACTGACACTCAACTTCCACGTATGCACAGAGAAGATGATGATAATCTCCCTGCCTGAGAACACGGCATGACCTGACATCACTCAAATCTAACCCCAGCTCTCTCAGGAAGTCTTGCTCTTTCTATACACAGCTCATGCTCCCCCAAAGTGGGCCTAGCTTTCTCTCACAGATGTACTTTACTACCAGGCAAGAGCAGTGGGCCAAGTCTCAGGAGAAGTGGCAGGCACAGTGGCACAGACAATAGCAGGTGTGGCCTGAGCCCCTCAGGTGATGGCACCCTGAGTACAGGAGCGGGCGGTGCTCACTCTCAGAGCACCCACGGAATAAGTGCCTGCAGCAGGTGGTACCTAGGCCCAGCCGGCAGCTTCAGCTGCCTCTTCCTTAGGACATGTGCTCTGCGGATGCCCAGACAGCTGCACTGACTTCCGAGGCGCCCGCTGGGACGGGCTGGTGGTCAGTGGGATGACGGCCAAAAAACCTTGTGGGGTCCTGGGGATCCAGGAGGGAAAATCCTAGCCTGGGGTGTGGGGGGGGCAGGATTCAGGATGTCTTGGTGGTGAGAAGAAGGAGAGAGCAGAAGAGGAAAAAGAAATGGAAGAGGAGGAGCAAGGAGGACTGATGGCGTTGGTAGGGGCAGTGAGGCCATCAGAGAGGCCTGGTCCCAGTGCACATGGGTTTCCTGTCAGCCTCTCCAGCTCTCTTAGAGAGAAGGGAACTAGGTAGAACAGGAAGATATTCAGCCCTGGGGCTGGCCTTCCTGAAGGGCTGAGTACAATAACTAAGTACAGATAGCAAATGCTTGCACAGTGTCTGCAACAGGCCCAGCCCTGTTCTGTGTGCACCGGATTCCCTAGGGGATATCACAGCTGTCTCGGAGGGCATGCTAAGCCCAGCGTGTGCCAGGCTGAGGGATACTTTCACTGTCTAAAGGGCAGTGAACTCCAGCTGTGTCACTGTATCTGGTGGCTCCAGCTTTTCAGGTGAGCAAAAATGGCTTCCCCAGAGTAGCATGCCACTGGTGTGCATCTGGACCACTGCAGAATCCCTTTTCCTAGCTCCTGGGTTTGTTCAAACTTCTCTGTGTGAGGATGGACGGTGGGGGCGATGGCAGGTGGTGGACAACAGCACCCGTTGTCTAATGCCGCTTCCCACCCAGACCTCCTCTGGAAGAAACATGACATCATCGCTTGCCAACCCCAAGGACCAGAAAACCACACATCAAGGCTAAAGAGCTCCCATCTGCTCCTTCTAGAAGGTGCTATCAGTCTAGCTCTCCCTTGAACCTTCCAGATAGCCAACAGGAGACAGATGCAAACAGGGTCTGTAAGGGGGCAGCAAGCAGCAGTGTGGAGGGGCCACAATAGGGGTCCATTTCGTTTCTCAAGATGATCCCAGTATGTCATGATTCTGAACACACTTGAGAAAAGGGGACTGGGTGGCTTTCCTGGTGAGGAGACACACTGCATGCCTCTGGCAAGTGCCAAGGGAAAGGCCACCGTGGAAGGCACCAAGGCATTCATTCCTGCTTACTTCTCTGCAGGTGGGAACAAGATGCCTGCTCTGCGCTTTGAGTCCAGAGGCTCCTGTGGCTTCCAGAGGTGACCCAAGGTTGAGGCCGTGGCTATGGCAGGGGCTCTGCGGGTTCTCTGCTAGCACACTCCAGTGTATGCAGGCTACATCAAGTAGCCACACTGTTTTCTTTGCTTCTCGGGTCACAGGTGGATGACAGCATTGGTCCTCAGAATGCTACGATTGGGAAACTGCTCCTATTCAAAGGACAGGATTCTCTGGCTGTGGCCTGCGGCTTGGGAACATCCTGCTCATTTATTCATGGCCCAGGAGGACTCCTTGCCTTCTATTGCTTGGGCTTGCTGGGGTGTCCTGTTAGCCAAAAAGCGGGCCAGTGTGGGAACCTGAGGACTGTTCTCGCCATGGACGCTGGTTTCACTCTGCTAAAGCAGCCCCAGGCCTAGGCTAGGGATTCTGCTTTACAGTGGCAGCTACTGATCCTGGGTGCAGCCTGCTGTGAGGGCTCCAGGGTACAGAGCAGAGGACATTACCTTGGAACAAGCAATGTGTTCTATGGAATTGATTTTTAAAGTTGGAGACTTATGGGGGCTGCAGTGTGGACTTGTCATGCCACACCCACCTGGAAACTCAGTCACACTGTAGGAACCACCACAGTATGCTTTCGATAAGCAAAGGGTTGGTCAGAAGTAGCTGTGAATTGGCCGTGTGACCCAGGCCCTTCCATGCCCTGCGAGGCCTTCTCTCCCTGCCCTGGCCTTGAAGAGCAATTCTGACCAGAACACCAACACAGCTGCCAGGCCCACAGCCCTGCCTGTTCTCTCCACAGACCAGAAGCCTCGGTCCGGAGCTTTGCATTTAACTCTTCTCTCTGTCAGCAGGGTGCAGTCTTTCCATGGCTCTCAGAGCTAGGCTGGCTGCCATCGGACACACTGCTGAGCTCCTCACTTCCCCTACCTCAGCCAGTCCAGCCCTTCCTGCTGGAACGCCAGTGCTGTCTAAGCTCTGGGTCCCTATTCCCTGAGGATCCCAGGATCCACTGCCCCTCACAGGGAGGTCAGGAGCATGGGCTCTCAGCCCTCCAAGAAGCAAGATGAAGGGAAGCTGATGCCATGATCCTCGAACTCGGTTCCCTCAGTATCAAAGCAAACACAACCCATGGGGTGATGGTCTGGATGTTCTGGGCCACAGGCTGGTGTGGTGCAGGCCTGTCTTAAATAGCAGTGAAAATGTCTAATGACACCAGCCCCTTCCAGTGCTAGGTACTGGCTCCACCTCCATCATCCCCACCACCACCAGGGTGGATATTATGACAGATCTGTGCCATCGGCAGGGCACCTGCCCTGGCCTTGTGAGCTGAGCCTGGAACTGTGATGCACGTGTGTGCCCTCACCATCGGGTCCTCTCATTCTTGCTGAGTGTGAGGAACAGGAGCTACCTACTGGTCCCTTTTATCAGACACAAATGCAGACAGCTTCCCAAGCTTGTAATTATTCTAATCAGGTGTTTTATACAAATAAGATCTTGGTGATGCACCAAATTAGAAATAAAAGATTAAATTAAACCTGTTATTTCAAATGTGATAAAGTGGACTTGGCTAGTTTGAGGGCAATTAGCGCCCGCCTTTTTGTGGTGGTAATTACTGCTCTAGACTCAACACCTTGCCACGGGCCTAGGGAGTACACAGGAGCTCTGGGAAGGCCGCAGTTCATGGGGTCAGGAGCCGACAAGGCCAAAGGTCCTTTAGGAATCCTGGACATCTCCACGGTACTCTACCCAAGAGCAAGGGCAGCCATTTGCTGAGCTCAAGGCATGCTGCAATCTCTTGCCTGTCCCAGGGGTACAGGCATGGGGAGAGAAACAGTGAAAGCATCCTTCTCAAAGAGCCATTGCTAAGAATTCATGTGCTCAGCTGTAGTGGGGGCCAGGTGTCCTGTCTCCAGCTGGCTGTACTTTTCCCAGGCAGTGTCTGGGGAACGAGTACTGGGCGCTCTCCAGGCAGGGCATGGATGACTCGTGCTCCGCCTCCCAACCCACACTGTCTCCAGGTAGCCCATCTGTTACTCACTGGACTTTAATAGCTCTGTTCCCACTTCTAGGTCAGAAATGCCATCACTGCAACCCTGCAGGAGGCAGGGTTAGGGCAAGTCGCTCATGGCAGTGATGTTTGGTGGCTCCTCAGAAACCACAAGAGGACAAACACCTGGGGCCAGCAGCTTGAGTGAGGTTTTAGTGTATAAGGAGTTGATGGTAACTTCAAGAGTGTGCTTAACTGTCCTGAGAGATTTTATATGGTTGCAGAGAATCCCCTCCAGCCCCACTTCCTCACTGGGCTTTCCTGTGGCTGACGACAGGGCAGGGACCAGGTGAGCTCCATCATCTCTGCACCTCCACGTAGGTGACAAGGAATCAAGACAGCAGGGTAAATAATCAAGTCCTGAAAAGTCTTGGATTCAAGAACATGTTTAACTGAGTACTGACCCAGACCAGTGTGCTGCCCTGGCTCTTCTTGCTGGCCTGGGAAAAAGTGAAGGGTTTTTCTTTTTTGTACCCATGCATTGGTACAGTTGTGTAGTCAGCTGAAGCAATGTGAGACTTTTGTGTTTGGGGCTCAAACACAGAGGCTTTATGGGACAAGTAAATAGGCAGAGTCTGCCTTCATGGCAGTTAGGATGAGGACCAGCACACATCCCTGATCAGAAAGAAGAGAATAAGCTGGGCCCATTTCAAATCAGAGAATGACAATGACCTAGAGCAGCTCAGAAGCCACAAGGGAACAATGGTTTTGACATGATGGTTGGATAATGGCACTGGAACATAGAGCCTCGGGATGCCCTGGGCCTCACCACAGCCTCCCTCCTCCTCTGAGGATCCATCTGTTCTAGGCATGAGCACTTTGTGATGCAGCTCAGGGGACAGGATCAGCCCACACTGCTTCCCACTGGCTCTTGCAGAAAAAACTGAACGGCACCTGTAGGTGGCAGTGGGGGCTGCTCTGGTTTCTCTATCTGATCCCAAGAGCCATGGGTGAGGGCTGGTTTACACTGAGCTGTCTTCTGCTTCCTTTGTCTGCTCTGAGCGGAGGACAGCAAGTGCATGTGTCCAGGATAATTATGTCAGTCTGGAAGGCTGGTTCTATGCTAGGTATCCTCAGTCGGGTCACCTGCCTGCATTACTTTGCCCATGCCCACCAGAGCGCACTGCAGGAGGGGTTTATACACTGCCACATGGCTCCCTGGAGAAGGAGCCCGGAGGTCATAATAGAGTTGGGCTGGTTTTCCAGCTTGAAGTCAATTTAAACAGTTTTGATCCAGTCTACCTAAAGGCCTTCCTGACAAACTCGTGCTCATTTAAGATGCAGATACAGCGAGCACCCCAATGTGTTTGCATGCAACCCTCTCCCTAGTGACACATGACTTCTGCCACCATCCCTGGGTGGCCCCCAGGCACTTCAGTGAGGACAGAGTATTCATGAGGCTGCCCAGCCTCCAGAACCGCAAGGGCGGCTCAGCTTCTGCTCTGGGGACCTGGGCTGAAGGGCAGTGGAGGGGAGGCTGCAGGGACAAGAGACAGGAGGGAAATGCCAGCTGCCAGCTGCCAGAGCCCTGTCGCACTGCAGGGAGGGACTTTTGCCAAAGGTCAGCATGGGTTGAGAAAAGAGCTCTGCAGCTGAGTGAGGTCAAGCTTGGTGCTATGTGGCCTTTCTCCATCGGTGACGGGCAGGGCTAGGGTGACATTAAAGGTAACCTCTAATCCCCATGGCCTCTGCTCTTCACCCTCCCCCACCCAACCCTGCTTGAATGTCAGCTGCCTCCTCTTTCTCTTGCTCTCCTCTAAGCTAACTATAACGAACAGCCTAACTTGTAGGCAGCCCCTAGCCAGCCCTGGTTACAGTGCCTTGGGGCAGGGAATGAGGAGGGCGGGGTGTGCAGAGGTCTTGGCGCTTAGTATAAACCTTTGAAGTTCTTCTTACCCACAGTGCTGCAAACACCAGGAGGAAGGGCCTGGTGCCTCTCCTGACCAGTGATATCTGAGGGCAGGAGGTTGCTCTCCCATGGGGCTTCTTTTCCAGGTCAAAAGCTTTACTTGAAGAAATGTGCCTTCTGGAGACTAGGCCTTACAGCATCAAACTAACTCAGAAGCAAACAGTCCTCTTACTTTTGTCAGCCTGGGGCCAACCAGCTACAGAAACAGCTCTTTTCAGCTGCCGGGCTCAGGGTTTCTGCTCGCCTCAGCAGGCGGCCTCCTGCTCTTGCATCTTCTGGTGACTGGGAGCTCTCTATTCCCGGACTATTCTCTAGCTCTCTCTATCTTCCCCAACCCCACCCCCTGTAGCCCTGGCACTAATGGATCTCTCCGAGTTTCTATCCAATCCCCAAACTCTGGTGTTCTCTGAGTCCCCTGAAGTCATATGGATAAGTCCCCCTCTGTTTCTACCTGGCAGCCCTTAAGGACCTGAAGGGAATCTTCTGGAATAGCTTCTCCTCTCCCTCCCTCCCCTCTGGGCTTTCCAGGCATGTTAACCGCCACCCCCTCTCCATATGACTGCATTCTGCATCATGGAGGTCTTCAAAGGACGCGGCCTCACTGTTGGCTCAGAGGAGTCACTATAAGGCCTCAGGAGAACACGAAGATGGCTTTTCCTTTTTAAATAACTAGCGGAATCTTTTAAAGCAGCCTTCTTTCAGAAGTGTATTCTGCAGTTAGAAATGGGGGAGTGATGGGCGCCCAGGCAGCTGACATGGACAATTTCCTCTGGTCTAATTTCTTTGAAAGGGGGTACTCAGCACCAGTGGTAATATAGCTATAGGTGGTGGTGGCCTTTAGAGAACTGGGGATCACTGAGACAGTTTGGGGAGGGGGTCACAGTCAACTGGCTAGCCACTTCCAAGGCATGAGGTGCCCCAAAGCCTGCCCCTCCCACAGAAGGTATACGGGATGCAAATGGGGGGGTGTGGAGAGTGGGGCACAGGAGCACCCCAGGGGCCAGCATCCTTATTTTATGGGTGGGGTAGGATGGTGGAGGCCAGGTTTTCTTCAGGATCTCTGGGGATGAGTCATCTGAAATTCCCAGCACAGATGATGCACTATTTGCTTATCGCCTATGTACTTTTTTTTTTTTTTTTAAAGAGAAAAGCAGGAAAAGGAGATTTATTCAATGTGGTCTCATTGAGAAAAGGAATGAAGAGATCCAATAACCCTCCACTCCCAGCCCTGGTCCATCTTCAGGTTCTGAAGGAAGGTCACTTCTACATTATGTATTGAATCCACCGCCATGGAAACGCTGTTGCTAGCAGCTATACTGAACTACTTACAATGATAAGACAAAGTCAGTATGTATCTTGGACAGATGCATTCCCCCAACAGCTTTAATCCACGGTTGGATGAGTCTGTGGACATAGAACCCATGAAGGTGGAGAGCCAGTGCCTTATGCTGGGACCAAGAAGTGAGCTGTGGGACGGACATTCTGGTATCTGTATCCCCGGGAGGAGCGCTGCCTACTCGCTACCATCACAACTACTAGATCTTTCCTTCTATCCATAAACGTGAATGGAGCGCTGTGGGTATTTCAGCACCAGTGTGCCTGCACCATGTGGCTTGCTAGAGACTCAGGGGCACAGACCGTCACAGGGGCCATACTTCCTGTCCCCTGACACAGACATGGGCCTGGAGGGTGGACTTGTGGTGGCTCCTGCCCTGGGCTGGTATTCTGAGCAGAACAGGGCTTCCCTTAAGTATGCCTGAGGGAAGGAAGCTACAGGACAGCGCCCAGGTGACAAGATACAACTCTCTTACCCACTTGCTAAATGGATGAGAAAGCTAAAACTTTGGGTCCATAACCACATAACTGTTGGGGGGGGGATGCTGGCACCTCAATGTTGTTCTGAGACAAAAGACCCCATATGTGCTGATTCCTTCTGGTGGACACATCAAATCAAGGCTCTTGAGAGGATGAGGTCATTTCATTACCAGTCAAAGCCCAATCAGAAGGCAATGAGGCAGGGCAGCAGGGAGTCATTGTGAGAACGACGTCAGAAGCAGGCACTCTGCCTGGACGCACTGCTCTGGCCCGAGACACCTTGACTTGCCCCTCGTACTGATATACAATGATTTTGCCCCTTGAGGAAGAGGAGACGGCTTTTAGAGTAAAAAGATACTGTATGTCTGCTCTCTCTGGGGTCCTGCTGCCGTAGAAAACCACACCCAGGCAGTCTGAGTGCTATCTCCTGGCCCGGGACAGGGAATACTCGGTGGCCCTGGCTTCTGAGCACCTGCTGCTTGATGTTGCTGCAGGCAGGGACCCTGGGAGTCAGGCCAGGGGCTGTTGGGAATCCCAGCACCAGGGCAGTCCCTGCCGGCAGCAGTCTGAGGCATGATGTTCACAAACTCAACCACAGCACAGAAGCACCGCATCAGCGCCTCTGCAGCGCTGCCTGGCGTCTGACCCAATTAAGGACTCATCAGGCCAGACAATCTTAAGCAGCAAAGGACAGCAGTGAGCAGAGAGCCAGGGCCACTGATGGGCGGTGAAGGAAGTGACAAGGAAGCCTTGGGTCCTTAGCAAGATGTGGGGACAGGAATCTGTCTCACTCTGAAATTGGAGGCAGTTCCTGGTAATGGTCCAAACTGAGTTCTAACTTCCCCTCCCCCAACTGCTTTGCTGCAAAGGGATGAGCTCATAGGCTGGCTGGACCTGATTTGCTCTCAGGAGAGAAGTGCTCTGGTCCTGATGCCGTGGTGACTGCCATTCCCCAGTCAGTGCGTGCTATTCTGTGGGTGCTACCTGGCTGCCCTCACTGGTACTTTTCCACTGGCAATGGGCAGGAGACTCATGTTGACTTATTTATACATCTCCCTGGTTGACTTATTTATTTATTTTTATCTACCTTTGCCAACAACAAGCCAGGCAGAAAACAACAAGGCAGGACAGCCCTGAAGTCAAGCACTTCCCCATGGCCCAAGTTATCCACACAGTGGAAAATGTGGTGCTAATTACCTCCCAAGGGGGGCCTACCTGGACCACTGGAGGCTTCTGTCCCTGCCTGTTTGGGAAGATGGTGCGCCAACCCAGGCAGTGTGCAAAGGCATGGCTGTCTGGGACCACTGTTTCCACAGTTGGTTTGAGCAGGTGCACATAAGACACCCAGCTCCTCTAGCAGAGGGGACATGCACAGGTGGCACATCCTCAGGGCCTTGGTTGGGAGGGCAGGGGGCTTCCAATTATGGGTCTGTCATGGCCACAACAATTTACATGCAACCAACCAAAAGAGAAGCTGTCAGGAAGGTTCATAGAGTCACAGGGCCTGCTGAATGGGAGTCTAAGAGACCCTGGCCCCTACTATGGTGGCCCAAGCCTGGAATCCCTTCCCAGTAGTCTGACAGATTTTTGGTGTAGGCCTCTTCTTCATCACATGACCATGAACCAGACAAGAAGCTTCAGGGAAGAAGGACTTATTTTGGCTCAGGGTTTGAGGATATAGATTGTGTCAGGGAAGGCATGACAGCAGGCAGGGGCTCTTGGCTGTGGAGGCAGAAGTGTGAGGCCGCTTGATAGACTAGCAAACAGAGGGACTGAGCCATTGCCCCTAAGCCTGGTTCCCAGTGACCCACATCCATGAGTGAGGCCCTACTTCATCCCTAAGGTTTCACCTATCTTCCCACACCTCCAATAGTGCCATCAGTTGAGAACCAAGTATTCAAATAAAGTGAGCCTATGGTAGTATAACATATCCAAACCTTAGTGCCAACCTGTTCACAGAGAGGTAGGGTGGGAGCTGTGCCTTTTGCTCTCTGTACTCAGTATGACCAGCTTCCACCAAACACTGTGAGCAAAAGCCCGGCTCTAGCAAACTTAGTGAGCTGCCTGGGCAGAAGGTAGGGCTGGGAGCAGCCCAGTGGGTGGGGCATTCCCCCTCCAACCTACTGTGTATTCTTCTACCGACTGCCAACCTAGACTGAGCCTTATTTCTCTAAGAGTCTCACTTTCTCAGTCTAGAAGACAAAGGACAGAGTATATGACTGGTTAGGCCTCTTATTTAAAATGTATTTTGGGAGCACCACATATTTTGGGAGTACCTTTATATACTCAACAAGCATACTGTCCGAGGACTTGAGAAGTAGAGGCTAATGTGGCCAGGAAGGCTTCATGAGAAAGGGGCTGAGCTCTCCACACACGGCCAGGGGACAGGGGACAGTTCCACTGGCCTGCACACAGAGTGGCTACAGGTGAGGATGGCTAAGTGTAGCCCCAAGGGCTCCTGGTTTTTCTGACTCTCAGGAATAGGAGGATGAGCAGGCCTGGGCTCACTGGGTACCAGAATGTTCCAGGATTTACAGGAAACTTTGCAAAGCTCAAAGTCAAGAACGAAGCAGAAAGCACCAGCTGCTGGACTAGGAACCGCAGGTTCTTGGAGGCAGAGGCCATGTTTGCTCACCCTTCCACCTGTGGGATTCGCAGGGTCTAGACAATGCATGCTGTTAATGAGAAGCCATTCCAGCCCCAGAACATTTCTGGTATGATATATAGACACTCCATAGGTGACTATGGGATGGGTACCATGTGCTTGACCTGTCTATCACCTCTCTTGTCCAGCTTCTGTGCCAACTGTACTCTGGGTCCCGTGCAGCATGCTGTGGGGGTCGGGATGATGACAGTCCCTTCAGTCAGGAAAGTCAGCGTCCACACCCACCCCTGAAGGTTGCATGGAGACTTCTCTGGGCCCCATCTGGACTTCAAATGGAGGGTGCCAGGGCAACAAGGCTGCCCAGATGACACAAAGCCTTGGCATTCCTACAGCCTTTTCAATAGTCAGGGAACCAAAGAGGAGAGCCTCCAGGTGCTGGCTCCATGGGATCATTTGACTCACTGGGATACAAACACGGGGTGATTTACTACCTGCCAGGGTGGATGTGGTCACTTTGGCTAGTACCTTCCCCATCTCTGCCAGGGTCTGGCAGGAACAATTTTTCCATTTTTAAACAGGAACAAACAGAAATGATAAGACATTTTCCAATGAAGGGGGGGGGGGTCCTGAAAATGATTAGCCTTGGAAAAATTGTCCCCAAAATAACAAGACAACTCATAATCCTTTATCTGGATGGGAAAGAGGGATGGCCCTCACTGGCCAGCGCTAGGCTCCACTCAGTCGCTCCCCACCACACACTGGCATTGCTGGTATACCACTACAGGGAGAGCTGCAATTCACCAAGGAAAGGAGAAATAGACTGTTTGGAAGCAGACTTTCCTTGTTTGTTTGAATAAACGTCTTTTCTAGTGCTCCTAACTGGGGCCCAGGGTGGAGGAAGAGGGTGACCAGGCTGGGCACCTGGTGAGGACCTGGGGGATCATGGGGCTGGGTAGAGAGGGCTTCCATTGCAGAGCTCTTGGAGAGAACAGAGAGCAGCAGGTATTTGCTTCCCCCACACACTGAGCTCTTCTCATTCCCCACTGCGGTGCAGAATAAATCAGCATCAAGATCAGAGGCATCTCTTCAAGAGTTCCCAGGCAGCTGAGAGCTGGCGTGGGAGGTGCTGCTCACCTGCTGACAAGGGACCGTGCTCATTTGTATGTGGTCCCCGCTTATGGAATGGGCCGTGGCCAACACTGAGCGTGCCCTACTTCTCAGAAGCTCAAAATGGGTCCCCGGGGGCTTGAACAATGACTTGGAGGGAGACTGGAAAATTAGAATAAATTAATGCATCCACTATCACTCCCGTGGCTGTCCTGCTCACTATGCCACGTACAGCCTAGAGATTCAGGAAAGGTAATGGCTCTTTTGTGCTCTAACCTGGATGGTCATACCCAGAGGTGACCTGCTATGGGCACTGGCTTATCCAGGCCAACTGCTCTATAACCCTGTGCCAGGCAACTCTTGCTCTCTGACTGCACATGTTGCTAAAAGCAAGCCTCCTCTTTCCTAAAGAACATGGAAATGACAAGTCTATAGGGAGACCTCATGCCTGTCCCCTCTGGGATCTGGGGGAATCTCTTCCTCTCCATGTGACTTTCATTGTTGCCATGTCTGGGAGAAGGGCAGGTACTGAGGTGAGGTACTTGTGCTGGGTCAGGACCATGTCTATCCCTGAGGGCAGACAAGAGGCTGGCATGACTGCCTCTGTATGGCAGGTCCTGGTTGCACAGATCTCCAGGATGTGTCGGAGCTAGATTCTAGATGCTGTTTCTTCTGCTCCAAACTGTGTGCTCCCAGCCACCAGTCTTTATGGCCCCGGTCCAGGTAGTTCTGCAGTTCCTCCCTTGGCTTCTTGAAGCCACCTCTACTCAAGACAGGTGTGCTGTCTGCTCTGCACCATGCATCTCCTGTACACGCTCCTGAGCTGGAGCCCTGCGTGCTATTCTCTGCCACAGCCACTATCTCGTCTCTCTGCTGCCCTCCTTCAGAACAATCCCCATCTGGCTCATGAGTGCAAGCGATGTGCCAGCTAAAATGGCTCTCTGCAAGAAAAAGCCCAGAATGGTGGCACTTGCCATTTCCCACCGTGTAAGTACTCCCACCAAGACTGACTTCATGCCACCCATGTGAGCTTGCTGCAGTGGCTTGGAGTTAGTTAGTTTGTTGGGCCCAGTGTATACAGTGGGAGCCTCCTCATTGGCAGCAGGTGCAAGAGGCCCCAGCACTGGGTAAGCGGGACCAGTCCCCTTCCAAATGCAGTTGAAACTGCTGGTGTTTCTCCAGGTGACACTAGAGCTATCAGATGCCAATATTAGTTTCCAAACCATGCTGCCCTCTTGAGGGTTGAGAGGAGCAACACAAAAACCCAATTTTCTTCAGCACTAAGAATACAGAGGGGCACAGGATGCAGTTTGTCTAGCATGGAGCAGCTCCTGTAGGGGGCCCCAGGCTCTATGGTTATCTCCCCAGGAATGTATCACCCTGGAAACATGGCTAGCTTGCTCTTCTATGCAGCTTCCAGCTGGTTGCCAGCAACATGACCTTCTGAGCCTGACTTCCCCATAGCTATTTCTTAGCAGAGGGCTGTGTCCCTGCTATGCTTGCTGGTGGGCAGCAGGCATCTGAGTGAGGGAGCTGTGACTGGAGGGGGTTGCTGCCAGCAGGAAGCTGGTGACTGTAGCTGGCTCTTCAATCAAAGGCAGAAGTGTATTTGCCACCTTTGTATACAACACAATCGGCAGGTATAGAATTTAACAGCTTGTGGGAGTTCTAATTAGAGAGCCAATTATAACTCAATTGACCTGCCTTGCTTTGAAAGGCCAGGAAACATGCATGTTGCCCTTAGGAAGGGGCCAATTTTGCTTCTAGTTTGTTCTGGAAGGTCTCTGCAGGGACCTTTCGCTTGAGCTTTGGTTCCAGCCCCATGTACCTGTCTAGATCTGGCAGCCTAGTGCAGAGGATGAGAGAGAACCTGCAGGGCCCTGGGCTCCTGCAGGGAGGGGCCGAGTTTCTTATGAAGAAAGACACCGCATCCAGTGTCACTGGCTCCCCTATGCTAGGCTAGCAGCTTCTGCTGCATTTAGAAGGACACTGGTCAGAATTTCAATTATGGATCTTACCAAGAGCCAATTCTTAGCCAGACAGGATCTCCGACCACTGTGTATGTGTGCACGTGTATACACACACACACACACACACACACACGCACGCGCACGCACGCACGCACGCACGCACGCACACACGTGTATGTGCGCATGTGTGCACCATGCCCCGAGATTTCCCTCACAAAATCACTGTTGTTACTAGCTTGGGGTCACTTACTTGTCCCTGGGGTACAGGCACCTGACAGACATGAAAAGGGAACACTTATTCTTCTGAGAATCCAGGGATAACATTCATTGTTAGACACGGCTGTAGTCCTTCAGGCTCTCACGTGTGAGCGCACCTCACTTCCACCATGGTGATCACCATCATCCCCATGGGCAGAAGAAGAATCGGAGGCCCAGAGAAGTCAGGCAACTTGCTCAGGGGCACCAGCTCCTCTGCGTGGAAGCCATGCTCTAATTTGAGCTGTGTTTGCTCCTGATGCTTAGCCGAGAGGCTTTGCTGTCTGAGCTCCTTCTGCACAGGGCAGGCAGTGGGGCTGCCTGAATGCCTGCATGGACAGCAGAGAGGACTGCGGGCACAAGGACTTGGGATCTGGGGAGCTATGCCCACATTCCTTCTACAGGGACTAGCAGTAGAGTCTGCATAACTGATCAGAGCCTAAATGTCCCAAGTGTTATTTCTCCCCTGTCCCTTAAGTGTTGGCATTCCATGGATTGTGCCCTAGGCCTCTTTCCTGCTTCCTCTCTAGGATTTATGCCTTAGCTTCAGCTACCACCTATTGCCTGCTGCCAACCCCAAGGTCACTGTTCCAGCCTAGCTATGTGTGACTTGTCAGGATTGCAGGCAGCTCTTCCTGGGGCAGGTGCCTGATGCCAGCAGAGCACCCTCCAGTCCCCTCACCGAGCCACCCCAGGCTGCCCTGCCCAGCACTTCTCATCCTGAACTGCCCTTAGGGATTTTGAGTGTTCAAGTACCCCGCCCTCCACAGCCTCCAAAGTATGGTCTCTCTATAACGCAAATATACGCATATCGGCTTGGCTGCTGAAATGTTATCTTGTACAATTTCAAACCTTCAGAAAGCAAAAGGGCTAATACAACGCACCAAGAGCCAAAGTTAACAGTTAAAACCTTTTCCTTAAGCACATGGGTCCTGAGGATTGAATTCAGGCTCGGCACCCTCCGAACCATCTTGCTGGTGCTGCTGACTTCCCCTCTATTGGCTTAACTCATCGGTCTGGGGGAAGGGTGAGAATTTATTATAGATGACAGGCATTGTGACATTTCACTCCTAAACATTCTCTAAAAATTAAGGACCTTTTCTTGTAACACTTGAGCACGTCAGACTCACAGTAAAACAGTCCCCTCAGAAGTGATACAGTCAGGACTCCTGACGCAGCCACCACTCCGCAGCCACCTCATTCCTGCCTGGTCACAGCTAAGAATAATAAGCTACGATGGGATTCTAAGTCTTCCCATAGTACGCAATGAGTTCAGCTCATTGGTAAGGGTAAGGTCTGGAGGCACACACCTGCCATTTGTCCATTTTTGAACTCCCATCTGTTATTCTAGGAGACCTTCCCATGAGAGAGGCCTTCCCCAAAGCTTCAGGTCTAAAAGTTTTAAGTCTCCTTTGCAAGTCTAGAAAACGAGGGGAGCTGACATGGTCCTAAGAGCGCCCATGTTACTCGATGGGGAGTTTAGAGTCAGCTCCAATATTGGGAAAGGAAATATGCACAAGATGGTTTGGGACCAGTGGTCCAGTAAGCCCCAAGGGGCACTTCCTCATGGTCGCAGCCAAACCCTCAACCTGTGTTCAAAGGCAGGCAGTGGGCTGGGGAGGGCTGCAGACTGAGAGCATTAGGACTGAGATCCAGGGCCTGGGAATATGGATCCGAGCTGGCATCAGTTCATGAAGACACAGATCAACCCAGGTAAGGAACTCCACGTCTGGCCCAAGCTGGAAGGCCTTCTGTGTGTGGTGGGAAGGCGAGGAGCCCCACTGGCACATTGTACAGGAACAGTGAGGCAGAATCTCTAAGAATAAATGTCAAGAGTAGGATACGTCAACTTTAAAAAAAAAAAAATCAGTCATAGTTAGTACTGAGACTGCACTTGGCTGTCAGTACCTGGTCACCTAAGACTCCAGAGCAAAGATGAGAAAAGCACAGCTTTGAGAGCTCCCTTTGGCTGAAGTGAGGAAAGAATGATACAAGGCTCCACACAGCCTGCATTTCGGAGCCTGTCCTGCCCCAGGTTGCTTCTGTGTCCGTGTCTCTCCTTGGGGAGACCTGGGTCACCTGATGCCACTTCTCCCTGGCCAGTATTGGGCCAACTGTTGCTGGGTTGGCAGGCCTCTCTCCCAAATGGAAACTGCCCATGGAGGAAGCCCTTGGCCCGAGGGATGCTTGGACTGGAGGGCGGGGGAGGGGCAGCAGGGCTATAACCAGACAGAAGCCAAGTGATGAAGAGCAGGCTCTCTATTCACAGGATACTCCTTTTGCTTCAAGGAGGACACAGATACCCAGCATCCAGAAACTGCTATAAACTAAAAATAATAAGAAGAATAAGAATTTAATAATCTTGAAGACACAGCTGATGTCACAGAAAGGGCCATTTACCTGGCTCTCCCCATCACTTCCGACTCTTGCTGCTCTACCCCTGTACTGACCATGCCTCCGGATGCCCATCTTGTGTGGGGATGGCTGCTTCTAGAGCTGCCACTGGCTCCCAAACCAGATTCGAAACCCTCCACCAGGAGAGCCCATTCACATAGCAACTCAAGGGCCCCGATGCCCTGGACATGGGCCATGGTTGCTCTCCTCCTCCGGAGGTGTCCTACTCACAGCCATGGACTCGGAGAGATTACCAGACCTGTAACCGACACCTCAGGATGACAGCGGTGCTCACCACTCATCCTGCACTGGACCTGTCCAGTAACACATGTGGGCATCCAGCCACGCCGTCTACCATGAGAAGATGGGGATGAACCTGCCCAGTAACCCATGTGGGCACTATGGCCGCACCGTCTACCATGAGAAGATGAACCTGCCTAGTAACCCATGTGGGCACTATGGCCGCACCGTCTACCATGAGAAGATGAACCTGCCTAGTAACCCATGTGGGCACTATGGCCGCACCGTCTACCATGAGAAGATGAACCTGTCTAGTAACTCATGTGGGCACTATGGCCGCACCGTCTACCATGAGAAGATGAACCTGTCTAGTAATTCATGTGGGCACTATGGCTGCACCATCCACCATGAGAAGATGAACCTGTCTAGTAATCCATGTGGGCACTATGGCTGCACCATCCACCATGAGAAGATAGGTTTACAAGTGACACACAGTTCAGTTGCTCAGCATTTGCATAGCACATTCAAGGTCCAAGGTTCAACACTAAAAACATCTAGTCCAAAAAAATCCAGCCCAACTCAACCCAAACCAAACCAAAACCCGCAAGTAAAAGAATCAAAATAAGACAAAAGGTAGCAGAGCTGGGAGCTGGCAGCCACTCCAATGCAATGTCATTGAGGCTGAATTCCTCCATTATGAGACCAATACGGTGTGCTACCCTTTTGTCCTGGTTTGCTCTAATTTACAGTGTGTCCAAGGCAGATCACTGGGGCTACTTTCCCCTCTAGCAAACAAGAAAGTCTCACTGCACTAAGTATTGTGAGAATGGGTATGCCATATAACCTTCCAAATTATACTGTGTAGCAAAAGTGAGATTTAGGGCTATGTAATATTTGTTGAAAAGGCCTTACGTTGTCAAAGCGGCTAAAATGCCATGTGGTTCATTGAAAAGAACGAAGATGCAACACAAGGCAAAGACGGCCCATTGGCTAGAATGTAGCACTCTCCGGCTCTGGACCATGGGCTTACACCCAACTGTACCAAGTGCAGAGATTAAGCAAAGACGACTGCAGACTTTTTAGGGACTCAGTACACAAGCACACAGACACATAGGTAGGGAGACATCTAAATAGCTCACAGGCCTTCAGAGAAAAAGTTGCTCTCCCTAATTTTCAAAGGAGTTTTCTAATTCTAAAAGAAGACAAAAGGCAATTAATAGATGAAAGCACCTTCATAGCTGACCTCGGGGTGGCTGTGCTGTGTCGGTCCTTCATGAGGAGAGAGCTGACACTGGGGAGAGACTGGCTTCTGGAGAAGGGGAGACTGGCTTCTGGAGGAGGGGAGACTGGCTTCTGGAGGAGGAGAGACTGGCTTCTGGAGGAGGGGAGACTGGCTTCTGGAGGAGGGGAGAGACTGGCTTCTGGAGGAGGGGAGAGACTGGCTTCTGGAGGAGGAGAGACTGGCTTCTGGAGGAGGAGAGACTGGCTTCTGGAGGAGGGGAGACTGGCTTCTGGAGGAGGAGAGACTGGCTTCTGGAGGAGGAGAGACTGGCTTCTGGAGGAGGGGAGAGTCTGGCTTCTGGAGGAGGAGACTGGCTTCTGGAGGAGGGGAGAGACTGGCTTCTGGAGGAGGGGAGAGACTGGCTTCTGGAGGAGGAGAGACTGGCTTCTGGAGGAGGAGAGACTGGCTTCTGGAAGAGGGGAGAGACTGGCTTCTGGAGGAGGGGAGAGACTGGCTTCTGGAGGAGGAGAGACTGGCTTCTGGAGGAGGGGAGACTGGCTTCTGGAGGAGGGGACTGGCTTCTGGAGGAGGAGACTGGCTTCTGGAGGAGGGGAGAGACTGGCTTCTGGAGGAGGGGAGAGACTGGCTTCTGGAGGAGGGGAGAGACTGGCTTCTGGAGGAGGGGAGAGACTGGCTTCTGGAGGAGGGGAGAGACTGGCTTCTGGAGGAGGGCCCTGGAGCTCCCTTCCAGCAGCATACTGTGCCAGGTCTGAGCCAGACCAATGGAAGGAGCAGACGCCTCCCCGGAGAGATGGAGGGTCAGAGGGTCATCCTGGGCTGACGGACCAGTGAGACCAAGGCGGGAGCGCAGGCCCAGGCCCTACAGTCCTAGCCTCTCTAACCCTTCTCTCTGTCCACCAGGGGCATGTTGGCGGGACAGACTTTGACTAATAAACCTTAAGACACAGCAACTTCCTCTAGCTCAGAGGGACAGACACCTTCAAAGATGGAAGGAGCAAAACCAAGTTTCAGGATGCCCACGTCAGCTTCTTCACCAAGAGAAGCTTCCTCTTACCTTCTCCTCAGCCCTCTTTCCCAGGCCCCCAGCTACCACAGCCTAATGGAAAAAGTGTTTTCATACAGTAAATAGGCCTGAAAGTTTGAAGTCAGTTTAAGAGACTCTGACATCAGGCCTCTGTTCAAAACTTGAGGAGAGATGTCATTATCTCTGTGCACAGTGTATGTGGACAGCTTTGTTTTGACAGAACACCTTAAACACTGTCCAAAGAGCTGAAGACACAGGTATAATGCAGACTGCATGTCCCAGCAAACACTGCATTTTGTACAGCCTGCCATCCACATAGGACAGCATGGAGTATTCCTAGCACCTTAGCCAGATCCTGCCTCTTTCTGGCCCTAACACGCTCTCTCTAGAGCACTTGTTGCCAGTCCGGAGCCTATGCTTTAGAGAACAGGAGAGCCAGGGTTTCTTCAGAGACAGCCTGTGTACAAGCCCTTCAGCCGGAAGGCACCTTAATCCAACTAAGAGGGTTCTTTGTCTCACAGACCATCCCCAGAAGACAACATGGTGTGCCACGCTCCAGACAGAAGCTAGTTATTACACACGCCTCTGACAGAGCCCTGAAGTGTCAGTGACCTGCAAGCAGCCGCAGGCAGCCGGGCTCACGAAGCGGTGGTCTCAGACTGTTATCACTACTTCTTCCGCTGCGGACCTTGAAGTCTAGCTGTTTTCCTAACCTCATTTTCCTCTTTGAATGACAATGGCTTCCTGTCTCTTTCTAGTCCCTGGCTATGTCTTGGAGCTTCCACGTTTACGGGTGGATCTCTTTATGCTTTCAGTTTGATGATCTCACATCAGCATCACCTCTGACAGCCTAGCTCTGCCCGAGCCTCATCTCCGAGGGCGGCTGGTCCTCCCTGTTTGCTGTTTCTGTCAGAGGTGAATGGTGGGGGCAGTGCTGATGAGAACGGATGAGGAAACTGATCAGCAGTCTTAGGGTAGGGACCCTGAAAGCGGGTGGTTCTAGGTCTTGGAGAAGCTGGAAATGGCCTGTTTCTTTCTACCTTGGCCAGAGGGAACGTGGGTCCCTGACCTGTTTTTTGCTTTTCTTCCTTTTTGTACAACCTAAACGAACTCCCCTACCTGGAAACTATGTGAGGGTGGAGCTGAGACTGACAGGCTCTGGACATCTCACTGGTGGACCGAGTGGACTGACCGGCTCACCTCCTCACGCCCCACCCTAGCTTCTTCCATAAGGCCCCAGACTACGCAGCTTTATAGTATCCATTCTCTAGGACCCACTCCTACCATAGGAAGCTCTGCCTTCTTGAGTTCCCAACTATACTCTTATGAAGCACCTTCCTGTCTGTGAATGGCACTGAGTTCCAGAGACAAAGGACCTGGAAGCCGCGAGCCCGGATTTGTTTTGGTGGCTGTTGATTTGTCCAGGACTCTAGAGCCCTGTTGTGCTCATCTGAGATGAGAGAAAGGCTGTGGCTCTCAGACCCCACATTTCCTCTGTCGGTGTCACCCCTGCCGGGCCCTGCTGTCATCCTCTATGCTCTGCCTCCCCCAGTTCCTGATCCTCCCCGTCCTTTGGGTATCTCAGCTCCCCACCCCCTGGCCAACCCCATGCTGTCTCCTCCCCCAGACCTCGGATGAGCCCCACTGCTCCTGCTTTATACCTTTTTCTCTACCTGTCAGGTTCAGCGGAGGCAGGCCCAGGCCTCCTGTTGACACTCACAGTCATGCTTGTTGCCCAGCAACACCTTCCCTTCCGGTCCTAATGACTTCCCTCCTCACAGTCCCCTGGCTGCCTTCCATCTTTGCTTCAGAAAGCCCTGGTCCTTCCTTACCTTTCCATCTTACACGTTGCCCTCAAAATCCCAGACTGACGTGATCAGAGGGCAGCCAGATGTCCCTATTTGTAGAATCTGTTCCTGTCCTGGTAATTGTGTCCTTGGATGCACCGGGTTTCTATGCCTGTCCTTGGCTGGCAAAGTCCAGCCCAGGCAGACAGTCTTCTCCCTGAGGCCACCATGGGCCACCATTGTGCACCTTCTCTTTTCCCTCCACTCAAAACACAGAGTGACTGCTTTGGGAAAAGCTGGCCCATGTGTCATTAATGCATGGCAGGTACTGGGAGCTAAAGGACTTTTAACATAGGCAGCAAACAAACGCAAATTTATACATTTATGCAGACTAACACGGAAAATACTCCTTTAGGTTTTCTGGGAAAAGTCGGATCCCTCTGAGAATTCCTCTATGGCTTTGCAATTCCTTGTCTCTTGAACTTATTGTTTGCTTAATCCCTGCCCACACTCAGCCCCTGCCTCCTGGTCTGGGCTAATTACTACCAGACAACACCTTTGTTTTTTTCCTTCCTTTTCACCGGATGCGCAGTGAAACAGAGGTGAAGGAGATTATCCACTTACTTTCATCAATACCATGTGGCTTGTCTTTGTTTTTTAACAATTCAAACACGCTTGCATTCTGCATAATGGGGCGATGTGCCACTCAGCCCTAGAAGTTAGGGAGGCACTCTTCTCAGTGCAAGCCAAGGCTCCTGTCTGTGCCCTGCAGGTCTCTGCAGCCTCTATCAGCTGCCAGTTTCCACCTGTGCCAGACAACATGGGTTCCTGTCTTCCGGACAACACCTGGAGACCACCCCTCCAGCTGTTCAGCTCTTCTTTCTGAGCACTGGGGCTGCCACAGACAAACTTCCTGTTCTTGGGTTTTCTCTGTGCCCATGGTCTGTCTCCCAATGGTTCCTTATCCTAAGGCCTTCTCAGTTGGTTTTATGATGGTTTCTGGTCCATGTTCTTCCACCCGTTACTCCTAACCTTCCTGGGCTCTGATGTGGCACTGTGTGGTGTGGCCTGGCCTCATGGCTGCTCTCACTCTCTTCTGGGTACTAGGAAACTCAGTGCTCATCATTGTTTCTGCCTCTTGCTGCCCCATAAACTTGGATCCCCATCTTCTCCCTAGACTTCTGCTCTCTGCTTTCAAGGAGTTAAGGGGCTCAGAGACAACTAGCATTGTTCCCGTGAGGCAGCAGACCTCCGTGAGCCAATAAAAGGGTTTGGCTCTCTTGTGTGCTTAGTTTTTCTTTTTAAAATTTGTTTGTTTGTTTTTTGAGACAGGGTTTCTCTGTATCTTTGGAGCCTGTCCTGGAACTAACTCTTGTAGACCAGGCTGGCCTCGAACTCATAGAGATCTGCCTGCCTCTGCCTCCTGAGTGCTGGGACTAAAGGTGTGCGCCACCACCGCCCGGCCCTGTGCCTAGTTAGTCTTTAAGAGCAACTCGTGCTAATGTTCTGAGGTACGAGGAGTGGAGTATCTGCCTCAAAGTCCCATGGGTAATGAGTAACAACACTGGGGATCTAGCCCAGGCCTGTCCAGAACCTTAGCCCTGGCCTTGCAATAACCTGTGAGCACCTTTTTGATCTCTGAGACATGGAAAAGTGGCTTTGCTTTAAGTAGCTGGGCAAGGTCGTGATGTTTCAGGGCTGTGGAACCTGTGGATTCCAAGGACTCTCGGCAGGTACTAGAGGACCTAGCACGCCAGAAGGGAGGTCTGTCCTCGGCTGTGACAGGGAGCTGGAAGAGCTCAGGCGAGGGAGCACTGTGTACAGGATCACCAGGAAGGAGTCCTGTAAGCTCTTTGGGAGTCCCTGAGCATAGACACTCTTCAAAGCTGCGGAGCAGGAGAAGTAGAACTGCCCCAAGTCTGCAAACCTCTGCTCTCAGCCTGCCTTCAGTCTGGGTGGTTTCCAAAGACACCAGGATACACAGAAAAGGGCCCTGACCACCCAGGTGGGTAGTGTCTCCAGGCCTGGTGAGGCTCAGAGGCCTGTCTCACTTCAGGGACATCTGGCTGGCCCTTCAGAAAGGAAAACACTTGTCAGGAGCTGGGGGCTTGAAAAGCTCGAAGGGGAAAACTGAAACCTCTCCTGGGGTGACTTTCCTATTGATCTTTTGTCTCAAGTGTTCCCCTTGGGGATGAACAGAAACACTTCTCTGAATAATTCATAGGCCCTGAGGTAGAAAGAAACATGCTACTTCTTTTTTTAATAAGGACTGGGCACTTTGTGTTTAATCCTTCTGCAACATCTTAACCAAAGCTGGAAGACCTGCAAAGCTCTTAATACATCCCTCTTTTAACAGTGAGACAAAAAAGAAAAGCCAGGTAATATCTTTAATCAAACAGACTAATGTTTGGATAATATGTGAAATTATTTATAAAGCTGCATTGAGTTACAGATTGCTCATAAAAGGAATCTGAAAAAAAGTGAGTGACTATAATTATTACAAGGCTGGATTTATTTTTGAAACTGAAAATGACTGCCTCTGGTTTCCTATTTAATGAACACCTACTAGGCACCAGGAACTCTGATGAGCTACTGAGTCGTTTTGTTTAGTTCTAGCACAAGCCTCCAGGGTAAACAGCAGCCCCAAATCACAGAAATGCCAAGGTTTCTGGAGACTGAGCAACAAATCCAGGTTCAGGTTCAGGTTCAGAACCAACCCTCAGGCGCAAGCTCCCTCATAAAAAGCATTTTCAATTCGTCAACATCGTCCTACCAGCAGTTCTAGCTCAGTCCGCTACACTGCTCTGCACTGGTAAACAACGGAGAGACCGCAGTGACGGCTTTGGGATCCTTCGGAGCACATTTTACTGATTAGTTGCAAAACTACAACCTCTCAGTTCTAGACACATAGACAGTCTAACACAACTTCTTGCAAAAGGACATGGAGGCACAGAGAGATTCTGGACCCTTCTTGGGCTTAAAGAGAGTGAGAGGCACCACTAGGACCAGATCTGTGTCCTGGGATTCTGTGCCCGGTACCCTATCTTACACATGCTGTCTGATGATAGCCATGAGATCCCCAGAGCCAAATATGTGAAGACACCAACCTCACCTTTCCTGCAAGGCAGTCCTCTTTCCTGTGGACTATTCAATGAGAGAGGCCCTCTGCTAAGAACCAAATGATCTCAGAGCTTGAGCTTGACATACTGGTCCAGAGGAGACCCCGTGGCTTTCCACCCAGCTTAGAACATAGCACAGAGCCTTGTGTTCAGTCAGAATCTCACAGAAAGGAGACACGGATGGGCTGTGTGGTTGGGGAGGACATCCCATACACACCCCTGATGGCCACAACCTTGTGGAATGACACCAAGATGGCAAGGGGCCCACTCGAAGGCCTCTCAAAGATGGCCTATCCCCAAGGGTGGAGGGTAGCAGGGCAATGTGTTCCTTTCCTGTCTTAGGTAACCAGAGGAAGGGCATATGGATTTCTGAAATTGCCACAGGTACACACAAGGTGGCAACTGGCCAAACATCTCTCCTCTATAAAATGGGCTGCACCCCACTAGCCAGTGTCCTGGAGATAAGCTGGATCCTCCAGCTCCCTCAGAGTAAGAGGCCTTTGAAATCTCTAGTATGGACACTCCCTTAAGACAGCTGCTGCAAGCAGTGCAGAGGCCCAGATGGCAATGATGGTGACCAACACTGAGATTGTTTTTATCAAACTTAGAGCTACAGTGTGATCTGGATTGCTGACCTGATTGCCCCACTGCACCTAGCAGGACCTTAGTAGGACAGTTGAGGCTGGGCACCATCATCTCCAAAGGAAACACAGGAACTGACTGCTTTGTGCCATGTGATGGTTCAACAGGTTAACTGTATTTGGCCTTGGGAACTGATGCACATGGGGATGGAGCCCCAATCCAGGCAATGGGAATCCCGGCCTGGGTCTCAGACTCACCAGTCGCTGCATGCTCTTCACATGGGTGGGGCTGATGGATAAGGCTTCTTCATACCACCGCCGGGCCTCATCGAAGTTTCCTCGAAGCTCCGCAACCTGGCCCCGCATGTATAGCACATTGTGGGACATTGGGAAGAGGTTGGCAGCTTCTTGGGTACAGGCTGTGGCTTCAGCAGGCTTTCCAATGCCAATGTAGACTTCAGCTGTGGGTGAAGAGCAGACAACAGATGCTGTCCCAAATCACTGCCCTCAGAGACCCTGTGGCAGCTGGTATTCTGCTTGGGCACTTTCACATTCCAGGAGTCTGGCAGGGCCCAGAGCCAGCTGTCCCCTACCCCACTGGACATGGCTACAGGCCAACAGTCTTTTGTGCCCAAGTCACTTGTGCTTTGGTCCTTGAAGGGCACACATATGCCACTACCAAACCAATGGCAGTGAGGTCCTCCTGGGCTCTGCCCCAACCTCTGAGGACAGTCGTCCCAGGGCCCTTCAGCATAAGGCAGAAGCTGCCCTTGGCTCTGCTCATGACAGAGAAAGAGAAGAAATGAATGCAAGGACAAGTGGACCAGAGGCACGGAGCCCCACACAGAGAGGTGGCTCTGCCCTGCAGAGCTTGCTTTTCTGAGGCTAAAAGCACGACAAAGGGCCTTCTGGGGGCTTGGTACATCCGGAAGGGGTATTCTTCATGAAACTCAAAGGAGAAGTCTATTAGAGACATCTATGAGAGATGACTTTGGATTAGGAGCTGGCAGATATCTATCTTTCAAGTCACCTGTGAGTGGTGGGCAGCCCTTGAGAGTACAGCACTGGCTATTCTCTGTCATTTGGGACAAATCAACAGGCAGACAGAGTTGGCTATAGAATCTATGATCCCTCCAAACTTTATTTTACCCCAAACTCCCTGGAGAGGGACACCATAGAGGGCAGGGATATGCTAGCCTGGGGTGCAAAGGTGCTGAGAGCATGCCTGTGTGTTCTCCGGAACTTTCTCTTTCATTCAGAATTCAAGTGGGTTTCCTGTTACCCTTCCAAGCCATCAGGGCCCGGGAGCCCTCATCATCCTCAGACCTCATTTTGCCAGTGTTTTGCTCTGTCTGGGGAGGGGCCGGCAGGTAGAAATTTTGTTATAGTATTGCCTCACCCTGAGCATTTCCAAGACAGATCCCAATGATGGGCCTGTAGTCCCCAAGCTGAGCGTAGCCAAAGCCCTGCTCTCATGGGATAGCCTAGCCACTGTCTTTGCTAGGTCCTTAGCCACACAGCTTCCATTTGTCTCTGAGCCTCTGCCGGGCTGTGCCAGTCTGCCAAGAGTGATTCCTTCCCTGGGCTCAGGGTGAGAGCAAGGCACACTCTTCACCTCACCGTGAAACACTTTACCCTTTCAGGCCACGACCCAGCTCTTCTGACTCAGGAGCTTTCCCAAGTGGAGTCACTCCTTTGGAGACCTTGACTCATCAGTGTGAGGAGCCAGAAGGCTGCAAGGCAGAGCCTCTTCCGCCACCACACCGATGATGTTATGTTCTTGCCACTCACCCACTCTGAACCCTAGGCTGGGTCTGAGCCTCCCACCCAACTCTCTCACTGTCTAAGAAATTTGTACCTCCACACAACTCCCATCTTTGGGATGCTGAAGGTCTTTATTGGGTTATCCAAATTGTCATTAGCATCTGTGCCCGCCATTTTGTACACCCCGGTCTTCTCATCCCACATGCCTCTCCAGCTTCCCTGTGCTGATTGTAGGGATTCTTATGCTGCAAGGCAGCTGCAGTCTCTCTGCCTCTCTTCCCGTCATCCCATCTGCACCCCGGCAGATAATCTGCAGTCCAACACTCCACTAACACCGGTCTTGTCTGGGCCGCCAGCAGCCCTCTCCCTGCAGGTCCACTGGATAATTTGTCTTTATTGTGCCACACAGCCTCCTTCAGAAGAGGTCTTCCTGGCCTGGGGAGCTGGTTCAGTGGGTCAACTTACTGCACAAGCATGACCCCAGTTCAGATCCTCAGGGCCCATGTAAAAAGCCAGGTATGGTTGTGCACATCCAAGCCCCAGCTGCGGGGCGGATTAGAGACAAGAAGGCTGCTGGGGCTTACTAGCTTGCCAGCCTAACACAAAAATGTGGATTTTAGGTTCGGTGAGGCTGTATCAAGAAAGCAGGGTAGACAGCTACAGGAAGATACCCAGAAGCCTCCTCTGGTCTCCACCCACCAGCACACACATGCATACACATAGCACACACAGGCATAGCCCTCCCTCTCACACACAGATGCACACACACTTGGATTGCACTAGTGATTAGTGTTTGCTGCATGTTGAGCATGTCACTGTGTGATCTAGGGTGACGGTTCTAAGTTCATCTGTTCAATGGGATGAGAAATAATTTGCCTGTGTCCTCCCATGAGCAAGAGGCAGGAGTAAGAATCATGTGTGCAGGGATCAAACATGTAAACACGCTCTCATAGAGCGACATGCCCAGTCCTTCCCTTCCTTTTGTTTTAGGGTCTCACTAAATCAGCAGGTTGATTGTGACAGGCCTGAATTTGCTTTTGTCAGTAATTTTGTTTCAGCCATGAGACAAATAACAATCCTACACTCTGAGCTTCCCTCCCTGGCTCCCACCCTTGCTGCCTTCTGTCCACTCCACACTTACTTGGAGGGAGCTTTTAGAACCCCATTCGTACCTTTGAGCTCTTCAGGGCTCCCAGGCTGGAGTTCGAAGATCTAATGTGGCTACTGGGAACAGCCTAATGTGCATGACCCGACCCTGACCACAGGCCTCGCTGCCTCCCTGTGGGTCCCATAAATGCATTTTCTTTAAGTTTCATGCCAAAGCCTTTCACTCTCGAAGCGTCTCTCAGAGCTCGTGCTCTAGCAGCTCTCTCGGGCTGTGCCATGCAGGGTGGTGCTGCACCTCTCTCCATTGTTCCTGACCAGTGCTAACCAAACTTCTGGTCTGCTCGAATGCACTCTATTGCTTCCTGCTTCTGGCTCTGGCAAGACCTTTTGTTCCCAGGGGTCACAGGAGCTGCACTGTTTGTTCTCAGCACTTGGCACATGGAAGTCGCTGGCTTCTGTAACTGTTGCTCTGCGTCTGCAGGCCTTTCCTAGGCAGGGCCTGAGTGTCTGTCTCCATGACCACTGTACTGCAGAGCCTGGCACACAACCAGACACTGACAACATTGCATGGAACCACTGAAGGTCTGAGCAGGGCTGTGGTTCTGAATTTATGCCTCACAACTTGTGAGCCTTGCAACCTGAGATGAGTGCCCTGGCAACTCTGCCTCAGTTACGGCAGGGATGAGACAAGTCACAGCACAGGGCTCTTGGCACAGTATCTGAACCATACCTTGTGCTTCCTAAGTGCCAGCTATACGGACGGTAAAGACTATTAACCCAAATCCCCACAGACGGAGAAGAGGCTGATGGGGCAGGGCTGATCCCCAGAGCTGTGTCCAAGACACCTTTGTGTGATGGCCCATTTACCACGTGTCTAGGACATCTTCATTTCCTCATGGTGGACGAACCACAGTTGCCTCTAGATTCTGCTGATGCAACCTCATGGTGGCTGAGAGAAGCTGAGGAGGGGAAGGGGTCAGGCTAAGGAAATTATGACAGTATCGCAGCTTCAAATTCCCAGCAGAAATCAGAAAATCTGATCTTGCACATCTAAGAATAGCTTCTGGTTTCGGCTGTGAGAGGTGCCAAAGTAAAAGCTATAATTATTAGTGAGTAACAAGCAGAAATTAACCACCTACCGCAGAGGCATTTTTAGCTGCCATCCCACTGTGGGTGCCCAGAAGCTGCCTGGCTTGGAAGGGGTCTGGCTGGGCTCTGAATTCCTAGAGCTGTCTGACTTTCCACGGACAGTGAGGCCTGCTGAGCCTGGGAGAGAAGGGCTCACTCAGCTCCAGCGGGTCTGTGCTGAGGGCCACCCTGCAGTCACCATTGTACTCTAGCTCTCCTGGCTTCTGTCCTGGAAGACTGTGCCATGCTCACAGCTCTCTAGTGGGCTTCCCTGCTGCAAGGCAGGAGGTGCCCCCTCCTGCCCTTCTCTGTGGGAGACTGGGTACTAATGATGCCATAAGATTCTTGGCACTTTTAGGAAAAAAGCAAAGCTAGGAAGCTGCTTTCTAACAATCATGGGGAGCTCAGAGGCTGCAAGCAAAGATGATTAAGTGTAATCCTCGGGGGTGGGGGCAAATGCAAAGAAAACAGAATGACTGGGGAGATGGCTCAAATGGCAAAGTGTTTGTCTTGTAAGCCTGAGTACCAGAGTTTAATCCTCAGAACTGCATGAAAAAGCCACACATGATCGCATGCTGGTAGCATCCCAGCACTGGCCGGCAGCGAAAGGGGGATTTCTGGAATTCCTTGGCCAGTTAGCCTAACTCAGGGAGTTCCAGGCTTGTGAGGGACCCTGCCTCAAACAAACAAACATAAAGGTAGACACTATATGTGGAATGATAGCCATGGTTGTCCTCCAGCTTCTATGTGCATGCACACATGTGCATCATGCGCACGCGCGCGCGCACACACACACACACACACACACACACACATACACACACACACGAACACAAGTGAATTTCCTCAACACAGAATAAGTGGTTTATGAGTGAAAAGGAGATGCTTGATATCTAAGAAGATAAGTAGGCAAAAGCCATAAGCAGCCAATGAAAACACAACCTTTCATGCATCCAACTGGCAAAGATCAGGGGTTTTGAAAATATATGGTATTGGCAAGGAGATAAGAAAAAACAGTCACATGCTGTTGATTGGAAAAGAAATTGGTACTGCTCTGTGGGAGGACTACATTTATCCAAATTAAAGAGTGTACACCATTTGACCTATCAGATCCACTCTTTGGAGTTGGCCTTAGAGACACAGAACAACACATATCACAATACTTACTGAAATGCTGTCTGCAATGGCAAAGTATGAGAAACAATGATGACGCTAATCCAGTGTCCCGCTGACATCATGATGCTCCCTACCATGGAACTATAACATGCAGCGGTAAGAAGTCTAAGTCAGAACTACATGGGCTGACACACAATGACCTCCTAGACACCGGAAGAGGACATAGGGTGAGGGCAACAGGGACAAAGCAGGTCCCAGAACTAGTACCAGTATCTGTAGCAGGTGACACAGGCACAGGGACAAGAGGCCCTTCCCACTTTACATCTTTCCCACCTGTTCAGTGTGCACTATGTAAGTATGTTACCTGAAATTACTTAGATTCGTGTCATTGGTCGAAACAACCAAAGAACACGCATGCACAGCCCAGGCTGTGTTGGAAGTTTGCAGTCCTGCAGTCAGGGCTTCCAAGACAAAAGAGGAGGTGGTGAGGGGAGGGAAGAGGAGGTGGTGAGGGGAGGGAGCATCTACCACCCAGGAAGAGAAGGGCCCTCTATAATCAAGCATCCCTCACTGCACGCTCCAGCTGCCTGTTCCTGGGGCTCATATGTCATGCTCACAGTTTCTTGCTGTCAGAAATACGGCCCGGAAACCCTGATATGCACGGCTAAAACCTGACACTGTCTCAGAGAGACCTTCCTCTCCTGAGAGACTCAAACTCAGGCAACCTTTACCACAGGCTCCCGTCACAAGGTCCCACCAGGAAAACTGGACAGCTAAGTACAGGCCCAAAAACACCACAGAAACAGCACAGCTTTGGAAGGCAGGCCCTGATTGGTTCTCTGAACCCTGCAGACTGTATGGGATCTAGAGCTGCTAGGGTTGATGATGGACACAAAACCCTGATGTCACCTGCTCTCCATAAACTGTCAGAGGGAGGCGATTCATCTTCCTTCTCGGAGCAGCCAAGCCCAGGCACACGGTGAGCCCCGCAGTTCAGGGGCCGCCCATTTCCTTCTACTGCCATTACTTCTCGGAGCAGCCAAGCCCAGGCACATGGTGAGCCCCGCAGTTCAGGGGCCGCCCATTTCCTTCTACTGCCATTACTTCTCGGAGCAGCCAAGCACAGGCACACGGTGAGCCCCGCAGTTCAGGGGCCGCCCATTTCCTTCTACTGCCATTCCTTTAAGGGTTGTGCAAACACGGACAGAGCTGCCAGTGCACAAATGCCCTCATGCACCACATGACACACTATGCTCACTGTATGTACACATGCACATCTGCCAGAGGCTGGAAGGCAAGATTAGCATCTGCTTTCCACAGTTCCATCCCAGTAACCTGCAAAATGCTAAAGTCACACCCATTAGCTAGTAACAATGTACTCTGAGCCACAGCAACAAAGCTGAAACATCACTCTGAATGCAGTCTGTTGTTGAGGTCACCACTATTCTAGAAAGAGCTATAACATTTCCTTCCCAGGAGTCATGGAGGGCCATGCAAACAGTGGGGTGGGATGGGATGTCAGGACTGTCTAGGTCAAACTTTCTGGCATTTTGTGGGGTCTGGTTTTAAGTGTTCTAAGAAGGGCCTGGTGAGATGGTTCAGTGGGCAAAAGAGCTTCCCACGCAAGCCTATGTGCTTTTTCAAAAACTAGACTTCAAGTACATGGAAAAGACAGCTCTGACCTGTGCCAGCCCTGCATGTCCAGCCAGGCTTCCTGGTCTGGTCAGAAAACAACACTCTGTTTAATGACCCCTCTATCTTCTGCGGTCACTGTCCATATAGGTGACTGAGCAAGATAGTATCAGACTCCTGTGCAGTGACTGGCTATTCTGGAGAAAGCTGGAAAGTGCCCCCCCCGCTGGGTCCTGGCTCTCAGAGGCAGCCTGTCTTGACCTCTTTGGGGAGTGGGTGGAGGAGAAGGAACAATCATACACACACACACACACACACACACACACACACGCACGCATGAATCAGCCTTCTTCTGTACTTAGAAGAATGTAATTTGCTAATTTACAGCGGGTGTTATGGGTTAATTAAGGATGCTGACACAGACAATGTGGATGGGCTGGCCCTGTGGCTGGGAAGCTAGGTAAATCAGCTACGCTTGCACACACGCACATCTGCTAATGGGGACACACAAGGCAGGACATCACACAACCGGCCCAGAGGATGACGGCATGAATAGATGTACAACTTGTGGTAATGAGCACCCTTCCTGGCGAGACTTGGCTCTGAGCACGTTCCCTGGCGGCAATGAGCCCAAGAAGGGTCCACCAGGGTCATGCAGATAAAGGGGTAAAACTCAAGAGAAAGGTTCCTTTTCGCAGAATAGAAATATGCATACACACTAACAGTCATCACTGTCTTGGGAGCTCGCTAGGTACGATGGGGTTGCAGCTGGGGGTTGCCTTGTGCAGCCAGCTACTGCCATATGAAACCAGGGCATACGGGATTATACTTCCTTGGGGATCAGATTCCAGAATAGGGGCTGCTGCTACTGTTCCTTCTATCTGCAGGCAACCAGGCCTGCCTTTGGAGGGAAGTGGGGACACCAAACATATTGCCCTGCCCTGGCTTCTTTAGAGGCATCTGTGCCAACAACACTTCCTATCCCATTGCTGGAGACTCAGAGAGTGGGCGGTGAGAGGCGCTAAAGCATTGTGTTCCTTGACCCTTGGAGATGGGTGCTATCCTAATCCTACCATGCAAATGAGTAAACAGAGGCAGAGAGGCAGGGTAGGGCTGGATTCTTCTCTATCACCTATGAAGACAGTATGAGGTGCAAAATACTGGACCTTCTATAGTGCAACAAACCCCCAACATGCAAATTCCTCAGGGGTCCTCAGTCCAATTTTCTACTGAATGCCTACTCTGGGTCAACTGTAGTCACCGAGGAAGGATAAGGAGATGCATGGTAGCTCATGGCCCCTGTACAGATACAATATCAGTTTGGTGCTTGGTCACAAAAGCTTTAAGTTCTCCTAAAGGCTGGGGGTTTCTGGGCTAAACAGCTGACTGTGCCTGCAGAATCCAGCAGTCTTAGGATCAGCAGCAGGTTGTGAGAAAGGATGGGTAGATGAAGAGGCCCATCGGGCCAAGGGCTAAGTAAGAGCAGTACCTGCATGGAGCCAGATCTGTGCCAGCGTCATCCAGGGATGCAGCGGGCCCTGCTTGGGGGCACTGCTCTGCAGAGATGAGGCCACTTCTGACAGTGCTTGCTCCACTCTTGATGCTGCTACGGATGTGGCGTGGACAGAGCCTGTGGGAGGTTTCAAGACTATGTTAGGTGTTAAAGGGGTGGACCACAAACTATATACCTCACCAATGACCCCCTCCCAAACACAGACACGAGTATGAACATACACACACCCTTTCCCCAGGATGCAAGTTACTGTTCTTAAAGAAATGGGGGGAACCATGACGGCCTAGTACCTTAGCTTCCCCCTCTGTCTAGCTGAGCCTTTAGTCCACACACAGGGCACATGCTATGCTAAGCACTCCCCAGGAGCTCAGTCGGGCATGTGAGTGCTGGGACAGGAGGGGAGTGCAGATTGACACACAACAGGGACCCAAGATCAACAAACAGCATCAGGAATGGAGTACAACAGCATGACACAAAGCCTCGTTCTTAGGGCCTAAACCAGCAGCGGGGAAAGGCCATGCTTGATTCCTGGTACAGCATCTGGAGTAGACGGTTGGCCATTCTCAGACAACCCAACTTCCTTCAAGAGATGGGCAACATCATGGATGGAGAATCAAACTCTATGACTTGACTAAACACCGGAGAGAGTACACGCTTGCTTTGTACACAGCATTGCCTGTCGTTAAGGCTGACACTGGAGTAGAGGAGGATGGCCCGGATGCTCGGGCTTCGAACACACACCTATTTCCTAAAACTTGCTTTCCTGAAAGGCCATTGGGCACATGTGCCAGGCAAAGATATAGGTATGGTGCATGAGCCAAAAATGGAATGGGGGCCTGATGACTAGAGCCCACAGCCTTAACAGGAGCTTGTGTCCCACATCTTCCCAACACTCAGTCGTAGAGGCATGGCTCAGAACAGAGAGGAAGGTTCTGTTATTTCAATTTAGAACCACTCATATATATATATATATATATATATATATATATATATATATACACAACATTATTAATTTATCGCTTATCAGGAAGTTTAGCATGGAGACAAATATCGCAACATTGTCAGTGGTAACAACTATGAATTCAACATTTACAACAGTGAGAAACCATGTAAAAATAAATGCTCAAGATAGAAAACAATCAAGTTCACCATATACTGGGTAATACAAAATTGTGAATATAAAAATATCTCAGTTTTGCTTTGGGATGTGCTATTACTTATTCACATTATTATTATTATTATCATTATTATTGTTATTATTAATGGATTACTTCAGAGGCTTGGTAAGCTAGCATGGTGTTTCATGCCTCTAATCCCAGCACTCAAGAAGCTGAGACAGTACTGTGAGTTTAAGTCTAGCCTAGGCTAAGCAGTAAGATGATCTCAAAAACCAAAAAGGAGACAAAAAGGAGACATCACAGCAACAATTGGCCACCCATATTATTTCACCGCTTCAACGAGGAAGAAAGATGGATTCTTCTAAGTGCGTTCAGAGTTTTGATGGGGGTTTGGTGGACAGAATCCAAAAATCTATGGAAGGAAAGCCATTCTACCACCCATGGATAAACCCTGACCAGACAGGCTCTGGACAGTTCTGGAGGGGACACCAGCCCCAGGAGCCCTCAAGGTTCTCCAGAGAAAGCTGCTGCCCAAGAGGAGGGAAACTGTTGACATGACAGTACTTCACAGGGGAACCCGTGAAGCCCAGCCAAGGATCTACGCTGCTTTACACAAAATATGTCTAGGGCCATTCTTTTTAATATAAATAGCAGAACAGTTCAGTTGCCACAGATAATTTTGTTTGCATTTTGCTGTAACTTTTATGTGTGTGTACATGTTCATGTGTGTGCTGGTGCATATTCACATGTGTAAGTGAGTGTGCAATGCCAGCGAACACCTTGTGTTTTCAGTCAGAGTCTCTCACTGGCTTGGAGGTCTCTGGAAGAGGTTCTCAGAGCCCCTTCAGAGGCTAGAAAATCATGAAGCCCCAAAGAGATTTACTGGGCTTTGTCTACTGATACTGCACACTAGGAACTAAAACATGCTCAACATGTTCACTTATTTAATTATTTAAAGATAATAATGCACTATGGCTATAGAAAAACGGTACAAACTTTGTCCCACAATCTACAGATCCCTTGCTAAAGATCTGTGGCTTTTGGAGGAGCTAATGTTGATTTAGGGATATTTTTTTTTGTCTTTTGCTCAAGAAAGGAACTACATGGTTCTTACTGAACTCCTGCCCAAATTATTTTTCTTTGCAATATCTATAACATGACAGAATTCATTAATGTTTAGTGTAATAATAATCCATGATGATGGCGATAGTGGTGCTGATGGCGTTGATGGCAGAGGTGGTGATCAGTTTTACAGAACAGGTTCCCTTTTAGGCTCCGTGGGTAGCCTTTTGCACTGCTCAAGTGACAGAATTGAGACTTGATGTGTCATGTGACCACCCAAAGCTATACAGCCAGTTGGTGGTAAAACCAGGATGCAAACATTGTCTGAGTTTACTCCCAATCTCCACCTCCAGCCAATAAGGGCCCCTCCTGCAGGAAGGCTGCAGACAGCCTCCTACTGTCCCTCAGTAAGAGAAGTCTTGGGTCCTCAACTTCTACTTGTGTGTCATTATCACTGTGCAGACAACAAGCTTCAAAGTAGATGCACTGGCCTGCCTTACTTGACTATGTGGCTTACAAGACAGCAAGGTGTCTTCTGTTCAGGCTTTTTCAAAGTCATTACAGCAATATCCAGCCCAGCCTAGATACTGGGTAGGTGTTTGTAGAATCAATAAAAGAGTAGTGTGGACAAACATATTTCTTTATTACATTCAGGTGAGATTGTGTGTGTTCAACGTGGTACGGCTGCAGACTCTATGACATTCAGAAGATACATGTCAGTGTGCTCCGTTCTTCCTAATAATGGTAAAAGGCTCTAACCTTCACTGCTTCCAAGGGCTTTTTCAGTGTATCTGTCACATTTCTAGAGGTCTAGAATTAAGGACTCATGTCATTTAGTGACTCTCTCCCTCTAATCCACTGAACCACTGAAGAGAGGGTGATCAGGAATCTCTGTTCAGTCAACTCCTTGTAACATGTATCACATGGGCAGAAAGCCTTGCTCTGATGAACTATAGATATTAGGGAATTCAGAGGCTTTTAAAAGCAGGTAACAAACAATAGTGGCCAAAGTACACAACAGTTAGCATCTACTGTTCTTTACAATGACATAATAAGTAAGTCTTCTGCTGGGTTAGAATGTGGAGGAACAGCTAACAGTACAGCCAAACAGCAGCCATGTTATTGTTGAGTGGAACTGAAATGGTGAGTGGGAGTCTGTGTGGTTGTGACTTATGAGGGCACACAGTCGGAAATGCTGGTGCTCAGCCAACTGTTTTTAAGGAGCTCCTCTTTACAACAGAGCAAATGCACACTGTGCGTGACCCAGGGGAAAAATGGAGCAGAGTCTTGGAAAAGGAATCCGAAGGAAGACTAAAGGACATATTTCCAACTTGAAATCCAAGACTCTGGAGAGATGTTTCCAAATTATCAGGTTCAACAGATGAGCCAGGCAACATGCCAGCCGCTCACATCTCTTACTTATCACACTAACTTGAGACGTGCTTATCACTGCTGGAACCCAGGGCATGCTGGGTTGTGTGCTGCAGCTGCAGCTGCCGTGCCCTGCCAAGGAGATAAAGCTTCCCTTCCCTTAGGACACGGCGGCTGGAAAAAGCTAATGCAGGATCAGCTCAACTGGAACGTATGGAGGCAGGAGAGACTATGCCCTCAAATCTGGCTCAAGGTTTGTGAGCTCACTGCTCAAATGCTCCAAAGGGATCAGATGCCTTGAAATGAGGCAACCTGTGTTTCCTTGGCCCATGCATTTTGTCACCCTCCTACCCTGAAAGGCTGTCTGGGACACCTGATGAAAAGGCTAAGTGCCATCTGAAGAACTGTTCTGGTTCCTAACCTAGGGTTTCTTCTAGGTTCTGCGGGTCCACCTTGGGATGGAGGAGATCAGGAACAAGGGTGAAAGACCTCTTTCCATAGCAGAGAACCAAGACCTCAGGCAAACCCAGGCTTTGAACTCCTCCTGAGCTTTCCTATCAGAAACCTTGCCATCAGTTGGACACCAGCAATGGCTGGCTTCAATGGCTTTTCAGCCGAAGCCTTGGTCAAGCTCCTTTGCACCTATGGAAAGAGATGCCTGCGTTGATTTCAATGTGGCAACTACATATGAGGTCTTCTTAGCCACTATAGTTCATCATTCAAAGGGGCCTCAGAGGCAACAATTTTGCTAGGTGATATTGGGAGGCTTACTTAGGTGTGGTCACCCTGCACTTTTCACAAATCTGGGCTCCCCTCTTTGGCTGACTGTCTGGTGGGACAAGTGGCTGTAGATGGAAGAACCAGGAAATTCCTTTCTCCTCTCATGTCTTCTCAGCATGGAGAAGGTGAAACCTTGTCTGTCTAGTGACCTAGTGCTTACCCCAGAGCTGGGAACAATGGCCAGTGGTCATGTCATGCGTGAGAAACATCCTTTACCAAAAGAGAGACAGCAGTAGACACGCAGGACACACACTGGCCAGGATTTGGGCAGCTCTTTGTGCCCTGGCCCTGGAGGATTAACTGGGTTACGTCATATGATGAACGTGGGAGAGGGATGGAGCGTGTGGCTGCCACACCCCACTCATCACCCACATTCTTTCTGCCTGCTGTTCCTGCAGCCCATACCTGCCTTCTTCACGTCTTTTCTGGAAAGAACCCAAGCCAGCCACTCTGGTGTCTGGTGTGTAGCCATCCCTGGCAGATGGAGCTCAGCGCTCATTTCCCTCTGCTCCCTAATGAGTCAGGGCCATCAGTCAAAGGACTTTATTCAGTGCCCATCACCTAGAAGCTGTGCCCCTAAACCAAAGCAGAAAGCGATCCTCTGTTTTTTGTTTACCCCTAAAGACCCTGAGTTCTTAGCGCAATCGAATGACTGAGCATTCTGCCAGTTGGCCTGCTTAAGTGATTCTCACTGGAACAGGAAAAGCCTGTCTCCTAAGACAGGCTTGGAAGTACATCGGCCCGACACTGCAGTCCACTGGCAGCTGTGGCCTTGTGTCCACACCTGCCTCCTCCACATCAGCACAGTTGGATGGGATAGCCACAGCTCTCAATTTTTGGAGGAAGAAGAGATGAGAGAGGCCACTCCCATTTCACCCACCAAATTAGGCCTATTATCTGTACATTTGCTTTACATTAAAAGTTTTGGTTCTCTTCCCATAGTCCCTGGGGCTTAAGATTGGCTTGCCTGCCTTTTCTGAGGCAGTGACTCTCTCACTGGGTTACTATACATCTTCCTTATCTGTGAACATCACGATCGCCCCTCTCTGGGACATGTCTATCAGTGTGACAGCAAGGCCAGGGCCACAGCAGCGCGGTGGACACCTGCTGCCTGCACTGGGCTCCTCTAGCAGACCAAGGCCACTGTTCTCAGGAGGACTTCCATTTACCCCGAGTGAAGAGCAGAGTAGGACAGCCACACCCACAGCTCCAGACGAATCGGTTTCCCAGCCACTTAACAGGGTTCAACCAGCTAACACACAAAATGTCTTCTCGCGAGGAGAAGTTCTTTCCTGGGGAAAGCTTTGGAGCAGGAGTCCACAAGGCAGGGAGAGACAGGGCTATGTCACCTCCAGGGGGCATGCGTGGCTGAAGCAGTAGAGCCAAGGCTGGTGGGCATGAAGCGTGAAGGGAAGCCATTCACAAGCATGCAGGGGATGCCAGCTGTCAGGGTGTGCCACACGGGCGGCTCTGGCTGGAGACAGTACCTTCTGGAGGACTACAGCGGGCAGAAGTTTCCTCAGAGGCCACTGAGTGCCCTCTGCCTGGGGAGGCTGTTCTGGCCTGGCATTGTTACTCATGACTGTAGCGCCATGGGGAACACCTGGCAGGCTAGGTGTTGCCCTGTCTGGACACTCACTTCTATACTGACTTGCCAATTGCTTATAATCCCATTCAGCCTTGTTTAGAAAAAGGTAACACAGAATTAAGGATAATTATGTTACATCAATATTGACTATATATTAATATAATTATGTTAACTTAATAATAGCAAAGAAAAGTTGTATTTGAAAAAGATTGTTTCTATCAGGTAAACTTCTCAAAAGTAGTGGGGTTATCACTAATGTTTTCATACATATATTTTTTCAAGAACTCTATTAACAAGAAACAGAGGGTAAAATAGGCCATTGGACTACTGACTTTCAGATTGTGATATTCATTAATGTCTGAGGGTATAACATTATCACTAGTCATGATGGAAAGTAAAAGCTATTTCTCTCTTGCTCGCTCTCCCTGTCTCCCGCATTGTTTTGTTTCTCCTCCTCCTCTCCAGGGATTTACTCTCAAACAGAGCTGCACCCTTCCCAATCAGTCATCGGAAGGTCAGAGCCAAGAGCCCCAGGCAGCCTTGTTTATTTTATTATATGTTTGGAGAGGAGAATGAAACTCCATATACTTTTTCTCCCCAATTACAACTGCTAGAGCCCCTGAGAGCAGGGCCTCTGGGGTTCAGAGTGTGGGGCTGTATGGAGGGAGGCCTGGCTCTCAGCTTACCCAGTCTCGTCCAGACTTGACATCTGGAGAGTCCCTTCCTTTGAGAGTCTCCACTTCCAGGGTGATATCTCCAGGCACGTGATGGGCCTTAAGCTCTGGATCACGCACTGGCAGATCACACAGGTGCATGTAATTTCAGTAGTATGTTTACAGTTATACAGATGAGGAGGAATCTTCCTCTGCAGAACTGGCTCTTCCCAGAGACTTGGATGTATTTTGTGAAAAATATTTAAGTCTTTTGTATAAATGTAACACGCATCAAATGAAGCAATAAAACTACTGAAGGTTTTAATCTAGTCTAGTTTTTAAAAACTCAGATTTTTTTTTAACTTTCTCAGAGAAGCTTTGTGTTAAAGGGGCCTGGTGGCAAAATCTTTTTGTGGCGAACTTTAATGTAATGAAAATGCCAAAGTGTACCTGTTTCCTATTATGGATTGCTTTGTGTGTGTGTGTGTGTGTGTGTGTAATAGATGACACATGTTTCCATGACTACTGAGGCCAGGAGAGGACATCAGAGCCTTTGGAGCTGATATTTCAGGCCACTGTGAGCCATCTCTCCAGATCCACTGTGGAGGGCTGGAGTCATACCCATCCCATTGTGCCAGAGGTCCTTCTCATCTACCTTCCTCTGTAGTCCTCAGAGTAGCACTGCCTTGGCTAGGTTATGCCCCAGAGTCTCAGGGAGTGTGCCCTAGGTGGCAGAGCGGACAAGCAGGTGGCAATGAGATGATCACACCATCCCAACATTCCCCACACTCAAAAACCACAGCACACATTCAACAGTGGAGGGAGGTGTGACTCTGGAGACCCTCACACGGTTAATAGATCGGAAGGCTACTTACTAACTGAAAAGAGGGAGGGAAAACCATGAAAGTGTGCTTCTGGAGAGTTGCCTTGGGACAACAGATCAAACCGAAAATTAAAACCAAGAAACAGAATAGTTGAAAACTCAAAATTAAAACTAAGAAAGCAAAGAAGGTTCTAATAACCTTCCAACTGTAAGTCTGGCTGGCTAGAATCAGATTTTATTTTTCTACTAACAATGACTTTTGTTTTAAAGTAAAGAAAGGCCAATCAGATGTCCCCCCCCCCCACACACACTGACACGTTCACCCCGCACATGGAAACTGACCAGTTCATGCCATGTGTTTTGTTTCCAAAGCAGGAAATTCCAAAAGGAAGGGAAAAACAATGAAACCAGCAGGTTTTGGATCTCCCCACACATTAACTCTAACCCTACGTCCATTGAAGTGCAGGGCTGGGCTATTTTTCATTGCTAGGAAAGTCAATTGGAATTCTTTACAATTAGACTGAGTATCTATTATCAGTGGTTTTATTTCTTAAATTAACAAGATGCATCTACAAGGAAGAAGGATTCTGGTGACAGCTGGTTACCAGCCAGGCTCTCCCTGAGAATGGACAATGGCTCCTGGCCTCACCAGAATAACCAGAGAGCACTGGTCAGGGCATGTCACATTTAGAAGAAAGCCCAGTGGGTGCTCAATGCACCACTAATTAGTTTGATTTGAAGGCACTGGAAGAGCCAGAACTTCGGAAGCAACGCAGGGCTCCCAGGAAGATAAAATCTGGCAGGGTGCAGAAGTTGGTGGGTTTGTTGTGCAAACACTGGGCAGAGGAAACATAGAGCACTATTCTAGAACCACAGGATCGCATTGGAGACAATAAGCTCAACAAAAGCCAATGGAAGAGAAAAAACATTTTTTTTTCCCTTGAAAAATCAAAGTTGGCAACTGCCCCCAGCGCTGTATTGAGAAAATGCTGCTGGGGTAGATAAAAAGATAACAGTTTATAAATATCACCTTTATCCTTCATAGAATTGGGGTTGCCATGAAAGCAAGCTGAGATATGCGGTATGCAGATGAGGGAGGTGTGAACGGGACTCTGGCTGACCCTTTGTTCTGACCTGTATGGACGCTTATATAACAGCACCAGGCAATAAAGAGCACA
This sequence comes from Arvicola amphibius, assembly GCF_903992535.2. NCBI lineage: Eukaryota > Metazoa > Chordata > Mammalia > Rodentia > Cricetidae > Arvicola > Arvicola amphibius. The sequence continues at coordinate 80,287,058 of NC_052053.1, read as the reverse complement.
CTAGACAAAGTGGCTCTGGCTGGCAGCAGCCCTGTTATGGGCTCTTATTCAGCGTGTAACAGCATTTGGAACAAAGATGAGCCTTATAAATCACAGCCGCAGATTAAATCTGCCGGCACTGCTGGCAGGAAAGTGAACATTAAATAAATGAGTGAAGGAGAGCAAGGGCAGGCTCTCCCGGTGAGCACCAGATTTAGGTCCCTTTTAAGGACTTCACCAACCAGTGTGTTTTGTTTTAATATGGGGATTTTTTTTAAAAAAACAAAATAAAACAAAAACTCATGAGCCCAGAACTTCCTAAAGTAGACCTTCAAAATCTCTGTATTACTTAAAAGCAAGATTAGGCAAAGATGCTGTTCATGACACACTTTCATGATAGAGACCCTGCATCTTCCTCCTTTACAAGTGAAAGCCAGTTTCCAACACCATCTCTCAAGTGTGCTCTCTGACCTGCTGGCACTGGCCGCGGAGGGAAGGTTCTGGGAGCAGTGCTTGCTCTAACAGCTTTCTGCTCGATGTTGACAGGCAGGCAAATGTCATCTTTTGATTATGGCTTTCACTGTATGCAGTTGGAATTATTTAATTTCAAACTGAAATGCCGACATATTTTAGGATTGAATTATTTGCAAAATATTATAGCTTGTCTTTTCTTCTGTGTGTGTGCCTATACATGTATGTGAGGATACACGTGTGTGTAAGTGCTTGTGTTTGTCGGGGGCTGAGATAATCTTGGTTTTCTTTTGTTCTGTGACAGGGTCTCACTGAGTAGCCCTGGCTGGCCCAGAACTTGCTCTGTAGACGAGACTGGCCTCCAGACCTGCCGGCCTCTGCCTCCCAAGAACTAAAGGTGTGCACCACACCCTTACAGCCATCATTCCAGACGCCTACCTTGTTTTTTAAAGACATGCTCTCACACTGGTTTGGAACTTATCAAATACACCGAGCCTCAGCAATCTGCCTGTCCCTGTTTCTCCAGCAAGGGGATTACTGATGCACCATGTTGTGCCCTGTGTCTAGACAGATGCTGGGAACCAAACTTAGGTCTTCTTGCTTGTGCCTCAAGTACTTTGTCAACAGTGCCATCTCCTCAGGCCTTGACTTTGCTTTCATACCTTTATGCCTGCTCCAGGAAAGCACAGAAGGACCCAGGAACTCAAAGGGACACTCTGGAAAAGCGTCACTTGTTTTGCTTGGGACCCCATCTCCTTTTCTTTTCCGGGGAGGTTGGAATGTGGTCACTATCTGCAGCCTTAGTTTTCCTTTTGTCCCCAACAGTTTTGGATTTTCAAATAAGCAAGATCTTTCCCTGACACATTTGATAGGGTTCTCTAGCCAGCTTATCAGTTGGAAGATTATCAGGAAACAACACACCAGGCAAATGAAGGGCATCTAAGAAGAAAGGAAAAACCGTGTTTACAGAGTGAAGGTTCCCGGTGGGGACCTGGGTCACTGAATGAATGAGCAGCAGGGAGCCACACAAAGATGTCAGGTTTGGGATGAGAATGAAGAGGAGAAGACACAAACAGGTGGAGAGGAGACTCGGTTCTTGAGAGAGAAGAGGAGGAGGAGGAGTCTGACACTAAAAAGTGAAAGAGAAAAAAAAATGAAAGCAAAAAAGAAACCTTTAGAAACACAAAGAAAAAATAAACTAGCTTTTAATATACTCACATAAGCTGCAAAGAAAATGAGGTCATGTAATACAGTCATCCCTCTACTTGAACAGGATACAAGTGCTTTTCGAAGAAAACAAATCTGTTTTCCACTGGTTATTGAATTGCTCTGCAACATCATGGAGCAAAAGTAACTCGGATTTACCTGGGCACAGATTCAGCAGTGATCCACTGAAAATGACCCATCTTTAACCTACAGTGCACAGGACCTTCTGCATGGCAATCTTCTCATTTAACCATCCACAGATTGGGTTTTCTAAGAAGCACTTACATGATGTTCATTTGAAAACTCAAATTTCCCAAGGTGCAGTGGGCTTAATGCAATGACATGTCATGGTCCCAGTCTTGGTGACAATGAAATGTTAAGCTTTTTGGGTGGTCTCTTGTGTTCAATGATTGGCCCTTTGGAAAGGAAGCTTATCCTGCAGCCCTCAGCCCTGACCAGGGGTGGGGTGATACGGGGTGCCACAAAGATCACCACAGCTGCAACCAGAAACCTTCCTAAACAAAATGCGTCAGAATTTCAGGTTAAAAACTATTTTGCTTTCGATAGATATTTGGTAATATCTACCAATGATTAAAGATAACTTTATGATTAAATGATTAAAGACCCCTTGCCCCATATCCTATTTCAAAGGCAAAAGAAAGCAAAATATTTCCCCCTCTTTAGTTCAGAACTTTTTCCAAAAAAAAGACAATGACTCAGGGCTTCAAAACTGCCACTCCATCGATTCCTCCTTTTTGCTGGCTGGGGCTACCAATGCGGAAGAGAATTCAGAGAACAACAGAAGAAACTCCATGCTCTGTAACTGGGCTGTTGGAGGACCTCTCTGCTCAATAAAACTGAACTCCACTCTGCGCTGTGGTGGATGTGGCTAGGCCAGGGCTTACGTATGTGGCGATCTGCACATGGATAATTTCAAAGGTGAAAAACCCTATTTCTGTTAATCAAAACCTTCTGGAATTATGAATACTGAGTCTACACTGTGAATGTCTAAGAATGTATAATCATGGTTTATGGCTTATACTTTAAAAGTTCTTATTCATATTTATGATCCATGTATAACTTAGTGATGGGAATTCATTATATTGGTATCTGTAATCTGGTACATTTAAACTCTAGAGAAAAACAAAATGTAGACCAACATGGTCTATGGCTTTTCAAGGGAGTCTGTGTATGATGGGGCTTCTGCTCTGTGCCCCAGAGCGGCAGGATCAAGACAATGGAAGACTGCTATTGCTTTAGCCATGTCTCTTTCTGAAGTCAGCACTGTGTGACTTTGCTTGAGTCAGATGCCCTGGGATTGGAAAACTAGGCGTTGGGCATGGACTGAAAACACTGCCACCTGCTAGCTAGGTTTCCCCAGACAGAATCTGATCTTAAAGCCACTCCGGTTAGACTAAGGCCACATTGACCTTCCATTTTTCTTTTCTCTGTAGCCTTTCTTTACTGAACAAGCAATGATGCAGTGTAGGCTCAAAATTAGACAGCCTCCGCCAGCACATGAGCCGAAACCTCAGGGAAAGGGAGAAAAATGCCCAAGATAGTGTTGGCTGGGTGAGAATCCAGAGTGTAAAACATGGGGTCATGGAGCACTTCAGAGTTCTGAAACAGAGCAAGGACACTGTCTAGGGATGCTCTGGGAGGTGAGGAACACCAGGTCTGTGGAGCACACCCAGCAGTGGCTGCTCCTGTTAGGGCTGGAGATAATGCGCATGTGTATTCAGAAGGGGAGCCGGATGGCTACTAGTGATGCTGCTGTCAGGAAGCGTGACGGGGGTACGTCACGGGAACCGCCATGGAAACCTAGCCTCTCCATGGTGCACTTGGAGTAGAAGTGCAAGTCCTGTTTTCTCTCGAAATAAATAACAACGAGAGGAACAGATAAAGTCTACGGGCAGCTGAGGTAAACAGACCATCCATAAAGGGACATGACTTAAGGTAACTGTGCTGCCAGGCTCCTTACAAGAAACCAAACTAAAGAAAATTAGTGTTTGCCAATCAATTAGCCCTTCTAGACGAACCTTCCTAATCCTTCCAACCTACACTCTCGGTTCAGTGTTTTTATGCTCAATGGCAGGACTTCCCCTGAGAAGGCCTCTTAGCTCTCTGATCCCTGGCCTACTGGTTAGATGATGCCGTGTGTAAACAGCACTGACCCACAGCTGGTCAGACAAGAGGGGTCTTGGAGGTTCATTTATGTAGTTCAAGATAGTACTGGGCTGTATCTGGATAGGGACACACAGGAACCAGAAGCCAAATTCCAGATACTTGGATTTCCTTGGAATAAGGACCTTTCCAAGGGATCAGCCACATGAGTGGCACCAAGGCAGAGAAGGGAGAAGAAATCGTGGGCCATTTCACTAGCCAGGGTCATATAGTCCACTCGGACAACAAGGCACCTGTAGAAGGCACTCCAGAGAGCCCCAGGAAGATGCTCCCAGGAGCAGAGGGCAGCAAGAAAAAGGGCCTTATTCATTTTCTGTGCTCTCTGCTACTGACAAACAGCATTCCAGTCTTGGAATATGAAGAGAAACTAAGATCCAGGCCAGCTGAAAGGGAAGAGGCCTGAGGGGACGACAGCCCTCAGTAGCCACAGCAGCTCTCTGGAATCGGCTTGGATTTCAGCAGCGGTCGTAGTTAGTGTCCCTGGCTTTCCTCTCTCCTTGTTCCAGTCTCTCGTCATTTTGACTAGAGCCGGCAGCCTGCCCTTTCCTTTCTACAAGGGCCTTAAAAGGCCCCTGGGATGACTGTAAGCACAAGGCAGGGCTTTGCCTTGGAGTCTGAGTCCACCCTCAAATGCTGACCAACCTAGGGTGGGCTACTCCAGGAGCTGCCGGTAAACAGTACTAGCGCTATCAGGTCACAATTGTGTCATTCCTTGTTCCAACAATCATTACAACAGGGCCAGGGCCTTCGGATGAAATTTCTTAGGCTGAGTTTCAATCTGGAGCCTTGGCAGGAATGAGTCAGCAAAAGCTATGAGAAGGGTTCTGTGGGTACCACTCGGGCTCATTCCACCCACCTAGGGTTGGAATTGCTGGGTGTCAGGAACTGGGATGTGGCACATGGACGGGAAAGAGACCCCGAGGCTTCTGTGAAGTTATCCCATAAAAGATGATGCGATCCACATGGAGATTAAGGTTGCAGCGTCCCTTGTTGGGTGTTTAGGGAAGAAGTGGCAAAAGCTGGCTTTAATGGTGTTCTAGAATTACCACTAAGGCTCGAAACTGAGTGAATTTCATTATGTTTTGTGGGTCTATGGAGTCCCCAGATTGTCAGTGACTTCTACTGGGACTGCCTGTTTGCAGCTATGCAGATTAGGGAGGTGCGCTCACTTCCCTGCACCCAGGGAGCTGTGGGCACATGAACGTGGAGCATACTACCCCCAGAGGTCTTTACCAGCCAAGTCGGAACATTTGCTCAGAGGCAGTAAGTGCTATGGGCCACCATGTGGGGACAGCAGAATTAGCAGCCCAGAAGCCCTGCTACTCAACAGGTCCTCCTGCTGGAAGCTTGTGTGTTTATGTATGCATCTGACCAGACTCCATCAGACAGAGCAGAGGAGACCTGATGGGCATGGACACCACCCAACTGCAGTTTCAAAGTTTAAGTTCTCAGAGCAAGGGGAAACAGATTTAAGAGTCGATCTGGGATAATATTCCTTTCCTGACTCGAAAATGAGATTGCAGAACTTTGCCTCAGTTTTGTGTGCAGCTATTTGCCTGAGACCTCTTTCCACACTCTTCCCCCATCCCTCTCACCCTCTACCCTACCCTGGGGCCTGACAATCTCACATGCTCAACTTGGCACTGGCTCCCACCTTCTGCTCTTGATCCCACCCCCTCTGGCCTTTGGTTCTCACCTGTCTCGGGATCGCTGAAGTCTGGCAATGTGATTGTATTAAGCTGTCGTCTGTCAGCGATGGTTCTATCTAAGAGGCTGCTCCCACGTCCAGAGTCACTGCAAAACACACTGTAAATGTCAGTCACCCAAAAGACCAAGATCAAACTGGCAGAGAAAGCTGGAGCCCAGGGGTGGGTAGCTACATGTGTCTGGATGCTCCTCACATCCCTCCACACTCGGAGGGATCCTGTACCCTCGGCTTCAGTGTTGGGCCACAGACGCAGCTCCAGTGATGCCCCCAGAGCCTTGCTGCTTTTATTCTTATGTCATATGAGATAAGAGAGAAGACCAGGCTAGTGAGATGGCTCGGCGAGTAAAGCACTTGCTGCTCAAGCCTCACGCTCTGAGTTTGATCCCCAGAACCAAGGATGGAAGGAGGGAACAGACTCGTGCACACTGCCTTCTGATGAGCTGCGGCGCCTGCACACCTGCACACATGCACATCTTACATCAAAGACAGAAAGACAAGAAAGAAGGGGGAGGAAGGAGGGAGGAAGGCAGGGAGAAAAGAAGCAAGGGAGGAAAAGAGGGAGGGAAAAGAGAGGAGAGGGGAGGAGAGGGAAGGGGAGGAGAGGGTAATTCTTTCAGTTAGCTTCTTTGTCCTCTTGACAGGCATGACACTTGGAATACATTGAGCCAGCTCCTGTGCACTACCCTCCAAGATGTCTGTACCAACCACACTAGAGCTCTGAACTCTGCGGCATGAGAGAGTTTACCCAGAACATTTTCAAAATGTTTGTTTCAAGGCCCCATCCAGACCAAGGATATTAAAAATCCTTAGGACAACTATGATTTCTCAACACTCCTCTAGCTCCCAGGGCTGCTGCACCTGAGGCTTCCTGGTTCCCAGTGTGATCGTCATGAACTTGAGTGTGTCTACAGATCAATCTGAAATCCCTTACATGGAAAATATTCCTAGTTAATACACAGGAAAGGCGGTATGAGGTGCTTCAGTGAGCCGGTCACAGCAGCACCGGGGCCCCTCTGACTTTCCTGAGCTTACAAGGCTGGCCAGAAGGGACTTGGGGAAAACAAAGCAGGGTTTTGGTGCCTGCCTCCACACAGCCACCCCACCAGCTTCCAGCACTGTCCCATCTCTCTGACCCCCATTTCTCCAGTTCTGACTACAGATCAGGCTTGGCATCCCTCGCTAGCACTGCCACAGGGAAGCCACCACAGATGGAACAGGGATGAGGCAGTTAAAGGACTTTAGCCCATACAAGTCTCAGACACAATCTATGAAGTAAGTAGAAATTATTATTCTTTTTTTTTCTCTCATGCTAACGTCTGGAGCACTAGGAGTGATTTTTTTTCTGTTAAGACGTTTGAAATCCACAATAAAGGAACCGTTTCCTTCCTGTGCACAGCTGTGGCTGCTGCTCAGAAGCAGCAAACAAGATTCGTTATGAACCTTAACACAGCTCACAGGCTGCAATTTTTGTGTCCAGAGATGTAGTTAGAGAAACAGGAAGCTGAGGAAACTTCCCTCACTGCAGACTGCCAGCCTGCACTTACCACATCATCCGCACAGGCTTGCTGGAAGCTGCACTATTCATTATTTCCACACTGGGAGACAAGAGGGCTCCCTTAGCAGAAGACAATGCAAAAGCCTGAGCAGACAACCATAAAAAATGGACAGACTGCTTCTAACACTGGTCTGTTCATGTGGTGTTTTCAATATAAACAACCACAAAGGGTTAATGATCTGAATACTGCAATGGCTCCTTATTCGGGAAGCTTTCAGAAGGCTTTGTCTCAATATGTAATGGATTCTGGAACACATGAGGCATGCATGGTGCAAAGGAAGGATCTACCCGGGCATCCAGTGGCTACATGGGGTGTCTGTGTGGGGGGTGGGGGCTGGGTGCTGTACCACAGCGCTGCAAGATTCCCCCTCGCCAAGTTTCAGATCATGAGCTTGGCTGCCATGTGTGATGCTCTGGAAGGATCCAAAAGCTGGGGTCCTGAAGCCTAAATAGCGATCTGGGCTCTTATCCTATGTCTGTCACGAATGAGTCATCAACGCCACTGTACCTCAGTGACTTCTCTGGCTGGATCATGTAAAGAAAGATTATCTTCCTACACAGAACTGTATAAGGGTGGAAAGTGTGTGCAGATGGAACATTCTGGAGAGTTATAACTTCCAGGTCCACGCCAAGGGTCAGAAACATAGCTCCTTATAAATATTGCCTGGGTTACTATGTCTGGCGAGTTCCCAGAGATGGCTTACCCCTGGCCTTCTGGTGCAACTATGGAAAATGGGGGAAGTTAAGGACTTCCTACCTAAAACATCAGAAATCCCAGTTGCAACCACAGTCACTGACAAGGATGCAGAACAACAGCACTTGGGTATATCCCTCAGTCTGTCTCCATTGCACCCTCAAAAACTTCACACATGCAGCTAAGCATCATTCAAAATTGAGATGCTTTTACTTCCAACTGAGCGTTTTCTTTCTAGATGTGCCCCTCAATCATTTCCCTCTCTCCCTTCGGGACTCTGTCTGTTTGGGCACTTCTCACGAACCACTTATCACTTCTCCCTCACTTCTCAGCCTGGCACTCGGGCTGCCAGGAACACCTCCCAGGAAATGAGATGGCAGAAAACCACTCCTGGTTAGGGGTGCTAAGAGGTAGTTTTGGGAGAGGAAATCAGAAGGCTCTCCAAGTCCACGGTGTAGAAGCTGGAAATGTCTACACATACATATGTAATAGTGATTCCAGGGAATTCAGAGTAGTAAACAGTGCTTCGAACTAGAACTTTAAGTTTCTTTTAGAAACCCTTCCCGTCTTCCATAGCTGCAGAGAGGTTAAACAAGAGGCTGAACACTGGTGGAGGTGGTGGATCAGAAGTCAGAACCATGGCGTTCCCACGGCAGCGTTGCCTCTTTCCAGATCCTGGAAAAGTGTGTAACAGACAACATATTCTGCATCTAAGAGAGTCTGCAGATAGACCCATAGCAGGGGCGGAAAGAAGAGGCTTCAGTCTTGCTTTGGTCCCGTGTTTCCTCAGTATGTTCCCTTTTCTTCCTTCTGGACTGGTGATGCATATCTTGTGTCATTATATGTGGGAAGCATGTCTGCTTTTTGATTTGGATTTTACAGGGGGTTATAGTTAAGAGATTTCTTTGAGTCTCAGAAGACTTTGAATTTTGCATTTTTAAATAGTGTTGAGACTGTAATAGACTATGGGACTTTTGAAGTTGAACTTCATGTATTTTTTTTGCCTTATGATATAGGCTATAGGCCTATAGGAGCCAGGGAGTGGAATGTGCTGGTCTGAATCAGAATGGCTCCCCTAGGCTCAGAGAATTGAATGCTTGGTCATTAGGGAATGGCATCAGGAGGTGTGACCTTGTTGTAGGAAGTGTCAAGGGGGGTGGGCTTTGGGGTTTCAAAAGCCCTAGGGAGGTGGAGGAGTCTCTCTCCTCCTGCTGCTGCGGGTCCAGATGCAGAACTCTCAGTTACTTCTCTAGCACCATGTCTGCCTGCATGTCTCCATGTTCCTCACCATGACCATTGACTAAACCTCTGAAACAGCAAGCCAATTTTAAATGTTTTCCTTTATAAGAGTTGCTGTGGTCATGGTGGATCTTCACAGCAACAGACACTGCTTCCCTCTAGCTTTTTGGGTCTGGGTCACGATGATCACACAGGCTCTCAGTGTTTCTGAGCCACACTTTTTGCAACAGTAAAATGAGTCCAATGCCACATGGCATTTGCCCATGTGATTCAGCTTTTCTGAAGACAGAATCAGAGTATGTTCTGAAAAACAAAAAAGCCCTACCAAAATGCTGATGGTTATTAGTGGGGCTGAAGTCAGGAAAAGATGCATCTGTATGTGTCAGCTTCAAACCTATTTCTTGGTAAATGAGTGAAATAGGAATTAAGAAGAAAACAAGCTCCTCCCTATCATGAAGATGTCAACCTATGGCCATGACAGGGAGAGCTCAGGTGGCAGTAATCAGAGGGGGAAAGAAGTGACTGACAATTAAAAAGAAAAGGGGAAGGAGAGCTGTTGTCATCAGCAGAGGCAGCCGACTGTCCTGGAGGGAGCTTTGGTGTCAGACGGCCTTGGGTTTGATGACAGCTCTGCTGTATATTTAAGCTGGAAAACTTGGGCCTGTTACACAGTCTGCTTAGCTTCAGTTGTTTCCTCTGAGGTAGCTATGCTGCAGGGTGATGCAGGGACTGAAGGCAGTGCATAAATGGCACAGGGAAGTCCTCTGTGAAAGTAATTGCTACCACCCCTGGCTGAAGTGCTGTGGTTTGGAATGCTGAGAGGATGGGGACCTTTCTGGTGAGATTCTGCTCAGATACGGGCTGTTTTGAGTGGCTAAGTCATTATAGAGAATTGAGGGGGTTTTATTCTTTGCTAAGGGAGAGAAGACAAAATCTGAGACATATCCCCATCCTAATAAATGCAGGAAATATTTCAGACCCAGAACAGGAGAATCTGGGTTCCTGAAATGGCAGCACTTCGAACGTATGCTGGGGAGAATGTCCACCCACTTGGCTCCGAGCAGGAACTGTGTCCTACAACTGCAGGTGGAGCCCTCTTGGTACACACTGTCCAAGGCTCAGCTCAGCAGTCAGCTTCTATTATGATTTCCCTCAAGCCAAAAGAAAGATAGAAAGAACTGCTGAGAACACAGTCAAGGGCTTTTTCAATTTGGTCACTCCTCCACCTCCTCTTAGTATCCCCGAAGGCCTGTGCTGAGCCTCTGGAAGGATATGCAAGGGCCTGGGGAAGACTGGGAAACCCAGACAGGTGGAGCAAAGGCAGAGGCAAGGGCAGTGGAGTCAGGCAATTGGCACAGACCCACTTCCTCTGGACAGAAACCAGCTGTTTCCTGTAAAAATCTTTCTGCCTAGTTTTCAGCTTATTTATTTTTAGGAAAGGCACTGTTTCTCACACACTTCTTATCATGATCCTGCCTTGTGCTAAAGTCCATGCCACCTAAAGACAGCCTGGAGGCTGTTGGTCCTATGCTGCTGTATCTGGGGGCTTTGAAGTGTGCAGACGCTGGAGGGCAAGCGCTCTTTCTGCAAGCTGCACTCCTTAGCTGGGGCACTTCTCACCCCAGCTGCCCAAGCATGCAGAAATCTGTGCAACGGTAAGGGCTGCTGAGAAACATTTACGACCCAAGAAAATGAAGTTGAGACAAACACTCAGGGAGCTCTCTAGTAAAAGGCTGCGTCTCCACCCCATGCCCAAGGCTTTGGAAGAGGTCATCTCCACGCTAGGGCAGGAACCTGGCTCTGGCCCTGAGCGATCTTTCAAGGAAAGAAGAGTACGACCACACCCAGGCATTTGGTTAGGTGTTTTTAAAGGCTTTCCAATTCTGCTATTTTTTTTCCTCTGCACATTCAATATTCTTGGTTGCTAAGTGGGAGGAAATGTGGGGAGGTGGGAGAGGTGTGGAGAACTGAGGGAAATTGGCAAAGAGAAAGCTGATGGTTTATTTTCTCCTTTCTAAAGGAGGTGCAGGCAAAGGATGGGCTCCACATGGAGGCAACCAGCTGAGGAAGTGTCTGCTGTAGGCTGGGTATAGGACAAAGCTGCTAGCCATCAATCTTGAGGGCTAGGCTACTCTAGAACTCATCCGGCAGTCTAGTCTGGTCCTGGACTCTCAGCAAACCCCCTGCCTTGGCTTCTCAGAGTTGGAATTACAGTGTGAGCCACCAAAACCTGTCCAACTGAAAAAAACTTTTGTTAACAAAAAGTCAAAGTTACCATTTCCCACTGACACAGTTACTTACAGTCAGCCCTTCCTGTTTGTAAGCCTCTGAAGACCATGACAACTAGCCTACCTGTCTGCCTCCTACACTTCTGTTACCACTGAATGACACCTTGTCTGCCTCCTGACTCTTTAGGGCATACTATAAGTCATCCATACACCTTGCCATGAACTTGAGAAATATCAAGTATTTGTTATATGGGCAGTCACTTGAATCATCAGATAACTCTTTGCTAAATTCCTCTGGCAATGTGTCCCAGACTTGGGGCAACTGGGCTATGGGGTATTTGCTGCTGGGGTTGCCTGGCTGTTTCTCCCCACGTCTGCTGGCACAAAGGGTAGCATCTTTAAGTACCTGTTAACTTAGGTACTTCACAGCTCTGAGAGGTAGAAGTTAACCTGTAGAAACCATTATGACAAATTTATCTATGGGGTATACAATTTATTTCTACCCCGTGGAAAAGACAGTCCAACAATACATATTCCATCATCTTATAGGATACTATGTTTTTTGTAAATATGTATATTTGTAAATTCATTTTAGCATTTCTGTCTATGCACATATTCAAATTCTTCTTTGATGGATCTTAACTTATACTAGCTCCTTCACAAATGAGTAAAGTTAATAAAATCTTTAATGCATGTTTATTTTATATTTGTATGAATCATAATTTTAACTTCTTCAAAATTATTTTTAACTGTGTTCACAGTGACTTCCTGTCTTAACAGGATGTGGTCTGCTGTTGACACAGACCCTTTAAATATTATAGGAAATGTTTGGAGTGTGACACTGATCAATCTATACATCACTTTCTAGAGAGATGGCAATTATCACAGGCGGGAGCGAGAAAGCTTTTGTGAATGACTTTTACGAGTCATCCATGGGTCATTATGGGGTGGGAGTGGGGAGGACAGAGGAACAAACAGAACCCATGACTTAGAGGCTTCATCAACCATGGAGAAACATGAAGCTCCATGTGGTGGTTGAAAGAAAATGGCCCCCACAGGTCCATAGGGAGTGGCACTATTAGGAGGTGTGGCCTTGCTGATGTGTAGCCTTGTTGGAGGAAGTATGTCACTGGGGCAGGCTGTGAGGTCTCAGATGCTCAAGCCAGACCTAGTGGCTCTCTCTCTCTTCCTGCTGCCTGTTGATTCAGATATAGAACTCTCAGCTCCTTCTCCAGCACCATGTCTGCCTGCACATCACCACGCTTCCTGCCATGACAACAATGGACTAAACCTCTGAACTGTAAGCCAGACCCAATTAAATGTTTTCCTTTATAAGAGTTGCCATGGTCATGGTGTCTCTTCACAGCAATAGAAACCCTAACTAAGACTTCATCATTATTATCGACCATTTGTGGAGACTGGTGTACAGGGGAGTGACAGAGTTAATGCCAGATAAATGCCCACAGGAGATGGCTCTGATTTGCAGACATCCATGCAAGCATGACACAAAACAGGCAGCACTGGTCTCTTACCTGGGATTGGTGAGGTTGTAGCAGGATTTCCATATCTGTAACATGTGCTTACAGGTGAGCAGCGCCTCATCTGGGCCCCGGCAGAGTGACTCCAACTTCACTTTGGAAAACAGTAGTCTACATTGAGAGAGAAAAGAGAAGACACAGCTCAAGCCAGAGGCCTACCTCTCAAATCAGATGAGGAGTAGGCTCATCCTAGAGCAGGGGTCAACTACATACATTTTAATTTTTATTGAAAATAGATTTTTTTCCTCATACAATATATTCTGATCACCGTTTCCCCTCCTTCACCTCCTCCCAGCTCCCACCCACACAAATCCACTTCCTTTTTCTTTCTCATTAGAAAACAAAAAGGTATCAAAAATAATAACAACAAAATAAAACAAAAACAAACCAGAATAGAGAGAACAAACAAACAAATGGAAAAAAGAGCCAAAGTACAAGAAACATATATAGATACAGAGACACATACTATCACACACACAGAAATTCCATTAAATGTACAAAATTGGAAACCATAATATATAAGCAAAATACCTATAAAATGCCCAAAGTAATATGAGACAAAAATCTTTTAAAGATACAGTTGAGTTAATTTTGTGTTGGCCACCTACTGTTGGGCATGGAGCCTGCCCTTAAGTGTGGTTTATATACACAGACAGACTTCCTTGGAGACACTAATTTTCCCTTTGTGAGTGGTTCTCAACTGGGCATAGTTCACGGGTTAGGCATCAGGCTGTGTCCATGTCCCTTCAGCATCAGGACCCCATGTGGCTTCGGCCTGTGTAGGCCCTGACCTGCACTCATCTTAGAATGGGCCATCCAGCACCTGCAGGGTCTAGGGGAGGTAGCGGCTGCAGAGTCAAGGACTCTTAAACTCGCTGTTCAACCTGTGGCTTTGTGAAGGTCTCGCCACGGAGGCACATGCAAGCACAGGGTGACAAAGTATGTGGGGAGGTTAAAAGCACTGAAGTGGCCAATTTTATCCAGAACACAGAGATTTTATTAAAAGCATGCTTTTTAGAACTGATCCAATTTATTTATGAAACTTCAGAAATTCATTAAAAGTGAACCTTGGTTTATTTATAAGATTACACAGGAGATATGACTCAGTTGATATAAATATCTGCAGAGAACCCTCCAGGAGAATGCTCAGCCTCTCGGAGGCTTTGAAAGCTTACACAGCTGGGAATGGTAACCCATGCGTGTAATCCCAGCATGCAGAAAACTGAGGCAGGGGGATTACTGTTAGCTTCTATACATTGAGTTGCAGGTCAATCTGACCTATGGAATACCCTGTTTTGTAAAAAGACTTTCTGAAGTCACATAGGCAAGACGACCATGGTGCAGGCTTCCTCTTGTGACCTGCCTAGCCCGGCTATTTAGTGGCTACACTTCTGGACTTTGAGTCCCTTCACAATCATGAAAGCATCTCCTTATTCCTGATGTCACCCATGGCTTCAGCCTCCATCTAGTGTGCTAAGCTGAGGGATTTCCCTTCTTTAGAGCCTCAGACTTCGCCCCCTTCAAACTTCTCTCTGTAGACATCAGACCGTGGCTGCAGACCACAGCTCTCTCAATCTCTGACTCTTGCCACGGTCCTTGCAAAGGTTCTAGCACAGATTTTCCCTGCTCCTCCTTCAGCTCTCAGAAACCTACTTTAGACTCATATAATATTTGCACTTAGTCCAGGCTAGAGAAATAGCCAGCACTCCTTGTCACCTCCAACAGTGGATCAAACTCTCTTTGCTAGTCCTTCGAAGCGCTCACGGCACTACCCAGCCATGTGCCACAAACCTTCACTTCCCTGGAGCTGACCGGCTGCTGCGTCTCCCTCAGCTGTGCATGCTGGATCCTGGATCCTGGATCCTAACCCCTGGCACTTACCCGCTCTCTGTTTTTTCTATAGTTCATCTAAATTGACTTTATCACATAAGTCTTTTTTACTTATCTGCTTCACTTGGCACATACTATACTAGCTGCAGTTTGCTAATAAAGACAGGAGAGGTGACAGCTGCAGACTACTAAAGGCCTCCTATGTGCCAGGCCTGCATGTGGCACTTACAAACATGGGTACTGTCGTTTCTGTAATCACCTTTCTAGGTGGGTAGTAGTTATTTTGCCCCAACAAATGGGGACATTGGAGCCTATGCCCTCTGTCCAGTTGCTTTTTGGAGGCAATTTTCTTTGTGAGTATGTGAGTCCTCACTCCCCTATCTGTAAACTCCCCCTCCACACTGCCTGCGACTGCGCTTTGCTTGTTGGGCCTTGCATCACATCTGCTCACCAATGGCTGTCTTTGCAGCCCATGGGAGATCATGCACTTCAAGTGGTATAAATGTGATACAGGAGTGTTCTTCAGCCACTTGTGATATAACATCCACCTTCATGTTAACTAGAGCAGTGAAGTCCCTGCTGGTGAAAGATGGGACAGGGGCAGCCTTCCCCAAGCACCACCAAACTCAGCTCTGCCACGCTCTCTCAATAGAGCACAGGAAGCCTGGGGGTGCTTGCTGGTGGCTCCCAGGGAAGGGTTAGGTCTCAAGCTTCCTCCTCAAGGCCTTGGTTTGCAGTATAGAACCTGGGCTGAGACAGCCATGGGCCAGGTGATGAGAAGGATGTGGTCCCTGACCTATAAGCAGTGGGCACAAAGAGGAAGGCCAGATATAAGCATGGGGCTTGGCTTTGATCCATGACATCTGAAGGGATGAAAATTCCCTTGAAACCTACTAGGTCCACCTATAGACTGGCATCCATTCAGGGGGTCTCAAGAGTTTTTAAGAAGAACCAAAAGCTAACTCCTGCTGAAGCTTCATGAGTTAAGAATGTGCCAGCAGTAACTTCTACCCAGATCCAACGTGTTAGGAGGAAAGGAACAGCTTCTGACTGGTCCCCTGTCAGTCTCCAGCAGAGACCACGTGGAGGCCCATGGGATCTTCTAAGTGAGGGTGACTGCCAAGCATGGAGGCTAGTAGAGAGCTCTCCTAGGACTGTGAAGTCTACTGTAGGTGCCTGGGGTCTTGGGTAAGGTCTTACGGCTTGGCCAGGTACACAGAAAGGTCTGGGAGTAGGTGAGGATGTTTCCTTGTTCAGCAGCAATTAGCCATGACTCCTTCTACTGTCCCCAAGTACAAATGCCAGAGTGCATCTTGCAGCCTTGGCTTGAGGGAACACTTCTGTGAAGGTTTCCTGGCTGGGAAAAGAACTTCTAATTAACATGAAATAACAGCTTTCAAACACTTGACTCAGGATATGGAGCTGAAAAGGTGTGGGCTGGATTTAAGAGAACTAGGCAGGAAGAACAATAACGGAACTGTAACACACGTGACGAGAAAGGCACTGGGAGGGAGGGAAGGGAACAGCATGAAAGAACCTGGCAGAGGGAAGAGCCAGGGAGCCAAGAACACAGGCAGCTAGCCTTTGCACAGGCCTGTGAGCCTGTGGCTGGCTATGAACACACAGGAAGAGCAGGGAGAGATGGCACTGCCTCTTCACCCTCTTCCTGAACGCCGGTGGCTTTGTAAGGCAGGAAAGAGTGTTGAACACAGAACCTGTGCTTGTCATCTCTCCAGAAACCTGCTTGAACGTCTTAAGGCTGCTGAAAACATCTGGCGGGAAGCAAGCAATGCTGGCACAGAAACACAGACTACACAATGCCTGGCATTAGTTTGATGCTGCTAATCCAAAGATACTATAAATTCAACTCGCTGTGGAAATCCCAAGGCAAGGAAAACAAAACAAGTGACGAAACAGCTTAGGACAAACTAGCGCTGGGTAGAGGCAGTGAGCAGAGGGGACCACGGGTAAGAACAGGCAGGCCGTGTTGTCAAGAACAGCCATGACTTAACATCAGAAGTCACAGACTTCCTAGACTTGGTTCAAAGTTCAATAATCTTATTTAAAACATTTGTCCAGAGACCCACTGAAAATGTATTAAAATTAACGAAGAACAGAACATGCTAAAACACCAATTCAATTCTATGATAGTTAATTTCAACTTAACAGGATCTAGAATCACCTACAAGACAAATCTCAGCAGATCTGTGAGGGCATTTCTAGACTGGTTTAACTGTGTGTGTTATGGATGTGAAGACTTGATGTGGGAGTCTCCTCTTTGTGCTGTGATTCCCATTAATGAATAAAGAAACTGCCTTGGACTGTTAACAGGGCAGAACTTAGGTAGGTGGACAAAACTAAGCTGAATGCTGGGAGAAAGAAGGGTGGAGTCAGAGAAGCCATGGATCCTCTGCTTGAGACAGACACAGGTTAGAATCTTTGTCTGTAAGCACTGCCACATGGCGATATACAAATTAATAGAAATGGGTTAAATTAATATGAGTTAGATAAGAATAAGAAGCTAGAGCTAATGGGCCTAGCAGTGTTTTAATTAATACAATTTCTGTGTGGTTATTTTGGAGCTAAGCAGCCGGGTGGCTGGCATCAACAAAGACCCATCCTAAATTTGGGATGCTATCCTGTAAGCTGGGTTCCTTATCTGAATAAAACAGGGAAAGCAAGTGGAGAATGCTCGCCTGTCAAGGGATTCTGGTTTGATTGCAAACCGACCAGCCTGTTCCTGTCACCACGGTTCCTGCTTTCTCTCCATTATCTGCATCTTCCCTCGTTTTGGCAGCTGGTGCGGTTCATAACAGGGTTTCTCTGTGTAGCCCTGGCTGTCCTGGAACTCGCTCTGTAGACCAGGCTGGCTTTGAGCTCACAGAGACCCACCTTTTGTATCTTTCCTTAAACTGCTTCCTGTCAAGCACTCTGGCTACAACAAGGAGAAAAGTAACTAATATGGACTTCATTGTTAACAATTAAAATTTGAATCCTCTACAATGCCTGTTGTGTTTTGGCTCTTGCCTATCATCTGTAACCCAACTCAAGCCACAGCCAACTCTTCCCTCACTTACTAGTCTCCATGCTCCTGGGTCTTTGCACAGAGTGCCCTGTTGTTTGAAATGTCCTTGAAGCCATGCATTCTGGACTCTCAAGCACCTACTCATCCTGCCAACAATACCTATTCAGCCTTTAAGAACGGAGTAACCCCCATCCAATGACAGCACAATTGCCAAACCACAAGAGTTCACAACTGCAGGATAACAAATTATAAGCCAGGAAACATATGTTTCCAAGACAAGTAAAATAATAACAATAGCAGCAGCTGAGGGACACTTGAAATATTTAATCACCAGCCGGGCGGTGGTGGCGCACGCCTTTAATCCCAGCACTCGGGAGGCAGAGGCAGGCGGATCTCTGAGTTCGAGGCCAGCCTGGTCTACAAGAGCTAGTTCCAGGACAGGCTCTAGAAACTACAGGGAAACCCTGTCTCGAAAAACCAAAAAAAAAAAAAAAAAAAAAAAAAAAGAAATATTTAATCACCGATTCCACAGCAACCCTACAAATTAGGCAGAGAGTTAATCTGCCCAAACTCACATCACAGACACTTAACTCTAAATCTGTCTGACTTCCAAAGTACTGAACAAGAAGCAGAGGATGATCTCAAATCTTATAATGACACTAATGAGGAGGTGGGCACAGCACTGTCTACTCCACTACCAAGTATTTAAAACTCCCAAAAGCAAGACTGGAGGCAGTACAATGTGGCATAAGGCTCCCTAGCCCCCTGAGAACTTCCAGCCCAGTGAGGACCACACTGTGGCCTTGAACTTGAGGAGCTGGTGCTGGGGCTCTGCCCTAGACTGTCACACACAAGATTCAGGAAAGGGCAGCCACATTTGTGCATGTGTGCTTGGGATTCGCCTTTCACTCCTGAGTCTCAGACATAAAAAAATTCTAGGTGCTTGAACACCCCGTTACTCAGACTTTTACTTTTCATTAAGATTAAATAATATTTTACCTCACTTTGGAAGTTTTCAAAGAATCCTAAGATAAAGCATGGAATAAAGACCATGTTTGGTTTAGGGAAAGGCTAAGAAAGGACATACAACTGCCCCAGTGAGGAGCTAGGCCATGTGGTATTGTGAAATTTCATTGTTCTTCATAGGAAATGAGTCTAAGTAACCATTCCTAGGAGGACTCTCTGATCTTTGGGAGTCTGCTCTATCCTGTGTGACTCTTGCTCATCTTCTCATGGGTCCATTTCCCTAAGTCCCAAGTTGGGCTTGGGGGAAGATGAAGCTAAAAGATCTGTATTTCAAAATTCGAAAACTTAGCGAGCTGGGCGATAGCTCAGCCTGTTAAGCTCTTGGCGCTGGCACAAGCGAGGTCCCAAGTTCGAACCCTGGGTCCGTGGTGTGGTTCTGTCACACAGAGCGGTTCTGTGTCCCGTGTGTGTTGCGTGTGTCTGTGTGCGTGAGCATTCCCATGCTGTCTTGTGGGAAAAAAAAGTTCAAAATTCGAAAACTTAATATGCTTCACAAAACTTTCTGATCTAGAATACTCAGCGAGGGTGGAGGAGATGGCTCCGTGGGTGCCATGCAAACATGAGTGCCTGAGTTTGGGTCCCTAGAGCCCACCCAAAGTCAGATGTGATAGCACTTATCTCGAGAGTGGAGGCGGGAACAGGAAAATCCCCTTAAGATCATTGGTCAGCTGGGCTGGAGTAGGCAGCGGGAAACAAGGGACCCTGTTTCATACAACATAGAAGGCAAGGACTGCATCTCAAGTGGTCTTCAATCTCCATATGCCCTGAGCCACACAGCCCACATTCTCATTCTCTCTCTCTCTCTCTCTCTCTCTCTCTCTCTCTCTCTCTCTCTCTCTCTCTCTCTCTCTCTCTCTCTCTGTCTCTCTCTCTTCCTCTCTCTCTCTTTCTCTCTCTCTCTCTCTCTCACACACACACACACTGCATGCACACACATCTATAAAAATTTGAAAAAATTGGAAAGTCTGAGGCTCTAGTTTCCTCCAGCTTGCTAACTGCTTCAAGGAGTAAACATGCGTATTAGCCATACAAACCTGCTAACTAGGTGTGAGGACTGCGTTCACGGCAGCTGATTTAGAAATAAAATTATAGGAGCTTGTGCTGCTCTGTGAACTTTTAGAGCCCTCATGGCAGGAGCTTTCCTTGGCTTATCTCCTGAATGTGGGCAGGTGCAGAAGCAGCTGTGCAGAGCAGCCCGGGAGGTTTGCTACAGTGGGCACAGATGCACAGAACCCTGCACGTCGTCCCCACCTTTCAGAGCTGGGCAGCCCACCTGGAGAGATGGAGCAGGGCTGCTGCAAGGACCTGAAGGAACGTATGCATGCGACACTAGGCAATGGGAAGACTGGATCTGCAGAGGAGGGGGTGTGGGTGGGTGGGGCAAGTGCGCTCAGAAGGATTTTAATACGGAAGAAGGGTTGGCAGCCGACCCACTGATGCGAGCGATGTGAGAGGTGAAGAGCAGTGTGGCGAGGAGAGAGGTGAGGATTTGAAGCCAGATGCGTCATTTGGAAACAGGTGTTCCGAAAGAGAAGGCGAAGCAGGCCACGTGCAGCCAGCCGTGTCCAGGAGAAGCATGCCTTCAACCTTCTGAGGGTTCCCATCGAGCCTGAACGAGCTCTACCTCTGTGGACGGTCTCCAACATTTCTATGCCTACTACGTGCTGTGTGGAGCCACAGTTGGCCTGGCGAGGATTTCTTAATGGACCAGTGCCAGCGAAACAAACAAACTCACGAACGAACAACTAACCTGAGGCCCTAGCTTAGCCACTGTGACTGGTACCACCAGGGCAGCCTGTGATGCTGGCTTACAGCCATACGGGAGCCAGAGCTGAGACACAGCCCTGCCATTCCCCTTCACAACAGCTGGAAGGTGAGGTGTCACCCAGGTCACATGACTGTTAATACATACCAAATACTCCTCGAGGCCTCATTAATTGCAAAGAGCCAGTAAATGACACTCAAGTGATCTGGTTATTCACTTGTTACCCAGGAAGTAATTTCATAGACCATTTGGCTTACCTAACTACTGTACTGATATATATGATCTCTTATTTATGATATCAGGAGAAAGAGAAGATAGAAGTTTTAAATGCAAAACTAGAAAAGGCCTTAGCAGATTTCTGAATACTTTGTTATTCTGAGTATAGACCAAGACATGTAGCTGCAGAATCTACTGGAAAGATTCTTGTGAAAAACAGAATCTATCTCTCTTCTACCCGCCACCCCCCAGTCGGAATTCACACACCTCTAGATTCCCAGGTAATCCCAGGTGGGTGCAAAGTTAAACTGAAAAAAGCACTGCTGTTCACAGCCACCACCCCCCCATCAGAGGACAGACTTCAGTGGTCTGTTCACAGCCCCCCATCAGAGGACAGACTTCAGTGGTCTGTTCACAGCCCCCATCAGAGGACAGACTTCAGTGGTCTGTTCACAGCCCCCCATCAGAGGACAGACTTCAGTGGTCTGTTCACAGCCCCCCATCAGAGGACAGACTTCAGTGGTCTGTTCACAGCCCCCCATCAGAGGACAGACTTCAGAGGTCTGTTCACAGCCCCCCATCAGAGGACAGACTTCAGTGGTCTGTTCACAGCCCCCACCCTATTGGAGGACAGACCCTCAGTGGTCTAAGAACAGAGGAAAACAGCTGCCCAGGAAAAGGCTCCCATGCTTCTTGCACTTTGGAAATTCTTCCTGTGCTTATTCATTCCCAGGAGAAATTAATTTATTTATTTAGAATTGAGGGCTTGCTATGTTGCGCAGGCTGGTTCCAAACTCCTGGGCTCCTGGGAAGATGGAACTATTGGTATGCACCACATTTGCCTCCAGTGAGACTCTTGGGAGCATGCCTTTAGTTCTCAAGCTAGGTGGGAATTCTGCAAACCATTCACATTATGCTCACAATTGTGGGCACCCTAGCTGTGATATGAAATACATGGTACCTGCCCTTCCAGGGAGAACCCCTGAGCACTTCCTGAGGGATGAGCTAGAACTCTGCCATAGTGTTGCCCACATAGCTACACTGAGGGCATACCATCCAGCCATGGTCTCCCAGTCCTCCCTTGAATCCGTAGAGCACGGAGCGACTGCCCTACCCACTAGCATGTAGACATGGTAGGATCCTGAATGGGCTTAGTAAATCATCTTTCAGGGATAAAGAATCAAATGTTTTGCAGAACAGGCAAATCAAAGTCAGGTTCAATGGCTGGGAGAGTCTGGCATTATGCCTACCCAAATGGACATAAATTTAAATGTTTTTGAAATGTGTTCTGGTCCAAATTTCTTTGCCGATACATGACAGCTCAGAGGCTATTCTCAGGTTTTCAAGGGGTTAATCAAAACGCATCTGCCTCCAGGTTAGTGGCCATCAGGGGAGGCATGTCTGAGGGCCAGGTTCTCTTCCCTGCAGCAGCTTCTTTGGTGATGGGTCTACCCTCTGGCTCCCCGACAGAAGTGAGCTATTTAATTGCTAAGGAAGTTGTAAAAACGTGACCATCTTGACACCCCCAGGTGCTCCAGGAGACATGTTGCAATGTTCTAGCACGTCTGGAAGCTCATCAGCTCCTGGCTCTCTGGGCTCGGTTGTCAGCAGTGACCGAGCTGCACCATATCCCCTCACTCTCAGGACAACTGTCCCAGAAAACCAAGACCACACTGCTTTGGTAAAACAAAGATTCTTAGTGCCAAAGAATATGTAAGTATCTGGTTTTTCAGGGCTTAGCTGCCTCTTCTCCTGCCTGGGAGGGGCAGGGCTGGGGACAGAGCCAAGCCTGATGATGTGGCTGCACGCTTGTGACCCTAAGCCTGCCTCCTCTTTATGATGGACCATATTCCTTACATTTTGCCTCTCAGTTCAACTGGAATACGCCCTTAGCCACCTAGAAGTATTTTAGAGCAAACAACGAACACAAATCACCTCAAGGCACGGCAGTTTGCCTCATTATTGGCTTCTGTTTCGGTAACTAATCTCAGTTTGAATTCTGGAGCCGTGGTGCCTAAGCTGGAAGCGACCTGCCCATGGTGAACTGAAAACACCTCTGGAACCACACTGCCACCATCATTACGACCGCCTTCAGTTCCTGCTTTAGCGATGGCAGCCGCTGAAGGTCATGCTACCCTCAAAACAACAGGGTCTACACATACAGGCAGGACTCCTTCCTACGGGCTCTGACTGGATGGCATGAGACATCAAGGGGGCAAAGTGAGAGGGAGGCAGAGAAGCTGCCCTCAGATTCTGTACAGGGAGTGGTAAGCAACGTCCTTGGCCCAGCAATCACAGAGAAAGGAACAGGCAGACTCTCCCACGGCTCCCAAGCCGCTGTGCAGGGCTGTGGGCTCCAGCTGCTCTCGGTACAGCTCTTCAGGTCTGTGGCATGCTGAGCACGGTGGGCAAGGCACTGCAGACAACAGTTTCCAGAAAGTACGCTGTGTGAGTTCTGAAGGTGACTCTTGGGATTACTGACTGACACTAGGAAATTTAGCGGTCTTGAAAAGGGAAATATTAAAATAAATCAACTTTCTGGGTGCGGACTAGAAAGGGGTGGCTTCGGATGCCAACCTTTTTGCCTCGGGCTGACTTCTCCCAGATCTGCTGAACAGACATGACCTTCAGCTGCCAAGGAGACTGGTCCATCTTGAAGGAAATAAACATTTTCCTAAAAGGGGGGCTCTTCTGGAAAGGGCACAAGATACTTGAGGAATTTAAATCAGAAGTGCCTGGCTAGGTGAACATGGGGAAAGAGGTGTAGGGAGTACCACCCATCCCGTTGGGGATGTCTGCTTCTGGCCATGTAGGATGGAGTCCTCCTGAACCCCCCAAATAAATACAGCTGTAAACACTCTCCCAGTCTTCCCAGTCTTTGATTGGAAACACTATGTTGGCCTCCGAGCCATTCATTTGTCAATAGACTGGGGCCCTACTCCTAACAAGCATCCAAGTGTACCAAAGACCTCACTACAAACCCAGACCTCCCCGAAAGGTGACACACGTCAGGGTACTAAGTGGGATATGTCACCTGGGCTCAGCAAGTCTACTCTGAAAGAAGGCTGGCTTAATGATCCAGACACTAACAGTTCCTAGTCATCTAATTCTGAAGAATACTTACTAGAAGCCATCCTACAGCCAAGCACATCAACAATAAAATAAAAGGAAGTTGTTTTAATAAAGGTAGTAACATACATAGTATAAAATTTGCCGTTTTAGCTATTTTTAAGTATATGGCTCTGTGGCATTCAAGTTCACTCACAATGCGGTGCCACCATCCACCAGCCATCTCCAGACCTTGTGTGTGTGCATACAGAGGCTGGAGGTCAACCTCAGCTGTCACTCCTCAGCTGCTCTAGACCTTGTTTTAGTGACAGGGTCTAGCACTGACCTAGAACTCACTGACTGGGCTGCCTGGCCAGTGGGTGCTGCCTGTCTCCACTCTTTCAATGCAGGGATTGCAAAGATCACATACGGCCTTTGTAAAGTATTTATGTGTATGGGTGTTTTGCCTACATGCATGTCTGTGCCCCACATGTGTGTAAGCCTGCAGAGGCCAGAAAGGAACTGGAGTTACAGAAGTTGTGAGCCATCATGTAGATGCTGGGAATTGAACCCTGGTCATCTAGGATCTCAGCTAGTGCTCTTAACCACTGAGCCATCTCTCCAGCCCCCATACATAGAGTTTCTTATGTGGGTTCCAGAGACCGAATTCAAGTGCTTATGTTTTTGTAGCAAGCACTTTACTGACCGAACTATCTCTCTAGCTCCAAAACGCTTCATCTGCAAAGCAGTCTGTATCCTTTAACAGTCACTTCCCTGCTCCCTGTCCCTCTCCTGCCTGCCCTGAAACAAACATGGTTATGCAACTCTCCAGCAGTTTTGTCTGAAGTTTGATTTGATTTTTTTTCCTGTTTAGGTAGAGTACATACTCACACTTACTCATGTACTGTTTATTAGTGAGGACACTGGATTGAGAGCACTTTTATGAAGCCATCAGATGTTAGGCAAAGCACAAGAAAGTGACTTTTCAAAATTTTCAGACACAAGTTTGGATCTTTATGGTGGGTGGACAGTTTCAGGTGTTTTCAACTAAAAACATGCATCTCTCTGGGTCGGAGGACACAGCGCTTCTAAAACATCTTCCTCTGCAAGGATCCCTCATCCTCACACCTGGGAAGACTTTCCAGGTGGTCATGATTTTTTTTACACTAGTGGAAACTATGTGAAAAGATCCGGACACAAAACATTCATAAGTCAGCTATGGCCGCTGCATTCACACACCGCACTGTGGGAGGTATGGGGAAAGATGGACCTGGAGAGACGGCTCAGTGGTTTATAGTACTTGTTGTTCTTCTGTTAAGTTCCCAGCATCCACATGGGGACTTACAACCATCTGTAACAACAGTTCTGGGGATCTGACCTCCTCCTATAGCCTCTGTGGACACTAGAACATACATGGTTCATTTACATGTATGCAGGCAAATACTCATATGCATAAAATAAAAAAATAGCAAGACTTGCCTACATATTCTCAAAGGATCTCAGTTTAAGTTAAAACCTCCTTTAAGCAGTGTTTTGATTAGTGGTTACAGAGGCCATCACTGTGCCTGAGGTGAGTAATGATATAATCAACATGCCCCTTAAATTTGCCTTCCATAGGAAGCTGGACCTAAGGAAGATGGCTGTGTACCTCAGAATCTTGACCCGCAGAAACTCAAAGAATGTCTGGGTGGGCTGCTCCTTAGTGTCGTCTTAATATAACAATTCTAACCTTATACATACTGCTCTGACGTGTTCAAAAAATAAAAAGGAAGTATTCCATATCATTTAGGGAGCCCAGCCTAACCCAATTATAGCCAAAATATAATAAGGATATAAAAGCAAACAAAATTACAGGCTTATTTTGAATGTAAAAATAAATTGGTCAAGGAAATCCATAAGAAATAAGCTTATCACAACCAAAATGGTATTATTATAAAAAGACATGGCTAGTTTAACATTTAAAAATATCAATACAATGTTCATAGATTAAAGGAGTCAAGTCATACATCTCAGTAGATGCAGAAAAACCATTTTATGAAATTCAGTATCATTTTTGATTAATAAAAACATTTCTGCTGGACAGTGGTGGCACATGCCTTTAATCCCAGCATTTGGGAGGCAGAGGCAGGCAGATCTCTGTGTGTTTAAGGCCAGCCTGATCTACAAAGTGAGTTCCAGGACAGCGAGGGCAGTTACACAGAGAAACCCTGTCTTGAAAAACCAAAACGAAACCAAGCTAAAACAAAACAAAAAACCATTTCTTAGCAAATGAGGAATAAGGAAACATCCTCTATCTCTTAAACAGTATTTGTAAAAACTCTGTAATAAGCATAAATATCTGATTGCAAACAGTGAAGGAGTTCCATTCAAATGTGCTCAAGGTTCTAACACAGTGAGGTCAGGTAAAAAAAAAAAAAACCCGAGAGTTTAAGGAAAATATAATTTTAATAAAATTATCTAAGTAGTAATTCCAAAATAATTGATATATATTATTTGAATTATTAAGAATTAAACTGGACTAAGAAAATATACAAAAGTCAGTTCCCATTCTATACTCTAGCAGCATGTAGGTAACAAATCAGACTAAAAACATTTTACAGGGGCTGGAGAGATGGCTCAGTGGTTAAGAGCACTGGCTGCTCTTCCAGAGGACCCGGGTTCAATTTCCAGCACCCACATGTCAGCTCACAACTGTCTGAAGATCCAGTTGCAGGGGATCTGACACCTTCATACAATGCACATAAAATAAAGTTAAATGTTAAATAAACCATAAAAAAAAGAACTGGGGTCTGATCCCCAGTTTTAAAAAAAAAACATTTTACAAATATAAACTGTATATAAAAAAACTAAAAGATTTTTCAGGGAACTAAGAATCGTCCTAGTAAATCATGAATAAAATATTTGTGAAGAAAACTGCAAAACCTCATAAGGACATGTTTTATTTGTGACAGTCTCACTATCCCCTAGGCTTGCCTTTAAATCCTGGCCCTCCTGCCCCTACCTCCCAAATGCTGGGGTTAGAGTGACCCAAAATGTCTAGCTTTCATAAAGATGATATTATTATTATCCCTCTTTTTTCATTTTTTTACTTTTTATTTTTTATTTTGTTTTGTTTTTTCAAGATGGGCTTCTGTGTGTAACATTCCTAGCTATCCAACTCGCTTTGTAGACCAGACTGACCTCGAACTCACTGAAATCTGTCTGCCTCTGCTTCCCAAATGTTAGGATTAAAGGTGTGCACCACCACCACCATTCAGCCTCCTCTACTCTTTAAAATTTTATGTGTTTTGCTTCCATGTATAGCTGTGTACTGCATGTGTGTCTTAGTTTGCCCATGAAAGTCAAAGGAAGGCATCAACCCTCTAGAACTGGAGTTACAGACAGCTTGAGCTGCCATGTGGGTGCTGGGACTCAAACTTGGGTCCTGTGAGAAAGTAGGAAGTTCTCCTAATCCTACATCTTGCAGGTAACAGGAAGTCGAGAGAGACGGGGGGGGGGGGGGGGGTGTATCCCAAGCAATGGAAACCTCAAAGCTCGTCCCTACAATGACACTCTTCCTCCAACAACAAATCTCCAAATAGTGCCACTCCCTATGAGATTATGGGGCCCATTACATTCAAACTCCCGCAGCAAGTGTTTCTTATACTATTTCTTTGGTCCCCCACCCACCCATTTGTTTGTTCTGTCCTATTTCGGTTTGTTTTTGTTTTGTTATTGTTATTTTTAGATGCCTATTTGCTTTCTAATGAGAGAGAAAAAGAAAAGGGGTGGATTCAGAAGTGTGGGGAGTTGGGGAGGATCTGGGGAGGGAAAATATGATCAGACTATATTGTGTTAAAAATTCATTTTCAATTAAAAAAAAAAAAAGAAAGACGCCCTGGGTTTAGTTCCCAATATCCCCATGGTAGCTCACATCTGTCTATCACTCCAGTTCTGGAGAATCTTCTGGGCTCTTTGGGCTTCCAAAAACACATGATACACATAAACTAACACAGGCATACACACACATAAAAATAATAAACAAATAAATCTTAAAAAAAGAGAAGCAACAAATATAAAGAAACCAGAACTTGCTTTTTATAAACATAAGAAACCTTACAAATTTCATAATTTGTGAAGATAACCCAAGTCAAAAATAAGCAAATGGGAAGGCTAAATGACCAATGCGCAAATAAAAAAAAAAATGCTTCTCACTAGTAAGGAGGAGCACGCCACAACTCACAAGCAATTGCTAACCTGTGGCCACAGTACGGAGAAGAACAAGTCTGGCAATATTGGTGAAGAAGTCACAGGGGCTCTAGGACCGAAAGGAATGCAACCTGGCCAATGCTTTGGAATTACCAGTAAAGTAAAAAATACACACATCTGCCAGGTATGGCAGTGTATGCCTGCCTCTAATCCCAGCACTGGGAGGCAGAGGAAGACAGATTTATGTGAAGTCAAGACCAGCCTGGTGTACACAGTGAGCTCCGGGCCAGCAAGGGCTACAGAGAGATACCCTGGCGAGAGAGAGAGAGAAAGAGAGAGAGAGGGGGGTGGGAGGGAGGGAGGGACCAGACCAAGCAACTACAAAACACAAATGCTATGACCAATGACCTCTCCATTTCCCACAGAATCCATGAGAACCCTTGAACGTAGGCGCTAGGAGACTTGTAGGGATCATTTACAGCAGCATCTCCTATTGCAGCCCCCGAAGAGAGCAAGCTTGTCTCTTTACAGTGGATGGATAAGGATGCAACAAGACAGAACCTCAGGAACATAATTTAAGCACTGAAAGCAAGTAGTATCTGGGTTATATTTTAAAATACATAAAAACATTCAAAACTGAAATCTTTGTTATTTACAAGTATAAACATAGATAGTAGAGAGATATAAGACAATGATCAACACAGAAGTCAAGACAATAACTAACGGGTAGGTGAGTGGCAACAGGACTGGACAGAAAGGAAACTCATCCATTACACCACGTAAAAGATATCTGCAAACATATGTGAGCACAAATGAATGCAAAGGCAATTCATGGGCACCACTACTGTTTTTTTCTTTAAATAAGGAATGATATTCATGTTTTATACTATTGTCTTAAATATACTAAATAAACATTCTTTAGTTTCTATCATTATTTGATAACAAACTATGGTTGAAGCCACTGGGGTAGTTTGATAATACGAATTACTTTCAGTTACTAGGCAGTTGTCACATACAATAGCCTTATAAATGTGTTAGCTAACTCAAGTCTCACAATAATCCTCTGAATAGGCATTGTATTAGCCACATTTTACAAATGAGATGATGAGACAAAGTCATTAAGTGACTTACTCAGAACTGGAGGGTTTGATGTTCAAAGCCAGGTTTGCCCAACTCTTATAGATCAACCCTTAACTTCTATAAAAAGAATCTGCATTCCTTTCCTTCTGTGCAGAACTAAGCCACAACACCAGCTTCTCCAGACTTACTTTTGGAGTTCCTTTAGGAAGGAATTTCTGGGTGAGGCTGTGACTCACGTGGCTCTGTTGGTAGTGTTTGCCTAGCATGCATGAAGCCCTGGGCTCCATCCTGAACACGTCATAAACTGGGTATGAGGGCAGACATGTGTAATCCTGGGCTCCATCCTGAACACGTCATAAACTGGGTATGAGGGCACACATGTGTAATCCTGGGCTCCATCCTGAACACGTCATAAACTGGGTATGAGGGCACACATGTGTAATCCTGGGCTCCATCCTGAACACGTCATAAACTGGGTATGAGGGCACACATGTGTAATCCTGGGCTCCATCCTGAACACGTCATAAACTGGGTATGAGGGCACACATGTGTAATCCTGGCACTGGGAAAGTGGAGGCGGAGGACCAGGAGTCAAGCTCATCCTCAGCTACAAGGTAAGTTTAAAGCCAGACTGAGCCACATAAAACCCTGCTGTTGTGTGCTCCCATCCAAAAAAAAAAAAAGGAAAAAAAGAAAGAAAGAAAGAAAGAAAGAAAGAAAGAAAGAAAGAAAGAAAGAAAAGAAAAGAAAAGAAAAGAAAAAAGAAAGAAAAGAAAAAAGCATTTCTGGTTCTCAGAAATCCTATAGCTGGCAAATATTTATTCACTTACAGTTCTGCTTCAAATGACAAAATGGCTGAGATGTGCCTCTTAGTTTAGACTTTTTAGGTCCCTGTTAAGCTTTTTCAAGGTATGAAAACATGAGTTATGATTTCATAGAGAATGAGGATGCCGTATAGTCCACTCTGACCCTGCACTGAAAGAGCTACAGTGATCATCTCATACATAGGGAGGGTTGACTCTGGCTCATGGTTCTAGAGGTTCCAGGTCACAAATAAGTGCTGTGTCACTTTGGGCCTCTAACGAAGATGGAAAAGGAACTAATAAAACAAACTCAGCTGGTAGGTCATAAAGAAAAAGAAAGCGGAGAGAAGACAAGCTAAGGTCCTAATGATGTCTCCAGTAGAACCTTAGACTTACTAAAGCCTAGGGCACATTACGTTTCTTTATCCATAAGCCACAGGTGGTAATAACAATAACCAATAACCTAGAAACTTCTATCAGATACATACCATCTGTGGTGGTTTGAATGAGAATGACCCCCATAGGCTCATATTTCAAATGCTTGGTCCCCAGTTGGTAGAACCATTTGGGAAGGATTAGAAGGTGTGGCCTCATTGGAGAAGATATGTCCCTGGGGGACAGATTTGAGATTTCAAAAGCACCTGTCATTCCCAGTTAGCTCTCTCCCTGCCTCAGGCTTGGGATCAAGATGTAAGCTCTTAGATTCTGCTTTAGTGCTATGCCTGCCGCCATGCTCCCTGCCACAATGGTCAGGGACTCATTCTCTGAAACTGTGAGCCCCCAATAATCGTTTTCTTTTATAAGTTGCCTAGGTCATGATGCTTTGTTAAGCGACAGAAAAATAGCCAAGATACTACCCTTTAAGATAAAAGTACTTTCCCAAAGTGTCACCTTGGGAAGTAAGCCTTAACACAATAATCTTTGGAGGACATGCCTGCAAACCAAAGCATGTGGTATATGCTTTGGTCATGGTTTGTGTGTCCAAATGTTCAGGTGTTGGAAGTTTGATCCTCAGTGTGGTGATGGTGGAAAGTGGTGGAACCTAGTACAAGGTAATTTGTCACTGGGGGCTCTACCCTTCTACGTAGCTGATGTAATTTTTACAGGACCCTGGTTAATTTTCTTGTGAATAGCCTACTGTAACAATGCAAGACTGGACCAGTCCTGTTCTCTTGATTCATGTTCACACTGTGACTTCTCATTTGTGCATGTGTTCCCTCCATGTACCATCTACCATGTAACAGATATGATGCAGTCAGGGAGACCCCATCAAAGACGTGCAACATCTACACCGAGCTCCTGGACCTCTAGATAAATATATAAATAAATCTATTTTCTTCACAAATGTTAACCCAGCTTCAGATCTTTTATTTTCTTTTTTTTGTTATAGTAATGGAGAACAGACCAGTGCAGATGGGGTAACACTGGAGGACCAGCTGCTTCTATGAGAACCTTCAACCATCTTATCTGACAGCTGTTCAACAAGACAGACAGGGCTGACCCTAGTGGAAGGATGTTCATTCCTAGGGAATAAGTACAAACATAATATCAACTATGTGGTTGTTACTATCGGTGGGTTAGGGATAAAAGAAACTAGAGGAAACCCTAGGCTGGGACAAAATGGAGTCACTCTTGTTTAGGTTGGTGTTAACAGGCTTTACCCAGGCCAGCAGGAAACCACAGGACCCACATTTGGTTTCAACTTTTAGTAATATTTTTACTAAAATAAGAATACTGAAACGTATTCTTACTAAAACCTGGGGAGAAGTTCTGTTCACAAAGGAAAAACACAAATATCTGAAAAGCGAAGACGTCATGGGTTGCTCTTAGACCTGCTGCCATGTGCTTTCTCTAGCTCACAGCTTAGCATTGGAATAACAGGCTTGCCGTCCTTAAATATCTCCACTGTGGCTCCTTACTCCTACGGCTTGAAAAGGCTGTCAGCTCCTGTCACCTGGAGGCATCGCCATGGTAGCCATCACTGTTTACTGCTTCCTGTGCAGTGTGGCTGGTGGTCTAGGAAGCTCCTCGACAGCGCTGGAGTGAGCCACTGAGAGAGGAGCCACGTGCTGGAGTGCAGGATCTAATTGGCAGAGTGGGTGTGTACTCACACAGGGCAGAAGGCAGGAATCACAGGAGGACTGATAAGAGAGATCAAATTCAATTGTATCATGTTGTACTTTACTAGTTTATCGAGATGGAGAAAGGACCAAATACTTTTTAAAGTAATTTAAATACTTTGAGATTCTACAGGGATAGACGTCTTGGGATAAAATCCAGAAATACACAGGTATCACAAGAGCAAGTCTTAGATGTGCAAGAAGTAAAACTGTAGCAAAGATTTTTAGTTCACTCTGCAAAAAGCTGAGCCTACAGAAGCAAACTCCAGTCAGAGGCTTCCTGGATTATAAGGAGACAGCCCTGGCTGGGGAGAGGAGAAGAGCCCTTTCCTTGAAGACAAGGAAATGTTTGTACTGGAAATGTGTGAACCAATTTTCCAAGAGGAGATGAAAAAGCGCTGATTAGAACCCCCAGGAGGGGATGAGGCAGGAGATCAAGCCAGCACTGACCCATTTATATGCTGCTGCAGCACTTCTGAACGTAGATAGAAAGCAGGGCCACCTTCCACATTCCTTCCCTTCTCCCTGTGCTCCCCGACCCCCAAGCAGTCCCCACCCTGTTACTGGATCTGCAGCCAAGCAGACAATTAGAACCCTCCAGCCTCCTGGGGTGTTTACTATTCTTGGCCACTGTGTACTGGTAACTAAGCACCACTGAGGATAAAATGGTAACCCAGTAGCCCAGAAGACAATGTTCTCCACAAAGCCCAACCACCAGGAGTCAAAGGATCCCACATCCGTTGGCTCAACAAAAAATGTGACTCAAAGGACAGATGTGATGATGGACAGGCAGTTTCAAGCCTGGGGCTGCTTACGATGACAATTCTTACAGTATGTATAGTTATTAACTTATCCAAGGAACTGTATTTCCTAGAGATTAACCTAGGCTCAGAGAGGTAAAGTACCCTGATCCAAGTGACAGGATAATCACCCAGAGCCTGTGGGAGCTCTCAAGGGACACAGGACAAACAGTCTCCAAAGCAACACTTCCCATACTCCAGTCACTGGAGTGTAACAGGATTCTGTCACAGACAAGTGCACTGGTATCAATATTTACAATATTTTTCTTGAGCGTAAGACTCTTAATCTCAGGGTCGTGGGTTTGAGCCCCACATTGGGTGACATTTGTTGACAAGCGGTTTCTGCCCTGCCCGGTTCCCACATTTGTTAAGTCCCAAAGAGATCACACAGAGGTTTATATTAATGATAAACTGATTGTCCCGTTAGCTCAGGCTTCTTATTAACTCTTACAACTTATATTAACCCATTATTCTTATCTATGTTAGCCACATGGCTCAGTACTTTTTTCAGCAGGGCAATCACATCTTCCTTCTTCTGTGATTGGGACAGGACTTGGGAGGAATGGGCTTCCTCCTTCCCAGAATTCTCCTGTTCTCACTGACCCACCTCTACTTCCTGTCTGGTTGTCCCGCCTATACTTCCTGCCTGACTACTGGCCAATCAGTGTTTATTTAAAACATAATTGACAGAATATAGACAATTGTCCTATAACAGAAAACTATTAAACTATTCACCACCATCTTGGTACAATTGTCTGTGCTCCAGGGCACACAGAAGGGAAGAGCAGGTGAGGGTGACTTGAGGCACATCACGGGTAGCTAGGAAATGGGGTGGGGTGGGGGTAGGGCAACAGAGATTCTCTGTCCTGGAGTGTTCATGAAGATCTCACATTTGACAGACGAGAAAGAGGGAGAGTGAAGTTTATCCAGTGACTCCAGAGTAGGGGAGATTGATGCGGGATTACTTACATAAAATTTTCTGGGTATTCGCTCAGGGCCATGTCAATGATGTTGAGAGCGTCGTGGTAGTGTTTCTGGGCTGACAACAGGAGAGCAAGGAGGTGCAGGGAGTTGGCATCATCACCTTGGAGTTGAAGAGCTTGACGGACATACCCGAGAGCTTCTGGTATCTGGTTTAAAACAAGACCAAAAGGAATGTTTAACCAGTTCCACAGAAAGAAGCCATGGTTACAGAAGGTGCACTGTGAGCAGTTTTACATCGTAACTGTCAACCTCATGGTATCCCCAGGACACTGGCCAAACAAGGGAGCACATCCTCTTCAGCAGTAATAGGGCTGATGAGGGGACCAGAGAGATCCCACTTCTCGAGTTAACTGCCCACATGCTCTTCCATCTCTCTGGAGAAACACTTTCTCACTTTTGTTCCCCACAGAACCAATGTACTTTTGATTATGTCTAAGATGATTTTACTGCAAATAGAGATGCAGGCAAGCTACCAAGGGTTCTTAGTGGAATTAAACTGCCTTAGCTGAATCACTCTCCCCTTTCATAGCATTATTGAAATTAAAACACTTTATAGGCCATGAAACCTTTAACAGAGCTTTCTAAGGACCAGATGTCTGGATCTCTACTGCACATGAAGGAAATATGCAAACAAAGAAAAGCCCACACCTTTCCAAACTACATCCCAAAATAATTGGAGACAAGAAACAAATTACAGGGCCACTTGCAAAGCAGATGTATCCAAATATAAGCAGGTTCAGGCACAGCCTTAACCATGAATGCAACAGCTGTTCAACATGTTCTTGTGTACGTGCTTTGTACATGTGCACTTGCCTGTAGATGTGCATGCAGAGGCTAAAAGTTATCACGGGGTGCTTTCTCTATCCTTCTCCAGCTTCCTTTTTGAGGCAAGTTTCTCACTGAACCCAGAGCTCCCAGAATCTACCTGTGTCTGCCGCACAGTGCTGTGGTTACAGATGTGCTACTGTATCTGGCTGTCACATGAGTGCCAGGGAGCAGAGCCTTACCCACTAGCCATCTAGTGTCACCCAGCTTCACAACATGGTCTTTAATGAAGATTAAAGGGGCATGGAGCCCAGGGTTCCGTGTACAGTAGGTATTTGAACACATTAGACTTCAGGTTTAATAGAAAGGAGAATCTGAAGTTGGATTTCAAAGCAGAGCTGGGGACAGAGGCATCTAACTTATCTGGGCAGGGGACTCCTTCCTGTGTGGCTTCCAACTCTGCCCTTCAGCTCTCCTGCCTCTTTCCAAATCTTCAGGAATCTCAGCCCTTAGGAGAATCTGTGACTTTCTGAACCTCCTGATTTTCCACTCTGAACTGCAGTTTCACATGATCTATGCCTTAGGTGCTGGCTACGGAGGCTTCCTTCTTTGGAACTCTGGGGCTGGCAGTGCTACGCTCATGCTTCAGTGGCAGGGAGGAAGTTCAGGTACAGAGAGGTGAGGTGCCCTGAAGACACCTGCTGAGTGATGGAGAGGGGGCGACTCTGGCTGTTCTGATCCTTCTCTACCCTCTCCGGAGGGCCATGACCTCTGTCCCAGGTAGCAGGGACACACTCACTTAGAGCCCTGGAGATTCAACACCCATGCCTATAATCCTTGTGGATGAGTGGCACCCATAAGTCTCCTTCTACTTATCCACTGTCTATGGCAACAGCCTCCTGCATGATCATTCCTCAGCTTGAAGTAGGGAGGCCAAGGCAGCTATCCTCACGGTGCTGCTGGTTTGTAGGGATAGAGATGGGGCTCAAAATATTATCTTTAGAAGGGAGTAGATGCAGGGTTCAGAGCTGGCGCCTTCATTAAAAAAGTCTTACTGGGTGTCAAACACATACCAGCAGCGTTCAAGTGCCAAGGCTAGGCAATGACAATGGCGGACATGGGTCCTCCCTTCCTGACTGATATTTTATAAGGAAAATGGCTTCATGAGGAAGGGAAAACAGATGAGTGCTCAGCCCACCCCTGCTGCAGTGGCAGCGCCTAACCAGTCCAGCTGTGAGCCACACTCCACCAGGTAACAAACCCCTCTAGGGCAGGCATCTTGGCTTGCTGTGTTTCCAAGATGCCAATGGCAGCTACTTCTTAACACCATTCTAAGGCAACTGGGAAGCCTCTAGGGAAGGACATCTTGAGCCAACCTCCGATTCACCTTCCAGTGTGCACTCAGGAATGTGCTGGGGTCACCACCAGTGTCTTGCACCTGCTGGGCTAGCAAGCATATGGGTGCCGTTTCTGCAACAGCTGGGAGAGAATGAGGGTACTAGGATGTGAAAGGCAGCTCAAGCTGCCTTTGGGAGGATGAAGCTAGCAAGGCTTGGCCTTCCAGCAAGAGCATGCAACCGTGGAAACGCTCAAATCATTTATGCATTTTAAAAGATCTGGTGTCTCTTGATACCTTCCAGCATTTTCCAATTAAGCACAGATACCCCGTGACAGTCAGGTTCCAACCAGTGACTAAATCTCCACCATGAAATGCAGCACTGGGTTCCATGACCCCATTACTGTTAGCAACAAAGGCCCTTTGGTGACCCCTGGAATCAGAGTACATGCTGTGCTGCCATCTGATCCAGGCTGGGCCTTTGTGGATTTACTCTCAATAGTACAGCCTAGGCTGTCTGTCTTCACAGCACATGTTCAAGCTATCTGGAACCCCAGGGTCTCTTCTGGGAGGAGCTGGCGTCCTCCGAGAGCAGCGGCAGACAGTATAGACACTGACCTGTCTGGAGATGGCGAGCTGCAGGGCCAGGTAGAAAGCTGCTTGGTGGTCTGTAGGTGACAGGCTGTGGGCCCTGAAAAAGTATTCGCTGCTGTTAGAACACGAGGCCACCTGCGTGTGCCCATCACAAGTTCTCTGCACATCTGCGTGTTGGTGCCAAAGTCTCATTTTCAGCTGAATTATGTATCATTTCCTTGACCCTTCCCCAGTACTGCTAACGTTACACAATCTGACCACCATGCACAGATTATGTTTTAATACGAAATATTAAAATTAAATTAAATTAAAATTAATTGGAGTATGTGTCTGGTTCTTGTCCAGAACCTAAAATGGCCATAGAGGTTCCCAGACTCTGTGAAGGGGCCTAGAGACAAGTAATCAATCCCCAGACCCTGAGGTCTGGCCTTCTCAACAGATGCTTCCCCTTAGTCGAACAGAAACCTGTGTCATTCTGGGTCATGATAAAAACAACTAACAGACTGTGGGCCCTGAAAAAGTATTCACCCTTTTCTAACATAAACCCATAGCCAGATGATGGCTACTTTGGTTAAGTTTGGTGTGGCCTTAATGCTACTTCATCCAAATTTCTGGATTTCAGAAAAAGCCATAGGAAAATCAAAGACCAGTTTTGCTTATAAAATGAGGTTTGGGTTTTTGTGAACCAGAAGGAGGAAAGAAAGACACCCATTTACTCTGTAAGGAGTCTACTAAATTCTATGCAGCTCCCTAATTGTGTTCCTCTAACTATGTTGTGTGACAGTGTGGTTGGACACTTGGCTTGGCTCCATCCACTGGTCCTGGCTGCTGGATGCAGAGGCTGCTTGGGCTGTCTAACAGGCTGCAAGTGTAGCCTTCTTCGGCTTTTATGTAAAAGTTCATGCATTTCATCAGAAGCAATTCAAAATGTGATAGTGTACAGAACCTACTTCTGCTTTTAACAGTCTGGTAGGAAGAGAAAAACAAACTCAACTTCCATAAAAGGGAGCACGGAGCAGACTAATTACAAAGTGGGGTCCTGGACAGCAAAGAACCATCTCTGCTTTGACAGCACTCTGTGATCCAAAGAGGGACTTTCACCAGCTGACAGCAAGTTCAAGATCAAACAGAAACTGAAATTATTATGGAGTCATCTGCGGCCAACTCATCAAAGTTTTCTAGAGACATTGGTCTTTTACGTAACTGTCAGACTTCCAAAGGAAAAGAAAAAGACACGTAATATGCACGACACAGAAAACATGCCAAATACATGAACTTGGGTACTGTTTGGGGAAATGCTGTACTGTATGTATAACTGGGGTTTGCGCTTTTCTTAGTATTTTAATTTACTTAAAAATAGTTTTTATTATTATTTGTGTGTGTGTTGTACACATGTGTGCCGGTAGGCTTGCCTGTGAGTGCACATCTGGAGGACAGAAGCCTCTGCTCTATTGTTCCTGTTCTTCACACTTTTTTTTTGAGGCTTCATCTTTCCCTGAACTATGGCTAGACTGACTGGCCAGTGAGCCACTGGGATCCCCAACTCTGCCTCATCAGCACCGGGATTAAGGACATGCATCACCACATCAAGCTTTTATGTGAGTGCTGGGAATCAAATCAGGTTCTCATGCCTGTACAGCGAGCATTTCACCCATGAGCCCTATGGCTCCAGTTGTTAATATCAACTGGGGAGTCCTGGGGAACTCTTACTAGCAGCCCCTCGACAGGCCACCACCTTTGGGCTTTACTGACCTGGGTTTAAGTGATGGCGGCTGAGCATGCACTACAGCTGTCTCCACTGCATTGCAGCTCGCATGACTGACACGCCCTGGCTCTCCACGCATGAGTAATGAAAGGAATTTTCTTTGGTGCTCATGGGTGAGGTGAAAATGTCATGGTTTCTGTCTTTCCCAATTATCCAGTGAAAATGGGTAAAAGATCAATTATGAAGAAACATTTATTATGCAGAGTAATTTATTTTATCTCGACTTCTTTCAAAAATAAAAAGGCCAGGTTTCTACAGCCATCAAAAATAATTTGTCAGAACTGTAATTTTTCTCAGCCCAGTTTGTATTTTTCCACAAAGTAAGTCAAATCATGCTTGCTCCTATCCAGTGCTAACTAAGTGAGAAGCTGGCAGCTGCTCTGGTGAATTCTGAGTGTGGATGGTGATCGCTATGGGCAAAGGCCCACTCTGGTCTCATCACAGGATTGTGGGCCACTAACCACAGGCCTGGAAAAGAAACAAACTGGAAGTGCTAGCAATTTTGCAATTTCCAAAGAGCATTATGGTGACTTCTAAAGAATTTCCACTGAGGCTAATAATAAGACTCCGCATGCCTGTTTCTATTGAAGCACACCTTAAAACTTGAGTTTTTTTTTTTCTCATGGTTTATTTTTTTTATATTTAAAAATTTCCATCTCCTTCCCTCCTCCTCCCCCTTCCCTCCCCTCCTCCTCCCCCTTCCCTCCCCTCCTTCTCCCCCTTCCCTCCCCTCCCCTCCACCCATACCTCCCCTCCCTCCCTCTCAAGGCCAAGGAGCCATCAGGGTTCCCCACTCTATGCTAAGACCAAGGTCCTCCCAACTCCCCCCAGGTCCAGGAAGGTGATCGACCAAGCAAAAACTCCACCAAAGAACTCCTACAGCTGATAAACTCCTTCAGTAACGTGGCAGGTTACAAGATCAACTCCAAAAAATCAGTCGCCCTCCTATACACAAAGGATAAGGAAGCAGAGAGGGAAATCAGAGAAGTATCACCTTTCACAATAGCCACAAATAGCATAAGATATCTGGGAGTATCTCTAACCAAGGAAGTGAAGGATTTATTTGACAAGAACTTTAAGTCTTTGAAGAAAGAAATTGAAGAGGATACCAGAAAATGGAAGGATCTCCCCTGCTCGTGGATTGGGAGGATCAACATAGTAAAAATGGCAATTCTACCAAAAGCAATCTATAGATTCAATGCAATCCCAATCAAGGTCCCATTAAAATTCTTCACAGAGATTGAGAGGACAATAATCAACTTTATATGGAAAAACAAGAAACCCAGGATAGCCAAAAAAATCTTATACAATAAAGGTTCTTCTGGAGGCATTACCATCCCTGACTTCAAAACATGAGTTTTAAGTGACTTGCATAATTTTGTTAATGAATGAAACTGACTACTTTAGCAAAAGAAAGGGGGTAGGTGGGAAATAGCAAATAAAACAAGAAAAAGTAAGTGGGGTTCACCCCCTGTAGATGCCACACACCTTGTTTCAGTTGTGTGGGACAGCTCCAGCAGCTTCTGGGACAAGGGCCCTTTGATATGCTTACTGCTACTCTGCTCAATAAAAACCAAGTGCCCATGAAGCTGCAAGTCTGAAAATTCTACATGAATCTAAAGCAGTTCCACAAGCCATCCTCATGTAGACAACACCTGGCCAGGTTGCTAAAAGAAACTCAGACAACCTAAAATGCTATCACAGCGATGCTCACAGTGCCTCTATTGATAAAGCACCTATATCTTAAAGAATTCAGTTCTTCTCCCACGACAAAGATGGGTATCTATTCTTCTCCCATGAATAGATAAGCATCTATTCATCCATCATCCTTCCTGATACCTACCCATCTATGTACCCATCTATCCACCTCTCCCATCTACCAACCTAGCTGGCTCTCCATCTACCCATTCTCCCTTCTGCCCACCCACTCTCCCACCCACCCACCCATCCATCCATCCATCCTCCCATCTATCTACTAATCCATACATCCACTCTCCAATCACCTACCCATCCATTAACGCACCCACTTACTGGTTTACCCTTTCATCCATCTACTAACCCACCTGCCCATTCACCTACCCCTATCCACTGCCACCCACTCATCTGTTTATCTATCCATTTATATTATACAGTACTTACTCCAAAGAATAAGGCTCTAATAAGTCTGGAGATAAATAATACAAGTTTTCCTTAGGGAGCTCTTTCCACCCATTTCAGGAGAGACCTGAAATGATCTTCGCAGTGTAACAGATGCAGTGGCCAGACAAAGGCATACTGGGCTGCTGCTGGAACATGGATGGCTCAGACAACCGGGCTAGAGCCCAGCATGTCCAGTGGACTCCTAAATTTCAGCTCCAATAGTGTCTAGAGCTGATCATGATCATATAGACAATGCTGATCAATTCTGATTCTGGCTCATAAAGCACAGATCTCACAACAATGATGACTATAATTTATGAAGTATCTATTATAGGCATCTTACCTAAGAATACTCAGAAAGGAGGCAGAAACAGAAACGGAATGGGGAAATGTGTGATGCCATGGCTTGGTCTTTATCCCACCCTCCGGCTGTCCTGTCTGGCTAATTTCTCAAAGTTCCCTTCAGTTCTGATTACAATGGGCACAGAACTCATGAATTAGGAAAAAATATGCAGAGTTAAATCAAAGCGCCTTCACTAGGTACGCACCTTAACTTGTCCAGGTGGCTTTAGCACTGAACGTCTGCATTCTGGGACCAGCTGAGCCCCGAGCTATCATCCTCTACACATACACCCACCACTTAAACCCAAGCTAGGGGAGAGAGAGACAGGAAAGTAAAGCTATGTATCCCATGCCCCCTCTGAGTGGCAGACACGGATGATATAGGAGCATTGCTTAATAGTGCATGTGTGACAGACACATGCTGTCACCGTCTTTGGACCGCTCTTCTCCAGAGGACGTGGAAGTTCACTGAAGCAAAGCTTATGGCCCTGCACATAGAAGTATTTACTTCGCCATATTTCTGCTCGGCATGGATAAACTGGTGGAGGCGACTAGGTTATGGGCTGATAGCTCAGTATCTGGGTAAAGCCACACCACTTTGATATATTCAGACATTACCCCCTTGAGGGCCCCGGAAAGCAATCTTTCCAAATTCTGGCTCTAGTTATGATTAAGACTTCATTCCCACAGGCTATCCCTCTTTTAAATGTACCACTTTTCTGTTCAAACAAAAGAAATGAACAGCAAAACCAGAAGTGAAATAATAGTACAAACAGAACTTTGGGGAAACCATATAAAATACATAGTAGAAAAACATTTCTCACCCAAGTGGCTTTAAATGCTCTACTTACGTTTAAGAATTAATACAATATTTCTTATTTATTTAAAATCTTTTCCTTAAAGCTTTTATTAAGTCCCCAATTGACTAAAATAGTCAATGTCTACTTGAATCAAAATGACTGTATGCATTTGAAAAGCATTCTGTATTTCAGATAAACACTAATTTAGGTTAGCCTTCTGCAAAGTAGTCAGTTAGATTACGAGAGCTTATTTTTCCTTGGTCCCTTATGAACAAACATGTTAAATCTCTTTGAATTCAAACCTAAGCGGAGAAGGAAGAGAAAAGAATTCAGGCCGACAGAACAGCTGTTACATAACCCTCGCTACCCAGGCTGCCCCGGCAGACCACCACTGTGGCTGTTTTTAGAGACCCCGTGAGGCTGCTGATTTAAGGAAAGGGACACTTTCTCAGGCATCCGCGTGTGGGTTTGATGAGAGCTGGAGAAAGCAAAACCTGGAATCATTTGAAATGGAAATGCTTTCCTGCCCTGGGCTGAGAAACACTAACAACAAAAGCTGAGCCCAGAGCCAGGGGTCTATGCAGACGTCAAGAACAGGCCCAGCAAAGTGAAGGAGTTGGACAAGCCTGCTTGGAAACAGAAAGAAATGAGGCTCGGGCAGTTCGGTGGAGAAAAGCCAGGTGATGAGGACACCATGAGAAAGGCACACGGGCAACATGGCAGAAGCGCACTACACATGGCTGAGGAAAGCATCTGACAAAGGTGGCTGGTATAGGTTGGCTCGTGAGGTTTTCAAAGACGCAACTAAGTTTCCTGCACAGTTTTAAGAAATCAATGTAACTCAGGTGTATTTAAAATGACAGGATCAATTCCAATTCTAGATTTCACCTCACAGGGCTGGATTTTCAGGGACCAACTTGATTCTGATGATTTATTACACCTGCAATGAGCAAAGTTAGTTACAAGGAAAACTACCTAGATGCTGGCTCAACACTGGCTCCAATATATATCCCTAGCGACTCTTTTCACTCCTGCACCCTCTCCCCATACTGCGATGGCATTAGTGCTTGTTCTGTCCACCAGGTACGTACAGAGGCATGGGGATAACCACGGATTTTATGGTAACAATGCCCTGTTCAAGCATGAAGGTGTTGTGGGCAGTGGGTTTGGGCAGCTGTTATGGCGTTTCAGAGACTTTCAGACCTCTGGTTTCTGCACCTGTTAATGTCACCTTTTTCTGACAGGCAGAAAAAGCCAGAAAAGAAGGACCTCTTTTCAAGACGACAAATGCCTCCAATAAAGGAACCAGCTCTATAGACAAAGTGTCTGCCTTTCTTGTGCTGAAATCACTTTATCAGGAATGAATAAAAAATACCCAAATAGATTAAAAGTGGGCGAACAGGGCAAGGAGTGATATCCTGCTTCCAGTTTCGAGGTTTCATGTTTGCTGCTCAAGACAACATACTCCCCAGGGCAAAACACTGTTTACATAATCTTTAAAAATACCCTGCCTTTCTCATACTCATCATCCTTGGTTGTCACTACGTACACAGAGTGAAAAGACAAACTCCCACTCACCTCTGAAACGCAAGCAGCGCCTTCCTTTGCAGGACCTCCTGCATCCCTCGCAAGGAAGCTGAGAAAAGGGTTCTGTTAGTAGGTGGCAGGAAAGACTGGGGTGGGAATGACAATACTAAACCCACCACAAAAGCCATGTTACATGTACCAAGTTCCAAGGGCCTAGTGCACTAGGCACTGTTAGGATGGAATCCCTGTCCCATCCCCAAAGCTCTTCCCATGTTCAATGGACATTACTTTGGAACAATGCCAGAGACAGTGTGAGCTTTGGGACCTTAGTCCTATATGTCACACACATAGCATGCTGTATCTTTCTTAACGTGAATCCAGTCTAGCTTATCACTGCTACTTTTCAAGCACATTTCTGTTAAAAAGAAAAACCGGAGCATGCTAGCAAGGGGGTGGGGAGGTACTTTCCCAAGGGCCATTTGAACTGCAGAAAGAACACATTGGTTCCCCCAAGATAAACATGTAGAACTGGCTCCACCAGGATAGTGCAGTCGGACCAAGCACCAGCGGATCAACAGGCTTCAGAGATCCTTCTGCTGCTGCTGATGCTAGTTTAATTCATGCTACCTAAGGCCAGGATTCTGTGATATCAACATAAAGAACGGAGCTCACACTTAACATGGGTATAGGAATATCAGTTTACATGTGTGAGCAAACACTTGCCTGTGGAAAACAAGAGAAATGGCTCTCTTATGGTCTGGTCTGCCTAGGAACAAAAAGGGGACTTTGTACTGGAGTCAGGAAGAGTCCAGAGAAGTCTGTCTGCAGTGGCGCTGCAGGAGGCCCTTATCCAATCACTGCACAAAGGCAGCTCTTGCTTGCCAAGGCATTAGCAGTGGGAGGCTGTCCACAGGGCTGGATGGAGCTGGGCCTGGGGCTCCTACAGAGAACCTTAACTGACCGAACTCAACTTCAAATGCTGTGAGAGGTGCATTCTGCAGGGTGCACTGATTGATTCTAAAGGCTGTTTAGGGGTCGAGTCTGAATCAAGAATGTATGTGGGTAAGTCTATGGCCTTCAGACTTTCCCCTGAAAGTCAATATTTGAAAACATCTGCTGAGTAGGGACAATGTAGCGTATGTATATGGAAATGTCGCCAGAAACCCAATATTGAAAAGCAATTGACATGCCAAAAATGCAGTATTTTAGGGTAGAGAAAAGAAAACTTAGGGTTAATTTGTAGGAGTCACAGTGGTATTGTCTTCCTACAACTAACAGGCAGTGGGGGACTTCGCAGGAGGCTAGTAAGATTCTATCTACTGCTTTAGTGGTGCTTCAGGGCATTCTGTCTTATACTAGTCATTAAGTTATGTATTTGTCTTTGAGGGTATTTTTTTATTCAAGTTATATTTTATAAAATATAAAAAAATCAGAAAATAACATTTACTTATATTTTCTGCAAAAATTTTAAGTGTATAAAACATTAAGATTTATTTAAAGTCAAAAACCCATCAACCAAAACTTTTTTAGAATATTCAAAATCTATAAGTCATCATCCTCAGGAACCATGGGTACTGGTTAGCTACAT
This sequence comes from Arvicola amphibius, assembly GCF_903992535.2. NCBI lineage: Eukaryota > Metazoa > Chordata > Mammalia > Rodentia > Cricetidae > Arvicola > Arvicola amphibius. The sequence continues at coordinate 80,242,515 of NC_052053.1, read as the reverse complement.
TGCATGTGCGCACAATTGTGAGTTAAATGTGGGGACAAAGAAGTGGATAGTCTGCTAGAAAACGCTGCGCCCTGCAAACTTGTGGCCCTAAACGCTTCTATACTACTGTACCTATCTAATGTCCACCTTTCCCTTAGGAATGGGCCAGGTGAAGGGCTGGGGCCACGATGGAGACATGCTGGCTGTCTCATCTCTTGAGGCCTTAGTCTTCTGACTGTCAGGATAGAGCACCAGCACCCACTGGCTAGGAACCTGGGCACCACTAGCCCCATGAGCCTGTGACCCCATCTCAGGCTCTGACATTTCCCATCCCAGTCTAGACAGAGAAGAGGGAACACTGGTGGCCCTACAGGCCAGGATCCCAGGACATCCCAGCTTGAGTGCCCTCCTAAGTCACAGGAGACTGAGATACTGCAGGGTGGGGCCTCTCTCACCATCAGTGGCTTGCAGACTATACGTGAGCCCCAGAGCTAGGTAGCCTTTGGCCTTGAATTCCGATGTTTTATCTCCTATATCAACGACAGTTTTGGCAAATTTCTCAGCCTCTTCCAACTGAAAGAGAAGTTAAAAAACAACAACGTGTCAACTTCCAACATCAGTTCCCATGAGCACCTGCTGCTAAACATGGGTTTCCAATGAATTGCTTTGGAAATGATCCCCAAACCTTCCAACTCTACCCTGGAAATTCTCTTTTCTTTAGTAAGCCTTTCTTTTCAATAGCCCGTAGGATTCCTATTTATCTTTTTTTTTTTTTTTAAAAAAAACTTTCCCTCTTTGCGTATTTGCCTTCTTTTCCAAAGTTGCTATCATATTTGGTGGGCTTCTGTCTTTTCCATCTTCATTTTCACTGGTTGGTTCTATAATGTGGATGGACTCAGGGGTCAGAGGTCAAATCAATGTATTTGAAAAGAATAGTTCCTGAAATGCCTTGTTTGGGGGTTTTCCCCTTTATTCATGACATAAAAAAATGCATTCAGACTTGGATTCTCTTTGCCACAGCGGTTAAAAATTTCAAAACTCAACCCATTTTACAGAACATAGCACACAGTCCTGGCACCAGCAGATTCCTGTGAGAATGCACTTGTGAACTCACGCTCAGTGAGATCTCTTGCACAATTCACTAGAAAAAGAAGTTTCTTTAAAAGTGTGACAAACAGGGCTGGAGAGATGGCTCAGTGGTTAAGAGCACTGGTTGCTCTTCCAGAGGTCCTGAGTTCAATTCCCAGCAGCCACATGGTGGCTCACAACCATCTATAGTGAGATCTGGTGCCCTTTTCTGGCCTCCAGGCATCCATATGAACACTGTATACATAATAAATAAATCTTTAAAATAAGAAGTGTGACAAACGATGGTGCTGAAGCTGGATGTAACCCATGGGAGTCCATTCACTCTTGATTGCTGAGGTCTTGGAAAATTTTAATAATGAAAGGTATGAAAAGACATACAGAGATTTGTTACCCATCTCTCAAAACGATGTGCTTTTGGTGTTTAGGGACCTGTTTATCACAGTAATAAATAGAAGCCCAGCTGGGAGGAGGGCAGCAGTCACGTGTGTGGGTTCCAAGCCAAGGCACACTCTGCTGCTCTCTTCAGGCCCTCAGCGTTGTTCCCCCTGCTCCCAGCCCCAAACTGTCCAATCCACAGGCGCTCGTCACACTACAGCACAGCTGTGAGCCTATGCCTGCTTGCTCTTTTTTCTGCTACCTTCTTCGTTCAAGGGAAATCAAACAACAATGGGTCATTCTTTACAAGGCTCAGTTTCCTACTGTTGGGTGAGAACACATGGGAACAAAGGAAGTGAGGACTGGAGGGGAAGGAAACCTGAGTTAGCAGGGAGTCCTGGGCTTCGGGCAAAAGACTTCACATGCATTAACTGGATATGAAGTTGAAACAAAGAGGTTACAGCCCCACTGTAGGAGACACTACCAGCTGAGCAAGTTAACCAGAGTTTTCTGCTTCCTAATGCTGTGTTTGGTGAGGTACTAGAACCCTGATAAATTATACTGCCACATTCAAGTTTGAACAAGACTATCTGAAGAAAGTGCTTGTGAAGAAAGATGTGTGAAGGAAGTTGTGTTGAGGCAGAGGGCAAACCTTCCCAGTCATACATGTCACACACAGCAAGCTGTATCTCTCCAAGTGTGAATCCAGTGGCTTCTAGTCGCTACAAAAGAAAACCCGGAGCACCCTGGAAATCACTGACTTCCTTAGGGTGAGTGAGGCTTGACAAGGAGGCGTGGCGGAAGCTGACACTGGGCTAGAGCCCTGTGCAGAAGGGGAGAACACCCACTTACCCAGTGAAGGGAACCCACACAGAGCTTGGCTGCCAGGAGTGGGATGGTGGCATCGTCGGGCTTCAGCCGGATGCATTCCTTCAGCACCTTCACGGCCCGGGCGGACTGCAGAGGGACAGCACAGTTTTGCAAACTCACATTGTCAGATAGAGCGAAACATTCCAGCCTTCTCAGAGGGGTTTCCTACCCAAGCAGGGACCAGGGCCTGTATAACCAGAGCTTGGGGCTCACAGTGACGGAGGCGTGAACTGCTATCACGAGCAAGTTGCAATGCGCCCTAGTACATGCCTAGTTCACTCCTTGCTTATGCAGCCACTGCAACAGTGAGAAAAACAGACTGCAGAAGTTTACACTGCTATAAAAAACAAACACTAATTAGAAGCACACCAAACCATATTTCTGAGCTCAGTTAGCACAAATAATCTATGGCGCACTTCACAATTTACTGAATGCCAGACTTTCTAATGGTTGCATCTTTATCACGAATGCATATGGCAGGACTGCCACCCCAAGCATTTGTGCATGTTTCTGCATTTGCCGATAACTCTAGGAAGTAGGCACTTATCACCACTCCATTTTACCACAAAGAAAACGGAGGCACTAAGTGACATGCCTGTGTCATCCAGCTATGGAAGCAGCCAGGCTTCCACCAAGCAGCAGCAGCCATGTTTATGGCTAGTAGCACCTGCGGCTTAACACTACCCACGTAAAGATACTAAAGATCCTCCACCATCACCCTAATCCCAGCACCTCCCCACTCTTGGACACATGTGCACACATATGCACACACCTCTGGGTCATGTTTACATCCCCAAAGGAGCTCAAGACTTGATCCAACCATGTACATTTGACATGAATGAGTCACAATAGGTTAAAAAAAAGACAAATTAAGCACTCCCCATCTTAGTGCTATATCCATCTTGGGCCCTAAATAATTAAATTTGGTGATCCATTATGAAAAGGCCATAGGATAGTTTGAAATCCCATTTTAGCATTCTATGAGGTGGACGATATATCCTTCAAGAAATTTAACTGCAAAAGCCTAGATAGAAAGCAGCACTCATGAAAAGACTCACCTTTCCAGCAGCCATCAGAGACAGAGCAAACTGGTACCAGAGGTGGAACTCCTCAAAGGCAAACTTCATGGCTCTTTCTAAGCACTGGTTGGAAAGAAGAAAACAACATCTACATGCTGAGAACTGTTGGAGCAGACCTGGGTGAGTATGAATCCACAGTAGTTAAGTCTGCCAGCTCCACCAACCTTCAATGCCTAGAACTCTCCACCTTCCAAGGCGTTCCCTCGCCATGCAGAGCATGATGCCAAAGGCTAGAACAATTAATAGCTGGTAGACACAAGAAACATTTTGCTCTGAGAAGAGATGGAGGTTGGCATACAAACATCCCAACCACAAGGCCCAAACTGGGCAGAAATAGAAGTTCTATGAGAAGTGAACAAAAGCGTGAGGAGTGGCATTTACAAGAATGGCCACTGAACTGGGCCGTGATGAGAAAAGAACCTGATTGAGAGGCAGGAATGGTAGGAGGAGGGCGAAGACTGTGCCTCAATTTGGCCATGGCAAGCCCAGTGAAGCCAATTTGACAAACAGATCAGTAAGAGTTTGGGCTGGAGCCATGTCATCTGCTTTTCCAAATTATTTTTTCTTTTCTTCGGTTACCACATCGGTATTAATGAACTGCTTTCATTCTCCAGTTCCAGCACAAGGGCACGCTCTGCTTCTTGGTTTCTCCAGGGCTGGCCAGCTTGCTGTGGCACACAACTGACAAACTGCCCTCTTGGGGAGCAAGGTGCCAGTAGAAAACATGACACATTCGCTATGAAGTGAAGTGTTCTAGGGGCTTCACAATCCACAATTTGTCCAAGTTGGAGCCACCACAGGAGACGGCGGGCAACACTTCTCTTGAAGAGGAAGGAAAGGAGACTGAGAACAGAAACTCAAGTGGAGACTCTGCAGAGAGGGCATGGAAGCATGCCACCACTCAGTCTCAAAGGGGCATGAGGACGCGGTGCAGCGCACTGGAGGAGAAGAGGTGCAGACGAGGAGTGGAAGGAGGCTCTGCAGAGCCAAGGTGGAGGATGCGGAGAGGCTACTTCATCATGTCCGTATTTCCTGGCGGAGGCAAAGAAATGGAGCAGATCTTCAGCAAGGAGGGCCGAGCAGACAGAGAGAGAACCGAGGGACACACAGGTCCCAGAAGACATAAGCGCACCAGGCTCCTGGAATGAACGTGTGGCAAGGCAGGTGCCTCGAGGGACAGGGGGACAAAGAGGGCTGCCTGCCCAGACCACTGCTTGCTCTGTCAGGGTGGAGTGCAGTGGTTGTTGGGATAAAAATGAAATATCAGAGCCAAGAGAGGTAAAGCACGGTAAAGGAAAGGCTTGGGTAACCAGGAAGCCTGCAGACTGTTTATGGCAAGGTCACTGAGACTGGCCTGAGTGTGCCATGACACCTAGAGCACTTCATGCCGGTCTGTCTTCTCTGCAGTGCATGGAACAGAAAACGACGGGTTCCTCTCAGCTAATGGACAGAGGGAAGGGCAGGGAGAAGGAACGAAGTGGCTCACAGAGGGGGCGATGCACAAACACAAGACCTAACACACAATAAAACAAAATGGGGAGGTTGGGGAGTGGAGAAGACAATTCTAGCATTTGTAGAGGCTGGGGAGATAGCTCAGCTGGTAAAGTGCTTGTGCAAACACAAGGACCTGAGTTTGGGTCTCCGGCACCCATGTAAAAAAAGCCAGGCATGACAGTGAGTTCCTGTGAAGTGCAGTTACTCTGGTCCAAACCAGGAGCCTCTTGGTTTAGTGAGAGACGCTGTCTCAAAAATAAAGGGGAAGGTCACTGAAGAAGACAACCAGCATTCACCTCTGGCCCCTAACATGCAGCACACTTTTACACAAGCAAATGCATGCACACATGCACGCATGTGAGCAAACTCAGGTCACCAGGCTTGACAGTGAGTGTTTTTACCCACTGAGCAATTTGGCCAGATCAATTTTTTTGTTGTTAATTATTCTTGTTTTGTTGTTTTGTTTTTTTCAAGACAGGGTTTCTCTGTGTAGGTCTTGCTGTCCTGGAACTCTTTGTAGGCCAGGCTGACCTCGAACTCACAGGGACTTGTCTCTGCCTCCCAAGTGCTGGGATTAAAGGTGTGCACCACCACCACTACCTGGCTTATATATATAATCAAAGGTAGAGGCATCTTGGTTTTGCCAAGATCTTTTTCTGAAGTTGTAATTAAGATGAAGTAAGAGTGCTCCATGATCAAGCAAACTGCCGTTGGATAGCCAGAGACCAGAAGTCCATGAGTGCACAGAACCTTTGTGAAGGAGCTTGGCCAGCCATGGTGGCGCACACCTTTAATCCCAGCACGCACAAGCCAGAGGCAGGTGGATCTCTGTGAGTTAGAGTCCATCCTGGCCTACAAAGTGAGTTCCAGGCCAGCCAGACAATAAAATGAGTCCCTGTTTAAAAAAGCTGCAGGCAGGGAGGAGAAAAAAGAGCAAGCTAGCATTACAGGTTAGTAGGGAAAAAAAAAAGAGAAACTTTATAGCAAACAGTACTATGACTACTTACTCCTAAAGAAAATATTTTAAATTGAATTTTGCCTCAATGTTTCATAAAAATCTGTGTAGGGCAAACAAGAGGCAAATGTGGAAAGCAAAAGCATGAACCTACAGGGAAATAATGAATACCTTTGAACTCTGGGTGGGAAGCTCAGCCCCCCCCCACACACCCAGATTACATAATACATGTCATTGGATCCTAACTCCAGACTCACAGTAAGTAGCCACTGCCTTCTGCATCCTATAAAATAATTTCATATGAAACCCTCACAAACAAGGCCCAATACCACAGAACCAGGCTAACATGTGGCTTGCATACCTCTGAGGCAAGGCTTTTGGTAGCACTTGCTACGTAGCCAGTCACTATTTTAAGCATTGGCTCCTTTGGTCATCTTTAAAATCCTATACAGCACAGGAAGGTACGGGTACCATCCTCCTTGAAGGGCCAGGAGGCTGAAGCACACGGATTTAAGAGACACACGGCATCTCAGTGAGCTGATGACAGAGCCAGCTGTGAATCCAGTAGCCTGGTCCCAGAGTCTGAGCTTCTAATCATGGTGCAGCAGAGTCTCCAATGACAGCCACGTCACTCACACCCCACTCAGCAGCTACTCTTCCTATGGACAGCATCGTGTACTGGACAGGGGGCCTCACGATCCCTAAGGGTTGCAGGCTCCAGCAGCACTCTTTCTGCTAATGAGGTGCCTGCTCCCAAAGCCTCTTTAGGATGGATCCCTGAAGCTATTAAATACTGAGATCTTTACAATCTGCAGGATTGTCAAGAAACTTTATGATTCTCTGACAGCCAGCCAAGCGGTACATTTCCGGCCGAGCTTTAAAAAGCACTCAGCTTGACAAGGATGAGGCAAGCCATGCATTTCCTCAACAATGACTTTCAGAGTCTTCTAGCTTGATCCTCTCTCCCAAGGCTATAGCAACCCACATCCCATGATAAGCCATGGAGGAATCACAAAGAGAGTTATAAAGGCTGAGGGTGTACTTCAAAAGGGTTGGGATACAACTTATTGAAGTGTACTTGCCTAGCATATGCACAGCCCTGGGCTCTACACTAAGTACCATACACACATACATACATACCACACAAACAAGCAAACACCCTAAGCCCTTAATACTTTAGCCAGGTATGGTGGTGGATGCCTATAACCTTGGTACTCAGGAGGCCAGCATGTACTACATAGTGAGACCCTGACTCAAAAAGCAATGAGAGTAGCTGGAGAGATAGATGCTTAGAAGTTAAGAGCACTGGTTGATCTTCCAGACGACCTGGGTTTGGTTCCTAGCACCCACATGGCAGCTCACAACAGTCTGTAACTCCAGTTCCAAGGCCTCTGATTCATTCTTCTGGTCTCCTTGGGTACCAGACATGCACATGGTGTACAAACATACATGCAGGCGAAATATACATTCATACAAAATAAAACTTAAAGAAAGGAGAGAGAGAGAGAGAGAGAGAGAGAGAGAGAGAGAGAGAGAGAGAGAGAATGACTGACTGTGCAAACTAACAATGATAAACTAACTTCACCCAGATCAGAGATTCAGAGATGTGTGCACTGTGTCACAGCTGATAGTCCTGCCTTCCTGTGGGCTCTTGGCATCTTCGCCACACAGTCAATCACACCAGCTCTGAAATGTCCAAACAGCTCCAGATGCTCCAAGACTCCAAGGCCATGGCCAATGTTTGCAGATCCAGCCAAGCCCTCCCTTACGTTCTCAGGAATACTCAGTCATTCACCTCTAAGAACTCAGGTCACCCAATTACAGGAAGAGACTTGAGCTGTGACTGGAGACACCTGGTGCCCATAACCTTTCTCCTACAGGGGTGGGTGCTCAGCCCATTGTCTGAGGAGCCTCTAAGACACCTGAGACACTACTGTGTGACAGTGCAAGTGGCCAGTCTGAATGTTTGTGAAAGCAGGTTGCTGAGAAAATGAAGGCTGACAAAATAAAATGAAGAACACACGTATTTCAGTAGTGTTTCTAGAGAAGACGAAGGACCGATGACAACAGACTTCTCAGAAGGCAGCAGGTGTCACGTGCACAGTGGCGAGAAGCTGCTGGAGCGCACAGAGCTGGCATGGCTTTGTAGAGAAGACACCAGCTCTGAGATCAGATGGCCAAGGCTTGATCACCACCCCCTTCTCTAGCCACAGGGCTATCCGTGGGGGCAGAAGCGGTGCACGGGCAGTGCTCCCAAGGGTGTCTGGTGGACTGAGCATAGAAATTCTGCAATTTTGACAGCTGCTGTGGCTTGCTTTTGTGACACAATGTGGGTTCTGATCTGAAGCAGGAAAGTCCCTGGGGATGGGAGAGTGACAGGAGCCTGGGTGGGAAACAGTCACTGAGAGCGAGACCCTGGCCCCTTTTATTTCTGGTGTCAGAGGAAGGCGGTGAGGCTTGGGGAGGGATGTGGGTCAGGTGCACACAGCATCGTGGAGAAGATGAATGTAGCTGCAGTATGATGGCTTTCCAGGACGGACAAGTATTCCAACACCCTCTGATGCCATGGATAGGTGGCAGTGGGTCCCTAGAGGCTGAGGGCATCGTCATGTGAGTGGCTGTCAGCATGTCACCTGTAAACTTCTTCCCTGCTGGCGTAAGGACTTTGCCTTTCTCTTATTTTGGCTTTTCATATGAAGCTGTCTTTGAAGGGTTCTGGGAAGAGCTGCTCTTCTGGCATAAGGAAAGGACTTAGCAACTACCTTCCTTGTATGTAAAGCCCAATTACACCAACAGGGTGTGTGGCAGCGACAGCTGCACAATACCACAGCAGGGAGAAGCCAGGGCTTATTCTGGGAATTCAAGACTGAGACTCAGCATCCAAAACCCACAGGGGAAAGGGTAGAAATAAATAATCAGATACCTCGTACTCTTGGCTTGATACCCCGTACTCTTGGCTTGATACCCCAAACTGACACCCATCACCGCTAAGAGAACAGTACCTCCCAAGCTCTCTTCCTTTTCCTTGTGGACAGTTCTCACTGCAGAGATCCTCCAGGGCCCTTCACCTAGGAGGATGTTATTTCTTGCATTGTACGTATTTAATGAGTAGGTTACTAAATGTCATTAATATAAGTCTTTGCAGTTGTGTAATAACCCATTAAAAAATTACCAAGGCAGACGAATGACACGGTGCTCCTTTTAGCAGGGAAAACCTAAGCTCCTTAGCTATTCGGGACGCACAGAACACCGAATCACAGGGGGTTCCCTGCTCTCAGTCTCACTTTACAAATGTGGGGATGAAGACCCAGAGAGCCAGCAAGACCTGTCTACGGCACACAGTGACAGAGCAGAATCAGAACCCAGGTCTCACAGTGCTCTTATTTTTAAATTAATTAAAACTAAAAGTACAAATTAAAATGAAGTTTGAGCAGTCTGCCTCAGAGAAGAATGAGTCCAGGAAATGGCTTCTAAAAGTCATACTTACAGGATTGGAAGGAACAAGCAAAAGCCTCCCCTCTCGAAGTGTGGGAAAATATACACAATGTCAAAGCTCGCTCAAGTTTCCTCCCCCTTATTTTGGCCCCCCCACCCCTCCCTGCCTTTTTTTTGTGGCTTTCAAACAGTGCTTCAAGCAGAGGATCACCAAGTTTTACTATTTTGGGAAATGCTTAAATTAAAGGACATTATTGCCTCTGGCCACAGTGAGAATAGAAATTGAGGTATTTTAATGGTCCCAGATGGCATCCTCCGGCAGTCAACCTTCTCAACCCTATGAAGCAGCTTGACAAGTGTGCACAGAGTATAGGAGCCTGGGTTCCTACTCAAATCCAACCCCCTCTGCTGCGCTCTTTGTTGGCCTTGCAAAAAGCACTAAACTCAGTTCCTCTACTCTACCTCCTCCTCATTTGCCTTTCCCCATCTAATCTTTGTTATTAGCCCCTCTCACCTGGCTTGGGACATCAAGTTTTAACCCTTAGATGGTGGCTGCATATTTGCCTTGCATAGGGACGCAAAGACTACAGAGGGAAGGATGGAGCCAGGAGTGTGGCAGGCCAGTGGCACACGGGTCAGTGGGCAGCTATACACAAAGCAAATGTGCATCGAAGTGAAGAGAAGGAGCACACGGAGTTAGGAAGTCTACCAGCTCTGTCCTAAGGAGAGCCACAGACAAAAGAGAAGGAACGGGGATGAGTGCGGCGAGCTCCGGAGACTCTAGAGACGGAGTTCCTGACAGGACTGGAGTGGAGGTGATTAGATCGTATCCTGAGGGCCCTTTCTTGATGTTCATTTGAAAGCTAAAAACATACAGGCCAGCGAAACAGAATAAAGACTACAGACATGGCCAGTATGGCTTCTGCAAGAGTGATGAGTCCATTCAAAAAGGGAAAGAATAATTTCTTCAACGAAAAGTGTTGGATTATGTGATTTCCATACCCAAAACAATGGCCTCCGTGATGGTCAGTTCTGACTGTCCACGTGACACAGTCTAGAATCACCTGGAGAAGACCCTCTGAGAATGTCTGCGAGAGATGATCTTGGTTATGTTAATTGAGATGGGAAGCCCCGCCTGGCTGGCGTCATGCCCTGCACTTTTGGGTCATGGAGTGTATAAGACTAGAGAAGGGGGTGGAGCACTAGCATGCATACATTAACTTCAAGTTTTCTGCTCTTCACAACAGATATCATGTGACCAGTATTCTCAGGGTCCTGGTGCTGTGACTTCTCTGTTTGGTGGACTGTAACCTGTAGTTAAAGCCATATAAGCCCTTTCTCCCTTGAGCTGCTTGTCTGAGTATTTCATGACAGCAACAGAAAAACCAAACAAGACATTACATACAAAATCCACCCAGAAGAGCTCCATAGCCCTAAGCACAGGAGTGGAGACGACTGGGTTTGGCACTGAACCAATGGATCCTCAGAAAGACAAAGCTGAAGTAGCAGAAGAAAATGCACAGGGCTTAGTTAGAATCAAACCCTTGCTCATTAAAGGACATGACTGAGAAAGCAAATAGAAATATGCAGGGCAGGAAAACTATCTGCAAGCCATGCATCTGATGAGAGTTTATCATACATCTTACATAACGAACAACTGTAACAATTTAAATATGGACACAAGGCTTGAATAGTATCTGTCCAAAGAGGACATACAAATGGACAATAAGTAGATGAAAAGATGTTCTATGCATTAGGGAAATGCAAGTCAAACCCACAATGAAATATCACTGAACACCTACCGGAGGGGCTATAATCAAAGTAACAGATACTGGTGAGCATGGGAGAACCAGAATAGGAGGTGAGATGGGAAGGCACTGTGAAAAAGTTGGCAGTTCCTCAAAAAGGTCAACACAGAATTTCCATATGACTTGGCGGCTCCACCCCTAGAGAACTGGCAAGAGAACTCGGGAGCGCTGGAGGTCCTGTCAGATCCACTGTGACAACAAGGCCGGCTTACGAAGACCAGCAAAGGGAATAAGGCAGACATAAAGGGTACGGACTGGATGATCAAATTTATGCCAAGTGTTAGAATGTGGTAGTGTTCATGGCGCATTCACCATAGCCAAAAGGTGAAAACAACTAACGCGTCCGTCTATAAATGAATGGATAAACAAAATGTGTCAGGTGAAGATAGTGGACCATTATTCTGACAAAAAAGGATGCAGTTCTGATAATATGCTGTCAAATGTACTATCATAACAAAGCTGAATCTTAAAAACATTAGCTTAGCCAGACATAAAAGGGCACATGCTACATGGCTTGTTTATACTAGGCACCTGAAATAGGCAAATTCATAGGCAGAAAGATGAGGGGTGTGTGTGTGTGTGTGTGTATGTGTGTGTGTGTGCGCGTGCGCAAGAAGGGGATGGAGAACTATTGCTAACTATGTAAAGTTCTATTTGAGTTAATGAATACATTTGGAATGGTGATGACAGCTGCGTACCAGTGTGAATGTCATTAAATATTTATGAATTGTGTCTTTCAAAGATTGAGACACCATACTATTTTTTTTAAAGAAAAAAACGAAAATGAAACACGAGGCAGTGTACACCTGGAAAAGTGTTTCTCGAAGCTGGAGCCACTAAGGGTGTTCCTGTTGCTCCCGCTGCTCTGAGGAGAACCAGCATTCTCACTGAGGTGAGGAAAGCAGGCTTTACTAAGACTTCCACAGTGGGGAGATGGAGACCCCAGCGACTGCACCAGGGTTGAGATTTGCTGGGGCAGGCTGTCACGCAAAAATGGCATTAATGGTTCTACCAGAACCATTGGCTCAAAAAGGTAGGCCAGAGTTGAGATCTATCTAGTGGCTCTGTCCCAAGAAAGGTCCATGTTTCCTACAGTGTCTTAGTTCTCACTGAGGGACCCTTAGACCCTGGGTCTGAGAAGATGTACTCATTGCTCTTCCAGGAGAGTTTATTTACAAAACACAAGAAAAGCTGAGTGGACGCTGGCTGCAAAGTAGTGGCGTTTCACCAAGGGCTCCCTGGGCCCATGAGGACCTGGGCTGTGCCCTATGTACGATAACAGTCTCTTCACTGGCCACCTCACCTGGGTACCCAGGGCAGGGCAGGGTGCAGTCAGGCTCTGAGGCCTCCTAGTTGATGGTAGCCCACTACACAGGGCTGGAGGCGGGCGGCATTTCCAGAGTCCGGGTATCAAAAGGGTTGAGATGGCGGAGGTACAAACGTCCTTTTGGTACCATCATTAGCCATCCCGTTCTACCCACAGAACTACAGATTTACCATAGACAAATGAATATGGCTTCAATGGGAAGATTAAAAATATCCCTTCTGTTGTTAAAGCTGCCATGTCTATGTAGGGGGAACACACACCATCTCAAAAAGACCCCATAATATCCTGTCAAAGTGGAACTGCTAATAGTCAGACTTGAGAAACAAACCTCCTTAGCAGCTTGGGTTCATTCTGAAAAACAGAGGAAGCAGGGCTCCTGGCTTTATTTTTAATAGAGGGGTTGTCATGCCAACTAGGGCTGCTGTTTAAATTGAAGGGGAAAAAAGAAGTGTTCCTTCCTACACAAACTTTTCAGCAGGGCTCACAATTAGTCCTTTAAAAACCATGAAAACCCAGCACTAGGGCGATGGTAAACACTGTGCTCATATTTAAACTTGTCAGACAAAGGCCATGATAAACTTCGGTCTCCTTCTACTGTTCCAGTCTTCATGCCCACTAACAGGGTAAACAGGGCCCTGAGGAAAAGAAATGCTGACATGGGCACAGGCCCTCCATCTCGAGAAAGAATGGGACGCAGAGAGAACAGCGTCCCCTGCCCTCCACGGTGCTTTCACACACACCTGCTGCCGCGGTGCCAGTGCCAGGGGAGGGGCACACTCACGGCGGAGTCACTGTCTTTTATTTTTCTGGTGCCTGTGGGCCCAGGTTGGCGAAGGAGAAGAGCCAAAAGGCAGGAAAAGCCTGCTCTTGTGGACATGAGGCTTGTTGGGGACAGGAGGGAAGGCTCACAGACAAAACCTCTTCCCCCCAAAGCCCGGCGCAGTGGTGCTCTGAGCGCAGAAGATGCCACAGTTTCTGAGGACACATGGACAGCTCATTCATCAGTCAGGGCAGGTGACTAGATCCTGTTGGAGAGGGGCCCACCCCAAACCGACACAGATGTTCCCTTCTATACGCCCCTCAGGACTGTCATGAGGTGTGGGAGGCAGCACTGACAGCACTGCCTACCTATAGTCAGTGAGACGGGCACTCAAGGGCTGAAGAGCAGGCGGAGGGACAAGTCAGTCTTGACCCTCCCTGTCTTCTCCTTCCGGAGCAGGGTGGGGCAAGGTTTCATCATGCTTCTCTACATGGCAAGCAACTGAGCCTCTGAATTGTTTATTTCAAAGCTTATTTCTTGGACCAAGACTGACTACAGAAAACTGAAACCCTAGGGCAAAACTGCCAATAAGGAGGAGGACTGCATTTACTTCCCACCAGGCCTTGACGCCATTCAGATGTAGTAGCTCATCCCCTCTACCCAGCACACTCCAAACCCTCACCTAGAACTGGCCTGTTCCTAGCTAGGGAGCCACAGCTTCGCTCTGCTGTCTTCTCTGATTTCACCATCTTTCACATGTGTCTATGTGAGCTCTACAGCCAGGTAAGAGTCTCTCTTGTACCTTGTAGACTCTGTCACTGCCCTGTGTCTGGTAGCTCCTGTGTACACTGGAAGATCAGCAACGTCTAAGCATTCAGCTGCCGCACAATGAGCTCCGGGTGCTGGCTCCATGAGTTTACATGAATTAACTACTATCTGAGGAGATGGTGCAGTGGTAGGAGCACTTGTTTTGCAAGGAGATGTTTGGACGCCCAGAAACCAAGTAAAAAGGCAGGTATGTTTGTGTGTGCCTGTAACCTCAACACTGGAGTGTGTGTGTGGGAGAATTCCAAGATCTTAATGTCCAGCCAGTCTAGCTGAAAGAGTGGTTTCTCATTCACTGAGGTTCTATCTCAAGGCAATAGCCTAGAGAGCAATAGAGAAAGACATATGAGATCTTTTGTCAGCGTCTGCATGAGGGTGCACCAGCATACTGAAGTGCATGCAACACACACACACACACACACACACACACACACACACACACACCCTCAGGTTGTTCTTCATAAAGATGGACTAAAGATGGTCTCTAAGATGCTGGTGGACAGTCAGCCAGCTCAGGATTTCTGAACTCTAAGTGACTTTTATTTTCTTGATTTATATTTCTTGTGTTTGATTCTTCAAGGAGCATGCAGAGCTGTTTCTTATGACAGAGAGAAAAATGCCAAAGTAAATTTTATTGTACGAGGAAAGGAAAAACGCTTTCTAAACAGAAGAGTGGAAATCTATTCATGAACATTAGCGGCAAATCCAGCTGTCCTCACACACTATTTCGTATTGGCCAGAAGGTAGAACCAGCTCAAGCACTGAGCTCCAAAGCAAGTTGCGATATATTCATACAATGGGTTATTACTCATTCATAAAACAGAATAAAATGTTGAAATAAGTTATGATGTGTGCAATCTGTAAACAGCCGTGAGTCACCAGATGTGGGTGCTGGGAACTGAACTCTGGGGGTCTGCAGGAACAGCAAGCATGTTTAGTTATCTCTCCAGACCTGGCTTCCCTTTTAGGATGATAAAATGTTTAGGAATCAAAGATGATAGTTGCTGCTATGACTTTGGTGTTCACAGGGGTTCCTGCATTGAATGTCTGTGTGCAGGATGCACTTTGGGAAGATGGTATGACTGCCAGGGTGTGGGCCTCAAAGCATCGGGGCCATGATGCAGTCCTCACGCACCTTGTGAGTTCTCAAAAGGGGGGCATGCAAGAGAATAAGCAATCTTGGCTCCTCCCATCCTTTCTGCTCCTGATTTGAGATGCAACCTCTTGTTTGTTCTCAAAGGTTCTCTTACCACTGCTACCTGGGGTAAGCTGACAAAGCCAAGCAGCGGCTCTCTCCACAGAGGCTATGTCATAGACTAGGAACCTCTAAGACTGTGGGATCAATAATCCTCTTTTCGGTAGTCTGTGCCAGGAATCTCACTATGGAGCTAAAGAGCTGACTAATACAACCATACAGTGGTAGGGATGTATCAAACAGCATTGAATTATATACTACTAAGTTTGATATGTGAACTTTACCGCAACTCAAAAAAATGTTCTTTTCCTGTTTTAACTAAAAATCTTGAAAAAGTACAAGGGTAAATGAGAGCAGCAAAAACAAGCCAAGTAGATTCAAGTGATGTGAGAAGTCCTTCTGTATATGTGTTGCTTTTACTGGTTAATGAGCAAATGAGATGTAGAGAGAGAGTAGGCAGAGTCGAAGAGATGCCAGCCAGCTGCCATCGAAACAAGACACATAGAAAATGAGGCAATGCCATGGCCACGTGGCAATACACAGACTAATAGAAATGGGTTAATTTAAGATGTAAGAGCTAGCTAGGAATATGCCTGAGCCATTGGCCAAAGAGTGTTGTAATTAATATAGGTTCTGTGTCATTATTCAAGTCTGGGTGTCTGGGAACAAAAGTGCAGTCTCTGGCTACACTGAAGAAAACCCCAGTAAATGAGGAAATGGGCAAGCAGGCCATTCTAAGATGTTATCTGAGGTGGAAGGAGGGTTCTTGCTTAATTGAGGGTGGCCTGGCTCCATCCTCAGTGATGATGGACTGGACACTCCTCCCCCATCCCCTCTAGGTACCAGGGTGCCTCATCTTTCTTGTATGGCATCAAACTGTGTTCATTAGAAGATCTGAGTCACTGCAGCTATCACATTTGTGGAAAAAGCCCCAACTACCTGTAAAAGGTAGGAAAGGCTGAAGCAATGTGTCTAAGGCCTTTATCATAGGATATGGGTCTTCCTGGGTCAGTCATATATGCAGTAAGTTCTTGTTGCTTGCTGTTTACCTGTAGACTGGTGGCTACTAGTGTATAGAGAGAATATCCCTCTCAGAACTGCATTCCCAACCCTATACAGCCCTTGGCACTGGGCAGGTTATAATATACATATATACTGAAAAAATGAATTTTATAATCCTATTAATCAATTTATATTTCTAACAGACAAGACAAGGAGATGGTACCAAGTCAAAAGTCTCCGAGGGATGTACAGGCCCAGGGAACTAAGGGGTAGGCCCACAGAGGGAACTGGAAGGCTAAGTGAGAACATCCAACCCAAGCCTAGGCCTGAGCGGGGTCCTAGCAGGGAAGGTAATGTATGTTTGGGCACCTGGACACACTTCACTGTCTCACTGCCTTGTGGGGGATTTGGTTTTTCAGAAGGCTGAATAACCATTGTCCCGTCTAGTCACCAAACCAAAGACTGAAAGCAGAAGTAAGCTACACATGCTCGTCTGTCCCTGGGTTCCTGCCGAATGTGGCGAGCACCGCGGGCTGGAGGCTGAGCCGAGCTCTGGTCTGATTTCAGCCAATCTGTTACAGTATTCCACTCCCTGTCCTCGTGCCCAGAGGCTGTTGCAATGGATATAAATTTAGAAAGAGAAAGATAAATAACACATAAAAGTTTATTTTAACAAAATAGGTTGTTTCTGTCCCTCTTTTTCTGTTTTGCTAAGAAAGATAAGTTGGTCTCCTGACTTATTTTGCCTCCTCAAAATTTGGTATTCTGGGCAGAAGCTTAATAATTCATAACCCCAGCTCAGATGAACTAACTCCACATGAAACCAAAACATCACATGTCTGTCCTAAGTGTTTCCTAGCAGAGGGGGTAAGAACATCACGGCCCCTTGCTTAAGACCTGGAATCTACCAGTCCATTTCTGAGCAAGCCCAACCCTCTAAACAAAGACAGTGCCTATCTGGCATGAAATGATTTCTGCCAGTCAGCCTCATGGTGAGTACCCACGTCATGTCATCAGGAGTTACGCAGTCCTAATTTAAATGAAACTATTTGCTAAGGACATTAGAGTCGGAGATGAAAGGTTTTGGTTGTGACAGAAGTTATACTGGGAAAGACACTGCTTCGGGAAGCGCTGTCCACTCACAGACTGCAGGGTCCGGTCCACAGTAAGAAACTCACTATCATTTCAATAACCAAAGTAGGAGAGCAAAGGTCAATAACTGGTCCAACGATATATGCACTGGCAGAAGGGAACAGGGACCAGGTTTTATGGCCCTTCCCCAAGTCATCTTGACTGGAAAAATGGACTCCCACCCTGCCCCAACCTGGAAAACAGCCAGGCTTGGCAGCTGTACCTCTGACAGCATCTCATACTGGCCTCTTCTTCCTAGAGCAATGGTCAGTAAATCATAGACCACAGACGCACTTTGCAGGCTGATGAGGCGGTCGCTCTTGTGCTCAGGAATCCTGCTCAGCACAGCATCTCGGTTGGCCTGAAGATGACATAGAAGAGAGAAACAGATGATAAGCCAGCCTACATTCTACTATTTTCATATAACATAGAGGCCACCTAGGCTCTCCTGCTCCACAGGACAGGCGTGAGTAGTGGACCTATCACCTCAAGCCATATATCCAAAATCCTCAGATCACCCTAGACAGACTATGGTCTGACTTAACACTCAAGGCCAGATGCGAGCCTGTCAGCAGGTGTTTGGAGGAAGTCTTACAAGGCTGGGCAGAGCAGAGAGCTTGTCTGGGCCTCAACCCACAGCATCCTTCAAGTGAATTCCCCAACCCCATGCTGTGTCTTCTGTGATCTGGCTTCTAGTATATGCTGAGAACCAGGAGAGCATTCCCAGCTCTGTACTTCCTCTCACTGAATGGTGTCTTCAGGTTCCACGGTCCCATGGAGGTGATCAAACCTTTCCCTCAGTCACTAAGTGACACTCAAATTCCTGGATGACACCTCTATGGGAACAGACCTCAAAGATTAATTTAGTCTTCTAAAAGGAAGCACACAACAGATGTATGAGATAAGAAGCGAGCAATTTTCACGTTGCCATAGAGGACTCCAGAGAACACTGGCCAATTTCCCTCTTCTTCGCACAGAAACCCGCCAGAACAGCCGCGCTTTCCCAGGCCGTCTATCAAAAAGCAATTGCTCCGCACACCAACATGTTCTCACTGCTCCTAAAATTTAATTTCTCCATAGATTCCTCCAGATACACCACACACACTAGAGTCTTGATAGCTACCTCATTTTCTTTTCTCTTCCCCTAATAGGGAGTTCTAAATCACTAAAGCTAGATTTCTGCCTGCTTCTCCCACCCCCAGCTCTGCTAATGAACAGAGGTCTCTGCTCCCATCTGTGTGAGGAGCAGCGAAAGGCCTGCACATCATTCCTTGTGAGGATGGGACATAAGGTTCTGGGGTCACTTGTCCCCTAGGCTGATGTTTAATCTTCCTGTCTGACATTCTGAAAGGTCACACACACACACCTTGCTTCTTGCTAATGAGGCAAAATGCCTTCTTTTTGTGTGTGTCCGAGGCGTTTAGTCTCAGCCACCCATCAGAACTTACTCACTTGAAAACTCTGGACTTTTAAATGTCAAAGCCAAATGAGACTACATAAAACAGGCCGCTTCCTACAAAGTGAGTCACCTCTTAAGAAAACAAGCCTGCTTTTGAAGACTTCATTCTAAGTTTTCTTTACGCAGCTCCTTTTGAACCCAACAAGAGATGCTCCAAAGAAGGAGGGCCTGCTGTATTTATTTGCTATAAATGTTCTATACTGAGACCAATGCCCGGAAGAAAACAAAACAAAATTAACAGATACTATGTAGGAGAGGTTTTCAAGCTATTTCTAATATGTCCTCTTTTTCAGAAAGCATTGCTATATTTTGAGATGTATAGCCTAGAACCTTCGGCAGACCCACCAGCAAGTACCCAGAATGCTGACTTGGCTGAATTATGCAGACACACTTCTGACAAATTCTTCCTCTGGGAGAAAAGGGATCTTCTCTGCAGTGAGAAGTGCTACACTTTCAAATGACTTCTTGTACGTGAAGAGATGGTGAAGAAATTTATGCTTCTATGTTAAAGTCAGAACTAATAAAAAATATAATTTTTCCAGACATCCAAAGAACAAGGCAGTTCCTACTTTGTTCTGAAATTGAGCATATAATTTTCTGTCCTAAAAATGAAAAATCAAAGTGCCAAAGGACACTGGAGGAAAAAAAGTCCCCTAAGGGCAACTTCATGTACAAGAGGTTTACAGAGAAGCCATGACTTCACTAGATTTCACTGTCCCCTGAAGAGATAATTCCAGAAACCATGGAGGCCAACCTGACTGTCTCAAAGGTCTTGGCACAGGCTATCTGTGCTTTTCTCACTTCCATGAAGGAGTAGGTGAGCCGAAGACACCACTCCAAAGCATCTATACCACACTAGGACAAGAGCTATAGGCATGTGGCCATGCACTTGACCTCACGACTGTCATCAGTAACCAGCGAGAGCGCATGGACACCACAGCCAATCACATTTGCACTGAAGAAATTAACTGCCAAGTGCAGAGCCCAGTACAGCTGGAAGGCCAACACGCACTGCCTTCTACACCAGTGACAAATGGGTGAGTCTTGCTCATTTGAAGACATGGTCCCAGACCTGCTGCCAGCATCATCACCTATGTGCCTTCCCTGATTCTGCCAAGCCAGAGCAGAGAATATAAATGCCACCACCCTGTGTTACAAGCTGACGGTCAAGGAAAGATGAACCAGGGCAACCTGCTTCCCAGAGAGGAAGTGAGCCCAATGACGTCAACAGCAGCCCAGTGGACAGCGATGGTAACTCAAGCAGTCTGCTCTTGTAAACACTTCTGGGCCAGTCTGCAGAACAAGAGAACCCCAAGTTTTAACCTGAGGCAAGAGAGTTACGCATGTGGAAGCCTTAGCCTCTGCTGGCCACCTCTTCCCTGCACACAGCACCTATCTCCTGGCTCTCTGTCTGCAGTTCCCCTCAGCACAGCTCTAGTCTCCAGCTGGCCACCATGTAGAGGGTGGGGACTTCACTTGCTTCCCTTACGATTCTTTTTCCTCTGGGCTGCCTGCTGGGCTGAAAGCTCTGAGGAAGGAACCACACAATTCACAGACAGCTGCAGCAAGCCAACACACTGTATGCTCTTTGCTTACTCTGGCCTTTTAAGTCCTCATCTGTAAAAAGAGAAAGCAGACAGGGCCTCTGGCAACCTGTGTTTCTGCTAAAGTGCTAGGCACAAACTACTGGCCTGGGGTAGTTCTAGCTACTTCAGCACCGAGGCTTCAAGCCAGGGCTGGCATTCCTAGTGCTATACAGAGCAGGAGCCCAATAGACAACAAACACACAATTTAGACCAAAAGTCAACATCCTGGCCAAAGACAATGAGTGAATTTCAAAGGAATATGGTGGCCTGGCGGCAACAGCCCTGAGGACAGCAGCCCTAGACAGCAGAGGCATTCCCACAGCCCTAGATTCTGCAGGGGCAGGGGCAGGAGCAGGTGGCGAGGCAGCGTGAGAGCACCAGGAAAGCAGAGGGGGTGTACCCACAAGTGACCCATCAGTACTGCCTTCACTAAGCACACTGGGAAGATACACAGGGGCCATGCTGGGCTGCGCTCCCTGACAAGCCCCTGTGAGGAGCATTTCCACTGTAGTCCCCTTGCATATGAACATGCTAACATCCATCATAGCTGACGGATGCAGGATATGCTGAGAGTCCTCTGCTGTGGTAGGAGAGCTGACCAGGGACTCAGGCATCTTTCTTTTCCAAGTGCTGCTGCTTTACCCCACTCTTAGGCATTCCTTCTGGAAAATTTTTCTCTAGACCAAAAATCATCCTAACGAGGGAATGAGCACAACAATAAAGGAAGTCTCAGGATGGGGAAGGAACAATGAAAGTCACATTCCACTTACCATAGATTCACTAATGAGCAGTAACAGCAGCGCCTCTTCAGTATTTTCTTGAGGACAAAAAATGCTGCATAAAGAAAACCAACTTTGGTATATGGCAGTTTTGAAATAACAAGAGCTACACCACTACAGACTACAAGCAGAGTGCAAGGCTAAAAGCATCTTCATTTTTATATAGAATCCATGAAAAATACTGTATAATTTGGACACTTGAATTAGCTTGCTTATTTCTATGGCAATCTGTGGAATTATTACATTTCTGCTACAAATTTTAATGGCAAGCAGAATGGTGAGAGAAAATGGTAAAAACCTAAGTTAAAAGCCCAAATAACATATGTACCTATTACAGAGGCAGAAAGTAAAACTGGTCTAAAAACGGCATGCAAACAAGAGGGTGCTTGCTTAGAGCAGGAAGCCACGCATTTCAGTGGACAGCAGCTCTACCCGCCAAAGACGCGACCCTTTTGTCTTTCTGATGAAATTAAGAGCAGCTTCAGGGACCACACACTATTTCTCATACCGAAAGAATTTAGGGTGCTATCTTAGCTTTGACACACACTTTGTTCTGGGGCAGCATGCAAGAGCTGCCCTGTTAGTCTACCTCTTGGTACTTGGCTGAACTCTAAAATCTTGGATTAAAAGAAAAAGATGTTAAGCCCGGTGTTGCTGAGGAGTAGGAAACAATGAAAACGCAAACCTAAATCCTTCCCCCGTGCCTCTCCAGGTTCTGTGAGCACTGCTAAAGCTATGGAGCCACCTCCCCCCACCCCACCCTCTGGAGCAGAATTCTGCATGTTATCGCCAACTGGGCCAAACTCAACTTTTCCCCAAGAATTGAAAAGGAGTTTATAATAAATAAAAATAAACCTGGTTAAAAAACCCAAGCACTGCATATTTTGAAGATGACTAAATAAGGACTAAATTTATGCCTTCCTAGGAGCAACACAACAATCATTTCATTGAGATTTACTCTCCAAAAGAAAAAAAAAAAGCAAAATCCCACGTTTTCCAGATAATTATAAATGCTTGTTTTCTCTGAAGCATCAGTAACGTTATTACTGCACCAGAGAACCCTGGAGGTGACGCAGAAAAGCACAGTGCCTGCTTCTCCTGCAGAACTATGCCTGTGGGGGTCTCCAGCCCAGGGCCATGCAGGGCTCAGCGAGGCTAGCCTGGGAATAGGAGCTGGGGTGGGCCTGGAGCCAAAGCTTCTTTGGGGGAGTCAGCTTGTGGTAAACTGGGTTTTTCAGAAAACAGAGCATTTCTGATTATTCCCTGATATCCTGGCTGTGCTTACATGCAATTGGGATCTTGTAAATAAAGCAATAGCCGGAACCATTTTTCTAATGGCTAGCTAGTCCTGCAGACTAATTGAAAAGAGAGAGCCCAAGCCGTGCTAATTATGACTTAACACCAGCCAATTCAGTCCATGGATAATCTCCAAATTCCGTCTGAGCCATCCAGTCTGTTTAAATGCTAGGTTGTTTTATTTTTACCAGAGTTGCTAACAAGCAGTGAATTAACATCGAATTCCACTTCCTTGGCCCTGCATGTACGGCAGGTGGATGGGCACTGAGAAGCTCCAGGGCCAGGGTAAAAGGTGGGAGAAGCAGAGTAACCGTAGGATACAAGCCCGAAAACCATACTGAAATGCTCCCTTGAAACAACGAAGCCTTCTGAGACACATTTCTGCCACTTCTCTCTTCCTTGCTCATGCAAGATAGGCCCAGGGTGGGTAGTCAAAATTGTCAGGACCTTCCTTTTTTGATATTTTCTTCTCTGTGTCTCAAGTGCCCCAGGAGGAGACCCCAGAGTGTCTGGCCTCAGTTCTAGAGGGTGGAAAGCTGGAGGGCTAGATGCACAGGGAGTTGCAAGAAGGGCAGGGTAGGGGACAATGGGCACCATCAGACAGTGATCAGCTCCCAAGCTCCAGCAGGGAGAGGCTGAGGGTAGGAGGTTTGCAGGCTCAGCCTAGCCATGCCACCAGCTCCAGGGATGATCTTCAGGCAAACCACCCAAGTGCTTAGTTTGGATAAATTCATCAACGCATCTTGTAGTTTTGTAGGGCACTGGGAAAGGGAGTCCTCAAGACACTGATAGTTACCATGGTTTTCTAGGGCTTCCAGGTAAATATTTTGAAAATCAGTTCCCCGGCCATATACACGTTAGAACAAGTAAAAGAGAAATCAAGTCAATCTTATCCAAATGCATCTTAGCTTTCTTGTTGCCTGGGGTTTCTGCAGTAAGGAAGTGGCTGTGTAAAAGAACTGGCCCCTGAGGAGTCGCTGGGACTTGTGTGGCTGCAGGAGTGGTACTGAGTTCTCTACACACAGGAAGCTGATTCAACTCCAAGATCTAGCTGAAGCCCCAGAGAGGAAAGGGGATTTCAACTAGTAATTGAGAGCAGCTTGATCAGGGATCAGCTGGTCCAGCTGAGGATTACATAGACCTCCCTACAACTCCTTTCTTTTTCTGTCAACTCATGTGGCTCAACCCCTTAGAACAAAGAAAGAAATACTTCATCAGGTCAGCCTAGGTCTGTTGAGCGTTCCTCCTAGCAGGGATCAGAAAAGTCCCACATGGCTTGTCATCTTACATTCCTAGAGATGGGACAGGGTCCCTGCATTTCTGGGGAGGGGTCAGGACTCTCTGCACAATGACTTAAAATGGGATTGTGAGGAGACAAAAGAGTTCTACCAGCAAAAGTCACCCTGATCTCATAATGTCCCTTGCCTTTCCAAAAACTCTTCATAGCAAACTAGGAGGCCCAGACCCAAAGGACCACACAACAGAGATCGCCTCCTTCTCTTCTGTCTACCTGGGAGGTCACCCCAATCCTTGCACTCACAGCTGCTCATTCAACACCTTCTCATTAGCCACTTGTAGACACAATGGTGGCCTTTAATCTCCGGCTTTGTTTGTGCTAATTTTCTAGACTAATATGCATGTAATTATCCAAGCCACCAAACATGCTTTTACAAGGCTGAAAGGAAAACTACACCTAGCTGAAACACAACTATGTACTGAGAGACATTACAAGAACCTTTGTGGCACCGCAGCTTCTATTAGTCCCAAACAGAACAGGGAAATCACTCAAATGGCCATAGGAAGAGACTGGCAAAATGACATTTATAAAACAGCATTGAAAATAAACTACTGCCACATGTAGAAATACATGTGAATTGTTCAATTACAACAGCAGATAAAACCTAGACATAAACGAATATACAATTTATGATTGTTGAAGCTAATGCAATGACTTATTTATTTTGAAATGGAGTCTTACTATGTTGTTGCCCAGACTGGTCCCTAACTCTTGGGCTCAAGTGATTGCCCCACCTCAGCCTCCTGATTGCTGAATTTACAAGTGTGCCACCATGTTTGACACATAGCTTGACAAAGCCAGAGAGAAGGCTGGGGAAATGATTCACCAGGTAAAGGCCCTCGTCACCAAGCCAGAGGACTGGATTTGGTCCCTGGAACCCACATGGTGGAATGAAATAACTGACTCCTTCAAGGTGTGCTCTGATCTCTGCACGCGCGCAGAGAGAGAGAGAGAGAGAGAGAGAGAGAGAGAGAGAGAGAGAGAGAGAGAGAGGATGCAAAACAAAGCAAACTGCTAACAGCTAGACTAATCACTGGACTAATCTTCAGAACAGAACCAGGTTTCTCTGATCAGGGGCAATCAGTCCCTGGGAGAGGTACAAAGACAGCCCCAGGGCTCTGGAAACTGCTGCTCCGTGAGCAGGATGCTATTACACATGTGTTCTCCCAGCCAAAAGTCACTGCTTGTTTTACAGCCACTTCATACACATCAAATACAAATACAAAGCTTGCCCTAAAAATAAGTTAACTGCAGCAGGCGACCTCGCAAAAAGACCCGGAAGGGCATGGAGGCTACAACAGATCACTCTTCCTCTCTCTAGCCAGGATTTTCAACATTTTATCTTCCTTCAAACTTCAAGTGATCGGGCAGAGAAGGAGCATGGCCTCCACCTCACACGGGGGCACAGTGGAAGGAAGAGCTTTTGAAAAGCTTGCTTTTCAGGGCAGCCCATCTTGGCCAACACTCTGAAAGTCTTTTCGGTTTGCCGGAGCTACAAGAGTCTGAGCCACATAAACTACGGCATGTTGAGTGGTGGGCTGCAACCTCATGGGGTCATGAAAATCTGGTAACAGTAAAATGTATCTGAATGCAGTGACCAAAGTTAATTCTGAGTCAAACACAGCAACCCCAAGGTTTCCGGTGCCAGAGAAGCCACTGCAGCCTTGGTTCCGGACTAACACTGTTAGCATGCACTATGAGCTGCAGTGTTTGCACAGGACATACAGAGTTCCACGCTCTTCTACAAGCATAATGGTTTCGTTGTAAAATAAAGACTTTTACATTTTTCTACTGTCATTCTTCAGCATGTAAGTACCAAAATTAGTATATGGTCTGTTAGAGGTTTGTTTTTTTTTTTTTAAATTACTGTTTGAGTTGCTGACTTGAGTAATAAAAAAAATATTCAATGAATTTTGGTTTTAGATTAGGGCAGAATTTCCAATAATCTCTGAAATGGCCTCAGACATAGTTCTACCATTTTATATTATTTATTTATACAAAGTGGCATTCTCAGAATTGACAATTATAAAATTAAAATACCGATCAACTCTGAAAAATGCTGAAGAAACTCTACATCCCACAGAGTCAAATATTTAACAAAATTTCATTCTTTATGTAAAAAAATACGTGCATCCATCTCATTAGGACATGAACCTGCGTTCACCTATAATAAAGAGTAAAATTAAATGCATCCCAATCAACGGTTTTAAAATCAATTTCTTGATTTGCTGTCGGTAAATGATTTGTAAACCATTTTACCTATGTACACACCCAAGGTTGCACAACAGTTTCTTGGGAGAGAAGGGGAAGCAAGCGGAAAAGTTTACGAAGTTCTAAGTTCCACTCTACGTCGGAACTCCAAGGGGAGTGAGGACAAGATGAGGCCCAAGCATCCTGTGCAGATTCCCCCTTCTACTTCCCAATGAGCCAGCTGAGGGTGGCGACCGCCTCAGTGCGGGTGTGCAGGACACACAGCCCAGCTTCAGCAACAAAGGAGCATTATTGATGTAGGAGCCCAGGGGATGTTCTCTCTACTAAGACACCAGCTGAGAAGGAGGGTGTGCACAGACAAACTGAGTAGTGTGGAAACGGATGACACACAGAACAGACTCACAACAGATCACATAAAGAAAACAGAAAGTTAATTCTTCAAAAGGACAAATAGAAGAGAAGTGTTCAGGTAGCCCGCTCCTGCCCCTCCACCCTCAAAGAGAGAAAAGATGGGCTGTAACAAGAAATTCTGCAGGAAAAAGAAACATGGCTGACTAAAAAGGGACATGGTGAAAAATTCGATGCCCCTGCTGAGATGGCCAAACATACAGAAGGATATAAACCACTAAGACAGATTCATGAGGAAAAAGAACCAAGAGCTTAAAGTGAATTCCCCCAAAGAAAAGCCAAGGACAGATGCTCTGAGGTGAATCATATCTGATATTTCAAGATATTTCAATGCCAATCCTTCAAGTTTTTTTAATAGAAGAAAAAGAAATAACACCCAGCCCTTTTTATCTGACTAAAATTATCCAGATGCCCCCCAAAACTAAGATTTTATAGGAAAACTACAGAATAGTATCTATTAGGAGCACAGGTGCAAAAATCTCCAAGAAACATAGAACCCAAAGACAAATTTTAAAAGATTATACACTAGGACCTAATGGAATTTATCCCAGGAAATGCAAGGCTGGTGTGACATCTGAAAAAAAAAAAATCTATGAATGAAATGCACTACGATAAAGGTCAAACACCACAATTAGCTGAATGGATGGACAAAAGTATCTCACCGGATTCAATACTCCATGATAAAGACAGCAAATGGGAGTAAGAAGGATGGCATTTGATCTGATATCAGGCATCTTAAAGCTTTCAGCAAACACTGCAATTAATCTGAAAGACTTTTCCTGCCTGAAGATCAGAGATAAAGATATTTTCTCATGTCTACTCACAGTAATGTAGGGTCTAGCCCTACACCTAAGGAAGAAAACAAAACCAAAAGTAGCCAGCTTTCAAAGGAACAAGTAAAACTATATTTAGGATGACAGAATAGCCCAAGGAATCTAAAAAATGGAGAATTAACAAATTCAGCAAATTTGCAATATGAGATATCAATTCCTCTTCCATACACTTGCAGTGAATAGTTATGAAATTAAGAACAAACAGAAGAGGCCATGCTGATAGCTAATGGATGAAAGAAGCCACATCAATTCCACCATTAGCTAAGAGTGATGTGTGATTACTGAGGTGGGCATGAAGCCCCATGCCTAAGAGCTCCTGGTAATTGGCAGCTGCTGGGAAAAGAAGAGTCAGTTTTCTTTAAGGGTAAGTAAGGGCCCTGGTATGTTAACCATACCCCAGCGGGGCCACACACCCAAAAGCAGATGGGCAGCACAAACTAGAATTGAAAAGTTTTTAAAAGGGGGGTCACAAAGCTGGATAGGGAGGGGAGGGGTGAATCTGGGAGGATTGGGTGTGTGTGAATATGATCAAGACACATTGTATGACATTATAAAACAACCAATTTTTTAAATTGAAAAAAGAATAGGATTATTGAAATCTATAAAAAAGTTAAAAGTGGGTTGAAATTTTTTTAACTAAAATTTTAAATTTTTCTATTTATAATAGCACCAAAAAAACTACGGGGCTTGGGCTGTGACTCAGCACAGAGTACTGTCCAGTGCCCTGTGCAGGCTGGGTTCCACCCCCCACCTGCCCTAGTCTGCTTCTCTGCCGCTGTGACAAACACCTCAATCAAAAGCAACTCAAGGAGGAAAGGTTTATTTCACCTTACAACTCCTAGGTCATACTCCCACACTGATGGACGTCACGGCAGGAACCTGGATCTGCTGCTTGCTGGCCTGCTCTCTAGCTCACTCTCACAAGCTCATGCTCAGCTAAGTTCCTTACACAGCCCACGCCCATCTGCATAGGAATGGAGCCGCCCACAGTGGGCTGGGCCCTCCTATATAAATCAGCCAAGACGTATCCCACAGACAAGTCTGATCTGGGTAATCTCTCAATTAAGTTTCCCTCTTCCCAAATGACTCTAGATTGTGTCTTTTACAATAAAAACTAAACAGTACATGTCCCCTTCCAAAAAAAAAAGGAAAAAAAGAATTATGCATGCACATAACCAAAAAATTAGGAATATGTTTAACAAATGAAATACAAGCCTTGCGGCCTGAAAACTATGAATCATTGCTGAAGCAATTTAAAAAGTATGAAAGAATGAATAAATAAATAAGCACCTTGTGCTCACAGATCAGAAGATGCAATACTGTTTACAGTATTGCCTGCATTGTTTCACAAGTTACAAGTTCAAGGTAATTCCGATCAAAATCCCAGTGCTTTTAAACATGTATTTCTGGAAGAAATGAGCAAGAGAATCCAAAAAATGCAAATGTATTTCAGGGTCTGGAAGAAAGGCTGACACCTGAGAAGAACTGGGCATTATTTTTGGAGAAGCAAACACTCTCAACTTTGGTGATGTAGTCATAACTAGGAGTGTACTGAAAGCCAATGAATGTACACTCTAAGTTAGGGAGCTGGAGAGCGTGTGAGCTACAGACAGTATACAAGCTAAACAGACTGCGTGTATCTGTAGGAAACTCAGCTTGTGTGTGGGGCTGCCTCCCGGAGTTCTCCTTACACAGCTAGGAAGCGGACAAGGTGGGAATGAAGTCAGAAGAGTGACAGTCAGCCAGCTGAGGAAACAGGAGAGTTTCTGTCTCTGGGGAGAGCTCCACCCGGTGTCACTGGAGGAGAAGGGCGGTAACTGAGACCCTCTGTGCACCTGGCACCTGGGACGCGCACAAGTGGCGAGGGTGAGAAACAAACCCGCACTTTGTTTTGAAGACGTGAAATTCACTGAAAATCTGAATCTCAGATATGCTTCTGGATAGCCCCTCCTGAGGGGGTCAGAACTTCACAGTGCATTAGGGGACCAGAGCAGGTGTTTTATGAATCCAGACAAGGCCTGAGAAGGAAAGGTGGCATGCATGTCAGGCAAACTGCTTCAGCAAGGCTAGAAAAATGAAGATCAAAACAGAAATATACAAAGTCCCAGGGAAAAGTCAAGAACGCATTCCCCTGTCCAAATCTACACAAAAAATGCAAACTGAGTAAGATGACTACGGGGGGAAGAGAAGCCAGGGTGTCAAGCAAGGAGCCAGAAGCCAGGCGGCCTATCCCACAGCGTGCTCCCCGCCCGGGGTTCCAAAGCAGCTGCCTGCAGTCTCTCAGCACCTGCTCAGTGTGGCAACATCAGTCACTAGCGTCCCTTTGCTCTTCAGAGAGACGAGGAGAGGCCACCAGGCCTTGTACTTTACCAAAGGCAGAGAGGGAACCTAATGGCTCTGCGGGGCAGAAGTGAGTGAGCTTTTCCCTGCCCTCGTCCTTGTCTCTCCACCCTCTACCTCCTGACCAGGGAAGACTCAAGCCTAAGAAGGTAGTAGCACTCTGGCCCATTTTCCTCTAAGGAAACCAAGTCCCAAAATAAAATCTTGTAAAAATCAGTAAGTTCTAAAGAGACATCTCTTCTCAAGCAGTGGCAAATTATTCATGTCCTTACACATGGTTGGCTAAGAACAAGATTTAAGAGATGGGGAACTGTTGAAAAAATGAATGCCTATTAGCTCTGGCTGTAACAGTGGCTGCTGACTGCCGCATCATGCTGGGATCTTGTGAAAAACGGAGAGAGAGTCCCACAAACCGGCACAGATAGCCTAGGAAGGTGGCCCAGCACTGAGCGGAGAGTAGACCTCTGCTGGGTAATGAACAGTGGTGAGTACCGACCTCTGCTGGCCTGGTCAATTAGTATCCTCAGCGGATTTCACATGGGCAAAACCTGGCCTGTGCTCTTCTGCCCTTAACCATTCTCGCATCCCCTTCCCACCCCAGAGGCCCCAGCTGAAAACATCCAGGCCCATACTTCTCTCCTGAGTAGACGCGAGCTCTGCGAGGGAGTGTGTAGGTTTTGGTGTTTGCTCCTTTCCGGAGAGGGTCATCCAGAGGTGACTGGCAGGGAGGATCCTCCAGGGGGTTCCAGTAGCTCTGCTCACACATGCCCCGTAACAAGATTTCTGCCAACTGCCTGGCTATTGTCTGGGAACACAAAGAAAGAACAGCATGATTATTAATGTGTTTTCTACCATCCACTCCATCGTCACATCTATTAGCTGTCACTATGCGGGAGACGCCACTGCAGGACTCAGAATCAAACGTTTACTTCTATACGAACATCATACACATTTATGGCAAAAGAAAATATAATATGCTAAGACATTTGAACACTTTTTAAAAAGATTTATTTTATTTTTAATTATGAATAAGTATGTTTGGGGATATGTGTATATGAGCACAGGTGAAGGCAGAAGCTTTGCATCCCCAGGGAGCTGGAATTACGGGGGTTGTAAGGCCCGTGACATGAGCGGTGCCAGGAACCGAAGTCCAGTCCTCGGTAAGGGCAGTGCCTGCACCTAACCACTGCACCATCCTCCAGCCCACGAAGAGGTGTTTCAGAAAGTTCATGCACTTCAAATGCTGTCTTGTCTACATTATACATTAAAGAGACTTTAGACCCCAAACAACTAAACAAGTAGCTAAGCCTTTCCTTAGAGCTCCTGGGTCAACTGCAGATGTTCTCATCACCCGGCAGCAGATACCTGCTACAACTCAAACCCAGAGAAAAGCCAGGACTCAACTTTTTTTTTAAAATTTATTTATTTATTCTGTATACAATATTCTGTCTGTGTGTATGCTTGCAGGCCAGAAGAGGGCACCAGACCCCATTACAGATGGTTGTGAGCCACCATGTGGTTGCTGGGAATTGAACTCAGGACCTTTGGAAGAGCAGGCAATGCTCTTAACCTCTGAGCCATCTCTCCAGCCCCGCCAGGACTCAACTTTAATGATGTATGTGTGTGTGTGTGTGTGTGTGTGTGTGTGTGCGTGTGCGTGTGTGTGTGTGTGTGTGTGTGTGTATGTGTGTGTGTGTGAATCTCAGCATGGCCAGGTGTACACCTGCAGATACTCAAATGTCCTATTCCTGGAAGCACTAAAGACCAGTTAGTTATGCTACCACCACGGGAGGTAGCACTTGAGTAGTGGGGTGCCCTGCTTCCAGGATACTGGGGACTTCCTGGCCCAGCAGCTCAGAAGCCAGCTTTGTATAATAGGGAAAGTGGAGTGAGGGCTGTAGTTTCTGATGAAAACGGGCTTTCCACAAAGCTGGTGGGTGTTTCTCACCTCCCCTGAAACCCAGAAACACCAGGACCTTCTTCTAGCCAGTGCAGATGCTATCCCAGGTCCTCTGCAACACTTCTGCCTAGTACATTATCCCAAGAGGTGTGTACCTACTAAGAAGGGCCTTGTTGACAAAGGCATATTGATTTTCCCTCCCCTTCTCCCTTCCTCTCTCCTCTGTGAGTGTGAGTGTACACATATATACACACACGTGTCTCCCCATTCCCCATTTTCAAACAGAATCCATGAATCCCAGGATACTCAATCCATAATCACCCAGAGATGCAAAATAAAACCTCAGGCAACAGAGTTTTCCATCAGGTTTCGTGTTCTTTTGAAGATACAAAGAGCGCTGATGTTCCCCCAGAACGAGCTTTTAAAGTAAATGTGTTCTAGAAGAGAACTTTGCTGGGCTTTATCCATAGGAAACTTCCTAAAACTCCCCAAGGAAACCTAAACGCAACCAGATCATTAGCCTGGTGGTGTCTGAGAACCACTGTGTGAAGGCAAATTTTCTTGATTATCCCTGTGTAGAATCCACTGCCTTTAAATGCCTATGAAAATGTGAAATTAAATGAACCCGGATCATCCCCAGCTGAGCCATCTGTAAAGATCTCATAAGAACACAATCTCCAGGACCTAAGGTACCCGAACTGTCTCCCTGGGCCTTCCTTACTGCTTCTCTCTGATCTCACCGCCACCACAAGAGCGACAGGCTTCTGAAAGCGGCAGCTGTCAGTCACCCTCCACTCACCGTGGCCATGAGCTGAACATTAGCAATAATGAACCCACACACACCTCCCCGAGCCCCATGCACGCACTCCGAGACTGTTTGAAAGGGTACAACCCAGTGGCATTTAGTACATCCACAAGGTTGTGCAATCCTCACCACTATCTAGTTCCAGGACATTTTCATCACCCCAAAATGAAACCCTATACCTTTTAAGCAGTGGCTTCTCATTTTCCCCCTCTCAAACCCTCAGAAAAACCAATGTGCTTTCTGTCTTGATGAATTTGTCTATTTAGAAGATCTCACAGAAATGGATACAAAATGGCCTTCTGTGATCAGCTTCCTTTATGGAGTGCAGTATTTTCAAGATGCATCCATGTTGTTATTAATTTCCACAACTTTTATTGTCAAACAAAACAGACATGCCCCATTTTGTCCACAAACCCATCTTGTTTCCAGTTGTTGGCTGTTAGAAATGGTGCTGTAATGAACACTCACGGTTAAGTTTGTGTTGGAAAACGTGTTTAAGCGCTTTGGGAAAAGTACCTAGGAGTGGCATGCTATGAAAAATACTTTTAAATCCCTTTCTGCTATGCTTTCATATCAAATCAAGTTCACAAGACAACTTTACCATCTCATAAATACATCATACATTTGCAATTATTACCTAAAGTAAAAAGAATCACATAGCTATAAAATAGATTTCTTGGCCCAGCCACAGACTTGCTCGATTGGAATTCCGAAACTGTAGGTAAGGACATACTGTTTGGCATTCCTCAATAAGGTTAAGGATGTAGATCACTGGCAGAGCACTTGACTAAAACCAAAACCACATTTGGTGGTCTGAATGTAAGTGGCCCCCATAAGCTCATAGAGAATGGCACTACTGGGAGGTGTGGCTTTGTTGGGGTCAGTGAGGCTTGCGCCTCCATGTTAGAGGAACAGTGTCACTGCTGGGTTGGGTTTTGAGATCTCCATGTTCAAGATGCACCCAGTGTCTCAGTTGATTTCCTGTTGCCTTTAGATAAAGATGTAGGATTCTCCAGCACCATGTCTGCCTGCACGCCACCGTACTCCCAGCTGCCATGCTCCCCACCATGATAATAATGGACGAAACCTCTGACACTGTGAGCTGCCACTCAGTTAAATGTTTTCTGTTATCAGAGTTGCCGTGGTCATGTCTGTTCACAGCGACAGAACCCTAACAAAGGCCCCACAGTTCCTCAGATAATTCTCACACACTCCTTCGGCTCAGAACTCATGACCCCAACAGCTGAGAGCAAAGGCACACCCCGATTCAGACTGATATAAAGTGGGGACTGTCCCCCACAGGAACACCAGATGGCGGCTGAAAGACCCAAGGGCAGTTCCGACTGTCACAGACTCGAGGAGGTCCTCCCTGCTCACCTCGAGAAAACAATGGACGATATCTATCATCTGCCTGTCTGTCTGTCTTTGAGAGTCAACACAAATGGTCCATTTGAAACACTACCTACTCAGTATGCTTCAAAAGCAATTCAAATTATCAATTGAAAAGCGTCATGGAATTCTGAGAATAAGTGAATTTGAGAGAAAAGATATCTGGCAACAATTTTCATGCATACAACTGCAAGTTCTCATGACTTAAAGGACCCTAAAAATTCAAAATGCTTTGTCTGAATATAAGTAAGCCAATATAAAGTATTAAAGGCCTGATAAGTTCTTGATGGGAAGTATGTGTATATGTAGAGTTACTTATCTAGTTCAACCACATATTCTAGAAAAGCCTTCTGTTCAGCTGCCTAGCCCCATAAATCATATTTCCACATTCTAAAACCTTGCAGATGCCCAAATGAAGCTCTCTCTGCATTTCCCATGATATGGATATCTTAGTCTTATTCAAATGAACATTCCCAATGACAATTAAGGACAAACATGGGTAATAAAAGACAAACTGCAAATTTATATAGGGTTGTTATATTAATTGTGATGGAGGATATTTATTAGTACAGTGAGCAATAGGTCTTTACGTGATGATCAAACTCTATAGAGTTTACATGAGATAGACAGACTATCTTTTGTACTTCTAAGTTTTATGGTCATATCACTATCTAAACAATTAGTACTTGAGGATCTCATCTCTATGTTCTACCATGTTAATATGAATTAAAAGCACACATCTGACCCCTTCCACAAAGGGATATCCACGAGGCCTCATCCCACCTTTTTTAGGACACAAAGTGTCCACTCAAGAGAGAACACATACAGCAGGAGGCCCAGCATCGCTGGCCAGCAGGGAAACACC
The DNA here is from genome assembly GCF_903992535.2 of Arvicola amphibius. NCBI lineage: Eukaryota > Metazoa > Chordata > Mammalia > Rodentia > Cricetidae > Arvicola > Arvicola amphibius. The sequence goes on along the minus strand of NC_052053.1, from coordinate 80,208,023 downwards.
AGTGACCACCACGACAGCATTGTGCACCTGCTAAGAGGGCCATAAACAAAGATAACAAGTGCCAACCAGGCTGTGGATGAAGCTGCGGCGGGAATGTAAAGTGGGGTAGCTACTTTGGGAAACAGAATCTCCTCAAACTGCTCAACACAGAGTTCTCATATGGCCCAGTAGTTCCACTCGGAAGCACAGGGAAAGAAAGAAGACACTGGTCCACGCAAAAGCTGTACACAAATGTTCTCACAGAAGCATTAGCTGTAACAATTGAGGTACCCATCAACTGAAAAGAGAACGTGTGGATTCATAAAATAGAATGTTACTTGGCAATAGAAAGAAAATACTGAGACGATATGGAAGAATCTTATGCTAAATGAAAGGGGCAGTCACAAAAGACTACACTGCACAACTGTTTATGTGAAATGTTCAAAACAGGCAAAGTGTAGACAGAAGTGTGATTAGTGACTGTCAAGAGGCGAGGCAGTAAAAGAGCGGGAACAGACGACCAGTGAGTTCCAGGTCTCCCTCAGTGATTACAGTGTACTCAACATGCGGGCACACTAGCTGCACAGAGTGGGTGAGTTACTGCGTACACACAGCCTCACACGGGTGTGTGGTATGAGCACTCACAGGACCGATGCCTCATGTCAGACCACTTACCATTCGCAGGTTCTGGGTTGTTCTCGTCTCCACCGCTCTGAGAAGCTCCCTAAATCTCCCGACTCCTCTCGTCAAGTTCCTGTGTGCACACAGAATTTGACAAGGTTTCCATCTGGCATGCATTAATATTAAGAATTTTATACACAAATTTCAATGCATTTTTGTCTACCTAAAAGCTGTTGGCCAGAATTCAAGCAAATGATTTTTTTTGCACATACCTGTCTGTCTTTGAGCAACTGACCTAACATAAACAGTTTGTGTGTGTGTGTGCCTTTTAGACTGAATCAAATTTCCTCAAGGAGACAAAAACCTAAAAATCAGTTCTGAGGCAAAGAAAAAAAAGGTAGGAAATGTCTCACAAGAGTCTATTCTCAAACTCACTGTAGCCCCCACTATAATGGTACTGGACTCTGTACTTTCATTTAAAAGGAGATGGTGACACTGGGCAGTTAAGGACATCAGCAAGGCACCGCATGCAATGTGGTGAGGCTACCTGCTGAAAATTCGTGAGCAGGATAAAGAGAAAAGGCATGAAAAGGGAGGGCTAGTCTCACGTAATCACTATCTGATAAGTGCATCACATGAACCTCCAACCCTGAACTGATAAAAAGAAGCAAAGGGCCAGTTAGGCAGTGGTGGCGCACGCCTTTATTCCCAGCATTCGGGAGGCAGAGGTAGGCAGAGCTCTGTGAGTTCGAGGCCAGCCTGGTCTAAAAGAGCTAGTTCCAGGACAGGCTCCAAAATTACAGAAAAGCCCTGGGAGGGGGGGGGGGGAAGCAAAGGGCCAAAGGCCTCTCTGAGGGCCACTGTGTACTGCCCTGCCTGAGCTTCCTGTGTGAGATCAGAACATGATCACTCATCCTCCTACATGGCCCATAAAGGCATGTTTAACAACGTATTTCACTGACGACAAATAATTTTTTAGAAAATCCTGGCCAATATATCCAGGCTCCACTTGTCTTCTTGGAATGCTGGGTCTGGCTTTTGGCTGGGGACACCTCCCAGCCATCTCTTTTACATTGAGCACTGCCACCATCTATGACGTAACTCAGTGATATTTATAACAGGCTCATTAGAACACATCTCATCTTTCCAGAAACCCACAGAATGGGTCAGCAGGTACAATACTGCCAGGCAGCCTCCGCAGGCTGTGACAGACAACTCTTGTTTGGCTGGCATTTTAAACCATGCAAAGGTATGAGATAAAAATGTGGCTCTATAAGGTGCAGTCACCACGAGGGTGACTGATTCATATCCTATGCCCATGTGACTTCCAGAGCTCTCATTCACAAGAACAGCCCAGAACCTTGAGACAGTGGCTGGCTGGCCCAGGATGTGAATACTCCCCAGCCCCCTCACCCACACAGAGGAGACGACAGAAAGTCAGACGTTTTGCAGTAGCATAAAAAGAGAAGCCTGTGTTCAGGACTTGATCAGAGACAAGAACAAAAATTAGGAACTAGGCCTGGGACACGCAATCTACTCTGCCCGCCTCTTCACTCATTTGTATGGGACTTGTGTTCATGGGCAACAACGTACATTGCTCTGGGCTGAGGCTCAGAGCTCTGGACTACCATGGGAGGGAGGGAAAGTGACAGCTAGCGTGGGAAGGAATGGCTATGGTAGCTAACTCTATTTCCATATGGCCAACATGTCCACCCACCCACTGTGGACAGAAAGGGCGGCGCTCCGAGCTGATGAAGTAAGGGCATGCCTGAAGCAGCATCCCCGGAGACCCTGAGAGACCCTCATAAAACACTGCTGCCACTGTAGAAATTAGACCTTGAACAAGCACGTAAAAGCTAAACATCATAACTATGGGGAGGCTACAAATAGGACCTGGTCATTTGGGGCGTCTTCCGTGCCCTCTTTGCAGAATGAACCACGGATAGAGTTCGACAAGCCAGAAATGATCACACAATCTAGCAGAGAAGAGAAGTGAAAGGGCTTGCTCAAGCTCACAGCCTGGCAAGAGAGCAAGCTGGGAGCTTTCCATCATGCTGTTCCCACCATGGGCAGAAGAAATATAAGCTCATGACCCAAGAGGAGAGAACAAACACGAATCCGAGAGCTCAGAGGTGTATTTTGTGCCACTGATATGCAAATACTTCACACAGACAAAGAGCATAAATTCTGCGTGCTGGTGATGACAGCTAATGCGATGCTCCTTAGGTACTGGTTCAGACTGGAAAAAATCCACTGGGCCAGGTAAAGACGCCTGCACTGATGGTTATGCCTTCAGCTATCTGATACACGCCACAGGCTAGAGAAACCCAACTCCCCTTTCTGGCGGGCTGTGGTTTCTCCCATGCAGGACCGAGGCCCTCTGCTGGAAGAATGCAAAAATCTCCAGGACAGGAGGAGGCTGAGCCTGATGAGGGGAAGCCAGCTAGAGATACTGACTCCCAAGGAAGCCTTTCGAACAAGAACAAGCTGTCTCCAGCTCTTCCCAGCTTGCTCCTGGACCATGTTCAGGATTCAGAATCAAGCTCTCCTCAGCTCAGAAGAATTCTGCTCATAAACAAAGAATCCAGAGCAGCTGCACAGCAGAGCGGGCCTGAGGCCGTGGCCTGTTCAGACGAGGGTGGCATCTTGGCAGGACAGCAGAGGGCGAGCACATTTCAGGTATCAGGATGGCTACAAGCACCCCAAACACCAAGTTCTACGGTTCTATAGTTCTCAGTGAGTGGTCGATGACAAACAGACATTTTAAAGTCACATATTACTCGACCAATCGCTTCCAATTTGCCACTGAACAGAAAAAAAAAATGTAAGCTCAATGTTTAATCAGAGTAACAAGGAAGAAAACAAAGAAACCAGCCCACAAGAATTACATTCCAAATAACATGAAATCACCCAATATGAAGGAAATGAACAAATTCCATATGATTGCCTTCATATATCCAAACTGTTTGGATATCCATTAAATCCATTAAATATCTGGAACAAACTGTTGCTTAAAGTTTCCACTCTAAACTGAAAACGGGAGAGCCAAGGATTTCCCCTGGTTTCGAGGGTTTCCACAGACCCTTGACATGAGGTCATTTATTCCAATTCAACGCCCTTGATTGAGACAGTGCAATGATGTCAGAATCCATTATGGCAAACTGTCAGAACTCGGGTGTCTCCTGCACTTTGCTTCCTGAAGCTTTCTGCACTGGCTGTCTTTCCCTCAGGTTGGAGCAGCTCCAACAGCTCAGTGAAGACCAGGGAGGAAAGGGGCTGCCGTCATAGGGCCAGCTGCATGGGCAGCCACCTGGCAGGCGATACTACTTCTGCTCTCAGTGCCACTGCTGTGCCCAGCCCAATAGGTAGAGCTGGCCAGTGTCCCACAGCCTTTGCTTGGTCAAACCCACCACTTTGCAAAGTGGGACGACGCCTCTGCCCTTCACTGACTCCCACTTCTTCCCTCCTCCCTTTACTCTCTGCTTTGTCTCTGCATTCTCTAGAATCTTACCCTCCAGGGCTCCCTGTCAGCCCCACAGGTGGTCAACACTGCTGGGAAGGTACCAACTCTCCAGCAGTTGGTCCTCCCTCTTTTTATTTTTTAAATTAAAAATTTAAACTAACATATAAATAATGGGTTTCATTATAGCATTTTCATAAATATATTTCATTGTATCTTGTTCTTAGTCATCCTCTTTCCTCCTCCAAATCTCTCCACATTCCTCTGGTTGGATCTCTTCCCCTCTCTAAAGAGTGCTCCCGGCCCTTTTGTCTGGGCTGCGACCCTGGGCTGCCTGGAATCCCTGATCCTGTGCCCTGACATTCCATCTGAACTGAACCTCCACCTGACGATAGATGAAGAAAATGACAGAGCCCCACATTGGAGCACCGGACTGAGCTCCCAAGGTCCTGATGAGGAGCAGTAGGAGAGAGAACATGAGAAAGAAAGTCAGGACCGTGAGGGAACCTCCATCTGGCGACAGATGGGGAAGGTGACTGAGCCCCACATTGGAGCACTGGACTGAGCTCCCAAGGTCCTGATGAGGAGCAGAAGGAGCGAGAACATGAGGGAGAAAGTCAGGAAAGAGAGGGGTGCGCTCACTCATGGAGACGGTGGGACAGAACTAATGGGAGATCACCAACTCCAGTTGGAATGGGACTGATGGATCATGCGACCAAACCTGTCTCTCTGAATGTGGCCAACAGCGGGGGCTGACTGAGAAGCAAAGGACAATGGCTCTGGGCTCTGATTCTTCTGCATGGACGGGCTCTGTGGGAGCCTTCTCAGCTTGGTCGATCACCTTCCTGGACCTGGGGGGAGTTGGGAGGACCTTGGTCTTAGCATAGAGTGGGGAACCCTGATGGCTCCTTGGCCTTGAGAGGGAGGGATGGGAGGTATGGGTGGAGGGGAGGGGAGGGAAGGGAGAGAAGGAGGGGAGGGAAGGGGGAGGAGTGAGGGGAGGGAGGGGGGAGGAGGAGGGAAGGAGATGGAAATTTTTAAATATAAAAAAAATAAACCATGAGAAAAAAAAAGAGTGCTCCCTTCTTTTCCCCTTTCATGATCCCCTTTCTACTTTCAGCACACACACACAAACACACACACACACGTGCACATACATGTCCGCACATGCACATTTACATGCTTAAATATGAAAGAACATTTAGTGCTAATCTAAGTATGGCCTTTTTTGCTTAACATAATGATCTCTAATTCCATCCATTTTCCTCAAACATCACCTTGTTATTCTCCACAGCAGAATATAATTCCATTGTGTAGATTTATCACATTTTCATTATATATTCTTCTGCTGAAGGAGATCAAGACTGATTCCATATCTTGGCTATTGTGACTATACCAGCAATAAGCATGGACATGAATTATCTGTGGTTCGTTGACTTACGAGTCCTTTGGGCACATATATGAGTCTGGTATAGCTGGGTCATATGGTAGTTCTGTTTTTAGGTTGTTGAGGACCTTTACACGGATTTCTACCAACAGTCAACAAAGGTTCCTCTTTCCCCACATCCTCACCAGCATTGCTGGCCTCTGTTTTCTTTTTTTTTCTTTTTTAAAATATTTATTATGTATACAATTTTCTGTCTGTGTGTATGCCTACAGGCCAGAAGAGGGCACCAGACCCCATTACAGATGGTTGTGAGCCACCATATGGTTGCTGGGACTTGAACTCAGGACCTTTGGAAGAGCAGGCAATGCTCTTAACCTCTGAGCCATCTCTCCAGCCCCCTCTGTTTTCTTGATGACAGTCACTCTGACCAGGGTGAAATGGAATCTAACAGTTTTAATTTGCATTTCCTTGATAGCTAATAATACTAAACTCTTTCTCAAATATTGATCAGTGTTTTGAGACCTGTCTACTCAGTTCAATTGCCCATTTACTAACTGGATGATTCGGGGTTGGGTTAATTTATTGACAGTTCTTTATGCATCCTAGATTTAGTTCCTAATGTTTAATTATCAAGGATGTTTTCTCCATTCTATAGGCTTGTATCCACTCTGGTGATTGCTTCCTTTGCTATAAAGAAGCTTTTTAATTTATGTGACCTTATTTGTCAATTCCTTGAAATGATCTTCTATGCCATGCAAGTCTTTTTCAGAGAATGTTCTTATGCTGATATCTACAGTTTCCCTGCAGTAGTCTTTATGCTTCAGATCTTACGTTAAGATCTCCTTTGAGCCCCTATCCTTGCGACAGGCCCCAGCACCCTCTGCAGCAGCTTTTTCTAAGGTTGAGTTCCAAATTCACACTCTTAGCATAAGCTTACAATGGCATAAATTTTCTTTTACAATCCTGAATAGTTATAGCTCTTTAATATTATCTCCTGTCCATGATCGTATTCTGGGAGACATATTCTGGAAAGAGCCAGAGCTCCAACATCAGGTCATAACAGAAAGCCAAGGCTGAGAGCCTGGAGAACCTGAGAGCCTTTCAGATGATGCTGACCTAATTCAGTGTCAAAGTCAACATTTCCTTGTATTTATCCTTTCTTTTCTTGGGAGAAGAGTAGAAAAAGAAAATTCTTTCACTATGTATTTATTTATATTTATTTATTTGTGTGTGTGTGTGTGTGTGTGTGAGAGAGAGAGAGAGAGAGAGAGAGAGAGAGAGAGAGAGAGAGAGAGAGAGAGTTTTGCCCGCATGTGTGTAAGTGCACCCCATACATGCAGTGCCCACAGAGGTCAGAAAATGGCCTCAGGTGCCCTGGAACAGTGAGTTGTCACACGAGTCCTGAGAACTGAACCCAGGTCCTCTGCAAGAGCAGCTAGTGACCTCTCCAAACCCACAATGGATTTCTAAATTCTTTACTGATTTCCAAGTTTGACTCGGGGTGGTAATGTACATTCAGCTGTCATAAAAACTCAGTTTGTGAAAGCTCTAGGTGATCAGGAAACAGCCCTTCCAGAGTAAATTCAGTTTCAATGTCTCTCTGGCTGAGAATTTCTAAGCAAAAGTCAATTACAGGATGAGCGAGCAATAGATCTCCTGAGCAAAGCAGTCTGGCCCTTTCCAGTTTCCTTCTTACTGACAGGCACTTAGGGGCCCAAGCAGTAGGTTGCTTCACCATCACTGAACAGATTCCTACCAGGTTCCAGCAGGCCCCTGAGGATACACTAGAGATGCCATCTCTGCCCTGTGGAGCTCAGGTGACTTAACACACTGTAAGAACAGAAGTGTTTCCATGATACAGATCTCTGTTTCGCTCACTACTATATCCCAAGTTCATCAAACAGCAGATGGCTATGCATCTCCTTAATCACAATGAGCCAAATAACCAAGACCATAGAAGGTGTTCTTTCTACCTGCCTCTTCCCTCATCTACCTCAGTAACTTTAGACTGACGGATAGAGGGACCACATACCCTCTTAAATCCCTAAGCAAAGCTCTGTGTAGCATGGAGACCAAACAGGCTTTCCTCCTACACCGGGGCACGCACCTGGCATGATTCTAAAGCTAACAAGTTTCAGAGGGTGGAGCAGACAATGGAGATGTCCACGTTTGGAGGAGGGAAAACTTGCAGGCTGTTTAGGAAATCCCTTCTGTCCTTGTGACTCCACATGGTTCTGTTGGTCTCCAGAGTCCAAGGGACTTTTAGCCATTCTTCAAGACCAAAGCCAAGGCTTCCCATGGAAGTTTCCTGGCTTCCTTTTGAAGAGGCAGGTGTTGCTTCTTGGGGAGCTCCCAGGAGAGATGCAAACCTGTGCCTAGCCGGCTCTTGCCACATGCTAGTGCACCAAACAAACTCAACACCTCAAAAGCAAAGCTTCTTGTTTTATACCCACATCTGGTCTCAACAGTCTCACAGAGCTGGCAGGACACTGATAGCAAGCTAGGAAGCCCTCAAAAAAGAAAAGAGTGACCAGGGGCCTGAACTCTGAAATCTCTTTCCCTATCCCCTGGCTACAAAGGACTTTTGTGACTACTGAGGGAGCAAGTAAAGCAGATTCCCATGCACCCCCCACTGTGGATACTGTCACCATATATAACAGTGGAAACACAAGATGTCCCATGTCTTCCAAAGGTCAGTGGCCCTGGGTTCCCAGCTTGAGAATCTCACTTCTCCTTCATGTCTGTAAACTTCAGCATCGTCGATTCTGATAACGTCTGACATCAGAAGCAGATATCCAAATAGAGGAGAATAATAATAATAATAATAATAATAATAATAATAATAATAATAATACATACATACATACATACTTCCTGGTATCAAAGGATACTAACTTCTTCCTCTGAACACACTCTTCACCTCAGATCCAATGACACACATTTGTGAAGACAGATGGCTTCTGTAGTCAGGGGCCAGGAATCAAACCCACAACCTTGGCCTCGTTAGCAAAGGGCTCTACAGAACAAGCCAGCTGTAGTCTAGATATAGCAACTGAAGGTGTGGCAACCATGTCAAATGGAGATGTGAACAAGCAGGCCAGGCTTCTGGATGTCTCATTGCAAACCTAATGAGAGCTGAAATAGGCTTAGCAACATTTTTGGGATGACTCCACCAACTGAGGCTTCCTCATGATAAATGTGAAGTGGAGAACTGGTCAGCTGGCCAGGCAGCCGCGGTAACAGGAACACAACAAACAAGGCCCAGAGGGTGGCTTCCAGAGTTCATATTAAATGGACACGTCTTAGGATATAAAGAAATCCATTCAACAAGGTGTGTGAAAGAAAGCCCATAGTGACAAAGAGAGCAAGCAGCTGCAAGAGCCAGAGAGCGCTGCAAGGACAACCTGCCCTTCTCCAAGCTGTCCTTTAGAGCACCAGATCCCAAATCTCTGCAGAGCAGGAAACACAGGAAGATGGGTTCTATCTCAAATCCTCCTGCCTCCCAACCTTTGGGAACAGTCAAAGGACACCTACCTTCACCAAAACCCACCTCCACAGGAAACTCACCAGGGAGCCAAGAAACCAACCATGTCTCTCATGAACAAAATTGTATCTCAACGATTTACAATTTTCTTACAGAACTGTTCATTTGTATTTTATAACTGTTTTGCCTGAATGTATGAAAGTATAGTGTGTACACGCTAGTACCCTCAGAGGCTAGAAGAGGGCCCTTGATTTTCGGATGTGGGTGCTTGGAACTAAACCCAGGTACTCTGCAAGAATAGCAAGTGTTCCCCCTTTTCCACATCCTCTCCAGCATAAGCTGTCATCAGTGCTTTTGATCTTAACCATTCTGACAGGTGTAAGATGGAATCTCAGAGTTGTTTTGATTTGCATTTCTCTGATGACTAAGGATGCTAAGTATTTCCTTAAGTGTCTCTCAGCCATTTGACATTCCTCTGTTGACAGTTCTCTATGTAGATCTGTACCCCATTTTTTAATTGGATTATTTAGTCTTTTGCTGTCTAGTTTCTTGAGTTCTTTGTATAATTTGGAGATAAGTCCTACGTCAGATGTGGGGCTGGTGAATCTTTTTCCATTCTGTAGGTTGCTGTTTTTATCTTGTTGACCACTCCTCCATTGCTGGTGGGAGTACAATCTTGTATAACCACTTTGGAAATCAGTATAGCAGTTTCTCAGAAAATTGGGAATTAATCCACCTCAAGACCCAGCAATACTACTCTTTTGCATATACCCAAAGGATGCACACTCACACCACAGGGACATTTGCTCAACTATGTTCATGGGAGTAATATTCATAAAAGCCAGAACCTGGAAACAACCAGGATGCTCCTCAACCAAAGAATGGATAAGGAAAACGTGGTTCATTTACACAATGGAGTACTACTCAACAGTAAAAAACAATGACATCTTGAAATTTGCAGGCAAATGGATAGGACTAGAAAAAGTCATCCTGACCCAGAAAAAAAAAACTATAATATGTACTCACTCATAAGTAGATAATAGACATAAAGTACAGGGCAACCAGCCTACAGGCCACAACCCCAGAGAGCCTAGGTAATGAAGAGGACCCTAAGAGAGACGTACATGGAACCAGCTAAGAAGGGAAAAGATAAAATCTCCTGAGTAAATTAGAAGCATGGAGGGCAGAGGGATGGGAGTAGGGATGGGGGAGGGTGGAAGAGGAGTGGGGAAAAATGTATAGCGCATCCTTATACAAATTATTAAAAAGATAAGGATTTAATTAAAAAAAAGAATAGCAGTGCTCTTAACCACTGAGAAATCCCTCCAATCCCCTAATGATCTTTAATTTAACCCAGAAGCCCATTAGAATCCAATAAATATGTGGATTCCTTAGTGTAATAACTTTTAAACAAACTAACCATATAAATCTATCACAAGGGAATTTGCCCTTCAAAATGTATTTTTTTTAGACTCCTTATGTTTATCTGTAAACTTAACCTGAGAGATGAAACAGTGGTGTGATGTGGGAGGGTCTTCTGTTTGAGTTGATTTCATTGGTTAATAAAGAAACTGCCTGGCCCATTTGATTGGCCAGCCCTTAGGTGGGCAGAGTAGACAGAACAGAATGCTAGGAAGGGAAGTTAATAAATCGCCATGCCTCTGCTCTCTGGATCAGACATGATGAAGCTCCGGCCCAAGATGGACGTACACTAGAATCTTCTCGGTAAGGCACCATTTCGTGGTGCTACACAGATTATTAGATATGGGTTAATCAAGATGTGAGTAAGAGGCTGGAACTAATGGGCCAGGTAGTGTTTAAATGAATACAGTTTGTATGTTGTTATTTTGGGGCATAAGCTAGCCAGGTAGCCGAAAGCTACCCGCAGCTCCTCACTACAGTGGTAAGGGATCTGGAGCCAAACATCATGGCTTTAAATCTCCTGTAGGGACCTCCGTCCCAGCTCTCTTCCCTGTCCTCACAACTCACCAATTTGCTGTAAAAACAAAGTCAGTTAAGCACACGCAGGAAGTGTTTTGTGCACCAACCACTGCCGAGGCTGTTATCCTTTATGCCGGCTGGTTTTTTGTCGATACCAGCTCGAGTCATGTTGGAAGGAGAAACCTTACTGAGAAAATGCCCCCATCAGACTGGCCTATAGACAAGCCTATGGGGCATTTTCTTGATTGATGATTGATGTAGAAGGGCCCAGGTCACTGTGGGCAATAAAACCCCTGAGCTGGTGGTTCTGGGTGCTATCAGAAAGCAGTCTGAGCAAGCCATGAGGACATGGCCTCTCCATCAGTTCCTGCCTCCAGGTTTCTGCCTTGAGTCCCTGCCCAACTTCCCTGGATGGACTATAAGTTGTAAACAATCTTTTCCTCCCCAAGTTGCTTTTGATCACAGTTTTTAATCACAGGAAAACCCTAAGACCTCCTCCAAACTCTACCATTGGGGAAGAGGAGGATACTAGAATGTACCTTCTATCAATTTATAACACATGAAAACCTTTATTTCTTTAGAACCATTAAATTAATTAATTAATTTTGTTTTTTTTGAGACAGTGTTTCTCTGTAGCTTTAAAGCCTGTCCTGGAACTTGCTCTGTAGACCAGACTGGCCTTGAACTGACAGAGATCCACCTGCCTGTCTCTGCCTCCTGAATGCTGCAATTATATGTGCACATCACTACCACCTGGCAGAATCATTTAATTTTGAAGAAAAAAATGGCATTCCCTGGTTGAGCCGCTCACTCACTTTGCTAGCTTTTGAAAACCAACAACGCAATGAATAGCCCATGAGACTGATTCACAGGTTTAACTTATCATAATGAAAGACAGGAGCTGGGTCAGTGAGATGGGAAAGTAGGTAAAAAGTCAAGGCACACACATGCCTAGATGCAAACACGCACATAGGTATGTACATATGTGCACACACAGACAAGACATGATGTCATGTGAAGCAAAGAAGAAGCTTTCATGTCCCTGTGCTCACTCTCTGGGAAGATGATGGGGACATCTCCTAGGAGACCTGCACTCTGGGGAAGAGGGCAGAGTTTCCCACAAAGGCTATAAGGTGTGGCCCAGACAATCCTAACACTGAACATGAGGGGACTCACAGGTGTCTAGAAGGGGAATCTTTACTGCGATTTCTTAGCATAGACATTTGAAGACCACTCTAAACTAGTAAAGAACAGGACAATCTAAAAAATCTGGCAATGAAATTCCAAGTTTTATAAGTCTGTAATGCGAAGAGCAGAGGGGAGTCCCAGCCCATTATATGCACTTCTACCAGGATAAGGGCCTGCTCAGACCCATCTAGTCTGGAAGACAGGCTGTGCCTATAGTCTGCGCTGTAAGGTGAGCCTAGTCGTTTACACAGAGTGTCACTGAACAGCAGGCCAACTTAGTATTTACTCTAAAAGGCAATGATAGAGAAGAGGGCAGACATGTTCCAGCCCTGAGCGCTCCTCAGTGCTGAGCAGCAGAGTCACAGGCAGGCACTCTCATGGCTCGGTGTTCCCAGGGCCTCCGCCGGGCAAGCAGAAAGGAAAAAAGCCCTTCCAAGTGTGTGAGGACAAGAGTGTACTGTTCCTTCAGTTCTGTGCATGGAAACCAGGGGTTGCATTTCCAAATGAACAGAGCACAATACTACGGAGCTAAGACAAATGAAAAAAGAAATCTAAGAGAGCATTTGGAAGAACATAACATCTGTAAGCTTTAAAGAATCATGTCCCTAATGGCTCCAAGGATTTGAACAGAGTGGGTAACACAGGGCCCAGGATAGGAAGTGGTGGAAACCAAAGGGCAGTCTTTGGTCCTAAGCCCAACACTACCCACAAGCGGCCTGCAGGCACCCGATTACTAACCAGTAGAAAGGAAGGACTCTGACATTGAATTGTTGAGTAAAATGCCCAGTGCTCTCTTTGGGGAAAGAAGGAAGCTGAACTATGAGGCTTGAGGCAGATATTGCCCAGATACTTGCTGGACCAGGACAGGCTAATAGTTTGAAATGAAAGAGGGAGCAAAGGGCAAAGTTGAGGGTGGTCATGAGAAAGGATGGACGGAAGGGAACATGTGATGTGAGACACCTGGAGACATGGACCAGGAGGAAAGAACCGGATGCCAGACAAACACACAGAGAAGGAAAGATGGCTCACTAGCTGTCTTGCTTTCCCTCACTTGAGAAAAGGAACAAGTGCCTCTGCCTGATGGGGAGGAGAAAGCACCCCAGAGCTCTGACCTGTTTCTTAAAACATATCATCCTCACATCCCCCAACCATTTGCCAACTCCCCCACCTACCATCTGGCCCTCTATTGCACATATAAACATTTACTGGCTGAAAACCAAAAGCAGGCACTATGATGTTTGGTTTAATAATAAACATTGCAAAATCAAAGCTGATTTCCTTTATATGCTGTATCAAATTCTTCTCATGCACAGTTTTACACATAAAGTAGGAAAAAATGTCCATGGCTACCGAGCCAATAAACAGAAGACTTGGGATTGAACCTGGGCCCAGTATAGTTCTAGTGCCAGAAAGCAGAAAGAAGGCCTTCATGCGGACAGACCAGCCACAAAATGGAGAACACAGCTAATTTCTACAACCTGAAGCCAAGCTCACTCCGGAGGCAGGAGATGAGAAAGAAGAAGGGTTCAGGCTAGACCTTAGGGCTAGGAGGACGAGGGAGAGTTCAGCTGGATGGTCTTCAGCCTCAGGGCCCTGCTCAGAAGGCAGGGTCAGCTGAAAACCCCGACACTACTCTGACTGGGTAGTGGAGATGCAGTCTGCATGCCTGCTGCCAGGACAAGCTTCTAGAGAATGTTCTCCACCACACAGTGCTCTCCCTAGACAGAGCTCGCAGTCAGTCCTGGAGAAGGTGGTCAGGTTTCCCAGCACATGGTAGGAAAGGTGAGCAGCATGATCTCAGTCGTGCTGCCCTCTCCTCTGAAAGAACCCATAAGACTTGCTCCTCTGGGCATAGCTTGGTCTTCAGAGGCTGGGACAGTAGCAGAGCCAGCTGGATGTCTACCCCCTGGCTGCCAGTGAACATATCCTCAGATAATGTCACTACCAAGGAACTGCTGGTCACCATTACCTGCTATCATTGAGATGACCCTACCCATCCTTCCACGTGACTTCCCACCCACCCACCTGCTGAGACAGGCAGCAGCATGTCCTCCACAAACTTGGAAAAGGGTCCCACGGAGAGAGTCCTGACCAGCAGCTAGGCAAGCTGCTGGGACCTTGACGCCTGCTCTTATCCTTGCCCTCTCTGGATTCTGCTGTTCTACTTTTAACTGACCCCTCAGTTATTTTCTAAGCTTTTTACTGTATTAAATACTGTACAAAAAAAAAAAACCCACAGAAAGCAAACTTGTCATTGGGGGTTTCTTACAGGGCAGGAATCCTTGTAATCACCATGTAAGCATATGACAGGAAAGACTATTACTGCTCACCCTACCCTAATAAACAGACTTTTAACAGCCACAGGTGACGACCAAAGGTGTCTAAGAAAGCAGAGAGCAAGCCAGTAAGCAGTGCTCCTGCATAGCTTCTGCACCAGCTCCTGCCTCCCGGTTCAGCCTAGAGTTCCTGCCCTGCCTCCATGTGAGGATGGGCTGTGCTGCGGTGTAAACCAACAAACCCACCCCCCAGCTGCTTTATCACAGCAGCAGAAATCCCAGCTAAGATGCTGACTTAGTTCCCTGAGTGAGAATTTATGAACTTAAACATATATTCCTGTTGTAACTTCTAGCCTTGCTGAAATTCTAATTACTCCATATTTGGCCATAGTCCTTGTCACATGATTTAGAGGACTTTAACAGCTTCTTAGATGTCTGAACTCATGCAAAGATATACAAGACTCAGTGGGACAGAATATATCTGTGGAATGGAATGAAATTTCTCTTTCCTGGGATATGGGATTTCAAGATTACGGTCTAGGAGACAAGGATGCTCACTGCTAATGGGCCAGTCACCTTGGCCAGCTCTTCCCACCCATACCTTACAAATACCTCTTGACTTCATACTGATGTTTCCAATTCAATCACTCAAACTTATGGCCATGATTTTCCTTTGGCTAGTTCTCTGTTACATCTGTATGCTAAGAATTCTAGTTCTCAAGGACACAAGGGTCGATAAGATTAGGGAATCCACAACTATCCAATTGCTTTACTCTAACTTACATGACAAAGATGCAGACTAAGAACACCACTATTAACCATAATTACTGGGAGTCTGTAAGTCACCTCCACTTTCTGCATATGATGTCAGCATTCTCTTTGCATTTTAAATTCATGTACTATGTGCATTCTTACATTGACAGTATCCACTATGAGAGATACAAAGAATAGAAAAGTATAACCCATGCTCAGAGAAATTCATTCCCAAATTGGCCAACATGAAGATTTCCACATAGAAGTCATATGATCAAAGGATTTATGGAAATGATTTAAAACACAACTGATATGGTGCATTTGCTGGTAGGAGACACTAAAGAGACGAAAAGGGAGACTTGAGTTCAAGTCAGCCTGGGCTACACGAGGCCTTGTCTATAAATAAACAAATGACTAAATACAGGAATTCCCTACAGTAAGTAGAACTGTAGGCAGGCTTAGTAGGAGCTTTCAGATGACAGAATAAAAGTGAACAGAAATTCCTCAATACAGAATGGAGACTGAAGAAAACTGTAACATATTACACAAAACTGTAACATATTATACAAAACCCAAAAGAAAGGCAGGACAAGCACCCAAATAATTACCCCACCTAGGGGAGAGCAGGAAGATAAACTGACTTCTTCTCAGGCCCTGGGGAGATGTATCCAGAGTGCTGAACGAAAAACTGCCCACCGTGTCCAATAAAACTCCCTGAAACTAGCCCCGAGGAAAGCCATTCTCAGAACAAACAGAAAGTGACAGAATCTGTAAAGTACAGACCTGGCCAACATGAAATTTTAAGGAAGCCCTTCAGTCTACAAGGAAATGTCAGCAGATGGTAAGATGAATCCCCAGGAATAAGCTAATAACAGCAGCTAAATGTCACTGTGTGGGTAAACAGAAAAGACTGCATCGTCTCCTCGTTTCTCTCTCTCTAAAACTTCTACTTTAAGAAGATGACACAAAGGGAAGCTAGTATGTTGTATTGCTGTGTCTGTGACATAAAGACACTAACAGTGTCACGATGAAGAGAGAGGCTCAGCAGTTAGGAGCCATGGCAGCTCTTCCAGAGGACCCAGGTTTGATTCCCAGCACCCACGTGGTGGTTCACAATCTTCTGTAACTCCAGTCTCAGGGGACACAGCACCCTCTTCTGGCCTCTGTGGGCTCAGCCTGCACATGCTGCATAGACACATATACAGGCTAATCATCCATAAAATAAATTTTGAAAAAATAATTTTTTAAAAGGGAGAAAATGATACTATGTTGGAGTAAATTAAGTCATTACTAATGTGGAATACGGTTGGTGAGATGATTTAGCAGGTAAAGGTACTTGCTGCCAAGCCTGATAACCTGAGTTGTTATCTGGGACCCCAGATGATAGACAGAAGAGAACCAACTCTTATAAGTTGTCCTCTGACCACACGCATACCAGGGGAATAAAAATGTAACTAATATAAAAGAAATATTGTGACAATAAACATGCATATTATAATCCATAGAGGATTCATTTAAAAAAAAGCTAAAAAGCTAACAAAGGAGCCAGACGTGTGGTGCGCATCTACTGCTCAAGTGGCTGAGGCAAGAGGATCACAAGTCATATCCTGGTCAACACAGTAAGACAAAAACAAACAACAACAACAAAAAACAAAGAACAACCCCCCAGAAGACACATAGACAAATAACAAAAGTCACAGTAAAGCCAATCATTTCAATAACTATATCAGATAGATTGTGATTAAATACTTAATTGAAAAACCAAGTTAAGTTTATGGGATTAAAAATGCAACACTGGCCGGGCCGTGATGGCGCACACCTGTAATCCCAGCACTCGGAAGGCAGAGGCAGGTGAATCCCTTTGAGTTCGAGGCCAGCCAGGTCTATAAGAGCTAGTTCCAGGACAGGCTCCAAAGCTACAGTGAGAAACTGTCTCAAAACAACAACAACAACAACAACAAAAAGTAAGCCCTGTACATTGGGCACTATAGAATATCAATGGCAGTGGTGGGGTGTGCATGCATGTGCTGGTGTGCACACATGTGAAAGTCAAAGGATGTGAGCTCCTCAGAAGCTGACACCACTTAACACTTTTGAGACAGGCTTCCCATTATGCCCTAGGCTTGTAGATTCAGCCAGGTTGGCTGTAGAGCACACTCCAGGGACTGTCCTGTCTCCACCTCCCTGGATTACAAGCACAGACCACCAGGCCTGGCCTTTAAATATGGGCTCTGGGCAGTGAACTCCTTGTAGGTACATTATAAATGAAGCTATCTATCTCCCCAGCTACTTATAAAATACACTTTAAAAATTATTTTTTATTTTGTGTGTGTGTGTGTGTGTATGTGTGTGTGTGCACAGTATGCAAGTAGATGTAGAAGACAGAGGCCAATGTTCAGTGTCTAGTTCAATGGCTCTCTCATTTTTTGATTGATTAATTAATTTTAAAATTATTTTTACTTTATGTGTATGTGTAAGTTGTTACATGAGTGCTTGTGCCCGTAGAGGCTGGAAGATGGCATCAGGTTGCCTGAAGTTGCAGGCAATTGTGAGTTGCCAGATATGGGTGCTGGGAATTGAACCCTGCTGCACTGGAAGAGCAGCAAGCTCTTTACCACTGAGCCACCTCTCTACTCCTCGACTTTATTTTTAGATAAGCTTGGACACAATGACTTGACTGGACAAACTGGCTGGCCAGTAAGTCCCAGGGATCCTCTTGTCTCTACCTTCCAGGGTCACAGTATCCAACTTTCTAGAAAACTTTTTTTTTCTTTTGGTTTTTTGAGACAGGGTTTCTCTGTAGCTTTGGAGCCTGTCCTGGAACTTGCTCTGCAGACCAGGCTGGCCTCGAACTCACAGAGATCCTCCTGCCTCTGCCTTCTGAGTGCTGGGATTAAAGGCATGCACCACCACTGCCCAGCAAAACATTTTTTTTTTTTAGAGAAATCAAAGCCATTCTAAACGGAGAGCCACGGGGTGGAAGCATCTGTTGCTGTAAACTTTAGGTTTTAGTGTGGACATAATGAAGCCTAAATTGATCCAGAGATTCACAGTAGTCATCATCAAAATTAATGGTCTTTGTTGAGGTAGAAGAATAACGAGCTACCTCTAAAACTTACATGGAAAAGTCAAAAAATCAAAAACAAGCCAGGCATGTTGATACATGCCTTTAATTCCAGCATTTGAGAGGTAAAGACGGGCAGACACATCTGTGAATTTTAGGCTAGCTTGATCTACTTAGCAAGTTCCAGGACAGCCAGGGTTACATACAGAAAGACCCTGTCTCAAAACAACAACAACCCCCCAAAACAAACACACAAACTAGGAACAGCCTAAATAATTTTGGAAAATAATAAATTTAGAGGATTTATAGTACTTAATCTCAAAGTTTACAATACAGCTACAGTATTTAAGACAACATGGCTTAGCTTATTAGAAACACATAGTAATGAGGCGGGAAGAATCCTAGAAATGAATAATGAACATCTTTTCAGTGGGGTTATTTTCCACTAATGTATCAAAGCAATCCAACAGAAAAAGAATAGGCTTTTATGAGATAGTGTTTGGACTACTGGATGTCTGTCCACACGCAAAAACATCATTAGATCCTCACCTCATACCATAAGCAGCTATTACTCAAAGTAGATTAGAGACCTAAAATGAAGGCTGAACATAGAGAGCTTCTGGAATTAGGCATATGGGTTAGCTTGGACAATATTTTCTTAGACTTAATATGAAAAGGATGATCTATAAAATAAGAAATGATAACTTGGACTTTATCAAAATGAAAAGCTTCCCCTCTTTACTTGACAGCATTCAAAATGAACGTCTAAGTTACATGCAAGCAGAAAACATACACACAAGATGTCTATCTGATATCCAGGGTGTGTAAAGAAGTCTTACCTCTCAATAATAAAACCCAATGGAAAACAGAGCAAAGTCTAAGTAGATACTTCACTCTGAACAGATACAGCTCTGCAGAAGACAAAGGGATTGCTAATAAGCTTGTGAAAGCTGCTGATATCGTTACTCTTTAGTAAACACACATTAAAAGGAATGATATGACAATTTTATTACAGTGGCTCTAATTAAAAAAGCTGACAGAATCTAAATGTTAAAGAGAATGAAAGAAAGCTGGAACCCTCGTTAATTGCTGGTATAAATTTAAAATGAAATTGTCACTTTGGAAAGAGTTGATTGATTGCCTAAAAACCTAAACAAACTTAACCAATTCCTTACCTATGAATGCGCACAAAGGAATGAAAACATTCCCCAAGGTTTATACACGAATGCTCATAGCGTCATTTTCTACAGTGGCCCATAAATGACAACAGTCTGACTGTCCATCAGATGGTGAATGGGTCAGTAACACATAGCTAACGATACAATGGAAGGACAACTTGTATCCGAGGACTGGAAGACAGTTCGGTCAGTAAAGTGCTTGCTTTACAAGTGTGAGCTCAGGTCCCTCCAAGCCATGCAACAAGACAGACACAGTGGCATTCACCTGTAATCCAGCAAAGGTAAGATGGGACAGGACAGCTTGCAGGCCAGGTAGCCTCGCCTACACGGTAAAGTTCCAGGTCATTGAGAGACCTGAGGAAAGGCTCCTAAGGAATGATACTCAAAGTTGCCCTCTGACTTCCATTTGAATGCACACACACATACACATACATATCCATTCACACAAGCGAACACATCAACTTGTACACACAGGCAAGCACAAACGAATACACGGGCATGCATGCACACACGCACACACAGAAGAATGCCATTCTGATGCATGCTACAGTATAGACTAACGTCCATATTGAAAGAAGTGAGATGCACCAGATTACATACGCTGTGATTATATTTACATAAAATTTCCACTAAAAGAAAAGCTTTAGAGACAGAGCCCCTGCAGTTGCCTGGGGCTAGGAGTAGGACTGGAGATTGTAGTCAGTGAAGTCATTTCAGGATTCAAAGGAACCGGCTACTAGGGCCCGTCAAGCAGCAAGCTCAGAGACAGCGAGGACACAGCGATGCCAAAGGGAGGCAGAAGGAAAGAGATGGAGAAGAAGGTACAGTGTGTTCATGCCAACTCAGAGAATTACCACCAAAGGCACTGTGCACACAACAACCGAAATGTAAACCTAAAATAGAGGGGAAGGTAGAAATACCAAATGTCAATTGAAAACATTAATTCATTAGTCTTCAAATCTTCTCATTAGAAGCAGGGTTTTGCCTGGAGAACAGAGACACAGGCTTCCTTCTTGGTGGACAGAGCTAGAGCTGACACTGCCCTATCAAGAAAAATGCAGGGGCCTGTAAGACAATAGACAATCCCTCCTCTTTTTAAATAAAAATTTCTAGTAAAACCTAAGAAAAGTCATAAATTATCTCAGTATGTTGCAGTCATTTTCTGAGGGTTAGCTTGGCCTTTCCTTCTATAATTTTAAGTGTTGGCTAAAAATATTTCTGCAAAACAAGAATGAAGAGGAAAATGGCAATGGAGGGGGGAAAGGAACTATCCCTGGAGAGGAGTGGGGCCTCTGTCCCCTCTCCCTGTAAAATATTAATATACTTGACACCTGAGCTAGGGAAGGCAGCAGGCTCATGAGGTTCATTCTGGGAAAGAGCCAGAGCAGCCATGGCCACTCTGCATACATCACTAAATTACCAGGACTGCTCCCTACAGTCTGGCAGGTCCAAGGGCGATACTTGGCTTCCTGTTGCCCAGACAGGATGTGAACTCCTCTTTCCAGCACACTTGTGTCATTTCAATGGTCTATTCTTGAGACACGCCTACAAAGGCCACTCTAAGTCTCATGTGTCTCTATATCCAACTTCACCCCATAAGGTTTCAACTACATGCTTAAAGGCTTCAAAAATTAGGGTCTTGGACGCTGTGGGAGCAAATGCCCTCAGGCACTATAGCTATAGAAATTCTTTCCCACTGTAGACGTCCACACAGTCCAGAAAGAATAGATGCCATGAGAGCCTGCTTGAGGCACTATAATAATGCAGTATTATCACAGACATCCTCCAACCTCAGAGGTAGGGTAGAGAGCAAGAGATACCAGAATATATTGCATCTTGCTGGAGTCAAGGAAACTCTGATACTGTGGTAGCTTGCAGGGAAATGTCCCCTATAGACTCATGTATTTGAACACTTGGTCCCCAGAGGTACTATCTGGGAAGTTACAGAACCTTTAGGAGGCAAGAGCAATACCTGAGGGAATATGTCACTAGAGTTGGGCTTTGAGGATTTATAGTCTTGTCTGACTATCTGCTTACACTCTCTGCTTCCTGTGTGTGGTTGAGATGTGTGTTCTTGCTACCATTCCTCAGGATTCTGGACTCTAGCCCTCTGGAACAGAAGGCCAAAATCAACTCTTCCTTAAGCTACCTCTTGTCATGGTGCTTTATCACTGCAGCAGAAAGGTAACTGACAGAGATGCTCAACCCGTTCCATCCTCCTTCAACAACGTGAACTGCTCAGGGGACCACCCAGCGGCCTCAGCACACCTGGCTGTCCACAGCTAAGAGGTGAGAGCAGAAGCCCAGGCTCCAGGAAGCCGGTCCAGGCCACCTTTTCTTTCCCTGCTCCTCTCACCCCAGCACTCAGCGTCTCTGCTGACAAAGACACATTGAATGAACTACTTTTAAGGAAGATACACAATAAGGAGATAGAAGCCACAAGCCATCGCTAACCCAGTCCAAAAGCCAGGAGCTGTTGAAGGAGCAGATCTGTCACCAAACAAAACAGTGAAAAGTTCCTGCCCAAGTAGTATCCCTTAACACATGGAGGCAGACACAGCAAGTAAACAAACAAACCAAAAAACAAAACAAAGAACAACCTGAACAAAGAACTAACAAACTCCTTCTGCTGCTTGGGTCAACTTTCAATTGTCTTCCCCTGGATACCTAATAAAGGAAAAGTATCATTCATGTTACCAGACAACATTGCATACTATAGTAATGACCCCTGATTAATAACTTACATCTGGACCAGGAGGAGTTGCAGAAACCTGATGGGTATAATGGCTTTGGGTCCCCTTTACACTCAGCAGGCGCTACTGAAGGTTCTGAAATCCCAGGCCAGGTCCTCGGTGTCAGCCTCACTCACACCCATGAGCCTGACAGAAGAGGGACAGAAAGCAGCCCTGGACAGCCGAGGCCTAGCGAAGGAACATCCACAGGGTAATACATCCTGACGCTGCTCTCTGGACCCTTGTGCAGGCATCTGGACTGATGGGTTCTCTTCTAGTTTCCTTTGGGTTGCTGTGATAAAAAACACTCTGACCAAAAGCAACTTGGGTTGGAAACAGTTTATTTGGCTTACACTTCCAGGTCACAGCTAATCACTGAGGAAAGTCAGGACAGGAACTGGAGCAGGAACTCAAGAATCTGTAAAGGAATGCTCCTTGCTGGCTGACTTCCAGGCTGACTCCCAGGCTCGTGCTCAGCTAGCTTCCTTATAATAGTCCAGACCTTCCTGTCTATGGATGGTGGTTCCCAGAGCTCCCCCTCATCTGTCAGGACACGGTATAGGTCCACATGACCCAGGTCATCTCTCAGTTGAGACTCCTGCAGATGACTTAGGTGGTGTCATGCTCATAGCTGAAGCTAACTAGGACCGGAACCAAGTGTGCTCTGCACTATTCTGATAGTCAATATTTGACAGAGCCTCTGAGCGGCACTGTTCAGAGTGAATTTGTTGCCGATTAGACAAATGCTGGAGAGAGGAAGAAAGCAGACAAAGCAGGCCGGCCTGGTTGGACATGCCCCCGAGGACTTGTCACTCATGCCTTCGCCCTGCCTCATTAGCGACTAGTCACTGGCCCACTTTGGGCCTCTCACTTGCTCAAGGAAGGTGGACAAACACAGACTGAATTCAAGTCATAAAGCAAACGCCCCCAGACCAACAAATCTAGGGCAAGTCCATCTGAACATGGCTCAGTACTGTGGCTATTTTAAGGCATGATGATGGAATTCCTCTCTGAAAGCAAGGGGCATGTCTAGCTGCTTGCCACCTTATCCCAGAGCTCAGGGCAGGAGCTGGTCAGCACTAGGCTAGCAGGTGACTGTCACAACAATCTGCAATTCAGTGGTGGTGAGTGACACTCCTACCTATGCCATGTGCTCCTGGCATCGTTTCCTCACACCCCCCAGCACAGTCCGGAACTGGTCTGCAGCACTATCACTGGTGCGTGAGCGCTCTCCAGGGCAACCAACCTCCAGTCTCATCAAGAGTTATTAGTAAATGGTCCCAAAACATCAAGTTCCCGCTGATTTTAAGGCACTACATTATATGATTTTCTTCTAAAGGAAAATCTACAAGAAGAAAAGAAAGAAAAATAGTATTGTTTCTTTCCCCCCTTTCTTAAAAGGCTTAGTCCATTTGTAATAATTTATTTTCCTGATGGAACGAAAATTCCACAGGGACCATTTGCTATCTGGATCCTAGTTCTTAACATACAAAGATCTGACAGGTTAACAGCTAAGCGAATGAACAAGCAGACGAGGCAGACACGCACGCATGCACGTACACACACACACACACACACACACACACACACACACACACACACCAGGGCCCTACTGAAACTGAAAACACCTACACAAACCCTACAGCAGTCCACCTCTCAGGAACTTCTAGTTCTGTTTAGTGGCAGGCAGGAGGCAGTGCATACCTGGGCAAACCCACTCACTCTGGGAAGGGCCTCTAGGAGGCGCAATGAAACCGACAGTTAGCTCAACACCTCCCTACTTTGGAAGCCTATGGTGACCCACCCCATCCTTCTGCAGTCCAGGACAGAGCAGCATGACTCCCCAGCACTGAGAAAGCTTCTGGAGGAAACAAGATTCTGCCACACCTGCAGTTAAGTCTAAGTGTTTGTGAAGAATTGAGAGTAAGTACCTATGACCTTATTCCATCACAGAGAACAGTGGATTTTGAGTTTCATAATCAAAATTGATAAGGGCTCTTTTGTTTCCATAATCAAGTCTTGACAGCATGAAGGGATGAAGCAGACCTAAACCCACATTTAAATAAAACAGAATTTGATTTGTTCTTTTTAATTACATAAATAGTTACATCTAAGGTGCTTTAAAAATCCAAATTTCAGTGCACAAAGGCCATGCTCTCAGAGAATAGGACACCTACTTGGCATGGATATCATAGTCTGAGTGGGGAGAGAGCTGTGCCCAGTGTCAGGGCAGAAGGGCAGGTCTCAGTTTTGCCACCAGTCAGCTATATGAAGCTCTGGAAACGTGCAGGCTCCACAAAGCAGCAAAGGACCGTGACCTGCACACCAGAAGCAGTGCTTGGTACCAGAATACACTTGGTAGGTACCACCCAGTGTGGTCTCAGCAGATGCCTGAAAACTAAACAGGACCTCTTTGGAGGTGGAGCCTTGTTGGAGGAAGCATGCCACTGAGCTGGGCTCTGAGAGTTTACAGCCTCATGCCACCTCCACTTCACCTCTGCTTGGTGTTTGGGGGTAAAGATGTGATCTCTCAGCTGCCTGCTCCAGCCAGCTGCTGCCAGGCCTCCCTTACATTAGGAACTTTCCCTCTGGAACCTTTCCTTCTATAAGATCTCTAGGCCATGTGTTTATCACAGGAACAGGAAAGCAACCATCCACCCGGCATTTGGTCTCCTTCTACTATCCATCCTGCCAGCAGGATTTCTACGGGCAGGAATTCTGGCGAAAGCAAGAGTTGCGGAAAACGCTTCCTGAGGTGGCTGACTACATGAGGTCACTTCCTCCTGCATCCTCTGTTCCTGGCTTTCTCCAGTCCAGGTTCCTCTCTGGCCCCTACCTAGTCTTCAAGGTGACAGCATCTTCTGTTCTCTGAACCAGTGCTCACCTTTGCTCTTCTTTCCCAGTGCTCTGTAACACTGAGCAGGTGACCGCTTCTCCTGCTCTCACAGAGAGCTCCCCATAGCTTCCCTCCTGCCTCTGCGGGCTCCTCCACCAGCTCTCCTCCGTGCCCTATTTCCACTTCTCGCAGGCCCCTGAGCTGCTCCCCGACCACGCTCCTCTCCCACTGTTCTTGTTAATCCACTGTCTGGGATTTAACTAATAACAACATGATAAAATTCAAGCTTTATGACTTGAATTCAGTCTGTGTTTGTCCACCTTCCTTGCTGAGGCTGCCTCTCAGGGTGCATATCAGAACAGAATGGACTCAAAAGCAAGCTTCTGAGAAGCTGGGTTACAGGTACACACCACCACACACAGCTGGTAAAATGTTTTTGTTTGTTTGGTTGGTTTGTTTTTTGAGACAAGGTTTCCTGTATAATTCTGGCTGTCTTAGAACTCACTCTGTAGTCCGGGTTGACCTTGAACTCAGAGATCTGCAACCTTTGCCTCCCTGAGATCAAAGGTCTGTGCCACCACCACCCAGCAATGTTTTGATTTTTAATAGGCTGTGGCTGCTAGCCAAGGCGATCAGAGAAACACATATGAAAGGAAGGTGAGTTCGTTCCACGTCCAGCCATATCCAAGCACTCCTGGGACAGGAAGGCTGGGAGTGCTGGAGGCCTAGACAGTAACAGGGGAAGGAAGGGGGGGGGGAAGAACCACCAAAAGGGGGTGGGGAGAGGGAGAGGTTTACAAGGACACAGAGACTGGGACAGTGGCAAGAGGACCAGTGGAATACAAAGTCAAGGCAGTTGGTCAGCTTAGACAGCAGCAGGACCAAGTTCCCAGGAAGATGCTTGAGGACACTAGTTTGGTAGTTACTCCTGGAATGATGGAAAATTATAAAACGTAAGATTCATCCCCATAACTCAGTGAGTACATAAAAACGACCCAGATATTAAGTGTGGATCTGAGTAAATTTCTAAGATGTTAATCTATTTCTACCTAAGACAAAAGTCATCTACACTACATTTTCCTACCACTGAAAGATCACCCCGCTCACCCGCTCACCCGTACAGGGAAGACTGAAGAAAGAGAAATAAGGAGAAGTGACAGACAGCACAGCAGAAGACAGAACTGCAGGGCTAGAGCACAGGACAGCAGCTCCTCACAAACAGCACAGCAGAAGACAGAACTGCGGGGCTAGAGCACAGGACAGCAGCTCCTCACAAACAGCACAGCAGAAGACAGAACTGCGGGGCTAGAGCACAGGACAGCAGCTCCTCACAAACAGCACAGCAGAAGACAGAACTGCGGGGCTAGAGCACAGGACAGCAGCTCCTCACAAACAGCACAGCAGAAGACAGAACTGCGGGGCTAGAGCACAGGACAGCAGCTCCTCACAAACAGCACAACAGAAGACAGAACTGCGGGGCTAGAGCACAGGACAGCAGCTCCTCACAAACAGCACAGCAGAAGACAGAACTGCGGGGCTAGAGCACAGGACAGCAGCTCCTCCATGGGACCAATGCACACATCCAAAATCACTCTGAGGTTTCAGCAGGGACTCCCACCTCCACTTAGTACTTAGTAGCTCTCAAGTGTGGCCAAGTGCAGCCTTTGAACATTCAGATGGGAGGAGCCCTCAGAGTACCTAGTCTGCCGAGCACAGAGAATATGAAAGCATTAGAAAAGAAGAAGAAAGGCTTCAAAGGTAAGCGGGCCCAGACAGCCGTGTCAAAGGCACTTCTTCGAATTTTGGTAAAGTAAAATGTGTTGGAAATGAATCAGAATGCAATCCACAGAATGTAACCGTGCAAACCTTTCATTAATACATTTTAGCTGTATGCAGTGGGCAGCCAGCATTCTGGTGATGAGGTCAGAGCCTAACAATCCTGATTCCCACCCACCTCCCCGAAACAGGCTACAAACAAATCAAAATGAGCTGTCCAGTCCACATGGGCAATCTCACAGAAGGCACTTCCTATAGATTCTACAATGTAGAAGGTATTGACTTGGCCCCTGGGATCCCCAGTGGAACCATGTCAATACATCCCACAGATTAGAGAAGGCAAGGATTGGGGCTTCTTCGTGATGGCCGCCACTTACTGTAAAAAGGGGACTCAACAGACGACTAGAAAGACATTCCCTGTGCCCCACCCCTCCATTCGCAGAAGCAGAGAAGACAGACTAAGGGACATGCCTCATTGCTCAGGCGATCTCAGTCAGCGGCAGATGAGATCGGATCTGAAAGCCTCTGCATGCCAAAGCTACCAAGCTAGCCACATCTTGGCATGTTGGCTGTGGTCTTTGGCAGGCCATGCTGAGCAGAAACAGTGAACTCTGGAGCAAAGAGGGCCTTCCTTCTCAAAGAGTTTAATACGATTTGGAAACTACCGATTTACTTTCAACACATACAAAAATGGGTACGGACAGCAGTGGGCTTCCAGGCAAACCCCTTCTGAGAGCTACACCTCAAGGTTTAAAGGTCTTGAAAATGAAAATAGGGGGCTCCAACGTTCACTGTGTCAGAGATGGAGACTTGTGTCTCCTCTGTCATTCAAAGCACTACTGGACTACCACTCCCAGAGGAAGGGGACGGGCCTCCAGGCCTCCCATGCAAAGCCGAGGGAAAAACCAGATACCTACTGTGGATCTTCATGCACATCTATCCTGCAGCACAATGTCAAAACAAGGACAACTGAAGAGATGGCAACAGAACCAGCACGTTTCTCACAAGAACAACACAAAAGGAAAACAGACGTCAATGCATTAGAGAGTCATCCTTTCCATCCACATTCTGCAACCCTTCTAAGCTTCTCAAAGGCAGTCTGGGGAGAAAAGGTCCTGGCCATCACACACGTGTGCAGGAAGCTCTTGGGAAGGGAAAATCCACTTTTCTGAACCATTAAACTATTGAAAGGAATTCTGTGTGTTGGAGTCTCCTTGACAAAGTGGAGAGGAAGCACCATTCATGTGGAGGAGGGGCATCCGAGACATGGCTCCACCAGAGTCACTAGTCCAGCCTTGGAGCTCCCTACTGGGAATTCATACTCACCCAAGGGTCCCCCTGTCTCCTCTCCTACCTCCAAACCTCACAGGAAGTCAGGAGAGTCAGATGGAGAGAACACAGAAAGAACCAATGCTCATCATTTTTATAAAACAATCCAACTGTAGCACATAGTGTATGTGTGTGTGTGTGCGTGTGTGTGTGTGTGTGTGTGTGAGCATGCATCTGTTGCACTCTACCTTGTTTTTTGAGACACTGACTATTACCGAATTTGGAGCTTACTATTTAGGCTAGACTGGCTGGCCAGCTAGCCCCTGGGATCCACCTCCACTCCCCAGAACTGGGATTATTGGCAATGCCTGGTTTTATGTGTAGATCTGGGTATTCATGCTTGTGGGCAAGCACTTTACCTGCTGAGCCACCTCCCCAGTTCTGTAATTCATATTTAAAATCGCCTGTTCTAACAACTGAACCAGAGACAGCATATAAAAAGACCATTTTCCTTCTTGGGAAGTGGATTTAAAAACACGACAACAAAAAGAAAGCTTACCCATTTTTGAAATAGAGGACATGGGCTCTCTGAAGTCCTGTTTCTAGGAAAAAACCTAGTTCTTGATCGTGGGGAGCAGGGCCAGGCTTAGGGCTTCTGTTCTGAATATTAGTAAGTATTACCTAGAAGGGGAGAGAATTGGAAAACTAATCAGATACAGATCAATGCCACCTTCCTTCAAACCCTAGCTCCAAACACAATGTAAGACTTGAACAGCCAGCTTCATCTGGCAAAGACAGATGCAGTGTCCAAGAGCAGCATGAGAGGATGATGTCTGTGGTGGGAGGGCATCCGGCAGCCCTGGGAGGGGGGGCATCCGGCAGCACTGCAGAAGGCTGGCTCGTGGCGCTCAGAGCATGGGGTCAACAGAATCATCAAACAGAGAGTATCTGCTAAATGCCAACAGTTACCAGGGAGGCTGAGTCAAGCAGAATCAGGTCTCAGCAAAGAGCATAAAGTCATTATCTACCAATGGCTCTGGTCAGGCAGGCAGTCACACTCCTCCACCGAGAGCCAGCAAGTGACAGAGTTGACATTAACTGTGGAATTCAGCAGAAGACAAACTCCCCAGGTTGTAGGCTCAGGCTGGGAGGCTGAGTGGCACTCATCTATCCTCAAAGAAAGAGCTGAAGAAAAAACGCTCACTCCTTTTCCTCCTGAGCATGGCCTTTTGTGCCACGGATACCTTGTACCATGGATAACCAGGTTGAAAAGATTTAAATCTTTAGCTCTGAATAAAAAAAAAAAAACCAGAACAGAAAAGGCTGCCAACTCATCAGATGAGAGACTTGCGAGCTGAGTTCAGAGTGAACTGTAAACACACATCAGCGAACAAAGCATGTCTCAGAGAGGACCAGACTCACAGTGCACTTAAAAACCACACAGGTGCTCTGCAGACATGCTGTTCACGTTTTCTGAAAGTCAGCAGCTCCCAAAGGCTTTGAATTTACTCTCCAAAGAAAAGCGAAGCAATTGCTGGTTCTCTAAGCTACGAACTTCCCTTTGGGAACAAAGGAAAGAATGTGCCACCGCTGGAGAACAAAATCCAGATGGTTGTGTCTACACTACACTACACCTTAGCAAAAGTCCCTGGCTCTTTCCCTCCTCTGTAGTGTTTCTTCCTGCAGGGACAGCACTTCCACTCCACTGCAGGCTTCTCCTCCTCCAGTGTGTCAAGTCAAGGGTCACAGAGATACACAGAGTCATGTCCTAGGCACTTCCCCATTCTCTCTTATGTCTATCTTGAGATAACAGCATCCATTTCTATGAGTTTCAAAACACTCTGGCATGTGACCAGCTCTCCAGTTTAATTTCTGATCCAGGTCTTCCTCTGGTTTCCAGACTCATGCAACAACTCTGCAACTTGGGGGTCCAACACTGAAACTTTCCAGTTACCCTTCAAGTTCTTTTGACAATGGCCTTTACTTTTGAAATGCTACATTATTCAAAAGCAAAAGCAATTCAGTATTGTCCAAAGAAAATTAAAAACTGCCTTACAATTCTACCATAAAGTAATAGCCCACGCAACACCTGCTGAGTAACAGTGCAAGCATCTCTGTGCACATGCATATTAAGCAGTGACAAAATCATTTTACAAAAAGAAGCCATCTTATAAATGCTAGTTATAACTTGACAGAAGTAACTGAAGTAGTCACGGGATGAGAAATCTCTTTCCCAGTAGAACGGATCAAGCTTGGCTTTTATATATACCAGGCAAGCACTCTACCACCAAGTTACATTTCCTGCCCCAGAAAAATAATTTTGTTCACATAATTCATTAAAAGTTCCCCTAAAGTTAAATACTAAGTTTATTATATTTACTATACTATATGTACATTAATATGTGTGTATAAAAACTATACACATACAAGGGAAAAGGGAACACAATTATTCTTTTACCTTCATATTTCAACTTTATATAGTAACTAATGACACATGACACAGATGCTGAGATTAGTATATTCATGCTTTCTATTTTGACTTTTCTTCATCTATTTTTATTATATTATTATTTTTAGATTTAAGATTCCCAGTTTCGTTATATCACCATTTTCATATTGCTATGTAAATATGCCTGACAGAGAGATATATGGATAGATAGATAGACAGACTGACAGATAAAGATATAGTTGAATGCCTATTTTTTATTTGTTTAGTTTGGTATGATTTTGGTGATGTAGACTGAAACCAGGTCTTTGTTCACACTGGGCGATCACTTTACCACCAAGCAGCACTCATTCCTATGTGCAGAGCTGGTAACTATGGTTTTGTAAAAAGTTCAGAGGTCAGGTTGTACAGTCTTCCAACGTGATTCACTGACTTCAAGACATGTTTTGGCTGTTCTGGCTTACCTGAAATTTCACATAAATTTCTGAACCTTCTTCAAAAAAGTGGATCATATTTTGATTGTTACTGGATCTGTTTCCAGAAAGTTACCATGTTAAAGGACTGAGAGCTTCAATCCATGAGTATGAGGTATCTTTTCAATTGCTGAGAAGTCCTTTTCTATTTAACACTTTTTGCCACATGAATTCCTATGGATTTTAGTCTTTTGATGTTAGTAGACATGCTCTAATTTTAACTTTATGATCATTACTTGTTAGTGTATAGAAACACATGACTTTGTGTTCTAGTCTTTATATTCCATAACTCTGTTGAATTTGTTTATTAGTTTTGACAGATTTGTGCATGTGGATTTTATGTCTATACAATCGCATATCTGGCAAGAAATTTCCAGTCTAGATGTCTTTTATTGCTTTTGTTGGCCTAAACACAGGGAAAAATTCCTAGTAACATATCAAATGAAGTAATTAAAAAATAATTTTCTTGGGGGACTAGACCCTATTCCCAGGCTGAGTAAATTCTCACCCATTTCTAGACTGTTGGCTGTCTTTTCCCATTAGCCACAAAAAGATGTTGGGTTTTACCAAATGCTTTCTTTGAATCTATTGGAACAGTTTCTTTATGTCAACACACTTCCTGAACTGTACATCTCTTAGTCATGGCTATGATCCTTCCTAGAGAAACTCCTCAGCTTCTAACAGGTTAATGTTGAAAAATGTATCATAAGTTACAAGAGCATTTAATACACCTAACGGCCATTACAGCTTGGCCTACTCTACCTTGTACATGCTCTGAATACTTACAATAAACTACAGGTGAGCAAAACTGTCTCATGCAAATTCATTTTGTGATAAAGTACTGACCAGCTCACATGACGTACTGGATGCCTGTGCACGAACACGCTGGCAATGCAGTACAGAGTGCACTCGGGTGTCTGCTCCTCCTGAAGCTGATGTGAATTCACACTGGCCCAACATTATTCTCTGGCTTCAAAGTGGTCCTCCCACACCAAAGTGCTCCTCATGCTGGCTGAAAGCCTGATCCTCTTGAGGAGGCAAGGTTCCCAAGGATGTGTTCTGCAGCTTCTTCATTAGGGCATCCTGATGCCAAACTGCCAAATGTGGGCACCATAAAGCCAAAGCCACCAAATTCTGCTACCTTCCGGGGCTGCAACTTGCCCCTTCTTTCAGTGCGTCTACGTCAACCTTCCAGTTGGTTTCCCCCCACTGCTTGAGCAGTGGTTCTCAACCTTCCTAACACTGAGACCCTTTAGTGCAGTTCCTCCTGTTGTAGTGATCCCAAATTATGAAATTATTTTTGTTGCTACTACATAACTGCAATTTTGATATTATTATGGATCATAATGTAAATGTCTGTGTTTTCTGATGGTCTTAGACGACCCCTGTGAAAGGGTCATCCAATCTCTAAAGGGGTTGCAGTCCATAGGTGGTGCGGGAGAATTGTCTGTAATCTGTCAATTATGTTTTAAATAAAACACTGATTGGCCAGGCAGGAGGTAAAGGTGGGAAAACCAGACAGGAAGTAGAAATGATGTAATGAGAACAGGAGAACTCTGGGAAGGAGGAAGTTGATTCCCCCTACTCTTGCCCAGACCACCGAAACAACAGGATGTGATCTGCCCCACTGAAAAAAGGTACTGAGCCACATGGCTAACATAGATCAGAAAAAATGAGTTAATCAAGATGTGAAAGTTGCCAGTGAGAGGTTAGAGCTAATGGGCCAATCAGCTTTATAACTTAAAAAGATCTCTGTGTTATTTCTTTGGGGCTTGCCGGCTGTGGGTTACCGGGCGGGACAGAAATGACCAACAAGCAGGCCTGGCCCCTCATTGTTACACATAGGTTAAGAACCACTGGCTTAAGGTTTTCTTTAATTCCCTTTTACAATTTGGAAGCATAGCTGGATGGGGTCTTGCCCTGAGGGCACCACTCCATTTATTCCATCCAGCATTAGGCTTTTCTTTAAACTTCATCTCCTTGAGCACAGGACTTAGCTCCGTTACACTTCCTGGTGCTCCTTTTCTCCTCAAACTGGACATTTTAAATTTTTTTCCTTGCTCAGCTTGTTCCTTTTCGCTACAGGTCTGAATAAGACTGAGCACTAATAACCATAAGGCAGAGTCAATAGTAGGCTGCTTTGAAATCTCCTCTGCCAAGGCTACTGATCTAAACTTTAGCCATAGGCAGATTTTTTTTTTTTTTTGGACAAGGGCAGAAAGCTGCCACATTATCACCAAAATATCACAAGAATGGTCTCTCAGCCACTTATTAATATTCTCCTCTGAAACCTCTCAAGCCAGGCCATCAAAATCTACACTCTCTCAGCACCACTGACTTCCACACTCCTAGTAAGCATCACTTAAAGCACTCAACTGCTTTTCTAGTCCAAAGTTCCAGCGTCAACATTTGGCCAACAAAGAGCATGATTGGACCTGTCACAGCAAATCCGCCCCCAGTACCAATTCCTACCTTAGTCAGTACTCCATTGCTGTGATGAGAACCATGACCACAGCAACTCTGATAAAGGAAAGCATTTAACTTGGGCTGGGACTGGCTTACAGTCTCAGAGTCCATTATAATCAAGGCTGGGCGTGGGATGAGGTGCCTGGTGGCCAGGTGTGTGTGGCGTGCAGGCAGGCATGGTACTGGAGAAGTAGCTGAGGGTTCTACAACCAGATCCACAGGCAGGCAGCAGGAAAAGGGAACCACCAGGCTTGGAATGGGCTTCTTGAAACCCCAAAGTCCACCCACAGTGGCAGTCTTCCTCCAACAAAGCCACAGCTCCTAATACTTTCAAATAGTGTCACTCCCATGGTGACCAAATATTAGAATCTATGAGCATATGAGAGTCATTCTCATTCAAACCACCACAAAGAGGCATTAAAATTTGCAACAAAAAATTTAATCATATTCACTATATGAAACTGAACCCTAATCTTGATTTGTAAGTTAATTCTTCTGAAATATGAAATTATGGAAAACTGAAGTCCTCGATGGGGCATTGAAGTTTTAGCTGAAGTTCAGCGGCTAAGAGTATGTATTGCTCTTGCAAAAACCCAAGTTTGCTTCCCGGAACCCACGTCTGGGAGCTAACAACTTGCCTACAACTTCAGTTCCAGGAGATCTATACTACTTTCTAGCCTCCTTACACACTGCACTGCCATGTATGAATCCACACACAGACACAAAGACACATAATTAAGACAAAAACAAAGTCATTAAAACAAAATACAATGCAATAAAAGATTACACAGCAATAAAAAGAACCAATGCATGCTGCAACACAGAGATCTGGAAAGCATTATGCTAAGTCAAAGAAGCCCGTCACCGTAGATCACACATTATATGACTTTATCCGAAATGTTCAGAACATGCACATTTATGGAAGCAGGAAGCTTAGCGAGAGTTCAGTGCCGTGAGAATAGATAAATGAGGAGTGACTGCTGGTGGGTACAAGGCTTCCTTTGAGATTGATGAAGATACCCTGGGACTAAATACTAGAGATGTTCACACAGCTCCGAATGCAATCAAAAATGTTGAAGGCACTATTGTGTCTGCAATCCCAGCTACTTCAGGAGCTGAGGCAACAGGATGGTGAGTTCAGGTGCCATCCTATCTCATATACATTAACAAATAGATAAAAATGAAATACACAGAATCATCCATTCGAATGGATGGACACATTGTATACAGTGTGTAAATCATATCTCAGCCACACATCCTCACCTACTGTGTGCAGAGGGCTGCGCGTACTGCAGAGCAAGTGTGTGGATGGCAGGGCAAGTTGTAGGAGGTGACTCTTTCCTAGCACGTGAGTCCGGGGGATTGAACTCAGGACTTCTGGCTTTCCAGCAAGTGACTTTCCCCATTGAGCTATCACACTGGTCTAATACTAGTCTTTAAAAAAACAACAACAACTAAGCAAATATGGGGGAAATGTCAATTCCTTTAATAATTTTAAAATGTAAACTAAGCATGCAAGACACTATGTTCACTTTGAAAATAATTTTGCAACAATTTGTCAAGAGGAAGAGCAACGCCTTATCTCCTGCTTGAGCTGCAGACATTGAGAGGTGCGAGTGTTGGCTGACAGCCCAGGACATGGGAAAGAGAATGGTAAAAAATATCCCCACTTCTGAGAATTTGCCCCTAGGAAATGCTGTGTAAAGCAAGGGAAAAGCTGCCTGGAGGAAGCTGCCAGGTCAGCCCCAATAGGAAGACATCAGCTGGAATAGTCTACAACCATGAAAGTGATGTCAAGTCTAATATCAAAGTGAAAACAAGACAGACAGGAAACGCTTTACTGGCCGGGAGGCGGGGCGCACACTTGGAATCCCAGCAGGGGCAGGTGGATCTCCGGGTTCAAGCTAACCTGGTCTAAGGAGAGAGTTCCCAGGACAGCCAGGGCTGCACAGAGAAACTCTGTCTCAAAAAAACAAGAAAAAAAAAAAAAGACTACTTTCCTGTTTGGAAGGAAAAGGCATTATAGCAAGGCACAGCCGTGAACACCAGTAACTGCTCCTCTCTGGTTACTGGCCCGTCTGGAGTTCTAAGAATGTTATGGAGTACACAGGTCCAGGCAGTCAGATGTCAGGCTCAAAATCACAGGTGCAAGAGCAGAGGCTGGCCAGTTCCTTTCTGGACACTGGCATAAGGAAGTGTTCGTGTGCTGGCCTGTGCTCTAAGCTGGAGAGAATGATGGAGACAGACGGTGAGGAGGACATTGTCTCTTGGCTGTCTCACATCTGAAAGCCACTTCAGTGGCTTTATGTGTTTACCTCAAGCCCTGCCTCTCTCAGCAGCTTGAATTCAAGACACACAGCGACCTTAATCTGATCCAGCTTTGGATCCTTCTCACTCAGCTGTGCCACTCGAGCTCCCTTGCATGGCAGACATCATAACTCAAGTCATGACCTATGGTCTCTGAGAAGCTAATTGAGGAGAAGGAATCTGGGCGGGGCTCCGCAATACTTGGGGACCTGGTATTTCTTCTCGGAACTATAGCACTAAAATGGCCCCTAAACAGTTACAGATGCCCTGCAATGTAGCTTTGGCTTCTCTTCCAAAATTGGGTGTGAAGAAATGAACTGTCAGTGGAAGGCAGAGTTCCACCTTGGCCCTGCTCCTGCTCTAGAATGCTACCAGCTGGCCAGGCTGTATATGC
This sequence comes from Arvicola amphibius, assembly GCF_903992535.2. NCBI lineage: Eukaryota > Metazoa > Chordata > Mammalia > Rodentia > Cricetidae > Arvicola > Arvicola amphibius. The sequence goes on along the minus strand of NC_052053.1, from coordinate 80,171,993 downwards.
AAAGCCCAGAGACAGGATGACTTCATGTGCCAAAAAGCAGGGCTTGGGTTTGACAACAGGATGAGGTCATCTTTATCTATATCACTGCACCACCAGAAGGGCCTAACAGAACAGAAAACTTTACTGTTGGCACGCTGCCACTATCTGAATATAAACTAATCAAAGCCACCATATGTCACTGTTAATGCTATTTGCTTGGATTTGATTAGTCTGATCAAATTATTTTACACACAATATTTGCTATATTTTATTCTCTTTCAGAAAACAAACTATCAGAGAACATCATTGGTCCAGATCTCTATAACCTTAATTTGACAAGGACAACCTTAACCAAACACTGAACACACGGCTTTCATTGACTCATCTCCCTTGACCCTGCCTCCACATTTGGGGCCAGCACCCAGCTACCTGGCATCCCACCATCCCTGGGAATGCTGGATCTCAAAACCTTTGACATTAGACAATTCTAGTCCTACTTGTCTGCTGTGAAAACAGAAAGTGAAGCACAAATAAATGAACAGGCTAAGGTCCATCTGGGTGTAAAGAACAATCCAGAACCCAGGAACAGGAAGAACAGACTTCAGTACAGACAGAGCAATCACATGACCCCAAAAGGATACTTTATAAACTTGTCTCTGTGTTCCTAACTAGACAATGTGCTTGTAATCATCCAGATTTTCATCTAGACACCTGGACCGTTTAAAGGCTGTAATGAACACTATGCTAACATTTGCTGCATGCTAGCAATGCACTGGAGAATAATACTATATGGCAGTTCCTACGGCTGTTTATAGATGAGGCTACGGGACACACACAGGCTAGGTGGCATGCCTCTAAGTTCCCCAGCCAAGCGGAGTCTTGACCAGGACTCCAGTGCCAACTCACTCCGTTGTGCTGCTCTACTGCCTCTCACAGCTTACGCCAGCAGACTCAAGAGGAAGACAAGCTCAGACCCCTTTCAGAAGCGCCATTCACTGCCCCTCTGTACGGGCCCTACACGGATGAACAAAAAGACCAACTGCAGGCAGATTCAGAGAATGGCAGAGCCTCAGATTTGGAAAACCGTTAGCCACTACAGTAACCTTAAGAGTTCTCCCAAAGCTTTACTGTTAATGAATGAACTTAAGAGCCAATTCTTATAAATAAAATGACAATAAATCCTGGCAAAGAGCAGCTGCCTCACCTCAGGGTGGCAGGAGGGCAGGAGAAGCCACTGTGCACTGCCTCCACCCAGTGCCCGGCAAGGCGAAGGCGCATCAGATCTTCCTGGGACGACTCGAAGGTAAGGCACTATGTGTCCCAGGCCTGCCCAGGCTTTTACTCCTCTCAGAGTCAATTTCTGTTCTCACTCCAGCAGAACTCTTTAAAAGTTCAAAAGCAAGTCAACCGAGTTCAAATTTTAAAAACAAATAAGGTCAATGAAACCCTAAACTCCCAGGCAGCCCAGTTTCCCCAGTTTCTAGACTGCCCAACATAAAACGTCTTGAGTACCGACTGCAGTCAAAACAGATGTTCGGCTTGGTCAACCTCCCTCCTTGCTCAAGTCTGGGCAGGTCCAAAGTTTCCATAAAGGAAATGGTACTGAAAAATCAGAGCCAGAAAGAGCCATGCAAAGAGACTGGGATCTGATGGAGGCAGGAGACAGTGCTTGCCTGGGACCCTGGGGGTCGGGGTGCTCACAGTCCAGGAGACAGTGCTCGCCTGGGACCCTGGGGGTCGGGGTGCTCACAGTCCAGGAGACAGTGCTCGCCTGGGACCCTGGGGGTCGGGGTGCTCACAGTCCAGGAGACAGTGCTCGCCTGGGACCCTGGGGGTTGGGGTGCTCACAGTCCAGTACTGCGGAGTACTTTCTACAAGTGGGTGTGGCGGGTGTGGTAGGTGGGAGGATGACAGTTCAGTTACACACAGCAGCCTTGAGATGAACTGGTGAGGTTAGCCCTGTACTGGGTGTCAGGAAAGAGCTGGTTTCTAATTGGCCAAACTTGCTGGATGTCCCGGGGCCTTAACTTTCTTTTCAAAACCTAACTCCCTTAAACCAAAACAGAAGGAAGTGGGGAAGAGGTTGGAAGGGAGGGTTTTTTTTTTTTAATTCCATGGCTATGGGTTGCCTTGCTGTCCAGCTGAAGAACACATCAGTAACCAGGGAATTACTACAGAAGGCAAGAGACCCCTCCACCACTTCCTGTGTCACTGTAGACACACATGACAAATGAATCCCTCTCTCCCTGTCAGGGAAGGGCAGCTCCACAGTGGACACCTAGATGGTGAGCTGAGAAATGAAGGTCTCTGAGCAAACCAAAATATATGGTCAGCAGCAGAGCTCAGTTGGGACAAACTGGGTTTTCTACAGCCATGTGCCAGTCAGGGCAGGTAGGCAGGATCAGGCTGCATGATCATTTCCCTGACAATCAATGATGAAAACAACAAAATTCACTCCTCACAGAACCTTCCAGTGGGACAGCCTACTGGTCAGAGAGCCACATCAACCTGAATTCCCCAAACCTGTGTCTTACAGTCATGGTTAGTCAGGCCTGGGTCAAATGATTCTCCGCAATTCCCAGCCACTCCTCAGTTTCTTCTTTCCCTGCTCAGAGACAAAGTCGACTCTCCCCACACCCATGAACACACTGTGAAATGATTTCTGTAAGAATTACTTCCCAGCTGTATACACAGGGGGGAAAAAAGGCTTGGGTAGTTTCCTCTACCCTCTAAGCATTATGGAAAAACACGGCCTTGAAACCTCATGGAAAGCAAACCTTCTGATCACGTTCAAGTCTTACAAGGTTGGTTATTGTTTCAAACAATCCCACAGGTGCATATCTGTCAGGCTTTGGTTAGACCACAGGAAAGTGCCACAGAAGAAATGGTTAGTGTCATTACAAATTAGTGACACCAAGAATCTAGTATGTTTCTGGATCCAGACTGTCTTTATCCACGTGACCTTATAGAGTTTTTGTAAGAACTTCATGAGGCAGGACTACTTTTATGAGCTTTTTATAGATAGGGAAATTGAGGCTGAACTGTGAAGGAGTTTAGTAAAGAACAGACTGGAAAGACAGGGATCCTTCTGAACAAGTATATCCCTGACCACATACATCCCTGACCCCATTCCAGACTCCCTCCCTAGACCGGACCCTGGTCCCATCCCTGGCCCTGACCCCATCTGTGACCCATTCCCTAACTCCATCCATGACCCTGTCCCTGATCCCATCTCTGGCCCCATCCCTTACTCCATCTCTGACTCCTTTCCTGGCCACATCCCTGGCCCTATCCCTGACCCCATCCCTCCTCCAGCCTCCTCTGCTTACTCAGTCTCTGCTTGTATAACATTCTTATCAGCTGCCATTTTTCCTTCCCCTGAGACAGACCAAACATTTGACTGCTAGGGCCTCCCCAGACAGTCTCTATTCCAAAAGGACTAGTTAAGAACCTGGCAAGCCTCTACCATACTATCAAGGTAAAGCTGCCCAAACTCCAGCTAAATACCTGCTGGTATGAAGATCACGCAAAGATATGAGTCTAAACCAGGAAAACAAGAATGACTGGCCAATCCCAGTGTGCCAGAGGTATGGACAGCCCTTACTGTCGTATCTGCACAAACACACTGACCCACTTATTTTCATAGTTGCCATACCTATGACCATTTTCTCCATAACTTTCAGGAATGCAAGCGGAGCTTGCGGGCAGAGGCAGACACATCAACGGTGCTCCGGAGGTAGGCCACAGCTACCCATAATCCAACTCGGGTGCAGAGCTGGGGAGGAGACTGGCTGGAACAAACACACGGTTCCTACGTACCCTTTCGATCTCCTGGAGGTACAAGAGTGCGATGTCCCCGGCTTTCTCGTAGCAGGTGATGACATCCTGCTCCCGGTCCACATGGAGATTACTGGTTGAGGATGACACAGGCAGCTTCTCTAAACAAAGTCCTAAGAGCAAAGCAAAGTCAGAAACCAGATGAGTTGGTTTTCATGGGACTTAGTTTTAGGTTTTGGAGGGCCAGAAAATGGTCTGTGACCTAAGAGGCTGATGGAGAAGTGGATCCTCCGCCCTGTTCTCCTTGAATTGAGACAGGGCCTCCCTGTGCAATACTGGCTGGTCTGGAACTTCCTAAGTAGACCAAGCCAGTCTTGAACTCACAAAGATCCACTTACCTCTCCCTCTGCTTCTCAATTAAAGGCATGTGACACCACACTCTGATTGTCCTTTCTCTTAAAGACAAATGGAGCATCAAAATGAAGCATCAGAAGGAATATTTACAGTGGCGGAAGAGGCCACTCACAATACACAGCCGCCTATTTCAGGTTGACGCTCAGTGAGACCTTGAGAGGGCCCTTCACCACGAGCTCTTCAGTCCTGATGACTATGAGGGTCATTTTTATACATCAGCATCACCAGGCAATGGGGTGCACTAGGACGTTTGAACAATTATTCTGGGTGTGTCTGTAGGCTGTTTCCCTTCCCTAAGTGGGCAGGCCACTTCCAGTCACCTGAACAGAACAAGACAATAGCTGGGATAGAGCAAAGCAAGGCCTTTCCTGCCTGAACAGCAGCATTGGCTCCTCTTAGCCTGGGGCTCGCTGGCTCTCAGACTGAAACCTATGCCTCTGGTCTTCTGGTTCCCAGGCCTTCAGAATGGACTAGAAGCACACCAGCAGATCCCTTGTGGTTCTAACAGTCAACTAAAGGTCTTACCTCCCACTGACCCTGTCCCAGGAGGGTCCTAACTAATACAAAGACTCACTCAACAATGCCCAAAGGTCTTCAACAATTCTTAAAAATGAGCGAATCTGGCTGCTCTTGTTTACAGCTTAAGCGTCCCCAAAGGCCTTTTATGTTAAAGGTGTGACTCCCACAGTGGTGCTGCTGGGAAGACATGGAATCTTTTAAGAGGTGGTAGCTAGTGAGACATCTTTGGGTCACTGGGGCATGCCTTGAAATAAGCTCTCAATGCTCTGAGGGAGCATCACTTAAAAACTAGGAAATCTTACCACATTCAGACTAACACTCAGTTCTGGACAAAAAGACAACCCAGAACATTGTCTGGAGGCATTTTTCTCATAGAGGGGCAAACAACCCTTTACCAGAGGAGAGTTCAGGATTGAAATGTGCAAAAGCATGAGAGGCTGAAAAAATACAATGTGAGAATGAGCAGACTTGTTTTGGTTTTTCTAGACAGGGTTTCTCTGTAGCTTTGGAGTCTGTCCTGGAACTAGCTCTTGTAGACCAGGCTGGACTCGAACTTACAGAGATCCGCCTGCCTTTGCCACCTGAGTGCTGGGATTAAAGACATGTACCACCACTGCCTGACAAGCAGACACTTCTTGAGCCCAGTGTCCACCAACCTTCAACTGGCCTACAGAGATCAGTCTTTAGCCACCAAAAGGCAGCAGGAGAAGACATGGTGGGGGTGGTGTGGCAGAATTTTACAATAGGCGTTCTCTGCCTCAAGTGCCCAATGACATGATATACATTCTAGCTCATTTCAAAGTCTGAGAGTCTGAAATCGGAAGAGGCAGATTAATTCCCCTTCCAGTCGAAGAAGAGGAGACCTGCCATGATCAGGAAAGTGATTCGTCCCAAATCACGCCAGGTACTAATTTTCCAAGTGGGGACCCCACTCCATGTCTTTTCATGGCTTGCTAGCTCATTTCGTTCTCTTGCTAACATTCCACTTACCTACCTATCTTTGAGTGGTTAGCTTGATTGCTTAGTTTTGGCTATTGGAGAAGTTAAAAACACACATGTGTAGGATTGTTCTGTGGACATATTTCAATTCAACTTAGTAAATACCAAAATGTGCGCCTTCTAGCTCACATGCCAGACTATGCTGAAGACACAGTCTTGGGAGAAAATGCGCCACACTTCTTCTCGCCTTCCGACTCAGACCAAGAGTCGCTGCTTTCCAAGGTGCAGGACTGAGTGAGTTCCTGGCGCTCTGCTTGTGCCCAGCACTGGTGTTGCTGGCTCTGGGAGTCAGTCAGTCTGGCAGGTGCACAGTGGCATCTCGCTCCTGTCTTACTCTGCATTCCCTTTCGCATGCTTATCTGCCACCTGCATGTCTTATCTCAAGTGCTGCCTGGTTAAAATTTTTGCTCTTTTTCAATTGGTGTATTTAGGGATTTCCAGTTTTGAGTTTTAAGTATTCTCTGTATGAGAATGAGATTAAAATTAATTAATATTCAAATGAGAGCCCTTTATTATAAATATTTCTTTTGTAAATATTTTTTCTCAAAATCTAAGACTTCTATAGAGTATATTCACAGATATGTTCATCTGTGTGTAAGTGAGCACAGAGATCAAAATCAGGTATCTTTTCTACCTCTCCATATCACTTTTGAGACAGGGTTTCCTCACTGGACCTGGGGCTTGCCATTTCAGGTAGACTGCAGGCTGGCAGACCCCAGGGCCTTGGTGCTGGAGCTGTAAGCAGTCGCCAGGCTTTTCTACAGAGGCCGGCGCTCTGAACTGCAAGCTTGCACAGGCAGCATTTTACCAGCTGAGCCAGACCCCAACCTTCCAAGTCAAGCCTTCTCTTTCCACTCCTTAGCTGGCATCTTTCAGATTTAACTTTATTATTTATTTTATATAGTAAACTTTATTAAATTCTAATTTTATCAACTTCTCCTTTCATGGATTATACTTTAGATATTATAACTGATCCTCATTGGTAAACACAAAGCCACCTGGTTTTCTCCTTGTCACCTTCCAGGAGTTTTACAGCTTTGCGTTTTGACACTTATGATCGATTTTGACATAATACTTGAGGCCTATGACGGAGTTTTTCTTCATTTTTCTGCATCTGTACTCAGTAGTCCTGGCATTAAAACTGTAACTTTGTCAAAGCCTAGTTGACTCGGTTGGATGTATCTAGCCTTTAGCCCTGCTATTCTACTGACTTACCTGTCTGCTCTTTTATCAATATTATGCTGTTGTGATCACAGTATACTATTCTGATATCACTAGTGAGATGTAATATACATGAGATGAAATTTGCCTGTTTCATGTATTCAATTTTTTAAAATAAATTCAAAGACTTTATAATTTGTTGATGGAGGAGGGTCACCTGTCTATGTGTTACTTTCATTGGTTAATAAAGAAACTGCCTTGGCCCTTTAATAGGACAGAAAATTAAGTAGGCAGAGTAGACAGAACAGAATTGTGGCAGAAAGAAAGCAGAGTCAGGCAGATGCCTCAGGCAGATGCCATGCCTCTCCTCTCCGAGACAGATGCAGGTTAAGATCTCTCCTGGTAAGCCACCCCTCATGGTGCTACACAGATTACTAAATATGGGTTAAAGCAAGATGAGAGAATTAGCCAATAAGAGGCTGAAACTAATGGGCTAAGCAGTGTTTAAAAGAGTTTCCGTGTAATTATTTCAGGTGTAAAGCTAGCCGGGTGGCAAGACACAGCTCGCCACTCCTTCTACAATTTGTGGTAGTTTGAACAGAAATGTTCCCTACAGACTTATGTGTTTGAATGCTTGGCCCATAGGGAATGGAGGTGTGGCCTTGTTGGAGGAAGGACTTTGAGGTCTTACATGCTCAAGCTACGGCCAGTGTGGCATACAGTCTCTCCCTGTTGCCTGTGAATCCAGATGTAGAACTCTCAACCCCTTCTCCAGCATCATGTCTGCCTGCACGATGCCAAGTTTCCTGCCATGACAATTTTGGACTAAACCTCTGAACAGCAAGCCAGCTCCAGCAAAATGTTTATAAGAGTTGCTATGGTCATGGTGTCTCTTCACCCAAACTAAGACAAAATTTGAATTTAGAATAATCTCATCATCCTCAAATGCTGCTTTCTGCTCAGATGAAGTCAGTTCCCAGTCGTGCCCTCAGCTTTAGACTACCATCAATCTACGATCTCTATAGCTTACTCCTTCTGGACACTTTATGTAAATGAAGTCATACATATGGCCTCCTTCTCCCCCCACCACCTCTCTTTACATTTTTTTAACAGGGCATTTGCCCTGGGTGGATAGAGAGCAACCATGATCTGTTTGTGCTGCATAAACAGGACATTTTTTAAATAGCAGAAATAAACTTTTGATGAAATCAAATGTTTCCATATTTTCTTTAATTGGGCTGAGTTTGGACTAACAAGGCTTGGCCCGGCATGTTCCTCTAGAATTGGATGTTTTCTTTAATTGGGCTGAGTTTGGGCCAAGAAGGCTTTGCCCTGCATGTTCTTCAGAATTGGAACCAGAAGCGTGACCCACGCTGCCATCAGTTTTACATACACTGCAAGGTACAGATTGACCTGACCTCTTTGCGAATAGACCTCCAGCTTTCTAATTCCACATAACTGAAGATTCTCCTTCCCCGATGAGATGCACGTTTGTGGGAAATCATATGGGCACCAATGCGTGCATCTCCCGACTGTGTTCTGTTAGAGCGATCTGTGTACGCTCGCACCAATGCCTGGTGAGTGCCGTCACACTCACAGCTGGGGGAGCTGAAGGCTGCTTGCAGGACTCTGGAAGGAGAGGATAACTCCACATTGGAGCCTGTTCTCTCCCGAACTCGTTCCCCCATGCTTTTTACCTTTACTGATTTTAGTCTGCCTCTTTTTGTATAATAAACAGTAAGTGTGAACCTTCTTCCTGCAGTCAGAGGCCTGAAGACGGTCTTGAGAATCACTGACAGGCACGAGGGAACATGCCTGAAGTCTTCTAACGGTGTCACACTGTGTTTCTGACTTGGCTGCTCTCCTAAGTCTTTTGCTAGAAGAGACTGTATATTCTTCTGTAAGGTGGAATGTCACACTGAGGTCAGTTGGGTCAAGTCAACACACCGTGCTCCTGGCCTTCTTTCTCCAACTTACTGATATGTCTTCCTGCTCTACATTTATTGAAACAGTGGTATTGAGTCAACCATAACTGTGCATCTTCCCATTTCTCTGTGAAGTTTCATCAGTTTTCCTTCATGTATTTTAAAGCTCTGCTACTGGGCATATAAACTTTAGAATTGTTATTAAACCTTTAATAGATTGACTTCTTTGCTTCAACACCACCCTTGTCAACTTTAACCCAATTCCTCCAATTCTCATTTGGTTAATGTAACCATAGTAGATTTCTCACCCCTTTTCCTCTCAGCCTACTGTGCCATTATTTTCTAAACTACTTCCTACAGTCAACGCTCGATCCTTCCTTATTTTCCACTGTGATGGCCATTTAGTTTTAAGTGTTTGGAACATTTACAGTCTGCCAAACATGGTGACACATTCCCATGATCCCAGTACTCTGGAGGCTGAGAATGTGAGGCCAGCCTAGGCTACACAGTGACATCTGTCTCAAAAGACAAACAGACCCCCACAGTAACATTTACTGGTATTTGTCCCACGTGCCCATGTTCTCTTTCTTTCCCCTCTATTTTGCTAGCTTATTTACCTCACTTGTTAACTTACTAGCAAAAATGATGCCTGCTGCTTTTGGTTTTAATTGTTATGATCTGTTTCAAATGACTTCACATGCTCTGAACAACCTTCATAACCTGTCCCCTCATTGCTAGTATTTGTATTAAGTAGTCAATTATATTTTAAAGAAACTTAGTCTTCTATTTTCAGCAATATAGCTGGGCTCTTTCATGCTAAACATTCGTGTTGATTCACATTTCCTTCTGGTGTCTTTTTCTTCTGCCCAAAGTAATTCCTTAAATATATTTGGTGGGATTGTCCTACTACTGCTGAGTTCTTAGCTGCATTATGTCTGGGAGATGCGATATTGATATTCATCTTTGGAGCTATTTCACTGGGAAGGGAATTGAAGGTTGGTGGCTTGCTTCTCCCTCGTCCTTCCTCTAAAGACGCTGCTCCACTGAGTTCTCACTTACATACTTTCTGAAAGGAATCCCATTTCTCCCCCTTACGTCTGTTAATTTATATGGTTCTTTTTTTCCGGCTTTATCACTGGCTGTGGGCAGTTTGTATTATGAAGTACTTGAAAGCTTCACTGAATTCCTAGAACTGAGTGTTTACAGTTTGTAAAAACTCAAAACTCTGTGAAGATGGTTTAATGGGTAAAATACTTGCCATGATCCTTAGTTCAGATGCCCAGAATAGAAATGTAGTAGCACTTGCTGTAATCCCAGCACTCCTGTGGAGAGACAGGAAGCAGAGACAGGAGAACCCCTGTAGCCTGGGGCCAGCTCATGATATACATAGTGGGAAAATAAGGGACTGAGACTCATGTAGGATGGGAGGCAAGAACCCACATCCAAGGCTGTTCTCAAACTTTTACATGTGCCCTGTAGTAAACAAATGTCTGCACCCACACAAATGACAGCATACAGATCACAGATACACAAATAAAAAAATTAAATTTTTAATTCTAAGTTTTAGTATTTATTCACAGTCCAAATCATCAAGTAGCCTGTTCCAGTTCTGCCATAACTTCTTAACCTTTTTTTTAAAAAAAGAAAATGTGTGATAAAAAAGAATAGACTCCTCTAGGCTGTGGTGGTGCACACCTTTAATCCTAGCTCTTGGGAGGCAGAGGCAGGTAGATCTCAGAGTTTGAGGCCAGCCTGGTCTACAGAGTGAGTTCCAGTACAGCCAAGACTATACAGAGAGACCTTGTCTCGAAAAAAACAAAACAAAACAAAAAACCCAGACTCCTCATTTACACAACAGCCTCAGAACTACTAAAGGCAAGTGAGCAAGTGCTTGGTTTCAGCTTTATCTTGTTCTTTACACACTCACTAGCACTAAATTAAAAGCCACGGTGGGGGGGGGGGGAATTGTTCCATAGTCTGGTCTTTTCTTGGATAAGAAGCAACCAAACAATGTAAGAGCTAAAACCAGTAGTTTAATAGAAGGAGAGCCAAACCAATACCCCAGAATATGTTAGAAGATCAAGAAAAATTGACCCCACTGGTTGATACTGTGTTCCTGCAGGCTGGACTCTGGCAGCTAAAGCCCATGGCAATTATCAAGCTATCCAGAGACATGTCAGAGCTCCGAAATCAAAGAAACACCTAATCTGTTCAATACAGCTTGATGATCCTTGTATTTTAGTAGGTTCCAAAGAGCCAAAGCCAGTCCTCTGGGTCTATAAGCAAAAGTCACACATGGCTAGTAAGGGTATTTAACCAGCTCCACAAGCTGCCCTCCACAGCAGAGGAGGCACAGTGCTTTGGGTGGGATCATGACCTAGACAGCAAGTCTGTCGCACCTAAGGTGTGGGCTGCATGAGTCACAGTAACAAGTCTCCCTTGGCCTGCAGAAGGCCTTCGTGGTGTCGAATTAATAGTGGCTTCTCTTTCCCCCAATACCATGCCTTTCATCCTACATGCACTGGGCATGTATCAAAGCACAGGCAAAATTCTAATAACCAACTCAGTTCTAGAATCCTTAGGTTCTGACAAAAGCTGGGCCTCTGGACTGGCACATGATTTTCAAGTGCCAGGGTCACATCAGCTCTGTCTGAGAGGCAAAGTCCTAGGTCGGGGCCCAGATCGGCTCCATTAGAAACTGAGAGGAAGCCTTGTCAGTTTAACAGTCATCCTCAGCAGTGTTCTCAGTGACTTTCTTTTCCCCTAGAGAAATGCATGATCATAAATGGGGAGGTGGTCAGACTTGCTAAAGGGCTTCTATGATGTCAACACCGCAGTAAGATCTCAGTAATACCTGCTTCTCCAAATCAAGCTGTATGCAAAAGGGTAGAAATTTAGTGTGTATTCATCTGTTCTCTCAAGACTAGGCACTACACAGAAAAGCCGATGACTTAGTCAGAGGTTCAGTAACACAGTGTTAGCATCTTCTCAGCTCTGATGAGAGACACTTCTAACTATACCCTAACAAGGTGGGCAGAATCATGGCAGAAGAAGAAAGGTCATGGTGGGACAGGAAGCAAAAGGACCAAGAGTATTCTATTTAACCAGAAACCTTGGTCCCTCAAGAGCTGCATCAGCACCTTCCGAGGTTGGCGCCCCAATGACCTAATCATTTTCCATTAGTTCCCACATCTTGACATTCCCTCACCGAGTAGCATTACCACCCTGGGAACCAGCACACTAAGCTTTTGGGGACCCACTCAAGCCACAGTCAACTCATACTAAAATGCTATTTGACAACAAGACCGGGTTTAAAGCATTAATAATAAATGGCTGACCACATTGCTGTGTTTCAAAAACACAGAACACCCACCCAGCCAGTCTATGATCCATCTCCCTGCTACAGGATGAAGTTCCACAGAGGGATTAGGATCTGGCAGGTCCTTCTGTGAACTCATAATGATAAAATCATTTGAATTATACACCCCTTGCTCTCAAAGCTCTTCCACACTCACTGGCTATTTAGTAACTCAGCGAGTAATATCTGCACCTAAATATGTGGGGAAGGAGACTCTCCGAGGAGTTAACTGACTTGCCCAGGTGCTGGAGAGGAAGCCACACACTGGGGGCCACGCCCTTCCCAGGCTGTCCAGGGTGCAGTACTGAAAGCTGAGGTAGTACAAGGGGCCAAAGAGAGGAAACTACCAGAAGACCAGGGGGAGGGAGGACACGACTGGAAGACCAGGGGGAGGGAGGACACGACCGGAAGACCAGGGGGAGGGAGGACACGACCGGAAGACCAGAGGGAGGGAGGACACGACCGGAAGACCAGGGGGAGGACATTACTGGAAGGTCAGGGGGGAGTCTAGTGGACAGGGTGCTGGATAGCTGAGACTCAAGCTGAGAGCAACTTGTCCAGCCTCTGCACTGCTCTATTTATGTGGGACTACAGAATTCCCCCCTGTCCAGCTATATCTGAGAGCCCCCGTTCTTTTCTGGGTATAAGACTGACCCACACTAATCAAGGTTCACTTAAGTAGGTCCTTCTCAGCACCTTGCATTATGCCTGGGTTTGATGTGCAGTTTCTGTTCTCCATAGCTACCCTACAAGGAAGGTGCTCATAGAACTTGTAGATTTGGAGTTAGGACACCACAGCTAACAGTGATAACATCACCTTGCTTTGACCCTGTTCCCTGTAACTACAAAGCCCTCTGGCAATCCTTTTACTGAGCAGCTAACAGCAGTGAACTCAATGCCCAATCCTAGCAAGGCAATAAAAATGAGCTACAAACAGAATCCTATGAACCAGTGCTGATTTTCTCTCCCACCAAGAGCTGCCCCACCTCGAACAATCCAAACCTTTAGGACCACCAGGACCACCAGATGTCCCAGGCCTTCTGTGCTATGAACCACTAAGACAATACCTTGTGCTATATGGCTGAACAGTCAAATTGATATTTTGATTCTTAAATGCCACATGGACATGAAGAGAATCACAATTTCTCAGTCATGTGATGCAATAAAGCTATAAATGCAACAGAGATCCTGTGAACCACAGCACCAGCCACTGCTCTCTCGGCCATCTTAACCACGGCTGGGGAACTCAGACACAGGGGAGGCACATCCTGAGGCTGCTGTAACCCGAAGGGGGTGGGAGGGAGTCTGTAGGACTTTGTAACTGGATGTACTAAACTTTAGTACAAGTCCATGTCTCTGATAACCCAGCACCGCGGTGCAGGCTTCAAAGGCAGTAATACAATGTTAGGGATCTCAAGTTCCAAAGTGGAAAGGAAATCCAGAAAGAGCCCGAGACTCACAGGCAAAGTCATAGGAAGGCAGCTCGCCTGGAGTCGCTGAACTCGTGTGCTTGCCTCTAGACTCAGGGTTCCCACAGGTATCAGGTGTGTGGGGGAGGATGAGGTGTGTGGGGCATGGAGAGGGGACACGACCATGGAAACACCACATGCGGGGGATGAGGGAAAAGAAGCTGTCAGGGGTCTCCTGTGAGGTTTCTCTCAACCCACAGCTTCTCTGAGTTTAAGTGGCTCCTGGCTGGAAGCCATGGCAGACCCTTTGGGAGACCACCAAGAACTGTTTTCCTTCTAGGCTCAGCATATCCTTCTCAGGAGCTATATACATGTGTACACCAAGGACACACACAGAGAGACACACACACACAAGCACACACACACACGCACACACACACACACACACACAAGCACACATCTCCAGAAGTGACGTCAATCCTGGGTTCAGCATTTACCTGCTAGAGCAAACACTCTTTCAGTGAATGTTTCTTCTCACTCCACAATTCTGCAAGCAAATGAGATGCTAATTCAACCTGAAATACTCATGAAACGAGAGTCCGTGATCTGAATTTATGCTCTTTTACATTTCCATTTAATAACAATATACCAATATGTATTTAACATTAGCAATAATAACAGCTGTTGAGAGCTACCTGCCAGTTCTCTGAGAGCTCCACGACAGAGGGACTGGGCCTTGAGGTGATAGGAACTCATCCAAGATGACACAAAAGGACAGAGCTAGGGTCCAGCCAGCCAGTCTGAGTGCACAGCTGTAGTTCTGGCATTCTATTACACTAGTCTCTGCAGCAAGAGTCTCTACGCATTGACCTAGGGCTAGAATGGGTTGTGAAGGCAGGCTCCTTTTCTCATGGCACATAGATGACTTTAAATGTATGACTGCTAAATGAGGGGCACAGGCAGGCAAATCTCCGTGAGTTAGAGGCCAGTCTGATCTATAGAATGAGTTTCAAGACAGCCAAGGCTATACAGAGAAACCCTGTCTCAAACAATCATCATAATAAAAACAAAGAGTGGAAATGATGAACCAGCGCCTGGCACAAGGCAAGCCCCCAAGCGTGAGCGGTGACTGACACCGCTGAGGCTTCCGGCTCGTGTCACCACTGCCCTAGATAACAGTGGCTGGAAAGACTCCAGGCGGGAGCACCATAGCCTTTGCTCTGATGCTTGTCAATGTTTAAACAACAGCTTGGCCGAGATACTGTTCAAATATTATAAGACGAACTACAGTATATAATTCAATGGAATATCACCAGATAATTCCGGAGCAGTTGATCACTCTAAAAAGAAGCCACCATCAGCAGTTCCTTCCTGAGCCCCCTCCAGACCCTGGGACCACTCATTGACTTTCTGCCTCTAGGATGTGCCTTTTCTAGTCAGCTCATAAAAATGAAATCATATGGGATTTGATCTTTTGTGTCTGGCTAGATTTAGCAAAATATTTTCAAGGTTTGCAGTTATTTAGCAAGTATTCCAGCTTTATTACTTTTGAAATTGGGGTGAGATGCACAAACACATGCTTAGCCCCTTACGAGCTGCATTTGGTCCAGCACTATATGATGACTACGATTAATTTTTAAAACCTCATCTCTTTTGATTACCAAATAATATCCTACTGTGTAGAAGCTTCATTTCCTTTATTCATTCACAGACTGCCGAATTTTGGATTTTATTTCCACTTCTTGTTTATCCAGAGTCCTGCCACCAACCTTCAGGCACTGTTTCTCACAGGAACCTATGCTTTCATTTTCCTGGCTACAGAGCAAGACATGGACTAGAAGATTACATTGGCCAACTCTTTTCTGTCGTGCTATTTTTAAGGTCTGTTTGAAAAAAAAAATCATACCTACCATCTAACTATAGACCTTCAAAATACTGAGGCAAAGGGGCAGGGCTTTGGGCAGACAGCTGGCTTCGAACCCTTGCTTCTCCAAACAGCTGCCCTGTGAGTCAGGGGCCTGCTGTCTAACGTTTTGGAGACTGTTTCTCCTCACATCACACAAATGTGCAAGTGACATTTGTGCCAGTGACGATGTCAGTGCCTGGCATTCAGAAAACACTCAGCCAACCGCTACCGCCCTCGTCAGCAGGCATCTTCCTGGTGCCAGTGACAGCTCCCTTCCATTTTCTTTTCAGGGATATCTAAAAATACAGGAAAGCCTCAAGCAGAAAGTAACCATCAGCCACATTCGAGCCCCTCAGAGTTCAGGGCGATTAGCATAGCTGCCACAGACCCCTGATCCCAGTGTGATGCCTTGTCACGGTGGCTGGGGCTCATGTGTTCCCAGAGGAACCATGACCCAGAGGTCACACTGGGGACTCTGCAATGCAAAATGGAAGCAAGGGTGACAGTGACCAGGAAACATGTGCAGCTGTCCTTGCCTCACTGCACAGACTCCAGTGAGCAGCAAGGTGATGTGCTGTCCTAGCTGGGATGGAGTCTCAGAGCAGCCACTTGTAGCGTAAGGAGGAGGAGACATTCCTCAACCATGCAACAGGGCAGGTAAGACATCAGCCATAAAGTCACCCAAGTCTGAGCTTGCTGACCTGAGTCTGATGCCTGGAATCTACATGGTGGAAGAGAACCGTCTCCTGCAAGACACCCTCTGACCTCCGGACATGTGCAGACACATACATGCACATACAAAGGCATTAAATGAATTCAGAACAGACACCTCGGCAGACTTTCACTGAGAGCACTGTTCTCAACCTTTCTATGAACCAAGTTTCTGCTGCCTCCAGAAGGAAAACCAATGAGAAGTCGAGAGGCACAAGCGACATTAAATATGAATGCAGGTCGGGGCAGTGAAAGGACTCACGCTCTCCTTACAGCACCTAAATATAAACAGGAAGCTATGATCAGCACCCTGAGAGGCGTGGTCCATTCCATACAGCGATACAGTATGCAGCTTCCCAGCACATGGGAATCGTGACCCTAGAGTGGGAACGGGAGGGGAGGTAAAGGGGATGGACAGCTCGCTAGTAGTTCTCCATCCCATCAAGGCCAGGCAGCATCCCTCCCACAAGTTCTGTCCCCATAGCCGGCTTCCCACACAGGAGCTCTGCAGTGACCGCTCCTGCCTTCACACCTACCACACATCGGCTTCCTATCAACAACTTCCTTTTCATCGCCAAAAGTGATCTCAAAGCTTCAATGCAGAAAAGCATCTTCTCAAAGAAAAACAACGGGGCCTCTATGGTCCCTGCCCCTCGGGAAATGGGGAAGCATATGCACAGGGAGTTTAGGCTGTGCCCAGGGTCTCATAGGGTATTAGCAACACCCACCCTGATTCTTGACCCCAAGTTTTGTACTTTGGTACCCGCTTGGGACACAGTCCCCAACAGACTAGAGAACTGTCTGTTCTACAGCTCTAGGACCTCACCTAGAAGGGCATGGCCATTTGTAAACATGTAGTTCCTACAACTTGAAATTCTGTCTATTCAAAACTATCAAGAAGTGCCTGGCCTTCCACATGGGCATCCTTAACTTCCGGGACTTTCTACTCAGGAGGATACAGGGCACGACTCCTGCTAAGGCTCTCTACCCTGGCACAAAGGTCCCTGTGCTAACTCGGTCTTTGTTGAAGCTGTCCCCAGGGCACTGGCAGCAGTCTGGTCCTCAGCCCGAGATGGGTAGATAAGCCTGGGTGTGACCTGGCTGCACAGAGGCAGGCTGTGCAGCTTCCTCCTAGAGAGGCTGTGTGTCCCTCACTAAGTTCCGGTTAACAGAGCCACCAGGCAAGTTCAGCTTTCTCCTGGCATCACAACTAGGCCAATCTCTGAGACTGCAAATGCCAACTCAGTCTGGCGGGCACTATGTTAGCCTGCCTTGCGGCAGGGCAGGGACCATGAGGAGCTAAGACACGAGTGACAAGCAGATACTAGGAGTGGGATGTGGAATGCACCTGGAAGGGAGCAATTGCAGCAATACTGGTTCCTGTCTGAGCCTTGACAGGGTTCCTGCGACCCCTGGTGGCAGCTGCCATCATGCTGCAGAACAACCTCTGACTGCTGTAAAAAGTCGAGTCTGACAGATGTGGCCCCCATTGACTTGCTATGGAATTCTGGGTTCTAGGTTTTTAGTGTGTCCTGAGCTCCAAAGCGCCCCCAATATCCTTAAAATAAGAGGAAGAGAAAGAGAAAGAAGGAAGAGGAGGAGGAGGAGGAGGAGGAGGAGGAGGAGGAGGAGGAGGAAGAAGAAGAAGAAGAAGAAGAAGAAGAAGAAGAAGAAGAAGAAGAAGAAGAAGAAGAAGAAGAAGAAGAATCATCATCATCATCATCATCATCATCATCTGGGGGCTGGCTGCACTGTTTAGGAAAGGCTGTTTGTTTTTCCTTCCCTCATGTAGGGTCTACAATGGTTGTAAGTCTGCTCAACGCACCTCACAGCAACCAGGACCAGCCTCTCTGTCAGTAAGGGCCTGCGATCTCATGGTGACACAACAGTGAAGAGGCAGACGATGGTTCTATACCTACCAGCTCTCTAAAATGGGGACTCTATCTATGCCAGTCTCTAGGGTAGCAAAGATCAAGGGGAATAAGAGGCAAGGGCTTAGACCACGCTCGAAGGATGTTTTACAGGCTATAACCATCACCAGTAATCTGGTACTACATCCCAGAACCTGGGACACATTGGTCCCTATGCAACCTGAGGCCTGTCTGTCTGGGAGGCTGCAGCATGCTTTGCAAGGCAGCTGCCATATCTGCTGGGCACTGGGCAGGGCACTGGGCAGGGACTCAGCTTCCTGCACACCCCCCCCCCCCCCGCCAGCACTCTACGGACAGCTACACTCCGTGCCACACAGCAACACCCTCATTTTCCACAGAACAGCCGGTGCTCTGCTTCCGCCCCCAACAGAGCTCAGAGCTCTCCAAATATGGGTGTGTGTGTGTGCTTTCTTCTTTTCCAGAGCATCATGAATATCTGGGGGAAGAGGATGAGCACTAGACATGCTCTAGCAGCCAAATGAGACCAGGAGGGGTTGTGAACAGCAAGGCTCACACTCAGATCCAATTAGTCAAAACACAGGAGCCAGGCCAGGTGACAGTCCACATCAGACCAGTTCTGTACAAGCCCAGGGCCCTACAAGATCCTAGAAGGATGGAGCTAACTCCCAAGAACAAAGTCCTGAGTGACTAGCACACAGTGCCTGAGCCAATGCACTACAGAAGCCCTTTAGCCTAGCAGGCGGAGAGGCAGTTCAGACTCTGAAGGTGACTGTGGGCAGGAGAGGAGCTACAGACAGGATTGTGTGCTTTAGAGCTTGCCGAAGGCCATATCTAAAGTAGACAGGATTTCATACACACTGGAAACTTCGGATTAAACAACCTGGATCTACTTGAGTAGTGCACCACAACATGCCAGGGCAAAGTTTTAATAAACTGTCTCATGCGGGGACCCTATGTGGCAGACTCTATCCTTGCTGCAAGCAGCTTAGACATGCCCAGCCTCAATGCCCAGCCTAGAACGTGTGTGCACGTATTTGCTGATTCCATGAATTAATTAGTTATACAATCTATTGGAGAGAGGCAAGTGACAGATGTAAAATAATCAAACGAAAGTTGATTGCCAAACTAGACTGTACTAACCTTAGAGGAGGGATCAGGAGCACGGGGCAGAGTCTATACGCAAGAACAGTGTCGCTGAGGCTGGACCCAGTTCAGGGTAGCAGAGTAAGACCAAGTTGGAAGAAGAGAAACCCAGTGAGGGAGTGGGCCTGGAAGAGGTGAGGGCAGGTGAGTGGGCGGGCAGGCAGCCTGGAGGAGAGGGTGGGTGGACACAGCAGGATATGTGGCCAGCCCGACCATCTGGGAGCTACTGTCCAAAAATCTAGAAAAACAACGAGTGCCTACATTTAGCAGAAAACTCACTAACAACCCAAGCTTTGAGTTTGGGAAAAAGATTACTTGTTTGGTCAAATGTTACTTTTCCAAGATCCAGTTTAAATTTCAGTTTGACTTGTCCCGCTTGATATTCAGGTCACTGTCTGTATGCTGCCCTCGTACAGAACATCAGCGGCCACAGTAGGACAGGGGGAGTTCTGTGTCACTGCAGATAACCGTTACCTCCTGGTAGCACCAAGATCAGTCCTTGTTCTCCTCTTTCCCTGAGTACTCTGTGTGAATGCCAGGCACCCTGCCTTACCCGCAGAGAATCCTTTAATACGACCAATAAACTAGCAGCCTAGAAATCCTTTTAGGTGCTCAGGTTCTCAGGATAGCACCCCCAGGTGATCAGAACTCACCAACCCAAATTCCAGCTGGCAACTTCCTGCAGCCCAGGGAAACGCCCCTCCTGTGCAGCCCAGCAGCTCCAGTTGTTCCCCGTGTAGTGGACTGAGCAGCCACTTCCTCCTCCCCGTACTCACTCCTCACTAGCCCCTCTCACACCTGCAGCTTGTCCCCACCATCTGCGGCTTCTCTTTCACATTCCTCCCAGTCCTTCAAAGGCTTCCCGGTTCTGACCGTCTGTCGGGGCCTTGGTGCAGCCCTCCATACTTGGAAGCTAGGCTTTGGCTCTATTGCTGGTATCGGTCAGGACCAATGAGAGAAAGCATGCTAGCTCTTTGAAATGAAGGGAAATTAATGTTTGGAACTGTCTGCAGAAGAGAGGAAAGAAGGAGGAAAGTCACATGGTTCCCCACCCCAGAAGCAGCATCAGCAGGAAGTTGCCGCATCACAAAGGCTGGAAAGGCCAGAGGGAGGAGGTGGAGTAGAAAGAGCCCAGAAAACAGGGGTCATTGTGTGGGAGTTAAAACAGAGAGGGAAGTCTCATTTGTAGGGAGCTGGACATACCGTGACTTTAATGTCATCCTACCCAATGCCTTCCAGCAGTGCCTCCTGGTGGCCAAAGCCAGGCACAAATCAACTGATGAACCCAGGGAAACAGCAGAAGTCAGAGCCTTTGAAATAAAGAACATGGAGGAAGGGCCCAGGGCCAGCTCATGGTCTCCCACAGGCCTTCTTCCCTACAGTCATTAATTCCTTCCGATCTAGTCTCCACTCAGCACCAGAAAAATACTATTTCTTATACACTCATGCAAGCCCATTCTTCCTCCTTAAAATCTGCCAATAGCTGGCAGCTTCCTGGCAAGAGGAGAAGGAGAATCTGACCGCTAGACTGACGCTGTCAATCAATGGCATGTACAGGAAGTGTTGTTTGCTTTGACTATGATGTGTATTGAGTCTGCTTTATTACATGGGGCAAGTCACTACTCAGATTATCCCTGAAGGATGAAGTACAGAGTATTCTTGAAGCTGTCAACCCTGAAAATGGAACCAGCTAAAAAGCCATGGTTATTTGTCACTAGTGGCTCCGTGCTCCTCTGAAAAGACACCATATAGCTGGATGGTGCATGGCATTAGTTTCACCTACTCAGGAGGCTGAGGCAGGAGGATGGAAATTCAAGGCAAGCTTGAGCAACAGAATGAGACTGTCTCCAAAAGAAAGTCAAAACAAACAAAACATCACAACACAACCCGACATAACAACAGATGCCAAATAGAGAACAATGTGGAGCGTGGGTAAAGGCTCTAAAATCTAAGGCAAGAGTAGCAAGAGGTTGGATCAGCAATCAGAATCCTTCTACAAAGAAAAGCCATGGTGCATATGAATGATGAGAAAAGAAGCAACGGCAAAGAGCCAAAGCGGAGGGCGCGCTCCACAAAGCGGAGGGCGTGCTCCACAAAGCTGGCCTCTGACATCAGTGTCTTCATAGCAAGGGCAGCTCAGCACATGGAAAGCACGGGTGTCCTGCATGAATCCTCAGCAAGACTGACACACCAAGCCCAGCCACACAGAAAACAATCAGACATCATGACCACTTGGGAGGCATCCTGGGAATGCAAGACTGATCTAGCGTATGCCAATCACTGTACTAAGAGAATGAAGCACACAAATTCCATGACCTTTATAACAGGAAAAAAGTGCCTTGAATTCTCTAGCACAAGTAAAAAAATTTTTAAAAATCCAGCAAACTAGAAATATGAGAAGTCCTTGGAGTTGATAACGTCATAAATAAAAACCCAATAGGTGACCTAAGCTTAATCAAAGCTTAAAAAGACCAAAGGTTTCCACAATAAGAATGTGGGCTCTGGAAGAACCAGCCTGTGCAACTATGCAGGAAGAAAGGACGGAGGGACAGAGGGAGGGAGGGAGGGAGGGAGGGAGGGAGGGAGGCAGGAAGGCAGGCAGGGAGGCAGGCAGGCAAAAGTAAAACTCTGTATTTGCAGGTGTCAAAAGAGTATACAGAAAACACTAAAATCCCTTGAAAAGACTATGAGAGTAAAGAGTTCACCTGGACTGTGGAACATGAAACAAGCACAAGAAAACCAGCTGCATGTCCATGGCAGTGAGCAATCTCAAAACAAAATCAGGGAAACAATCCTACTTACAGTAACAGAGAAAGGAATAAAGTGCTTAGAGTAAAATGTTTAAAGGAAATATAACAGATGCATTCTCAAAGAACCTAGACAATATGCTTTAAGTGAAAAAAGGCACGCCATGTTCATGGATTAGAAGATGACAATACTGTTCAAATTCTCCTGCCCTAGTGTACAATCTGCCCTAAAGTTTATATGGATATGTAAGGAATCAATAGAGCTGAGACAACCTTGAGCTGGAAAAGTAAATCAGAAGACTGCCCAAGTCCAAGGCTTATCCAAGGCTACAGGGGTGATGACAGCGCAGTACGGACACCGTGGCCAGTGGAGTCCAGAGAGGAGCACTCACAATTATGTTCAACAATAAGCACGGGAGGGAGACAATTCAATGGGAAAATAATGGCCTTAACCATGGTTCTAAAACAACAGGAACTCCACACCCAAAAGAATGAGTTTGGACCTTCCCTCATAAAAAATAAAAATTAACTCATGATGGAGATATGAGACCTAAGTTTATGAGTTAACAGCACAAAGCTCCTTGTAGAATAGACCAAAGGAATAAATCTTCCTCACTTCAATTAGCCAATGATTTTCAAATATAAAACCAAAAACAAAAAATCACTGGCCTTAACAAAACTATGATTACTGTGCTCTAGGAACACGGAACAAAACAATGCTGATAACACACCCCCACGCCCAGAGACCAGAGACGTCTCTTCCCGCAGTGCGTGATGTTAGCAGAGAGACCCACAACTGCTGATGACACACCCCCACGCCCAGAGAGAGACCAGAGACGGCTCTTCCTGCAGTGTGTGGTGCTAACAGAGACCCACAACTGCTGATGACACACCCCCACGCCCAGAGACGGCTCTTCCCGCAGTGTGTGGTGCTAACAGAGACCCACAACTGCTGATGACACACCCCCACGCCCAGAGACCAGAGACCAGAGGCGGCTCTTCCCGCAGTGTGTGGTGCTAGCAGAGACCCACAGCTGGACAGTGGAGAGCCCAGGGCGAGAGGCTTTGGATCATTAGTCCTAAGTGGGGTGTCTTTATCAAACTCCTCTCCTCGAGGCTCAGGGATCTAAGCAAAAGAGGAGGTGGGAAGATTCTAAGAGCCAGGAGAAGGCGGATGACTCCAGGGGAAGAGCCATCCAGACACAACACGGCTGGTGCACATATGAATTCAGAGACTGTGACAGCACACATAAGATCTGCAAGGTCAGACTAGACAAAACCCCGTCACACAGGAGGAGAGAGAACACAAGAGTTCACTCCTAACAAACACCACTAGGTAAGGGAAAAATCACCTCTGAACAGGTGAAACTCCTTTGGAAAACAGTTTCCAATTCCTCAAAATGGTAAACCCAGAGGTATCCGTGATGCAGTGACTCTTGTACCCATTTCTAGTAAGGTACATGAAAATGCACGCCCACCCCAATCCACACACAGCTATTCTAGCAGCATTACTCCTTAAAAACATGGTTTTTAATTTTTATTTATTTATTTATTATTTTTTGTTTTTCAACTCAGGGTTTCTCTATGTAACTTTGGAGCCTGTCCTGGAACTTGCTTTGTAGACCAGGCTGGCCTTGCACTCAGAGGTCCCACCTTCCTCTGCCTCCCGAGTGCTGGGATTAAAGCTGTGCACACCACCTGAAAGAGAGCCCAGCAGGTAATTTACGGGCACTTCCACTAAACCTGACAGCCTCGGTTCAGTTCCCAGAACCCACACAGGGAAAGCACTGAATCATGAATATTGTCCTCAACGTCTGTATATGTGCTGCGGTATGCCTCTGGGGGGATGATGTGCCCAAGTCCTTTTGACGCGTCTACAAATTGGATATAATACACATACATTTTATCTACACTGAGGGGAGGGGTCAAGAACTCAGACCAGGGACAGCTCGAAGCACCACTCCTGGCTCTAGCTAGACCTAACCCAAACAAACAAGTGTGCAAGGGGCAAAGCCTTCACTGCTGTGCAAATGTGAGGGTGTGGAGTGATGAGGAGGCAGCCATCTTGTTCCCCACCTCTGGCACACTGAGATGACGCCTCACAAGGTCCTGCACTTGAACATTTGCGTGTTACAAAGCATTTTCTCACTCATCCCCTTTGGTCTTCTCCACACTCTTGTGTGAGAGAGTACTGTTGGCCCCATTTTGTTGGGGAAAAACTATGACAGTCAGATTAAATTTCTTACAAATCACAGAACAGAACCAGAACAAATGAGGGTCCGACCTCAGGGTCATGTGCACACTACAGATTCTGGAGTCCATGGCCTTGCCCAGAATTCCAGCTCTGCACTGGCCAGATGCTGCAGCTTCTTTGCAGGGACTGACACCTCATGATACCCTGAGTTCCTGGGACAAGTGCACTTCCAGTCTACACACCTGCTCCAGAGCTTTTTATAAAGACAGGCCAAGGAAGCCAAGGCTGTAACAAAAGTTTCTGCAGACTGACTCATTTTCTTGCCATTTCCCACATAATTGCCCAAAGCCTGAGGCCAGACAGACGTAGCTCTCCTCTAGAACCCTCCCACGTGCCTAGCTCAACTCCTCCAGATTGTTCTTCCTATCCACTGGCCAGGGCTGCTCCCAAGGCCATGGTGACCTGTCACAGGGCAGTTAGCTGGCTCCCCCATTTGCCTGTCAGGGCTGCCTCAATGAAGAAAGGGAATAGAAGGCTCTGGATCTAACTGAGGACTCTTATCAGAAGAGTCACTACTATGGGCATTTGTCATGGGCACTTGCCCTTTCCCGGATTCTGAAGTGGGCTACCCCCTTCTTCACACTTTCCACGCTGGGGCCATTCCGGATACTGTCGCAATATGTATACATCATAGGTAACTCCATTAAGGATGGGAGAGCAAAGCTGTCAGGGCCAGCGAGACTCACTGAGGACCTGGCTGAGTTCTGAGCATCAAACCCAAGAGACGACACAGAGCCCAGACCTACTCCACTTATATTTACCCAAACGGGAACCAGCAGGAGGGCAGGTGACCAACCTGAACAGGAACCAGCAAGAGGACAGGTGACCAACTCAAATGGGAACCAGCAGGAGGGCAGGTGACGAGAGAAACAGAGTGGAAGGACCCAGATGCCACTAAAGAAAGAGAGAGAAGGGAGCCTCCTGGAGGACTGCCCTGGAGAGGCGCGCCTTGCCCCGCCCTTCCTTCTCAGCCCCACTGCGCCCTCTCCGCGCGCGCACGCGCGGTGTCTCTCTTCACAGGCCACTCGGTGGACCAGGTGACCCTGAGCCGAAACCTCTGCAGCTGTGGGTGGGAGAACCCTGCCCTCCTTTGAGTTGGTTTCCTTGGGTGTTTGTTACAGCAGTAGAAAGCTGAGTGGTATAGATTCTGTACCTGTCCTCTTTCCGTGTGAAGGTCAGCCTTCTCTGTGTGGCCAGCACTGTGTGTCAGGCAAATCGTGCCTGTGCCATATGGCCTAAGTTGGAAGACAAATTTCTGTCCCACCATCTTTCCAGAATACTGTTTATAGCTTTTATAATGTGTGTGTGGTGTGTGTGTGTGTGTGTGTGTGTGTGTGTGTGTGTGTGTGTGCATAAAGCAGGCGACATGCGCTGAGACGTTCTGCCAAGGGGAGCCTGTACATGATTAGCTGTCACCCCTCGCTGCTGTTCCTCTTCACACACTGCCAGGAAGCAGAGCGGTCTGGGAATCCTGCAGTCTGTAGAGAAAGTTAGCAAACACCACAGCACGGGCCCCTTGCTCCTGGTCGGTAGGAGAAGCCAGAGAAGAGAAGCCCAGCCCAAGGATATTTCCCTTCCTCTGCGAGCCCTCCTCACCAGTGTCTCCAGCCCACTGTGAAGGAAGTTGTGTGGGGCTGTGGGAATCCCTCTCCTGAAGAAATATTTCCTGAACTGACTGCACATCCCAACATGAAAGGCCTTCTGTGATGAAATCATTAATGGAGGCCCTTCCAAGTCAGTCCTGGACAAGAGTAATGAGGTTCAGGGCACACATCCAGGCCCCGCCCCCAAGCAACCCTGTTTAGAAACCTCTCCAGCTGCCCTGAGCGCTGGCACCCAACTTATCAGCTCTGAATGCCTCGTCAGCAGATAAGCTGCCCTTAGAGGTGTCCCTCCAACACATCCAGGAAGTATGACCAACAGGCAGCAGAGTGTTCCTGCAGGAAAGCCAGCCTCTCCTGCCCCTAACTGGATTCCTTAGGTTGTCAGGAGAGGTACATCTACTGGCGGTCAGGTCCAAGGGACAACTGGAACAGAAACAAGCAACATCTGCTCCTCTGCCAAAGGGTATACCGAGTGCTGATGTGCACCCCTCCCCAACACACTGTTTTATCATCCTCTACAGATGAGGAAAATGAGAACCAGAGAAATGATACTTTGCCCGCAATCCTTGGACTTCCAGACCCTGTGAATAAAGGCAGAGATGTCAAACTCAGGACCAGGGAAGAGTCAATGAAGCGGTTCTACAAAGGTTCCCAGCAAAGTGTGTTTTCCCAACTAGGACAGAAGTCACAGAGCGAAGGAGAAAACTTTCTCATCAAGAACTTCTCCTTGGGCAGACAGACTGTAGGAGCCAGAGGACCAGGCAGTTTGCTGTGAGATTGTGTCTCCTGGCAAAGGTTAGAAGCTACACACATAAAGTCTCCTCAGCATGACTGCCTCAACAAGAGCTGAAAAGGGAAACTCCAATCAATATGCCAAAGTAGATGGGGAAAGGACCACAGGGCTTCAGCCCTCACAATTACAAGCAACTAAGGAATGTTGAGAGTGGAAGAAATGGTCTTCCCCAGGGAAGAGCACTCCAATTGGTTATCCAATATCAAATGTAACATTATACAGACTGAATAGGTTATATTTAAGGACACACACACACACACACACACACACACACACACAATATATATATTTAGGAATATCTATGTTATACATACAAAGTAGATAACAATAATCAATGAAAAAGAGGGCGTGAATTTGAAAGAGCAAGGAGGGGTAAATGGAAAGGTTTAGAAGGAGGAAAGAGAAGGGAGAAACGATGTAATTATAATCTCAAAAAATGTCAAAAAAGAAAGTAAGTAAGCAAGAAGTAGACTAGGAAGGAAGGAAGAGAAAAATTCCTCTTGGGTTGGAGAGATGGCTCAGTTGAATACTGACCAGTTTGTGTTTCCCAAACCACTCAAGGGAAGGCATAGCTCTGCAATCATCTCTGAAGTCAAATCTTGGCTCAACCTCTACCTAGCTGAGGACCTGGGCAAGTTATCTACCCTCCCGTGGCCAGGTTTCCTCCTCTGCCAAATGGAAAGAACAATGGTCAGCATCATGGGCACTGTGAACACTGAGTAAGATGCCCAAGCAAAGGGCAAAGAAGACTCAGTATCCCATGGGCCATGGACGTCACTCCTACAAATCTTACCCAGTCCCCTCGCACATATATATCTGGAGCTGTGGCCCACAAAAGGTTCTTGAGAACTGATACTGGCTTCTGCTTGTCAGTAAGCAAAGGCTAACATTCTCTGGCTAGAGGACAGCCTTCCAGCCATGGGTCCAATGACATTTGCTGTCTCTGGAAAACCCTGGTCAAGTAAGTCCCTATGACACCACGAGACACCTAGAAAGTGGCAGATAGTTCTGCCTATGGCTTGTGCAGGAGCACAGGAGGGGTAGAGGTTGAAGGCATGCCTACCCATGGGGCACCTGCCACTTAGCTATAGCCTGACAAGACAGCTCTTCCTCTCTTTCCAAAGAAGACAGTAGAAAGTTACATGCTTCTGATTCTAAGACAGTAATGATCAACTCTAAAGCTGACAAAAATAAACTCACCGCAGGAGGCCTCCAGTCAGCAAAGCACTTCTTCTGATTTAAGGATACCTATAACACCATAAATCCAGACTCCCCAGTCAGAGGTGTCCTCTTGGGAAATCTCTAGGATCTTGGTAGAGAAACAGAGCTAGTATCTCATGAGCTCCCCAAAGAACTGGTTTGTCTTTGGGCATCTCCATGAACTGGGTGGGCAAGGTATCTGTGATCGTCACCTCCAGGCCCCTCCCAGTTCTCCATTGATACTTCTTAAGTTTTTTATTTTATTCTATTTTTCTGTGGTATGAGTGTTTAGCCTGCATACATGTATGATATGCACCACATACGTGCCTACTGATGGTGATGAGCCACCATGTGGGTGCTGGGAATCAAAACCAGGTCCTCTGCAAAAACAGCAAGAGCTCCTGACCACTAAGCCATCTCTCCAACCTCACTAACATTACCATTATACTGTGTGTCAGGTAACATTTTAAGATAGATAGATAGATAGATAGATAGATAGATAGATAGATAGATAGATAGATAGGTAGGTAGATAGATAGATACACAGATACATAGATACATAGATAGACAGATAATTTTACATAATCCTTATAAATCATGGAGATTTTGACAAAGGGAACACTGAGGGACACGAGCTGTAACACTGCCAGCATGTGGCAGTGACAGACAGGCCCAAGCAGATACTAAGAATTGGTGCTCACACTATCATTCTGCATGGCCCCTCCCCAGGAATCTGGGCTCTCAGTGTCTGGGTTCTTCAAGACTGCTGCTGCTTCCTCTAGTCCAAGTGACCATTCATTGACCCACTACATGTGTGATTCTGCACCATGCCTGCAGGTATCAGAAACTAACAAAAGTCACAGGTCTCATTAGCCAATGTCTCAAGAGCCAGCGTCAGTCTTGTATCTAAGTGCCCACTGCTAAGTACATTATTACGCAGGGCCAAACTCGGGGACCACAAGACTGGGCAGGCAGTGACCTGCAGACAGACAATGTTCACTTTTTCATTTTTAGACTGAGGGGATAAAAGCCTGAACTCTGACACTAAGAAGACCCAGAGCCACGCAGGAGCCCTAACCAACAAACCAACTCCTGGTTACAGCCCATCAGCCCCCAGGCTGGTCATTAACTGGAAACTACCCAATGAAGATTCTCTCATTCTACAGTTTGGTTCCTGGCCTGGAGAAGTGAGCATACATTCACATGTGCTTGCACACACAGCTAGCTCTAGCAGCCTAACACTGTTAGGGGGTGCGATGCACCAGAGAGGATGGCACTTGGGGTTCAGCCCCTAGGTCCCTGCTTCTCAGACAGAGGCAAACAAAGATAGATACTCTCAGAGCCCAGAAGACAGCCTCAAAGGACCATGCCCACTAAACTGCTTGAGCCTGTCAAGAGCAGTGGTACCTTTTCCCAACCCGCAGGAACATTTAGACAATTAGGTGAATCAGGAAGCTTTGGAGGCTCCAGGGAACTGAGTAAGGACATCAGGCCTCTCACAAATCTCTTCAGAAGTAAGCCTTGGGCTTGCCTTGTTCGGTGCCTTAGAGTACGGGTCAGCCAGACAGGCTGGACCACCTGTAGCCCCACATCTCAGCAGCACACAAGTGGCCAGTTCCCCGTCCTGGGTCAGCCACAGTCATGTGCAACGTGCACCTGGGATGGCAGGAGGCTGGAGGCCAAGCAGAGGCTTCATGCTGCCCATTTATGAATGTTGTAGCCTTGGGAAGCCCAGTTCTGAGCATCCCTTACCCCTGTCAGCCCAGAGAGCCTTCTCCTACTTCTTTCTGAGAAGGTGGTGCTGCCCCAGCCCTTTCACACGGTTAATGTCTGGGGCGAGGATGAAAGCATCACTTACTGAGCACCGAGTAGGGGCCAGGTGCCATGGTAAGTGCTTTCTGCACATGATTTGACCTCCTCCTCTAACCACATGGCACAGATATGACATAGGAGGGATCGGCAGCTTGGCGATAGCACTGGCCAGACAGCAGACACCCTGTTTCCCATCTTCCTTCTCCGCACACGCACACGCGCAGGCTGCTTCACGCCAGGAGAGAGCAGCTACACTTTCCTTGTCCCTTGAATGCAGACCCTACAGAGGGCTGCTACAGCGATGACTATGAAATCAGCAACTGGCCTTAATTAGCCCAAATGTAGTGCCAACAAATAAAACATGGCTGGCCCTGTGGCCAGATGACCATATAAAGCGAATTCCTACATGTGCTGTGAAGCCACTTCATTACCAAAAAGTCACTGCATAGATGGCATGGTATCTAGAAATTTTACCAAAAGGTGGAAACTATAGAACTGAGGTGCTGAGGAAACAAGGGGATGGGCTTAACATCACCCAGAACACAGTAGGGCTGACCCTGGTGGCCTGGCTGGGAATAACCAAGTTAATCGCCAGTCAAGAGCACAGAGGTCAAGCAGGGGCCTAGAGGAAAGCACACAGTCCTCACCTTTGGTAGCATAAGCTTCAGCGATCATCCGCAACCTGTAAGGAGGTACAGCTGTCAGCGGCAAGTCATCAAGGCCCACCCGGGCATAGATGTTCAGGGCTTCTTTATAATCTCCTTCCACATAATTCAACTTGGCCATGATCAGATTGGATTCTTGTAGGAATTCTGACTAGAAGGAAAAAGACAGAAAAAAAATTCCTACAAGATTACATGCAGTGTTCCCTAGGGCCCTGCTGCTTGCTTCAGGAAAACTTCCACAGGAATACTTGTCGTACCATTAGTCACAATAGCCCCAAAGTGCAAGCAACCCAAGTGCCAATCAAACCATGAGATAGCCATAAAGTTATTACTGTCATAATAAAAAGATGAATTACTGATACATAATACAAGATGATCCCCATTGGTAAGGAAAGTCCAGAAGGGTTGAATTTACAGAATCATAACTATGAGTGTGCCTGAGGCTGACATCAGGGAGTACGGGGCTTCTTTTTGAGTTAATGAAAGAAAATGTCTGAGAACCAACAGCGTTGATGGTTGCACGACTTCAGGAATACATGAGAGTCTCCCATCTGTACACGCAGTTGGCGCACCCTAATAAAGCTAAACTACACAAACTCCTGCAGCTCTCCGCTGGCCTGGGCTGGATCAAGGAGGAAGAAAGGCTTCCAGGGCAAAGTAGAGAATATGAGCATTGTCTCAAAAGAGGGAGGTGCCTGATATGCAGGTGGGTCCTGCCCAAGGTGGTGAGAGATACCCAAGAGGGAATCCAAACCACACAAAGTCAAGATTTCCAAAGGGTACAAAGGCAGGAAGCCAGTCATGATGGGGAAGCTGAGGTTACTGACTAGGGTCCCCTTCTGTGACAGCTAAAGGGTCACAGTTCTGCCCGTCCCCTCCCCCATTATCTACCAGCCTCATCTTCTGCCGGCCTCCCCTACACCCTATCAGCCAAAGAGAGAGGAAGCGCCCAGCTACCTAGATAAGGAAACATCCATTCTCCTCTCCCAGGACCTGTTCCTGAGCAAGGCTAAACTCATGTACACCTAGAAACATGCAGAGCCTGTAGCTGTAGTGGCCCTTGGGACCACACGGAGAAGAGAAGAGCAGCTGGGGCGGCTTCCAGGTAATTCTCAGAAGGGAACAGAGGCCACAGGCTGCCCTGGAGCAGATGAGAAGGTGAACAATAAGGGCCAATGGCAGCAAAAGGAGTCAGGGGTAGCCCAAGGGAGACATAACTGTATAAGAACTCAGAAGTGTATTTGAAGACAAAGACTAAAGCAGAATTGTGAAGGGAGAGAGGGTATAAAGAAGCCCCACCACCACCACTGGGGCATTCAACCATCAGAACGGTTTCCTAGGGAGTCCTCTGGCACCTTCCCCAAATGGGGATGGAGGTTCTGTTTGGGAAAATCTAAGGGCTTGCTTACTGCTACTGAGCTATGCACCTACGAATGGCTAGATGAGAAATAATTTTATGTAGCATGTATTTGCCACAAGAAAAACACAGAATACAAAAAGAAACAGAAGGGCCATCTGAATCAGCTTGAAGAAAATGACAAGCTCAGAGGCATAGGATAGCTGGTCCAGGAGGACCTTGCTGGTTGAGTCCATCCACAGCATTGTACAGTGAGCAAACAGCCAAGCTGAGGCCAAGACTGCTGAGCTTCCCTGCTGCGGGGAGAGCAGCCCCACACAGAACCAGGGCTGCCCTGCCCACCATAGGCAGCTTCCTTGTCCTCTGACCTCTGGCCCCAGATCTGCCTTGGCCGCATTGCCAGTTGGATCTACTCTTTTCATGTCACAATGGACTCTTGGTCAAGGAAAGAAGCGTCACGTTAGTGTGAACAGAGAACATGTACACATACAATCTGTGCAGCTCTAGAACACTCTTTACAAGTCAGGGGACAGTAAAATCCAGTAACTGGAGAAAATTCAGTAAAAGCAGTAAGATACCAGTCGATAGCCCACGTCCAGTGTATCATGGTAAAGTTTTAAAGAATTTCCACACTTGAACCCCAGGACAATCCTGAGAGACAGGAAGTTCAGAGAGGCTAAGGAACTTACCAAGATCACACGACTTGTAAACCCAGACTAAAACTAAGTCTGGAATTCCATTATGAAATTCAACATTACTACCACACTGGGTTGCAAAGGATGGAGGACAGAGACGTAAAACAGATGACTAACATTCCCAGAAGGTAAGGGGTTAGGAAAAGAAATGAACTAGATGTCTCCTCTTAATATGTATTCATAGAGTCATACCTCCAAAATACTGGGTCTGACCGGCTGTCATCATTGCGCCAGGGATCCACTGTTCTTCCTCCTTCTCCTGCTGATCAGCACCCATCTCCAAAGTCACCAGGTGCCCCCGGTTAAGAAAAGATGCCAGGCAGACAACTGTACCCTAACTGTTAGGGGAGGCCCAGCACTGGCCATGAGTTAGCAAGTGAAGACCAGCTTTATTATTATTATTATTATTATTATTATTATTATTATTATTATTATTATTTTCATTGAGCTCTATATTTTTCTCTGCTCCCCTTCCTTCCTCTCCCCTCCCCTTCAGCCCTCTCCCATGGTCCCCATGCTCCCAGTTTACTCAGGAGATCTCGGAAGACCAGCTTTTAAAGGCTCCAGTTGCAGTAGTGTGTCCTTGCTCCCCTGAGCATCCTACGTGACAAGGAAATCCTCAGTTAGCCTCTAGAGCCAGCTCACGAGCAGACAGACGCGGAGTCTGTTCACTCTGAGAGGCTTCCAGAGGCCCTGACATGGAATACTTGGGCCAACATTGTCCAAGACCTGTTACAACAGAGCAGAGGAGGGAGCCAGATGACAGAGGAAGATCACAGCTTGAGGCAGGCAAGAACTGGGAGGGTCCAAAGGGACCATCTCAAAAAGCCCACTCCAAACCTACCAAAACTGAGCCAGAGAAGAAAGGAATCTCCCTAGGTCACACAGCAAGTTGACAGGAAGCACAAGTTTCCAATCTAGAATTCCAAAAGAATATGGCCTTGGGGTTAGAGACTGCTCAGTGGTCAAGAGCCTGTGTTGTTTCTATAAAGGACTTGAGTTCAATTCCCAGCACCCATATGGTGGCTCACAACTGTCCGGAACTACAGGTCCAGATGCTCTGACACTCTTCTCTGGCCTCTGAGGGTATCAGGCACACATATGTTACACAGACATACATGTAGGAAAAGTACACATAAATAGAAAATAAAAGTAATTTAAAAAAAAAAAAAGACTATGGTCTCTCTGGGACTGAGGAGAGGAAGGGTGCACAACAGAAAAGTGCAAAGGCCAGGGGCAGCCCAGGAGGATTTTGGGACAGAAGGAGAAAGATGAAGTCAACTTATCAGATAAAAGGAAGAAGAAATCGTAACTTCCAAAGCTCCCCAGAAACTGTTGTCCTCAGTGGAAAACATTCCAGGAAGGACAGAGCATAAGACAGGCAGGCCGGAGGAGGTGCCATCAGCTAAGCCAGGGTGACAGCCTCTGGGATCACCCAGGAGACAAGCCTCCAGGCACACCAGTGTTAGCTATATTTAGCATCCGGGCACGCCCGTGAGGGATTAGTTGTGGTGGGATCTCAGACTGTACACAAAGGAGAGCGCTGGCTGAGCACAAGCGTCCACAGCTTTCTGCTCCCTGACTGTGGTTGCGACCAGTTGCTTCAAGCTCCTGCTGCCTTCTCTGGCTTCTCTCCCTTGAGTTCCTTTTGTTGGGGGATTTTATCACCTCTAAAAGAAACTAACACATTGAGAGTGATATCAGGAAGTGGCAGAGGCTGGACTCCAGGGCTAGAGGAGGGGTAGGGCAAGTAAGGTGAGCCAGGTTCATGGAAAAACCTGAGGAGAACCATGTGAAAAGGAGCAGACTGAGCAGCGGAGACCAGAAACAGAAGATGGAGAGGCAGTACCTGAGACGGCCTGGACCAGCAGGTAGGGAAGGGGTTACCAAGGTTGGGGGAGGTTCCTGGCTCTTCCACAATGAGGCAACACCTGGCCTATTGGCATCAGCTCTGGCTACAGGGTGTATGACATTCATTAACCAAGTGATTTAAGTAGGAATCTAGGCACCATTGTTGAATTATAATTAATAATGAGACTGTTTAAAAAACCTGGGGAGAAACGATCCCCTCACTCAGAAGAATGTGGCATTGCAGATTCCCCTGCGAGGCTGGCAGTCCTACAGGCCAGGCAGCCTAGGGTGGGTGTACTGATCGTGCAGGGAGCATGCCTGCTGAAGAGGACAACGCCAGCACTGTACACGTGTGCTCCAAACATACCCTGCTCACACTGCCCCAGGAGATGATGGCAGCACCACCCACCACCCCTTCCTGGTCCCAGAGGCCCACAGTACCTTGAGGTTCCCTCGGTCCAGGGCGGCAGTCAGATGCTTGCGCACTTCAGTGAGCTGGGGTCTGGGGCCTCGGGGACTGGCTCCCTGCCGCAGGGGCTTCTCCTTCAAGTGCTGCTCGAGCTTCGACTCCCCTAGGAGAAGTTCAGCCATATCATCTGCAAAGAAAAGCAAGATGATAAATGGAAGCAAGAGATGGTGTTTGTGCTGCAAAGAAAGCCCCAGGGACCTCAGGACCCTCGTGCCCCAAGGCTCCAGGCTCCTGGCAAGGCTCTCAGGAATCTTACAGTCTAAGGCTGGGTCTATGTGAGGGACTGCTTCTTAGCAAGGAATGGCAGCAGTGTTGGTTCAAGCACTCAGTCATTCCTCTGCCTCATATCTACTGACTCCGGAAAGATGGCTACATTTTAACATGGAGATTCAAGTTGGGAAAGGTGAAAGCAATTCTGTGATACTAAAACATGATGATCTTATGACACACATAATCCATTGTGGTCTACTGCCAAGAGAAGAGCAGGGGAATTCCCTACTCTGCCAAAGTCTATGGCCTTGAGTATGGACAGCGAGTCTGGGGACACCTTCCTAGTCACATGTCCTGAATGAAGTCTCTCTACAAAGCACGACTGTACAGCCCTGCCTTTGGGGAGTCTTTGTAGAAGTTTAGCTCATAAAAGTATATACACTGGGACTGGAGAGAGGGCTCAGGGGTTAAGAGCACTGACTGCTCTTCCAGAGAACCAGGTTCAATTTCCAGCAGCAGCATAGCAGCTCACAGCTGTCTGTAACTCCAGTCCCAGGGGACCAAACATCCTCACTCAGACATACGCGCAGGTAAAGCACCAACGCACACCTAAGTTTTATGCGTCAAGTAGTTGTACCTCCACGCCACGTTGGTTAATTTGCTTTAAAAAGAAGCCAGGTACAGTTCTTTGGAACCCACGCATCCAGACTGTTCTGGATGAACCCAGAACAACTCATACCCCAGCCTGACTGTGGTGTATTTTGCTGTGACAGACAGACAGAGGTAAACTAAACATATAGGCAGCTTGTAAAGGTCTAGAAGGACCCTATTACTGGCAGGGTCTAGGAGACCTCAGCTGGGTCTAACGGTTACAATGGACTTTAGGTTGGTTTTGGGGCAATATTCTTGTCACAGAATGGCAAACAGCTTTGTCTATATTGCATAAATTTACAATTAAACAGTCACCAACCACCAAAGGCCCAGTGACGTCATCTTTGCACCAGTTCACCCAAATGGCAGGAGCAACAGGCCTGGGTACTGCTGTCTGTGTCCTACGGATAAGACCAGAGTCCTCGGAGGAGCTAGAACCCCAGAACAGCTAAGCTAGGTTCCTGAGCATAGAATTCCTCAGATGTTTGGGAAGAAAGCAAATGTCTCGTAACATAGAGTCAGGTGGCCCACAGCAGCTTCCAGTGCCAGAAGAGAAGGAGGTTCCACCCACAGAGGGCACATGGACACAGACGTTGGCTGGTACAGATGGCAACACCTCACACAGCAGGCGGGGGGAAGGAACAGGCAGCAGGGAGAGCTGTTGTCACAGTTTCCAGAACCAGTGCGCACTTCACAAGCACAGCACACCTCAAGTGTCGATAGCCGCCCGTGGCTAATGACGTCATAGCGAACAAGCATGAGATCTGTAGAAGCTTGTCTCGATATCCATTTCTGTGTAAGTCTATGACCCCATAAAGGTGCCTAAAGTAATTAACAAAAAAGTGTGAGTAACAAAATTGGGGATCTACGTATATTCTTATCTTTATAGCTTGAATTGAGCACACTGAACAGAATCTTTTATTAGTTTGTTTTTAAACAAAAAACTCCTGGTGTAAGCTGTCCTGGAACCTGTAATCCTTCTACTCAACTTCCAAGAGTTGGGATCACTGGAGTGCCAGTGTGCAACAGGCCAGGAGTGCCAGTGTGCAACAGGCCAGGAGTGCCAGTGTGCAACAGGCCAGGCAGAGCTCAGTGGTTTTTCTTTCTTTCTTTTTCCAAGATAGGGTCTTGTTGTAAAGTCATGGCTATGCTGGAACTAGCTCTGTAAACCAGGCTGGCCCGGAACTCACAGAGATCCACCTGCCTCAGCTTTGAAAGCGCTAGGATTAAAGTCGTGTATGTCACTTTAAACTGTATATAGGGGAAAATGGAACTTTTCCTTAAAAGTTGTGAATTTCTATGTCAGAGTATTTATTAACCATAGTATTGATAAGATTATTGATCATCAATCCATGCCAACCTTTTCCTGTCTACTTTGGAGAGCCCAGCAGGAAGGGTACCAGGCTGAGGGATGGCACACTCTGTACCAGAGCCAAGGACAGGAAGGACAGAGAACAAAGGGTCTGGAGAAGAGAGCAGGTAGGTAAGCTCAGTAAAAGGCTGGCGCAGCAGGTTGGGACAGAAGAGGAGACAAGTGTGGCACCCTTGCCTTAGAGAGCCTGCACACAGGTCAGCAGAGCACCCAGCGTGGGGCACACTCAGGCACCCTGGAGACGGCACCACTACTATTCCCTGAAGAGCACAGTAAGACCCTACCCAGGCATTGCTAATGTTCCGCGTCTCGTGCCCAGCCCAGGCCACCCCAGCTGCTCCAGAAGCTCAAGCACCCTCACCAGGGTGTTGGTTTACCCATCTGCTCCATCTAGGCTGTAAGGCAGAATTCTGAAACAAGGGCTCGTTCTTTCCAAATTGCAAGTGAGGCTCTGGAGTCTGTGCCTAGTGCACCAGCAGGTGAATTAATCTATGTCAGCCCCGGACAGCTCTGGACCACAGCCGCCAAGCTTAACCCTCTACTGCCTGAGGCAATTCCCTGACCCCCACCTTGGCTCCTCTAATATTACAATTACACATGGCTGCTGTGGTTGTTTGAAAGAAAATGGCCCCAAAAGGGAGTGGCACTATTTGTAGGTATGGCTTTGTTGGAGTAGGCTCGGCCTTGTTGGAGGCAGTGTGTCACTGTGGGGGCAGGCTTTGAGGTCTCCTTTGCTCAAGCTTCCCTCAGTGTGACAGACATTTCCTGTTGCCTGTAAGATGTAGAACTCTCAGCTACTTCTCCAGCACCACATCTGCCTGCACACCGCCATGCACCCGGTCACCATGATGGACTGAACCTCTGAAACTGTGAGATCCATGCCCAATTAAATGGTTTCTTTATAAGAGTTGCCATGGTCATGGTGCCTCTTCACAGCACTAGAAACCTTCACTAAGACAGCTGCCCTGCTAAAGACGACCCTTTCTAGGTTTCCCAGTGGTTATGTGCTTGCAAGTGGCAATAGCATGGTCACCAAGCCAGTTCTCCTCACTGGACCCCCAAGGCTGGATGAGTCTGTGCTGTCTCAGAACGCTAGGTGCAGGCCATGAGAACGGCATAGCACACTGCAGAAGGACTCTCTCCAGACGCAAGCGGGCATGGCAGTGATCAGTTACTACGGCAACACTAACTTCTCTAGCTCCTGCTGAAGTCACTGCTCTTGACCTGTGTTACAGTGTCCTAATATCTGTCAGGGAAGAAGCAGGCTTCCAGGCCAACAAGTGCTTATGGTCTGACTTTAAGTTTAGCATGATAACCAAAAAAATCTCATGAATGCTTGTTTTACTCTCTAGGTTCCCTTTTAATCTGCCGAACAAATGGTTTTCTTTGTCCTCTTTAAAAAGAAAAAAGGTGTGTTCCCCTTCACTCATTCTCCCAGTCAGAGCAGAGAAGTAAGGCATCAAGAGCTTTTGCCAAAATATCTTTCAGAGACAAGACTCAGCTCTAATACTGGAGGGGTCTGGGTGGCCAATGTGGACTCTGCCTGAACCTGTCAGAGTCCTATGGGTCCCCAGTTCACAATCTACCAGCAAGAAAAGGGGCAGACATCACTAAACCAGTCCTTATTGCCAGAAATATCTGGCTACATGCTGGAACAAGAAAGAAGAAAGGCACCCCCAAGCCACAGGAGTATTAATTTCAGGTGGATTAAAGTGTTAAGTATAAATGGAGAAAGCATCAAACAGACTTGCACTCCCACGAGGGTGGAGCTATGGAGATGGAGTTTGTCCCCTCTGGATTAGTCACAGAAACAACCCAGAAGATGGGGAAAGGATAGCACAAAGCCCCTGAGAGCAGCTAACAGACATGGAGCTGCCCTCGTGTCCACTTGTGACTCAGGAACTCAGGCCTGCCCTTAGAAGTCTGCCCACCAAAGCCTTGAATCCGAGCCCTTCCTGCTCCTGCATGTACTGACCGGGCACGGGGCAGAGCACAAGCGAGTGCTATCTCCAGCTCCACAGGGAGCAGCTGGCCGGCAAAGTGGCCAGGCCTGTGGTTTCCATGACAGAGAAGCCCAAGCAGCACGAGGTGGGAGAAAGTCTCAGCCTTAGACCTGAACCCAGGTTTACGAGCTGTATGGGACTGACAAATCGCTTAGTCCTTATTAACTTCCTCGGGGCAATTGGAAGGCTCACACAAGACATGCAATGCATATAGCACGCACCAGGTACCAAGCAACACCAGCTACTAGGAATGATCCTTTCTTTCATGAAGGGCCCACTATGTCCCAGAATAGTGACACTGGATACTATAGGGTCTAAAAGCTCTATAAGACACATTCCCTATGTTTCTGGGGTCTGCAGCATTATCAGAGGAATGAAATACTGGGGACCGCTGACAGCCCAGTCATAGCATGCTCTTACTAAACACATGGCCATGTGCCAAGCAATTCCTAAAAACATCATTAAGGTGTGAGTCTATCACTGTCACCATCTCACAGTGAGCCAGGCAGGAGAGAGAAAGTGGCACAGCCAAGGCCACAGCCAGTTCACCCTGGAGCTCGGGTCTGACCCTGAAGCCGGGGTCTCTGACATCCACCACCTCTCTCCAACACGCCGGCACAAACCACATGGACCTTGGCATTTCAATGTGTTCAGCCTCCATCCTATGCCACTTGAGTCCCGTGGTTTTAGACTAGGCAGGTGGTTTTGGAATCCCCTTCCTGTCCCATCTGCTCAGACTCTCAGACAATCAGAGTGAGGAGGGGGTGTGAAGGGCCTGAGTCAGACAGATGTGAAAGAGGATAATTAAACAGATGGGTTTTGTTGTTGTTTGTTTGTTTTTTTTATTTTTCGAGACTCAAGACAGGGTTTCTCTGTGTAGCCTTGGCTGTGCTGGAACTCACTCTGTAGTCCAGGCTGGCCTTGAACTCACAGAGAACCACCTGCCTCTACCTCCTGAATCCTGGGATTAAAGGCGTTCACCATGCCCGGCTCAGATGGAATTATTTAAGCACACGTGTGGTCACCTGGACGTATGAATGCCCCTCTCTGATCAAAAGGACAATGTAAGCCGTGATGTGCACAGGAACTTAGAAAATGGCTGACTCACTTCCTCTTACTTCTGGCTCACTGTGGTCACCAGAAGGACTTGCTTGGGCCTGTGTAGATAGGGCCCAGAGCAAGCCCCAAGGCCACATGAAACACAGTGGCACTATCTGAGCCATGACTTGATGCATGAGAACCCATCTAAGATCCAAGAGCAGCAGGCTCCAGGATGAGCCCGCAGGTCACAGAAGCATGAGTGCCGGTGAGCCTGGAATCCTGGGATCCAAAGTAGCCACTGTAATAGGCACTGTGTTCTGAGCTGGTTTGTTACACAGCAATAGCCAACAGACTCAAAGACAGGAGGTTTAAAAAGCAAAATACAAAAGGAGGTCTATAGACTGTCATTACTGCATGGAAGGAGCAGGAGTGAGGTCTATAGACCGTCATAACTGTGTGGAAGGAGCAGGAGGAGTCAGGAGGTCTATAGGACGTCATTACTGTGTGGAAGGAGCAGGAGTGAGTGAGCCAATGGCTCTGGGGGTGAAGCATTGCCATGCAAGCCTAACATCTGAGTTCAATTCCTCTGAACGATGGAAAGTTGGAAAAAGAAAGCCAACCCCAAAGTTGTCCTTCTGCCTTCATCCGAATACTATGGCACATTCATGCCTGCTTTGCCATATATAAAGCTTAAAATACACGTATGGGCAGGTTACTTTGAGACGTCCCCTACAAAGCCCCAAGAGTGGCTGTGTTGGTGAAAGGCTGTGCAAGCAGGCAGCATGGGACGGACATTCATCTTCCACACTACAGAAGGCTCCTCATCTACAATGAAAACTTGATCATTTTCCAAGTGTAAAGTGAAAACCAGTATTTGGGTTGTGAAGTCTTTTCCAAGTTTATTAGTGATATAGTAGGAGACTCCCTCTCAGTCAGTCATGCAGCGACATGGTCCATGCACACACACTAACAGGCTTTGGGTTAGGTGACTTTTGTCTGACTATAAGCTGATCTAAGGGCTAAGCTATGACTCTTAGTTCACTGAGTGTACAAAATATACTTTCAACTTATGAGGGATGTGATGTCTAAGTTTTACTGTCAATGTCACTAGATTTAAAACCACCTTGGAGACACACCTCTGGAAATGAGTACGGGCAGTTAAAGGAGTGAAACTATCTAACAGATCTAACAAAGGAAGGAGGACCTGCCCTGCCCAGAGGCAGCACCATCTTATAGTCTGGGGTCCTAGAATAACAACAAGGGCAAAAGGAAACAGTCTGCAGAAGACCAGCATTGACCGCTCTCCATTACCTGATCCACTCAGATGGTGAGCAAGCTCCCATAGCCACAGCCACAGCCACAAGCTGTTCCTGCCACCAAGCCTGCCCACCATGGTGGACTGTGTCTCCATAAACTCTGAGCCAGAATAAATCTTTTCTCTCAGGAACTGATTCTCATCTTGTTTGTTCATAGCAATAAGAGCAGTAACTACTACAAGGAATTTATCAGGACATAACACCATTGTCAAGGGAAAGCATCCAAATATCCTTGAATTATGTGATTTTTACTACTATGTACATTCATTTGCTAAACCAAACATTAACCGGTTAACTAATTATAAATTTTTATTTGTTCGTATGTGCACACATCACAGTATACATGTGCAGGCCAAAGGACAATTTCTGGGAGTTAGTTCTCTCCCTCTATCATATGTGTCCTGGGGATAGAGTTTAGGTCATCAAGACTGGTAGCAAATGCCTTTACTCACTGAGCCAATTCACCAGCCCCTAACCAGCTCATCTAAAAGGAGAAAAGGTGACTTGTGTTATGGTGTGCCCTGAATTGTGAGTGGTTGCTCTTGACCCCCCACAGAGGAGGTCACAAGGCTTCACTCATCTTCCTAGAATCCAGCGAAGAGAAACGCGGCTATGACCACTCCTGAGGAGCCACCGCTCTCCGCCGGAGCCACGAGCCTCTCTCTCAGACGCTCCAGGTCCTCAGCGTCCCCCAAGTTCTTTTTTTTTTTTTTTTTTTTTTTTCGAGACAGGGTTTCCCTGTAGTTTCTAGAGCCTGTCCTGGAACTAGCTCTTGTAGACCAGGCTGGCCTCGAACTCAGAGATCCGCCTGCCTCTGCCTCCCGAGTGTCCCCCAAGTTCTTTAGTCTTACCTGGGAACCTGCGCATGCTGGGATTTCCTGCCTCTGTCTGCAGAATCCAGCAGCCTTTAAGACACATGGCAGGTCAGCTTGGGGCGGATTCCCCCAGTTCCCTTGGTCTGCGCTAATCCTGCACAGCCACAGAGCATCAGCATTTAGTTGGAGTCTGCTAGCTTCCAACCACTTGCTACGACTCAGAGGATGAAGTATCTGCCCTCAGAGCACGCACACCCCAGTAAGGGAAGACAGATAAGTCAGAAAGGGGCCAGGGAACGGTGAGAGGGTACAGAGAATTAAACAAGGTAAGGTGTCAATGACTGATGTCTTCCTCAGACTGAGTGGTCAGGCCAGGGAAAGACCAGCCAAGGAGAGGGCTCTTGAAACAATGACAGCACAGAGTCAGGAATGCAAAGACCTATGTATCGAAAGGGCATTCCAGAGAGGGGAGGTCTTAAGTGGCATGGTCTAGGACCAGCAAGCCAACTGTGCAGTCGGAGCAGAGGGATAGCACTGGGGGTGGCAGACACTACTGAGCGTGGCACGCATTCTCGGCGCTGCAGTCTTGCAGGGTTTGTAAGTCATGGGTAAAATGTTATGACTCAAGTTCCCTCCATCTGCTGTGTGGGGAGGGGACTCGGCGAAGAGACAAGGATAGAAACAGACTACTACGATACGCAGGTGAGAGGTGACAGCAATCTGGACAGGAGTGAGGTAAGAAAGAGTGAAGAAAGTGAGAAACAGACCAGGTGCGAATATAATTCAAAGGCAAAACAAACCAGGCTTACTCCCGCACTGGGTTGGAGGTATGGCCCCAACAAGTCCATGCCCCGACCTCAGGAAGGTGGGACTGTGCATTTTATGTGTCAAAGGGGACTGTGAGGGAACTGGAGACGGAAGAATTATCCTGGACTGTGTGAGTGAGCAGCTGAAGGTCAGCATCCAGGAGATGGGGCTACAGGGCAGAGGACGGGAGGCTACACTGTTCACCTTAAAGATGGAGACCACATGCTGCAGAACAGGGCAGAGGAGACACAGATCCACCCGTGGAGCTCCAGAAAGATCACAATGACCTTGATTAACCAATGAGGCCCACGTTTCATCTCCTCACCGCCATAAAGCTAAGAGGATACAAATGTGGGCTGATCTGTTACAGCAGCCTGGAAGTGATCTAATACACGGCCTATGAGAAAGGACAGAGACTAAAGATGATTCTAAAGACCTCGCAGTGAGCAGTGGTACCACACCACTACTTACTGAAGCAGAGGAATGAAGCCAAGTTCAACTTGCAATGACATTCAGTTTCCAGATCAAAGCTAGAGGAGACTGAGGGGAAAGGCCTAGGAAGAAAAATCAGGACTTGTCTGCTACAGAAACCAAAATTAGACCTGTAGGAAAAGCATTCCAGGCAGGAGCCGTCTCAGCAGGAACCCAGCAGGTGTGGTCTAGTGCTTCTGGAAGGAAGCCAAGCGAGTAACAAAGGCTGGAGCATCAAGGGAGGTAAGCAGCAAGGGAGGTAAGCATGCAGGCAGAGTCACGACTTTCAGCAACACAGAATCAACAACAAAGGGTGACTTTGACAGGGGTGGTCTTTGAGGAACTAGAGGTGCTGAGGCAAGTCCAATCAGTAGGAAGCAGTCATGGCTGGAACAGAGAGCAGGGACCCAGAACTCAACAGCTGCAGCTAGGACTAACAGTGCCTTGAGAGGAAAGCCCGGGCACCCGGGTGTGCAGTCTCAGAGAAGGAGACAATGGCAAAGCAGCACAGGCCGAGACAGGGAATGAGGGGAGAGTTCTGAGCAGAGGCGATTGGCTGTGTTCTCTGGAGGAGCTGAAGTCCGAGCAGCAGCAGGAGTGAAGCTGACAGACGTCCTGGTTGTAGGGCAGGGAGCCG
Source organism: Arvicola amphibius (assembly GCF_903992535.2). Classification (NCBI taxonomy): domain Eukaryota; kingdom Metazoa; phylum Chordata; class Mammalia; order Rodentia; family Cricetidae; genus Arvicola; species Arvicola amphibius. The sequence continues at coordinate 80,128,030 of NC_052053.1, read as the reverse complement.
TCAGGAGATGAGAGAGCGGGAGAGGCCTGCCTTGGAAGGTGGGAGCACAGACCCACAGAAGAGCAATGATACTTGCTTCCTGTGACCAGCGCATGGCAGCAAGCCCTACCCAGACAGGGGATCTGACCAGGGGTCATCGACAGCAAAGCAAGAAGGGCACACAGGGATCTGTTGTCTACTTTAAGCTGCACCACGTCACTCACCCCCATGGTGAACACTAGCCCAGCCCCTCAGTACTCACTCTGTCACGCTTTGCCCGGACACTAGGACCTGGCAATGGTGGGTGCTCAGTAAGTACTTCTGAAACCAATGAACACATATGTCTCCTTCCCTAGGCAGAACTCAGCCAAGGACACTGATCTCAGGGGACTGCTCCCCCAAAGCTTTCCCCACATTGGCCATGACTGCTGACCGTGAGGTCTCAGCACAGACCTTCCTGTTCCTACCTCAGGGTTTCTACTGGACAACTCCAGCTGTCCTTGTTTAAACTGTGACCCAGTTCACAGTGGGAGAGCATCTGGAACTCCTGACTGAAAGATGGCAAATGGCAAAGATTACGGGGCCCAGAAGAAGTTGGCATAAATGATCTTCTGGGGAAATCTTGGTAGTCAAAGTCCAGGCTTCATGCCAAAATCTCCTCCCTATATCCACACACAGCACAGAAATGAGAGAAGACAGGATGGGAGACAGAAGCAACTCGAGGAAAGAAGAGAGAACATGCTGGTCACAGGTACACACTATACTCATGTGTATACACTCTGTTACACACTATACACACGCGTATACACTCTGTTACACACTATACACACGTGTATACACTCTCAGTTACACACTATACTCACGTGTATACACTCTCAGTTACACACTACACACACATGTATACACTCTCAGTTACACACTATACACACGTGTATACACTCTGTTATGCACTATACACACGTGTATGCACTCTCAGTTACACACTATACACACATGTATACACTCAGTTACACACTATACACACGCGTATACACTCTGTTATGCACTATACACACGTGTATACGCTCTCAGTTACACACTATACACACGCGTATACACTCTGTTATGCACTATACACACGTGTATACTCTCAGTTACACACTATACACACATGTATACACTCAGTTACACACTACACACACATGTATACACTCTCAGTTATGCACTATACACACGTGTATACGCTCTCAGTTACACACTATACACACGCGTATACACTCTGTTACGCACTATACACACGTGTATACTCTCAGTTACACACTATACACACATGTATACACTCAGTTACACACTACACACACATGTATACACTCTGTTATGCACTATACACACGTGTATACGCTCTCAGTTACACACTATACACACGTGTATACACTCAGTTACACACTATACACACATGTATACACTCAGTTACACACTATACACACATGTATATACTCTCAGTTATGCACTATACACACGTGTATACACTCTGTTACACACTATACACACATGTAAACACTCAGTTATACACTATACACACATGTATACACTCTCAGGTACGCACTATACACACATGTATACACTCAGTTACGCACTATACACACATGTATACACTCTCAGTTACACACTATACACACGTGTATACACTCTCAGTTACACACTATACACACGTGTATACACTCTCACACACTATACACACGTGTATACACTCTCACACACTATACACACGTGTATACACTCACACACTATACACACGTGTATACACTCTCACACACTATACACACGTGTATACACTCTGTTACACACTATACACACGTGTATACACTCTCACACACTATACACACGTGTATACACTCTCACACACTATACACACGTGTATACACTCTCAGTTACACACTATACACACGTGTATACACTCTCAGTTACACACTATACACATACACACACTGTTATATACTCATACATATTCTCAAACATATTCACTCATACTCAGTTACACACTCAAATTCATTCATACATCCCGATGCTCATGTACTCAGTTTACACTCACTCTCTCATACACATACACACATTCACAATTATATACTCACACATGCTCACACACACATTCACTGTCACAATCTTTTATAGGCTCACCCCATCCTTGCTCACACTTACTTTCTAACACACACACACACCACGAGTACATGAACACAGACTTCCTCTACAAAAATCAACCCAAGAAAAGAAAGAAAAGCTGCAAGCCAGTGGCTGAGAGCTGATCTAGCCTGTCTCCAGAGCTCTAAGGGCAGGAAACAACCACAGGGCCGAGGATGTTATCAGGCTAGCCCAGAGGCTAGGAAACGTCTTCTCAGGAAGTCAGCTCCACTTAAACAAATCAGACACACCCAGAGAGAACTGACAGGATCCCAGAGGAGTCAAAGCCCAGGTCAGGCCAAGGACCATGTTCTGTGAGGAGACAGGAACCCTGAGTACTGCGTGGGGACCACAGAGGACACTCACTGTGACAAAGGGGCTAGGCCTGATGAACCCTCCAGTCCTAGCAAGACTTCAGTGCCAGGACAATGGGTAGAGACAGGCAGGATTCCACAGGAAGCGAAGCAAACTGCATGGCTTCTCACAGACCCTATTCCCAGGCTTCTGGGCCCCGCACCCAGTAGAGATCAAATCTTTTGGCCTGGGCCACAGAGCAAAAGTAGCATTTGCTGCAGGTCATGGACTTGGCGTGCCCTGCAGGACATCCTTATCAACTGGCCAGTCCCAGGCACTAGAGAGTTTGGGAGAACGCCTTTGACTCTACAAGAGCCATGGAAGGCAGTGCCTCCAGGTAAGCAGTCTGCAAGTATGTGGAGCAGAAGGGCAAAGAGGGCAGTAGAAGGGACCCAGGGCCACCTCTCAGATACCCACAAGAGCTCTGGGGAGGAAAAGGCTTGGTGCTGGGTCATCACTAAGAGAAATCCATCAGACAGGATATACAAGAGCCCCAGGCAAGCCAACCAGGGAAGTCAGCCAACACCAACAGGCTTGCTTCTGGACCAGATTTCACACTCCCTCCTGTGGGCTGCCACAGCCCTCATCTGACTGCCACACCCAGCCCTGACCTGAGCACCGGCTATACTGCGTGGCCTCAGGGCAGTGGGTGTTCCTCAGTGGAGAGTCAGCGTTTGAGAAGCAAATGAGTCTGTAAATTCCTCAATGGTGGTGTGTTCATTAACTGTGCTCCACTGTGTCCTGACCCAGTTATCAAGGCTTGGTGTCCATGAAATCATTAACTGTGTACCAGTTGTGTGTCTAGAACTGGTGCTTGGGGTATGGCAATGAACAAAAGCAACCAAAGGTTCAGCTCTTGGACCTGACAGTATAGTGGTGACATTTATCTGCTCCCATTTCATATACAACTCCCGGACAGCCTGTGCTGGGCTCACCAGTGTTGAGTGAACGGCTGGAAGGGGAGGGCCCTGAGCCTGTCAGCCAGCTGATATCATTTGTCCTCAGCTCTGGGCCTTTGTCACAGCCCCACAGGAAGCTCCTGCGCACATCCACTATCACCGCTGTCACTGTCGTGGTACTCCCTGCTCGCTCTGCCCCTCTGAAGAGTCAGACATCTGAACCCCAACACTTTCTATGATGGTTTGAATGAGAATGCCCCCACAGGCTCATATATTTGCAACTTAGTCCCCAGTTGATGAACTCTTTGGAAGGGCTAGATGGTTTGAGTAGGTGGAGAAGGTGTGTCTCTGAGATTTCAAACGTCCACACCAGGCCCAGTGTCCCTCTCTCTGCCTACTGCCTGTGGACAGGATGTGAAAAAGCTCTCAGCTACTGCTCCAGCGCCATCTTGCCTGCTTCTTGGCATGATCAGAGGCTAACCCTCTGAAACAATCAGCAAGCCCCAATTAAAGCTTTCTTTGGTAAGAGTTGCCCTGGTCACAGTGCCTCTTCATAGCAATGGAACGCCGACTGGGGCAACTTCCTTCCCAGACCAGGCTCTTTCCCCAGCCAGCTGCTTCTGTTCTTCGCTCCTCCAAGAGCCAGGCACAGCGCGCCTTCCCTGCGGCCAGACAGCAATGTCCCCTGCCCCTGCACCAGAGTTCCTTCCCCTGCTAAAGCACTCCAACCAGCTGTCCTGCCTGCCAGGCCTGCCAAGTAAACACCTCAAGGGTAGGTTGTTCATTAATTATGTGCTACTGTATGCCCGATAACATAGTTGGGGCTTCCAGTATTAAAGCCAATCTCTGTCCACTAGGATGACATCCTCTGAATGTGAAAAGCACCCACAGGCTCATGTGTTTAAATACTTTGTCTCAACTGGCAGAGATGTTTGGGAAGATTGTTAACGTTTAGGAGGTGGAGTCTCAATACAGGAAGTAGTCACTAGAGGAAGGCCTTGAGGCTTTCTAGCCCAGCCCACTTCTGGCTCACTCTCTGCTTCCAGAGCAAGCGCACAGGAAATGTGAACAACTGGCTTTCTGCTCCGCCACCACGCCTTCCCCACCACAATGGGCTGCACCCTCAAACTGTGAGCCACAAAAGCTTTTCCCTTAGGCTGCTTTTGCCGAGATTTTGTTTTTGTTTTTGATCGCAGCAACAGAAAAGTACCTACGACAGCTTGTCTACTTCTGCCACTGTCCAGTTCCCGATCCTGCCGGCCCTGTACCCTGCCAGGCCTATCCACTGCCACGGTGCCCTACCCACTCGGCCCTCCAGCAAACCAGCCACGCCCTGTGGGATGGTGGACGCTGTCACTGTCCTCCCCAGACTCGGGGTCTCCCCTGTCTCCCCACATGAACGATCACTCTCACACCTGGTCCAGGGACTCCCTGTAGCACAGATACCTGGCACAGTGGTGAAGATCCATGCTTCCATGTGCTAGTAAGGGCACTTGTCACCCTTGCAGTGGACCGGGGTTCAATTCCCAGCACCTACACAGCAGCTCACAACTGTCTCCAACTCAAGTCCCGGGGGATCTGAAGCCTTCTTCTCACCTTTGCAGGCTCCAGGCACACATGTGATACACATACATACATGCAGGCAAAACACCCATATACATAAAATAAATAAACCTTTAAAAAATAAAACAAAAACCAGAGTCCTGCTCCTTGACCCCAACAGCACACCTGAAGCAGAAGCTCAGCAGGTTCAGAAACCTGAGTCCTTGACCTGGACTGTAAAAGCTGCCTGGGGTGACCTGCTCATCCTGTTCTTCTGCCGTTCCTGTCACCTGCTGTCCCTGTCGCCTGCTGCTCTGTCTGCACACAGGAGATGCTCTTTAATTCCTATGATTCAAAGCAAGGGCCTCAAAGCTGCCAGTTCAAGCCCCAGTGATTCTGCTTAAAAATGTAGCTTGAGCCCCTGCCTCAGCCAAGAAGAGCACCACCTGTAAAGGAGATGCCTCCAGACATTTCTGAAAATCTACAATGCCCACAGCCCTTGTCTTCACTGAACCTCCAACCATGACAAGGCTCGGTACCCTTGGCACTGCCTGGGGACTTGGTAAGAATGTAGACCCCTATGAGATTTGCTCCAAAGGGTCTCCAGAAGTGGAGTGTGGTAACCTGGACTCTAAACGAGCTGTCTCAGGAATTCTTTGAACTAACCAGGTCAGAAAAGCATGAGAGCTAGAATAAACAGACCTGGTCCCAGGAGAGCTGGACTCCATCCGTGAGCAGCCCTGGGTCCTAGTCTACTCATCCCCTCAATGAGAAGTACCATAACCCTTGGCCTCACTTGGTTGATAGGGAAATTACCAGGAATTCACATACAAGTTCACACCCAGCATCTGGCAGAGAAGTCTAAGGGATGCCATCAGGTCTCTTTTCCTACTGACACCATTTTAACAGCTTCAGTTCAGGAAAACCAGCTGTGAGGACCAAATGAGGCCCTTGGTAGTGGGGGCGAGAGTATGCACATGCCAACTCCAGGCCCAAAGGAGCCACTCAGTACAGTGCTGGCCCCTTCACCTCTGCTACACGCAGCAAGCAGGGAAAAACAAGCCCTCAGGTGGCAGGGCGCTGCCCCTGCGCGAGGTTTGTGGTGGCTTGTGACTGTCCTTCATATTCTGTATGACACTGTTTAGCCTAACAGCCTTGTCTCGTGGTTGAGGGGGTGGTTTGGGGAGGCATATGAAAACCTTCCTGGACTTCTCAATGGGACACCAGCTTTCACACACATCAGCTGCCTGCAAAACTCCACCATCTGCCAAGCATGAGGTCACCCAGAGAGAGAAATAGTGCCATGTGAGGCCAATAGGAACGAAGAGCAAAGGCTGCTCTCAAGTGCCCATCCAGACCACGCTGGCCAGGCAGCCCCAGGGCCGAGGAGGTGAATCTTTGGAATGCCTTCAGCAGTGAGTAATGAGCACACACCTGCCTATTGTGGTCTCAATGGAGGAACACATTACCTCACACAACAGGAAGCCCCGAGAAGAGCTGCTCCAGGCAGAAGCCTTTGGTCCCTCAATAGCCACATTCTTTCTTTAAACTGGGTCAGCCTCTCCGGGGCTGGGAACCATAGTGGGTTCAAGACAGCAGCAACTCCAGGCTTCAAAGGCAGAAATAGCTTTTTTCCAGACAAGAAAATTGCCTATTTTCCCTTATAAGCACATATAGGGGTTCTTCAGCAAGAGGGAATCTTTCCCAGAAGCCCCTGCATCAAGTAAATACCCACTACTGTTTCACTAACTAGAACTGTCACATGCTCATGCCTCAGCCAATCAGGGCCAAGCTTAATTTATAGGCAGTAAAACCTTAGAACCAATCACAGGCTTGCAGTTAGAATCACAAACAAGGGCCTAACCACAATGAAAAGTTCTACAGGAGACACGGCTGGCAGCAGAATAGGGTGGAAAGGAAGATGGAAAGTGGCACTCAAGAGTGTGTGTGTGTGTGTGTGTGTGTGTGTGTGTGTGTGTATGTATGTGCGTGCATGTGTAGGGAGGGAACCCCTCACTTCCAAGGCAAGAGACCCTCATCCTTACTTCCTGAGGCCTGCTCTATTTGCTCAGAGAATGGGGTGGGTGGGCCAAGGCAACACAATACTGCACCAGTGAGCTGTGAGCCCAACTCCATCCACAATTTGAGGCCAGAAAAATAAAGGCCCTCGCCCCTCTAAAAGTTAGCAGCTTGGTGAAGAACAAGAGAGGTGGTGAGGAGAACAGAAAGAGCCTTGGCCATAGAATGAAGACGGTAACACTGCCACCAGCAGCATAAAATGGCTGGCCCATGGTGACATTTCCTCTGACCAAGTATTGAGATATTGAGATAAGCACTATTAGGAACTGTAGGGAGTCCTTACAGCTATCTTACAAGTTTGACACTTCTACTATAGGCCACAGTACATGAGCAGTAATTTCTGAAATCAAGAACTCTCTAAAAATAGAAAAAAAATGTTATTTATTTGTGTGTGTGTGTGCGTGTATACACATGCATGTGTATGTATGCAGGTGTGCTGACCCGTGTGGATGCCCTCACACATGCATGTGCATGTATGCAGGTGTGCTGACCCATGTGGATGTCCTCACCCATGTGTGTGCATGTATGCAGGTGTGCTGACCCATTCATGTGCATCTGGAGACCAGAGGTTGGCATTGGTAAATATTCCTTAATCACTCTTCATAGAGGGTCTCACTAAAAATAGAGTCCATCTTTTTGGCTAGATTGACCAGAAAAATCTGGGATCCCGTTTCTGCTCCCAGGACTGGGATTACTGATACCTGCTGCCACATCCCAACTTCTTTTCATGGGTTCTAGGGTTCAAAGCCTCACTCATAAGCAAGAACTTTACCCACAGAGCCATCTCCCCAGCTCCCCAAAGCTGGTTTTTACTGTTATTCATTTGAGTAACAAAACCCAAGATGAACTGACGCCTGTTCCCAGTGTATTTATCCCTTTGCAATAACTATACATAACTTCGGAACATGAATGGAGTGCTGCCCCAGACCGCAATGTCCAGGTTATATTCCATACTCTGAAATAGCCCTCACCTGGAAAGTGTCTGACTTCAAGGGATCCAGTGGACTTGGGCTGTGCCGGAGCTCTACCCAGAGTTCCCCAGGCCCTCGCACAGGGAACTCAACAGGCAAGCTCTAGGGCTCGCGTTCCAACCCACTCCGCTTGCTTCTCCTGTAGCTGCCCAGGGCTTTACAGGGGGCAGCTCCTTCTCTGGGCTCCCTCTCCTGTGAATTAGACTTGATGGGTAGAGTTCAAAGTTTTTGTTCTCTGAGCATATGCGCCCTTCCTTCAAAGTAAACCTTAGGGGTTTGGGTCTGCTCCCGTAAGTGAGGCTCCCCAACAGCACGGTTTGAAAAATGACACTTGACATAAAGTCCAGGGTCTCAACATGGTCCACACAGTTATGGGTGCCTTCTCTGTGAAGGAAGGTAGCCAGGAGGTGTGATGACAATATTTCGTTTGTGATCCAACACATAAAGCTTGCCTGAAGGTCAGAGCACAGAGGGAAGCCACTAGTTAGCCATAGAGGCCAAGCAGTGGTGGTGCACACCTTTAATTCCAGCACTCAGGAGGGGAGACAGAGGCAGATGTATCTCTGTGAGTTCAAAGTCACCCTGGGCTGCACAAGATTGAATCTGTCTAAAGAAGAAACAGAGCTCACACAAAGGTGATCCCAGCATTTGGGATCATACGTCTTTAATCCCAGCACTAGGGAGAAGGAGACAGGAGAGATATGGCTGGGCTGAGAGAGGAATATAAGGCGGAAGGAAGCAGGAGCTCAAGGCGGTCTGAGGATTCAGTCTGAGATGCAGTCTGAGGATTTGTAGGGACAGGATGGCCCCTTTGGTCTGAGCACTGGTAGAGGTAAGAACTCTGGCTGCTCTGCTTCTCTGATCCTTCAGCTGTCACCCCCTAATAGCTGACTCTGGGATTTTATTATTAAGACCAATTAGAATCCATGCTCCAAGGAGGAACTTGGACCAGACCCCAACAGATGGGTAGGCTCTGACCTTCACTGAAGACCCCAGAGCTGAATGGCATGAGCAGAAGAAGAACCATAAACCAGGGCCCAGGAATCTAAACTAAACTAGCCCAGGGATGAAGGGAAGGGACACTGCTCCAAGGTGATGGGAAGATGAACCAAGCAGATGAAAGTCAAGAATCCTCCCCCAGCCCAGAGCCCCAAAGTCCCTCCATGTATGACGACTCACGCCACGGGGAGAGCAGAGCAGTCCCAGCCCCAGTGCTTGCCCTAAGTCAAGGTCTTTCTGCCCTCACTGCAGGGACCATGAGAACCAAAGCCTAGTGCCAGTAACCCAAAAGTAAGGCCATATTCTATACCACAAAATATGAGCTTCAGGGGCAACAAGACCATTTTTAAAAGCAGGACGCTAGCCAGGAAGCACAGGTAGAGGTTCATGGGAGTTCTCACTGCCCTGGGAGCAGTTTGACTCCCGGAGGCTTGTGGGTATCCCAGGAATGTCCTAAAAGATCATTCCTAAACCCTGTCTCGAAAAAACCAAAAAAAATAAAAATAAAAATAAAAATAAAAATCATTCCTAAACAGCAAGGCCACTATCTCACTTCACAGCAGAGATTCAGATTATTTCCCAAGAAGACCTTGGGGCACCAATAACAGCCTCTCTTGAGAAGTCTGCAGCGGCTTCAAGATACTAGGAGTCTAGACAGGGAAACCGTGATGCCATCCAAGCCTTCAAACACCAAGGAGGTCAGCCACAGGCAAACCAAGAACCTCTCTCATAGCATGGTCCAGATAAATTCTGGAGCCAAACTTTGGCTTTAAAAAGGCACCATTTCCCTACCAACCCATCACCAAGAGGTGATTAAAATATCTCCAAGTCTCCCCAAATCAGATGGGCTGAGATCCCTTAATGAGAATTACCATGTGGGCTTCCCCGCTCCAGGTGAGCTCAGGAGCAGGGCTGCCTAAAGAGATAAACTGGCTAGAGAGAGATGCTACAAGACCTCACAGTGACTGCCCAGGATCCATAAACGCCAGGTCCTGCCACAGTAATATATGAGGCTCTCGCCAAGCACCAGTTCAGATATAGCTTTTCCAAGTCTCTGTCTCTCACTGTTTCCCCAGCCAGGGCCACATGAAGCCCTGGGGACAAGAAACACCAGCTCACCATGTACTGAGCTTCATAGGTAGCAATCCTTGTGGCCACGTTAATAGAGCAGCTGGTATCTTACCAATGGAAAGGCAGGCTCAGAGAGCTTAGAGTTGGCTCGAGGTCACTCGGTCAGTTCCAGCGACAGTCTGGATAAAGCCCATGTGCATTGCACATGACACACGGTAAACCTTAAGAGGCTAGAAGATGACTCTGGGAAGTCAGAACAGGAATGTTCTATGGAGTACCCAGGGGGCCAACCACAAGCTGATGTATACCTGGTTCTCTGCCTTGACTCCTAGGCTCCTGCTGTTCCTCACCCCTGTACCCACTGAGTCCTAACACCTTGTCCTTGCCGAGATGCAGATGGGAACTTTCCACATGTGGGGTGGGCTAAGAATCTACCCTAAACTTCAGGTAGCAAGAGCTTAGGCTTCAGTAGAAATCTCTCTACTGCTTCCACTTAAGAGATTATCATCTTTCTAGCACAGGCTGGCACACAGCCAGCCATTACAACCAGGTCGTGATTTTCTTTCTCTCTCTCTCTCTCTTTTTAAGACAGTGTGGAATGAGGAGCTGGAGATGTTTGTGGCTCATGGAGCAGGTGGATAAAGTCTGGCTTACCAACGGAGAAGTTGACCATCTGGTTCAAGGTCAATCAGCCAGCTCCAGGAGGAGTCTGGATATGGGGAGAATGTTCATTTACCATACCCAAGGCACCGAGTTCCATCCGTAGCACAGCATAAATCAGACACATAGGAATGCCTACAATCTCAGCACTCTTGGAAGTGAAGACAAGGGATCAGAAGTTCAAGGTCATCCTCAGCTACACAGTGAGTTTAAAGCAAGGCCAGCTTGGGATACATCTACTTGTTTTATAAAACAGCGAATAAAATAGTGCATACAGCGGGGGGTGGGGGGCAGTAGATAGATAGCTGGTTTCCTTTCCAACTTGACGTTTGACCTTTTCTAACTTGCCCATCTCTTGGCAAAATGTCTAGCCCCATTTATCTCCAGGGTCAGGATGGAACAATAACTTCCAGTGCCCACAGCTTAGAGTCTCTAGTGAGGAACGGCCAGGCCGTCCTTCCCAGAAGGAGCTGTCCCTGCTGAGCGGAAGCAGAGAATCAGCAGCTGCTGCTCTCACCCCTCCATGGCTCCTACCTCAGGCAGAGAAACCCCAGAGCCGTAGGTGTAACACACAAGGTCCACCCCACGCTCTGCCTCCACCCAGGCCGGGCCATGAAGCGCCCTCTCCAGAGCTGGCTCCTTTAGCTCCTCTGGCCCTATCTCCCATAAGGCCTTCTCAGCAGGGCATCCCAAGCCACTGCAACCACCTATCTACTTTTCAAATCAGCAGTCCCTGCAAGTTCCCACCCAACCTTTACCTTTATCCCTCCAGCAGCACCGACCACCATCAGCATCCTGCTTATGATGCAATGAACACATCACTTGCCTCACTGGCCCTTCCCCGCCGAAAAGTGGGCTTAGGTGTCTGTTCACTAATACAGCCTTCTGTAGCACACAGTAGGTTCTCAATATTTATAGGACTGATGGAATGAAAGGGTAAATAAATAAATAGTCTGCTAATAACTTCTAACAACAACCTATAAGCATTTGTCCTCATCACCACAGACAAGTGTTGTCTTTACCCCTCATCAAGAAAACTCTTTGCAACAAGATGGAGACTATTATAGAAAACCACAACCAATCAAAACGCAGAGCTGTGGCACCCAGTCCCAATTGATACATCTACAAAACACTCCCACACCTAAGGCTCCGTGGTTATTGATGGAAGACTTCAGAAACTTTAATCATTTTTTCCTGTCAGAGTCTACTATTCCTTATAGCCCAAGCCACCAACGGATGATACAGCCAAGGATGACCCTGTACTCTCCCCCACTCTGAGGGGTTGGGATTATAGCTATGCCAACCACACCCCGTTCCCACACACCACTGTCTCACTCTGGCCGTCACTGTCCTGGAACTCAGAGTTCTGCCACCTCTGCCTATCCAGGGCTGAGATTAAAGGAGTGTCCACATAGCCATCCTGTTGAACCCATAACTGTGTGTGTGTTAGGCAAGCATCCCGCTCTACTTCATCCCCAGTCCGTTTTTAATCTTCCTAATTCCTGCAAGGATCTTCTTTAAAAACAAACAAACAAACAAACAAAACCCATGGTCTCACTACATAGCCCTGACTGGCCTGGAACTCAGAGATCAGCCTGTTTCTAGGTGGCCAGGATTACAGGCGTGTCACCACACTCAGTAAAGGACATTTTTAAGAGGCTCTGAATGTTAAGGGAACTGAGTGGTGAGGCAACAGGCTCCAGGCTGTTGATGCTGTGACCAAGGTCACAGAGACAGGGTGAAGCAGCAGCAGGACCGAGCCCCGGGCTGCTGGCTGCAAGGACCGCAGGCTCCGGTTGACCTGCAGGCAGCTGCCTTCAAAAAGCTGTCTTATATGACCAGTGTGAAGTTCATTTGTTTTCCTTACTGCACGTAGTAAAGCAGTGTCCCACCTGCCCAAAGCATGTGCCAGCAAACCCACGGGAGCTATAAGGGAGCCGGGACCCCAAAGCCAGGAAGACGTCCCACTAGCAGGCCCAGGAAGGCCCCATCAGCCAGGGGAAGAGTCACCCTCAAACAGCAGATACACCATTTGGGGTTTGTTTCATCCCTTTCTCTGCTTTATTTTCGTCTTTCTGAGCAGTCTCTTTGGCCTCTTCATGTCTCGGTGACCTTGCCCCATCCGTGGCTGCTCCTCACAGCGTGAGGCTTTGGGACAAAACTATCTCCCACAGTGCTCTGCTCATCCCCACCACCCTGCTCACCACACACCCTATTCTCAGCGGCAGCGGAGGCCACAGGAACCAGGTTCTGGAAGGATGGGCCCATGCATGAAAGTCCACTCGTCCACTCATTCCAGGGACCACAGAGGCTTGAGTCAGTCTGGTCTCTTCTCCCACTTGTTGTTTTCATAAACTTGTCTGTTTTCTTTACGCTACTTTTCGCGGACTACTTTCATATTTGACTCTGGTGGTCCTCCCACAGGAAGGAAGTCCACGAGGGCAGAGGCCCGGTCAGGACCTGGCACAGGTGGGCACGGGCAATACACAGGGCAGACAGCAGGAAGCGGGCAGATCTGGGAGGAAGCTCAAAAACACACTGACTCCTACCATCAACCTGTACAGAGGAGATGGAATGACTGATACGGGAGACTCAGGACAGGGATCTCAACAAGAGAAAAGAAAAGAAACTGAGGGTACAGAACTGAGACAAAGAGGGCAAGGGCAAGCTGCCTTTGGGGTTCCAGGGACTTTGCACCCTTCTTTCAAGGTGCTAACTTAACTGAGACGAACCATCATTTTCCAAAGAAAAAAAAAAAACCCTTCAATAAAAGGTATTGTAGTTGACAGTGTGCAAAACCAAAATCTTGCCCTCTCTGCATGGTGATGTGAGTATGGTCCTAAGCTCAGGAGGCAAGGACGGATGGAGGCTAGTTTGAGGGTTACGTAGTGAAGCCCACTTAAAAAGAAAACTTTTCATTTCCAGGCACTCTTTCCAGAAAATCGCAGAGACCGGCCTTAAAGAGGGTATGTGACTTCTCTAGCCGTCTGGGTAGGGACAGGCGAGGCGGATGAAACAGTCCGCGTCCTTTCTTGGATGAGCAGTGTCAGCTCTTCATTCATTCTCTCTGTGACTTAGCTGTTTGGCCCACACGGGCCCAGCCAGCCTTGGGAAGCCAGAGGTGAAGCAGGACGAAATCCTCTGCCCTCTCACGGTGCTCCTACTGCCTGCCTGTGGTTTTGGCGCGTACTAAATCTCAAGCAAATATTAACCATACTTGCTTCCAAAACAAATAAGGCCACGTGGAGTCTCGCTCTGGAATGTGATTTTGGCTGCAATTTTGGTTTGATGGGTTGGGAGATTCAGTTCAGCAAACGGGGTCGTTGGCCAAGTCCAGCCACCGGTTTCCAACTCAGACTCCGGGCTCCTGGGCACACCAAGCCCCTCAACCAATCAGCTCCATTACCCTTCAGTCTTCAACCACATCCTCACCTTTCTGCCCAATAACCTTCTCCTTGACTCTGTTTCCCTTATACTCTCCACCCTGACCTCTCTGGGTCTGCAGATTTGACATCCAACTGTCCGACCTCAAGACACACACCCCCAACCTGCCAATGCCACCTCTAACATCCTCCAAGTCTGAGCGTCCTCCCGGGGCCCTTGAATACCATATGTTTACAACATCCCCGTTCGCAGGACCCCTGAGCACACCACACACACTCTGGTGACCCCCAGATGCCAACAGGCATGTCCTAGGGGCCATGCACACACAAACACACACACACACCAGCTTCAACTTCTTGGAAGCCAAAAGGGTCTGGCCCCTGGCCTCCGGGGTCGGTGAGCCTCCCTGCCGTGCACGCCTGGACTCTGGGGCGCCGCCACCGCCCGCCGGCCCAGCAGCACGCCGCGTGACCGGAGGACCCCGCGTTCCCCAAGGGCCTGGCCCCGCGCACACCACGCGGCCTGCGCCTCGCCGCCCGGCCGCGCCCCTGCTCGCGCCCCGCGCCTCGGGCCTAGCCCCGGAGGCCTCCGCGGCCCCGCAGCCCCGGTGCGCCCGAGCGTACCGTTGGCGATGAGCTTGGCCGACAGCTGCTTGACGAGCTCGGGGATCCGCTCCCACTGGCACTCGGTGCGGCAGCGCTCGATCTCCGTCTCCAGCCGCGAGCCCGCCTTCCTGGTCGCCATGGCCGCCCTGGCCGGCCCGGCGCGCGCCCGCAGGCCCCGCAGGCCCCGCCGCCGCCGGGCCCCGCGCCGCCTCCCGCTGCGGCCGCGGGCTCGGGCTCGGGCTCCGGCTCCCGGCTCGGCGGCGTAACGGGAACGCCGGCCGGGGAAGGGGCGGGGAGCGGGCGGCGGCGGGCGCGGCGGGGCCCCGGGCGCCGCGAGGAGCGGCCCCTGCCGGCCAGGGCCGGAGCCGCAGCGGGCGGGGGCGGAGGCCGGGAGGACAGGGAGGTGAGCAGCGGGGCGTGAGGAGTACGGGATCCGCTCAGGTGCAAGCCTGGGGCTGTGTGGGGTCAAGCCAGGGTAGCCATCCCCGGGACGCTCGGGGGCCCCGCAGGCCCGGGTGCCTGGTGTGCGGGGGCGTGAAAGGCGGGCCTGCCTCGGCTCGCCCTGCCATCGCAGGTTGCCAGTGCTGGCCCGTGCCCCTCCTCAGGCTCCCCTCTGCCCCAGGCAGCCTTGGGGCCCCAAGCTGCCAGAAGGGGCGGAGACTTCTCCAGAACCTGCCCGAAGTTCCTTAAATGTATGTTGGTGGAGAGTGAGGCCCTGACAGTTGCAAGCCCAGATGCCAGCTCCCTTGCCCTCTGAAGAGAATGCCAAGTCATCCGTGAGGCTTCCTGGTCTTGACCCTGTAACGGATAGCAGGGGCATGGGTCTAAGTTGAGCATTATTTCACCTGTGCATTTAATATTTGATAGATAGTTAGAGGTTGCCTACGCTGAACTAGGCAGTGCTTTAGGGCTGTGGAAACGGAATGAAGAAGGCATCAAGCCTGCCTTGCTAGAGCTTACATTCCACTCATGGAAATGAATTAATTAAGCGAAATAAAGTAGCAAATTAGAAAGCCTTAAAACAAACAAACAAACAAAAAAAGCTGTAGAAACAGCAGTATCAGGTGAGGAAGATGAGAGCCGGGAGGGTAGGATCTCAAATGGTATGGTTAGTACGGTGTTGAAGTGACGTTTTACAGTCTTAAAGGCGAGAGTCCTGGATGTGGGGAGAAGGACAGAACATTGAGGCAAGGCAATATTAACAGCAAAGGCCTCGGGTTTACCATATTTGGCGAGTTAGGAAAAGGCCAAAGTGGCTGCAGTGGAGCGGAGGAAGGGAGTAGAGCCTGTGATCTCAGAGAGGAGCCGGTGGGAGTTGTAGTTGCTGCTGGGCCTCGTGGACCATTAGCAAGACCAGCTCTCTCCCTGGTGCGGGGAGCTCGCAGTCAGGACTAAAGAGGGGGCCTATCCGCGTGAGGAATGGCAGGCACTGCTTGCAAGGTGAACACCGCCGGTTTCGGGATAGATGGTCATGGAACGTGGCTTCAGGGGCAGTGGGATGTTGGACTCTGCAATACTGCATCTGAAAATGGAGCTGTCATTCTGGCAGGACCCTGTCACCAGGCTCAAGGGAGCACCCTCATCATCCCCTCCCAGTGTGTCTCCTTAGCTTTCCAAAGATATCAGCGAAGAGTTTCCAGTCATGCCCTGGGGCTAAGGAAGAGCAGCCTTAGGGTCCCGGTTTATCTGAGCAGAAACTGAAACTCAGCAAGGGCCCAGAGAAAAGAAGGGCCTGGGACTTGACTGGCACAGCACCCCAGGCAACCTGAGGCCTTTGGAGGCCACAGAAGCGGAGCAGATGGGGCTCAGACACTAAGGACAGCCCAAGGACAGGCTACAGAAAGCCAGAGGGAAGGAAGGCAAAGGAGTCTCCTCAGGAGCTGTTCCACACACACTTCCAAATCCTACTGAGAGATCTGTGTGTTTGCTTGGGATACTCTCCCTCTTCAAGGTCAAGGTCTCCTCAAGCCAAAGGTCACCAAAAAACCTTGTTCAGCTGACGGTCCCTGTGTGATCCAAGGACTGACAGTTTGCCTGCCTTAGTGGCATGCAAAATAACGATGTGATAACATAACTTGGCCTCCGTGACCACAGTGGAAGGCAAAGCACCAGTGTTTCCTGCCTGTTTCTCAGAGGAGCTGTTTTTCCCAGGGTGGGAGATGCCAGGCAGTGGCATTTGACCCTACCCCATCCCTGCCCCTAGTCATGTTCTCTCCCTGTCACGTCTACTGTGGAATGCAGCAGTTAGAACTTAACGATAGAGTGGAATAGATGAAGGCTGCCACTCTAACTGCTTGGTGCCTCTTAGACACCACAGTCTAGAATCAGCTATCATGCAACAAATATATGTGACTCGCTTTGGATTGCGTAGGTTTTGAGTGTATCCTCCTGGTTTCCTATGTTGGGAACTTGGCCCCTAGGGTGGACCCTAGGGTGGTGAGGGCCCTCAAAGAGGACTGGTGGGAAGATGTTGGGTCAAAAGGGAAGCTGCCCAGTAAAGGACTAATGTAGCTGTGTGGGTGGGGCCCCAGCTCTCACAAGTGGGTTGTGAGCCCCATCTCTAGCTTCCTGTTTGTTGATGTAATGTGTCCCTCGCCAACGTTGTATTAGTTACTTTCCATGGCTGTGATGTGTAGGTAGGTGGGGAAACTAAACTCAAAGCTGGGAGAAAGAAGGCGGAGTCAGGGAGATGCCATGTAGTCACCCAAGAAACAAGATGCGAGGTAACAAACCATGAGCCTTGAGGTAAAATATAAAATAATAGAAATGGATTAATTTAAGATATAACAGCTAGCTAGGAATATGTCTGAGCTATTGGCCAAAGCAGCTTCTTTATTAACCAAGGGTAATAAAACATATTCATAGCATACAGAGGGGAATCCCACAGCAGTGATGTAATACCATAGCCAAGGCTATGCATTTGATAGAGCAAGGATGAGGGACAGGAAAGGGTTGGAAGGAGGGAAAGGAAGGGGGAAATTATGATATTATATTATATTATATTATATTATATTATATTATATCATATGGACAAAATTAGCATGACCAAGGTGATTTACAGAAGGAAGAGTTTATTTGGGTTTCCAGCCCTGGAAGGGTAAGAGTCCATGATGGCAGAGCAGAGGCATAGAGGCCGAAGCAGAAAGCTGAGGGCTCACATCCTCAACCCTCAAACAGGAAGCAGAATGAACAAACTCAAAACAGCATGAGTCTTCCAACTCTCAAGTGTCCAGTGATATTCCTCCTCCAACAAGGCCATACCTCCTACGAATCCCCAAAAAGTACCACCCCTAGGAACAAAGTATTCAAATGCCCAAGGCTATGGGGGACATTTATCATTTGATCCATCGTGTGTGTGTGTGTGTGTGTGTGTGTGTGTGTGTGTGTGTGTGTGTATACTTCTACTGCACATCCTGAGGGCTTCACAAAAGCTGAGCTGAAACCAATACCACACTCTTCAGAGCTGTGAAGTAAATAAACCTTTTTTGTTTTTTTTTTGTTTTTTTTTAATAAAGGTGACTTGCCTCTGGTGTTCCACTATAGTAAAGAAAAATGGACTAACACACATTGCTACATTCCAGGCCTTCACATTCCACTGGAGCTGACGCAAACCAGAACATTTTCAGGTTATCTTCTTGAGTGACAAAATATGTGGGTACAGTGGTTGGGGGTAGGGGCTGATGAGCATGGTCAACTTAATCCATCAAAAAAAAAAAAAAGAAACTTCTGGTGTTTACTGTGTGTAGCCTGAGAGCTGGGCTCTGCAGTTTCCAAGACCCTTCTCAGCTAGGTAATATCTTCTTCTTTGCCCATTACTGGTCCTGTGATAGCCACCAGCACTTCATCCCTGAAGAGGCATAAGTGACCCATGAGAGAAGGCCCAGGTGATATCACCTGCAGGTGGTACACAGGTAAATTCAGGAGGAGGAGGTTATTCATGCTAGGTAATAGCAATTAGGTCAACATTCTCTGAGCATTCATTCATTCAGGAATTACAAGTTTGGCAAGCTTGTGAAGAATTGTTGCCTGGGGCCTTGTAGAAAAGAAGCCACATAGAAGAGGTTGGGAGGGAAGCCAGACCTAAGGCAAGATCCCTGGGAAAGAGGTTGCCAGGAACAGATAGATGGTTTGGGTTCAGAAGGTCAGGGCTGACAGGTAGCTATGGTAACAGAACCTGGAGTCCCCGTCCCCCTAGAATCAGGACAAGGCAAGCAGACAGGGGAGAGCATCAGGATGAGGAAACTGTAGGCTAGGCCAGTGTAGAGGGTGCTCCTAGGAAGGAGAGGGTGCTGCTGAGAGCAGGGGTCCGTGCCGCTGTCCTTGTTCCTGTCTGGGCCTGGTAGGCCTGAAAGTTTTCACCCAGTTGTCCACGTGGTCCCTCACCCTTCCCAGTGGACTTTGCCTCAGAACTATGTCTCAGACAACCTCCTCTGGCCATCTCTCCTCTCATTCTGCTTGGGTGTTGTTCTTGCCACCAGCTGTTCTGAGCTCACTCATTTAGAATGGATCCTTGGTCTGACTTAACTGGAGGGAAGCTGCAGGGAAGAAGGGATTTTCATGTGGCATTCTTCACTGATGTGTCCCCAATGAGAGACAAATGCCTAGCATGTAGTAAACACTCAATAAAACATGATCAAAGGGTCAGAGATGTGGCTTAGTTGGTAGAATGATCACTTGGCAGGTAGAAAGCCTTGGGTTCAGTCCTGGCCCTGCTTAAAGGCAGGCTTCGTAACACACCCCTATGATCTCAACACTTGGAGGGTGAGGCAGGAGGATCATCTTCAGCTACTAATGCATGGTGAGTTTGAGGTCAGCCTAGGGTATGTGAAATCCTGTCAGACAGACAGAAAGAGAGGGGGGGGGCAGAAGGAAGGTGGTGGGCTGACACTAGGCAGACACCCCAGGCTCGAATCTCCTGAGGATACATCCCCAGGGGCATGCGTACCCACTAACTGAAGCAGACAGTTTGAGTTTAAGAGTGAGATTGAAATCTAAAAAAAAAAAAAAAAAAACGCAATAAGACTTAAACAGGATAACAGAGAGCAATTGTAATGATATTTTATTGATTTAACTAATAAGCTTGCCTGAAGATCAGAGAAGCAGAGCAGCCAGTCTGATGGAGGAGGGTCATCTGTCTATGTGTTACTTTCGTTGGTTAATAAAGAAACTGCTTTGAGCCGGGCGGTGGTGGCGCACGCCTTTAATCCCAGCACTCGGGAGGCAGAGGCAGGCGGATCTCTGAGTTCGAGGCCAGCCTGGTCTACAAGAGCTAGCTCCAGGACAGGCTCTAGAAACTACAGGGAAACCCTGTCTCGAAAAACCAAAAAAAAAAAAAAAAGAGAGAAACTGCTTTGGCCCTTTGATGGGACAGAAAATTAGGTAGGCGGAGTAAACAGAACAGGATGCTGGGAGAAAGAAAGCAGAGTCAGGCAGACGCCTCAGGCAGATGCCATGCCACTCCTCTCTGAGATGGACTGGACGCAGGTTAAGATCTTTCCAGGTAAGCCACCACCGCGTGGTGCTACACAGATTACTAAATATGGGTTAAAGCAAGATGTGAGAATTAGCCAATAACAGGTTGAAACTAATGGGCCAGGCAGTGTTTAAAAGAATACAGTTTCCATGTAATTATTTTGGGTAAAGCTAGCTGGTGGCCAGGAGCCGGGCAGCGGGAAGCGGCCTGCTGCTGTCATTACACCCGTCACTAGAGAGTTCTTCTTTTTCCTTTAAAGAAAACATAAAGGAATTTTAATATCCAAACAGTCAGGATAAAGAATACTGGCTCTATGACCCACCAAGAGTCACTCAGGTTCTATACGGTACCAGAGAGTAAAATTTGAATGCATATTGCAAAGAAGTTCAGTTTAAAAGCCTTAATTTCCTGACCTGATACACCAGGATGAAGTTTTCAGGTTGAAAATGACTTAAATGACTGAACACTGAAATTTAAGCCAGCGGCAGCCATGTCCCTAGAACGTTAGTCAGTCTGTCATCAGGAATGCGTCACCACCACCTTCTCAACAGCAAATCAACGTGCACTTTAAGGTCTGTGCAGTAAGAACATGCTGCTAACAAAAGTCGCCAATGCTGAGTCAGAAGAAGAGAGAAACTGCACTTTGCACAAGATAAATTACTTGTGTCCTGTGCTCTATGAGTTGCAAAGGAAGTAAAATTCTTTAATAGAGAAAAGTACTGAGGGTACTAAAACAGAAACAAGAGGCTGAAGAAAAGAAAAAAGCTAAAAAAGAAAAGAAAAAGAAAAATTAGCCAAAATAGCTTCCTGATGTGTATGGATTTTTTAAATTAAAATTTTAAAAAAATATTTTGTTTAAGCTGCTTTTATTGCCTGTCCTGATCTGTAGAAGTTTACAAAGAAATAAAATTTTCAAGTACTTAAAAAATGTATTCATCTTCCATAAAACAAATTTCAATGTATTAGTACTTAAAAATACACAGTGACTTAAGGAGACATCAGCACAACCGCATAGAATTGAGCCCCAGAGAAGCGCACGTTTCGAGCTGTCTTCCTGGGCTCTGCTTTCCAAGAGGACTGGCTTAGAGAACAGGTTAGAGTGAAGTGCTCCCCCTGGAAGATGCAGGCCAGGACACGCTTCCAATTCCACAGGCCTAAGCAAAATGCGGGGAGCTCTCTGCAGGTCTCAAAACCCACAATTCACAGGGGCTCCTTCCTCTCTGATGTCAAGGAGGAGGTTGTGGTTATCACTGAAACCAAACCAAGAGACTCTGAAATGTACTAGAAATCCCAAGGCTAGAACAACGCCAGCAAAGAGCAAACCTCAAAAATAATGCCGGAGCTCCTGGAGAACAGGGACCAAAGAACCAAGTCATGCCTGCGCTGAGGAGCCTCTTCTTCGATGGCTGTTTAAGGAGGTGGGATTTTAAGGCTTTTGTTTGTTTGTTCATATTTTGGCCTCTGAATATTTTTTAAAAAATGTTTTGCCTGGCTGGCCCTTCAGGCTAATCTTGGAGCTCTTAATGAATCCCAAGCCTGACAGAGGGATATTCTATAGTTTCACTGCTATCATTTATACGCATTAAAGTGGATTTACTTCTTTAAGTAAATCTAAATAGAAAACAGCAAATTAATATATTCCTTTACATACAACTTTGTGTCTCAAAATTCTTGAAAAACAAGAACAGATGAGTTTGTATCAAAGACCATCAAAGTAAGTATGTGATATGCACATGCAAACGTAAAACCCGTCTCACGTCAACTCTTCATGACACCTTTAGGAAGGGAATGACATACAAAGCTTGCTAACTGCAAAACATCACTTGCGGAACTATCTTAGGAAACAACGCATGTAAACATGGATGCTGACCCATGACGCTGATGTGGGTGAGGACTTAGCACACTGCAGTCTCCTTAGTCACAAGTTGTTTTTAAAGTTCCTGGTAGATGGCAAGGTTTATCACAGAAGATAAAAATCCCTTTGAACAAATCCAACAGGGGATCCTTGAGGCCCCTTCTCAAATAAAAACAAGATGAATGTAATTTCAGTCCATCTGAGAAAAGCTTTCAATCTAAGTGGACATCATATTTTTTCATTTAAGAATATTTTACAGAATTTTCATAAGGCAGGATAAATTTTGTGAAGAAATGCAGATACAAAATGATATAAACTAATAATTTACATTTAAAAATTCCAAAGGGGTAACAATGGAGATGATATAGGTCACATAATGCCTACCCTTTGAAACTAACACAGACCCGTGCATATGCTGAAAGTTCTAAAGAACTTCTAGACTTTGCACAAGTGTGGCTTTTCATTTTACATCAATAGTACACGTTTTAAATCCTATCAAGAATGCAAACTAAAACTGCATGCTATGTTAGTGGAAAAAGTTCAACATTGTGCAATTTTCTGCCTCAATTCTTAAAAAGTGGCAGCAATTCCCGCATTTGTCTTTGAAACAGGATCTGAGAAACTTTATCAAAAAAGATAATGAAGGCAAAAATTGGCAGACACCCACCATCTTGTTCCTTTTGAAAACAATGTGGATGAAAAGTAATATCATGATAAAAGATGAAATCTTTTAAATAAGTACATTGTTATCTGGCATTTGTACGGACTGATCCGGTAAATCTTTAGGTAAACAGCAGCTTTCCTACCCTCCCTGTGGCGTTGAGCCCCTGGCTTCCATTCTGTACTCTGCTTTCACTGGGTCTCATACCCTGACACTCCACACCCAGCAGGATGATTAGGAAGCTGCCATTCTGTCCTTGAGGAGGCGGCACACTGTAGTTGGGTCCCATCCATGGTGCAGAAGACTGGGTCTGAATCCCTGCTGGCCACGGCTGGCCATGCATCCCGTCGGCAGGTACTTGCCAAGCATCAGGCACATACTGATCAATCGGTTGTGCATTCCCATACCACTGACCCCACTGGCCATATGCTGGTGGCTATCCAATTTGATTTTGCTGCCATTGCATGGGATTTATCATATCATATCATGGGATTTATCATATCATATCATGGGATTTATCATATCATATCATGGGATTTATCATATCATATCATGGGATTTATCATATCATGTCATGGGATTTATCATATCTTTGCCTCAATAGCATTTCACCACATGCCCTTCAATGGTAGTACCATTAAGGGAAACAATCGCATGTGCTGCAATTTCATGGGAATTGAACCAAACAAATGAATATCCTTTATCAGGGAAGACTCCAATTTCCACTATTTATCCAAACGGGAAAAAAAAAAAGTCTGAGCCGGGCAGTGGTGGCACACACCTTTAATCCCAGCACTCGGGAGGCAGAGGCAGGCAAATCTCTGAGTTCGAGGCCAGCCTGGTCTACAAGAGCTAGTTCCAGGACAGACTCTAGAAACTACAGGGAAACCCTGTCTCGAAAAAACAACAACAAAAAAAATTCCGATGCATTAGTTGCCCTGTCAGTCCCAACGTCACCCCTCCACAATACACAGCGCAGTTTCTGGGGCGAGGCTGACTTACAACCTCATCATACGACAGCTGTTTGGTGTTCGACTCATATGAAGTCTTTGGAGCTGGAGGCTTTGGGGTTGCCCAGTTAGTTCTGGTTTGTCTTTCACCAAGCCACTGGCCACCCATCTGCTGAATGGCATTTTCTGCATCCCATTTGTTGAAAAAGGAGACAAAGCCATATGGCCTAGACTTCCCCATAGCCATGTCTTTTACCACGCAGGCATCTGAAATTCTCCCAAACGGTGTGAGAGCTGTTTTGATGTCTTCAGTTGCGATTTCTGGGCTGAGGTCACCAACAAACACACGGAAGTGATTGCTCGTATCTTTCTTTTGACCGCTGGGGGTTGTTGCCTGATTTACTTTGACATCCTTCCCCATTATCTTCCGCCCATTCTTAGCAGCCAGCACTGCAGCTCCATGTCGATGCTCATGGAACTTCACAAAACAGTATGGGTCATTTCCCGCTGTATCCATAATCATTTTGCAGTTTTTACAAGGTCTAATCTGGCTAAAGAGCTGGAGGATGAGAGCTTCAGTCACATCTCGGGAAAGGTTACCAATGTACAGAGTCTTGGGCATCTCGTCCTCCATGGCTGCTCCTGTCGCAGGGGTACCTCAGAGTCTAGCCCCCTGCCCTTCGCTACCTCCCAAATCATTGGGGCAGCTATGGCTGAGGAAGAGTGGGCCTCCTCTCTTGCCTGGAGGTTTCCTTCAGCCGCAATTATACCCACTAGAGAGTTCTTTTACCTCTACCAATGCTCAGACTGAAGGGACGATCCTGTCCTCAGACTGCATCTCCAGACTGCATGTGTCTCCACCGAACCTCAGACTGCGCTGAGCTCCTGTCTCCTCCAGCCTTATATTCTTCTCTCCGCCCAGCCATACACTCCTGTCTCCACCTCCCTAGTGTTGGGATTAAAGGTGTGGGATCCCAAGTGCTGGGATCACCTTTGTGTGAGCTCTGTTTCTCCTTCACACAGTTTCAATCTTGTATAGCCCAGGGTGGCCTTGAACTCTCAGAGATCCCTATGTCTCTGTCTTCTGAGTCCTGGGATTAAAGGTGTGTGCCACCACTGCCTGGCCTCTAGTGGCTTAGCTCTGCACGCTGATCTTCAGGCAAACTTTATTTGTTAAAACACACAAAATATCACTACAAGCAGTTACTTCTAACCTTTGACCTTACACTGCTAGTAGCCTTGTAGTCCAGTTGTCAGGGCCGGGGAGTTTCTCAGCTGTCCGGGGAGGGGTGGGGTGTCCCATCTGAAGCTGAGACGGTGGGCAGCTGTGGAAAGACTGGGGCTGAGAAGGTTCATAGAGGCCGTCAGGTCCGGGGCATAAGTATTAAGGGCTGTAATGCACTTGGCTGGCTTTTAATTGTCATATTTGATGTATACAAAAATACATATAATCCAAAACCCGCACCATGAAACAGTAGGATGCAAACCAGCAAGGTGAGGCTACTGATTATCCCAGTGCCGACTGTCCCTATTTGGCATCTGCTGTACTGCACTGTGGTTGGTTGTAAGTCAACTTTCTGCTGCTTTTGGTGAGTGGATTGTGTGCTCTACACATAGTGTGGTTGGCTGCTTGGTTTCTGAGCTCCGTAAAACTTGTGGAGTTCCTGAGCTCATCTGAGTTTCACACACAACAGCCCCCCTCCCCTGTTAGGGTGTTGCATGAATCCACGGGACATCGGCAGCTTGATCAAAGCCTCCAGAGCCCAGGGTGGCCTCTGTGAACAAGACTGTTGTTCATGAAGCCACACCCATGTTGATTTTCAGAGCAGGGTTTCCAAGGATAAATGAACATAGCTCGGTGTCCCTTTTCCTTGCAGTATCTCGGGGCCCCGGCCTTTACCCTCCAACCGTCACCCGTGACTTCTGGATCCCGGAGCCCACCACAGAGACAGAATAGCTGGAAAGCTGCTTGGTGACAACACAGCAGATGCCAGAGCTGCTGGCCTCCTAAGTCACTATCCGCTGCTCCGTGCCATGGATAGTTAGGTGAAGAAAGCTGGCTGGTTGCTCAGGGCAGATCCAGAATGAGAACATTAAAGCTGGGGGTGCTTTTAGCTTTGAACTCTAGAAACACACTGGATGCTCCAGGGTGCTAAGCTACTAGCAAGGCTCACCAGAGACATCTGAACACATCAGCTTCCATTTAAAATGTAGGACACCCTCAAGTTTCCCACATCAAGAGACACTATTGCCATTGTCAGGACATGGGCAGAACTGAAATGTTTCGCTGAAATTATCTGTGGTTTACAGGCACGGACAATCAGAGAGGGAACCTTGACCTTGAGGAAGTCACGACTCCACTCTGGAAAAGCCCCGTGGCTACCATGGGTCACCGTGGGCCCATTTCTAAGCCGTCTCTCCAGGGACATGACTTAGTCTGTGTCCTCTGAGAAGGCCCAGGCTAGACCAGATCTGAATGTTACCCCTCAGCTTCATTCATGCTAACCTCACACTGAGTGTGGACACCATAGCCATCAGGTGGCTCTCTGTTCAAGACTGTGGATGGCACATGCCTGTGATGCCAACACTCAACAGGCAAAGACTGCAGGATCACAAGTCCATGGCCAGCCTGGGCTGTTTAGTGAGGCCCTAGATTAGGAAAAAAAAGAAAGAAGAAGAAGAAGAAGAAAGAGAAGGAGAAGGAGAAGGAGAAAGAGGGAGAGGGGGAGGGGGAGAGGAGGGGGAGGGGGAGGAGGAGGAGGAAGAGAAGGAGAAGAAGAAGAAGAAGAAGAAGAAGAAGAAGAAGAAGAAGAAGAAGAAGAAGAAGAAGAAGAAGAAGAAGAAGAAGAAGAAGAAGAAGAAGAAGAGATCACCGTGTAACACTGGGATAGCTTTCTGTTCCTGTATCTGGCACTTTCCTTACCCTCTCTCAGAACAGTGGAGTGGACATAAAAGTTCACACTTACATGTGTAAATGAACCCAAAGACCAGAAACTACTCAAATACAAGGGAGAATACACCGCCAGGCTCCTAAGAATGACACCAGGCTGTTCAATGACCCTCCTAGCCTATCAGGTGCAGGGCTGCTTCTTCCACACGTGGGGTGGTTTCATTTACATGATACAGTTGAGGTGATCCAGGCAAATGATGCTGAGAGTGTAGCTCAGTGAAGGTGCAGGTGTGTGCTCGTGTGCACAGAGCCCTGGCTTCAGTCCCCAGTCGGTGTGTATGTGCAGACCCAGATATACACAAATGTGGTTCATTTCACATCCAGACTTTTAAAGGGAACCAGGAAAAAGGGAGACACATCGGTTTTGAAATTTTTACCCTGATCATTTTACCCCTAATAGAAGTTAACGACGAACAGCGAGGTTCACTTGCAGTTAAATACATGGGCAGAGTGAGAAGTTGAGGCACGAACCCAAGTTATTAGGGTAGATGACAGTACCAGCTGTCACCAGCATCCCGGCAGTCACACGCCCAGCACAGGAGACCTGCACCCTGAAGGGCTAAACGGAATTACTGGACTCCTCAGGAATTTCCCGCTATGGGATCCATTGTTAAAGGATGCTCAGGTTTGCAAACCTGCCTAGGAACTCCACAGTCTGCTTTTAGGCAGCTGGGCTAGCAGAGCCTTCTAGACGTCCAATGGAATGGAGAGGAGAGGCAGCAACAACCAGTGAAAGGCCTTCCTGGTGAGGTCATGGATTCCCTCGGCTTTTTCATTGGTGGCTTTTGAGATGCAAGGGCTGGGGGCGGGGACAGCGCCGGAGCCTGGGACAGCGCTTTCTCCTTGCCTCAGCATGAACTGAGCTGAGTATTCCTGAGCAGTCTTAGTTGTCCAGAAGAGAAAATGCCCCAGGAAAAGGGGGGAAGGGGGAGTCCATTCCCACCAGAGACTGAGTTTCCTTATTTAATTTGGTACAATTGGAGGATTTTTTGCGTTTTAATCCAGTCACACATTCTTTAACTGTTTGAAGATACCATGTCTGGTCACTCTGCCCTCCCTGTGGTGACCTCCTCATCTTGAGAACCACCAACACCAGCTTTGTTCTTGTAGTTGTTTGTAACCAGGACAACAACCCAAATGACTTGGCCTGTCCGTGGGGCAGGGCAGACAGCAGAAGCGAGGCCCAGGTCTCTGCCTCCCCAGGGAACTCACTCTTGACCTTGGGTCATAGGCTCTGGACTTCCCCCACAGCAGGACAGCAAAAACCTGGGGCCTCATTGCTTTTAATAAATCATTTTCCTTTCAAAGCACTGCCCAGAATAGCCTGTGGTCACCAGAGGCTGACAGCGCTGTCTATTTTGGGACATGATTTCCTGATGACAGTAAGCTTGGATGGTGGATCTTCGTGGATGAAGGGCTCGGCAGGCATTACACTGGTTCTCCCCACCAAATGTCCTTTTTCTTTTTTTTTTTTTTTTAAAGTGTATGCCTTCATTTTATAGGACAACTGATTCACTGTCCTAGAGAATACAGTCAATGGAAAGACGGACAAGGAGAGCCCCAGCCAGCTCTCTCTCTTGAAATACAGAGAAAATACAACCTAAATACAGGGTGCTGAGAGAGTGAGGTAGCCCAGCCACCAGGGCACCTGTGCTGGCCAAGGAAGAAGGGTGTCAGAAGGGGAGAGGTTTTTGTCATGCTTTTAGCCTCCTGGGACCTTGATGACGCTCCCAGGTGGTAAGGAAGACACCCTCTCTTTAGAAGCTTTAAGTAGCAGGCACCTGCCATGCTGGACAACCTAGTGGCAGCCTCAGGCCCCTCGGAGATCAGGTGTACATTCTGCCCTGGAGACTCCAGGGGCCAGAGCTGTTTTGGAAGTCTTGTGGGCAGGACGATGGAGTTCAGCAGAGAGGCGGTGCTCTCTCAGGCAGTTCAGCTCCAAGAGATGTCCTGGCCACACAACTGCTTAGCCTGGGCTCTTCCAGAGCTGGTGGGCCTCCCGTGATTTATTCCTGCTTATCTGGCTTGGGCTTGAAGGAAGAGGCTTCCTGCAGGAGCAACAGGCCCTCGCTGGGCAAGAAGAGGCCCAGTCAGGGGAAATGGCATCAAGCAAGAGAGGTTTGCAGGGGAATAGAGCCGTGGAGGAAGAGTCTCCAAAGTTTTACTTCAGATGAAGTCCTGAGGCCACAGGGGGGAGTGAATCAAAGCTAGGTCCTGTGGGGGCATCCGGCAGCTCCTCTCGAGAGTCACACAGGGTCATGGGAACAGCAACGGCTAGGGTGAGAAGTCTTCCTGCCAGTCGGATGTCTTCCCTTTCGCTGCTTTCCTGGTGTTTTAAGATACATGGACTGGCCCCCTCAGCGGAAAACAGTCAAGTGTAGGGACGAGTTGGGGAGCTCCTATGGCTTAATTCCGATACCTTGTCAGCTATCACCTCAAGCACTATTTCAGCTGGGGTAAAACTGTCTACACTGCCAGATAAGGCTTTAAAACGATCATCCCTGGCCCCACACAGCTTTCCAGGCCGTGCCTTCGATGGGTGCAGCTCCCAGCTCTGCCTCCTGAGACAGCTTGGCGACTCAGGAGGACACTGGTGCCGGAGCACACCCTTCCCAGTTGGGAAGCTCTGGGGCTGTACTGCAGTCCCAGGGGCAGGGACAGGAGTCTCTTGGAAACAGGGTTTGAGATATCAATGGGTACGTGGAGATAGAGAGGCTGAAAGAACCAAGGGAAGACAAGGGAGGGGCAGCCCCAGACGGTCCTCCCTGCTCTCCTCTTAGGCCTCCTGTCTGCAGTGCCAAGAGCTAAGTGCCGTCACTTTTCTCTGTAGACAAGACAAACTCCCACACTCGGCTTCCTTGGGCTTGCCTGGGGTAGGGAGCAGAAAGGAGAAAAACAGCTCTCAGGGTCTGAGCTGCTAGCCGGGCACCATGGCTCTCACAGAGCGATGGACAAGCTGGGGACATGTGCCCACAGTCAGCATTTAAGAAGCACAATGCAGAGAAGGTCCAGTGAAGCTGAGAACCTAACTATCCTCAGCTCTTACCATCCTGGGTCCACAAGCCAGCACCGGTCTCCTCTGTGCCTCGTAGGCTGCGGACTCCTGGGCACCACCGGCCACGCCCAGCAGCCAGGGACAGAGTCTTAGCCTGTACCTGGGAGGCCCAATCAGCCTGCTCACCGGGCTTGCCTGTGAGCTACTCATTGGCCTCCACCCAGGCTTCTCTCCACAAGGAAGGAGAAGTTAACTTTGCTAGTTTTCCCCTTTATCCTTTTCCTTAGGTCCCGTGCTTTTATTACAGTAAGTAATAAACGCACTTTTATTACAGTAAGTGCCCACCATCCTCCTGAAGGAGGTGTCTGGATACGCATTTGCTTCTCACAGCTACTGAGTCTCTGCCACTTCCTATTTTCCACACCGCCTGACAAGTGTTCAACACGCCATCCCGGTTTTGAATGAAGGGGAACTCACTGTGGGGACTGTCATGCCAAGAGGCCACCTACCCCTTCACAACATCCAGGTGTATGTTAGAGTTTTGAAAAAGGGTTTTCGAAATGTAAGATTCCCAGCACAAGTTCCTGACATAGGAGCACAATTCAACAGCTGTTCATGATCACAAATCAATCTTAGAACACCTTAGTCGGCCTCAGAAGTCAACCCTATACTCGGTCACTCCCCATTACTCCCTGGCCCCAAGAGCCTAGGCTTTTCTGTCTCCAAGGATTACTTATTCTAACCACATCACATAAATGGCATCATACAACATATGGGCATTTGAAGCTGCCTGCTTTCACTTAGTGTTCTCAAGGTTCCTCCACGTCATGGCATGAATCCAACTGAAGGGCTACCTAACATTCCTTTGTGCGAACTCGTCACCAGTTCAACCCTTCATCAGCCCGTGTGTGGGGTTGTTTCCAGTGTGGGCTGTTGTGAGTGGGGCTGCTGTGCACACTGTGTGCGCTGTCCGACTCCACATTTTCCCTTCACTCTGGCACACGCTCAAGGGTAGAATTCCAAGGTGAATTTGTTGCTTGGATAAAGTACCATGTCCAAAAGCAACTGGAGGGAGGAAGGGTTTATTCTGACTTACGGTTCCAGAGGGACAGAGTCCATCATGGGGGAGGACATAGCATGATCACAGAAGCAGGATGCTGGCATGACCCTGGCATGACATGGCAATTTCATTGGTGTACAGGGAGCAGAGAAAATGAACAAAAAGTGGGGCAACGTTATAAAACTTCAAAGTCCATGTTCAGTGAAAACTTCCTCTTAGAAAAGTTGTACCTTCTAAAGTTTCCATAACTTGGTTTTTAACCTGCTGAAGAATTGCCAGCCTGTTTTCCCAAACTGCTGCACCATTTTATATCCTCATCAGCAAGGTGTGAGAGTTTCAGTGTCCTCCTCCGTAAAGAAAACACGAGCTCAACCCCTCCTACTCTGAAACCCTCAAAATCGACAGGACACTTTTGACCTTCAAAATGGGAACCCTACCAATTAGCAAACAGGCAACTAGTTCTGCGGTGCCTCCCAGGGCAACTCAGCTCTGACACCATCTGCCTGATAAAAGGATCAGTCCCCACGTGTTGGAAGTTCAGTTCCCAAGAGTGACGCCCTTCACCCCTAGCTCCCAACTTCAGATGCCAAACTGAAGGCCCCCAGGCTGTTTTGCCTGCACTTCTAGCCAACTGTAAATCAGGTCCCATGACCCCTTTCTTGATTTTGATTAATTTTTAAAGCAGCCCACAGAACTCCCGGAGACATGTTTTCTGGATTATTAGAAAGAACATTACCAAGAACTCAGATGAGGAGACACACCGGGTGAGGTGTGTGGGCTTTCATGACTTCTTGGCTTCTCCTTCAGGAAATTTCATGGTCAACTATCTCAAGGCTCTGCGAACAGCATCCCTTCGGGAGTGGCAGCTACCAGACCAATCAGTATACAAAAAGTTATTTATCACTGGGAAGTGTTCAAGGATTTTAGTTCTTTGCCAAGAAGCTGGAATGATAATCAAATACGCATTTTCCTAACATTACACTCCTATCCTCTGTGGCTGTGGTGTTTATTCTACTTATCCTGTGTGTGATGTGGTATTCCACTGTGGCCTGGATTTTCATCTTCTTGTTGATAAGTGAGTGGTATCTAGCATACCAGTTGGCCATTTGTCTTTGTATACATCTGACTTGGCTTATCTTATTTTTTTTTAAATTTAATTGTGAGCCTCAATGGAAAACATAAAGAACTGGTATAGTGGAGGGAGATCAACTTTTCCTGGCCAACAGCTCTGACTTAACTGAAGCTTGAGAAACCCTGGGCCAGTACTAATCCAGATAAGTTGCTTGTGGAGGAATTTTAAAATAATAAATGCTTATTGACTCACCAAGTTTGGGTGTTATTTGTGCTACAGCGGATCACTATTTTGGACCATTCCATCAACCTGTGCTGCTTCCCAAATGTTCTGGTTAATGTGTCATTAATTCTTCGAGGGACTGAGAGAAGCTGGCCTGGGGAGGGATGAAGGTGGTGAGCTTCAGACGACAAAGGTGAAGGATGAGTGGCTACTGGAGCAGAGGCAGAGGGTAGTTTGAGGAAGACTTGGTGAGGAGGAAGCTAAGGGTCCCAGGGAACCAGCTACTGAAAAGTGCTGAAGAAGACCAAGCTAAGTGCCCCTTAGCAGTCTGCTTGGGGCTTTTCCTCCTAAACCCACTGGCCACATGATAAGGGCAGAAGGGATGGATAGATGGATGGATGGACGGATGAGGTCTTTTGAAAGTACAGAGAGGCAGTGTGATTCTGAACTGTCACCCTTTCTCCACAAACAACACTAGTTCAAACACACAGTAACTCAAGCCTTATATGATCTTTTTTTTTTGTTTTTTGTTTTTCGAGACAGGGTTTCTCTGTAGCTTTGGAGCCTTTCCTGGAACTAGCTCTTGTAGACCAGGCTGGTCTCGAACTTACAGAGATCCGCCTGCCTCTGCCTCCCGAGTGCTGGGATTAAAGGCGTGCGCCACCACCGCCCGGCTAAGCCTTATATGATCTTAAAGCACTGCTACGTACCTTGCTTTTAAGAATCTGAATTAAACAGAAAACTAATTACAAAGAGAAGCCCTCTCTCAAAAAAACAAAAAAGAAAAAAAAAAAAAAACCTAAAACCCCAAAGCCATAAACCCCACTTCCCCAAAGAAAATCCTCAAAATCCAGACCAGATATCAGGTGTTTGAACACTGACAGATTTATTATTTTCTTAAAGCTAGAACAAATACATCTTTATACATACAAAAGCTGGTTTAAAAAAAGGAAGCCCTTACTGATGTGTTAAAATGAAACCTGTGTGAGGCTTTCCCACCAACTCCCCTAAACAAGCACATAGCACATGCCTACAATACATTTAGGCTTGGATTTATGTGTTTTTTTTTTTTTAACAGACCTGCCTGAACAAGGGAAAAACTCACCACTAGACCTGAAAGGATGAACACACGCCTGTTCTGACAACAGTGAAAGTTAGCAACAGAAATTCTACATGAGTAGTTTGACTATAGTATTTCTTAGCTCCAGATGTTTTCCCTTTAATCAAAACCAATATCAATTATCAATATATGCAAGCATTCAGACAACACTAAACAACTATGCACGTTGACAGTAACAAAGGGAACGTGTTCCATTCAGCTCTCCTCAGTGATCCCACAAGGAAAATGCTCATTACAGACTAATGCACAGACAGTCTAAAATCAATTAAAATACTGCCATAAAATATAAATACAAAATCCAGGAAAACATGTTAAGAAATGTTGCCACTTATTAAATGCAGGGTGTTAAACAGACAGAAAAGACGAGCAAAACAACAGAGGAGGCAAGAATTCACAGAACAAAGCTGATCCTCAAGTGAGAACGAGTGACTCTTCTTTGCATGGCAAGGATGTGCTTCTTCTCCCAAGTCACAGAAGAGGAAAGTGAGTTGCCTGTAGAGCGAGTGACTGTCAAAGGTCGGCCCTTGGACCAGCTTTCGGGGAGTCAAAGGCCTGTTCTAGTTACAGTCCAAACTGATTCTTCTGCTGAAACAAGAAGAAATAATGTACTCCAAAAGCAAGCCTCACTTACGCCCTTCACAGATTCCTGTATAGTGTCAGGGTGCTTTTGTTTCTTTTTAAAGCAAAGTGGGGGTAGGGTGAGAGAAGACGGGAGAGAAAGACGGGCGGGCAAAGAGCCTTATCATGCCAGGGAGAAAATGGCAAAGATCAGTGAAAGAAAAAAATGCAAGCAATTCTGTCCACTGCCTGGCAAGGTGAGAGGAGGAGGCTCAGTCCGCCAAGGGATCCAGCATGGGCTCCCTGCTCCTGTTTAGGAATGATGAATTAGCTCCTGCTTATCAGGAAGCAACAGAGCCAGCAAACAAAAAGGCTAAAGAGACACTCCCAGCACCCTCAACACTCTAGCCCTTTGAAACCCAGGACAGTTTTGGCTTGAGATGAACCTGCATTCACATGGTTGAAAATAAACTTCAAAAAGGCCTACTGAAGAGTACGGGTCTGTGCTTCACAACTATACCCCTCCTGGCTGCAAACACGTCTGCCCAACAGGACCTCCATGGACTGCTAGGTCACTGCAGATGAGACTGTATAGAAAACTGTAAAATGGTTTACGGTGGTGACATACAGATAATTCCTGCTAACGGCTTCATATGGCATGGTAAGTAAGGTGACAATCTGAACGCAGCTCAGATGAAGCACTGTTTCCCTTAGCTGGGAGAGGAAGGAATACGTGTGTGTGTGTGTGTGTGTGTGTGTGTGTGTGTGTGTGTGTAAAACACCCAAAGAAAATATAGTTAAAGTGATTTACTTGATGCTAATTTGGGGCCAGTAAACATAACCAACGTTCTATAATTTCTCCCAAATGGAACAAAGAGTGGACTTAAATATCCATGCTACACGACAGCCCATATCTGAGCAAGAAGATTAACACAGAGACTCACAGTATATTAGAAACTGAGTCTCCCCAACTACACTCCTTAGAAGGAAACACCTGCTGAGAACGTTTTAACACTGTCGGCTCTGGGAAGGGATCTATCTGGTCCCCTGTGCCCTCTCCAGGCCCTAACCAACTCAACTCTGTTTTCTTAGGATCAGTGCCCCTACCTTCAGGTCCTTCTGGCCCTACTTCCTAAATTGACCTGCAACAATCTGTTGCCCCAGCAGGACACAAGAAGTCGAATGCAGGCTATTAAAAAAAAAAAAAAAAAAAAAAAAAAACACCCCTGCTCCTTGCTATTATAAATGTTACACAAAAGAAAAGACAAAACTAGAAATTATTTTCAAAGTATTAAAGAAATAAAGGGGAAAACACTAATCGAAGGAAGAAGTCATGGAAAAAGCCTAGAAAACACTGCATGGCTATGCCATTAAAGGAGGGGGACATTCACTGTTTGCGTCTTTTAAAATAAGATGAGTAGGTCCACATTTTCAGATCCTCTGGAGCAGAAGGTATACGTCAGAGTGTGGGAGCAGCTCAACCCTGTCCAAAGATTTTTAGGAAGAGGTCACATGGGCTTGAGGTCACCAGGGAGAAACCCTGCTTCCTGAAGGAAACTGTACTGGCACACAGCCATCTGAAATGATAAGCCATTCTGCAAATTACCGGAGTGAGATGGTATATTTAATATTTTAAACTCATGCTGAGACCTACAATACGTACTACAATCTTTACTACTGTATTTGATAACAACAAATATCAAAGACTGGCCGATTTTACTTGTGGCACAAATTCAGACTCGGTGTCAATGCAAACTAACCTGCTGTAGAACAAGTCTCCACTTTAAAATCCAGCTCTTTGTTCTGCCAATCTTTGGGATGAATGCACCTTAGAGATGCTTTTTTTCTTCCTGAACTGGTCCGAAGGGAGGACGGTCATGTACAATTATCTCCATTTTGCAGATGAAGCAATAGAGGCATAAGATATCTGGGTGGTTCAGAGTCACGTTTGTCACTCTGTACAAAACTGTCTTCTTGCATCCTTTCCACAAAACTACATTCTTCTTTAAAAGTGGAAAATTTATCTTAAACGATTCCTCAAATCAAATCACTAGTTTTCAAAATCAAGAGGGCACAGAAAAGCAGATATTTACATATTCTTGTCTAATGACAAGAAGCCCACCAAGAAGAAAGGCTTCCAAAGTTCTAAGCTTCCCTGGAGCCAAATGCTGTTGGGACAGTTCACGTCTACAGCTGCAACAGAAGAATGCTTGTTCCTGTTGCCACTGGAGAGGCATGCCTGCAATTTATTTTCTCCATGCTAAAATACTTATTTTGAAGCAAAAACATTTCATGAAGCCTCTGCTAGGAAGGAGTCTATGAAGTCTTCAAAGAAGTCACCATGGAGGGAGATCAAGAACTTGTGCAGAAAGCAGTGAAGACACCTGCCATTTACACAAAGAGCAAGTCCTCTTAGAAGAAACAGAATTTGCTACTGCACTTTGATTGCCCTATCTTCCAACATGAACTTTGGGTGTTGCTTACAAGATAAATCAAACCCTAAAACCTAGCAGGGAGTAGACGAACCCAACAAGAAATTCCCATCAACAATGATGTGATTATGAAGTAAGCAATCATTTACAGTGTCTAAATAAAATAATCAAGCAATTCCTTACTTCAGCCTGAAAAAATAAAACTCAAACCAAAGTGCTTCCTACAATGTATGTTTCATATACTCAATGTTTAATGATGCTGTCCCTTTCAAATCCTGTCTTTGATGCTAAGTGTACATAAGCCTGGAGAGTTATCTCCTATCGCAGCCCATGAGGCCTTCAGGAAACCAATGTGCTGTTGCTAGAGCGAACCGCTGGTACCTGTACCTCTCGTGGGAAAGAACAGGGATCTCTCGGGCCTTTTGTGCTCGTCTATCATTTTCACAGACAGTACTTCTGTAAGAGGGGGATCCCTGGGAGGGCAGATGGCCAGCTGCATGCTGCTAAAGCCCCCCAAATGTGTTTACACACACACATGCATGCACATACACACTCACACATGTGCACGTGCATACTACTGATGTATTACTTAACTAGAAAATATTGGTCCTCCAAACAGATGAAATATTAATGCAGTTGAATTTTAAATAATTACAGTGCAAGGAGCCTCATTTAAAGCACAGATTTCGTATTCCACATGTAATTTGAACTATTTCCACATATGCTACCAGACTGGGAGATAACAAGATTTAAAACACACAACTTTTTATAACAGCCACTGTACTCTAACACTGAAAAAAATAAAATAAAAAAACCCAACACAGAAGCATTTTTTTTTAAAAAAAAAAAAGCCTACACAAGGAAGACTGAATATTGTCTCTAGTCACCAATGTTTATATTTTTAGGTTTCATAACATATATGTCACACAAATTAAAATTCTTATTAGAATTATAAAACATTTAAGTTTTTCACTGACTGTATTCATCATTAGACAAAAGTCTTGTGGATATATATATAAACTTGCAGGACCCACAGAAAAATTATTGAAGTTGCCTAAAGAAGGTGAGACAGTCCTTTGGGGTTCCTGCTTCATGAAAGAGTCTGCCAGACATTGTACATGCATTGACGAAAGTGACTGACAAACTGCCAATATAGGTGGAACAGTCTTTGAAATTTCCTGCTTCATGGAAAAGTCTGCTGGATACTATGGGCCTGTAGAGTGAAGATGGATGCCCCAATGTTGCAGAGGAACTTTGGGTGACTGTCCAGGCAGCAAGATGTCTCTGTCAACTCTAGAGTTTTGAAAGTTGCTTACAATTCACTTCCTGTTTACTTAGGTACTATTATATCCTTCTGGAGTCTTTGATGGAGTTGAAGAATAGATAGTTATAATTATAGTTTCCTAAGTTATGATAAAAGATAAAGTAGATATAAATATAACTGTAATTGCTACTTGATACCTGTTTTGTTATATGTAATTTTACTATATTAAAGTTAAAACCTTTCTTTTTATTTAAACAGAAAAGGGGAAATGGTGTGGGAAGTTTTTCTGTATATGTGTTGTTTCTATTGGTTAATGAATAAAGAAGCTGCTTTCAGCTAATGGCTTCACAGAATATAGCCAGACTGGAAAAGATATATAGAGAGAGAGTAGGCAGAGTCAGTGAGAGGCCATGTAGCTGCCTGCAGGAGACAGATGCCTCTGCTGGAGCCCACTGGAACCTTGTTGGTAAGCCACAGTCACATGGCAATACACAGATTAATAAAAATGGGTTAATTTCAGATCTAAGAGTTAATCAGAAATATGATTAAGCTATTGGCCAAACATTATTGTAATTAATACAGATTTCTGTGTGATTATTTTAGGGGTCTGGACAGCTAGGAAAGGAACGAACAGCCTTCCCCAACAAGACTGGGCTATACACGATCCTGCCTGAAAATCAAAACAAAAAACCAGAACCAAAATAAGAAAAAAACATATATAAAATAAGCAAGAGGGGGCATCTGACTCAGAGGAACATAAGACAGTATTCTAAAATATTCTGATAGGAGACTTAAACTGGATCAGAGGAAGCTATAAATTGACTTACTAGAAGTAAGTTTTTTATCTCCTGCCCTAGTCTTGTTTTTAAAAAGAACTAGACTTTGATGCAGTATAATTATCCATGTTCTTACATTAGGTGTATTTTATTCTAAATGTATTAAGAATAACATTTCAATAATTTCTACTGCAAATAATTTCAAAACATTTGTCATTCAAAAATTAAGATATTAATTTTATTGTATGACAATATATATTCTTCACATTAAGATTTTTATAAAACAATCTGCAGTTTGAAAAAAAATCTATTTACATTTGCTATAAAAAGAATTCTGAAATTTTCAAAGCCTAATTCATTTCTCCAAAACAGTTCATCTTTGCCTCCGCCAGGAACCAAAGTGATGTCTCAATCAGTGATGGGAAGATCTTTGAGTCCAGTCTTATATTGATAAAACTTTTAGGATTTGTGCATATAAAGTACCCAAGATAAAGACATTTTAGGGATGGAGGTGTGGTTTTGAAGTAGGAGCTTGTCTTATTCATGAAGACCTGGGTTTGGTCCCTTACCTCTAGCACTGTTTAAAAAAAAAAAGATAAATGGAGTTATGAGGGATGAGATCACAAATGGTTTCATTTTGCAATGTTTAAGAAGTATTTTAAAGCTCCCAGCACTTGGGAGGCAGAGGCAGGCCGATCTCAGTGAGTTCAGTTCCAGCCTGGTCTACAAAGCATGTTCCAGGACAGCTAGGGCTACACAGAGAAGCCCTGTAGTATTCTGGTTGCTTGGAAGACAATGGCTACAAATGGCTTGTGAGGAAGATTGTGACACTTGAACCTGCTTCTGAGAGTATCAGTAAACACAGGCTCAGAGAGTTCAGGAAGAACTCACCAAACAGGAATGGAGCTGAAAGAAGACTCCAGTGCTCCCATCGGAACAATGAGAATGCAGGATTAGCCATTAGAACAGGAAGCCGGATGTGGTCACAGATAAACACAGCACCATGGCCTGTAAAGCACGGGGGAAACACCCCACCCCCCTCTAGTGAGGCTAGAATGTTTGTGTCATCTGTCAGAGACTA
Source organism: Arvicola amphibius (assembly GCF_903992535.2). Taxonomy (NCBI): domain Eukaryota; kingdom Metazoa; phylum Chordata; class Mammalia; order Rodentia; family Cricetidae; genus Arvicola; species Arvicola amphibius. The sequence goes on along the minus strand of NC_052053.1, from coordinate 80,088,861 downwards.
ATTTATTTTGTCCCCAGCTGTAATAGCCATTATGTTAAGGAGGGCTGGGGTGACATTCTTCAGTCAGGTGTTTGGGCAATTTCTCAAGTGACTAGAGGGTGGGTTTTGTTGTTGTTTTGCAAAATTTCAAAAATGAAGACGAAAGTTAGACACCTCGAGTTTTCAGCTATTTGGGAGGTGGAAGTGGGAGGCTCTCTGGAGCTCAGGCATTAGAGGCCACTCTGGACAACAGAGAATGAAGCCCATCTCCCCCCAACAATTGTTTTAAATGCACCACTAAGGAATTTTATTGTACTAACAACTATTACAGCACCCACTTCCAGATTACCCTGTAACTACATATTACTAAGCAGGCTGTCACCTCCACTCCCCACTCCTAGCAGCCTGTGGAAAGCACAGATCTTCCAACATCTATGCTTCTTCTTCTTCTGTGTCTTTAACATAAATGGAACTGTGCAGTATGTGGACATTTGTGTTTAGCTTCTTCCACTTTAAATGGTAGTTTCTAAGTCACTTTAAGAGAGCCACCATCCCAAGCACTAAACCCAGGGTGCTCAGGGCTGTTGCTTGGCCCTTGGGATGCATCAATGTAACCCAGTAATAGAATCTTTCTAGCATGTACAAAGACCCAGAACCACACAAAAACTGTCTTTTGACTCTGTGTTTGGACCAAAGATAGTGTTTTTAGATGAAGTTGGTTTTTCTTTCCATTTCTCTCTCCCCCTCCCCTGCCCGCTTCTCTTTCTCTGTCTTTTGCAACAGGGTCTCATTTAGCCAGGCTTGCCTCAAACTCACTAAGTAAATGAGGAAATTTAAAAAAAATTTTAAAGATTTATGTTTATGAATATTTTGTTCACATAAATTTTATGCATCATGAGTGTGCCAGGTACCCTCCGAGGTCAGAGAGAATTAGATTCTCTGGAACCAGATTTACAGATGGCTGTGAGCTGCTATGTTGGTGCTGGGAATTGAACCTAGGTCCTCTGCTAGAACAAGAGCCCTGGCCTGCTTAGCTATCTTTCTAGCCCTACAGGAGGGAACTGATCTCATTCTTGCCTTCACCTCCCAGGTGCTCGGATTACATGTGCAAACACTCCAGAGTGGACACAGTTTCTGAAGAGAGAAATAACAAAGGCCACTGAAATACTTCGCTGACTGCAGTATTTAGTAGTGACATGCGCCCAGAATGCATTTTCTCGTGAAAACTGACATTGACATTTAAGCTATTCTAGAAGACCGAGAACATCAAATCACTTTTTAGTACCTCAATACATTTAATGAGTGCTTAGTCACCTGTGAAATGTTTTTCAAAAACTGAAGCTAAAAGAGGAAACCTCAGTGTATTAATGATCAGATCTCATGTTAACACCTACAAAAAAGGAATTCCTTCCAGAGATTCATTTGCTCTCCATCTGTTCCTATGGGTTTTATTATATTTTTTCTTGTTTTTAAATAGTGTGTGCGCGCGCGCGAGCGCGCGCGTGCACACACACACACACACACACACACACACACACACACACACAGAGGCCTAGGCTAACTGGGCATTTCACTCTATTGCTCATTCATCTTACTCTAGAGACAGGGTCTGTAAATAAGCCTGGAGCTCACCATTTTGCTAGGCTGACTGGTCAGTCAGGTCCCAGCATCAGCCTGTCTTCCCCTCCCCTCCCCCCCCCCCGCCCCCTGTTCTGTGATTATAGATGACATCTCTGGGTGCTAGGGATCTGAACTCTGGTTGTCACTTCCTTATGGAGCAGCTTTCCAGCCTCTTGTTTTGCTTTTGATGTAGGTCTCACTGCGCAGCCAAGGGTGGCCTTGACCTCTCAATTATGCTGTTTCAGCCTCCACAATGCTGATCACAGGTGTGTGTCGTGACACTTTCTAGAATTTTAGCTCAAACTGTTCAATAATCAATCTTCAAAATAAGCTTTTCATGTGTTTATATTGTCTGTTGGAAGTCGCAACTTAAATACATATAATTAAGTGTTTTTCGCCTTCAACAGGTAGTTTATGAATCTGATGGACTGGGTTTTTATGTAATTTTTTTTTCTGGCACTGGGAATTGAACCCAGGGTCCCACTAGGCAAACAATCTACACTGAGATATAACTCCAGCCCATATAATTAAATAATATTAGAATTTGTCACATAAGATAACAAAGTGTGATCATCACAAAGGTCCCAGTTTCTCCCTGTCACACCTGTTTCAGAACAGTCAGTGATAATTACTACAAGGATCAATCAGCACAGATGAACAGATAAAGAAAACACAGACACACACAGACACAATGGTGCATTGTTCAGATTGGTCAGCCATAAAGAAATTGAATCATTCACAGAAACATGAAGGGAAGTGGAGAATATCATGTCAAACAAAGTAAGCCGGTCACAGAGGAGAAAGTATTCCACGTTTCCCCTCCTATGTGGGGAACGATGACCTGCAAGTAGGGAGGGATGACCGCTACCATTAGGGAGAGGATCCAGGAGGGGACAGTAGGGAGGGCGGATAGTGACTAAAGCAGGAGATACTAGTGTATGGAACCGTCAGTCTACGTAATTAACATGTAGAAAGAAAGTCAGAAACCATATAGGATCCTGTCTACAAAAGGAAGACCAAAAAAGACAACTCATCTTTTCTATCATATTGCCAGTATCAAGAACAACAATATCTGATCTGAAGTGAGGCACAAAACCATTTACTGAACATCTGTAACGTGAGAGGAAGGAACTTGGAGCCCTCTCACAACTCAGTAGTGACTGAAAATGATTACCAGTGGATTTCTGCTCTTGGCCGTAGTTGGAGTAGCTTGTGCCTGAAGTTGAAAACCATGAAAGATACACACACACACACACACACACACACACACACACACACCAGCAATAACAGGTAAACGGACACAGGCTTAGTGCACGAGCAACACCACGCTGAGGTGCTGAGGTGGGCACCACCGTCACTCTGGCTCCTTGGAAGGCACTGTAAACAGCTAAAAAGCAGTAGTGCACTTAGTTCAAGAGACCAAGGTTGGAGCTTGGGCTAGGATTTGAGAGCAAAGTCCCAGAGAGGAGACTACCCCAAGAAAGTAAATAAGGTGTTAATTGCTATGGTATCTCCTGGAGGTGTCAGTCAGTTCTAAACTCACATGCACATGGCCAGGCTCCAGGACACCCAGCAGAAGCAGCAAATGGAAGCTAAGAGTTGGCTGGAGCTAGGGTGGGGTGGGGTGAGGCACGGCTTTAATCCCAGCACTTGGGAAGCCTGGGTAGGAGGATCTCTGTGAGTACAGGACCAGCCTGGTCTACAAAGTGCATACCAGGACAGCCAGGACTATTAAACCGAGAAACGGGAGGGGGGGGGCGGGATAGACAGAGAGAGAGAGAAGAGTAGGCCAGAAGTCTTAAATGCTCTTGGTGCTGAGGAGACAGATATAGGAATTCAGGATCACCATGGTAAAGTGGCCCCAATAAACACCCCAGATTTTCAGTTGGAAACCCACAGTTGCTAATTGCTAGGAGTAACATCAAAATTTAATATGTAAGCTCCAATTCAGCCTAGCATCAATCTTTGTTGCAATCATACTGGTCTGTCTGCATTTCCTATGATACCCAGAAGAAAACATAACCCTCATGGGAGAAGATCACACAACCCAGAGCCCCTATGATCTTCAAAACACAATGTAAGGCATCCGATAAACTCACAAGGCAAGTCAAAAATAAAACAGGGAAAATGGGAACAGAAACAACATGTAGTAATTCACTCTTTTTTTCAGAGTTCTGAAATAATTTTAATTAATATATTTAAGAATATAAAAAAGATTGGGAAATAACTAGGGATTTGGATATATGGAAGAGTCAATGAGTATTTTAGAGCTTGATATATAAATGAAATTTCAAATTTAATAGACATGATGTCGGATGCCCTTCAATATGTTGTGAATGTTTTATTACCATTGGTTAATAAAGAAGCTAGTTTGGCCAATAGTCAGACAAAATAGAGCTAGTTAGGAAATTCAAGCAAAGATACAGGGAAAAAGAAGGAGGAATCTGGTAGATGTCAGCAGCTGCTGGATAAACAAGATGTGAGGTAACAAGCCATGAACCTCATGATAAAATATAGAATAACAGAAATGGGTTAGTTTAAGTTGTAAGAGCTAGTTAATAATATGCCTGAGCTAAAAGACCAAACAGTTTTTTTTTTGTAATTAATATTAAGACTCTGAGTGGTTATTTTAAAAGCCACAACAGGATCAGGCATGACAATAAAACCTCCAGTTATAGACATAGGAGAAGACAGACCAAGTAAACTAGAGGACAGGCTGTTAAAATTTACATAGGTTCAAGTACAGGGAGAAATAGAGATAGAAAACAGAAAAGATGGGGAGATAACAAGGAACATGGTGAAGAGGCTTTGGGGAATCCTAAAAAGGAAGATGAGAGACTGGGTATGGAACATAACTGATCAGGAACTTTCAATAAGGAAAGTCACCAATCAACAGATCATGTATGTTAATTTTTCTTTTAAAAATAAGACCACACAGACACAACTCTATTCAAACTTTTGAAAACCAAAGACAGAACATCTTAAATGTGGTCAAAGAGCGGAGGGTGATGGTAATACCTGCAATTCCATCACTAGAGTTGCTGAGTCAGAAGGATGTCAAGTTAGAGGCCAGCCTAGTCTACACAGTGTGACCCTGTCAACTGCCCCCTCCCATGTGACTAGAGCAAAAGATATCTTACCTTCAAAATAAGACTTACAGCTAACTTTGCCACAGAATTTAAGGAATGGAATGGCATTTTAAAAGTAGCATACTTAGGATTTCATGCTCAGTGGAAATATCCTTCATAATTAAAGGCAACATTTTAAGTGCTTGATTCATACTGATAAGCACATTTTATCCCAACAAAGCTGCTACAAAAAAATGAAAGCAAAATAAATATTAAAAAAATCAAAAGCCCAGAGAATTCACTGGTGGCAGATCTGGCAATAAAAGCAACAGTATGTGTCACAAAATGAAGTTGTAGTCAAGGACAGACCACAGGTGACAGTGGTCCTGTAAGATGATATAATGTAGTGACGTCATAGCTGTCTTCTCTGTAAAATGCTGATTCTGCATAATTTAGCTACATTTCACAGATTACAAACTCATTCTTAAATAAATTTTATTTTTATTTTTAATTATGTGTCTCTGCATAGGTATGTGCACAGACCACGAGGTTGGAAGCACCAGGCCCCCTGGAGCTGCAGTTATGGTGGTTGAAGGGCACCTGGTATGGTGCTGAAGATTGAACCACAGTCCTCTGCAAGAGCAGCATGCACTCCTCACCACTGACCTGTCTCTACGATGCCACCTAACATCATTTAAAAAAATTTCCAGACAGAAAAGATAATCTCAGGTGGAAATAAGGCAGAGTAGGATGGAATGGAAATCATCAGAAAGTATAAAATCAAATGCCAATAAAATAAACACTTCAAAAATATGTAATGCAAAATCTTGTCTTATTCAAAAGAAGAGGGCAAAAGGTAAATACGAGTCAAGGGGGTAAAGGCTAAATGGAAAACAAACTGTTAGTACGGTATACTTAAAAGCAGAGATCAGTCATCAATTAACTCAACAGTTTATACACACTTCAATTTGGAGCCACTCTTCCACAAAAGAAACAAACAAAAAACAAAACAAAACAAACTGCAACTCTTTTCATTGAGGTGCATGTTGGGATGCATTACTATATACAAACTCGTAACTTGCAAACGGAAAAACAATGCAATAACAAACACACATACCAAGTGTGGGGACGCCAGCGCAGATGGCAATGGAGAAGAATGGGATCCATTTGATCTAAGGCTTGACTGGTCCTTTACTTCTAATATCCACACAGAACATAAGAAACATCACTTTTCCCCCTTCCCTTTCCCCATTTAACTTTTGTTGAGATGGATTCTTAGTTTTTCATAAAGTTGTAGAGAACAGCTTTATCAATCACAGTTTAAATTATTCTCACCGAGTTTTCAGTCCCATCTCTATGGGTGTGCACCATATGCCAACAGCACACAGAATTCCAGCCTTAGAAATTTCTCTATATGTACCTGTGGTTTCCTCTTCTTTAAAAAACATCATGCCGGTTAAGGCTTTTACTAACGTTTCTCCAAACCTTGGTACTTAAGGGTTCATGTTTTATGTTCCACAGCATCTCTGTTTCCCTTCTCACTCACTGTCTTAGGGTTTCTATTGCTTTGAAGAGACACCATGACCACAGCAACTCTTATATCGGGAAACATTTAATTGGGGCTTACTTACAGTTACAGAGTTCAATCCATTACCATCATGGTGGGGAGCATGTTGGCGTGCAGACATGGTGCTGGAGAAGTAGCTGAGAGTCCTGTGTCTTGCAGGCAACAGGAAATGATCTCTCACACTTGGTGTAGCTTGAGCATAGGAGACCTCATAGCCTACTCCCACAGTGACACACTCCTCCAACAAGGCGATTCCTCCTAGTAGTGCCACTCCCTATGAGTTTATGGCGGTCAATTACATTCAATCTACCACACTCACCAAGAGATGAGCATTAGTGTATACTGAATTAGTCCTTTTACCCATGCTTATAGTCTTAGCCAGCAGGACAGGAGGAGAACCCAAAGGGCACTGTGAAGAGTGAACAAATGCTCACTACAGCCAGGGGCATTTATTTAATGAGGACAACTGTCATATTCATTTCAGCAGGCAGATTTCATTTATACAAACAACCTCATAACAGGAAAAAAAAATCAGTGAAGGTAAGACGTCATGTGCCTTAACTTTATTGGACTGTAAAGCAAAGCAAACAAAGTAAGCGATAATTTCCAAATCTGTTTATAAGAAGAAATGTCAGAAAAATAAAGCCACAGCATTCTTTTAAAAAATTTGCTTACATTTCTTTTTTTAAACCATAGGACTTCAAAACAAAGATTAAAAAAAAAACCTCATAATGTAAAAAGGGACAAGAATAAAACTGAATTTTCAAAATAGACAAGTTTTTATAAGCACATAAAGATGAAAAGTGTCCTGCAGTTCAAAAGGATGAAACAAACACCATAATGCCAGGCACCGCCCCAGATTCCTATGGTCTGACAATCAGATGACACAAGAAATACCAATTTTGTCCATTTTTAAAATTCAAAGCCTTATACTCAGCCAAGCAACACTCTAACTAGGAAAATATTACGTGCCCTTCCGCCTATTCCAGCAGAAATGCATGAGGGAAATTAAGCCTAGTGAATCGCTACCAAGAATCCTGTCTTTTAATGTAAGTCTCCTAATACAAAATGCTTGCCTTTTTCCCATGGTTAGAAATGATGAAGTCAAGGGTACTCACCCCAAGGGAGTAAGAAGACACACAGTGGGGGTTGCGTTAGGTTCTTACTCCATTTCAGCCCAGTCTTGGGGGGAAACCTGGTACCTGTTTGTGTCAGAAGTTCACCAAATAGGATGAACAGCAAGCAGAGGTAGGGGAAGAATCACTCAGAATAGAAATGTGCTAGTTTGTGTAAATTAAACAGGGGTACAGGACTGGATGCATAAAGGGCTCAACAGAAACACCTTGAAAGCTCCAAAGCAAGTGATATTGACAATGAGGACAGAAGTGGGGTTCATCAAACGTTATGCTACTGTCTCTTTGAAAACACACCCCTTCTCCTCATCGAAACAAGGTCTCACTAAGCAGCCCAGGCAGGCCTGGGTCTCCTAACTTTGCCTTGGCCTTGTGAGTGCTGCAATCATAGGTATGTGACATCATGCTCACCAAAAAAGTAACTACTCTTAAGGAAAACATTCTCTTCAAAGACTGTGACAACTGAGGGTGAAGTTACTTAATAACATGTGAATAAGATTTGTGTTGCAGCTGGGCTTGGTGGCGCACACCTTTAATCCCAGCACTCAGGAAGTAGAGGCAGGTGGATCGCTGTGATTTTGAGGCCAGCCTGGTCCATAGAGAGAGTTCCAGGATAGCCAAGGCTACACACAGAGAAAACATGTCTTGAAAAACAAAACAAGAGACAGGCAATAGTGGCACAACCTTTAAACCCAGCACTTGGGAGGCAGAGGCGGGCGGATCTCTGAGTTTGAAGCCAGCCTGGTCTACAGAGTTCCAGGATCGCCAGGGCTAAACAGAGAAACGTAGTCTCAAAAAAACCCCAAAAAACCACCACCACCACCACCACCACCACAACAACAACAAACCCAAACCCCAAAACAACAAAAACCCAACCAACCAAAAAAACCCCAAAACAAAACAAAAACAAACAAACAAACCACCAAACCCAAAAAACTTGTGTTGCCGTAGCTGTTCTTTTTGTCAATCAGGTTAAACTTATAACATCTGAGATATACTTCTTTTTCCTCTGTGAATCTTACGGGTCTGCCTATTTGTGAAAATTAAGTGACTCATGAGGGTAGGGGATGGTGGGTCATGCCTCAAATTCCAGCAATCGGGAGGTGGATCTCTGTGAGTTTGAGGCCAGCCTGGTCTACAGACTGAGTTACAGGACAGCTAGAGCGATGTCTCAAAACAAACTAAAAAAAAGTAACCTGCGTTTCCCGAGGCTCCCGATGTTCATTTTAGTGACGAATGATGACATCAAGTGGCAACAGACATTCACATAGTATCAAGACCAGAATCCGGGGCATTCAGGTGTAAGACATCTGAGAGGTCAAGCAGTGTAAACTCAAGACATTGTGTTATAGATATTCAGCTATGAGACAATCATCCTAGCAGAATATAAATAACATAAAAATTTAACTCAATAGACCAAGGAATATTAGAAGTGTTATCACACAAACACCCAATTGTGCTGTTCCTACTGGTCCCTGGGAAAACAACTCAAATCTCAGGAGCTCTACGGCATGCAGAGCTAACCATTAGAAATCTCCAACATTTTAAAGCAGCATGTTCTTAATACATCTAACAAAAATAGATGTCTGAAATAGAATAAAAGTGGCTTGGTGGTAGTGAAGCATGTCTTTAATTTTAGCACTCAGGAAGCAGAGGCAGGCGGGTCTCTGAGCTTAGCCTGGGTTACATAGTGAGTTCCAGGAGAGCCAGGAAGAACCCTGTCTCTAAAAAGAAACCCTGTCTCTAAAAACCAAAAAAAAAAAAAAAAAAAAAAAAAAAAAAGAAAAAAAGAAAGAAAAAGAAAGAAAAGTGAACAAGTAGGCAATAAATTATATGCTTTTATAAAATACTTGAGTTCATATTTAGATAAATGATTTCCTTTATTATAAAAAAGAACAAATCACTCACTGTTATCCTTGTAGGATTCTTTAAAATAATCACCTCACATTTAAAATACAGCCATTTGCATAATTACTTAATTAGCAATAACCTCAAAAGAAAAAGGCGGTTTTCATGCACAAATGAGCCTGCACCTTCAAGACAGATAATTATGCTAGAATTCACTCCAATAGTTTAATGGTTTCTGTAGCAGCCTGGGATAACTGATGGATTTCACGAGCGTTAACAGATCTGGCATAGTCACCAAAACCTGACCACTTTAGTTTTGTTCCCTATCACATCCCTTTCCCTATAATCCCTGCCTTTCAATGTATTAGACATATGTATGCGTCACAAAAAGTGTGACTCGGGATACGCAGTGGCATAAATTACACACAATGTAATCAGTAAAGAAGGGTCAGATGGTTTGGCTCTACCCCTAAAACTACTGTCATAAGGGGAACTTAAAGCAGGCATTTATTTTGTTTGATCTACTTCTCCTTTCTCCAAAAATGAAGTCATCTCACTTAACATGCTGTGCACTGGAAGAAGGCATGGAATGCCCTGGAGCTAGGACTCCTCCATGCTGTGGTGAGCTGTCTGACGTGGATGCGGGAGCGGAACTCACATCCTTCTAGGAGCAGTGTCTGCTCTTGACTGCTGAGCCATCTCTCCAGACCTCCACTTAATAATTTTGCAAGCAGCATTTCTATTGTTTACTTCTGATGTGACCAAATGAAAGTTTTATGATTCTCAAAGGACAACTTGCTATTCACTAACAAAGAATCTGCAAGGCATTGTTAGGAGCTATCTTTCAGGGGCTGATAAACTGGGTATCAGTGGCAACATCTTATTGAAGGCCTGGGCTGTGAGTTTCCTGAGGATTTTTTCTAGATGGTTTAGTTAGGCTCAACAGTTTGCAGAGAGCCTTACCTTTTCTTCTTTTCTACCTGACTTTTGCCCATATCAGTGTCTATCAAATCTTCCAGAAGACACAAGGTGACAAGATGAAAGTCCATCTATTCCAATATTCACAATAAATTCATCAATCATGAGGAGGGCTGAATCGCTTTTCTGGATTACTTTTTGTTGGAAACACAGTCTTCTCAATTTGTACTCTGCAACTCATATTTTCTACCAGGACACATATTTACAAATAACTTCATTCACAAACAGAAGACTCTCCCACATCAAAGAACTAACTTATACATTTCCAAATACAATCCAAATATATCCAGTGTAAAAATAAGTGGACATACTCTTATTAAAAGTCTGTGCCTAAGGGCATCACATTTTGTGAAACAGCTATATTTTATTAATAATTCACAGTTTCCTATCATTACTAGAAATGACTGAAAGCTAGGAGTATAAAATTTTTATTGACTCATGAGAATTATATAGCCATTTGGCCAATCAGAGTATCAAAAAATATCCCCAGTAACTAATGTGAACAAAAAGTGAACAGGATAATATAATTTTTGAAAATATTTTAATATTTGCCATTTTGTTGCCCATACTATTAATATATACATTGATTTAGTAATAAATATACTACCATTACACAGAATTCAGTGTTTTCAGTACTCATCACTGGTTGAAATTAATGCTGCTATTACCTTAAGAAAGAAATAGGTATCATGTCCAAATTCCAAACTAATGCTGATGAGTTATCACTAACAAAACTGTAAAGTAAACATGGTGGCAGTATCTTTTTAAGCATGATTCTTGTAAACATAGCAAAGATCATTTTTCTCAGTCCTGACATTCCATGTAATGGCTTTAAAGAAAAAAATACGAATCTTGTAATTTCTTTTTTTGCATAGGGAGTTAATTAGTTTGTATTAATTGTAAAATGCAGCAGTCTTTCAGTGAAATGTCTTCATGGCATAGCACTTATCTGTATCAATTCAGAACTTTTGAGCAATAAAAGTGCTCTGCATAAGTTATAAAACGCTTTGTGGATTTAAAATTTAACAGAAACATTTCAAAACAAGTATAGGTATGGTTCTAAAATATTATGTACATAATATATGACTACAGGAGAAAAGACCTCGCTGTAGCGCAACACAGTGTACAGATATGAAGCACAGTGTTGAGTATAATTTCCCTTTACTTCTCCTCATATTGGTGCATAAGTGGCTAATGAGTCATTATACAACATGTCCCTTTCCACTTGCTGCATAGAAAGCAGAAGAGGGATGTGAGGACAAATTAGATAATAAAAAGAATGGCAAAGTACAGTACATATGCTTTAAACAGTGCACCTTATAAGACAGACTGCAATACTCACACTATTTTATAAAGTGCTATATTACATAAAACCAAGAGACATGTACCTTAATTCTGGCAATAGCCATTAAAACAAACTGCCAGGAAAGAGCAGTGCAAAATTAAAAACAAACATAGCTTAGCATGCAGCTCAGATGGTCCCAAGTGCAGAACACAGGACCTTAGGTTCTTAAATATTTTTTCACTTTTTAGAAAAAGATTAATAATAGCAGGTTATCAGCATATATGACCATAAAATAAAAACAATAAGTTAAAATTCTCTTTTAAGAAACAAGCCACGCATAAAATTCATTATAGCATCTTTTTCGAAAACAGACCTTTTCCTCTGTTTTCAGAGAAAAATCACTACCCAAAGGGTGCAGTCTCTTAAAAACCTTGTCCACCGGGCATAGCAGAAGTCATCAAGTCTTCTTGACAGACGTGTGGAAATCTGTGACTTATCTAACCAGTCACTAAAATTACAGACACCTCTGCTGTTTCAAGAAGAATCTTGAGCTGGCATCATGCTAGTCGGCTAAAAAGTATCATGTGTCCTCTATTCACAGTAATGCTGTCTGTCCAGTGCTTTTGGATAAGGATAACCAAACAGGTTTCCCCGAAAAAAAAAATTCATCAAGAGGCAGATTCCAATGAGAACAATGGGAGACATCTTTTTAAAGCACAGAACATACCTCAGGCACATGCCGAGGGAACTAAGGTGCAAGGGTCAGTCAGGACAGCCTTCCATTCCCACGGCACTCAGTCCGAGAACTGGAAGAGGGTGTCTGGGTTACTGCTGTCTGTGGGGTTGCCGGGCTGCAGCGTCTTGGTGGGTGTTGTTTTGCCATGGGAATGGGAGGATGATGAGCGGGAGCTCTCACTGGAGCTGCTGCGCGTCTCTGTGCTGGTGCTTGTCCTCTTCATCTTCCTCCTCTTAGCCAAAGGGGCCTTGTCCACATTCTGAAGGCAAAACCCTTCTCTCTTGTATTTGTTAAAGGCCTGGGGAGAAAAGGGGTCATGAGGCTAACAGCACTACAGACTGTCTAGCAGTTCTGACTCTAAGCACCAGATAGCTTTTCTGGCAACCACAAGCTGCTCTTGGAACAGGACAAAGTTCTCCAGAGCTGGGTGTGGAGCAGCGTCTCATCCATGACAGACCAGTAACATGGCACCAGGTAACTGTGTAACCTGTACCAGCTCAGCTGTCCCAGAGTCATGATTACTTCTCACTGTTCCTTGTTTTCTGTTATTTAAAATATTTTATTTTATATGACCAGGTGTTTTGCCTGCATGTATGTCTGCATCTGTGGAAACCAGAAGAGGGCACTGGGTCCCCTGGAACTAGAATTACACAACACTATGAGTTGCCATATGAGTGCTGGAAATTTAACCCAGGTCTACTGCAAGAGCAGGCAGTGCTATTAATTAACTATTAATTACTGAGTCATCTCTGCAGCCTGTTTATGTTAATTAGAGATAGGCTATCAAGTAGCCCGGGCTGTATGAACAGACTTGCATGAAACTGAGGATGACTTGGGGCGGATTCTCCTGCCTCCACCTCCCAGGTACTGTGACTACAGGTGTGTGCCACCACACTCTATCCTGAATTTCCTTAACATTTCCTAAAGAGAAGTGCTACAGTGACACCTGATGACCTCACATCTTACACCACTGAGAAGAAGGGAATTCCTGCAGCCATTCTCTCCATTCATTTATCACCTTTCAAATCCTATTCTGCAGTGACTCCTTCTCCCTAGGATAATCCCTCCAGATTCTTTTATGCCTCTTTCAACTCATCTTGCACTAATATCTGAACTCATATGCATCTATTTGGGACAAAGTTAGTAATGTACAGTCTCAGTCTTTCAAGATTACAATCTATATTCAGCATGACTCACCTACTTCATGCCCTTCCTAAATTAAGAGTATATAATTATTTTAAATGTATTAGTGGATATAGTTTCCAAAGCTGCTCAATAAGAACACATGATTAGGAGCTCTCTCTAAACTGTCCACGAGCACAGAACAGGGTCTTACATGAAAGGTTGCTTTCACACAGGTGTGCACAGCAGCTCCTGACGATCCCAAGATGTCTGGAGTCATCAGAGGATTGGAGGACAGCTGACTGCCATCCTGAAGCCATTCATTGAATCTCAAGCCAGACATTTTCAGCCTTTTATTTGGATCAACTGTAAGAAGTCCTACAGGAATAAGGCATTTTAATTTTATAATTTTCCACTTTAAACATAGTTTAACAATCAGTATCATATAAAAGGTCAATTAATGTTCTTGTGACATGATGGTTTCAATAAGCCTTTACGTCCTACGAATGTATACACCTACGCCTGCTAGAGGACACTGAATTTTAAGAAAAGGTCACAAGAGCCTATGTCTATGAGGCTGTATGTAAGCTACCTGGCTTTCCAACTAGGAGAAAACCACCCCTCAAAAGACTCTACTGTGACTTAGTAAGCCCCATATAAACTAAACACTCCCTAGCCATTTTCTAGGATATGGGATGTGGTACGGCACTGGAAACTTAGGGACAGACACTCAAAAAGGAGAGAGCAAGAGACACAGAGACAAAGACAGCTACTCTAATCCGAAGGGATTAGTGCAGTAGGAATGCATAAGATATGAGCTAAACACAGGGCATGTGCCTAGCCTACAGGTTTCTAGGAAATAAGCCCCACATGATGAGAAGGAGGAGCTAGACTGAGAGGGGCTACAAGGATTAAGAAGGCCATGTGTGAAGTTTGACCTATTAGAGGAATTCAAGAATTCAACAATGGCAGAGATAGGGTGATGAGGAAGCAGAGGCAGGCCAAGCCAGGACCTGAAAGGCTAGTTTTGAAGGCCAGGCTAAGGAGCTGGATGCAAAGCTAACAGAGAGTCTTCAAATGATCCCTTCACTCTGCCCCAAGGAAAGGTATGATGACTGTGTCTTTCTGTTGGTACAGGAGTGGTGGGAAAGTTATGTGGGGTGGGTTGACAGGATGCTGTAAGGCCACTGGCAGAGAAATGATGGCAGTAGCCTGTGGGCAAAAAGGTGGGAACCAGGCAACTTATAGAGTTGTAGCACTAACTGGCTGGAGGCAGGCAGTCAGGGTGACATCAAGGTTTCTGTTTCTGTTGTCTGGCTCAGGGCAGTGCCATCATTCAAAAGAAAACAGACAGAAGTAGAGTGTGTTTGGGGGGAAAGCACAGAAGAAAAAAGACAAGGTTTGTTTTGACTCTGTTAGGTTGGGATGCCAGCGGGAGCCATGTGTAGCTCATACTGGAAACAGGGATGAGCTTATAAAGGGAAAGTTCCAGAAAAGAGAAAACAAGCTACTTGGCAAGGTTTTGAAAACACTCATGGGTTTCTGGAATAATTAACATAGACTTGTGTATTGGGCATGACTCTATGTAGTTACTACATGGGATACAGATACCAGATTTCTTGAGTGTATTACCTTGAATTAAATCTTTAGCCTCTTGGGACACATTCTTCCATGCTTCTCCTTCAAAGGAGAAGTCTCCCTTTTTAATTTTCTTCATGATTTCTACCGCACTGGTACAGGTTAAACTTCTGTCATGAGACTGGAATGGTACCTGTCCTGACAGCATTGTATACTGCCATGGAAAAAGAAGGTAAAAAATCAGGATGACTGCAAAAAGCACTGTCAAGCCATGCCAATAAGCTAATACTATGAGCTAGCTCCATGAACATAATTTATTGGATACTCCAACAAGCATTACTGGACCTGAAAGACTGTCTTCTATCACAGAGTAACCCACACATTTCAAAGACCTGTAAAATGAAGTGGCATGGCTTTTCTGACATCAAAATTGAAAATTATCTTTATAACTACATCAGCCCCCATAAGTGGGGGATGGTATCTCATGATTTTTGTTTAACAACTAGTCTTCAAATTCCATCAAGAACAATTTTTTGTCTTAAATTGCAAGCAGTATAGCAAAAACCAAAGATATAACTGTATACATATGTGATTATACACACATATATGTGAGTTTTTTTAATGTATATCTTACATGTGTATGCACACATGGACAGAGAGCATGCACACTGGGGATCATAAAAAGAAAATGCAACAAAATCTTAGACATTCACAGTATTCTCTTATATTCTTTAATTAAAAATGAGAGTAAAGATTTGGGAGCAAAGAAAAACATCAAACAAGAATAAAACCTTTGGATAAAACGTTTTAAATGGAACCATGTGCTACTTCATAGGCATGCTATACATTGTGCCCATTGTTTTATGAATACTGTCTTATGGATGGAAAGTTTTATCTCCCCTAAATTTAGACGCTGAATGCCCAACATGACTTTTTTTTTTGAGAAAAAAACTTTTCTGGAGGCAATGAGTATGAAAGAAGTTAAGCATGAAGGTCCTGATCCTTAGGAGAATGGACACCAGAGAGTTCTGCCTATGTAAGCATGTGCTACAGAAAGGCTAAGGAGGAGAGAGTCAGCAGGGAGCCAGTTCTAACCCAGAGGGAGGGTCCACATCTGACAACAATTTCTTGGTCTTGGACTCTCCAGCTTCAAATAAAAAAGTAAGTCTCTGTTGTTTCATCCAGCTTGCAGTATTGTGAGACAGCAGTACAAGCAGACTTACGCTGTGCAAGCTATATTTTAATTAAGGTCCTGTGCATTTCAGACAATGACTGTGTATTCTTGGTGTATACTAGATTATAATCAAATCACATAGGATCCTTTCCTTGAAATTATTTGATTCAATAAAGGTAATATAATTTATTTTCATTTTAAAACATTCCTATTTATTAAATGCAAGATGAAAGAGAGGCATCTAATTCTAAGGTAAACCAGAACTCCAAATAAATTTCGTGCTTGCTATGCTTACTGCAGGGTAAGTTAGGAGCTAGGTGTCTGAGACACATTCATTTAATGAGAACATTAGAAAACTTTTTTTGAATCATTTAATGCAGCTAGTGATTTTGTTCATTTTCTTCTGTAACTGTTTTTTCTTGTATCTACAAAAGGCAAGACTTTAACAAACCACAATCTGATTCTGTTTGTCACTCCTGAAAAAATTAGCAGTCATTCTTTGTAGTATTCAATATCCAATGACATCCATATTTTCCTCATTGTATTCCATACATGAGGACATACTGTAACTATAGCTATATCAATTATACTTAGAATGCAAATTTAACGAACAATTTAAATTAGCTTTTTCTGGAACCAGGACTTGAGTAAAACACAAACACTCTTCCTTAAGGGTCTCTAGTGCATGGGCTGACACTTTACCTCGTTTTGTTGAGATAGCATTTCACACTGTAGCCTAGGTTGGCCTGGAACCTGAAAGTCCTGCTACCTCAGCCTCCTGAGTACTGGGATTATGGACATGAGCCACCAAGCCTGGTCTCATGACATTTTTTTTCCTTGTAAATTGTTTACTGAAAAACTTGTTACTCTGTACAACAGCAGTGCCCACAATCTGTATACTATGCCTATGCTCTATGACACCATTAACCTGATTTTTATTCTGTTTTTTTTTAAACATTTCACCATTCGATCTAACAGGCAGGGGATTTCCAACCTTGTCTTTCCAGATGGGAAATATATATGAAATAATTAGGAGCTTGACTACATTTCTTTACCAGTCTGAGGCTCTGAAAACCTTAAAAGAGCTTGATGGTCACAATAGGCTTAAAGTACCATCTCCTTTATACTGAAAAATAAAGTATGAAACATGAACGATTATTATTTTTCTTTACATTTTTAAGGACATTGCTACTAATGAAAATGTCAACAATGTAAGTCCTTAAAACTCTCCAACATGCAAGCTTAGTTTGAAGCGATAAATGATAAATTGCTCAGATGAAAGCCATATAAGGCTTAAAAATAAAGAGCCAGTGTGCAGGGACAAGTGGCTAGCCACTGGGAGAAAACAAACTGACACCAAAATAAACCCCAGATGGAGCACAGACTGAAGCACAAAAATAAGACACAGTGATTCTAGAGGAAGTTTAGAAGAGTATTTTTGTAATCCTGAGTGAGGGCAGGGGTAGTGACAATCTGACATTAAAGCCACACACCATGAAGAAAAGACTGACATATCTTACCACATGGAAATTAAAAACAAAACAATTCTCTACTTGAAACTTCCCTAAAAATAAAAACAAAATCCTATTTGCTATAAACAAAAGATAAGCCAGAGAAACATTTCCAATGACTGATGGCAGACAAGGGTTAAAAAGCTTCATCAGAGCTTTATTTCTCAGTAACAAAAAGCTGCCTAGCAAAAAACAGGCAAGCTCATACATAGCAACTCATGACATAAAACCATGAATGTCTACTTGTATGAAAAGATGCTCAGACTGGATACTCATCAAAGAAATGCCTGCAAACTTAAGAACAGTGGGGTACAGCTGAAGTTTAAAATAGATGACATCCAATGTGCTCACATGATGAATACTGGGCCTGGAAAGCCTGACAGAAGAAAATCTAGGCATCTATGCTAAAATAAAAATATGTATGCTTGCCAGGCGGTGGTGGGGCAAGCCTTTAATCCCAGCACTCGGGAGGCAGAGGCAGGCGGATCTCTCTGAGTTTGAGGCCAGCCTGGTCTACAAGAGCAAGTTCCAGACAGCTAGGGCCATTACACAGAGAAACCCTGTTTCAAAAAACAAAAAACAAAACAACAACAAAAAATGTGTGCCCTTCTGGGAATTCTAAGGAAACTGTAAAACAAGTACAATTGTATATATGAAAAAGACTCATTCTTACAGCTTATAATTAGAGAAAAAAAGAGGAGGAAATACTAATTGTTCATTGCCAAAGAAATGGTTCAATAAATTTTGGAGATTCAAATTACATATATAACTCATTTGGTTTAAAAATATAAACAGCCACCCTCCATATATACACACGTGTAGACAAAGGCAGATTTAAAAACCCACATCCATTTAGCCAGGGAAGGGACAGAAGCCCCCATGGCATCATCTTTGACTGGTGAGATATGATTTTCAGCTATATCTTTCTGCAGTGTCTGGAAGTTCCTCCCTAACATGCTCATGTGGAGACCAAGTAAAGCTATTTTGAGGTAAACATATGTGGAGGTTTCTCTAGTTTCTCACCATGCACATTTTGTGAAGAGCATGCTCCTCATATTACTATAAGGTACTTTAGTTATATCTATTAAATTTGGCAATTTATCCTAAACAATTTTGTTTACTTACATTTTTAGTGTGGAATTTCAGAGACTATGTGTTTTTATTAAGGAATCACTATTTTCACATTATATCTAACGTAGTATATGTCTATGTAAACACAACAATGCTTCTTAAAAACCAACAATGTATACTTTATATGAACCACAGAAACTGAAATCTTCCAAAATAACTAAATTTTATGCTTTTTTTCTATTATAAGCTGTAAGAAGTAGAAATATACCTCAGTGGACCTCCATTGGTTATACAGAAAACAAGCCAGCACATTCAGCCTTTTCATGAACTTAAGAAAACACCAGCAGGGGCTAAAGCCACCAAAGAGCTGACTAGGCTTAGTGGCTGTTAGGACACACTCACCAAGATGACACCCAAACTCCACAAGTCACAGGATTCATCATAGCCATTGTGTGTCAGGAGCTCTGGTGCCGCATAGTGAAGGGTGAAGCACGGGGTTTTGAGGGGCTGGTTGTCAGGTGGCTTGAGGCGTGCAAACCCAAAGTCAATTACTTTAATTTCTAGATTGTCGTTTTCATCAGTAAACAATAAATTCTGTAAGATGCCAAAACTCTGGTTAGATTCTCAACGAGATTAGGAGATCTGCTAATCTATCTCTGGAACACTGAATCAAGCAGTCCCATGGGGCTCTGGGAGCTGGGTGTCACACTACTGACTCTTCTTTATACTGCTTTGTGTCACTTCAGTTTTTAATGTCAGATGCTTTTCAACTATATCACTGTTTCAACTATTTGATTATACTGTGAACCCTGAGACTGTGTTAATAAAATCAACCTTGGGTGAGGAGGCAGAGCCAGCAACTATGTGAAATAATAAGTCTAGGAGAGTACGGAGAAGTCAGGAAGATAGAGAAATGCACAGGAAGGAGTAGGGAGGGACTTGGAGCTTCACGATCTTTTTTTTTTTTTTTTTTTTTTTTTTTTTGATTTAGGACAGTTGAAGAGACACTCTCTTGTTGTCTTTGGCCAAAAAGATAAGTTAGCAAGCTGCTTTCTCAGGCCTCTCTTGAGCTAGCAGATTTTCACCCCTATACCCGACTCCCAAGTCTTTATTGGTAAATAGAATGACAGACTTGATTAAAAACTACATTAGGCAGGAGTGGTGCTGGCAAGACAGTAAATTCCACCAGGCTGCAGGCAGCAGGGCCACAGAAGGTAGTTAAAATGTCAGTAGACTAAGCTGACTGAAAAACAACACACCGTGCTTTTTCTCAAGTCTCCATGGTCTCCCTTGTCTCCACTTCCCGTCTGAGTCTGTCTCCAGTTTCCTCTAGCACCCCACGTTTCACTGCAGCCTGACTCCTATACACTTACGCAATCCTCACTTACAGACGCTGCCCTCACCATCCAACCAAACTGAAGCTCCAGCTACTCCTATTTTCTCCCATCATAGTTTACTTTCCCTTTATGGTACTTATCATTTCTACATCTTTAGCTGAATGTCTGGTCCCTCTCAGACCATAATTACGTAAGGGCGAGGACTCTGTCCACGTCATTAAAGACGCTGTCCCTAGGGCCTAGTATAGGTAAACCCAAGTATAACTCATTTTATTAGGCTACCTTTTTAAAACAGTCTGCAGGTTTGTGATGGCTCTGTGCCGAGGAAACCTTTCAACACCATTCCCCAACAGCCATGTCTGTCTGATCTGGGACTTCTCACAATATGTTTTTCACCACTACCACATTTATGTGGTTATCTGTGACCAGTTGTCTTCAAGAATTAAAGATTAAATTTATTTATTTACTTTTTTATGTATATCAATGTTTTGCTTACAGGAATGTTTGTGTCTGCTGCCTTAAGAAGCTACAAAAAGGGGATGGTTCCTCTGAAACTGTAGTTACAGAAGGCTGTGAGCCACCATGTAGATGCTGGAAATTGAACCTGGAAGATCAACAAGTGCTCTTAACCACTGAGCCATCTCTCCAGTCACAGTGACTAGTAATCTTTGCTATTACTATTACTGCTGTCACTGCTTTGGGGACCATGAATTGCATGCATGATGGTGAATTAATCAATAAACATGTATTGACACTATCACTGGACAGATGTCTCCCATTTCTCTTCTTTCCCCAGGCCAATCTATTCCCTGAGACAGAATATTGAAATTAAGTCAACCACTAGCCCTATAAAGTGGCAGACAGTGGAGGTCAAAGACAAGGCATCTTGTGCCTCTACTGTCTGTCTTTTCTACCTGCCCTCCTCAATGAATTTTATCACTTCTTTTAAAGTAAGGGATATGTGACTCTTCCTTTCATTTGGCCACTCTCCTCTGATCCATCCAAGAATTATGATCTATAATAGCTCTAACCTTAAGTGTATGTCTTTTTAAAAAATATTTATTTATTATGTATACAATATTCTGTATGTGTGTATGCTTGCAGGCCAGAAGAGGGCACCAGACCCCATTACAGATGGTTGTGAGCCACCATGTGGTTGCTGGGAATTGAACTCAGGACCTTTGGTAGAGCAGGGAATGCTCTTAACCTCTGAGCCATCTCTCCAGCCCCTTAAGTGTATGTCTTAAATAGCAGGGCTATTTGATAGAGGGGCTGCCTAATGGGTATTGTGTTAGCATACATTTGTTTGATGCAGCTCTTCAACAGAGCTGCTTGTGACCCATTCGTTGTTAATGACCATCAGTATTTTGAAATGGGTCTTTTTCTGAGTTGTTGGTCTTAACAGTAAACCTAAACCATGTTGTAAGCACAAACCACTGTCATCCATGCTGTTGGCACACTTAAGTACCCAGGCAGAGAAGATTTACTTGTATAAACCTTAGGAACCAAATCTGCTAACTAACTTTAAAACTTTCCTCTACAGCTGTCTCACCTCTCTCAGTCTTTACGGAATTTATGAGTTAAGGCCTTGCTTCTGGGTTAGCTAAGGAATGCTGTGGTGGGTTTGATCTGTTCAGATTTTCTTCATGTGAACAAGAAGGCCTTTTAGCTTTTTATCGTTTATGTATTGTTCACTGGAATCATAATAACTTCCTTCAATAATTTTGACTTTGTATTCTGATTATTTTGTTTTTAGACAGTGTTATGTTCTTATAGTGATTAAAGGATTCCAGTTCTGGAAAATCATTTTCTTTCTTACTTATCTAGCTGAAGTAAAGAACATTTCATAATGTTTCAATGATTAAAATAAAAAAGATGGTTAGGTAGGCTGAAAACCACTGCCTAATCAAGACCTGCAGTGATACCACCAGTTGATATTCCAGCACAGATGAGGGAAATCTCACAAAGCCCCAGGCCTAGACAAAGAGCTACGGTATTAGTGCTGCTGAGAAAGGGAAAAGAGGTCTTGTCCAGGGATGACACCCTGATAAATTATTCAATCTCAGTCAGAGAGTGAGTGAGGGGGCATGGCAGTTGGAGTGGGAAGAAGAGTGGAAATGATATAAATACAGTACTCACTAAATTCTAAATTCTAAAAAAAAAGAAAAAACTTAAAGTTAATATAAAAAAGAGACAATAAAGTAGAAGTGCTGTGGGAGCACATTCTGCTCCTTCAGCCAATAGCCTTTAAGATACCAGCCTACTTGGGTGTGGTCTCTTATAGTTTAAAAGGCAGCGGGAACCTATGCCCTCTCTCTTGCTTCTGGCTCCTGTTCCAGCTGCTGGACTCTGTACCTGTTTGCACTCAGAGGACTATTGTTTACGATGGTGATCTGTAAGTTTTCCCCTTAAATAAATAACCCTTTTATTATCCTAATTCTGAACTGGTGTGGGATTGTTTTACGGCATCACAGAAGGAAAAGTAAAAAAATTTAAAAAAGATTTGAACAGTTTTCTTAAATTTTCTATCATACAATATCCAGACCTCAATTTTTGACAATGGAAGTTATAGCTCACAGGTGTTTTCTTGGAGATAGGTATCTGTCCTTCAGCAGTCATACCTAAGGTTCTCTGCAGTGCCAGGCAGTGCACTATCCATCTTAGGAGAAGCACACTGGACTTCTCCACACGGCCTGCCAAGACCCTGGAAATGACAACTTTATTCCACTAAGGCTAGTGAAGAACTTCCTTAGTCTTAATTCTTGGAGGAAATGGGGGGGGGGGGCAGGACATTCACTTTCAGCTGATGACTTCAATCCATTCAGCATATCAGAGAACATGTACACTTAGAGCACACTGCTCACTTCCTACCGCTTGTCTTAGGGTAGGAAGTGCAGTGTCACACAGTTCTACTTGGGGGTGTGCATGGTCAGGAATGGTAGGAAGTAACAATCGATTCACTTCTATCCACATTTCAATTTCTGCCTGAAAATACTGCCATAAGAGAACTTTTCTTAATCTTTTAAGAAGATCATATGAAGATTACAAAGCAGCCTAAGAATGTCAGCCAGCTTCTAAATTTGTCTGATTTACACCTAGAACTTAAGAGATATGTCTATGTAGAAAAAGAATGCCATTTAACCATCTACCAAAAATAGTCAGACCTAAAATGCTGCATAGGAAAGGAATTAAACTTTTAGTTTGGAAATAATATACTCTGCCATTTAAAAGTCAAAGTGAGAGCTATGGTTAGGAAAATGTTAGTTCAAAGGTACATTATACACTTTCCTAAAACCCAGCTTAAGAATAAAATGGTGGTGGAACATGCTGTATAATCCAACAATTTCGCTTCATTTCAAGCTACAGAAGTATCTTTTTTATCAGGAAAGTAGGAAGACAAATTTAAATTCTGCTGCAGAGGACATGTGCCTCATTTAAGACTCATGAGCTGACAGATGGCCAGTTATCAAAGAATAAAACATGTGAAAATGAGCTCTATACAGTCATGGAACAGATCTTTTCCATTAAAAAACTACATGCTTGTTCCTTGTCTATCAAGCAAACATTTAAGTGGTGTGCTTTCACATTTAAAAATAGACAGCTAATCTCCAAGGCACAGAGCACCATGTTTTCAGTGGGTGTTACGTAGGAGAGTGAGAACTATGATGAAGGATCAGGGGGGAGCTATCATAGTTGCAAGTTCATAAGACACAAGTCACTTCTGATTAATTACTAGCAATGGGAATAACAGTAATAGAAAGTACAGAAATTTAACGCCTGTAAAGGAATAAACCGATTGTAACCAGCCTTCTGTATCCCTGAGGACCACAACTGTGGGTTTAACCAACTATGGACTAAAAACTGAAAAAACAAACTAAAACCTGCAAAACAACTGTCTAGAAAATATGTTTTTCTTGTCATTACTCCCTAAAATATAAAGTATAACTATTTACATAGCATTTATAGCATATTAGATACTGTAAGTAATATAAACAGAGGATTTAATACACAGAAAAGGATATATGTAGGCTATGTGAAAATAATGTAAATTTTTATGTAAGATACTGCATTTCTGGATTTTTATATCAGAAGCAGTCCTCCACAGACACAGAGGGATAACTGTGTATTTGAATGCATATATTTCCATTCTTAAAACATCTTTTAATAATTTAAGACAAAGTTGCTTTTACAGAACTATTCTGGCTTAATAAAAAAGGAATATCAAACTCTTTAATATTTTAAATAGACTTGAAAGTATTTCATAATCACATGGGAACTAAAATAATGTTCTATTTTAGATCAGAAATATGTATAATTTCTCATACGGTAAAGGATGATTACCTGGCTTTAAAAAGTCAATGGCTGGGGGCGTCTTCCTGGACACCTGGGAACCCCTCTAGAGTCAAGTCTCTGCCAGCCCTAGAATGGCTCCCTTAATTAAGATATATAATTCCTTGTTCCCATATCCACTTTTCCTATATCCCAACCATCCTATTCCCCCAAGCTCTTCCCATCCTCCACTTCACACTTTTCTCTCCCCATCCCCTCTCCCCCCATCCCCAAACCGGACTCTCTGAATGTGGCTGACGGTGGAGGAGGACTGAGAAACCAAGGACATCGGCAATGAACATGAACTCTACAGCATGGACGGGCTCACTGTGAGCCTTGTCAGTTTGGTTGCTCACCTTCCTGGACTTAGGGGGAGTTGGGAGGACCTTGGACTTAACATAGTGAAGGGAACCCTGATGGCTCTTTGTCTTGGAGAGGGGTGGAGTGGGGGTATGGGTGGAAGGGAGGGGAGGGAAGGGGGAGGAGATGGAAATCTTTAATAAAAATAATGAGAAAAAAAAGTCAATGGCTTTTGTTTTTCAAGTTTTATACTACTAATTTTTAAAAAGGGAGAAAATTTCATATTTTTGATACCAAAAAGGGATCATTCTGAGTAAAAACCTTCTTCATTAATTAACCTTCTGAAAGAAATATAAAAAGCTGTTGCTCTTCACTGCTCTTTAGGTCTATAAATACCACAGTGTGTGAGTATACAGAAGCACATATAGAGAGGACAGCCTTATTAATTCTTGTGTGTAATTATGTAGAATAGATTTACGTACATTATTGTTTAGGAGCTATCAGTTTGATTTAAAAATGTGAAAAATAAGGTTTCAAAATACATCATCAAACGAACAAACTCCCCAAGATGGAATACATATATAAGGGTTATTATTTTTTGCTACAAAATTTTCCATTGCTATTTTTAGTATACAACTGTTGCATGAAGTATCTTTCCCATAAAAGGCTCTCACACTTACAAATATAACCGCAAGATGATCAGCTGGCAAGAGGGAAAAAAAGAGGACAAGTTTATTTTAAACTGGCACAGAAAAGAGAAGAGAAAGGGGAAAAAAAACCCTAAGAAACCTCTTCCAGTGTTTACTTACTGGCACGAGAGAAAGAGAACCATCCGAAAGCCTAACAACTACCTGAGGGCTAGCTAATCATGACTGCAGGTCAAACCGTAAGAGAGCACACTGTCACACCTCAGGCTTCAGATCTCTGTGCACTACTCCAACGTCATGCATGTGGCTCACAGCTGAGACAAGCTTCCGCATGATGTAGCTGGCTTCAGTCTCACTGAAGTGCTTCTTCTTCTTGATGCGCTCGAACAGCTCTCCCCCATTCAGAAGTTCCATCACGAGAAATGTATGAAGCTAGAAAGAATAATATGTGGCCTACTGAAAAGGTGTAGACATGCATTATCGTACAGAGTACTTACTGATCAGCAAATTTAAATAATCCCTTGCTTAAACAACCATCAATAATCCCTGCATTTAGAAGAAAGAGCTAAAGGATCATGTAACTTTTTAGAATTCGATTCTGGCAACAAAAAAGTTTCAAGAATTTCAGCAAAATCTTCAAAATCTTTTCCTTTATTTCATTTCCTTTCATTTGAACTCGGTGCTAATATTCTCCCTTGAGTTTTTATATTTTCATTTTAAAAATATGAATGAGCTGACAATAACCTGATAATCTATGGTAAATGATCCAGAGGATTACCAACTAGTGCAACTGCTGACACTCATCTAGCTGAAAGCTTACTTTGTTTGACAATTTGATTAATTACAAGATTCTTGTAGATATTCACTGCAAGTATCCATAACTCATTGTGTATATTTCTTTTAAAACAATTGTTTTTGACTCTATTGGCATTATCTTGATTCAATACTTTGTTTCATGTTTATTATGCTTTGCATTATTTCTATGAATAAAATGTACAGGGACTATCAAAAACAATCTTCAGGATGTAGTTTTACCTTTATAAACTCTAGGACCTTTCCTTATTAATAAAATGTAGGTAATAAGAAAGCTACAGGTGGTATCTTGAATAATGGCCCTCCAGATAGCCATGTCCTAATCTCTAAACCCGTGCTTTTTTTTTTATCTTAGAGGGCAAAAGAAACTTTGTAGTCATAATTAATAGTCTTTATGGCTTTTGTTTTATGTTTTTGAGACAGGGTCTCACTATGTAGACCGGGCAGGCCTTGATCTGCTTGTCTCTGTTTCTGAGTGCTGGGATTGTGTGCCACCAAGCCCAGTCCATGATTAAGATTCATTTTTCTTAAAAGTTTGCATGTACAATAAATGAGTGTTTTGTTTGCATATATGTCTGCACACCAGAAGAAGGCAGTGGATCCCATGGGACTACATGGGTTTTAAGAATTAAACCCAGGGCCTCTGGAAGAGCAGCCAGTGTTCTCAGCCACTGAGCCATCTCTCCAGTCCCTATGATTAAGATTCTTGAGATGGGATGATTACCCTGAATTACTCACCAGCATCTATGGTATGGGATTAATCTATGGAAGCAAGAGATTAGAATACTTCATAGAAGGGCAACAACCCAAAGAAAACAAGTGGCCTCCAGAAACTAGAAGTCAAGTACACAAGTTGTCCCTCAGAATCTCCAGAAGGAGCCAGCTCTGTCTACTCTATGACTGCAAATCAGGAAGACTAATTTTGAACTTATTATCTCCATTCATTGTCTAAACAGTGAATATATTAAGTTTGTGGTAATCTGTTATAACAGCAATTAGAAACACAAAGAAGATGTAAAACAGATCATGGCACACAAAATGATCACCATTACTGTACAGCCAAAGTCTGAAGACCCACCCTTAATCAACATAATTATTAGTTTAAAAATAGTACTGTACAGATATGAGGATCAACTGTGTCATTATCATAGGAAAAACTAAACACATATTTCAAAAAATGCATAACATAATTATTATTATATTTATACTACTACATGCAGCATTACATCATAAGAAAATTTCTATTTTAGTGACTCTTGAATTTTTAAAAATTGCCAATAAACAACTTAGAACATAAGTTTAAAAACTAGGAATGTAATTCTTGAGATAAGACATTAATCAGAAGATTCAAGATCCAATGTTTGGGCTGAGATACGGTGAGGGTCACAGACACAAAACTACAAGTGGGAGCGTCTAAGGTCATCCATCAGTTTCTTGATTGAGAGGTTAATTTTCTCTGTATTTGCAGTAACAGGACATTATCTTTTACTGTGCACCTTGAATGTACAGGGGACTTATTGTTCCCATGAGAATCTGAGTAGGCAGTGGAGCACCAGAGAGAGCATTCTCAGAGTACAAAAGTATTTCTTCTCATGAGAACAAGAGGAAGAACATCTTACCCATTTAGATGTTTAGTTCTTCACATAAAAAGACTGGGTTTTGCCTCCTCTAAGATAGTAGAGCAAAGTAATTAAAAGTTTGTTGGGTTCTGAAGTTGGAAGGGTGGGGCTCAGATACCAGCTTCACCATCAGCACACTGTAAAACTCTGTCACTGACCCTCTGAGTTTTGTTCTCTGAGTTCACAGTGCTAAGGCAAGGACAAAGAGGATACACGTAGAGTTTACGGTACTGTGCTTGGGCCACACACTGCATAACTGGCAGCAAAATGGAATTTATGATATATTCCTGCTTTCACCTGATATCACCATGGTGAGTCATTCTTAGTACTCAGAAACAAGTCCCAGCTATTCTAGTCAACAACATCCTAGCAACACAATGGTAAGTGCCCAGAACAGGTTCTCCCTACTAGATTTTCACTGATTGTGATCCTGGTACGAGTCCCATGACCTCAGATCCTTTGATGTTAAAATTAGAGCAAAACATATTCAGGACTAGTTTTGGCATTTGTGCCTTAATGCTGACCTTACAAGGCTGGGATGTCTGTTCTGTGTCAGAGAAAAGAATACTGAAACGGAGCAATTCAGGCATGGGAGGTGGCAATGGGGCAACTGAGAGAAGCTACAGACCAGTCACAGTGATACTCCGCCTGTGGCCAAGTGACAGGTTTTTGTGTGAGACTTCCATTGGAAAGCAGAACTAAGGGTAGAGGAGATCATAGAAGGACCTACCCTGGAGGTTGAGCACTTGTTGCCACCTGGAACAGATGCAAGGGAGCATCTTTGCCTTTCTGTTTCCTCTTGTCCTTCAGCTTGCACCAATTGGGCTTAAGAGTCCATTTGATGCTAGATGTAAAAAGAATGCTGAAGGCTTAAAATCACCAGTGTTGAATATGCACTGGTTAAGTGATGGTGGGTGGCAGCTGCACTCACAATAAGCACACACTGCAATCTGTGACAGTGCCCCTATGGCATCCACCATGTCAGTATGGCAACAATGGATAGAGGAAAGTTGAAGTGAAAGGAAGAACTGAGGCAGAGGTGAGCAGCGCGTGCTAGTTTCTCTTCCCTTCCTACTGCACATCCCTGATTCTCACCCAGCAGCACCAATAAAACTGGTGAGAAACTGAACTGTGTACATAAATTAGTACATGTGCATGAACTGAAATACCTGATCATGAAAAACTTCATGCAGCTTCACGATATTGGGGTGCCCTTCACAGAGTTTCAGAGCTGTTATTTCTTTCTGAGTATTGGCTTCCATCCTGCAAAACCAGACAGTTAACATCTACATGTCTCTCCCAGCAGACTTTGATGCCAGTACCCCATCCCTAACTGTTTACAGTGCATACAGACTACCTTTGTCAGAGTAATGAATCATACCACCCACCAGGAAAGTCAAACTTTACTTTTTAAAGAAAAACTTCCCTCTGAGTCAGAAAGAACTAGTTATACAAAGCAATGGATGCTCTTCTTGCCTGACAATTTGGTAACATTATGCAATCATGAAGATTTAATCCATTGCCAGAACAGCTAGCTGACTTATTCTCTTCTCAAAACTACCAGGAGGCTAAGCAATTTTGGAGAAAATTATTTCAAATATTCAACTAGTCTGTAAGTCTGATTAAATATATCATCACTACAAGAAAATTTTGAAATGAAAACAACAGATTGTTATTTATATCCACAACTGATTGATTACTTGAAAATCCTAATGCTAGAATATCAGGGACCAGCTAGTAAGGTAAAGCCTGTGTGTTAAAGGTTTTACAATACAATATACAGTTGACTTCCTTCTCCATAATCTTAACGTACAGAACTCCCTGAGTGGTATAAATAATTAAGAACCACTAGGACTGGTCATACCTTTTGCTGATAATTTTGACAGCAAATGCTTGATTACTTTTTTTGTGTACACACTTTCGACAAATCGAAAAACTTCCTTCTCCCAAAGGTTTGTCCTTCAGATCTAGATCATAGTGTTGATAGAATGGTGAGTCCTATTAAGAAATCAACACCATTTAATTTAATCAAAGATTAGTACACAAAGGATATGTAAAGCTGTAAATTAGCATGTAAATTAGCATTAACAAATTTTAATGTAATATATTTAATCATTAAAATACATTTAGTATACTTATATATTTATGTATCTATCTGTTGAAGATGCACTGTCTTCTATCGCTGTAAAAAGGAGCTCATACAAGTTGATGTCTATGATCCTCTAGGGAAAACATGGCTAGTTCCACTTACTCATCTTCTAAAACTACCCTTTAGTTCAACGATGATCTATTAAATTTACTGGACTTAAGAACACCAATTAGTATTTAAACATTCTCACAGACCACAAACACAGTGCCGAGGCAACCACGCCTATATACCTTCATCATTGCACTCCTGGCGACATTTGTCACTCCAGGGCGTTCAGCTCCCATGTGGAACTGAAGAGGATCTATGACAGCTGCATTACGCTTGAAGAGGATAGATGGAGCAACAAAGGAATAGCCCTAAAAAGAGAAGGAACGGTAAAGAACAAAGATTTGTAGTTTCACAATTAGGCATAGTCTAGATTGTGATTTCTTCTTCTCATAAAAAAATGGTCAGACGAGGATAATTTTACTTTCATTCAAAATACAGCATTAACTCAACAGAAAAATGCTTTTCAGAAGGAGATAATGCCATCTTCTGGTAGAATTAGATCAATTCAAAAATAAAGGTAGAAAGACTTCCTCTCTATTTTACCCCGAAATCTGACTCAAAATTGTAATTTTTTGCAATGATGATAACATTGATTTATAAATGCAGCTGACCTCAAAAAAGATATAGTCAACACATCAAATAAAGTAGCCCAAGTACTGTTTCAAACAAGAAAAATAAAGGGTTTCATTAAGGTTTATCTCTAATTCAGCAAATGTTCGATTTGCATTCTGTGTTTTTAGAATATGTAAACTTAAAATTGAGTTTTGGAAAAAAGAATAAGCCCAATGGGAGAATGATATGATAAACCGGTGATAAAAATGCAGGATTACTGTGTGCAATGACATTTACTGATTTACCAACAAACATCTACACATGGTTAGCCATGTACTCTAGTGACATAGGATATCCAAGAGGGACACTCTAGATGGCCAGATTAAACCACATTACAGGCACAGTGGTCAGAAAAGTACAGCTACAACACAGTTCAATAGGCACAGTATCAAACCTGATAAAGAACCTTTCCTAAAAAAATTCTTTATTTTTAACTTTTTAAAGATATAAAATAATGTGTTTTATTATAAAATTTTCTCACATACATTGTTGTGATAAAATCTGACATAAACAAACAAGCAAATAAATACAGGGGGTGAAGAGATGGCTCAATAATTAAAAGTGCATGCTACTTTTTCAGAGGACCTGAGTTTAGTTCCCAGCACCCATGTCAGATAGCTCACAACTTGTAACTTTAGCCCCGGGGATCCAACAATTGCCTATGACCTCTGTAGGCACTTGCACCCACTCACACACACCTAAAAACAAATCTTTAAAACAAAGATGAAAACAACCTGGGGAGAAATGGCTTATTTTAGCTCACAGTTACAATCCATCACTGCCAGGAAGCCACAGAGACAAGAGCTACCTACGGACTGCTGGCCACATGGCACTCAGAGTCCCAGAAGCGAGAACAGTTGATGCTTGTGCTCAATGTCACTTTTTCTTCTCAATCCAGGACAGGACCCATCCCTGTCTGTCCAACATTCAGGCTTATCTTCCCGTTTCAGTTTACACAATTAAGAAAATCTCTCCGCCTGTGGAGTTCAGGCAGCCTGGTCGACTCTACTAAAGGCAAATCAGGATGGCCACGTCTACACAGAGAAACCCGTCTTGAAGAGAGTGGGGGGCGGGGGTGAAAGGGGAGGAGGGAAAGGGAGGGAAGGGGGAGGAGATGCGGGCTGATAGGAGAGGAGAGGAGAGGATAGATGCGAATCTTTGAGGGAAGTGAGAGTTTGGCTTCTGCTTCCTTCTTCGTCTCAGAAACCCCTCCCCTCTTGCATGCTCCAGACACCACCAACTTAATGTAGCCAATCCCTTCTTTAGACTCCTCAGTGGCCCCAGATTCTGTCAAACTGACCGTAAACATTAGCCCTCACACCTACTGCTGTACTTTACTCACATTATTTGCTCCTCCAGACCAGTTATTGGCCTCCCTTAGCCGTCCTCACCTTTCCCTGTTGCTCTATACAAAGAAGCCTTCTACAAACCCAGTCTTTAACAATATGGTTTAATACTAAATATTTTATAAGAACAGAATAAAAACTAAAATATCATAATTTCCATATAAGTCTCAACAAAAATGAATTCTCAAGTATAAAATGAACATTTACTCTTAAAAAACAAACACAGGCTAGGTTTTGGTGCACACCTTTGATGGCAGCAATGGGGAGGCAGAAGCAAGTTCAAGACTAGCCTGTTCTATATAGTGACCCCCGGAACAGACAGGGTTACATATCAAGACCCTGTCTCAAAACACAAACAAAAAACCAAAAAATCCCATTAAAACAAATAAAAAACAAAACACTGAAATTCCACCTTCTCCCATCTCACAAACAAAACACCCCCTCCAGCAAAGAAGCCCCCAAAATAAACCCAAGAAAACTAATAAATCTGCTATGTAGTAAACTGTAAGCTTCATGGTAGAACCTAAACATATCTCTGCATTTAATTCTGAAGCAATCACAGAACCCTGATTGTAAGACACCAACAAAACCCTTTTACTAGGGAAAACTGACTTTCTCCGAAGCACACTTGGCACACTGACACATTACCTGAAACAGCCTCTCTGAGCTCTGAGGCAGGGCTGCAGGAGAATAGGTAGGGTCCATTTCTGTGAACTCTTCAGCAAAGTTACTCACATCTAACTCATCCCGGATCACTGGTTTAAATGGAGCAGGCACTTTTTTGGCAGCTAAGTCATCCCAATTTATTTTCTAAAGCAGAGAAAGAAGATTGTGATACAGCGGAAATCAAGAAAGTCAAAACACATTATGAACAACAAACATGATTAAACTCTTTTTTTTAAGACAGGGTCTTCAGCTCTGGCAGACTTGGGACTCTATGTCAGTGATTCCTACCCTCCCTAATGCTGTGACTCCTTTAAGGTAGTTCCTCAAGTTGTGGTGACCCCAAACCATAAAATTATTTTTGCTACTACTTCACAACTCTAATTTTGCTATTGTTATGAATCATACTATAAATATTTGTGTTTTCTGATAGTCTTAGGTGACTCAGGTCAAAGGTTGGGGGTCAGGCTGAGACCCACAGTAGACCATGTAGACCATATGTAGACTATGCTGGCCCTGAACTCAGAGACTGATTGCCTCTTTCTCCAAAATTCTGGGATTAGAGTGTGCCACCAAACCTGGCTAAGACTTGAGTTACTAATAAGTGGGATTAAAAGTAAGAGTGCATATTTTACACTGAGGGTTAAAAATATTATTTTTCTAAGCAGGATCCCATTTTCAGACTGTAGCATCTGAAATGAGCCTGCTGCTTTTCCACCTCAGGAACCTCAGTGTCCTCTAGAGGGCACCAAGACACTCTGGTTCACCCTGGATCTCCCTCAGAGATAAAAGAAAAAAAAATTACTTTTGTCCTGAGCTTTGAAAGAAAAGTATTAAGCCAAAATGAAAACAAACAAACAAACAAACCAACAAGTCCCTCAAGCTGTAAAATACTTCTATAAAGGGCTTCGACAATTTCTGTCAATGTGATACTAACTCCTATTTTCTAGGGGCTCACTGATCTCTCCCCTTCCACTGGCTTTCCCTTGGGTTACCTGGACAGATTACTAAGCAAGAGTGTCATGAGTCAAGTGTTTGTTTATGTTTAAACAACACCGCCACAGGAGCTCTTTTCTCATTCAATCCCATCAATATCTAGATACTGCCTCTTGTCTCCCCCATACACACTATCTGAGTAACTGACATGTTTTGTATTATTCAAATTCAACCCTCTGTTGTTTATTTATGCTCCTCCTGTCAATTAAAATACCTTTAGATAGTAGTCACTGAATCAAATCTTAAAGATTAGAATAGTACCTATCCATGTTCCAGTTAGTGCTCATTCCTCTATGTGTCTGTAATGACTTTTTTATGGTTACAATAAACACTTATGTAATGTGAGGCATCTGCAGAGCAAATAATTCTTAAATTGTGAATCAGGTTGAAACAACTTCATAAAAATATGCTGAGACGAGGCACATCCATGGATCTCAACTACAAGATCACTTTTTTGCCCATTCTTCTTTCTCTTTTCTTTCCCGAATAACCTCTTTCAGATAGGGTTTAAGGTAGGATTTGCCTTCCCCATACTTTATCCACTACTCCTTAGGCAAAGATCTGTTGCCTCATGCTCAGGTCCAGGGCTCTCTTAATTCGAAACATCCTGTCATTATAAAGACCCTCAGGAAGCGTTCAATGGCTTCTTCTACATCTTCAGTCTCATATTGTATCATCTCACATTAAATCCAGTTTGTTGAATCCTGTAGCATTATAATACCATTTCTGAAAACCATCCAGCCATGTGTACAGCAAGTCTGGCTGCTACGATGACCTGAGATTCAATGACTTCTATTATAGGCATACGGTTTGTGCCTTACTTGCTGAACAAACATTAAGGAAAATTCCAGGGCAGGTGAAATGGCTCAGTAAAGTACAGGTGTTTGTTGCCAAACATGACAGTCTGACTTTGATCCTCAGGGCCCCACACTGTTAAGAAAAGAACCCACTCTCAGGAGTTGTCTTCCCCTCCCCCACTAAAACTTTTAAAAGAATCTTTAAAAACAACAAACTTGTAGAATAAAGGGGAAATTTAAAGGAACATGTTGTTACCAAAAGAATGTTCAATATGTAGAAAATTGAATGCTATTATTATTCTTCCTACTTCTACACTATTATACAGAAAAGATCATTTAGATCTTTGTAAGCAATTTCTGACCTACCCCTATCATTTAAAAACGAAAGAAATTACATAAATCAAAATTCTTATTCCAAGCTATCAAGCAAATAAATACACCCATATTCTAAAGACACACTGCAACACTCACAAGTACAGGGAACAATAAAAAGAAGGTTGTAGAAAAAGACAATGGAGGCATTCTGTTTCAATTTTACTTGTTAATTTTTAAGCCAAAATATGAACAAGATATAATGTTTGTTCAAAAAGTGCTATTTCTCAACCAATGCACAATACTTTTTCATTTTATTCTAAATGTGTTTGTCTCTGTTACTAAACTTAGTATGTTTTACAGTAATATTTTAAAAACTGGTTGAATAGAATAAAATACCCTGTTTGCAGAGAGAATTTCATTTTTGTGGTAGAGCACACCTTTAATTCTAACACTCAAGATATAGAGGCAGGTGGATCTCTGTTAGTTCAAGGCCAGCCTAGTCTACAGAGTGAGTTGCAGGACAGGCTCCAAAGCTACACACAGAGAAACAGTGTCTCCAAAAACCAAAGGAAAAAAAAAACCAAAACAACAACAAAAAACACCATAGAGAGAGACAGAGAGACTGAGATCTCATTTTCAATGATGATATCACCTCCACTCCTTTAGCAAAGGACAAAACCTACACCCTCATGCATGCCAGGCAAGTGCTCTACCATGGAGCTACACCCAGCCTTGTTTATTTTATATTTAAAAAGCAATAAATAACACTATGAAAGCTTAGTTGAAATAATTGTTTCTTCTTTGCTTGCTATACTTTGTTCATCTGTTCTGGTGATAATAATACAAAAGTTTACAGAATAAAAACATATAATGTGGATGAATCCTCCAGACCATTAAACATTAAGGGCATGCCTGTTGATATGTAAAGTCATGTAGAAGGTATATGTTTAGAATTTTAGAAATGAGACTATGCCACCCCAGGTTTTACCATTTAGACTGAAATTACTAAGAAGCATCCCACCCCATTATTTGTTATTTGGAATAAACTGAACAAATGAAATTGGCAGGCATCCTACTGCTCTGTGGAATAGTGTCACTTAGTTTTTTCAGAAGAAAAGCATTTTATAGAGAAAAGAA
The DNA here is from genome assembly GCF_903992535.2 of Arvicola amphibius. Classification (NCBI taxonomy): domain Eukaryota; kingdom Metazoa; phylum Chordata; class Mammalia; order Rodentia; family Cricetidae; genus Arvicola; species Arvicola amphibius. The sequence continues at coordinate 80,053,083 of NC_052053.1, read as the reverse complement.
AGCAAATGGAAACTTATGCCACAGACACTAAGACACCAGCAGGCTCAGAATATTCTAATATTGTTCCCAGAAACAGAAGGGGCACTGGAATTGGTGAGCGAAAGCTGAAACCCAGTATAACAGCACATGAACTCCTACAAGAGATACACATACCCTCAGTCCATGAGCAAACCCCAGAGTCACCTACAGAAACCATTACCTAGAATTCGACCAGCTGTGTCCAACCCGCAGGCCACACCCAACCCTCAAAGACCATGAATGCTGCCTAACACAACATAATAAACCTGAGAAAAACCATGAGATTTCAGGGGGCAATATTTTTTGGCAACTCAATTGCTCCATTTTCAAGCATGAGCTCTGTTGCTGATAGCATCCTGTCTCAGTGTCAGAGGTTAGACATAGCTATAAAGAAAATGTAATGCTATCACGATCATCTTCACTTCTAATGCTCTCACATCTACAGAAGTAGAATTCTGGCCCTTCCTAAATGGTATCTGTTATAAGAATTGGGGGACTAAAGTATAAGTGAAAGGGGGAAGTGACACCAAGAGGGATTAAGTACACTCATCTCCTAAATTCACCTCAAAGAAGAGATGTTCTTTGATTTCCTCTGCATCCCGGGGGCCACATCCCAATCGCTTCTTGGGATCTTTCATCAAAAGATGCTGAAGCAGGTCTTTAGCTAGAGCGCTCATTTCCTGAGGATATGGAGGCTCACTTTTTAAGATTCTCCTGTGGATAGATGAAATTTGGTGTTAGAACAACCAGAGATTAAAGTTACAGCAATGGATATTTTAGTGAAAACAAGTATGGTGAAACATTTTGAAATTGAACCATATATCAAAGATGAGTGGCTAGGGACATGACTCAGAAGATAAGAGCACTTGATGCCAGGCCTAAGCACTTGAGTTCAGTCTCTAGACCACAAACTGTTCCTTAATCTCCATATGCAGGGCAGGGCACATGTGTACCACCTCCCTACCACCTAACAAACAAACAAACAAATCAATCAATCAATCAATCAATCAATCAAATAAAGGGATGAGCAGGAATTAAAAGAAATCACTGGATTATTCTTCAGTATAAGTCAATCTTGATAAGAAACTATTATCTCAAGTATTTCACCAGTGAAAATTCAAAAGAGGGACTTTGGGCTAGACTACACCTCCCACGTACATTGGGAAGGATCCTTTGACTAAAGTCTTTCAACAACTCTTAATAACTTAAGGTGAATTAACTCAAGAAAGAACTGTAGTCTCCCCCTCACCTCACTTCTTCCCAGTAGAGTAGCAATCCAAAGCGAACGAGGGAGGTCAGCCAGGACAGAACAGCCAGAGCCACGTGACTATGGGTTAAGTATCACTGTCTGCAACTACAGCTTGGTTCTCGGGGTGAGAGCATCTGCTTCCCTACATGCTATCATAAAACAGACAAGCTCCATGAGGAGTGGGAGTCACAAATAGTGAAAAATGTGTTTACCAAGTTTGCTGAGAAATGTATTCTGTGGTCGTATTAAACAACAACAATCCAATACAATCCAAGTGTATGATTTCACCTCAGTAATTTAATGATAAAAATGAGATCAGTGAAATAGACAATCTTAACACAGTACACATGGTGATAAGGTTCATTACTATGGTTTACAACAGATTGCTGCATTGTATAAGTTAATAACTATTACAGGACTGGGGATATACTTAATCGGAAATCCCTTGGCTAATATGAATTACTAGGTTTAACATCCAGTACCACAAACCTAAACCTAAATATAACAAACAAAACAAAACATCAAACAACAATAAAAACAGGTAGAAAAAAACCCCTAAAACATAAATGTATGAAAGCATAGTACAGTCAGACCATGGACTTCCAGGCCAGATGGAGAATAAAAGTTGGCTCTTTTCCTTATTGGGTGTTTGACCCTGAGGTAACTAATGAATTGCTTTGTTCCTTGGTTTTCTCACCTATAAAATGCGAGTAACAACAGTATCTACCTAAAATGAGTATCACGAATTAAGACTTGAATAGTTACCAAGGCAGTACATGGTATAGAGCAAATGCTTAATAAGTGTGAAATACTGTTATAGTCTCTCATTTAATGTAACCATAAAGCAGACAGAGAAGCTATATCAGCTAACCACTGAGAATCATGATATGATACTGGAACTATAATTTTTGGCAGAAAATTATAGCCATGATGCTAGTATCAAAGCTAATTATATTTCTAAACTTTATTCTGGGAGCCAAAGAGAAGACTGGTACAAGAAGAGGAATAAGCCATTTCGCTCTTGCTATCTAACCGTCTGTTTCTGCTCAATGACTGCAGCGTTTTCAACTCCAGCAGAAGCAGATGAAGCAGACCACTCCTTAGAGTAGGCCCAGGCATACCCGAGAAACCAGAAACCCTTTCTCAGAGAAAACCAAACACAGCTTTTCCCATTTTTATACGTTTGCTGTACTTTTTTGGGGAAAGAATTACTTGTGTAAAGGACTAGGGGTGTAAGGGTGTGATCGATCGGCAGTTAAAATTAACCAGACTAGCTTTAATAAAGAATATTTAGCTTTAATAAACTTACAAAACTAGGGTTCCAGCGATTCAGGAGCGCAGGAAACAAAAAGAGGAGGAAACAAACGTACATGGGTGTTTTATAGGATATTTGGGGCCCGGGGGGGGGGCACATCTTATACAGCACGCGATTGGCTGAAGTTCCCCATCATAGGGGTACAGACAAGCATACTGTTGGTGGCATTGCCTATTGTTGCATCCAGATGGAGAAATATGCACATGGCTAATGTCATCTTAGGATCCAACTCTATACCATCCACTACTTAAGCTTTATCATGGTTGCAATGTCTGCTGGAAGTCTATCTACTATGTACCCTGCACAGGGAAGACCATCACCTAGTCTAAAAAACACACAGAGCACAAGTACCCACCTTGGTGGGCATGTCAAGAGGAGGAACATCTAAAAACAATAGATGGCACTGTTGTAAAGCTCAGCCTGGAAAAAGGCTCGCAGACAGTGGTCAACACTGGACGCTTGTCTCATACATACATGAACTCTCAAGGGTGTGCAGGAAAGCATGCCCACATACAGAGAGCCGACAGGTGCTATGAAGCAGGGAGAAGAACAGGAAGAAACAGCTAAAACTGAAAGAATTTCTGCTGGAAACTGGTGACAAAGTGTGGAGATGCATAGGACTGAATCCCAAGTCACAATATGACCAAAATCAGGGGTCAACTTAGCAGATGGAGATTCGTACTCCTCTTCGGCTTAGAAGCAGGAGGGAGGAAGCATGAAGGAGCCTAGGAATGAAGGTGGTGAGGTACTACTTCATTTGGTGTGGAGAAGGTACCACTTGATGAGGTGGAGAACGTCAGAGGCCTATTCCTGTGGCAAAGGTGCAGGGCTAGGATGGGTTCTTGGTCAGTGAAGAGTGGCGAGGAAAAGGGTCTATTTAGCCTTTACTCTGCGGGGACCTAACTCAGGTTTACCTTTCTCTTACAGTGTCCTTGAGCCTAGTGGGTAAAGTAAAACAATTTAAAAGGAAGGATTTATTTTGTCTCAATTTCAATCTTCAGCTGGCTTGGCTTTGTTACTGTTGACATCAAGTAATGCTTAATACACTGATGGTGGTGGGGAAAATGGAGTGGAACAAAGATGCCCGTTTCATGGGGGCTGGCAAGAAGACAGGAAGAAGAGGCCAGGACAAGATACAAATTTCAAAGGCTACACATCTCTTGGAAGCTGGTAAGTAGATATAGGAAGAAGGTCCAGGACAAGACACAACTTTCAATGGCCTACTTCTTCAAACTAGGCCCACCTCCTAATATTTCCAGTTTCCCAAAACAGAACCAACCACCAACAGAAGTCAAGCTTTCAAACCATGGGCTGTGGGGAGACACTTCCTACTGAAACCATGACACATAGATTGTGTTTTCATTCAACCTTACATTTTTTCCACTTCATGACAATGGTATTGGCTCTCATGCTCGAGTTTCCTTGTGTTGCCAGAATCTCAGAATTACTCATAAGACATCCTGAGTTAAAAAGATTTCAATAAATCTCATTCTCATCTTTTCTAATACTAAAAAGGGGTGGGTAAGCTATTATGGGGTATTCACTCAACAGTATATTATAGACACTGCAAACTTATGCTTACAAAGAGTTGGTGACTAGAGAATGCTTATGACAAAATTTAAGCAAAAACTGTGAAACACAAAATTTCTTGTCTGAATAAAATACCATACCAATGAAAAAGTCTAAAATAGTATCTATCAAAATATTCTGTTTAAGGAAGGGCTCTAAGCTCCCACCCTTAGCTGAGGAATTACTGACAGTTGATGGCTTCTGGGGAGAAAAAGTCAGTTTTCTGTAAGGGTGTGGCTCTGGTAGGTCACTATGTTCGAGTGGACTGCCCTACACCCATGAGTATATGGACAGCACAAATGGGACTTCATGGGTTATTAAAAAATGAGGGGGCCTGGGCAATGGTGGCGCACACCTTTAATCCCAGTACTCGGGAGGCAGAGGCAGGTGGATCTTTGTGAATTCGATACCAGCCTGGTCTACAAGAGCTAGTTCCAAGACAGGCTCCAAAGATAGAGAAACTCTGTCTTGAAAAACAACAAGAAAGAAAGAAAGAAAGAAAGAAAGAAAGAAAGAAGGAAAGAAAGAAAGAAAGAAAGAAAGAAAGAAAGAAAGAAAGAAGATAAAATAAGGGAGTGTGCTGTGGAATAATATTTCTGCACACTGTGAATATGTATCACTCTCACTGGTTAATAAAAAGTCTACAGGCCGGTAGCTGGGCAGGAAGTTAAGTGGAAAAGCCAAACTAAAAATGATGGGAAGAAGGGCGGAGTCAGAGGAGTCACCAGACAAACACAGAGGGAGTAGAGATGAATGTGCCATGTTAACAAAGGTACCAACATGTGGGAGAGGGTAAATAAGGAATATGGGTTAACTTAAAATGTAAGAGCTAGTTAGTAATAAGCCTGAACTACTGGCCAAGGATTTACAATTAATATAAGCCTCTGAGTGCTAATTTGGATGTGGCTCCTGTACAGGAGTGGCTCAAGGAGAAATTAGGGGGAAGAACGAGAGATGAATATGATCAAAACACTTTGTATAAAATTCTCAAAGAATGAAACTATAATATTAAAAAAGAAAAGATAGATAAACAAACAAACAAACAAATTCTACTTGTCCCAGGCAGTGGTGGTACACATGCCTTTAATTCTAGCACTTGGGAGGCAGAGGCAGGAGGATCTCTGAGTTCAAGGCCAGCTTGGCCTACAGAGTAAGTTCTAGGACAGCCAGAGCTACACAGAGAAAACTTGGCTCAAAAAAAAAATCCTGTTTGCCTCTGGGGCAGTATTTGTGTTTCTGAAACAGGGTCTCATCTCATGTAGCCCATGAGAGTGAAGAACTGGTTATGTAGCTAATGATAACCTTGAGCTCTTGATTCTCCTGTTTCCATGTGTAAAGTATTGAGATTACAGCTGTGTACATTATGCCTAACTGTTATTACTGACAGTTTCTCTTGTGCATGTTTTAAACTATTATAAACATTACTTTTAGAATAGAAATAAGATGAACTTCATTTCAGAGTCACTGAGAAGAGAACAGAGTGTGGCAAGGGAATCTAGAACTTTCCATGCACAGGCCCTCGGGTGCTGCTGTACATAGTCATCACCACCTGCAAGGCATTCTTTCTCCTCCAATGTAGCTCCATTATGACTACTTCCCTGACAACCTGGTCCCCAAAGAACCATACCTCTTCTGTACTTCAGAGTGCCTTACCACTCACACATTTATTAAAAAATGTGAATTTTGATGTATTTCTCCCATGCCTTCCTACACATACTTAGGACATGGACTAGGCCTTTGTATTTTGCTTTCTCCTTAGAAAAATTAATTAATTATTTTCCTATTGTTTGTAAGCCATAATTCGACAGTATTCAGAAAGGAGCATCTACTAGACCAGGAAAGAAAACAGCAGTGTGGAAATAAGCATCCTCAGAGAGACAGTGTGAAGTAACTTCCCCGTCGCCATGTACTTGATCCCAGCCCAATTTCACAGCAGCTGGGTGGGTCCTTAGGCCAAATAAACCTGTCCTTAAAAAAATATTATTTATTTATTTATTTATTTATTTATTTAATCTGTACACCAGCAGTTGCCATCATCTACTTGTCAGGGTTGAGAATTTACCCATTATAACGTGGGTAACTTCTCAGCTTAGATGATGACATGTAGTGTACTAGGACTGTGCCGACAATTCCATGAGGGTATGTTCCTTCCTCTAGTCGTGGGACTGACTGCAAAGGGGACAGAACATTCCAGGCTATCACTTCACTTTGGGTGTTATGAAGTCCTCACTTGGTCCCTATAGCTTGTTCCTCCTTTAGCCAAAGCAGTTTACTCACTGGAAGCAAAGATTCTTTGGCAGCTTTGTCTGCTTTTGAAGAACCTTTGCCTACCCTCAGTTATCCAGTAGTTTCTGCATGAGTTATAAATACAGTTATGAACTTTAATAATGTTTCATCTTCTAGAAAGCCATCCAAGCACATATATAATGGTCCCCAAAGACTACACCGCCTAGTAACAATACAGGCACCTTAGTCAAAGCTCATTCTAGAATGTTCACGATACACTTTCAGCCCATATCCCTGTCACTAAGTGGTGTGCTGCTGTGTACTTCTCCTCTTTCATATAGTTACCTTATTTTCCTCTTGCATGCCATACAGTTCCCGTGTCTCTAATCCTATTCCTGGAAAGCCTCTGACACGTGCCCACTCCTGCCACCCCTTCTGGTGGTCAAGGAAGAGAATCCTTGTTTTTCACAGGCAGGAAAAACTGCACACCTGACTGAAATATGTTGGGGAAAAGAAAAGGCTCTGCCTACCTCAACTTGTAGAATCTTGTCCAAAAGTGGCAAGTATCACCTAATGTTTACCACCCTTCCTCTGTGTTCAGGGCTTTGTTAGCACATCAAGATGCTGTGTCTCCTCTCACACACAGTCAGATCATTGGTGGATTTGGCTTATCAGATGTGCCTGAAGGCATCTTCAATTGCATTGGGAAAGCTTTTAGTAAAAACTAGGTTCTCACTGCCTTTCCTATGGCTTTTATTGGTGAAACACTTCTTTTTTCTTTTCTTTCTCATTTTTTTTATTAAAGATTTCCATCTCCTTCCCTCCTCATCCCCCTTTCCTCCCCTCCCTTCCACCCATACCCCCACTCCACCCCTCTCCAAGACAAAGAGCCATCAGGGTTCCCTTCACTATGTTAAGTCCAAGGTCTTCCCAGCTCCCCCTAAGTCCAGGAAGGTGAGCAACCAAACTGACAAGGCTCACAGTGAGCCCGTCCATGCAGGTGAAACACTTCTTAAACCTCTCCCTTCCTATACTTTTCGACAGATCAGCCAAAGCTCTTGAAGCTCCGAGTTCCTATCCACTCCTTTATTGCTATCAGAATACCATTTCCTACAAGGTCTACAAGATGGTGATGGTAGAGGGTGCAGAACACAGGCCCTGGGGTTCTTTGGGACCAAGTGGTATCACATGACAATAAAAACAAAGTTAACATTTGGAGCCCCCAGAAGAATATAATTAAAATTAGTTTTTACTTTTATATATTGTCCACAGTTTCCCTTCCCTCCTCTCCTCTCGCTCATTCACCAACTCCCATCTACACCCCCCTCCATCCACTTACTCCTCCATCTCCATTCAAAAAGGAGCAGGCTTCCCATGGGCTTGAACAGAGTATGGCACACCAAACTGAGGTAAGACTGTGCTCCTCCCCATGTACAAAGGCTGGGCAAAGAATCCAGCATGGGGAACAGGTTCCTAGCTTAGCACCAGGGACTTACTGCTAGGAGCATTACGAACAGATTTCTTTGATGGTGTTCAAGAGAAGTATGGTTACTAAGGGGCATAGTATCATTAGTTCTCTGTTTGGGTTGATAGAGTAGACTGCATAAATAATTCCACTGTGTATGTACTTTCCTACTACGTATCTAATTTTAATCAAATGCACACTCAACTACGTAGATATAAAATAGTAAATAGGGGATTCTTTCTAAAAGTTCACCTGAGGACACAATTTTGTTTTATTGGGCATTCACCCAAACTAGTTCAGGCTGGATTGATGTTGTATCTACTGGGACTACATCTGAAGAGAAATTAAGTTTTAGCAGTCAGGTGGGGGAGAAATGTACTCTATTGTTCAGAGAGGACTATGTATCTTAGCACAAGTAAGGGTCTTAGGCTGTCAAGTGCACTATTAAAAGAGGAGTGTATATCCAAGTCCCAGGTTTCTAAACTATTCCCTACATTTGCCTGCTTCGATGTTTAGAGTCAGCAGAATTCCTCTACATTCTTGAGAGCTCGGGATCAGAATTAACAGGAAAGATAATTTTGGCATGTTTTAAGAGGGAAAACAGACACAATTAAACCAGATCAATATGGGATATAGTATCCATGAAAATGCCTACTTACCAGTCCTTTCAGTGACAGCATGGGACAAGTAAGAGATTGCACCCACACCTAAGAAGAGAGTTTAACTTCCGGAAGAAAGTTGGACTCTTAGGTTTTCTTCTCATTTGAAGTTTTTACTATGAAATTTGATAAATTAACCAAGTATTTTTATTTAATTTTAGACTATCTGTAGACAGCAATAGCAAGCATATAACATGAATAATACATTATTTGTATCAAATAAAATTACAGATAGTAGGGCTAAGTTCTTAAAAATCATTAAAATTAAGGAGCAGAAGAAGGGCTTCGTGGCATATGCCTTTAACCCTGGCACTCACTAGGCAGAAAGGCAGGTAGATCTCCATGAATTGGAGGCCAGCATGGTCTATGTAGTAAATTCCAGGTTAGCCAAGGCTACATAGTGAGACCCTGATGTGGGTTCCCCTCTGTATGCTGTGAATGCCATTAGTTAATAAAGAAGCTGCTTTGGGCCTATTGCAGCACAGAATAGGGCAAGGCAGAATTCCAAGCAAACAGATGTAGAGAGAGTAGGCGGAGCCAATGATGTGCCACGGAGCTGCCGCAGGAGACAGACAACCACGAGCCTCATGGTTAAAATATAAAATAATAGAAATGGGTTAATTTAAGATGTAAGCGCTAACTAGAAATACACTTAAGCTATTGGGCAAACAGTATTGCAATTAATATAGTTTCTGTGTAATTATTTCGGGTCTGGACGGCTGGGAAACAAAAGAGCAGCTTCAGCTAACAAGACCCTATCTCAAAACAAAATTCTTACATAAAGAACGCAAGAATTCAAGCCAGGCGGTGGAGACCTTTAATCCCAGCACTCAGGAGGCAGAGGCAGGTGGATCTCTGTGAGTTCTAGGCCAGCCTGGTCTACAAGAGCTAGTTCGAGGACAGGCTCCCAAACTACAAAGAAACCCTGTCTCGAAAAAACAAAAGACAAAAAAACCAAAAAAGGAATGCAAGTATTCAAAGAAAAAAGATCTCTACCAACTAAAACATTTAGAGATAAGATAATGAATGACACACTTATCTCGATGATACATTTAAAAGAACAAACTATGAGGGATTTATATCAGTAAAAGGAAAAGATGGAGTAGGGCAATTCAGTCATCAAAAGCCACTAAATGAGTACATTAACACCAAGTTTTAAACAAAATTAATTAACCTGACATTGTAGATAACTGATTAAAAAAAAGAAATTCTATTTTAATTCTTGAACATTCATTTGTTCTAATTTAAAGTTTTCAGACAGATGATTTCATGATCTCTCACTTGCTAAAACCAAAATGCTAAATGGTTGAAGGTAAGGAAACAAAATCAATTTAAGTGTGAATGCCACTTGAAGAATTTCTGCTATCATAAGCAATATACTTACTTCTCCCTACAGGCAGATAGAACTAGAGTGGGAAGGGAAATCATGGCCTAAAATCATCACGTCATGATGATGGCCAAGATTTCCTAGAATTCTGAGGTATTTTTTCCAAAAATTAATCTATTAGTTTTTTTTAGATGGGGTATCAAAGTTCTGCCTAGGCTGGCTTCAAAGCTGTAACTGTTGAGACTCCATGACCAGCTGGATTATGGATATGGATCGTTACACCCCACCTGAGGAATTTTCAAACGATCAAAAATCCATTTAGAATTAAAATTTAAAAACAGTACTTAGAATTTTTGTAATAGGTATAATTTTAGGTAATTTTAAAAAAAGAATCCTTCTCATTTAACTTAGGTATTAAGTAAGCTGGAATACTGAAGTTTTTTACTTCTGAGTCTGTCCTGGAAAAGGTACATTTTACTTTTTTACTTTATTGATGTACAATGGATACACAATAAATTCACACAAAGTTAAGCGGATGAAGCCTGCCTTGTATATGTAACAGTGAAACTGGCAAGATAATGAAGAAACCCATCCCCTCCCTTAGTTTCTCATGTTCTTTTGTGAATTTTTCCTTTTCTTCTCCCTTGCCAGTCCCACACCAAGCAACATTCTGCTTTTTGTTAATATAGATGAGCTGACATTTTCCAGAACTGTAATCATAGATTAAAAACTCTATATTGTTGGCTTCTTTCACCTAATACCATTATTTTTAGATTTATCCAACTTCTTGTTTGAATTAATACAATATACACTTGTACTGCTAAGTAGCTCTTTATTTGCATGGACACACCATAATTTGTTTAACTGCTTGTTGACAGATACTTGGGTTACTTCCAGTTAGGGATCACTTGCTGCTGTGAAACAATCCTCTTGTACACGGTAAAGATTTGCCACTTGAATTGGTTTAATAAAATGCTGATTGGCCAGCAGCCAGGCAGGATGTATAGGTGGGGAAACCAAACTAAGGATGACAGGAAAGAGATGGGCAGAGTCAGGAGATGCTGGTCAGATGCAGAGAGAGCAAAATAGGCATGCCATGATAAGAAAAGATACTGCCATGTGGCAGGCCATAAATAAAGAATATGGGTTAACTTAATATGTAAGAGCTAGTTTATAATGAGCCTGAGCTATTGGTTGAGCATTTACAAGTAATATTAAGCCTCTGTGTAGTAATTTTGGAAGTGGCTGCCAGGTATTTGGGACTGAGTGGCTCCAAGACAGAAAACTTATGCCTACAACTTACTGTACAAATTTTTGTAAGGGTATGCTTTATTTTCCCTTGTATACACCTAGGACTAGAATGGATGGCTCATGTAGATGTTCTGCTTTCTAAAGAAACCGCACATTCTCTGACATTGTACTATTGATACTATACTATTAAGCTCCCCTGCTCATACTCCCTTACATTTCCTCCATATTCTTACCAACATCTAACATGGCCACCATCTTTATTCATTACCACTTGAGTGAGTATGGGAGTTTTGTACTGTGGTTTGAACTTGCATGACACTGCTCACCTTTTCACGTTTATTTGCCATTCACTGATCATCTTCAGTGAAATGTCTATTCAATATTTTTGCCTATTGTATAAATGAGGTTGGTTGATTTCTTAAGTTTTTAGTTTTCTTTATATGTTTTTATACCTTTGTCAGATATAGGATTTGAAATTTTTATGCCAGTGACTTCCTATATTTATTTTCTTAATGTTTTGAAGAACAGAGTATTTAATCTTGAAACAGTCTAGTTTATAAATGATTTCTTTATTGACTGTTCTACTTAAGACATTTTTTAGCTTACCCAAGGCTACAGTGAATTTTAGAAAATTAATTATGTGGAGAGGGACACAAGCTCCACAGCACATATGGAAGTCAGAGATAACTTTAGGGAGTATGCTTCTACCTTTATGTGGGTTTGGGGATTGAACTCAGGTCACTAGGCTTGGACAGCAAGCATCTTTATCTGTTGAGACATTTCAGATTTTGAAAAATGTTTTCTTCCAGAAGTTTTATAGTTATAACATTCACATTTAGACATACTGTTTCTTTTGAATGGATTTTTCTATATAGTAGTATTTATTTAAGTCTTTCCCATCTGAGTAGTCAGTGGTTCTAGCATCATTTATTAAAAAGCTCCGAGCAAAATGACAGGTCTCTTTGAACCTCTGTCAAAAGTCTGCTACCTGTACATATAGTTTTATTTCTGGGATCTATTCTGTTTCACTGATCTTATTTTCTTTTCCTTCCCTTTCTCCTTCCCTTCCTTCCTTTCCCTCTCCTTTCTTTTTTCACCTTTTAGAGACCAGGTCTAGCTATGTAGCTGGAGCTGCTCTAGCACTTGCAAAGTTAACCAGGCTAGCCTTGAACTTGTAGCAATCCTCTTGTTTATACCTTCTGAGTACTGGGATTGCATCCATGCAAATTATTCAGGATTCATCTGTCTGTCTTGACACCAAAACCAAAGTGTGCAATAATTACAGCTTATGATAAATCTTGAAATCAACTTTGTTCTTTTTCAAAGGTAATCTGACTAGTCTAGGTCCTCTTCATTTCTACCAGAGTTTTAGAACAGATTGCCAATTTCTATGTACTAAAACAACAACAACAAAAAAGCCAGTTGGAATTGTAGTTGTATTGAATCCACAGATCTATTTGGAGGAAAATAATTATACTTCAAATAAGTAACTATAAAATAATGTTATTGTGTACATTTTTGAAAAACAATAATTCTGCAAGTCTCTGGGTTCCCATCTCTCCTCTCAGACACTCCAGTCAGCAAACTAGCTGTCTAGGTTTCCCTAGATTATCAGTTCCATTTCTTCAACGTCACATGGGTTGTCGTTCCCTGTGCTGTATCCTGGGAGCTCTTAAGGTAGTCATTTGGGGGTGATCTCAGGGCATATCTTATTTATTTTCTGTAGCTCTGAAACCACTGCCCTCCATGCCAGATCTCCAACGTCTTCAAAACTTCTGTTTCATATATTTTGTCTGTCATTAAAATTGTTTCAGGCAAGAAAGCAAACTGATCCCTGCTATTTCATCTTTACCGAAGTGGACTCAATATTTATTTCTGTAAAATCTGTCCTTAACGTTAGAAGATTCAAGGAAAAATAGGACAAAAACGTAACATTGCAACTGTGATACTTATTAAGAATGAACAGAGAGTAACACCCAGAAAGCCTACAAGAGGCTAATTTTATGACATTTGTTAAGTCTTACCTAGATATCTCAGCCTGGGAATTCTTTTCTCCATCAACAGTGAAAGGAGACGCTCCCGTTAGTAGTTCATACATTAGAACACCTAAACTCCACCAATCAACTGCCTATAAAACAATAACAATTTCATTTCGTAGACTCAGCAAATAAAATGTGTCACAAAAAGAAGACCAAAATAAAGTTACATACTTAAAAATATTTCACCAAAAACATTTTTCATAGCTTTCTGTCCCAGGAGTATTAAATTAATACATAAAAGAGACATTTTGCAGAAAAAAACTATGTAATACCCAGAACTGAAAGTGTTTTAATGATTTCCTAAATCAGTTAGTTTTACCATTGTTAATTTAAAACAATTTAACTTAAAATTTATTTCCTTGAAGTTTAGGTAGGTGGAATATTGAATTTATGGCCTGGGAACAAAAAAGTGTCAACCAGCATTTTATAAAGCATTCATGCCCAAAGAATAAGATAGACTTCCTTAAACTCAAAGCAAATACGTAAAATTCTTACACAAGGGTGTTACTTTTTAAACAGTCCTCTAAAAATAAATTTCTCTTACAAACTATGTTTATGTATTTATGTCAATGGGATGTTTAAAATAATAGAAAATACAATGTACTCTAAACTGGAAATTCATTTATAAATACAATTATTTGATCAAAAATATTCAAGAGACAATATTTTTGGCTAGTTATATTATGGATCCTAGCCATGCAGAAATTCTATAAACAGGGTTTTCTTATTTGAAAATTAAAGCTCTAATAAGTAGTTAATTTTTAAAATCTAAGTTATAAATTCCAACTGAATTGCACAATAGCTTTAAATTATATCATAAAGCAAACTAAACAAGCATTTCAACTCCTGAATTCATATAAGCAGTTCCAATGCCAGTTGAGTCTGACCTCAGAATGTTCTGTATTGGGCACGAAACCATGCTCTTTGGCTAATACAACCTGAGATCAGATTCTAGCCACTGGCCAGTAGCCACTGCCATTCAGACTTGGGGAACGGGATTGCTAGACATCAGACAGGTCATCAGAAAGGAGACCATGTATTCACCCCAGATACTGGAATCATACATGTGTGGTGTTTTGAAAGAGGATGAAGGAGAGGAAAACAGTAAGGACAAGCCAGCCAGAAATCATTTGGAGAATACTATTGTTAAATCGAAAGTGAGAGGAAAGTATTACCCTTTAATACAGGATAGAAACATGACCTCTACAGATTTTATAATGACTTAGAGCTGACAGCGTCTTTATTATCGTCATTGGCACTTTCATGTACAGGGAAGAGAAGAAGGGGGAAAAGCAAGAAAAGGAAAAAAATATCAAGCTCTTTAGAGGGTTAGGAAAATATAATGTATTTTGACTGTAGAATTTTCCTTTTAAGGTTATGTGCTATTTCTGTTGGAGAATAATCAACAAAGTAATCAATATCTTTGTAAAGTTGACAGCAGAAACTGGGAATAAAATATGACTGGTTTTCTTTTCCAATTGTCTCTCACCATCTCGGTAGAAAGACTTATTAACCAAAGGTGGCAACACAACCACCATCCATTTCTGTCTGTTTCCTGAGAACTTAACTATGCTAATAAAGCTCTGCCAAAATCTTTCTCCATGAGGCAGAGAGGAGCCACCTACACAGCTTAGGTATTCAGTCACACTCCTGTGTTACACTTGGTTTAAATGTCTCATACAACACAAAAAGAATAAGTTTTTTTTTTTATAATGGAGTCATGGTTGATACTTTTTTTAAGCTCACAGGTTCTTCCAATGAAAATGAAATGTACAATTATTTGAAGAATAACTTCAAGGTCTCAGCTTTAACAAGCATGTCACTCTACAAAGCAGAAGATCTTCATCAATGAGACCTTAAAAGGAAAACCAACTCATAGTGTGTTCCAGTACACAAAGCAGAGAACGAATGAAGGTAATAAGAATCAGAGTGTTTAAAGACTGTACTGGAACTTATTAACTGGGATTCACTCTTACTGTACAATTTACGGAAACACAAAATAGTATCAAAAGTAGAACATACCTTATCATGTCCTGAATCACCCCCTCTGACAATATCTGGTGCCATGTATTCAATAGTTCCACAAAAAGAATAGGCTCTTTCAGTCTTGAACAAACAAAAAAAAGGGGGGATTTGATTTCAAGCTAGCATGACAAGTAACGCATGTCACTGGTTGAATTACAGCAGCAGTAGCAGAGGTATAATCTGCCCAACAGACCCTCTGTATCACGGCAAACGTCTGCCTACTCAAGAGGGTACTGGGTAAACACCTGAGACAGATTTCTCATGCCTGAAACACCACTGTCATGCATCAACCCACTCACAAATGAATCCGTTTAATGCTTCTTTCTGTTATTGTTTTTAGTGCATGCATATTTCAGTTACTAGTTTCTTTAACTGTTCTTTCTCAGAAATGGAAACAGTCCCAGTAGAGTAACATGAACTAACATTTAGTAAATGAAGGCTTTTATTTCCAAATATGCAAAATTGCAAAAAATACCAGAAACCTTTGAGGAAGGTCAAAGGCCAATGAGTAACTGAAAACCTCTTTCCCCATCAGTGGCACTGTTAATGGCTTATTTAAATGATGAACAAAAAGTGTCTTGGGAAAAGAGTGGTCTTTTAATGACAGCTGTTGATTTTTTAAATAAAATTTTTTAAAAATTTCAAAAATTCTAATTTAATATATCAATCTCAAAGTTAGTTTAAAAACTTTTAAAAAATCATAATTACCAATATATTATACCAATGCAATAAAAGAGAAAGTTAATATTAAGACACACTAAGGAAAATTTTATATATATGTATATATATATATCACATATATAGAGCTATATATTAAGAGCGCTTTATTTTAATGGTGGCATTAAATTCATAAATTCATAAATGCCAAGTGTGGTGGTACAGACACATATATAATCTCAACATTCAGGAGGCAGGTGGAGCTCTTGAGTTTGGTTCAGCTTGGTCACCTAGTGACTTCCAGGCCAGGCAGAGTTATATAGTGACACACTGTCTTAAAATAAAATAAATCTATTTTTATAAAATTTTCTAAGATGAAAGATCTCTAATTTGTATCTTATTTCTCCATCAACAAGGTTTCAAGAAAAATAAGCACTCCTTTTATTTATCAATTTTAAATGCGACGAATGCGTATTATTGTAGTTGTGACATAGAAGTGATAGAAGGCTCCTGTTTTATTGGTTTGAGGTTAAACAAATCCACAGAAACAATGCTTTCAACACTATGAATTACACTACTCATCATAACATACATACACAAAAATAAAGTTAATATGGTTTATGATGATTCACTTCATTCCTTCTATATTCTAGGACACTGAAATACTATTTCCCCTAGGAACTAAAAGAAGTAACTTAGGTATGGGAAAATAAGGAATTTTTGTTGTTGTTAGCTGGCAGAATTGTGCTTTTGAATGACAATGTAGATCATGTAACACATCTCTCTGCTTCATTATTTCAGGACCAAATTCTAATACAGAGGCAACTACCAAAACGATTAGCATTAAATAAAATTGATTTCACCTAAATTTGTGAAAAGGCCATAATCTTAAATATTTCATCATTCAGAAAAACATGCATTAAGATGTATTCATCTGATTATTAAAAATACTTCAAAATTCATTTCTAAAAAGCTCATTAAAACAAAACATGGTTTAATATATTTATTATTTTATAGCTCTTTTTAAACATAAAGCAAAAAACACTGCATAGCCAAACTCTAGAAATACACAAAAATTAGATCATTTGATAGCTCCTTTAAAAATTTTTATTTTTTGTGTATCAGTCTTTGCTTTCATGTATGTTTATACACCACATTCATGCCTGGAGCCTCTGGAGGCCAGATGAGGGCACTGAGCATCCAACCCAGGTCCTCTTCAGAGCAGCTACCAGTCTGAACCATAGACACATCTCTTCAACTTCATTTGGTATTATTTTAAAAGATAACATTAAGATATCTCTAAAACACTAAATGCCAAATCGAGTTTGAGAAGTCCAAAAAGAATTCTCCAAACTTAATGAGTAAAGATTTGATGAGTTTAGAAGTATTGCTTCTCTTGATATTTGCCTAGAAAACTAGTCTTGTAGGCAAATCTAATAAAACTTTTGTCTCTATTTATAGGTGGCTTTGCTTCACATATTTTGAAACTATGCTGATTTCCTTCCCAGTGTGAGGCAACAAAGATCAATTTTGAATAAAAAGTTCAATGGGACTGGTGATTTAGTAAATATGGCAATTGCCAGCAAGCCCGATGACCTGAGTCTGATAATCAGAATCCATATAATGGAGAGAACTGATTCCTCTAAGCTGTCCTCTGATCTCCACAACTGCATGTCAGTCCAGACATGTATACACGTAAATCAAATTTCAAATTAAAGGTCTCGAAAATCTGTGTTTTCTTCTCTAAAACACTAGATACTTGTAAATTTGATTTTTAAAAATATATGAAATATATGTATTGGTTAATACTGGAAAGATGTGGTAATCACTAGCAGCCATATTGTATTTTTAAAATCTTTTCTACTGGAAATAGAATTACATCATTTTCCATTCTCCTTTCCTCCTTACAGCTCCTCCCAGATACCCACTCAAACCCCTCATATTTCCCTATTTTCAAGTTGGAAACTTTTTCCTTTATTATCATTATGTATGTATGTATACAAACATATATAACTACAATCTAGTGAGCCCACTGTTGTTTGTGTGTATACGGTTTCAGAGCTGACCACTTTAAACTGGACAAACTATAAGGGGCTCATCCCTACAAGAGGCTATACTACATTCTAAGTCATGTTTTATTTTACCTGAAAGAAATAACTGTATATCTTATTTCTTTATTGTTGAAAAATCAACTTCTAAACAATTCATGCATCACTGAAAGACAAAATGACTATGAGTTTTAAAATAGTAACAATTACAGAAATCAGAACTTGAGAGAGATAGCTAACGGCTCTTTCTACAAATTATTATTTGTTATTTAAGAAAACAATTATTAGTGAGATAAATATAAGATTCCAAGCTTTGGAAAACACACACACACACACACACACACACACACAAAAAAAACCTTAAAGAGAATAAAAGGAACAAAAGAATTAATTAAAGAAGTGGCAAACTTTGGGGACTGCGTAGAGTATATCTTACAGAAGACTAAGGGCAAACACGTGGCAAGACAGATTGTAAGTTGTTAGTGTTGGTAATTTAAAAGGATACTACAGAAGTATAACAGAAATTAGAAATACACAGAAATTCTATGAACAAATAGAGGCCAAAGAATTTTAGACATAATGTTATTTTATATAAAATTACAACTTACCCAAACTAAATCAAAAGTAATTAAAGTCTAAATATACTTATGTGTTTATATAAGTCTTTGAGCTGTTTGTCATGAAAATAGGAAACAAAAACATGGGCCATCCTAGTTGTGGAAATGCATTCATTCAAACTTAGAGAAGTTTGTAAACTTCTGTATATAAAAAAATCTGTAAAACTATTCCAAATGCATTTTATTGAATCAAAACCTTGATATCAAAATCAGAAAAATGCAGTATCACTAAAGGAAATTACTCATCAACTTAAATAATAACATTTCTAAAAAATATTAATACAAAAAGCCAATGAGTAAAGAAATTCATGAAACGTGAAGTTTGTTCTAGAAAGTGAAAGATGCTCTATCATGGAAAAACAAGGCTGACAATGGGGGCTGACTGAGAAGCCACTGATAAAGGCACTGGGACTTGTTTTTACGGCATGTTCTGGTCTTTTGGGACCCTAGTCTATATGGATGCACAGCTCCCTAGGCCTGGATGTAGCGGGGAGGGCCTTGGACTTCCCACAGGGCAGGGTTCCGTGCCCTTTCTCAAGCAGGGTGGCAGAGGGAGGAGGGGGTGTGGGGGAATGGGAGGAGGGAAGGAAGTGTAAATAATTGAATGGAAAATAATAATAATAATAGAACTAATAATAAAGTCTATCTACCAAAAACATATATATTGGGCCTAAAGAGATGGCAAGAGGTTAACAGCACTGGGCTACTCTTGCAGAGTACCTAGGTTTGGTTCCCAGTACCCACATGGTGGCTCACAACCACCTGGAACTCCTGTTCCAAGGAATCTGACTCTGCTGGCTTCTGCGGGCATCACACACACACACACACACACACACACACACACACACACACACACACACACACATTATTCCCAAACACACAGAAACTAAAAGGTATGAAAACAAAAAAGAAACAAACCATTGCTTCTTATACACCGTGGCTCTTTCATGTATGTGTGTGTGTTCATGTGTCTGCACATATGGAGGCCATAGGCCAACTTCTGATGTCATTCTCAGTAACTCTGATGACTTTTTATATAATTTTTTACTTTTTGAGATTATAATAGAATTACATCGTTTTCTGTTCTCTTTCCTCCCTTCAATCCCTCTCATGCACATCTCTATTTCAAATTCATGGACTTTTAAAACTGTAGTTATATGTGTACATGTTTGTGTGTATCTCTCTCTCTCTCTCTCTGTATACTCCTGAATACATAAATACAACCTGCTCAGTCTGTATAGTGATACTTGTATCCATTTGGTATTGGCGTGCTCTTCTCTGGAGAACCCCTCCCCCAGAATTCCTTAGTTCATTGTCTAGAAGGGAGCTGTCCCCCTTCCACATTAGCACGTCTACTAGTGTATTTGTTTAGAACATGTTTAGGCTACCACGATTTTTTGATGCAGAGTCTCTCAAGGGGACCCAGAGCTCACCTATTAGGGTAGGCTATATGGTCAGTGAGCTCCAGGGATCCTCTTATCTCTGCCTCCCCAGCACTGGGATTACAGTATATGCCAGCATGCTCAGCTTATGTAAATGCTGGGGACTGAACTCAGATCCTCATGTTAGCACAGTAAATATTTTACCACCTGAGCTGTCTTTTCAGCTCCAACTTATTCTTTTAATATGGATACTTGAGTAAATCTATAATGTATGGAATTGTGCAATGTTATGTACAAGATTAATAATGTTCCTATGTTTCAGGCTGATCCTTGAAGCTCATGGCCAGCCAGCCTAGAATAATTCTGTGCCAAAAAAAAGTAGAGTACTAGAGAAAGGCACCTGACATCAACATCTGGCCTCTATACACACATGCATACACATGCAAACATATGAACACGTACCTGTATGCACATGTGCACACCTGCACCTCCCCCACATACAAATTCAACTTAGAATACACCACTCATGCACATCTTAAAAACATGAGATAATAGTGTGCACTGTTTATGGGCTCACACAAAGGAAAGCTAGTTACAAACACAAGCTAAATTCAATCCACCACCACTCTTCACATGAACTTATACAGCTGTAGGCTGCACAAAAATATACATGCAGGTTGATCAATTTCATCTGAAATTCATTATCATTAACCTTAACTAGACC
This sequence comes from Arvicola amphibius, assembly GCF_903992535.2. Lineage (NCBI taxonomy): Eukaryota > Metazoa > Chordata > Mammalia > Rodentia > Cricetidae > Arvicola > Arvicola amphibius. The sequence continues at coordinate 80,032,512 of NC_052053.1, read as the reverse complement.
TCCAAATGCTGAGCAACAAAGTCAGTCCTTTTTCAAATCCACTTATTTTATCAAGTTCAGTATCTCCATTCTTTTCCTTATTCTCAGTGAGAAAATAAAAGCAATCACACAGACCTTCCACAAGCTACCTTTAAGCCTCCACGCCTTCTTATGCCCAATAATTCATCTTCCTGAATGACCAACCCTTCTCTGGCTAAGATTCACACTGCCTTTTGTTGATATCCATCTCAAAGAGTGTTCTAAGCCCCCTTTTCTCCCTTTATCATTAGTATATTTATTCCCTCTTTGTTTTCAAGGATATTCTAACTGGCATATGACATGTTTTATATCTCCTCTCTTGCTCTCTCTGACAGGATCTCATTCTGTAGCCAAGGCTGCCTTCAAACTCACTATATAGCTCAGGCTGGCCAGGAACAAATGATTCTCCTGGACTGTACCCTCCACACCCAGCTAATTTCTCCCATCTTAAAGTATGGCACCCCAGTCACTCTCAAATCTACCTCATCCTCTGCTGTGCTCTCTACCCATCCCAACGTTCTTCTTCATAAGTACCTCAGTTGTGCCCATGTGTGATTGTAAGTCTATTTGTGTTCTCTCCTAACTAAGATTTTGACTGAGCTAGTGTTCAACCTTCAGTTCTCACCTTACTTGGCTTTAATACAACTGACAGCTAATCATTTCTGGATTGAGACAATTTCTCCCTTGGCTTTAAAGAACTGTCTCTTTTCTTCCCAGTTTCTTTTTCATGCTCTTTTGTTGTTCCCTCTCCTTTGTCTTATTCTCTTAGTATTGAAATAACTGAGAGTCAGATTTATCTTTTATTCTTTTCTATCTTTACTTACTCTGTTGATGTTCTCATCTGTGTTCAAGATTTGAAAAACATCACTTATATACAAAATTGGGAATTATCAAATTTATGTACATAAAGGAGATTTCTCTCCCAAATCTCAGACTGATAATAGTGAGTAGACACGTGCTTTTATGTCTCCTAGATCATTCACATTCAGCTTACTGAACTGAACTGGTTCAATCAACCCAGGTCCTGTAACCTCACTCTTTCAGTTGCTCTAGCGAAACACCTTAGAGCCATCCTAGATTCTTCAGGTTCTCTCATATCCCACATCTAACTCATAAAAATTTCCATTAGTCTTACTGTCAAAATATACTCCAAATCTGCATATATATACACAAATGTATATATTGTCAAAATATACTAAAAATCTACACCACTACCTGTGGCTCAAGGCAACATCATCTTTTGCTAAGACTACTGCAGAGCTTCCTTAACTCAATTCCTGTCCAACTCTGAGTTACCATCCATGCCAAGCAGAATCACATTCTAAAACAGCTCCATTTATGTCGTGCTACTCAGACTCACTAGTGATTGATATTTGTGAGTTATTGTTTTTTTGAAAACTGTATTGGTGCTGATTCTTGTATATTGATATATTGAACATTATATGAAAGTATGATCCTACCTCTGTTCGAAACAATTGTTATATTGAGATATATACCATATTGCAATGTACATTTCTACCTCTGATATTATTTATGTAATGACATTGTTTACCATATTACAATGTACATTTCTACCTCGGATATTAATTATATAATGACCCTGTTTATATTTGGAAATCATTGTCTTCATTTATTGCACAGTTGTCTATTAGTCATAAAGTTAGATAGGTGTTGAGAATTATATGTTTGTCATATTTATATTTAGGATAATCAGGTTTTTTAGATACATAGAGACTATATTTAGTATAGATAGTATAATCTTCGACCTCTTCAAAGAGCTGTAGAACATGGCCTTTAATCTAACCTAGAGTTTTGTACTTATGAGACACAATCACTCCTGACAACAATGCTCTACTACCGAGAGAACGTTGAGCACCAAAGGCACTCCAATGGGAGTTTGTCTTCTTTTTGGCAGAACTGGCCTTTGGGCAAAGAAAAGCCCATACCTCGACTACTGACAAAGATACAAAATATCCATAAGCGGATAAAACAGAATTGTCTTATCTTGCCAAGACAGAATAGGATAGTTCTACTAAAGGTTCCTTGCCGTTGAAAAATGGTATGTCAGGTTGTGTTAGGCCTTAGCCAAAATTGGTTGCCTCAACATTGCTAACGAGACTTTGTGTGATTGCCCAGGTAGTCAGTTGTCTCTGTCATCTGTTACACATTTTGGAAGTTTCTCGTTTGTACTTCCTGGTTGCTTTAGTAATATTACTTCCCTTCTCAGATCTTTGATGGGGTTAAAGATTAGATAATTGTAGCTACCTTCTACATTATTTAGACTTCCTAAAGTAGAATGTTTAGTAAAATTTCTGTTATATGTTCCTCACCTAATATTGTTTGTTTCTTGTAATTTTATATGATCTGTTCCCATTGTATATAGTTGTATTTGGTTTATGAATCTGCCTTATTTAGACAAAAGGGGGAGATGTTGGGGTAGCTGACCAATCCCTGCGCTGAGGGGCGTGGCCGCTCCAGGGGCAAAAGGTACCTTTAAAAAGAACCGGGTTTGGGATAGGCGCCCCTGTTTTTTCTCCCTCTTGGTTCGCTGCTCTTCGCTGGAACGTTGGCTCTGTAAGTTTACCTCACTTCCTTCTTTTATTAAAGCTGATTATTTCGGATAAGGCTAGTTTTTGATTATTTCCCATTGCCGCCCGACCGCCTCGTTACAGCTACTGGTCTGTACAGAGAAGCCATGGTACTTACATGCCCTTTCCGTGTAACCCTTCCATATACTTACATGTCCTTACCCCCACTACTCTAATCATCACTTGTTCCATACAGCCCACCTCTTACCTAGAAAAAACTTCCCAAGCTACCTACAGGGCCCGCTCTCACTTTCTTCACACCTGTCTCCTCGCATGTTAACTTCTTGGTAAAGTACCTCCGGGTCAACCTAGTTATTCCCCGATCCGTCTATCCCTTTTGTACTGACTTTGATTCCTTGCAACCTACTAATATACGTACATATTTGACTTATACATGTATTACTGTCTTCTGCCCAGTTTGTCTCTTTGGCTCACTATCAGATCTCCACATCTTGACTGAACATGGCAGACACTGATTCAGTATGTCCTGAATATGCAGAAAAAAATGGAAGTGTTTATAACTAAAAATGTGAGTTTTTATGAGTTCATATGGTATTACATTATTTTGCTCTGACTTTCATATGCATACCAAGCCATGGACATGCATACATATATACATGCACAATGTAAAAAGAAACATACTATTATTCTGCTAAATGGACAAAGCAACAAAATGACCTCTAATGACTTGATACTACACCCATCAATGAATCCCTCATTCAATCCTCATCACAGAAACTTCATACAGTAGATGTCAATCCACATATGGACCCACAACTTGTCAACATGCAGAGAATAAGAGCCTTTGGAGTGCTTGACTGTATGGGATGTCTATACCACACTCTTCCCCTCAAGGCTCTATGTGGAGGGTGGGGCAGAAAAAACATAAAACATCAGGAGCATGGTGGTATACATCTTTAATTTTTAATTTAGGAGGCAGATGCAAGCAGATCTCTTATGAATTCAAGGCTAGCCTGGTATGCAAGTCCCAGGCCAACCAACCTCCCCTCCTCATGTCCTGGCCAAAAAAAAAAAAAAAAATTATAAGAGCCAGATAGGGTAGGAGTGGGTCATTTCAAAGAAACTGCTTTTCCCCCCCCATACACAACAGGGCAGATGCACATTTGAACTCTGACTGTGACAGTATGCATAAGATCTGCAAAAGCTCAAGCCAGACAGAATCCTAGAATGGAGAAGAGAGAAGGGCACAAGGTCTTTCTCTATCAAGGAGCTACTGTATTAACTGATGCTGGAATATATATATATATATCCTTTAATGGTGTGACAGCTAGTATATTATCAGAGCAGGCCCCATACCTGGAACTAGTCAGCCAACACCAATTGGACTCTGTAAGTTTAAGAGTTGGGGAGAAAAAAGGATAAAGAAAAAGAGAGAGAGAGAGAACATGAAGTTGGTGGGTTGGGAGATAAGGAAGGATCTGTGTGGAGTTGTGGGAAGGGAAAAACTATGATAAACAGTAAAACTACCAAAATTTAATAAAAACAATGTTTAAATCAAAGAAATTTACAAAAAACAAATAGTAATAATCTATTTTCAATCTTATTATCCAAAGGGTAAATTCTCCTAAAGTCCCCTAGTGCAGCGGTTTTCAACTTGTGGGTCTCAACTCTTTGGCACACCTCTAGCTTCAAAAAAATTTACATTATGATTCATAACAGTAGAAAATTTAGTTACGAAGTAACAATGAAAATAATTTTATGATTAGGGGTCACCACAATTGAGAAACTGCATTAAAGGGTCACAGCATTGGGAAGGTTGAACACCACTGCCGTAGTCCCTGATGCTCAACATAGTTTTAAATAATTTTCTTTTGCTCCTCAGAAAATAAAAGAGACAATTCTACACTGATAGATACACCTCATTCATTCCTGCTGTGACCAGTGGCTCTCTAGTGGGCACATCATGGGAGTGCTTTCTGTCATTCCAAGACAGTGGCCAGCCTACTCTCATGGACACCTGCTTGACTTCTAATAGCTATTCATCAAAATAAAAACCAAAATAGGAAAGAAAACAGGTAAAACTGTCAGTTAAATATTTTTAAGTAAAACGATTAACATGATTTAAACAAATGGAATATTCAATACTTAGACGTTTCTAGGAAAATGCTAATTCAAAATTTTTTCCCTGCTTGCTGTTGTGTTATTTATATTGGACTTAAAGAAAAAAGAAAAGACAGAAACAATATTCTTAATAAGCTTCAGAATAAGTAATGTCTGCCATAAGAAAAAGTAAGACGGGCATGCCATTAATCCTAGTGCTCAGGAGGCAGAGGTAGGCGGATCTCTGAGTTCGAGGCCAGCCTGGTCTACAGAACTAGTTCCAGGACAGTTTGGGCTGTTACACAGAAAAACCTTGTCTTGAGAGAGAAAAAAAAAGGAAAAAAAGAACTGTCAAACCATCTTGTCCCTGCCTCTAAAGGAGCCCTAAAAATCTGCTCTGATGTCTAGAAAGAGAAACTTAACAAATGGCTATGGTTAAATATTATGAACACTAAAATATTTTATAATATCTTTTTCCTATTTTTATGTTTATGTGTGTGTGTGTGTGTGTGTGTGTGTGTGTGTGTGGAGGTCAGAGGACAATTCTGTTGAGTCATTTCTCTCCTTCTACTATAGGTAATTCGCAAACCAAACTCAAGTAGTCAGGCTTGGCAGGAAGTGCCTTTACTTACTGAACTATCTTGCTGGCCCGATTTTTAATGTTTTTTAAGTTAAGGACAAATTGAGACCACAGATGAATACTTTGGATTTTAGTCCTCTTCCTTTTCCAGCACCTCCAGCCCAATGCTTACCTAAAGAATAATTATCCACAGTCACTTATTTTGACAAATGAATGACCAGAGTAATTAAGAGAGCCCCAGTAGGCTTTCCAGGAGCATATGCAAATGAAACCAATCATAAATGCATGTCACTACAAACCAATCAAGACAGGAGATAGATGGAGGTAATCACAAACTACCATCGAGAGTTATTGTATGATTCTTAATGCAAAAATGTTTGCATCAATCCCAACTCATACAGTATGGTGGTTTGAATGTCTCCCACAGGCTCTGGTATTTTAATATTTGGTCCCCAGTTGTTGATACTGTTTGAAGGGGTTTAGTAAGAAAGACCTTGTTGGCAGAAGTATGTCACCAGGGGCGAGCTTTGAGCTATTTAAAACCTTGCTCTACTTCCAGTTTGCTTTCCCTGCTTCACACTTTCAGTTAAGGATTTGAACTCTCAGTTTCCTGCTCCAGCTGCCATGTCGGCTGCTACTGTATCTCTCACCACAATGGACTCACCCTTTAGGAACTGTAGGTCAAAATAAACCATTTTTCTCATAACTTGCTTTCAGTAAGGGTGTTTGATCACAGCGATAGAGAATAGGGTGACTAATGCACCCTAGCTATCTTGAGATATACACATTATAATAGCCAAAACCAGAAAATGTATTCTAAGTAGGCACTTACTAGAGAAAGATGTAATTTTGTTACGAATAAGAACATAAAGGAAAAATAACAAGATTCTTGTGTATACTTTAACTTTGCTCATAATAATCTGAAGTTTGAATAGTACACCTTATAAACTGAAATTAATATATACAACATTTTATATTTCAAAATATACCTGCATGAGAAAGCTTATTATATTGGTATGGCAATCCTATAAGTAGCTAAGATAACTATTATGTTACAGATGAAGAAATTAGGATTCAGAATGGTTAATAACTAAGTGGCTTTTCAAACATTATATTGCTAAAAAGATTCCATCTTCAACAAAATAGAATAAATTACGGCATCTAAACTTATCAAAGGTTCAAATGTTCATTATTTTTAAAAGTCATGCTCTATGGGTCTTTTCCTTTTAAGTATATATACCACAGCAATGAGCTGTAACTTAGCTATCTCACTTTTAAGTGTTGTCTACCTTGGAATTCTTTATTGTTATGAAAAATTTTAAACACAATATTTATATAGAGAGGAACAACACATGAACATATTTTCAACATTATTTTACTATTTATGAATAAAAAGACAATTTTGTCAAAGTAATTCATTATCTTCATTTTACACTATTTTTATTAAGTTTCTTATTCCACATTAAAATTAGATATGCAATACATAGCAGACTATCTGTTTGACTCAACAAACATTTCTTTTTTTAAAGAGATTTATTGATTTTTAATTTCATATGTATGGATGTTTTACATATATACACACACACACATACACCCTGTGTGGTTCTTGGTGCCCATGGAAGCCAGAAGAAGATATCAGATCCCCAGGGCTGGAGATACGGACACTTGTGAGCTACCATGTGGGTGCTGCAGATAGAAGTCAGATCTTCTGGAAAAGGAGAAAAAGCTCCTGGCTCACCTCTCCAGCCCTCAACAAGCATTTCTGTTGTTGTTGTTTCCTGCCTCTGTCTCCTGAGTGCTGGGATTAAAGGACTGCTCAGCCCAACAAACATGTCTTAATTATCAAAGCTACTTTGTGAAAGACATTCTCATCTGCAGGGTCTTTCTTTTACTTTTGGAATCTCAAGGGATTTACCAATTTTATAGCTGAGAAAAAGACCATACCAATAAAAGTATCAAACTGTACAAAGTATTATCACAGAATATGTTTAAAGTTACTAAAATAAAATCGATTCTGTATATAATTCAGATTAGCAATATCTATCTAGAAATAATCATACAGATATTTAACAAATATTTAAATATATGTTCATAATTTGTTATGATCATCATCCTGTTTCTAGGGTTTATTTTAATTTTTAGCATATAGGAGGTACTTGATATAATTTGAAAATAAAGAGAAAATTATGCTATAACCAGAACATATCAAATATACAAAAAAGTAAGTTGCTAAAAATTAAATTTGAATATAGGTGACAGTTGTATGGCTGTGGCCATCTGTGGAGCCACTGACAGTGGGATGAGGATTTATCCCTACTGCTTGAACTGGCTTTTTGGAGCCTATTCTCTTTGGAGGGATACCTTGCTCAGCCTCGATATGGGGAGGGCCTTGGTCCTGCCTCAAAGTGATGTGCTATACTTTGTTGACTCTCCATGGGAAGCCTTATTCTCTCTGAGGAGTGGATGGAAGTGAGAGGAGGGATGGGAGTGGTATGTAAAATGAAGAAAGATTGTTTAAAAAAACTTTAAAAATTAAATTTAAGTACATTTTCTAGATCAATTTACAGATACTGAAACAAAAGCAAACCTGGATGAGAGATGGTCTATTCAGTGTTGCTTATGTGGAGTTTGAGAAGCCTAGGAGGAGTCAAATAAACACAACACTACAGGCTTATTTAGGGTTTGAGCCCAGAAGAGAGACCTGAGTTAGAAGTACATTTTTGAATATGTATGACATAGGAAAGAGGAAGACTAACAAGACCAGAGACTGAGCTGTGGTGAAGCCTCAGGTAGTGGAAGAAGAGCCTGCAAAAGAGAGTGAGAGTAAGTTGGGAACTGGTGGAATCCCAGCTCCAAGGTAAAAGGTAATTTACTGTTCAACACTATTGGGCAAATAAGGAAGATAAGGATGGGAACATACTGAAAGTAGAGTGATACAGGCTAGACAGCTTCAGCCAAATGGGAGGGAGGTGGAAGACAAACTGGAGTAGACTCAGAAGTGCTGACTTGCATCTAAGTAGTGGCAGTATACAGATATACGGACAGAGAACAAGAGCAAAATAATCAGAGAGAAGACAAGACACCCAGGGATTTTTAAAGTTAGTCGATTTGTCCACCATCCCCCTATTTTTAAATTTTTAAAACTGAAGCTACTAGGCATGCTTAAATTCTGACAGTGAGACAAAAGTGTAATTAGAAAGTTATACGATGAGACAGACACAGATAAACATTCAGGCTAAAGGGGTAGGGTAAAAAAATTATTTGCTTATACAAAGACTTTGGTATAAGTGACTTAGGCTGACACATAAACCAAAAAGGAAACTATAAAGAAATGCTAACCCAAACAGAACAGTCTCAGTGGTATCTGTTAAGTGGGAAGGGTTTGGGTCAGGACACTTGCTAACCAGGTGCTGGGTGGAGCTGGGAACAAAATGGCCATTAGTTCAAGTTTTAAGAGACTCCAGAAAAGAGAATTCTTATCTGACCCCTGAGAGTAAAAGTTGAAGTCTAGCTTGACAGTACGGCCTTTAAGGCAAAGAGAAACAATGAGTTAAAAGAACCCAAGAGCGTAATGTTCTGTCAAAATGCAGTTGGCTATAGTCAGTGAAAAAATTAGCTTATGAATGACTTAGTTCTCTGCTTTATCCTGAACTCTAACATTTTTGCACCTAAATAACCAAGTGGTTACATTCTCTTAAGGGGCAGTGTTTGACCTGTCCAGCAAAAAACACAGGAACTTTCTTTTCTCATAAGAGAAGAACTGGCTGCTTCAGCCACACAGGCCATCTGTTGATCTATGGTTACTCTAGCCAAGATTCCCCAATTCTTATCAGCTTTGATTTGTGTTGTTTTGGCTTAGTTTTGTTTTGGGCCCCAACAGTTCACTATTCTCTAGGGACCTGGTCTGTTTTCTCCTTTTTCTAAATCATCAGCCACAAGTGCCTATTCAGCAAGTGGTTCTTTTCGGCTTTGTATTCAGCCTAGTATCGAGCACACTGAAGGCCCTCAACAAGCACAGACCGAATAAATGAGCAAATGGATATGTGCATCCATGGAGGGGAAGTCTGCTAGGGACAGCCCACATACTACACACCAGACTGTGTGGCAGTCTGGTGAGATACTTTAAACATGTCACTTCAAAAGAAACCATGGTATTGAAATGTATTAAAAATAACCATAAAATTGAGACACTATCAGACATGCTTCTGTAGCATAGACTGAGAATATAAGGTTACTGGCTCCTCTGCAGAGAGAGGTTATCTGTGGAGGTTTACTTTCAACCCTCCCAAGTGACAGCATCTGTCAACTTTCTAAAAGGTTTATTTCCTTTTTAATTTATGTGTATGAGTGTTCTAACTGCATATATGTAGGAAAATCACATGTATCCCATGTTGGTGCCTGTCTGAGGTCAGAAAAGAGTATCAGATTCCCTGGCACTGGAGTTACAGAAGGTTGTGTTCTGCCATATAGGTACTGGGAATGTATATGGTCCTCTGTAAGAAGATAAAGTGCTCTTAATACTGAGCCATCACTCCAGCCCCATCTGTCAACTGTATGTTCTTGGTTTCTCAGTGGCAGTCCTCCATACCTTTGTCTCAGGCACTGCCGTGATCACGGTAAGGTGTTGGAACAGGCCATGGGCCCTGCACAATACAGGGTGTCACTTCTGCTTTCCCCACTAGTTTCCTAGACATCCTCACTCTCAACTGTGCCTTGAATACAGGGTATCTGACCTTTAATGTCTTCCCTGAAGGTAAAGAAGCCATAGGTACCTAAGTCAACAGAGCTGACATAGGACCTGGGGATGTGGGGTTTCATCTTTCTTACCAGACTCCCAAACAATCTTCCTGGATCCTTAATTACTCACACTTCTACTTGAGGAACAATTAATGGCTACAATTCTTGAGTAGTTCTGGGGAGTCAGTGGTGCAAAGAAGTCTTCTTTTGAGCCTCTTACCTTACTGATCCAAGACTTAGTTTAAACTATCATCTATTCAACCAAAGTGTAGTTGCCATTATCTGCCCTTCCTTTTGAGTGTGTGTATGTGTCACTTTTTTTACTTTATAGTAGGGTTTAGAAAGGAGGCAACAATAAACATGCAACCCTCTACGTTTTACTAAAGTTGCCACTAAAACTTTTATGAAGGAGTAAAATTTTTAAAATTTATTTATTTATTTATTTATTATGCATACAATATTCTGTCTGTGTGTATGCCTGCAGGCCAGAACAGGGCACCAGACCCCATTACAGATGGTTGTGAGCCACCATGTGGTTTCTGGGAATTGAACTCAGAACCTTTGGAAGAGCAGGCAATGCTCTTAACCTCTGAGCCATCTCTCCAGCCCCGGAGTAAAATTTTTTAAAATAAAAAACCAACTTAGGAGAAGGGCCGGAGAGAAAGCTCTGTGGTTAAGAGTACTTGCTGCTCTTGCAGAGGACCCAGATTCAGTTCCCAATACCCCCAAGGCCACTCAAAACTTAAAACTCCAGTTTCAGGGATCCAGTGCCCTTACCTGGCCTTCATGGCCACTGTATGTATGTGGTACACAGACATACATGCAGAAAAAACATCTATACAAATAAAGAGTAAACTTAAAAAATCAAACATAGAAACAAATTTCTCAAAATCCATCTAATCTATTTTATAACTATGATTTTATATCTAAGAAAACTTAGTTAAAGCCACAGTGTCATAAAGGCAAAGGTCTTCCTTCCTTATTTTATTTCTCATTACACTATCTAGGTTAGAGGTGATCCTTAAAGGCATACTGAATGAAAAAACAAAGTTAATATAGCTATGATAAAAAAAAAATTAGGTCAAGCCGGGTGGTGGTAGCCGTAGCACAAAGTTTTAATCTCAGCACTCGGGAGGCAGAGGCAGGTGGATTTCTATGAATTCGAGGCCAGCCTGGTCAATACAGAGCGAGGTCCAGGACAGGCTCCAATGCTACACAGAGGAACCCTGTCTCGAAAAACCAAAACAAAAATATCAAAAAACAAAAAATAGGACATTTAATCTTTATGCTAGCGATATCTGGGAGGAGGAGCCTCAATTGAGAAAATGCTCCTATCAAATTGCCTGTAGGAAATCTGTATGGTATGACGGATGATTAATGTGGGAAGGCCAGCCCATGGAGGTGGGATACCATAGGCAAATGTTGTATAAGAAAGCAGATCGAGCAAACCATGAGAAACAAGTCAGTAAACAGTATCCCTTTATGGCTTCTGCTTTAGTTGCTGCCTCCATGTTCCTGTCCTGACTTCCTTCAGTAATGAAGTATGATCTGAGAGTTTTTAAGATAAAATAAACCCCTTTTCTCTCCAAGTTGTATTTGGTCATAGTGTCTTAAACTCTACGTAACAAAAACTTAGACACTCAGTACTGGTTTTGGAAATATTCCAAAAAACAATCAGACATATAGACAGATTATCCCTTACCTAAAATGCTTGAGACTGGAAGTAATTCTCTTATACTTATTCACAAGTATGTATTTAGTACTAAATATACGACATTCCCGTAATGCATAAAAAACCATGCTGTTAACTAAACAGCACAATGGACTGACCAGAACTCTTAGGTTGGCTGCTAGGAGGTCCAACTGTTACAAGACACTATTTTACTTAAGAATTGGTGAGAAGATATACCAGTGACAGTTTATCCACGTCTATATCATCTGTTTCCTTAGGTTTGATACAATGGTCATTCCTACACAATACTCTTCAATGAGCCATTCACAAGAGCACTGCTGTGCAACTCTCCAGTAGCCTGCATTTCTGTGCTAGAAATAAATATAAATGCTTCTTCTTTTTCTTATAGTGTTACCACATGAGGATCTGCAGCTCCTCCGGGATTTCCAATATATCTTTAAACCACACAACAGAATAAATCAAAATTAAAATAAAGTGGGCAATGTACACAGGCTTTGGGCTGCACATGGAGAGTGGATCATTGAGAACCTGTTCTTGTGCATGAAGCTGCCATCTGCCTGATCTTACTACCTTCTGTGGGTCAGGGATCTGTACTGGGGATCTGTGTGCTCATGCAAAAGATGTATCACAACTGACAGTCTCTTGTTCCTCAGAGACACTGAATAAACTATGTTGTGTGTCCGTGTTTTGACTGTGGCACATCACAGGATGGCAAGTACAGCATTTTCCATTTGTAATATTATGTTGGCACTCAAAATTTTTGGTTAGGGCTGACCTATACTTAATCTGGAACACTATAGTGATGTGTTTTATTCAGTCAAGTCCTATATTACAAAACTCTTTTATTTGTTGTTATTTTTGTTTTTCAAGACAGGGTTTCTCTGTTTAACAGCCTGGCTGTCCTGCAACTTGCTTTGTAGACCAGACTGGTCTCAAACTCACAGAGATCAGCCTAACTCTGCCTTCTGAGTGCTGGGATTAAAGGCTTGTGCCACCACCAGCCGGCTACAAAACTCTTACTGTGACTCTATGTTCTAAATCAATAATTTTCTGGATAGAAACAAAATTGGCCCCCAAACTAATTGTTCTTTTGAATAATTAGTACTTGAAAATACAACTTTATCATAACTCCTACATAAAAATAACACTTGATTATAATTAGTAGACACATAGCTTTAAATGCAATTGGAGACACCTGTGATATTAAACAATCCCTAACTAACATTGTAACTGTGGGACCTTTTGTCCATATCTACAATCAGCATAACAATGTCTTAGTTCATTCTGAGCAAGGCCCAGCAAGATTATAAAGCATTAGATCTGGTAGGTACTGTCACCCTTCCCAGTGAACTCTAAGGGTCTTAAGTTGGTAATTACAATGTAAACTAAATGTGTTTCACTTTGGATTCTTTTTGTTCATCACTCAAGCCATTCTCCTAATGGGTAAAAAGGGTTATTTTAAATATTAGTTATACCTGACACATTTTATGGGGAAGTGCACAATGTCAAAGTGGAGAAGTCTGATATACTGAGAGGTTTACTATAATTTTAATAGGATGGTTCAATGGTAATATTAAAATAAAAATCTCAACAGTCCATTCATATCAATTATTACCTTGAACAAATCTGCACAAACTTCTGTAACCCACACGGTACTACTGTTCTATTAAATGTTTATTGGCAAATAACTTTTCATCCTTGTTTTCATTCTGTTATTATTAACTTCAAATTAAAATATAATACTCACTTCATCAGCCACAAACTCCTTACTCAGACCAAAATCTGTCAGCACCACATGGCCGTTAGAATCAAGTAGAATATTTTCAAGCTTAATGTCACGGTATATAATCCCCAACTGTAAAAACAAAACAAAACAAAATAATTTTAAGACAATTTCCAAATCAATTAAAACAACATTAATCTACCTTTGAGGAGGTTCCGCTTCAGGATTCTAAGGCTCTTAGAAACTCCTTGGGCTCAAGTGCTAGCTTTCCCAAAGCTCTCTAAATGTATCTTAGTTCTGTGTAACAAGGGTCTATCCCTGGAACCAGCTTCTTTGGGGTCTTCCTGTTGACTATTAACTCTTTCTGTCTCTATTCCTTTTGGGGGGTGGGGTTTGAAACAGGATTTCTCTGTAGCTTTGGAGCCTATCCTGGAACTAGCTCTTGTAGACCAGGCTGGCCTCGAACTCACAGAGATCTGCCTGCCTCTGCCTCCCGAGTGCTGGGATTAAAGGCGTGCGCCACCACTGCCCGGCTGTCTCTAGTCTCCTTAATGAACACTAATTCCAAATTATCTTCGTGGTCCTTCTTGGTCAGTTCTTGCCCACAACTCTGTAATGGCCTCAGCAAACCTTCCTAAGGAGCCATCATATCCTATGTTGATCATTTCTGCTTTCAAACTATGTATTTATCTGCAAATTACTAATGTTTTCTAGGTATTTACCATTTGCCTTAATATATTTACACTGTCCACTTTTTAGATTTTATGCACTTATGTAGTATCCTGTATGATGCAATATGTCAGACAGGCAATTAATAAAGGCTTTTAAAATAACCAATTGTTAAACATAAAGGTTAAAGAGCACAGGTTAATTTTGATGCTTAGTTCTAATTTAGCAAAGCAAATCATTAAATAACATATGTCATGCATTGCTTTACAACAAGGTATGTTCTGGAAGTAAGCTGCTATATTATTTTGACTGTACAAGCATCATGGAGTGCACATCAAGTGGCATAGTGAAAAACATGTGTATCCTATTCCTCCTGAGGTCACAGTGAACAAAGAGCAAGGGGGCAGACCAGGTAAAAATGACCAGAGCAAACATGAGACATATGAAGCTGCTGTCACCGAAACAGAGTAGAGTGTTTTATAGGAAACCCTCTAAAAAGATGATTAAATAAATATTAAATATATAAACCAGAAGAATGTTTGGCTTTTGGCCATCATCAGGTTTTACTATGCCATACATAATGATATGTGGTCCATTATTACATGATGGTAGCTCAGCCAGCTTATTTACACCAGCAACACATGAGCAGGTAAGAAATTAAGTACAGCATTCTGATAGCTACATAACCACCAAGTGATAGGAATTTTTTTTTTAGCTCCACTGCAATCTTATGGGATCACTGTCAAATACAGCCCATCACTGAGTGAACTGTTACACCGTTCAAGACTGTATGCGTCTCTATTCTGTTTTTCATGTAAGCAGTATAGTGAACATGTCAACTCCACACTATAATCTAAGCGGTGTCTGCCACTTCAACATCTTCAGTTATATTAACATGGATAAGTGCTTTGATACTTTAAAAATTATTTTCTTCAACATCCAATATAGGAGAAAGCAGATTTCTAGTAATCTCTCAAGACAAAAATTATATCCCCCTCAAAAACAAAACAAGCAGTAGGCAATTTTCCTATGAAAGCTTCAGTGGTTTTCAAGAAAGATAGAAGGAAAAAAACTTAAGAACGTGTACCGAAGACATCTGATTTGAAGCATTATGTTTACCTAACACCCAGCAACACTCTGCATCTAAACAACCTCCTTGGAAAATATTTTTAGAGACAAATTGTTTACTATCCAATTTACTTCATCACTTCCAAATAAATCTGTGCTTTTATCTCTTCTTATAAGAATTAGTACCAGTGCTGGGTGGTGGTGGTGCACACCTTAACAGCACTCAGGAGGCAGAAGCAGGAATAGCTCTGTGAATCTAAGGCCAACCTGGTAGAACAAAATGAACAAAATTAAATTATTACGTAAATTATAGACTGTGTTTTCTAGCTTACTCATTTGACTTTGTGTTTTGCTTTTACTTTAGAGTTTATAGTGAATTTTACTGTCATTTTTATATTTTAAAACATTATATCTCATCTTCATCTTTTTGGGTCTGGGTTACCTCACTTAGAATAGTGTTTTCTATTTCCATCCATTTGCATGCAAAATTCAAAAAGTCATTGTTTTTTACCGCTGAGTAGTATTCTAATATGTATATATTCCACAGTTTCTTCATCCATTCTTCCACTGAAGGGCATCTAGGTTGTTTCCAGGTTCTGGCTATTACAAATAATGCTGCTATGAACATAACTGAACAAATGCTTTTGTAGTATGATTGGGCATCTCTTGGGTAAATTCCCAAGAATGGAATTGCTGGGTCCTGGGGTAGGTTGATCCCGAATTTCCAGAGAAACCACCACACTGCTTTCCAAAGTGGTTGCACAAGTGTGCATTCCCACCAGCAATGGATGAGTGTACCCCTTACCCCACATCCTCTCCAGCAAAGGCTATCATTGGTGTTGTTGATTTTAGCCAATCTGACAGGTGTAAGATGGTATCTCAAAGTTGTTTTGATTTGCATTTCCCTGATAGCTAAGGAGGTTGAGCATGACCTTAAGTGTCTTTTGGCCATTTGAACTTCTTCTGTTGAGAATTCTCTGTTCAGTTCAGCGCCCCATTTTTTAAATGGGTTAATTAGCATTTTGAAGTCTAGTCTCTTGAGTTCCTTATATATTTTAGAGATCAGACCTTTGTCAGTTGCAGGGTTGGTGAAGATCTTTTCCCAGTCAGTAGGCTGCCTTTGTGTCTTAGTGACAGTGTCCTTTGCTTTACAGAAGCTGCTCAGCTTCAGGAGGTCCCATGTCTTGTAGCTTATTCTGAATAGTAATATTTTTGATATAAAGTTGTTTAAGCCAAATCTTATCACACAAAAGTAAGCATAAGCATGAAGCTTGTCATCACAGTGAAGATTCTATCAAAAGTAGCACAAATGGCCATTTACTGTTCCCGCTCTTCCTCCCACTGCCAGGCCTCTTCTCTTCCTGCTTCTCAGACATCTTCACTTACTCTTTGCTTGTGACAGGATCTCACTATGTAAAACCAGGCTGCTCTCTAATCACAACCTGACCCGCTACAGCTCCCAGGTGCTGTTATTTTCTAAAGATTCTAATGTCGCCCCCACCCCACCTGTCAATACCGGTGCTTGAGTCAGGACTTGTCTCTGTCCTGGGCTGGACCTGCTGTTTCTTGATTCCTGCCTTATTTTCTGCTATCTTCCAGATTTTTTTCTCAATCTTTCTCATCTACTATCTATATCTTTGAATCAATTTTTTATCAAAACTCCCTGCCCCTTGAATATGTCTTCCTTGCCATTTTACTTCAATTCTCACCTCTTTTTTCTGTGTTGTATATGTATACATTAATCTGTTTATAATAAATGAAAAGAGGGCTGACAAATAAGATAAAGAGTGGTTTCATATCTGAACTTTTGGAATTTAGTGACTCAAATCACTTTTGTTCCTTTATGAACTTGCATACCTTTGAGATAAATTACTTTAGCATTTTCTACTTCTGAAGAAAACCATACACAGTGAGACACAACATAGAAATCGTCTGCT
This sequence comes from Arvicola amphibius, assembly GCF_903992535.2. Lineage (NCBI taxonomy): Eukaryota > Metazoa > Chordata > Mammalia > Rodentia > Cricetidae > Arvicola > Arvicola amphibius. The sequence goes on along the minus strand of NC_052053.1, from coordinate 80,015,438 downwards.
TCTCCAATAACTTAAATAAGTTACTCAAAATTTCATGAACCAAGGTTGAGGATATCTGTAATAATACAAGTTTAAACTGATTTGTACAGAATTGCAACATGATCATAGACACAATGTTTAGGTAAAGGTTTCAGTATCTGAGCTCATGTCACTTGGAGGCAATGAGCAGGAACAGAGCAGGGCAGGTGCAGAAGAAAGTTAACACAGTAGGGAGGGAAATAACCCTGAACCAAAAGCATAATCAGGAAGTCTGAGGACAAAAGGATGGATTGTGCCACGGAGCAAGTCACAACTAAGAAAACACATTTTACCCCTTGGGGCTTCATTTTAACAACCAACAGCTTTTATTCTCATATTTTATAATAAAGTGCGGAGGTTTCTTCATGAAGACCATCAAAAAGAAAAAAAGCTCAGGTTAGGATTTATTTTGTTTTCATTTATTGAGTTGGGGCCCAACCTCACTTTGCAATTCAGTTTAGACTTCAATTCATGCATGATCTTCCTGACTCAGCCTCCCAAGAGCTGGGATTATAGGCATGCTGCAGCAAGTCCAGCAAAAAGCGAACATTTTCAGAAAGAAGCTATGAAAATGAGAACAGTAACATTCATAATCCCCAAGACAACCTGTGAAAACATCAACTTGCTTAGCTCCCTCAACACCTCAGTTAACAGACTGTTCAAACAAAAGCAAACTCCAAAGATAAAGCACCTTACCTTGTGCAGGTGTTCCAGGGCAAGCACGATTTCTCCAACATAGATCTGCACTTCGTGCTCTGTAAAACGCTCTCTTTGAGAAAGATGAGTAAAAAGTTCTCCACCATTTATATAATCTAAAAATGAAATATATTTTTTCTTTCTTTGACTTGCATTCTTAAATGAAAGGAAATAATTCCTTTAAATCACTTTGGGTTAACCATGAATTTATTTTTGCAGAACTCTCAGAAATGACAGTTTCATAGAAAGCATTATTAGTTTCATATTTTCATACAATTTCCTAAGACAATGATCACGCCAAACCAATCAAATTGATGTGCAATGAGTACCACTATTAAAACTATGACACAAAATTCACACAAACTTAAGAATACTTTTCCAAAGACCTCTGCCACCAGTGTGTAACTTACTGTAGAGTGTCAAATATCAGCCACGTTGATCAACCCCCCCACAATCCCACACAAACCCCAAACAAAACACATGCAAAATCCTATCTTGCCATATGAAATGGTTGTCAATTGCTAAGAGCTATAAATGGATTCTCTATATTCCAGAATTGTCTGGGCACACTTTAAAAGAATGTATTACTAGGCAGCATGTAGTGTTCATATGGCTCCATAAAGCATGGAATAAAGAAGAATATGGAGGAAAAGCAGTACAACATGGCTGAAGGAAGTATTCAAAATCCAAAGATCCCATTTTTCTTTAATTTGTCCTATTATCACAAGTGAGGTAATGAAAGAGGAGACAAAAAGGCTGAATAAAAAGGGGGACTGCCTATTTTGGGGGAAGGAAACACTAACCATTTGTATTAATATATTACTTGAAGACCTAACTATGGATGACTTCAGATAATAAAAGATTAAAATCATAAAGTGTTTAAAACTGTACAGACAATAACTTTTTCAAAAAATTAAACTCTAGTTTCATTGGAGACTATCCACAAAGAATATTTCCTTTCTGAGGTTTCTGTATTTTGCCAAGGGTTTTTAATTTATCTGAACATAAAGCTAATTATTTAAAAGGCATAAAAGAACACAACATTCCTATAAATGAACAATGGATTTTTTTAAGTAGTTACTGACGTATATCTAAATTTACATAGTCACAGCTCAGAAATATACACCTATATATGATTGGTCAAATTCCCACAGTCTCAAATGTGCAAATCAATCACTTCATCTTCTACGGCCAACTTCAGCAGAGCCAACCTCTTCATCATGTTATATGGGTACCATATTACCCATATAATTATCTTGCTGTATTCCTAATGCTAGTTGTACTTCCTTTTCTGCTACACTACATTTTTAAGTATCAAGACCAATATAGTCACCACACTATACCCACCACAAATGCCTGTATGCAGCACTCAATACATTCTGACATCTTTCTCTGTATCATGAACTTTGCTTATATTCCTTGCCCCATTGTTCTCTCGTTGTCTTCTCAATGATGGTTCCCCTCTCCAAAAACAATCATTAAACACCAAAAGACAGTCTAATGTAAAACAAAAACAAAACAAAAAACCCTCCAATATGTTCCTTCTCAGAGACAATGTGACACATCTGGACGAAGGTGAGCTTTGTAACTGAGAGACTCAAACTAGACAATAGTTCTGTTGTAAACAACTAAGTCTCTGATCTCCAATTCTTGATCTATTAAACTGAAACAACTATTTGTGAATTACTGTTGCTTGGGATATAGGAAGTGCTTTTCCATTGCTGGGGAGACTCAAGAAAAAGAAAATATAAATCCAAGAAGACAAGTTTAATACTTCAAGTTGCCTATTTTCCTACTTCTGAGATAAATGGCTTGGACATTAATAACAATCAGTATTTTATAGGTATATGCATGTTACATACTTTATAGGCAATTCTACCCAGTTGCCGAGGCTTTAACAGTGGTAAAGCAGAAACTGAGGCAGCCCAAGAAATCTAACAGAAGTTACAATAAGTTCTGTTGTGGGATACTTTGATCACACTCTGACACTCCCGAGACTGCCCAATAAAGTTAAACCCTGAATCAGGGGGCAGAGCCAATGACCAGCTGACCAGAATTGGCCATGTAGAAGCCAGCAATTTGCACAGAGAAGTTGCACAGGAAGACAAGGGCAGGGACTAGAGTTTGAGCTCTCTTGGTTCTGGAAGGAGGGAAGAGACTTGTCTCTTGTGGTGTCTCTGGCCAAAAAGCTAGGTCAAATAGCTGCTATTCAGCCTCTCTGAACTAGCAGGTTTTCACCCCAGCCTTTGACTTCTGGATCTTATTGATAAATAGAACGATAAAGACTTAATTTAAACCTCTTCATCACATCAGCGGCAGGTGGGGTTGGGGGGCACAAGCCCTGCCAGACTGTGGCCTGAGTGGTCAGTGGGGGCACTGAATGAGGGGCTGTAGGGCAGCAGCCAATAATTAAAATATCATCATGGCACTGACTGAGGGGCTGTAGGGCAACAGTCAATAATTAAAATATCAGGAGATACACATATAGTCGCAAAGCTGGCAGAAAAAAATCAAAGTGCTGTAATCAAAAGCAGACACAGTAGAAGCTAGTGAGTCTCTAGAGGCCAACCAATAGCCACCCTTAGTCTTCATTCTGTTTGGCATGTAGCAGAACATCTCATCATAGTTTTAGCTGCAATTTTCTGGATATGTAGTATTATTTTACATGTTTAGAAGACCCACTAAACATTTCTACATCTTCTGCTGTGAGGTACACATTAGTTTTCACTCTCACTGACTGTTTTTTGAGATACAATTAATACACCATGAATTCACCCACTTCAAATACAAAATTCAATGATTTTTTTTGTTTATTCAGACTTGTGACATCTCTACTCTAATCAATTTAATTCCCCCAAGTACCAGAAATTCCAATTTATTTACCTTTGGTTGCTTGTGCTTTTGATGCCATACGTAAGAAATTATTATATAAGTCAATGCCACAAAAAAATTGCCAATGTTTTTGTCTGAGACTTTTACAGTTTTAGGTCTGACCTTCAGTCCTTGATCCATTCAGTTTAGAATTAACTTTTGTTTATGTTGTGAGGCATGGCCCAACTTCATATTTTAGCATATAGCTATGCAGCTGTTACAAAGCCATTAGTTGAAAAACTGTTCATCATTGTCACTCTTGATGAAAAACCAGTTGATTGTAAATGCGATGATTTCTGGAGTCTTGGTTCTATTTTATTGACTACATCAATTATATGTCTACACTGAAGTCACATTTTACAATCAGAATAGTATTGTAGAATTTTTTTTTATTAAAGTCTTATTATTGACCAGACTGGCTTTCAACGCTTGGGCTCAAGCACCCCTTTTCCTGCCTCTCAAGTAGTTGGCGCACATGTGTGAACATGACTTACAATACATTTTGAAATCAAGAAGTGAGTCTTCAATCTTTATTCTTTTTTCAAAACTATTGCAGTTATCCCCTTTAAGTTTCCACCTGAATGTTGAGAAGACCTTGCTAATTCTATAGGCATGACTGAAGTTTTGAGAAGGAATGTATACTAAATCTGATATCCAATTTAGGAATATTGCCACCCTAACATTTTCATTTACTTGGGTCACTTTCATCCTTTCAACAATGTGTTGTTTTATACTTCTTTTATTGCCAAACATTTTATTCTTTTTAGTCTAAGATAAATGGAATTATTTTCTTAATTTACTTTCCAGATGTTCACTGCAAGAATATCAAAACTTAGTTGTATGCTGTTCTTATATTTTTCAATTTTGCTTAACCTGATTATCAATTCTAATAGTGTTTACTGAACTCCTTAGGACTTTATAAGATCATGTCCTCTTAAAAGTTTTCTTCCTACTTTGCAATCTATAGACCTTTTGTGATCTTTCCCATCCTACAGTGTTAAATAAAGTTGTAAACATGGATATTCAGTTCATGTTCCTGATTTTAGGATAGAAACATTTTGTCTTTCATTACTAAGTATTATGCTCACTGTGGGGTTTGGTTTCGTTCTTCATATATGCTTTTAACTGGTTGAAAAGTTCACTTCCTTGCCTGTTTTAGTGGATGCTTTTCATAACAAATGAATGTTGAGTTTTAGTCAATGCTTTCTCTGTGTTTATTTAGAAGATCACATAATATTTTTTCTACTGATTCAGTATGTTGATTCTAGGTCTTTAAGACAGTCTTGTACTCCTAGGATTAATACTACTTAGTCATGCTATATAATCCTTCTTACTTATTCCTGGATTCAGTTTGGTATAATCCCAACACTTAAGTTGGGCCAAGATGCCCGGCTATGTGTTTAGGTAATTTTAACATCCAGTTAATAGTATGTTGTTCATAGTATTCTCTTGTGATTCATTTTAATTCAAAAGTCATATCGTCTATATCACTCCAGGTTTTACAGATTTATGCTTTTTTTAAAGGCTTATCAATTTGTTGTTCTTTTCAAAGAACATTTTTGCTTTCTCTGATTTTTCTGTTGTTGGCATGTTCTCTGATTGTTTTCTGATATTTATTATTTCCCTCTCTTGTATTTGCTTTGAATTAGTTTTCTTTTTTTGCTGCAATGGCTATTTGGGAGAAAGTTTGTGTATAAACTGAACTTGTACACTTTTGTCTTTGTTATTATTCCATAAGCAACACAATATAACACCGATATCTACCCTGGCAAGATTTGTTTGTTTTGTTTTGTTTGAGAAAGTCTTACCTGGCAGCTGAGGCTGTCCTCAAACTCATTGTGATTCTCCTGCCTCAGACTCCTAGCTGTTGGAATTTCAGGCATAAGCTACATACCTCGCATGGCTTTATTTTTTTCTGTTTTGTTTTTCATTATTTAATAGCCTGGCCTGGCTATTAGTCAAGTCTATCTGATCTGTAATATAAGACCTTAAATGCTGCTCCTCAGACAACAGAGTCCTGTAATTTGCATAAATTTCCCTCAATGGCTAGGTTCTCTACCTCTGCTACTATTACAAACAGCTGCTAGGCTCCACTAATTGCTATTTGATTGCTCAATTGTTTCCAATAATATTCTGAGGCACTAATTGTCCGAAAGTCTGATCTAATAAATTCAGGCTCTTAAATAAGTAGTTTGAGGACAGTACTTGAGATCTACTCTTAACCCATGTCTTTTTTGGGTTCCCTATTGCTGTAAAAAGACACTATGACCACAGCAAACTCTTATAAAGGAAACATTTAATTGTGGTGGCTTGCTTACAGTTCAGAGGTTCAGTCCATGATGGCGGGGGAGCATGGCAGCGTACAGGCAGATGAGATGTGGTGCTGGAGCTGAGAGTGCTTACATCTTGACTCAGAGGCAACAGGAAGTAAACTTTCACACTAAATGAAGCTTGAGAAAAAAAACTCAAACCCATCCCCACAATGACACACTTCCAACAGAAGGTGTGGCCCAGTTTAAAGGTGTGTCTTTCACCTCAAGGTCTGGATTAAAAGCATGTCATTCAGTCTCCTCTAACAAGGCCACACCTCCTAATAGTGCCACTCCCTATGAGTTTATGGGGGTCAAATACTTTCAAACTACTATTACACCCAGGAGGACTTTTAAGTTGCCTACATCCAAAGACTTGCTTATTGCTATAATATAGTTACTCCTCACAATCTCTACAGTACCTAAAACTGTTTCAAATACAGTTAGTTCTGTTGGTGAGTGCTTGAGATTTCTCTATTCTTATAAACAAAACAAAAAACAAAACCAAAAGTACCTCAAGTTCCATGCCCTAGAGCTGATAGTGAGGACAGTAGGCAGATTCAATTGAAGTGCCCCTGCTTAGCTGGCAGGGTGCTGGGTAAAGGCAGCAATCTCTGGCTTCTCAGCCTCCCTCTAACAGCATGGAACCCTTACTCTACAAGCAAAGCAGAACTGGGATGACCAGAGCTCTGCACTCAGCCTCCCAAGCCAGCAAGGAGCTTGCATCCTAGCAATAAGAGCTGGGTGGAAGAAAGGAATCCTCAACTTCTCAGATACTTTAATCATTCTCTGTGCCTTCTTTTTAGAGAAATGGAAGGGGTTATTGTTGAGATCAGACTACTCTAACTTATTCCTTATTGTTAAAACTCTTAAAAGATTGCTTTGTCTTTAGAGACTCCATTTTACAAGTATCACTTGACTACATTCTAACTGAAAACACAATGGCGAGAAGACTCTGCACCTTACTGGGCACCTAAACAAGGAAATGGCTCAGTTGGCAAATGTAAGACAGGCAAAGCAGTGCATCCAGTAACTCCATAACTGGGAGAGGGTTGGGGCTGTGGAGACAGCCAGTAGCCAGCCTAGGTGAAAACAAGGCAGAGAAACAATCGAGGAAAAAACCCAAGGTTGAACTTTGGCTTCCATATGCATACACACTTGAACCTGCATTTATATGTCCACTAACATGTTCATACACACAGACGCATGCTAGCATGCTTTTTTTTTTTTTTTTAAATTGAGGCAGGGCTTCTCTGTTTAACAGTCCTGGCTGTTCTGGAACTCCCTCTGCAGACCAAGCTGACCTCAAACTCATAGAGATCTGTCTGTCTCTGCCTCTCAAATGCTGAGATTACAGACGTGTGCCACTGTAGGCCCAAATTTCTACATGGTTTGACAGTCAAGTTCCGGGGCCATGGTTAGTATCTGGAGCAGTCACATACCCTTCCAGACAGGCTGTGCAGGATATGCTGCTTCTTTGCTTTGTAATTATGTAGATCGCCTGAGAAAAGGTGTCAATTCCAAGCTAGTGACAGAGCTGCAGACTTGACTATAGTCCTGCTACCCCAGAAACAGAATGTTAATGAACTTCTACCCTAGTTTACCTTGGGGGGATAAAAGGTGTTTGGATAATAAATGCGAGTGATCTTCAGGATTTGAATGAACCCTGAGACTCCCTTCCGATATTACTGTGTGAACTGTGTCTCAATTATTCCTGTGCCTCCACACTGGTCCAGAGAGGGAAAAATAGTTTATGTTGGGGCATCGGACCCCAACATTGGTGTGCCGCCACCACCCAGCTGGCACATGCAAGTTTAAAAAGAAGTATATTATCTCTCCTGTATTACCTTTAAGACACAAAATTAATTTATTCCTAAAAGTTGAACAAGTAAAATCCAATAAACCTATCAAAGTAAAACAGGCCTATATGAGCACACGGCATATTTTTAAAAATCACACCAGGAAAACTAGGCCTGAGAACTTACTAAACAGTGAAAGGGGTCCCACAATGCTCACATCTGAACCACATAAAGAGGAGCTGTCAATAACTCTCACATCCCATCATCTGACCAGTCACTATACACATCAAGTGATGTAGGAGAGTCATCTGTCTATGTGCTCCTTTCATTGGTTAATAAAGAAACTGCATTGGCCCTTTGATAGGACAGAAAATTAGGTAGGCGGAATAAACAGAACAGAATGCTGGGAAGAAGGAAATGGGTCAGTCGCCATGATTCTTCGACCTGAGACGGATGTAGGCTAGAATCTTTCCCGGTAAGCCACCATGTCGTGGTGCTACACAGATTATTAGAAATGGGTTAATCAAGATGTGAGAGTTAGCCAATAAGAGGCTGGAACTAATGGGCCAAGCAGTGTTTAAAAGAATACAATTTGTGTATTGTTATTTAGGGTGTAAAGCTAGTCATGTGAGAGCTGGGCGGGAACGCAGCCCGCTGCTCCTCCTTCTACAATCAAGGAACTGAATTCCCAAGTTTCCCTAGGGAGTTAGCTGGGCTCTGTCCCTACCCCTGACTGGGCCTACTTCAAGGCCTAGTCTAGATCTGGTTCTGCACTTATCTCTAGAACCTCCAGGATCCCATACTTTGCCGGGGCAACTCCTCTTTACCCTGAGGCTCCTCAATAGCTAGACATTGAAGCTAAGATGCCAATAAACCTCCTGGTGGGTTCCTACTATCTTATATACCACCCGTGGTGAGTCTCAATGCCATCTATATCTGCTTCCCAATTTCTCAGGAAGCCATTCTTCAACTTCGCTATAATTTCTTTAATCCATATAGATTGTTATATAGGCTGACTGATTAATTGTGATATGTAATATATGGCCTAAAAGTTAACTTGAGATTCTAATAAAAGAACCTGGTTTTGCCTCTGCTTGCTATCTAGGGAAATCAGAGTTACTAAGCAAACTGCAGAAAAAAACAACATAGCATGTGAATTTATAGTTATTCAATAAATTCTGACACTGTGGGAAGGTATCAACATATCAACATGTCCATCTATGCTTCTGACATAGTATGTGCAGTTTTTCTAGTTTGTTTTGTATTTGTATAGGAATTGTAAAGTCTGTTTTTCTGTCTCTACAAACATGCACACACACACACACACACACACACACACATACACACACAAAGGCTGTTTGGGATTTTGATCCAGACAACTTTGTACCCATAGTTTAATTTGGTGAGAACCAGAATTTTAACAATACTGAATTTCCAACCATAAACATGGTATATTTCTGTTATAAATAGCAATGCATTCTAATCTATAGAGTAAATTTATTAACCAAGTATATCATATTTTCAAAAAATATACTCTGAAAAGTTCACTTTATAGCTGTTTGGCACTTATAGAAATACAACCACACCTTGTTTTTTGTATTTTAAATCAACCATTGGCTCATGGAAGACTTGTAAGTATAGCACATAGAACTCCTTTTGCAAAACAGTTATGTCACCAAACAACTAAACTGATGCTTCATCATACAACATAATCACTTATGAATAAAAAATTTACATAAATTTATCATTACCATCTAACCCTCAATCCTGAATCTGTTATTTAATTTGTTCCCCAAGTATCTTCTAGATATGTGACTAGATCCAACTTGGAATGTATTTTCTCAAATATGCAACAAGTCCTCAATCTTTCCTGGACTTCCATAACCTTGGCACTTTAGGTTACATGTGTGTCAATTTGTAGGCCATGTGACAATGTGAACTGGCCTTACACCATCATACTCAGAAGTGCATCGTTGGGAGAGTCTTTTCTTGTGGCATCTTCTCAGTTGGTGCATTATTTCAACTCATCCTACTATCAATGATTTTCCTTTGATCATAAGGTGGTTTTCTTTGAGTTATCTACCATAAGAGAAAGTGAACCCACACTGCATCTTTATAATTAACAATCGCTTTTGGAAGGTAGTTTGAAAGTATGCAGCTATCCTAGCCCTCATTAAACATTCAGTTATTTAGCTTTATCTGAATAAATTCACGGTTTCTTATTTTATCTAAAAGGCAAGAATGTACCATTGTTAGTTACCAAACTGAAGATCCAGAAAGCCACTGTAGAATATTTGTTTACACTGCATTAAAATGTATCTATGTTTTGCCTCACCTGCCTAAGGCACATGATTGGTTTAATAAAGAACTGAAAGGCCAATAGCTAGGCAGGAGAGAATAGGTGGAACTTCTGGTCAGAGGAAGGAACACACGGTTAGAATTTATTGCAGCAAGAGACACCAACAAGACACATTGGGACTCAGATATACAGAATGGAGAGGTAAAAAACAAAAAGCCACACTGCAAAATGTGGATTATTTAAACTACAAGAGGCAGTGAGGAACAAAATTAAGTGTCTGTGTTATTTTTGGGTACTGGCGGCCCAAAAGAAACCTTGCTACAGAAAATATAGGACAAGACTAGATCCAGAGAAATACAGGGGAAGGCTTTATAGGAACATCAGCTTGAGCCATATGGGAGACACAGCACTAACCAAGACCAAGTCAGGCCAGTGGCTGAAAAGGGGTGGTTAATATAGTACAAGTTCTTGGCATAGTTCCCAGGTACTTCATGCAAAATCCAGGTACTTCATGCAAACAGGAACTGTCCAGTCCTGAATGGTTAGTACCTAAGTTTAGTTTAGAAAGTTTATTAGTTACCTTTAACATGGAAGGCCAGTTTTCAGGAGGCTGGCCCTTGTTTGTAGCTGTGTTAGTAGGGTAAGTTATAACTATTCTATGTTTAATTCTAGGGACATTATTGAGTCCTGGGTTTCCATATATGTAACGGTTTGGCTTTGCTGTGAAAACACAAAATAAGTATGAGAACTGTTAAAAGTCCTTTCTCAACATCTAATAATTTTGCCCTTTTTTGGATAGCCCTTGAATGCCTCACTGCCATAATTAATTCTGTTTTTTCTTTTCTTTCTTTCTTTCTTTCTTTCTTTCTTTCTTTCTTTCTTTCTTTCTTCCTTTCCCTTTTTTTTGAGACAGGGTCTCAATATGTAGCCCTAGCTAGCCTGGAATATACTATGTAGATCATGATAGCTTTTAACTCATACAGATCTGCCTATCTGCATCCTGAGTGCTGAGATAATAGTCATGAGACACAAAGCCTGACCTGTAGTTATGTCTCTCCTCTCCCTCCCTCCTTACCTCCCTCTGTGTGTGTACACATGAGTACAAGTGCCTCAGGAACTGAGTTACAGGAGTTGTAAGGTACTCAACATGGGTTCTGGAGTGGGATTCAGGTTCTCTGCAAGAGTAGTACATGCTTGTAACTGTTGAGCAACCTCTTCAGCCATGGATGTAATCAGTACTGCTAAAACATGCCCCTTCTAGAATTTTGACTAAAATTTTGTTGTGTTTACCAAGTCTATGCATCTTGGGAGTAATCAACTCCAAACCCTTTGTCCCCTGAGTCAAGGAGCTACTGAAATCTCCATTCAGTATCTTAGGCTTCCAGGTATGGCTTAAGTAGCTGGGCAACTTACAATTCTCTTCTGCATACTCATTTATTCTTTTGTTTGCAAGATTCTCCTCTTCCATAATCAATAGCCACTCTATTGGCCTCAAATCCCCATTTCTAACTTGTGGTGATATCTTCTTTGTGCTATCAAAAATAAAACTTGCTTGAAGATCAGAGTGCAGAGTAAGCCATACTAGTTAGCCGTAGAGGCTATGCAGTAGTGGCACACACCTTTGATCCCAGCACTTGGGATCCTAGCACTAGGGAGGTGGAGACAGGAGTGATATGGCTGAGTGGAGAGAGGAATATAAGGTAGGATAAGACATAAACTCAGAGCATTCAGTCTGAGGATTCATGGAGACAGGATTTGCCAACTTTGGTCTGAGGATTTTGTTGAGTTAAGAACTAGTGGCTGGCTGCTCTCCTTCTCTAATCTTTCAGCCTTTACCCCCTAATATCTGACTCTGGATTTTTATTAATAAGACCAACCTCTTGGATTGTGTGTAGAGGGAGATACTTTATTTTTAGAAAGAAAGGATGGATGTAGTAGTAAAAATATATACATCTTTGATATTATATAATAAAAAACATTAGCAGTAACTTTTATCAATTGTAATCCAAATCCCCTTTTAAAAATCCATTTTAAAACTTTTTTACTATATATGTGTCCACAGCATGACTGAGGTGAGAGACAACTCCCAGGCCCGGGTACTATATTGGCTCTAACACTCACACAGGACCATGTTTGCTCGAGCATTTGGTCACTCCACTCTAGCTTCAGCAAGTTTGGCAAAGCTATTCCACAGTTTAACTGTAATTACAATTGGGCTGGTGGGCTTCAGAACTTAAGAACAGTAATAGGGAACATGGTGGTTTTTTTTTTTAATTCAGTGAGCTGACTATCAAGTACTGAAACTGAGGTTCTGGGGTTATTACACCTCTTTGTTCATCAGGAGAAAAAAATGGCTCAGGTAAAATTAGAGCAAATCCACTAGGCAGTGAACCAATAAACCATATAGAAAATGGCATTGGTGTATTGCTATACTAAGTTGAATTGTGTGGTTTTAATTCTCTCAAAGGAGAGCACTGAGCTGAGTACAATGTTAAATATCTGTACTTCAGCACTCAGTAGGTAGAGGCAGAAGCATCTTGAGGTTAAGACCAGACTATATAACTTACTCAAGGTAAGTCTGAGGTATAAAGATATAAAGTCTCATCTCAAAACAATTAGAAAAAGAAACAGCATCAGAACCAGGTATTGCAAGCAAATGTTGAGCCAGAGTCACACCACTGGCTTCAAAACAGTCAGTGATACCATGAGTAGTCAAAACCTCACTGACATCAGAGGCTGAGGTTCTCGGCGCTTTAGCTCAAGAAAGCCTACCTCGGCTCTGGGTAGAGTCCTGTATTCCTGAGCTGGCACAATTCAATTTCCCACTGAAGAGGCAGTACCAACCCTGAAGTGACGAGTGCGTCAAGTGAAACCGCTGCTAGAAACACAAACACACACGTCTATCTGCCGCGTAGATCTTACCCAAGCCAGGTCATCTGCGCTGAGTAACTTCCAATAGATTATGAATCCATCTGATCTTTAGAAAATTCTTCCTAAGTCTCTACTGGCTTCTGGCACAAGTGCAAGCCTGAGTTGTTTATTTTTTGTTTCATTTGTTTTATTTAAGCCAATGCTGGTTTTAGTTTTTTATTAAATGAACACTGTCAGGAACAGCATGTGACTTCTTAGTTTTTATTCACAATTCTTCAGCTTTCACCTCTATGATTATCAATTTATACTATAATCAACAACAAAATAAAATCACAACATGCATACTCTTGGCTACTGATGCCTGCACAAAAGTAGCAACTTACTTCCCTAGAATCCGGGATAGCACTTTTGAAAGGAACTCAGTCTGGTGTCTAGCTCTGGTGTATAGTCTCAGTCTAGGCTAGACTAAAGACAAACTCACTGCTTCTGAGGCTAGCCTAAGAATAGCAAGTACAGACACTGAACACTTATGATGTACTAGTTTTATTTAGAAAGGAAAAAAATTTGATCTGTTTAATACTATAAAGTAGGTACTATTAAAATAATACTATAGTATTAGAGAAAATACAGTGGTTGTCAGAAATAAGGAAACTTGGAAGTTAAACTGCCCTGAGTCATACATCTGATTAGGTAAAGAATAAGGCTGATGAAGCCGAGCAGCAGGACTCCTCTAGACACACTGTTTTATATGCTCCCTGGGCGAATTTCCTTTCCACCTTCTCTGCTGTGCTATTTCTTCCCTTCTCAGAATGTTGGCCTTGCTAATTACTGTCAGAAAAACCACCTGAAGATCAACTATTCTACCTTCTAATATTTAAATAATTTAGGTCATGTAATTCTACATATCTTGGTCATATAACTTCACTATATTATATGCTTGTCCCAGTTAAATTTTTGAAGGCTCATCTGAAGTCAAAGATCCCTAGAGCAGGCATTCTATGGGGATTATATGCAAGATTAAAAAAGAGCTATAGTAAATACTGAGTTTAAATCTTTTCTATGGAGTCTTGATTGACCTGGTACTTGTTATGTAGCTCAGGGTACCCTTGAATTCCTAACAGTCACCCTAAGTCAGCTTTCCAAGTGCTAAGACTACAGGTATGTGGGCCACCATTCTCAGTTTAAATCTTTTTTCTTTCTAATGCTGTGTGAAGCTACAATATTCAGTGGCAGACTTTTAGCTTAGATAATTCAAGGGCAGCAACTTGTGTCTTACAACAGTGAAAACAGAGCTGTGTGTTCTTGGAGAAAGAAACAAATAGGACTTGACTTTGTCTGCAAGAATATTTGCAGCCTTACAAACCTCTTTAACTTTTCCTGAAACTATCATTTTAATCCACCTGCCTGTTCAAACAGAGGTGAAATGGGTAACAGAAAAGTGCTACATTCTCAGTTCTTACCAGAGATTAGAATCTCATGTTGTTTAAAATCAAGTACAATCAAATGTTCAGTTGTGAGAAATACTGTGTAATCCATCAAAATAATATAATAGATCTACAATATATACATCTTTCTTGTTATGCTATTGTGACTTCGGGACAAAGTCAGACAGCAGGAAGCTACAAACATGAGAAACATGATTTTAGAAAATTTGCACCCTGTTTACAGATCTACAGTATGAGGCATGAAGGGTACTTTCAAACTGTTCCTGTCTTTAGAAGGCTGAGAAAACAATCCATTACTCCATCATAAATAAGAAACTATTAAAGTTTCTCCTAGAATATAATGCCTCAACTATGACCTTATAAAAACAAAATGAATCAAGCAACCAAAAACAAAAGTTCAGCTTTCTACAACTTCAAACTTACCAAAACTGTGTAACAGTAACAAGAATCCCCATGAACCAACTATGAAAACCCAACACACATTTTGTTCATTTGCTGTGGAATTCTCTTCTCTGCTCTTACATATGTGCACATCTTTCCTGAACCAGCTGAAAACACTGTTCTCTGCTTTTAAAACTTTCCAGAGGCATTCTCTCACATAACCACATGATAAAACATCATTACCATATCTAGACTTCCTAATTAAATTGTGTCGTTTGCCTAATGTTCTTTGTAGTGACTTTATTCCACTCTAAAATCCAGTTCAAGAACATGCTGCATTAGAGCTTATGTAACATATATATGGAAGCTTCTGCCTTTCTTTTCTTGTTCCTGACATGTTTGAAGAGGAAACATCCTTTGGTATGGGCCAGTCCTCAATGTGTGATGTTCTGTCATGATCAGACAAAAGTATAAATGCCTAGAACAAATATTAGCAGATGATGTTATCTTCCTAGGCCACATGGGGGTATGGATTAGTTTTCCCAACTAATTTTGATCATGTCATTAATTTAGAATCATCAAAGTACTGATTGCCAGGTTTCTCCACTATAAAGTTACTATGTTTTCCCTTGTAATCAACTGGCAAACTATGAAGAAATGAGCTGAGATTATGCAAAATTATACTGCTTCTCACTAAACTATCACCCACTTGCTTTAGTGTGGAGTGTTGATTTTATAACTCCCTCTCTCCTTCTCTATGTCAGTATTATTCCACAAGGGAGAGCTTTGCTTCTGCCCCCATTACACTCTCTTCTTTATACCACAACAAGATGTTCTTGTTCCATTTTGTACTTTTCTCGACTTTATTTTGATACAGCTACACTGACGATCATTATCTGTCAGGGATGGCACTAAGCATTTTACAGACATCATTTCATTTAAGTCACACCACTTCAGGAAAAGTGGGACAGCAGAGGGCTGGGGAATCAAGTACTGCATCTGGCACACTCAGCTAGGAAATGCTGAAATAGTTTTCAAATAGAGAAATGTTTAAGCAAGAAATGTATGTTTACAGAGGAGCCAGTGAATAATTTAGCTCAGTTACAGCACAGGTAGCAAAGCAGAACAGAGGAGACTGAGTGGAAGAGGAGAAAGGCTGGACAGATTAGCCTGAAAGCCTGACTACAGAGTTGAATATGTCATAGTTAATCTTGATTGTCAATTTGATTGGACTGAGAGATGCCTAGATTAGACTACAGCATACCTCTAGGTAAGTCTATGCAGGCATTTCCAAAGTGCACTAGATCATGAGAAATCTAATTATTAATAGTCTAATAATTCACTGGTGAGTTCAAAATCTGAATAAAACTATGGAAAGGTGGTACAAGGTGGAGCCTGGTTAGATGAAATGTATCGCTGTGGTCATGTCTTTGACAGGTGTATCTTGGCTGTGGCCCCTTCTTGTTACTGTTCTCTGATTCCTGGGTACTAAAAGTGAAGAGTACTTTTCTTCCACACCCTTCCACCATGATGTTAAGCCTCACTACAGGCTGAGATGCAATGGAGTTAGAAATAACAGACTGGAAGTAGGAGCTGAAACAAAACTGTCCTCCTTATAAACCCAGTTGTCACAGACAAAAACAAAAATATAATTAATATGTATAACACCCATTTCAAGTAAAGTAAAAGCAATGAAGTGACCCAAACATGACAATATGACAAAAAGACTTATTAAGGCATAAATAAGAAGGGTAAACTGGGAAAGATAAAGGAAAGTAACAGGTTGTTTTTCACAGTCAGCTATTAAAATAAAGCTGCCTCTTCTGATACATGAACGTAGCAAAGGAGCTAAGCACACAGATGCCACATTATTTCTTCAGATGCCAGCCAGTTAGCTCAAGACACCTTTCTCTATTACAACAATGATACACCAATTCTTTTATGGCTGCTGGCAAAGACTTATGAACTAATATATAAAAATATCCAGCATGGTGCCCAGTGGCAAGTAAATAGTAAAACATCTAAAAGTGAGTATAAAAATATTTGTTATGACGGGTAGTGCTGGTGAATGTCTTTAATTCCAGTACTCAGGAGGCAGAGGTAAGCGGATCTCTGTGAGTTTGAGGCCAGCCTGGTCTACAAACTGAATTCCAGAACAGCTAGTGCTGTTACAGAGAGAAACCCTGTCTCAAAAAACAAAAACAAATGCTGAGACGGCAGGACAGAACTAATGGGAGACCACCAAGTCCACTTGGAATGGGACTGATGGAACATGCGACCAAATCGGACTCTCTGAAAGTGGCTGATGGTGGAGGCTGACCGAGAAGCCAAGGACAATGGCGATGGGCTTGGTCTCTACGGCATGGACAGGCTCTGTGTGAGCCTTGTCAGTTTGGTTGCTCACCTTCCTGGACCTGGAGGGAGTTGGGAGGACCTTGGACTCAACATAGTGTAGAGAACCCTGATGGCTCTTTGGCCTGGAGAGGGAGGGAGTAGGGGTATGGGTGGAGGGGAGGGGAGGGAAGGGGGAGGAGGAGGGGAGGAGATGGCAATTTTTAATAAAAAATAAATAAACTGGAAACAAACAAAACAAAACAAAACAAAAAACCAACAAAAATATTTGTCACATTCCTATCAAAACTTTTTCCTTTGTGATTCTGGTATATCAAATCTAAGATTTTCTGGCCTACAGAAAACCTAAAATCATATGGACATTCTTATTATTGTAATAGTTAAGAGTAAGAGAATATTGACAAAAATGTCTTCAAGATATATTTTATCCAGTTGGGCAGGTATTATTCAGTAGGCCAGAATCCTAAAAATGGATTGCTAAGTCACAATATATTTACATAATGAATTTGATAAATATTACATTTTATTTTTTTTTAAAAAAGCAGAAGCTAGGGTTGATAAGATGGCTCAGCGGCTAAGAGCGCACACTGTTCTTGCAGAGGAGCCAAGTTCAGTTTCTAGTTCCCACTTCAGGCATCAGGATGTTATCAACTACCTAAAACTCCAGCTCCCAAGGGTCTGAACCCCTCATCTGCACTTTCTGGGTACTGCATCCACATGCATACATCCACATAATTAAAAATAAAATCACTTTTTCTTAAAGATAGAAGCCATGTATATTCAGTATCAGTGTGTTCTATAAAAGTTGTAATTCCTGCTATCATCAGTATCTTAATTTCTTTTCCTATTGCCTTGATAAAAATACTTTGGCAAAACCAACTTTAGGAGGACAGGATTTATTCTGGTTCATAGTTCAACGGTACAGTCTATACTGGGGAAGTCAAGGTGTGGGAACTTGAAGTACCTGGTTACAATACATCCCATCAGGAAGTAGAGAAGGAAAAATACACGCTGCTGCTCAGCTCACTTTCTACATTTGTGCAGTTTAGGAATCTGTCCATGAAATGGTGCCACCCACAGTGGGTATGTCTTCCCATATCAATATAATTCCCCATAGGCATGTCTGGAGGCCCATCTTCCAAGAGATTCGATCAAGCAGACAATTAACACTAACCATCCCAATCTATATCCTTACTCACTGTCAATCTATGAGGCAGTTCCCAGATACAAATAATCTTAAATAAAGGAGAGTGAAGAAAATTTGAGTTTGTAGCAGCTAGATCTGATTTCCAGTGAAGTCAGATAAGCCACTGCAGACAGAAAGAAGATAATGATGAATCTTTAGGTAGAAGAGAGATTCTGTGAAGGTTCCTAGAAGAGAAATTATCAAGAGTCTTAGCCAAAGATAAACAATGTGAGCTATAATAACAATCAATCTGGCACGACTGTTGTAATATTGGCCTGAATGCTTTGGTGAAACACACCTTTGAAATTTCTGAGATGAAACTAAAACTCAAAAGTGACCTTCTGGCTGGATTTAAGACCTGCTCCACAGAATGAAGTCTTGACTAGTACTATAAGCCCAGCAGAACCCATGGTATGGATACCACAGGTCCAAGGGAGAACCTACTATTACTATTTTGCTAAATAGACATTATACCAAACTGCCTTCTAAATACTTACCTTTGCACTCTTGATTAGTGCAGCCCTCAGCAGAGGAGGCTGTTTTTAGAGTGGACACAGTTAAAATATTAGGACTCACAATTAGTTCAAGTGTAGAGAAAGTGACTATGGAGTGCTCAGTTGTTGAAAGGACAAGTTTTCACATACATACAAACATGCCCTCAAGATCAAGGGAACATAATAGAAGAAAGGGTAAAAAGAAGCCATACTGGGGAAGTCTGATGCAAAACCATGTCTTCTGAACATGACAGACCTATGTACTCATGGATTAACTTTATTTAACTGCGGCTACCTGTACAAGATTAGGATCATCAAAACTTCATCACAGAAGGGTAAGAGCTTATGAGACAGCACCCCTTTGTGAGGGATTACTGAGTTAATGGTAGCTGGGAAAAAGAGCACCACTTTCTTTGTTCATATAAAGTTGCCTAATAAATAACCTTCCAATCAGGCTCATGCAGAATCCCCATTTAAATTCATTGCATCACATACATTAAAAGACATAAAAGTAGGAAGGAGGCTTATTGGGAAAAAGAAAGGTTTCAGTGAAAGAAGCTGGGGAGAATAAGGAGGGTAATATGAGGAGGTGAAAATAATTAAAATTCATTATATACAAGTATTAAAATTGTCAAATTAAAAAACCTTAAGAAAAAGTAACCATAGTCTACAGGGTAATTCTGTAGAACAGATAACATAAATCAAACTTTTCAAGTGTGTATTAAACAGAGAACAGCCACTGAAAACAAAGTTACTTGCTATAAATAAAAAACATAGTATTTTTTTAGGTTAAAATGACACTTGCTCTCAATCAAACTTTTGTCTTTGAAGCATAAACTATTTATTAATTTGGTACATTTCAAAACAAAAAGGTCAAATTCAGTTGTATGTGTAACAACTTTTTCTCCTAGCACTCTTTAAAAATATGGATTACTTCAAGAATTTGCCTATCATCGTTGCATAGGGGCCATGCTAATCTTCTTTGTAGCGTTCCAATTTTAGTATATGTGGTACTCTTAGTATTTCTAGCAAGCCCTTGTATTTGAGCAAAGTGGCTAACTCCATCGTTGAAAGGGAACAGACATGTTCTTTTTGGTGGAGCACACTTAGAGGCTTTCACGACCTTTGTACACACCACTTAATGTTGAACCCAGAAATCTCCCACTGTTCTCTAATTCATTTGCTCTTATTAGCAAATGGAGAAATGCAATGGGGTTGAAAGTTCTGCTGAGAACTACAGAATTGCCTCACTGCATCTTCCTACTGAGGATGCTGGGGAAGAACCACAGGTGGAGCCAGAGAGCTGCTTCAGAGATGTTCTGTTCACAGCTTCCACAAGCCTACTTGACAGCTGACGCGAACTACAACCTCCTGCTTTCAAGGAAAGACTATTCTGCTTTCACTCTCCAGTCACACACACTACCCTTCCTATTTCAAGTTTCGTGTGCCCCCTCATACGATGTCTCCTTACAGTTCATCACAGTCACCACAGAAAACGTTCTCAGTCTTGAGAATTAGTTGTATGAACTTAAAAGGAGGAACGTCTGGCAGCAGTTCCTGTCTGTTCTGTGACATTAGTGACTACAATGCACAATGAACCATTGTTACCATCATCAATCATCAACACCTTTGCAATTTCTGAGATGAAACTAAAACTCAAAAATGAACTCTAATGTCTTAAACATCCAACTCTTATTGAAATGATAACACATGAGGACAGAACTGTCTACAAGACTGATGTAGCATTTATTAAGAATGTTCCTAGGCATCACTCTTGTAAGTACACTTGTAATTTGCTTCTTTAATGTATGATGAGTCCTGATGATTAATCTGACTGATTATTAAAGCCAAAGATCAGCTGGTGTTTTGAAAAAAAAAATCACCATTTTCAGACACTACTAAAAGAGAAACTGTTTTGTTCAGATTATTTCCCACATAGAATTCCAACTTCTGTTGAAATAATAAGCTCTAAAAAAGAGAAGAATAGATGAAAATGTTTTTATATTTCTTGTATCAACACAGGTAGAGAAAAAGTTATAAAGGAGTAAGCTGTCCATGTTGTAAGATTTGGAAAAGCTGCAAGAAATACAAAGGAGAAAACTCCACTGTGTGTGTGTGTGTGTGTGTGTGTGTGTGTATGTGTGTGTGTGTGTGTGATACAGTTAAGATAAACGAGCTACAGAGCCATTAATGTTATAGAGTAACATTTTAAACACAAATGTGATTTAATGGGGTTGGAGAGATGACTCAGTCAGTAACTGCCTTGCTATTATGGGAAGACTTGAGTTTAATCCCCAGAACCCACATAAAAAGCCAGATATGGAGACACATATCTGTAATCCTAGAGCTGGGGAGGCCAAGACAAAAGAATTCCTATGGGGCCTTTTGAATTCCTAGTCTTGCCTAATTGATGAGATAGATCCATGTTCAGTGAAAGACCCTGTCTCAAAAAATAAGGTGGAGATAGAGTGTGGACAATACTAATGTCAACCACCTCTGGCTTCCACATGTGTGTGCAAGCGTGCGTGTACATGAACACACACACACACACACACACACACACACTTTCAAGAGACGGGTTTAGAGCAAGGACTATCAAATAATAACTCAGAGGGCAAATGTAGTCCACTACCAATCGTATAAGTAAAATTTTTATTGGAACTGTATTATGCCTATTTGTTTACTACAATCTATGGTCAAAGAGACTGAAAAGCCTGCAAAGCTTAAAATAGTTACCATCTGGCCCTTTACTGGTCAGAAAAAGTACTGCTTACTGATTTAGAGAATGGCAGATAGAATATAAACAAATGAGAGATAATTATAATTAAAGCTTATTGTGGGAAGCAATCATACACACTCAGTTCTGTTAGAAATACTAGTCTATTCCATAACTAAATACAAATGTCACAGATAGCATCTGGTAAGATACTATCATTATAATGATCTTATTTGGAGAAGCCTGTGCCAACCAAGCACATTTTATCCCCCTGGAGTTAGCCATGTCAAGCACTCTGCAGTGAGCCATGATTTGATGTTAGCCTAGATTTGAATCTCTAAAACATCCTGAAAAACAGCAGGGATGGCTATAAATCTCCTTGAGTTAAATGTTCAGGAAAAGAAGAGATACAGAAAAGTCACAGACACCAACAGGTCCTAGGGCAGGCTGAGAGGGAACAAGGCAGTAAGATCCCAAGGTATAAAATTACTGTAAAAAAAAGAGTCTTCCAGCTATAAGATACAGCAGGTGCTGTTTACGATAGAAACGATGGCAAGTTCAATATTAATCCAAGACACACAAGTAGAAAGAAAATGTTTAACCACTCTTGAAGATCTTAGACGCAGATTCCTACAAGCAAGGACAGTCCATCTTCTTGAACAGGACTAACCACTATCACCAACATGTCAGTGTGCTCAAAGTTAATTTTTTTAACTTAAAGAAATGCCAATAAAACCCACTAACAAGATTTTCTTCGCCTAGAACAAAACAATTTTACTATAAAGCTCATGTTGAAATGACAGGAAATAGCCTTCCATAAAGTTCTAAATATCAGCAATAAAAAGCAAGGGTTACTGGAGAACTGGCATTACTGAATACTAGAATACATTGTACAGCTAAAGGTATTCCATTATGATGCTCTAGCATTATTCAATAAGTCAAACAGAAGAGAAGGTTAAGAAACATATCCAAACACATATGAGACAGTCTTCGATGAAAAAGGCTGCACAAGTCAGGGTAAAGAATGAGCTTTTCTCTTAGTAATGCAGAAAAACTGAGTGGCCATCTAAAAAGCTAGATCCTTATTTCTTGTCCTACTCAAACAAAAACTCTACTTGGATCAAAGTTCTCCACACAAAAACAAGAACCATGTAAATACTAAAGAAAAAAGAAACCAGTGAATTCCTTTATATACTTAACAGAACAGAAAGTCTTTCAATTATGACTCAAAATTGAGGGCCATAAAGATAATTTTAAAAATAAATTCTACTATATAAAAATTTGTTTGATAAAAGGATTGTAAACAAAGTTAAAAAATAAAAAATGTGGAAATACTTATTACAAATGGATAATCTTTCTAAGAGATCCTAGAAACTGAGAAAAAAATGAGCAGAGAGTACAAATAAGCAATTCTCAGAACTATACAAACTGAGAACATATCATGTGGCTCTTCGAGAATATAAAAAGATGCCAGCCTCAGGAGAGAAAAATTTTAAAACATTTATCCTACAATGACACACTCCTCCTCATTTAAAAGATGTACAAAAATCCAGAAATTTGGTGATGCACTCTGTAAAGAAATACACACAAGCATGCAATGGAAGAACTTCTGACACAATCACAGATGGTTAAAATATAGATTCTGCTCAAATGATTTTTCTATGAAACTTGAAAGCAATCTATGTGTAAGTTAAATCCTGAAAGAACAACATAAGACAAAACTACACACAACTTAAGAATCCAGTCATAAGGAACTACAAGAACACAATGCAGAAATTTAAAAGACCAAGGAAAATATTTATAAATTGATATGAAGCTGACATAACTTTTCTGTTATATTAATGATGTTTTAGTATGCTAATCATATAGTTTCAAAATCCCACACAGAACAACTTACTTTTAAGGGGAAAAATATCAGATTATAATGAAGCACTCATGTAGTTATCTACTAATCCAATTCCAGCACTCTGAATTAGTAACAACCAGATAAGAGATTTCTCTTAATGCTTTACAATATAAATATTCCTACTATATAGTCCAGCCCCAAATGTCTAACTTCAATCTATTTAGCCTTTCTATCTAACTTCACAAATACTGAAATTCAGTAGAAGTAAAAATAATCTAAAAGACATAGGCAAGGAAGTTTTTCTGGACTGGCCAAGCCCTTTGTAATTTGTCACAGACTTGTTTGGCTGATGACCACACACTCTTTGCAGTTCCCCCTCAGCAATATATAAATCAAGGCTGATCATGTGTTGGCAGAAGACTACCTGAGTTCCTAGATGAGCTGTGCATTCATTCCACTCTCAGTACATTCATACGCTGCTCTCAGGCTGCCAGTATGAAGAAGCTGACTTGTACTAAAGGATGGGAAGCCACATTGGAGAGAAACAAGTTGGCCCAGTGAACAATGGCACCGATTGTCAGATACGAAACTCTACCATGGATCTTCTGAAGAGGCTTGCTCTTCTACTACATACCATGTAAGTGAGAACAGTCTAAAACAGCAGAGAAATGGCCTTCCCAGCTTCCCAAAATCTTAGGAAAATATGTCATTGTTTAGCTACTCTATTCTAGGTGGTTTGTTGGACAGCTATAGATAAATTAAATAACTGAATATTGAGTAAAATGAAAACATGTTAGTTAGGAAATGTTTTATTCACTGTTCTATTTCTGTGAGGAAACATAATAACCAAGGCAACTCTTACAAAAGAAGAATTTAATTGGGGGCTTGCGTACAGTTTTATAGGTCTAGTTCATCATCACCAAGGCAGGGAGTATGGAAAGTATACAGGCAGGCACTGGAGCAGTAACCGAGAGTGCTACATCCTGATCCAGAGAGACAGAGACAGAGACACAGAGAGAAACAGAGAGACAAGACAGAGACACAGATAGAGAATGGCCTAACTATTGGCTTCCATAACTATCTCCTATGTCAGCCCAAACCTACATACTTTTGAAAACTAACGTACAAATCAGAGCCCACTTGGCCATCAAGTTCCTTGCATTTTCTTAGATGCACATTAAATAATAATGGAGTATGGAATAGAGGTATGCAAATTTCTTTACGCTAGGAGTCTAACTTCCAAAGCAAAATGCTAACAGAAATGCCACCACAAAGAGACAAATGAGAAACAAAACAATTTCTTCTAAGTCCATACTATGTTGCCTCAAGACCTAAAGAAAATGTTCTCATAGAAAGTATGACAATGGACACTTACCTAAGATGAGATGAAGTTTAGTCTCTGTCTGGAAAGCATAGTGCAATGTCACCAAAAATGGTGACTGTCTAATGTGCTCCAGAACTTGCCGTTCTGTCCTTGTATGCTCTGTAGTTTTAGCCTTTTGAACTATTGTTGCCTTTTTCAAAACTTTCATGGCATACAGCTTTCCAGCATCATGACCGCTTATTTTGCGAACTAGAAATACTTTCCCATAAGCTGAAAAAAAAAGAAAAAAAATTCCATAAGCTGGAAAAAAAGAATTAAAATGCTACATTGGCAGAGTCATAATTTATAAAAATAAAATTAATGTGCCCAGCCAACACACACACAAACACTCTTTCAAGGGAAAAGCATGCTCAGTGCTATTTCAAATAGCTCTTTGATAATTTCTTCAGCCTTTTACCAAAGATATTTCTAGGTCTAACTCCCAGTATTTACATATTTAGCCACTGCTGATGAAGTTCTGCTTTGACTCTAAATGTTATTCTCTTCTCAATATTTTTAGGTCTGAGAAACTAACTGTTACTATGGTCAGCTAACCACAGTCCAATTCAGGAACAAGTAGGACATTTTCAACAGCAGATAAAACCTTGAAGTATATATTTGCTACTGAATTTCACTCTTCATTTTCTTCCTTCCTTCCTTTCTTTTTGATTTATTTATTTGTTTATTTTTAAGACAGGGTCTCAGTATGTATCCCAGCCTGGCCTTGACCTTATGTCCTTCTATCTCAGTTTCCTAACGTCTGAGATTCCAGATGACAATCATTATTTCCAGTCTCTAAGAGTTGTTTTTCTTTTCCTTTTCCATCTTCATGTGTATGCTTGTTTGCATGTGTGTGAACATGCTTGTTCACATGCATATGGAGGTCAGAAATTGATGTCAGGAATCATCTTTGATTGCTTTTCCACCTTAATCATTTACGTGGTCTCTCAATAAAATTCAGAATTCACCAATACCGCTAGTTTTGCTAGCCAGTTTGCTCTTGGAATCCTCTGTCCACCTTTCAATCTTGCTGGAATTACAGGCAGTTCACAAAGCCAACCCTCAAAAAATTACTTCGCTCAACTGCTGACTGAGATGAACCTAGCAGACAGGTTATACCATGAAAGACCTAAATAACAACGCCCCCATTCAGCAGGAAGCAGTTTGGAGAGAAATAACTGCGCCCATTTTCCCAAATATTGTTTATAAATGTTCTTTACATTTAAAGGGGGATATGATATAGAGATGAATAATTTGCATTGGTATGGATTTTAAGGTCAATTTTTTATATGTATATGTATTTCTGATCTTGATTAAGGTATTGTGATTGTGTAGTTCATTTAAAAATGTAATGTATAATTAGAAAATATAGGTTGTTAATGGATAATCATTGATAATAGTTAAGCTTGTAGTCATGTTATTAGATTTTCTAGATAGGTAGAGATATATTTCAGTTAGATAGACATTCTTCATATCTTTCAAAGACTGCAGAATATGGCATTTAATGTTTTAATAACTTAGGGTTTTTCATGACAATGAGACACGTCTGCTCCTGGCAGCACCAATCTACTTCGAGAGGAAGATGGGCATCGAAGAGGCTACTTATGGAGTTTGTTAGCCATTTGGGCAAGAAACTGCTCTTGCCTGGACTGTTGCATAAACTGGACACAAGGAACCCACAGAAAGAGGACTGCTGAACTTGCCTAAAGGTGAGATGGTCTTTCAGGGTTCCTGATTCATGAAAGAGTCTGCGAGACGTTATGCAGGACACAGCAGAAAGTGACTGAACTGTCTTTGGAATTTCCTGTTTCATGGAAATGTCTGCTGGACACTATGGGCCTGAAGGCTGAAGATGGATGTCCCAACGGTACGGAGAAACTTTAGGTGACTGTCCAGGCAGCGAGTTGTCTCTGTCATTTCTAGAGTTTGAAAGTTGCAAATGACTTGTTTACTTAGGTAATATTATATCCTTCTGGAGTCTTTGATGGAGTTGAAGAATAGATAGTTATAGATTTCCTTAGTTATGATAAAAGATAAAATAGATTTAAATATTGTAACTGTAATTTTTGCTTGATAACTGTTTTGTTATATGTAATTTTGCTATGTTAAAGTTGAAGCATTTCTTTTTTGTTTAAACAGAAAAAGGGGAAATGATGGAGGAGAGTTATCTGTCTATGTTACTTTCATTGGTTAATTAATAAAGAAAACTGCCTTGGCCCTTTAAGAGACAGAAAATTAGGTAGGTGGAGTAGACAGAACAGAATGCTGGGTAGCAGGAGTGGCGAGACGCTTCAGGGAGTCGACATAGTGAGTCTCCATGCTTCTCCTCTCCGAGATGGACGCAGGTTAAGATCTCTCCTGGTAAGCCACACCTCGTGGTGCTACACAGATTACTAAATATGGGTTAAAGGAAGATGTGAGAATTAGGCAATAAGAGGCTGAAACTATTGGCCAGGCAGTATTTAAATGAATACAGTTTCCGTGTAATTATTTTGGGTAAAGCTAGCCAGGTGGCGGGACACAGCCCGCCCTTCCTTCTACACTGGAGCTCCAAACTCTGGCCCTCACACTTGAGTTGGAAGCACTTTAACCACACTGAACCATCTCTCCAGTGCTCCAAGGCAGTTCTTAGTAAGAATCTAATACACACAAATAAATGAAGTACTTCAAGCATTCCAATACATTTATTCTTTTAGAACCAAAGCAACATAAACAGACATAGCATAAAACAAAAGAGATCTTTACAGTTAACAAACATTAAAATAAATAGAATATAGACAGAAACCCCTTAAATCTCTAGACAAAAATAATTTACGGCTCCCTGGGTCATTCTCATGTTTCATAAGTGAAGTTTGTAGGAGGCACAATACTGTATGTGGTACTGCTCCTCCAAGTTGAAGAATTAGAGTTTTGTGGGAAGAACAGCTTTCCTGAATTTATTTCCCCAAGGAGGATAGGGAGGTGGAAGGAAGAGGGGGCAGGAAAAGAGGAGGAGAAGAAGAGGAGAAGGGAGAAAGAAGGAAAGGAGGAAAAAGGGGAGAGGGAGGGCTGTGAAATTCAAATGAGTCTTGGAATGGTAATGCTCAATTCTATTTCAGGAATTAAATGCTTTACTCAGATCACTATGAGTTGGGCTCAGTTTTGATACAGGTCTCAGCTACTATTACCTTGCTCATAGCTCCCTGTATTTAACCCAGAATTCGATTATCAGTCATCTACTAAAGTAAGAGAGCTTTACGGGAAAAGCTCTCCACTCTGTTATTCAGTTCTGTTCTTTAAGAACTAGATCAGTACTGACACTTGATATGCCACAGACCAATGCTAGATTAGACTAATCCTGAGGGAACTATTCCAACACTTGAGATGGAATAGCCCATGCCAGGCTCTCAGCTAAACACACCCTCTACATATGGATTCACTTTTCACTTAATCCTCACCAGTGAAGTGGGTACTTTCAGTAGTTCTATTTCAGAGATAAGGAAATGAGTTCAGAGAAACTAAGGAACTGACCAGAAGACTTGATCTAGAGAAAAGATAAATAAATGAACAAGTGTGTGTTTCAAGCGAGCCCTGCACCCATCTACTGCCTGACTGGCAAAGGAGTCCTCCATCCTCAGGATTCTAGATTATGGATCCCAGAAAAAAGGGACTCTACTCTATGGCTTCTTCCTTGCTCTCTCACTCCCTTTCTCTTTCTTAGAAGTTCCCAAGATAATAATGACATTTTCAAGAGAGGAAAAAAGAAAGCAGTGGCAGTACAGTCCTGATTCAAATCTAAGTAGTGACTCCCAGGATCACTCCACCTATAAATGAATAAACAACCAAATTCCTCCTGAATGCTAGAAACCTGATTTTCTAGATTATAATAAACCAATGGTATATTGTTTAACATACCCCGGAAGACAGAAAAGCTTCAAAAAAAGTTTGTGTTATATTTAAGTATGTGTGATAATTACAGGTTGAGCTCTCAGAAAGGCTGAAGTGAATCAAGAAAGAAAATTACAACTTTCAGGAGCTAACAAATCAACCAAAAGAATGAAACTGGAACAGCATATTTTGTACAGCAGCAATGAAACCAAGATAAAAACCATTCTAATGATATGTACTTTATCTTCCAACAGAGGAAGCCACTACACAAACTGGGGAGGAAGTAAAGTCCTGTTCAGCCAGTCTTGGTGTTTCCATGCTCCTTACAACATACACAGTACCTACCCCAACTTACATTCTTCCAGATGCCAATCTCTAGAATGCTATGGTCCTAAAAGTTATGAAATCTATCTAGTATATGAATGTTAGAATCATTTCTATATCAGCACAACACTGGAAAGAGCTTCTTCCTAGCACACCGTAATCATCTGTGACAAAAGAGTGTGGGTCCTGTGACAGGTACATTGTATAAGCAACTAAAATCAGGTACTTCAGACAAATTACCTTTTTCATTTCTTAAAACATCTCCATAAGAGGGGCTGGATGGTCATCTCAAATGACAGAAGAGAAAACTCAATACAGAAAAATTGCTCACTCAGTTATGATCACATTTACCCATTTGGCCCAACTTCTAGGTGCACACTCTTAGCTCTGCTTCTGCTGATTCCCTTAAATGAGTGATTGTATCAGGAAATAAATAAGAAATCAGCTGTTAAACAGAAGCCACAATGCAGGTAAGGCAATCTAACAGTGCAATGAACCCAGTGTTGTTACTTCTGAGAAAAAAAAATGCAAGGCAGCCCACTATTTCATTAATGATCAGCTCTAAACAGTAGAAAATGTTCTTCATGTTGAGTAAAAACAGCTTTGTTGTAAATATTATTTGCCGAACCTTCGATACCATTTGGATATATATATATATATATATATATATATATATATATATATATATTTAAGTTTCTGTCTTGCCCAGCTGCAGCTGTTCAATCCTAAAGAAACAGACAGAGGCAGTGTATAAATTATAAACTGTTAGGCCTATTAGCTCAATCTTACAACTTAAATTAACCCATAATTCTTATCTATGTTTAGTACGTAGCTTGGTACTTTTGCTTCCTCTGAGTCTGGCTGGTCACTGACTCTTTCCAGAATTCTCTTAGTCTGGTTACCCGCCTATACTTCCTGCCTGACTACTGGCCAATCTGTGTTTTATTAAATCAATGTGAGTAACAAATCTTTACGGTGTACAAGAGCATTATCCTGCAGCATTTCCCCTTTTTTCTTTTCAAAACAAGCTCTCTGAATCTAATCAAAAATTTTTAACTTTTCTTTTCTGACTATTATCCATAACAACTTGTAATCAACACTCTAAACAAAGACAAACATTCATAATCCAGTTTTTGGGTATGTGGGCATAGTTTCCTAGGCTACGTCCTGCTGACTAGGGGCACTGATAATCTTATGGTGACCCAAAGAAAATTTAGGATTATGGTCAAATCCTGACTAGAGTATTCTGTGAGGCTGGGTCATCTTAGCCAGCAGTCTTGAGGCTGTTCTGCATGTAGAACTCAGCAGAAACTACGATAGAGGTACTCTGAAACATTGAATCATCTGGGCCATCCATTCCCACTAGAGATTTTTCGGGGGAGGTGGGTGGTTCTTCCTTAATCAAACCTTATTTCTCTTAACCCAGAATAAATCCACAGCCTCTCATTTGCTGTGGAATCAAAAGCAAAACCTATTCTCCAAAGTAACATATCTTTTGACTTAAACTTTGAAGTCAAGCTATTTTCAAACTATATAGGTTGAATTAATCCAGCAGCATTTATAATCAAATGTCTTTTAGCTGCTGTTACTCCTTTCTCAGCAGTCAAACAATTCAAAACAACACATTAACATATAACATCCAGAATCTCTGTGTATTTTCCATCTTTATGTGGCTTTTATTTCTTATTCTATTTCTTTTTTAAAAGACTTTTTCTATCCTTTTTCTTTTCTCTCTCAAGCCTATGCATAATTTTAAACACACTGTAAACTGTTTAGAGGTTTTTCTTTGTCTTTTTTTTAGTCTGAATCTATCTTTACTGTATATCACTTTTTTTGACCACGGGAGTCTTTAATCTGCTATGCAGCATGGGCTAGGATTAAAGTGGCAGCTTTGGCAGCTGGCTCTGCCCATTCCGTGGCTTCCTGAGAGTCTAGCTTCATGGCAGAAGTATCGGTGGGAGCCACATTTATTGCCACAACTCTGTGGAGTTTCTAGGTACATGCCACCACAAAGAAGCATGATGCTGACAGCTCATAAACACCATTTAAGTGTTAGGTGGCAGATCCTCTTAAAAGAGCAACCATGTGGTTTTCACTGCTAATGATGAGTCAGGAAGCCTTTCTTAAAGGAGCTGCACCTCTGCTTACCACCAGCAAAAAGCTGGAGTAAAGACAGTTACCAAGAAGTTGCGCTTGATTTTATTCCTGTCTGTCTAGAATCCTTTTTATTTTTAAAGCTTCCTCAGGTATTATATGTAAGTTCTTGCCAAATGTGTAGGTGCCATTTGTAAAGTGAAGTTTCTGTCCCATCTGGTCCCACAGCCATTCAGTCCCAAAGAAACACACAAAGGTTTATGTTAATTATAAACTGTTTGGCCTACTGCTCAGGCTTATTATTAACTAGCTCTTACAACTTAAATTAACCCATAATTCTTATCTATGTTTAGCCACATGGTTTAGTACTTTTTAATCAGTAAAGCATTCTCACCTTGCTTCCTCTTTGGCTGGTGACTGACTCCCTGCCTTTCCTCTTCCCAGAATTCTCTTAGTCTGGTTATCCTGCCTATACTTCCTGCCTTGCTACTGGCCAATCAGCGTTTTATTAAACTAATATGAATGAGAAATCTGTAGAGTGTACAAGAGTATTATTCCAAAGCATATAAAAAAGAATGTTACTCTTTTTTAAGATAGCTTTTCAAAATATTTGAAAGCAAACCACTCAATCTCCTTACTCTTTAAGCCAATCTTAAAGTAATATAATCTTGAAACCTTACCATTAGAAGTGTTCACTGATGTGTTCTATTCTTTGTAAATACTGTTTCATTCATCCCTTTCCTGTATCTTTTTTTTTCAGAGCTGTCTTTTATGAAGATAAGCACAAACTAGCAAAATATGACAATGTATACTGGTCAAATGAAATGAAATCATCATCATTGCCACATGTATTTGCTATTCTCCTTGCTGCTGTGAAAAAAAAAAGCCCAACAAAAGCAACTCCAGTAGGAGTTCACTGTGGCTCACAGATTG
Source organism: Arvicola amphibius (assembly GCF_903992535.2). NCBI lineage: Eukaryota > Metazoa > Chordata > Mammalia > Rodentia > Cricetidae > Arvicola > Arvicola amphibius. The sequence continues at coordinate 79,983,574 of NC_052053.1, read as the reverse complement.
AGTGCACAGCTCCTCATGATGGTGAAGGCATGACAACAAGAGCATGAGGTAGCTGGGCCTGGAGCTTATGGAATGGCACCATCACATCTTATAACCCACATTTTAGTTTGAAAAAAATAACAAAGTATGTTAATGACTTTTCTATTATTGTGATAAAATATCATGATCAAAACAAAATATAAAAGAGTTTATTTGGCTTACAGTTCTAGAGGGCTGAGTCTGCCATGGTGGGAAAATATGACAGCAGCAAACAGAAGGTATGAGTTTTGCAGTTTAAGCAGAAGTTCACTTCTTGAACTGTAAACAAGAGGCAGAGCGAACTAGAAATGGTACAGTTCTTAAACTCTCAAAGCCTTCCATTAGTGACACACTTCCTCCAGCAAAGCACACCTATTAAACCTAGTCAAACAGTATTACCAACTAGGGACCACATATTTAAATGCATGAGACTATGGGAAAATTTTGTCACTCAAATCACACACCTAGAAAGAAAACACATTCAAAATGTATTTGCAGCATTGGGAAATTTTAAAATTTTGATTATATTACCATTTAATTTGTAAAATTTGAATATATTAAAATGTTCAAGTAGGGTCTGGTGAATTGTCTGAGCAGATAAGAGCATTTGCTGCACAAGCATGAGGACCTGAGTTCAAATCCTCAGAACCTATGGCCAGGTACTGTGAGAAGAAGAAAAAGAAGAACCACCATAGACTGCTGTCTTCTGTAATGCAGGTTCACTGAAAGGCCTTATCTCCAAGGAATAAAGTAGAAAGGGATAGAGCAAGATACTCATCATTCTCCTGTGGTTTCTGCAAGCACACAAGGGAAGGGTACATGCATCAAGACACACAGGTGCACACATCACACATACTCATACATACATAAATGTAAAATAGACAAATAAATGTTCAATTAGTCCTTAATTTTAAATTTCAATTAAATTTGTTTAAAAATATTCTTATAATCCACCTATAGATGTATCAATTCTCAAAGCATTATAGTTTAAATATAAAATGCCCTACATTGGTTCATGTGGGCAACTGATGGCTCTACTTGTGGTAGAAACTTTAGGAGGCAGGGAATAGCTGAAGAGGTTTGGAGGTTATATTAGGCCCCTGTTCATTCCTCATTCCTTGCTTCAAGTATGCTATGAGCTGAATGGCCTCTGTCATCTGCTCCCTCAAACATGATGTATTACTGCCCTCACAGTTCCCCAAAAAGCAATAAAGCCAAAAATTAGGGAATCAACAAAACCAAAAAAAGCCTCTGAAACTGTAAGTCAAATAAACAACTGCTTCCTTTATATGTTCTTGGAGATATTTTAATTGTTAAATAATAATGAAATAATCAAATGTAATTAAAGACAAACATTTTTGTTCACAAGCATTATTTTGGTTAAGGGTCACTGGTCAGAAAGTCTCTGACTTATGTACTTTCTTATGTTGCTGAACCTGAGCATGCTATTCTCACTGGGATTCCAATGCTACAACCACCCTGAGACCCCTGTTCCTGTCACTCAAAATTTTTCTAATGTTCTTTAAGACTATACACTATACGAACTTCTTATTATTTAAGTTCAAAACAAACTACTTTTTTTGTTTTTTTTTTTTTTTAAACAACAGAAATTCCAAGTGACTGTCACTAAGAATTCCCAAGCCTGGCATTCTTTTCCTAAGTGGGCCTACATCATCAACACTGTGCTTATGCTTCCTAAATGCTTCACTCCTGTTTCCCACTGTCACGGATACCTGCTCCCCTACAGATTTACAGTTTTTGTATATGCTGTTCTGTAGTACACTATCATTAAATATTACATAAACCACAGAAACTGAATATGAGAAAAATGAGGCTGATTGTTCTGAACAGAATAAAGAAATACATTATAAAACAAACTTCTAAAATATTAGATGTGTGAAAGGCCAAGAAAAAACTAAATTCAAGATGCCTCATACTTCAAATATGTCTAGTTCTCACTCCATAGAATCTAAAACTGTAACTTTTAACTTTTAGATGAAGCATTACAAGTGTGACTTAGCAGTTCTCAAAATCATGCCTACAGCTAAACTTTGGCAACGAATGTTTATGGGTACATTTTAAGTGAAAAAGAAAAGTGTTCTAATAAATATATAAAAACTATCCTTCTTTTATGATTCCTGCTTTCTCTGACTAACCAAAAGTCTCAGTTGCATCAGACAAGAGATTGTCTACTGACTGAAGGATCATACTACTGCTGAAATGTAATCCTTTTCTTCTTGGTTATTATAATCTTTTAAACAGGGTCAGGCACACCAATTTTTCAAGTTGTGCTTCCTGGCTTATTTTCATCCATAACCTGATAAACACCTCTTCTGTGTTGTCATCTAACTTTAAAAAAAAAAAAACCTTTGTGTTCAAAACACTCCATTCCTCATTGTCCTTAAAATTCAGAGCATCTGATGTGAGATGCTGTGAATGTTTTATTACCATTAGTTAATTTTTTTTTAAAAAAAAAAAAAAAGCTTATTTGTCCTATATCAAGGCAGAATAGAGCTAGGTGGGAAAATCCAAGCAAAGATATAGGGAAAAAGAAGGCAGAGTTTGAGAGATGACAGTAGCCACATGACAAGCAAGGTATGGATAACAAGCCACAGCCTCATGGTAAAACTGGAATAATAAAAATTGGTTAATTTAAGTTATAATAAGCCTGAGCTAATTGGCCAAACAGTCTGTAATTAATTTTAAGCCTCAGAGTGGTTATTCAAGAATTGGCGGGCAGGAGAGAAACTTCAGTTACAAATGATGTTGACTTGAGGCATGGATATCCACATAAAGTGTAAAATGCTTTTTTTAAAAAAGGATTCTAGACACACAAAAACAGAGTCAGAAATGGCTTCTTGGTAGCCGCATTTGTTCAGATAGTCTCTGTTTGCTGGCACTGAACAGAGGGTGGCTCTTTTAAGAGATGGCGTCCTGATCCATGCTGGCGGCACTGACAAGAGGTCCTGCTACAGAGCACTTGGGGTTTGTGGGCATGGACCCACTGCATCCCTAGAGTTGGGATGGTGAACATGGCTCCCAGAGCTGGCAGTGAATGGACCTCTGCCATGTTGGAAAGCTGAATGGGGCGGAGTCAACAATCAAAGTCTTGGCTTTGGTCCTAGCCATGCCTACTATTTAAAAAACAAACAAACAAAAAAGCCCAAAAAACTCTCCTAGCCAAAAAAATGATCACAGATACACAGTAAAGACATATTCAGACAAAAAGGCCTCTAAATGGGTCACAATGTGTTAGATAAATATGCATAGGCTTGGGAGAGAGAGGATAAAGGATAGAAAGTTGTACATTAAATGAGTAATTTAAAGATAATAAACTGAGGTTCTTAAAAAGGAAAAATAATAAAAATTACAAGCCACATAAAAATGGAAAATGGAGTCTTGATTATATATACTATTGTGTTTCCTTTGAATTATTTGACTGTTAATGAGCTAACTACAGAGAGACATTTAATTGTGGGTACTGCTAAGTTAAACCAACATGGAAGTATCTTGACTTCAAAATTTGGGTTTAAGAATATATTGCTGGGGCTGGAGAGATGGCTCAGAGGTTAAGAGCATTGCCTGCTCTTCCAAAGGTCCTGAGTTCAATTCCCAGCAACCACATGGTGGCTCACAACCATCTGTAATGAGGTCTGGTGCCCTCTTCTGGCCTGCAGGCATACACACAGACGGAATATTGCATACATAATAAACAAATAAATATTAAAAAAAAGAATATATTGCTTTGGAAAAGAGGTTCTGCTTTTGTTTCCACAGGAGATGGGAAGTTGTGGATTCCTTCCAAGTTAATATGGTTGGATCAAGCAAGACCCCCCCTGAGAGGCCTCTGATAGCAGTGATGGCTCAGGTGATCCAACATCCAGAACAGCTTCAAGGCTGAGATGGACCAACCACACAAAATATCCCAGAGTTAGGACTTGATCATAATTCTAAGTTTTCTCAGGATCATCCTAAGATTACCAGCACCCCTAATCAGTAGAAAGTAGTATAGAAAACTATGCTCAAATTCCCAAAATATTACTTATCAATCTTTATTTTCATTTAAGAGGGGTTGGTTATTAATGCTTAATTGTCATAGTCAATCTCTTTCTAAAGAAGGGGAATGTTATAGAAACGACGAGAGAAAAGCTAAATATTTATGATAAAAAGGAGTAGTTTATTAAATCTACTTTCATATAAAAACTGTTAATCTCAAAATACTTTATATTGGTATGAATTTTGGTTTATTGATACAAATTTAAGGTAAACTTTATTATAGTATATGTATACTCTTGTTTAAGGTATTATGCTTATGAAGCTCATTAAAAATGTATAGTTAAAAATACAAATCAATAGTCATCTATAATAGTCAAACTTATAGTCATGTTAGTTAGGTTTTCTAGAAATGCAGATATAGTTCAGATAGATACGTAATCTTCAAACATTTCAAAGACCTATAGAATATGGCATTTAAAATGTTTTAAGAACTTAGACTTTTCTCAGGATTAAGACACATCTGTTCCTGACAGCACCAATTACTTCAAGAGGATGATGGGCATCGAAGAATCACCTTATGGAGTTTGCTTTCAATGTGGCAAGGCTAGCCATTTGGGCAAAAAACTGCTCTTGCCTGAACTGCTTATTTGTATGCTATATAAACTGGACATTCAGGACCCACAGGAAAATGGAGGGATTAAGACACCAATGCAGACAGCCTTGGACCTAGTTTGTCCTGCCTGCAGTATTCTGGGACCAGAGTCTAGCACAATCCTCATCAAAGAAACCAGAGTTTCATCCAGCAACCAATGGGAGCAGATGCAGAGCCCCACAGCCAAACATTAGGCAGAGCTCAGGGAGTCCTGTGGAGGAGGGGAAGGAAGGATCCGAGAAACCAGAGACAGCAAGAGAACATGGCCCAAAGAATCAATTGACAGCGACTCATGGGGGAACTGCAGAGATCAGGAAGCCTGTAGGGGTCTGACCAGGTCCTCTGCATATATGTAATGGCTGTGTAGCTTGGTGTTCTTGTGAGATTTTTAACAGTGGGAGTGGGGGCAGCCATTGACTCTTTCGCCTGTTTGTGGGACCCTTTTTCCCCTACTGGGTCGCCTCATCCAGCCTCGATGTGATGATATATGCCTGATCTTATTGTAACATACATATTATGCAGTGTTTGGCTGCTATCTCTGGGAGGCATATTCTTTTCTGAGGGGAAGTAGAGGGGCCATGGACCTGGGAAAGAGGGGAAATGGGTGGAGAGACCAGGGGAGAGCAGAGGGAAGGGATACTGCAGTTAAGATGTAATATATGAGAGGGAAAAAAAATCCAAAGCCAAGTACGTGAAAAGAAAAAATAAATAAGTAAACAAGCAGACACGAAAACAGCACAGAAAGGTGTCTAGGGTGTTAGTGAAGTCTGTTGTTGACTTTGACTTAGTTGAAAGTGAACCTTAATAGGAAATTTTGTGATTTAGAACTAGCATGGAGTAATAGCTGGGCATTTTAGGAAGGACAATGGACTGTCATAAAGCAATCTCTTATAATTCTGGTGTTAAATCTGAGTTCCTGCTACATTCTATAGTAAAAGTGACCCCAAGAAACCTAGTTGCTAGCATCCTAGTACAGAAAAATCTTAACATAGTGACATCCATATGTAGCTTCTACTTATACTATGCCACAATTATGTGGCATGTCCAGAGGTCATCTCTCAGCTGAATCTAGATTATCAAGTAGAGAACTGAATCTAGATTATCAAGTAGAAGATTCATGATGATCATCACACTTGCTGAACCTCAATCCCTTGAGACAGTAGCAGAACTGGGGCTAAAAAAGAAGTATGATTCTTGAACTCCAACTTTCAAATATAATCCTTAAAAATTAGGATCCTTACTGGGTAGCTTCATCCCTGTTGAATTTGCACAGTAAGTAACACAAGCGCAGTGGCACATTAGAGCCCTTGTAAAATCACTGCCACTGAAAAGCATTCTTAGAGAACTGGCTTCACTTCAGTGCTACTGCAGCACAATCTATAAAAAAAAAAGCTGAGTTCAACTAAAACAAATTGAAAATAATTTTGTATTTCTAACAACTCACATAAAACTTTAGATCTACAAAAACCCTTACTGTCCATCCTAGAAAACTCTCTTTTAGTTACTCTGTAGCGGCACACCAGTAGCAGTAGTTTTAATAACTAGACATCCACAAGATGCCCAACACGTAAGGGTATTTTGCTACCAACCGTGTTGACCAGGGTTCAATCCTTTGGGCCCACAAGGTAGAAAAGAAAAGTGATTTCTTCAAATTGTCTCTAACTTAGACAATGCATGCCATGGCTTGTGCCATGGCACAAGCACAAGCACGCATGCATGCAACTACCCACCCATCCCAACACATAAATAAAAATAATAAAAATTTAGAGACTTTATTGAGGTTTAATCTATAGCTTTAATATTTTTCTTATATTTATTTTTTGAGGGGTGCATGTGCATGTCTTGATGTGTGGCAGTCAGGGGATGATTTGCACGAGTCAGTTCTCCTTCCACCATGTGGGTCCTGAAGACAGAACTCAGGCTTGACAGCAACTGCCTTTATTTACTAGTCATCTTTCCATCCCTTCCTGTCACACTTTTATTATAATTATTATTTTTACTTTTATGTGTATGGGTGTTTGCCTGCAGGCATGTCTGCACATCATGTATGTGTCTGATGTTTATGGAGGTCAGAAGAGTAGTCAGTGGTCATAATGCTAAACCATCTCTCCAGCCCGTCACTTTTTAATATACATTGTATATTAAATAATATATTAAAATATCTTTTTGCCAAAGATGCCATTCTCATTATTTAATGCACATAATACAGAAGTCGTTTGATAATGTCAGTCCTTCTTAAAGTCTGTCCATTAATGTTTTTATAGACTCTGGGCATTGTATCAGTAGTGGATAAGTAAGTATCTGAGCACAAGGGAGAAAAGTGGGAAGGAAAGGCAGTGCAGAGTGAGGAACAGACTACATAAGTTTGAAGCCTAGATTTTCAACTTACTGTAATGTTGGAAAAATATTTAACATATATGTCTCAGTTTCCACTAGGGTCAGAAACAATTCTCCTATTATGCAGTCTGGGGATTAACTTAACTAGAAGAAGACCTGGTGGATAAAAACACTGTGTTAAGTATTAGTGAAAAGGTATGCATCTTTGTGTTTATACACATATGCCAAAATAATATTGAGCAGTGTTCTGGGATAATCTTTTTGTATACTGTGAAAATGTGTCTGTTTTACTTCATCTGCTTAAGGTACCTTCTGGTTGGTTTAATAAGAAGTTGAACGGCTAATAGTTAGCTAGACAGGAGAGGGATGGCAGGACTTCCAGGTAGAAACAAGAACCCTAGGAAGAATCTGAGGCAGGGGATTCTCCAGACAGAGAAAATAGGACATACAGTACTGAGGAGAGGTAATGATCCATGTGGCAGAACGTAGATTAATATAAACAGGTTAATTTGAGTTTTAAGGGCTAGCTGGGAACAAACCTAAGTTAAGGCCAAGCTTTCATACTTAATAAGAAGTCTCCGTGTCATTATTTGGGAGCTGGTGAACCAAAGAAAGTATGGCTACAGAGCTGCAACACAAAAATGTACCACTTTTTTTGCTATAGGTGACAATAAAAAAAAAAAAACACCAAAAGCCCCTTCAAGTCCCCAAAGCAGCACAGAGTACTGCTGTTTAGTTCAGATGGGTGGCCATCATAACTAAATGCTAAGACCCTCTGCTGAAGACACCATATGCTTTAGTCATAGGACATAAAGAACTCATGCTGGAATTGTACGGAAGTATCTTTCCCACTGTGTAGCCCTCTTAAGTGTCAGAAAGTACCATTCTGACTGCTGGGGGGGGGGAGTTATCAACACTATTATTCAGCTATGGACCCCGCATGCTAACAACACTGATTTTCCAGGAAAGAACAGCGGCAAGTCTGTTACAGAGCAATAGCCAAACACTTTCTGACTGGGTTTGAGGCCTGCTCCACACATCTAGTACTATAAACCTGACCAAAAGCCCAGAGCTGGGGAGGTCACAGGCCCTAATGTAGAAGCTCTTGTTACTGTTTTTGCTAAATGGACATCAAACTGTCCTCTAAATATTTATGTTTATGACCGTGTACTGGTTTTTTGTGGTCAGAGAAGTTTTTAGATTTCTTTTTAAACAGTGGATAGTAAATACTGCACAGATCACAGTTGACGTGCTGAAAGTGACTGCTGAATATTCAGTTACAGTAAGTATTGATATTATCCCCTTTTAAGACTCAGGGGACATCATGGAAGAGAACAAATAGAAGAACAGGAGTGCTGTGGAATGCAGAATTTCTGGTATCACATGGTCTTCTCACTCTTGAACTCATAGCAGACGTGAACATCTGAACAGGACCTGTACAAGACTGAACCAAACAATACAGAGAAGGGAGGTATTCATGAAGCCCCACACTCCCTCCCTGAGGATCTACAGGCAGCTAATGGTTACTACAGGAGGTGACATATTTTCTTCAGTTGATGAATCCATTAATAAGTTGCTATTTCTTGTGCTTTGTACCAAATAACTTAAAAATTCAGAGTATTGGCACAATTGTAAAAAAAAAGAGAAACAGAAAAAAACAAAACCCAACATGTTTTATTCTGATTTTTAATAAGATCCTCTGGGAATCAATTCCATGGATAAGCTTTTCCAAGTTTAAGTTAGAAAAAAATTATCCATATATTTGATTCCCAAAGGATCTTATTAAAAGAAAAAGCTTCCAATGAGAAGCAAAAAAAAAATCAAGGACAACATATTTATAAATAATGTTCACATATTCTTAATAATCAAGATCTTAATTGCTATAGTTGATGGACATTTGTAAAGGATTCAGATATGAACCCCTGGCACAGTTGCTGTGATTTCTAACGACCCACTCTAAACATCAGCCACCCCATTGTCTATTACATAACCCCCATTTTCTAGTTCATCTCCATCCAAGCAGCTTGCAGTTAGCAAATAACATGGGAAAAAAACCCCTGCTTCCTCTTTCCTATCCAGAACTACCCATGAGTTATGAAAGTAGTCAATAGATTAGTAACAGATTATAAGAAACTCAAAAAGAAATAAATCAACCCTCTGAATATAAATTTATAAATGTTACATAAATTTAAACATAAGATTTTTTTTTTTTTAAGAATGAAAAGGACAGAACTTGGGCAGGTCTTATAGAGCAGGCCTACAACAAAGATTCTCTGGAGGATTCCAAGTTCAAGGTCAACTTAGGTTAGAAACTAAACTCAAGGTCAGCTTGTAGGATTAGGAGACGCGTCTCAGCAGGCGGCTAAAAGAGGGCTGGTGGTGTAGTTTGGGGATAGGTGCTACCTGCATGCTCAAGGCCTGAGGTTCAACCTGCAAAAAAAGAAGAAAACAGCAGATCTTTCATGTTTACACATTTAACAATGCTACACTTAAGCTATTTGATGAACAGAATTTTTCTATTCAGCATATATAAAAGTTAATTTATGAGAAAAGTTTTCACTTTTACTTCCCCCCAAAAAAACCTTACATGACACACAAAGACATATGATGAAGTTCTATTATTCTAAGTGGGGCTGAAAAAAGTATCTTTTTAAAAAGGTAATAAAACTGAAAGATTAGTGGTAAAATTTTGAATAAAAATTGATTTTATTATATTCATAATAAAAGTGTCCACCCACTTCATTTAGTCATTAAAACTTTGTTTTTGAATTCAGAAATGTCTACAATGACATTTCATAGTCATCTCGTCTTCTCTTTAAAGCTGCACTGTCACCAATAAGAAAGAAAAGCAGCATCTGCGGCTAACAATAGATGCATTACGGCAGAGTGAGAAGCATGAAATGGAGATGGGTAGAGAGGACAACATGACAATGACACCACTTCCTCACCGCGAGGACTGTCTTCAGAGCCTGTGAACAAACACACAAAGGCAAGGGGGTGACAAGTCAGAGGATCAGATGTGTTGAAAAAAAGCTCAAAGTTTGGTTTTCCCAATACTACACACAATTTTCACAGATGTGAAATGGCTTCTGATTCCGCTTCCTTACACTGCCATTACACTGGCATTAGTGTCCTCAGAAAATCAGCTGGAGGAAATAACCTTCTTTTGTCTTCTAAGTTTTACAAATCTTTAAGATTTGGTAATCACTTGTTCTTAAAACTGTATTAAGCATTTTCTTTTCTTTTCTTTTTTTTTTTTTTTTTTTGGTTTTTCGAGACAGGGTTTCCCTGTAGTTTCTAGAGCCTGTCCTAGAGCTAGCTCTTGTAGACCAGGCTGGCCTCGAACTCAGAGATCCGCCTGCCTCTGCCTCCCGAGTGCTGGGATTAAAGGCGTGCGCCACCACCGCCCGGCTAGCATTTTCTTAATGGGAAGATTTTTTCCTATTGACCCCTTTAATGTTATAGGACAATATTTCCTAGTCTTGTTTTTTTACGTAAGTTTTTAATGCAAGTTTGTTTAAGACAGGTTTAACTATTAGCTCTGGCTATCCTGGAACTGACTATGTAGACCAGACTGGTCTCACACTTGCAGAGACCCATCTGCCTCTGACTCCAGAGTGCTACGATAAAAGACATGTGCCACTATACCCAGCAGTTTTGTAATTTATACACTGAAGATTTATGTGCATTTTATGGTATGTATCTCAGAACATGAGTTTCCATCACCTCTGAAATCATATGTGATTTTGTCCGATATTCCAGTTGTCTTAGTTTAATTACACAAATGAGACATAAGTAATGTTGAATGTATTTTAACTTTCAATTATTTTTGTATCTCAGAAACTCTCCTGGCATCATTTTTCTTCCCCCTAATATCTCATTCTTTCAAGTTTTCTAGTGAGGAACTATTGGTGGAAAACATGTTCAATGTTTGTATGTTCAAAATGTCTATTTTGGGCCTAGAAGATAGCTCAGTGTGTAAAATGTTTGCATCAAAAGCATGAGGATCTGAGTTCAATCCCCCTTGTATGTAAAAGAGCAAAGTGTGGTTACACTCACTCATCACATCAGTGTTGGGAAGGCAAGCAGGAGGACCTCTGGGGCTTGCTAGCCAGCCAGCCCAGCATCATTAGAGAATCCCAGGCTAGTGAGAGATCTCGTCTCAAAACACAATGTGGATTCCTGATAAGGAACTACACCAGGGTTAGCTCTGGCTTCCACATGTAGAAACACACATATACATACATGCTCATGTGCACACGTAACATATGTAATCTACTTTGTCCTCACTCCTGGAAAACTGTTTTGCTAGGGATACAACTCTATAATGATAGCTATTTCTCTGTGCAATTTACAGAGTAATGTCCTACTCTCTCCATGGTTGCTACTGAAGACAATAATTATGACTGAGTTAAAACAACCATTCCTTTATGTTAAAAGTATCTCTCTGGCTGCTTTGGGGTATCCGTGTCCTTATGCTCAATCAGCTTCTCTCATTTGTTTCCGTAAGAACCTCTTAGTTGTCTGCTCATTTGCTATGTTTCCTAATTCTCAAAATTCATGTTTTATCAACCTTCAAAATACTCAGCTGTCATCTCTTTGAAAAGGTTTCTCCTCATTCTGTTATCTCCTTCTGTAACTCGTGGTTAGACAACTGTTATATCTTCTTTGTTGAATCTCACTTTTTATATATGTTAATTTCCCTTATCATGTATTGCATCAGGCTTTCTTTTAGGACACTAACCAGCTCCCAAATCATGACATGGAGACTTACTATTAGTTATGAATGCTCGGCCTTATATTATACTTGTCCCACCAGCTCTTAATTTAATTAGCTTAATTTCTCTTCATCTACGTTTTGCCTCAGGGATTTTTCCTTCTTTCATTCTGTATGACCTACTTTTTTGCTTCCTTCATGTTTGTCTGACTGGCTGCTTCCTGGCTGGCTGAACCCAAGCATCCCCCTTGTTTTCTCCCTCATTCTTCCTTCCTTCTCGTTGAGCCTACATTCCTCCTCCTATTTACTTTCTCTGCCTGCCAGCCTTGCCTGGGCCTCTACTGCCTTACATTGGTCATTCAGCTTTTTATTAGACCAATCAGGTGCCTTAATATATCCTCCTACTCACTAATTTTCTTTATCCCACATACTAGTGAAAATCCATAGTCCTCACAATTTGAGTAATTATTTTCCCATTTATAATAGTAGTACTGGTTATTTAAGTAGTAGTGTGCTGATCTATACCATAAGTAGTCCTTTAAATTTTTCTTTTTAACTTTTATTTGCATGTGTACATGTGTATACAGAGACCAGAAGAGCATGTGAATCCCCAGGAGCTGGAAGTATATACAGTTGGGAAATACCCACTGTAAGTGCTAGGAACCAAACTTAAGTCCACTGAAAGAGCAGCAAGCACTCTCTCCAACCCCATGAAAAGAAGGGGGAGAAAGAAAGAGAAAGAGAGAAAGAAGGAGAGAAAGAAACAAAGAAGTGGAAGGAGAGAAGGGAGGAAGGGAGAAAATCTGCATAGTAGTTTTTCTTAGCATGTCTTGTTCGTTCACTCATTCATTCATTCTCTTCTATTTTCTCTTTTTGAGACAATCTAAGCTGACCCTGAAATCATAATCTTCCTCTTCACCTCCTAAGATTATAGGCATGTGCCAAACCCAAATAGCATGTTTTATGAGTTTTTTTTTTAAAGATTTATTTGTGTGTATGAGTGTTCTGCCTGCACGTACTTAATGTATGTGTACCATATGTATGCCTTGTACTCGAGGAAACCAGAAGAGGGCATCTCTGGAACTGTAAATGACTGGAATGTTGAAAACTGAACCTGGGTCCTCTAAAAGAGTAGCAAGTATTCTTAACTGCTGAGCCATCTCTCCAACCCTACATCTTGTTCTTAATACTAAGATTAAAAAAAAAATCCCTGAGGTGTTAATCTAAAGATAAAGTTCCAGATCAACTGAGGAATAAGTTTTGTTTTCGTTGACTATTTATTTGTTCATTTGTCTTTTGAGACAGGCTCCTATCTATACAGCCCTGGTTGTCCTGGAATTCATATGCAGACCAGGCTTGCCTCAAACTCAAAGGTTTGCCTGATTCTGCTTCCCAAGTGCTGGAATTAAGTGTACACCACCATACCCTGCCTGAAAAAAAAGTTTTAGTATTATACTGTTGTTTTATAGAAACCAGTTAAAAATAATGTACTGTATATTTCAATTTTATTCACATCCTTAATACATAGAAAGTCAGTGAAATGACGAGTATGTTAGACAATTATCTTGAATCAATCTCTGTACAATATATAAATAAGTCAAAACATTAATTCTACTCTATAAATATACACAATTATTTTCCAACTGAAATAAGTTACTAAAATAAAAATAAGCATTTACATATTTCAAATCAAAAATAAATAATCTGTATCTGTGCTTCTTTGCTGTTTCCATTCTTCCAGACCTACAGCCTCGCTCTTAAATGTTTGCAATGTTTATAGTACAGTCTTAACTTGTATAATTGTTTTTAATACTTCCTTTAAAATCTAAGTAAAGGCTTGGGAAGTAATTTTCTGCAAAGTGCAAGCAGGCTTCAAAGTCTGAGTTCAAATCCTCAAACAAAATGTAAAATGTAGCCGGGCGGTGGTGGAGCACGCCTTTAATCCCAGCACTTGGGAGGCAGAGGCAGGCGGATCTCTGTGAGTTCGAGGCCAACCTGGGCTACAAGAGCTAGTTCCGGGACAGTCTCCAAAAGCTACAGAAGAAACCCTGTCTCGAAAAACCAAAAAAAAAAAATGTAAAATGTAAAATCTGGGTGCAGCAGCACAAATCTGTAATCTCAGTGCTGGGAGGCAGAGATGGGGGATGGGAGCTCATGGGAGAGAGAGACTAGCTAACTGTTAAGTTCCAGGCTCCATAAGAGACAGATAGGCAGAAAGAAAGAGAAAAGAAAGATAAGAATGCCTGAGGAAGTCATCTGATGCCAACTTCTGGCCTCCACATATAGGCACATATATACCTATATATGTATATATATACTGTACACACACACACACAATGCCCTACACAGGAATAAGTTTATTCCTACTTATTAAGAGGATTGTTTATCTAGAAACCACCAGTATAAGATAAACTTCTATTTGATTTTAATTATTACGTAGTACATACCATTGAAGCTGCAAACCTATTGATACCCAGCTAATAGTTGAGCAAGCTTGAAAGACCTATATTTCTTTTGTGTCCCCACCCTCAAGCCAATGCTGAGCCAGAAAGTTTCTTCTCCACCCCTCTGCAGGCTGGATTTTTCTTCTTCTTTTCATGAGCAATCAGTACCTCTTCTGTGCCTTACATGTAATCTCCCATACCAAGAATGCAAATGGAAAATTTTAAAACTAGATCACAGGCCAACGGTGGTGGCTTACACCTTTAATCCCAGCACTTGAGAGGCAGTGGCAGGCAGATCTCTGAGAGTTCAAGGCCAGCCTGGTTTGTAAGAGCTAGTTCCAGGACAGCTAGGACTGTTACAAAGAGAAACCTTGTCTCAAAAAAAAAAAAAAACAAAAAAACAAAAAAACCCAACAACAACACAAAACCCAACTCACTTTTACTGTAGACTATCCAGCAAAACTTGTGTCTTTAAGGAGCTTATCTCCTTCTCTACATTCTTGCTCCCATTTACTCTTTTGAAGTTAAGGATTTTCCTTATCCTTGACAGTTAACATATGCAGTCAGTGGCAGACCTAGTTTTTAAACTATATTTTATCTAGCACTTCGGGAATTTAATAATGAAAGGGGTTTTCAGGACATCTCAGCTGTCAATCTAACCTAAAAGAGAAAATAAAGTATCTTTTATTTCTACTCCTGTAACTGGAACATTCTGTCATATAAAACTGCCAGATCAAGGAATGGAACTAGTTTTACAATTCTTGTTACATGCTATACAATGCATTATGAAAACTAATTAATATTTCATCTTCATAGGATGTTTAAGAAAGTTCAATAGATGTCAGAAGTCATCTCTTACCCAGTGGTAAGAGATGGTAAGATTTAAGTATCATGTAGCTTTATCTATACCTGGACTAAAACATGATCTGAGTATGAAGGTTTTCCTGTAATTTACTTTCTGGAATAACTGGTATATCTCTGTTGAAAGGGTAAAATGAATGAAAATTGAATTTATGAAAACTGAGATGTAAAGACTTTCTTTTGGCCACTTATACTGCTAACTTCTGCTTTTAATAAAGAGCATAATAAAAGCTAACATTTCTAAAACTTTAATGTGGAAAATATCTAAATTCGTTGCAAGAACATAATCTCTAAAATACAGACATGACAAATGTTGTAAGTTTACTAAAAAGTAGCCTGCTTTCAAATATTCAAGGATCACGACAGAAGTCCTGTAATATGAAATAAAGAAAAACTCATATTCATTCAATAGTCATTTACTGAGAAGTTACTATGTACACATTGCTCTTGATAAATTAACCAGAGAAAATTTCAGGTGAATGGGCTGCTATGTGACCCAAGGGCTCCTTGAACCCAGCTACATTCCTGAGAGGCTGCCCAGTTGCCCATGGTGCTCCTGCACCTTCATCAATTCTGATGCAACTGATCAAAGTAAACTACAAATGGTCATCTGCAACAGAGGCAAAGGAAGGTTTATGAAAAGAAATTTTAGCTGGCACTGCCACAGTTCAGTGAATTAAGACAACTTGAAAACTCACCTTTTTTTGCCTTTTTATAGGTGAGTTGAGTCCATTTACATTAAGGAAGATTACTGACCAGTGATTCCTATCTGTTAATTTAGTTTTCATTGTTGGTGATGTTAATTTGTGCGTTTTACCCTTCTTTGAGATTTGCTAATATGAGACCATCAATTTTCTGTGTTTTTGTTGGTGTAGCCAACTTCCTTGGGTTGGAGTTTTCCTTCAAGTATTTTGTGTAGGGCTGGGTTTGTGGCTAGGTGTTGGTGAAATCTAGTTTTGTCATGGAATATATTGTTTTTTCCTTGTATGGTAATTGAAAGTTTTGCTGGGTATAGTAGTCTGGACTGGCATTCGTGGTCTCTTAATGTCTGCATATGCTTGACCACGACCTTCTGGCTTTCATTGTCTCCAATGAGAAGTCAGGTGTAATTCTGATAGGTCTACCTTTACATGTTACTTGGCCTTTTTCCTTTGAAGCTCTTAATATTCTTTCTTTACTCTGTATGTTTAGTGTTTTAATTATTATGTGGCAAAAGGACTTTTTTTTGATCCAGTCTATTTGGTGTTCTGTAAGCTTCTTGTATCTTCATAGGCATATCTTTCTTTAGGTTGGGAAAGTTTTCTTCTGTGATTTTGTTAAACAAATTTTCTGTGCTTTTGAGTTGAACTTCTACTTCTATACCTATTATTAGATTTAGCCTTTTCATGGTGTCCAATATTTCCTGGATATTTTGGGTTAAGCTTCTGTTAGATTTTATGTTTTCTTTAACTGATGAGTCTGTTTCCTCTATTGTATCTTCAGCACTTGAGATTCTCTTTTCCATCTGGATATCAGCATGTAGAAGAATGAAAACAGATGCATATCTATTGCCATGCACAAAACTCAAGTCCAAATGGATCAAACACTTCAACACAAAGCCAACCACACTGAACCTCATAGAAAAAAAAAGTGGGAAGTACATTTGAACACATTAGCACAGGAGACCACTTCCTAAATATAACCCCAGTAGCACAGACACTGAGAGAAACCACTAATAAATGGGACCTCCTGAAACTGAGAAGCTTCTGTAAATAAAAGGACATGGTCAACAATACAAAATGGCAGGCTACAGAATAGGAAAGGATCATCACTAACCCCACATCGGACAGAGGGCTAATCTCCAAAATATACAAAGAACTCAAGAAATTGGCCATCAGAACAATAATTCAGTAAAAAAAAATGGGGTACACACCTGAACAGAGAACTCTCAACAGAGGAAATCTTAAAAGGCTGAAAGACACTTAAAGAAATGTTCAACATCCTTAGTCATCAGAGAAATGCAAATTAAAACTCTGAGATTCCATCTACACCTGTAAGAATGGCAAAGATAAAAAAAAACACTAATGACAATTTATGCTGGAGAGGATGTGGGGTAAAGGGAACACTCCTGCATTGCTGGTAGGAGTGCAAGCTGGTACAGCCCCTTTGGATAGAAGTATGGCGATTTCTCAGAAAATTAGGAAACAACCTTCCTCAAGACCCAGCAATACCACCTTTGGGTATATACCCAAAGGATGTTCAGTGTACAAGAACATGTGCTCAACTATGTTCATAGCAGCATTGTTTATCATAGCCAGAACCTAGAAACAATCTAAATGCCCCTCGACCGAAGAATGGGTAAGAAAAATGTGGTACATTTACACAATGGAGTACTACACAGCAGAAAAAAAAATAACGACAACTTGAGATTTGCAGGCAAATGGATGGAGCTAGAAAACATCATTTTGAGTGAGGTAACACAGACACAGAAAGATAATTATCACATGTAATCACTCATAAGTGGCTTTTAGACATAAAGCAAAGAAAACCAACCCACAAATCACAATCCCAGAGAACCTAGACATCAAAGAGGACCATAAGTGAGACATACACAGATCTAATCTACATGGGAAGTAGAAAAATACAAGATCTCCTGAGTAAATTGGGAGCATGGGGACCAGGGAGAGGGTAGAAGGGGAGGGGAGAGGAAGGGAAGGGAGCAGAGAAAAATGTATAGCTCAATAAAATCAATAAAAAATTAAAGAAAAAAAGAATTATTTGCAGATGATGTTTGCTTGTAAACTAGTCTGTTTGAAGTAGTGTTAATGAACTATGAGGTCAACTAAATTTATCTGAAACCTAAGAAATCTGTCTGTAAAAGTTATAATGCAGTGTGTCCTGTGTCAAGCATGGAGTACTCTGTTTCATTCTTTAAATGATAGTTTGCTGTAAGTTTAAAAGTTATAAGGAATTAATTATCTTGTAGTTTACATAAGAAAAAATAGTTCTCACTGTATTGTTCTAGTAGTCTTCAAAACTTTACTACAGATATTCTCCTGACATTGTTCTAACTGTTCCATGTGTGTGTCAGCATGTTATTTAGTGTGCTTTAGAGGCTGATCCCTGAATCTCTTGGACATCTAAGGCTTATGAATTACTTGCAAGATGCCTGATTAGATGGTACTATGGTATGAATGGGCAATGTCCCCCCAATTGGTCCCCAGATGATGATACTGTTTTAGAAGGTTATGGGACCTTTAGGTTGTTAATGCCTAGCTGAAAGAAGTGAGTCCCTGGGGGGATGGATCCTGAGGAATGTAGTCTCACCTAGTATCTGGCAAAGCACTCCTCCCTACTTTCTGATACACAGAAATATGAGCAAGCTGCTTCTTGCTTCTGATCCCGTTAATACCACTATGTTTTCGTACAAGAAACTATTAGGCAAAATAAACCTTCCTTCACCAAGAAAGGTCTGTCTGTCAGAGCAACAATGAAAGTATGAATACAACTGGTGAGCAGGGGACTGAGACAGCTTTTATGGAACAATGTCATTTTCTTGTGATCAGTTTATTCTGTTCATACAGCTTGATAATCAAAATACAATACTCAGTTTAAAATCAAATAGCATTCACTTTCATGGTTCCCAAATGGAAATCTACTACTTTAGTTATTAGTTTTAAACATATGAAGTTATGTAAAACTCTTCAACCTTAGAGTACTTATAAAGTACTAGTTAATGAATGCAAAGAGGTTAGAGAACTAGCAGTGTTAGATTAATGCAGTTTCAGTATTTTAATATGGATATTTTTTCATTTCCAGTAAAGAAGAATAAATTTTTGTTGTTTAAAGATGGGAAATAAACTAGGTCATATACAGCTTTAATTTCAGTTCTCAGTAAGAAGGTAAATGGATCGCTATGAGTTTGAGGCTAGCCTGGTCTACATGGCAAATTCCAGTCCAGCAAAGCTATAAAGCAAAAAAAAAAAAAAGAAAAAGAAAAAGAAAAAAGCAAATGATGGTGATGATGATCAAATAGGAAATGATAGTTAAGAGAAAATTATTTCCACTTTAAAATCTTTGTATTATGTATTATATAGTGGACTTCATTCATTTATTAACTATTTTAGCTTTTCTTCCAATAAAATAAAGACAATGATGAGAGGGAAAGGTATTTATCCAATGGCTATTTTTCTGAAATAGCAATAAATTCTAATAAAAAAATGTGCCAAGAGTACTGAATTTCTGCAATTTTATGTTGTCCAGCATTGGTCTGTGTCTTCCATTTAAAGAAGGCCATACTGGGTTTATCCTGGAATGCCAAGAACACAATGTTGGGTTCCAGGTGTCAGCAAATGAGCAGGTAAACATAAACTACACACTAATAGACAAAGGCCACAGACATCCAAGAGTTAAAACAAGCTTCCCACATGAGGGTCTCCTAGGTTTTGAGTCAAACAAGTAGGCGTTAGGCTATGCACCAGGTGCTGCACCATTCTGTGGCAGTAATGTTTGGCTTCTGTTCATCCCCGTTTGGGAGTGTTCCTAGCTTCTCTAGTGGTAGAACCTGGTTTAGCTGAGAAGCTCTTAAAAACACCAAGATGCTACTAACTCTCCAAACAGCATGGATGAAAGTGAGACTTTTAGCTGTAGTATTTTTGTCTCAGATTTCATACTCACACAATTATTAAACCTAACCCGTAGCAGACAAACAAGACCGCTGTCATATCAAAGACAGTTTAAAACTGGAGACAATTTAGGCCAGGATTGATAAAAAACCTTTACACAAAACATTTAAAATTATGCATGACTTTTTGTAAACCATCTGAAAATAGAAAATAAAAATGCACCAATACAATTTAATCACTTGGCCAGATAACAGAAAGTATTAATGGATTTTGTTCTCAAGAAGTGAAACAGTCACTATTCAAACTGGGGATCTGTTGCTAGGAAAGTACCCAAGAAATAAAAACTTAGGTTGACATGAAACACCATGTACAACTGTTCACAGCATTCAAGTTTACACTTCACAGATAAAAAGTGGCAACAACTCTAATGGTAACTGTCCTAGTTTCACTTCAATTGCTATGATAAAAATACATAACAAAAAGCAACTTAGGGGAAAGGGGGGTTTATTTCACTTTAGTTACAATCTATCACTGTGGAGAAGTCAAGGCAGCAATGACTAACAGCTAGTCCCACCATGTCCACAGTCAAAAGCAGAGAGTATGAATGCATGTTTCTGCTTGCTTGTTTCTATTTCTCCACTTTTACAACAGTCCAGGAACCCCTGCTAGAGAATGGTGCTATACACACTAGGCCTAGTCTTCCAACAATAACTAACTTAAGACAATCTCCCAAGAGATGTGCCCACCGGTAAACCTGATGCAGATAATGCATTGTTGAACCCTCCTCCTAAGAGTTTATAGTTACTAAGTTGACAGGTAAAGCTAACTATTACAGTCATCAACTGATGAATGGATGAACAAAACGTAGTACACGATGAATTATTTGGTCATAAAGGGAAAGAAGAGCTAATATGTGCTACAACATATTTTAACCCAGAGAACATTATACTATATGAAAGAAGCCAGTTACCAAAATCCACATAATGTCCAGTTAGTGATTGTTAGGGGTACAGAGGACTGTAAGCTGCAAAGTAACATCAAAAGGATTCAAAGTTTCTTCTTGAGGTTAAAACAAAAAGGTCTAAAGTTGATTGTGGTCATGGCTACACGACTTTAAATACACTCAAAGCATTGACTGTGTATTTTATTTTTTTCTTTTCTTTTTTTCTCATTTTTTAATTAAAAATTTCCATCTCCTCCCCTCCTTCCTCTTCCCTCCCCTCCCCTCCACCCATACCCCCACTCCCTCCCTCTCCAGGCCAAAGAGCCAACAGGGTTCCCTATACTATGTTAAGTCCAAGGTCCTCCCAACCCCCCCAGGTCCAGGAAGGTGAGCATCCAAACTAAAAAGGCTCACATAGAGCCCGTCCATGCCGTAGAATCAAAGTCCATCGCCATTGTCCTTGGCTTCTCAGTCATCCTCCACCGTCAGCCACATTCAGAAAGTCCGGTTTGATCGCATGTTCCATCAGTCCCATTCCAACTGGAGTTGGTGATCTCCCGTTAGTTCTGTCCCACTGTCTCAGTGGGTGAACGCACCCCTCACGGTCCTGACTTGGATGTGAGGGCGATCTGGCTGTGACATCTGTCACCCCATTGATCGCCATTGATCGCCAGGGTTGACTGTGTATTTTAAATGGGTAAACTATATGGTACATGCACTGTATCTCAATTAAGCAGACACTAAAAAGAAAGAAGCTATGTAAATGTAACACATAATATGAGGAGAACTTGACCTGAAAAGCTTTTGACAATATTGTTGCAAACCACATCTTTAAGGGAACCACAGATCTGGACTTGTTTTCCCCTTTTAGTAGATAAATACTATCTTTGAACAGGAAATAAAGGTAGGGATAACCAACATTATTTTGCTATTTTGAAAGCATTCTTTCTTGTGGATTAGGTAAAGTGGGGCTAGTTTAGTATCTTAAAAATATACTTCTATACATGACCTAAAGGCGGGCAAGCACTGGAAAATATTCAAGTTGACAACTACACTAAGACTCTTTCTGGCATCACAGCCTTAACTGGTAGGAATACACCATCAGGCTTGTCCATTGGTACCTATCAAAGTTGGCTCTATACTGTATGCTAAATAACTCAGGGTGGCTATGAACCAGAGCACCAACACTCACTACTAAATGACCTAAAGATAATTTATACATGGAAACACGTGTGAGGCTAGGGCAAAGGGAACGATTATAGAAACCCAGATTTCCCTACTGCTGGTAAGCTGGCAATTGCTACGTCCTACCAGATCTGAAAAATCTAAAAAGGCAGATGCTCCTTAAACTGTGAAGCTAAACTTTAATGAGAAAGATGGTCTGTCCTGTGAAACTCCTTCCATGGAAGCGCCCATGGCCTGCAAAGGAGAGAAACGAGTTCAGAGCTTCTTCAATAGGACTTGAGATAGGAGAATGAGAACAGCCAGTTCTTACAGCTGTTGTAACTACAGAGCAGGACATTCCAGGGCCAGGACGGGTACAATAGGACAAGACTAGCTACAAGATTGGCAGGGCCCAGTGCAAGCATATGTGGCTTTGTTTGTGAATGACCTTGAGAAGGGTGACAGCAGAGCATACTGTACACAGGCTCTTCTGAGTGCAGGGATCTCTAGAACTGCACAGATGCCCTTGCATGTAAGACCAGCCTGATTTCTGAACAACAGGAGTTGAGATAGAGAATTTTCAAAGATATAGGAAAGAATAAAGCCAAAAAGAAAGAAAGAAAGAAAGAAAGAAAGAAAGAAAGAAAGAAAGAAAGAAAGAGAGAGAGAGAGAGAGAGAGAGAGAGAGAAAGAAAGAAAGAAAGAAAGAAAGAAAGAAAGAAAGAAAGAAAGAAAGAAAGAAAGAAAGAAAAGATCACCCAGAGACTATCATGTTACCATTTGGGGATACATCCCAGATGTTTTTTCCATGCTAATACATGTAAACATTTATTAACATAATTGTTTCTATTGTATAATTATGTAGCATATATTCTCTATGCCTTTTTAAAAAAAGTATGACTTGGAAACGCTTTCTAAAATGTTAATGAATACAGATTATTTCAATCTTACATAGATAGGACATAAATAGAACTATGCTTCAATTAGCCAGATCCTGACTTGTTCATTATTACAGTGATGTGCCCTGAATTACAACAGCCTTAAGAGAAAACTAAATAAATCAATCAATTTAAATCATTTCATAAGGTGCTTGGCATATAACAAGCTCTCTATATGCTAATAACTTCTAAAAGCCAAAATTGTGCCTAAGTAAAGACATGCTGATTTACATTCCCAACATTAGATTTAAAAAGGCTTTTGTTATTGGCTTGTTTGCTGGGTAAGGTCTTGCTTTATAGCGCAGGATAGCCTTGAACTTTTGTTAGTGTTGCCCCATCTCAAGTGCTCGGACTGAAGCAGGCAAAAGAGATTCTTTAGCTTGCTTGCTTGCTTTCTTCCTTTCTTTCTTTCTTTCTTTCTTTCTTTCTTTCTTTCTTTCTTTCTTTCTACCTTCCAACTGGATTCCTCATGCTCTTAAAACTGTCAATGACTTCTGCATGAAGGTTATCAACCCTATGTCACAGAATATCAAGTACTTTTTGTTTAAAAGGGGGGATTAAACCTGAGATTTACCTCCAGTTCCTAGGACCTTCAGCAGCTCAAAATTTTCAATTCCCACCTTCTCTGCATGTCCTGTTAAGTTGGCTAAAGAGAAAGAAAAAAAGAAAGAAAAAAATTAAAGGGGTTGGCAACAGGAGGGCTCTGTGGGGGCTTTTGGGGGTATCAGCAAAGTTTTATTTCTTAACCTGGGGTGTTCTTATATAATTATTTGTATAGTTATATTTTTATATCTTAATTATAATAAAGCTTTTCTTAAAAATTTAGTGAGTAGATAATATTTTTACCATACGTTAAATCAACATAAAGTCTAGTAAGAAAACAAAAGTTATAATACACAGGTAGATTTGCAGTAACAATGGATAGATTTACAAGTATTAATTTATGTAACAAATACAATGTGCCTAACTACCATACTAGGTTCTGGATTGTGTTCTAGTTCCATTTGTGCCACTAAACATGTAGCAAGAGTTAGTGTACACTAGCCATGTGCACACACTGTCTCAGTTCCCCATCGGAGTGAGAGCAAAGATTTAGAGAACTAAGATCCCTGTAAGCTCTAAAATTCCAGGGGTGTGTGTATATATACAAATTCTTCAAAACCTATTCTGTCCTAAATCAGCAGAAAAAAAAGGCATGTTATACTGAGCATTTTCACAGTATTCCCCACTGGGTTCTGGTCCTACCCTATTACATGTGAAAAGGCTGTTTGAAGAAAAGTGAGGAACAGAAAACTCTGGTGGAAAAAACCTGAAAATCGATGGTTTTAGCAAAATTAAATGGCTTTTTTTCCCACAGGACCTAACAGATTCTGTACTATAAATCTTCAAGGCTGAGATATTGCATTCTTAAAATTTGTTTAACAAATTCCTCTAATAATGCCAATAAATATGATGTGAACTAGCTTTCTATAGAAGCTGTCAAGAAATGTTTGATTCAACTACTAGTTGTACCACTTAAATGCTGTGTACCCTTGAACAAACTACTTCTCTGTGTGTCAGTTCCCAATAATGTAAGATAGGGATAGTTAACAATAATAACTCTACCCCCACAATATACTGGTGTCTACAATCTATTGAAAGCATTAGAATGGTAAGATGAACTGATGGCTAAATATAAATAGCTATATAGTAAAACAAATATAGCAAATATAGAATCTAAACAGTAAGTATAAGAGTGTTCAACATACAAATCATTCAAAATGTCTGTAAATCAACAGAAAGCCTCAAGAAGTTGTAATGAAGATTGAAAGAGTCAAATTTTATACGGTAAATTTATACAGCAATTGGTGTAAGCAAGTTAAGTGTTTAAAAATAAATTAAAAGTTTGAGACCATAATTATAAGAAAATTAGGCTCAAATAAGAAATCTTAGAGTTACAAGTTTGAAGCAGTATTTTGTTGAACATTTTAAATTAAATTTTTAATTATTTCAATCTAAAAAATTTTAAGGGACCAGTAAGTCTTCAGCAGGTAATGGGCTCAACCAGTTCACCATGACTAAGGTTTTTGTTTGGGGTATGTGGTGATTTGAATTAATATGGCCCCCATAGAGTCATATATTTGCATGCTCAGTCCCCCAGTTGATGAACTATTTGGAAAAGATTATAAGGTGCAGACTTATGAAGGAAATTTGGAGTTGGGGGTAGGCTCTAAGATTTTAAGTCCACACCAGGCCTAATGCCGCTCTGCCTGCTGCCTGTGGGATCAGGACATAAAGCTCTCAGCTACTGTTCCAACACCATGCCTACCTGCTTCCTGCTATGATGATAACGGACTAATCCTCTAAAACTATAAGTAAGGCCCTATTTAACTACGTTCTTTCAGAAGAGTTAGTTGCCTTGGTCATGGTGTCTCTTCACAACAATAGAACACTGACTAAGACAAGGAACAGGACTAACAAAAGCAAGCAATAAATACTGAATTACATAGATTGTGAAACAAATACATACTCAAATATGTGAGTCTAAATAGTTCTCATTTCTGAGCTACTGTTTTGTCAGTACAATTAAAGCCTTTGAACATGAAGATCTAAAAATAAACTATTTTTCTTAATGTTAGCCTAAGGAACAAGAGCTCAAACTTCCAAATAAAAAATATTAACATTATTAGACTAAGACTTAAAATATTTACAGATTTTATTTTACCTTAAAGGTGAAATAAACATTACCAACTATATTACTGTCTTCTACATTTATGAGACAGTCACAAGACTAATAAAGTCCAAATCACAATGCTCAGAAGATACGAGCCTCAGGCTTGGGACCAAGGTACTAGAGCCAGTACTGCTGAAGCAGTTAGAACTGCCCATTGTCTTTTTTCACAATATACCACAAAGGAGGTGGTACTTTATTGTGGTTGTGAGAGACAGCAGCCTTTGTTCCTTCTCCAATTCCAATTATGCCTCCACTAGACTCCCTTTCTAGTTCTTCCCACAGGTAAGAAGGCTTAGAAACCCATGCATGAACCCAAATTTCTGAAAGAAAACTCAAATTACATTTTTTTCAAAACATGAATGGGTAGGGGGCACATTAGTAGAAGCTGGTAGAGTTACTACATTCAAATGATCAACTCCTACATAAGACGTTCTTTTAAAAAATACATTTATTAGTTATTTATTGTAATATGTGTGTGTTCTGATGCATATGTGACAATCAGAGTACATTTTCTGGCAGTCAGTGTAGGGTAAAAGGGCCAGCCAAGAAACACCCTAGCCCTGAAACACGAACCACTGATATAAACTTTAGCCCTAAACCCAGAACAAAAGAAACACACCTTGACCCTGAGACCAGAGCCAAAGAAACACACATTGGCCCTAGAAATGGAGCCATTGAAAGAAATATGTCCTGGTCCTGAAACTAGAGCCAAAAAGTTAAAAAGTGCCAATGAAAGAAATACATGTTTGACTCTAAAACCAGAGCCAACTCTGCCCCTGAACAACTAAACCAACCAATCCCTGAGCAGGAAAACTAACCAATCCCTGTGCAGAAAATTTTCTCCCAGGGAAAACTCTGTCCCTAAGAAGTCCTATATAAGCCCCATTGGCCTGTTCAGTTATCGGCTGTCCTTTCCCACCCTGGCAGAGGCAGCCACTCTCCTGGACTCCTCCTTCCCAAATAAATCTCTTTCTTAAAAGTGTTTTGGGTGACGATCTTTTGCTGGCCTGGAGCAGAATCTTTGCTGAAAGGTTCCTTTTGTGTGTGTGGGGGGGGGGGAGTGAGCATAAAAAATAACAACTTGAGCAGAACTTTGCTGAGAGGTTCCCTCAAGGGTGCTGAGCAGAAAACGTAAGAACTCTTCACCTAGAGCCAGAAGAGATTGCTATATTTCTGCAGGGGGTTAACTTTTAAGAGAATGAATCAGAAGTGACATCTTGGGCTGAAGCTTAGGAGAAATGGATATTTCTACTGTTTGCCCCCTTTAAGGGGGGTTGGCAGAGTAGAGCTCAGCTGTTAAGAGCTCTCTCTCAGAGAGGAGCAGGACTGCCATATCCTGTGGGAGACCATCCCCGACTGCACCCTAGCTGCAGGTATAGCCTGGCTTCCCAACAAGTCAGGATACCTTTCCCTTCAGAGCTATAACACTCACAGTCAGGTCGCTCCTATCATGTGGGTCCCAGCAACCAAACTCAGATTGTCAGTCTCTGCAGAAAGTACCTTTACTTCTTGATCTAGCTCATCTGCGCTTTTGAATTTTGGTCTGACTTCTTAGGAAAAACAGAATATTCTCTTGCTCTTCTCCTTCAATGTATACAATACAAAGTAGATATGGCTATCTTGATGCTGTATTTTGATCATTTTGTTTGTCTGACAACAGAGGGTAACAGGATGAATATATTCACAATACACTACATACATCTATAAAATGGTCAAAAATTAAATAAAAAGTAATTTTTAAAAAGAGACAGGAAAGAAACTGTTTCCTTTCTTTCTCTGCTATCTGCCATATGGGAGAGCACTCATTAGGGACTGAAGCTGATGATGTCTCATTCTGGGCATTTCAGCCTCCAGAACAGAGTCATGACTGTTTAATGAGTTTTCTTTCTTGGAGAGTAGTTTTTGGTTATAGATAAAGTCTCACTCCATAGCAGAGGCTGGCTGGAAACTATGTAATTCAGGCTAGCTTCAAATTTGCAGCAATTCTGCTTGGGCCTCTCAGGTTCTGAGTCTAAGTGTGAGCCACCACTCTCAACTTGTATGTTGGTTTCACCATGCAGCTGATGATGGTATTTTTAATACAGGAGTCAGAATAAGACAACTGGAGCCCACTAACTAATCTGCTCTCCCTTCTAAATTCTAAGTCACATGCCTAAACACAATGGTTCTGAGATTATGATTAGATGGAGTTGGTCGGGAAGAAGAAAGCCTCATTTGGGCTGTAAGCCTAAATTTCCTACGGAGATTATATAATAGCTCTGTACTGACATGCTGGAAGTACACATAGCTATTACTAAGGTGGCACTCTGATTCCCAGGAGTTAACTGCTGTTCTGCGCAGACAAGTCCTTTGTGGCTCCTGAAAGTTAAAAGAGCAGGCTGGAAGATCATAGTTTGGGC
Organism: Arvicola amphibius; assembly: GCF_903992535.2. Taxonomy (NCBI): domain Eukaryota; kingdom Metazoa; phylum Chordata; class Mammalia; order Rodentia; family Cricetidae; genus Arvicola; species Arvicola amphibius. The sequence continues at coordinate 79,955,788 of NC_052053.1, read as the reverse complement.
ATTTATGCTTCTAACAGCAAAATAATACCAAACCACATGAGCCTAAACCCTGAAAGAATTAACTCCTTCCCCCACAAAAACCACCTTATGAGAACTCTTCACAAATTAAAACAAAACAGCAATCTGAGCTGTTCAGATGTTCAAAGCTGGCATCTATCCTGGTGCCCACATGAGGCGAGTAGTTAAATGCTAATAATTCTGGATTAAAATAATATTTCATATCTTTCTAAGGTGTCCTATAAGCCTTAGTCTGTATTGTTAATTAACTAAATCAGAGGCAGAAGAATCTATGGGAATTCAAAACCAGCCTGGTTCAAAAAATAAATTCCAGTCCAGCTGGAGGTACTCAATGAGACCCTGTCTAAAAATAAATAGATAAATAAAAAATTTTTGTTGAAAATTCCTACAATATAGCCTGATCACAGTTTCCCCTCTTCCAGCTTCCAGATTTCGCCCCATCAATGTCTGGCTTGAAACTGTGTTGGTCCTGTGCATGCTGCACAGTCTCTGTGAGTTGCTATGTGTGTCAGTCTTACTGGCTCCATTTCCTTGGTGTCTTCCATCCCCTCTGGTTCTTACAATCTTTCTGCCTCCTCTTCCACATAGTTCCCTGCCAATTACAGATTCTTTCTGCAGCAATACATTGCTAAACTTAATCTAAATTATTATTTAGTAAAAGGCAAGTGTAGACAATTTTAATGCTTGCACAAAACAAGTCTAACCAAATTCTTTTCTCAATATGATATGCTGAAAGCTCCTTCACTTCTTGATTAATGTCATCTTTAATGCATGCTCTTTGGTTCAATGATCACTTCTGACAGTGAATATATCTATCTCTTTGTAAGTACATTAAATGTTTTTAATGTTAAAACTCAAATGAATACTAAAATGATCCACTTTTAAAAGTTTGATTTATTAACAATTCTTAAAGAAAAAACTTACATTACATAATAGATTTACAAGAATTAGTTCCTGTCAAGTGGTGGTTCGAAGCCAGCCTCGTCTACAAAGCAAGTTCCAGGACAGGTGCCAAAGCTACAGTACTGAAAACAGCCTGGTACTAGCATAAGGACAGACAGGAGGACCAATGGAACTGAATTGAAGACCCAGATATTAATCCACACACCTTCAAACACCTGATTTTTGACAAAGAAGCAAAAAAAAATGTCAAATGAAAAAAAGAAAGCATATTCAACAAATGGTGCTGGCATAACTAGATATCAACATGGAGAAGAATGAAAATAGATCCATATCTATCACCATGCACAAAACCCAAGTCCAAATGGATCAAAGACCTCAACATAAAGCCAGTCACACTGAACCTTATAGAAGAGAAAGTGGGAAGTACACTTGAACGCATTGGCACAAGAGATTACTTCCTGAATATAACCCCAGCAGCACAGACACTGAGAGAAACAAATAATAAATGAGACCTCCTGAAACTGAGAAGCTTCTGTAAAGCAAAGAACACAGTCAACAAGACAAATGACAGCCTACAGACTGGGAAAAGATCTTCACTAACCCTACATCAGACAGAGGACTGATCTCTAAAATACACAAAGAACTCAAGAAATTGGTCATAAAAGCACAAATAATCCAACAAAAAAAAATAGAGTACAGACCTAAACAGAGAACTCTCAACAGAGGAATCTAAAATGGCTGAAATACACTTAAGGAAATATTCAACATCTTTAGTCGTCAGAGAAATGCAAATCAAAACGATTCAGATTCCATCTTATACCTGTAAGTATGGCCAAGATCAAAAACACTGCTGACAACTTATGCTGGAGAGGTTGTGGGATAAAGGGAACACTTCTGCATTGCTGGTGGGAATACAAGCTGGTACAAGCCCTTTGGATGTCAGTGTGGCAATTTCTCAGAAAATTAGAAAACAACCTTCCTCAAGACCCAGCAATACCATTTTTGGGTATATATCCAAAGGATGCTCAATCGTGCCACAAGGACATGTTCTCAACTATGTTCATAGCAGCATTGTTTGTCATAGCCAGAACCTGGAAACAAACTAAATGCCCCTCAACTGAAGAATGGATAAGGAAAATGTGGTACATTTAGACAACAGAGTACTACACAGCAGAAAAAAATAACGACATCTGAATTTTTGCAGGAAAATGAATGGAGCTAGAAAACATCATTTTGAGTGAGGTAACCCAGACACAGAAAGAGAAGTATCACATGCACTCACTCTTAAGTGGTTTTTAAACATAAAGCAAAGAAAACCAGCCCACAAATCACAATCTCAGAGAACTTAGACAACAATGAGGACCCTAAGAGAGACATACATAGATCTAATCTACATGGGAAGTAGAAAAAGACAAGATCTCCTGAGTAAATTGGGAGCATGGGGACCTTGGGGGAGGGGGAGAGACAGGGAGGGCAGCAGAGAAAAATGTAGAGCTCAATAAAAATCAATGATGGCTCCTTGGCCTTGAGAGGGAGGGAGGGGAGGTATGGGTGGAGGGAAGGAGAGGGAAGGGGGAGAAGGAAGGGAGGGAAGGGGGAGGAGGAGCGGAGGGAGGGGGAGGAGGAGGGAAGGAGATGGAAATTTTTAAATATAAAAAAAAAATAAACCATGAGAAAAAAAATAATTTAAAAATAATAAAGTCCTTTTAAAAATAATTAAAGTAAAATAAAAGAAAACATTAATAAACTACATAAGGATGAAAAATACATAGAATATGGATTCTGTATGTCATTGTGTTGTCCTTAGCTTTTCTGATTGCTAATAAGGAAATAACAGCTGCTAAGACACATCAGAGTGTGAAAACTACTGAATTAAACCAACATATATTATTTAAAAAAAAAAACAAAAAAAAACAAAAACAGACATCTATAGAACATTCCACCCAAATAGGAAAGAATATACCTTCTTCTCTGCGGCTCACGGAACCTTTTCGAAAATTGACCATATACTTGGTAACAAAGCAAACTTCCACAGTTACAAAAAAATATTAGTAACCACCTGTGTCTTATCGGATCACCATGGATTAAAATTAGAATTCAACAACAATGCTACCCCCAGAAAGCCCACAAACTCATGGAAACTGAACAGTCAACTACTGACCCACACCTGGGTCAAGGAAGAAATAAAGAATGAAATTAAAGTCTTTCTTGAATTTAATGAAAACAAAGACACAACATACTCAAACCTATGGGACACAATGAAAGCAGTGCTAAGAGGAAAGTTCATAGCACTAAGTGCCCACTTAAAGAAAACGGAGAAAGCGCTCATTGGTGACTTAACAGCACACCTGAAAGCTCTGGAAAAAAAAGAAGCAGACTCACCTAGGAGAAGTAGAAGACTGGAAATAATCAAATTGAGGGCAGAAATCAACAAAATAGAAACACAGAAAACAATCCAAAGAATCAATGAAACAAGAAGCTGGTTCTTGGAGAAAAATCAACAAGATTGACAAACCCTTAGCCAAACTAATCAAATGGCAGAGGGAGAACACGCAAATTAATAAGATCAGAAATGAAAAGGGGGACATAACCACAGACACAGAGGAAATTCAGAAAATCATTAGATCTTACTACAAAAGCCTGTATGCCAAAAAATTGAAAAATGTAAAAGAAATGGACAGTTTTTTAGATAAATACCATATACCAAAGTTAAACCAGGACCAGGTAAATGCTCTAAATCATCCTGTTAGTCGCGAAGAATTAGAAACTGTTATCAGAAACCTCCCTACCAAAAAGAGCCCAGGACCCAGATGGTTTCAATGCGGAATTCTACCAGAACTTCCAAGAAGACCTAATACCTATACTCCTTAAGGTATTTCATAATATAGAAACACAAGAGTCACTGCCAAATTCCTTCTATGAAGCTACAGTTACCCTGATACCTAAACCACACAAAGACTCAACCAAGAAAGAGAATTACAGGCCAATCTCACTCATGAACATTGACGCAAAAATTCTCAATAAAATACTGGCAAACCGAATCCAAGAACACATTAGAAAAATTATCCATTACGATCAAGTAGGCTTCATCCCAGAGATGCAGGGCTTGTTCAACATACGAAAATCTATCAATGTAATCCATCATATAAATAAACTGAAAGAAAAAAACCATATGGTCATCTCATTAGATGCTGAAAAAGCATTTGACAAAATTCAGCACCCTTTTATGATAAAGGTCTTGGAGAGATTAGGGATACAAGGGTCATTCCTAAATATAATAAAAGCTATTTACAGCAAGCCGACAGCTAACATCAAATTAAACGGAGAGAAACTCAAGGCTATCCCACTAAATTCAGGAACACGACAAGGCTGTCCACTCTCTCCTTATCTCTTCAATATAGTGCTTGAAGTTCTAGCAATAGCAATAAGACAACATAAGGGAATCAAGGGGATTCAATTTGGAAAGGAAGAAGTTAAACTTTCATTATTTGCAAAAAAAAAAAAAAAGAAAAAAGAAAAAAGGAAAAAGATAGAGAAACCTTTTCTTGAAAAGCAAAAAAAAAGTTCCTGAGAAGGGCATAGTATGGGTCTATAGTCCCAAGCACTAGGAAGGTGAGACAGGAGAATTGCAACTTTGAAACTGGTTGGCCTACAAACTGAAATCCTGTCTCCAAGGCAGAGAAGGGGGGAAAGAGAAAAAAATTAGTTTGTTACATCTTAACTGAATCTCTTAGCCCAGTCTATATTTAATATATTCTAATACAGACACATGCAGTTTGGGAAATATGACTGGCCTGTCTTTTTGATCTTTATTGTGGTAAAATTCATGCAAACAAAAATTAACTTAGTCATTTTAAGTGTACTGTTATTAAATGCATTATGTTGTTGTACAGTCGTCACCACCTGTGTAACTTCCAACTCGTGAAACTGAAATCCCTATGATCAATAAGTAACTACTCCTCAAACCCTCTTGCTCCTAACAATCAATTTTGGCTACTCCAGGTGTCTTTATTCAAGTGGGATCACTCCTTACTGTGGCTACCTCATTTCAGTAAGCATAAAATCCTTAAATTTCATCCATGTTGAAGCATATGGCATGTCTCAAATTTTTCTTCTTTTTAAAAACTGAATAGCATGTCCCTATATGTATATACTACATTTCCTTATACATTCATCTGTCAATGAATGTGTGGGGTATTTTCACATTTTTAACTATGTACATAGAGAATGCTTTCAATTCTTACATGGACTAACATCTTAGAAGAAGTGAAAATGCTACTGGTAATTCTATTTTTAATTTTTTGAGGAATTTTCACATTATTTTTTCATTGAAACTGCTATGTACCTTTAAATTCCTACGAACTGTACAAGGCCAGCTCCCTATGAATAACCATCACTTGTCATATCCTTTTTTATAATAGCCATCTTGATAGTTACAAGATCAGAATTATGTAATTTAAAAAAAACATTAATTCTTAAAAATTTTCTACCTAAGTGACCCCAAAAATTCTACCAGGGAACTCCTACAGCTGATAAGCGCCTTCAGTAATGTGGCAGGATACAAGATTAACTCAATAAAATGAAACAAAACCCAAAAAAAACCCAAAAAACAAAAACAAAGTCAAGACCTTTTTATATACAAATGATAAACGAGCTGATAAAAAAATAAAAGTAACATCACCTTTTACAATAGCCACAAAAAATTATAAAATATCTTGGGGTAACTCTAACCAAACAAGTAAAAAAGACCGGTATGACAAGAACTTTAAGTCTTCGAAGAAACTGAAAAAGAAATCAAAAAATAGATCTTCCACGCTCTTAGATAGGTAGGATCAACACAGTAAAGATGGCAATCTCACCAAAAGCAATCAACAGATTCAATACAATTCCCATCAAAATCCCAACACAATTCTTCACAAACCTCAAAAGAACAATACTCAACTTCATATGAAAAAACAAAAAACCTAGGATAGCTAAAACAATCCTGTACAATAAAGAAACTTCTGGAGGCATCACCATCCCTGACCTCAAGCTCTACTACAATTATCATAATAAAAACAGTTTGATATTGGCATAAAAACAGATGCATGAATCAACAGAATCGAACTAAAGACCTTGATATTAATCCACACACCTGTGAACACCTGATTTTTTACTTAGAAGCCAAAATTGTAGAATGGAAAAAAGAAAGCATCTTCAACAAATGGTGCTGGCATAACTGGATGTTGACATGGAGCAGAATGCAAATAGATCCATATCTATCGCCATGCACAAAACTCAAGTCCAAATGGATCAAAGACCTCAACATAAATGCAACCACACTGAACCTGACATAAGAGAAAGTAGGAAGTAGCATTTAACACATGGGCACAGGAGACCACTTCCTAAATATATTATCAGTAGCACAGATACTGAGAACAACAATCAATAAATGGGACCTCCTGAAACTGAGAAGGTTCTCTGTAAAGCAAAGAACACAATCACTAAGACAACAGCAGCCAACGGAATGGGAAAAGATCTTCACCAACCCCATATCTGACAGACGGCTGATTTCCAAAATACATAAAGAACTCAAAATATCAAATAATCCAACTTAAAAATGGGGTATAGATCTAAACAGAATTCTCAACAGAGGAATCTCAAATGGTTGATAGACATTTACTCAGCAGTATAAAAAAAATGACATCTTGAAATTTTCGGGCAAAAGGACAGAACTAGAATAAAACATCCTGAGTAAGGTAACCCAGACTCAGAAAGAAAAGCACAGTATGTACTCACTCATAAGTGGAGATAGTAGACACATATTAGTGGCAAAGGTAAAAACAGGCTACAAACCACAACCCCAGACAAAGGACCTACATCCAGTAACTGATGGAAGCAGATGCAGTGATCTACGGCAAAGCACTGGGCTGAGCTCCTGTAGTCTAGTTGAACAGAGGGAAGAGGGATCATATGAGCAAGGGGCAGGGGATCAAGATCATGACTGGGAAAACCACAGAGACAACTGAGCCCCAAACTATTGGGAGCTCACAGACTCTGGACTGACAGCTGGGGAAACTGTATGGAACCAAACTAGGCCCTCTGAATATGGGTGACAGTTAAGTGGTTTGATCTGTTGGGGGAGGGTGTCCCTAACAGTGGGACCAGGACTTATCCTGGGTGTGAGGACTGGCTTTTTGCAGCCCATTCCCTATGGTGGGATACCTTGCTCAGCCTTGTTATATGGGGGAGGGTCTTGGTCCTACCTCAACTTGGTATACCAGACTTTGTTGACTCCCCAAGGGAGGTCTTACCTCCTCTGAGGAGTGGATAGGGGGTGGGATGGGGAAAACTGGAGGTGGGAGACTGGGAGGGAGGGAGAAATGGGGATGGTATGTAAAATGATAAATAAATAAAAATAAAATAATTCAATTCTTTAAAAAAATTCTCCCCGTATTTAAAAAAATTTTATTGCAAAAATTATCCAAGGTCACTGTTTAACAAAAAAAGATATTAGGTAGATCTAAAATAGACCTTAAAGTTTAAGAGATGGCTCAGCAGTTAAGAGCATGTAAATAACTAAAGAAGACCAGAGTTTGGTTCTCAGTACCTACACCCAGTGGTTGGGAGCTCATAATCACCCATTAACTCCAGTTTCAGGAGATCTGACACCCTTCTCTGATCTCCTCAGGCAGTGACACCCATATGGCACACAAACACCAATACATAAAAATAAATCTAAAAGTTAAAAAAATTAAGTAGATCTTTAAAATATGTCCTAACACTATACCCCCAAATAACTAACATTGATTTTTACATATTCTTCAAAGCATATTTCAGCCACAAATCTATGACTGATGAATAGTTTATTAATCTAACTTTCTAGGCAATTCAATTATCAAACATAATTTATAATACATATCACCTATTATCTCTTTAAGTCGTAAATGTTTAACTCAAACTTCCCATTCTTGGGGAAAAAAACAATCAGTAAAAACACATTTTTTTATTTTATTGTCATAATTTCTGTTAAGCACATGTAGTCAAATATGCTAAAATCACTTGATTACATCCATTTGATTACATTCATTTATATTAAAGCTAAGAGGTTTAATTTTTTTCAAGAGGTTTAATTTTTAATGTGCTTTTGCAAATTCAAATTTCTACAGAAATTTTACTTCTACAGAGTTACTTGCTCAGCCATTTTTCCTCTACTGGCTTCTGATATGGGCTGAATATTTGTGTCCCTTTGAAAAAATTAATGTGGAAATCTAATCCCAAATGTGATGATACTAGGTGATGGTCCCATTGTGAAGTGATTAGAACTCTACCCTCATGAGTAAGATAATTATTCTTGTACAAGCTTGAAAGAACCTATATGAGGACCCAGCAGGAGGGGCTACCTATGACATAGAGCTCTACTAGACACCTATTCTGCCAGTGTTCTGATCTTGAACTTCTTGAACTATGAGAAACAAATTTATATTTCTTATAATATCTAATCAAGCTATTTGTTATAGCCCAAACACACTAATGTGGTCCCCCAGCAAAATACAAGAACTGTAAGATTAGTTTTCAAATGGCAGAACAAGGAATAAAAAGAGGAAGTTCTAGAGTTTCAAAACTGATTCTAAAATGACAGCAGAACATCCCAAAGGGTTGCTGTATTTTTTCTAGATGAGGAACTGAAGTTCTATTCAGACATGTGAACAAAGTTGTAAAGAAAGGGCTGTGGCTAAAACTTAAATAAGAAAAACCTTTAAGAGACCCCCCCACACACACACACAACATGATCATTACTTGGAGCCATGAGGCAAGCAGAAAGAGACAAAAACAAATAAAAGTCAGTTACAAAACTAGCCACCACCTAAGCAAATGCAGAGAACATCAATAAGAGAGAAGTACTGACGAAGTCAAAGGCAGCAGGATGGTACAGATGAGTGTAGACTGAGTCATCCTAACTCAGGGTGACTATTATTTTTTGGAGATTTTTTTATTTATTCAATTTTTTTTTTCATTTTACACACCAACCACAGTTCACCCTCATCCACTCCTCGGAGAGGATAAGGCCTCCCATGGGGAGTCAACAAAGTCTGGCAGATTAAGTTGAGGCAGGACCAAGCCCAACCTCCCCTGTATCTAGGCTGAGGAAGGTATTCCTCCATAAGAAATGGACTCCAAAAGGCCAGTTCCTGCACTGGGGATAAATCTTGGTCCTACTGCTATTGGACCCACAGACTGCCAAGCCACAGAACTGTTACCCACATTCAGAGGGCCTAATTTGGTCCTATTTTGGGTTTTGTTTTTTTCTGGGATTCTTATAGAAGGATGCTTGAACAGTGCCTAGACAGGGGTCCTGAACTATCTACAAATGAAGAAATCCACTGGGTAGAAGAGAGCCAGTGAGTTGTGCATGCATGCACTTCTTTCTGCTCTACATTGGATGTGATAGGATTAGCTGTTTGACATTCCTAACTTGACTTCCCCACAATGATAGACTGTAATTCTGAACTGTACATGGAAATAAACTCCTTTCTTCCTTAAGTGGCTTTCTGTAAACACAATAAAAATGAAAGTAGAATATAGTAAGAACAAATGCAGCCTCTTCCATGATACAAGCAGTTCAATGTTGTCAAACTGCCACTAGATAGTTCCTTATCACTCTGAGCAATGTTGCTATATTAGGTTTCAGTGTTAGTCTCTGCTGTAAGCAGATTGCATACTTGGCATCAGCTGTAGCCAGACTGGCCTCCATGAGTAAAAATCCACGTTACTGAGCCCATATATGATCTCCATCCTTTTTTGCCACAGTCATTTTGTTCATTAGCCCGTGAGCCATTACAGAGAGACAAGACAGAGAGCTAACTAGTATCTACAGAATACATTATTGCACTCCTGATTATTATATCCTTTCCTGTTGCAATCAAATTTTTGGTGGGCACTGATACATGACGCAAATATCATCATGATTTTCTCACTTCATGAGTTCTAACCACAAACCTCTTCAGTGGGCTTTCCTAGTCTCCACTTTCTAATGGTATTCCATCTAACCTGATTAACTAGCCAAACTAATGGCTATATAATACACAAGTTAGTGAAGAATCACCCATCTATACACAGAGTTTCTGTGCTGCCCAGTCCCACAGCCATTCAGTCCCAAATAAACATACAGAGGTTTATATTAATTATAAACTGCTTGACCTATTGCTCAGACTTCTTACTAACTAGCTCTTACAACATAAATTCACCCATAATCCTTGTCTATTTTTAGCCATGTGTCTTGGTATCTTTGTTTCCTCCGCATCTGGCTGGTGACTGACTCTCTGCCTTTCCTCTTCCCAGAATTCTCTTAGCCTTGTTGCCCAAGCCTGTACTTCCTATCTGGCCAATCAGCATTTTATTAAACCAATATGAGTGATAAATCTTTGCAGTGTACAAGAGCATTATCCCACAGCACCCTCTGATCATTACTTCTTTCAAGCAAATAAACATCCATATACACTGCGCAGGAGTCTCCCACTTACAAGAGTTCCCTTCTCTACTGCTCCCAAGCAATGACTAGGAAAGAAGTGGTAAACCTGCAAATGCCCACTTTGATGTGGTACCTGTGTATCATGCAGAAACATTATGAGCCATGCCAAAGTTTTCTATTCCTCTGCCAACTAACCATAAAGGACTCTCCATATACAGACAGGGAGCAGGCAGCAGTGTAGCAGGAATGAGAAACATGGGTGTTTAGACCACTTCAAGTAACTTTACCTTTAGAACCTGTTTGGCTCAATATACCACTTCCATTTCATGACAGAATGCAGCTTTCCTTTTCTGAAGGGAAATTTGCTTTATTTGAAGCCTACCAATTTAAGTATTACTCTCATCTAACAAATCTCAAAGAAAGACCCAGAGTAGTGCTTTACCACTATCTGGGTACCCTAGATCAAAAAAAGTAACATAATATTAAATGTAAATGCCCGTATATGTATGAATAAGAAAAAGACAAACCAGATACAATGTTAAAAACTGGGGAAACAGTTGGACATAGTTGTGCATGCTTGTAATTCCAGCACTTGGAAGACATAAGCAAGAGAGCTCAGAGCTCAAGGCCAAAGTCAGCTATAAAAACAGTATGGACTATTTGAGACATAGTCTCAAAATACCAACAAACAAATAAATAAGGGTAAATAAATACATGATAAATTAATCAAAGTTTATAAATGTGCAAGTTTTCTAGTTCCTTCTGCATCTTTGGAATTTAGTTCTTTTAAGATCACTTTTTTCATTGACCAGTGTATACTATACCTGTATTTAGAAATACAAAAACCTATAACATTCTGCAGGGCAGCATTGTGCTAACACCTTGTAAGAAAATTACAAGCACTGCTTAAGTGGTTTTAAGAGTTCATACTAAGTCTGAAATAAGAAAAGTGGAGGTGCCTATGCCTATAGCTCTTTACCAATTCTAAATTCCTCCCTTGCACTGCTTGACTTTTTTCTTTGAAGTTAGAACGTGGACTTGGTTGACAGTAAGACTGAGGTTAAAGGAGAGTACATATTATACATCTAGCTTCTTTGGTCCCTGGTTTTCACAGCATTAGATTATATAATCTGCTGTGAGTTAACATTAACATTTTAAAGTAGGATTATTGTTAATAAATGAGCTGTCAGTAGCCCTTTCAAAGTTTTAGAGCTCTAAGCACAAATTATTCCAAATTAGCATGTGATTCAAGGTTGCTACATTTAGTGCCAATAGAAATCAAACTGGCACTATTACCAGCATGTGGTCTGAAAAATAGCAAAAGGGAAGGGTGTTGATAAAGTATTTTCTCACAATAGAACTGAGTGCAGAGGTGACAACAAAATTGGAATGGAAACATGATGTTATAACTCAGAAGAAACAATGGGCTGCTACACTTTCATATATCAAAATAAAATCTGATCCTTGGGAACATTACTTGGGACTGTTCAAAACTAACATCTTGCATGAAAGAATTCAAAATTTATCAAAAAATAAAAATAATTTTGGTAGTACTTCAGAAACTGGAATATATGCCTTATTTTAATGAATTTATCATTTGTAAAAAAGCTAAATTTTACTTGCCAAAATACTGAAGTCTAACTTTTAATGTAAATGAAATTGTGAATTTAAGAAGAAATGCTGTGCTGAGTGTAAATAGGGCAGATCTGTTCTATATTTATTCTAGATTAAGATTTGAGGCATGACTGTCTATAATCCTCATATCAAATGGTTAATAATTTATGAACTAACAAAAGGAGACGGCAGTTTTAAAAATAAGGTTCTACAAAATATCTACACCTCCTTTTGATTTGCTGTATTGCTCCCTAAATTATCTTTATAAAAATAATTTTGTAAGTATTAAAGTTCAGCCACATTACATGGCCAGGAAATTCAGTAACTAAACGTACAGTTCTCTAAAAGTTGTGTCTTAAAATAGGTAAAGCATATCAGATAATTCCATCACAGTAAAAGATTGTTGCTGATGGTCCATCTTCATTTTTAAATACTATATACATTTCATATCTTTCTAAGTTCATCAAGTTTATGTTCACTGAATCTAAACATAGGCATTATTGCTAATAAGTGATATGCTATTAAGTCACACTAGTAAAGCAAAGCCATGAAAAACTACAACATGAAAATATTTTAATAAGTGAAATATTTTTTAATCCCAAGTAATTTTTACAGGATCTCAAGGGTTATCACTGACACCCTTAATGAACTGAATTTAGTGCAGCTAGTCAGTAACGTTAGTAATTCCCAATGTTTTCTTGTGTGCAGAATTGGTAAATAACACAGTTAAGGAATTTACTTTTCTTCTCTTTCCCTTCTTTCAGAAGCTTGATGTAGCCTGGTCATTTAAGCACTGGTTATTGTACTATCAGTACACAGTATGCTGTCTTATTCTTTCCAGCTGATCTCCACACTGCAGCTGTTTTCTAAGGTACAACAATCTTATTCTTCTACTTAAAGCCTTCCAGACTCTCACACATTCTCTCCCAAGCTGGTTCCTTCCTGGTGTTGTCCTGTGCTTGCTTGCCCCTTGCTCCCCATTACCCAAGTCTGCATTTAGCATACATTCTCAGTCTTTCCATTTTCTCTGTTGTCCTGGTGATTTACTGTGTCTCTCCTGACTTTTGGGTTTTTTCCTACCCTGATGCCCACACTCCCAACCCCCTGTTCCTCACCTGTCTGACATCACCAAACCTCCAAGTACTTTCCTGTACTCATGAGTACTCTATTTACTTGAGACTTTCCTAATGTTTGCACTTCAGACCTGATCACTTGCCCACGTGTTTCCTCTGGACCCAGTGGTGCCTGGGTTCAGAGGGGATCTGTTCTGGTTCTGTATGCTTAGTACAACACCAGATACAAGTAAACATTCAAGATGTCTGCTCAACTAGTAGCCTGTGTAATTATATACAGATAATGACTACAGGAAACCCAAGACACAGGCAGGAAATGAAAACATCACAGCAGAAGACACTAGAATTCCTTATATAGAGGAAACTGCACTGGGAGTATTGCCTTAATGCCATGCTCCTTTCCAGTGGCAGGGACATTCGCTGGGGCTGAAATCTGAAGCAGCGAGGGAAAACAAAAACACAGATTTGCTGGGTTTAACTGACAGCAAAGTGGAGAGGAAAGGAGAAAAGTGAGAAAAAAGGAAAACAAAACAAACAGAAGAAAGGTGAGATTAACATCCCCTTCCCTCCAGCTAGATGACACAGACAGATGCAAATGCTGTTCCTTTCTTCTGCCTTTGCCAGAACAGCTGTTACTGCCTGCTGCCCCACACCTCTGCCTTTCCTCAGACATCTTCCCTGATTTCTGCTTTACCTGGAGTATGATTTTTTTTTCCTACTGCAAAGGTTAAACGGTCTGCGCAGTGCAGAAAAGAAATGGTGGGAAATGACTCCAAGAGTTCAGAGAAACTGAGGGAAACCCTGGCAGACATTGAAGGCCCTGTGCTTTCACAGTCTCCAGCACTAAGAAAATTGAGTCTACTTGTTCAGTATAAAGGGGGGAGGGGCTGGCAAGTCCCATCTAACTAGGGCACAACAGAAAAGACAAAATGAGCACACAAGTGTAAGAATAGCTGGCATGAGGAAGGTGGGGTTATTATCATAGTTTTTAGGTGGACACTATCCCTGTTATAATTCAGGATAAAAGGAAAGCTTTTATGAGGGCAATATCTACACTACGTTGGTGCTTCCTGAATTGTACCATGCTTATGTTCTTAATAAACCTGTCTAACGCTGAAAATATCAAGAGTCAAAAGATGCCCTGAACACATACTCTGCTTTACACCCTACCTTAACAACACAGCACATGGCAGAAAACCAAAGGATTCCCCTCATGGACACAGGGCTGAGTGGGATCCTGCTAGGAGTTAAGACTCTCAGCTGCTACCTAGCATTACAAGAGAGGATTGAATCACGTATCACTATCCAGGGAAGGCACTGAAATAAAAATTCAAAGTCTGAAGACAGTTGCCTTCACATCATCATAAACACGGTAAACTACTGAGCCATGAACCACCTATACACCCTCTACAGCACTCTCAAGTACCAAGGTACACAATTCATTTGTCATGTTCCTTCTGTCATATTTCACCTGGCACAGGTTTTCAAATTTTATTTCTTATGACTAACTTTTTAAAGAATAGTGACCTGGTTTGGGGCTTATCTGTAGCATGATTAATAAAAACCCAGACACAGATACTGGGGTTCAACTTGAAGGTCAGAAAAGCAAAACAGCCAGGCACTGGCTCTTACCTCTACCTCAGTCTGAAATGGCAATCCTGCCTCCAGGAATCTCAAAATGAGAAAGAATGAGACTGTGTGTGAGAGCTGTCTCCTCACATTTTATATTCCTCGCTAGTGCTGGGATTAGAGGCATGCACTACTATCTCCTGGTTTCTATGGCAAACTAGTGTGGCTACTGGGATTAAAGGTGTCACCACCATCTGGTCTTTAAGGCTAATCAGTGGGGTTTTACTCTCTGATCTTCAGGCAAACTCTATTAAAATACAAATGAAATATCACTACACTTGTCTAAAGTTTTCTGTCTGACATTTTCTCATGATTGGGGTTACAAGTGTCCGGTACTTAAGTAGCATGCTTCTCCTTGCATCACAGCCAGCAGCATATGATGTCAAGCTATCTGATACTAGAGCTGATCATCCAGGCCAGATGCTATAGGCTCTCCACTATGTTGGTATTTATTTTCCAGATTTAATAAGCAACCTGTGTGGAGACCTTTAAGACTATTAAAATACTCTGTTCATCACCAAAACTCACTGATCTAGATTTGGCATTCATTCATGATTCTCGCCCAGGCCAATCCTTAGCCTAATGAGTAGAAAGCAATGGCGCTCAAGTTCCCCTCCTTCCAAGTTAGCAGCCAATACTCTTCTGTGGAGAATTTTCCTACAATTTCCTCATATAGGAAACTACTTGGGTATGAAATTATCTGACATTAAACTTGTACAGTGTCTTACATCATCTCCAGTGAATAAATAAACAAATGGCCTACTTTCCAGAACAAAGAATGTGATGAGTACAAGAGTCATGATCTAACTGAATGATGAAACCTAGTATTATGCTGAAGCAACAGAATGTGAAGTATACCAATAATTCTCAAGTTTCCACGTTACAAAAGCCTAGCTTGTCATGGCATCACCAGCCCATCCTGCATCACACGAGCTGTCTTTCCACGAGTCATCAGTAACTACAGGACACAGGTGGGGGGATAAAGAAGAAAAGGCGTGTTTTATACTCTCCTTCCTACAACTTAGTCTTCTTCAATTACTGGGATTATTTCCTTTGATAATTTATTTTTTCTTCCTGCTGTATTTATGTTTTAATGTTTAAAAAACACTTTGATTTTATCCATTTCAATTGCTTTTTCTCTGAAAAAAACATTTCTTTAAATTTGTAAACATTTTTTATAAAAAATGTTTGTTTTTTTTCAATGTCTGTATTAAGAACTATATTGAAATCTATTATCTGTTCTTCCTTAGAAATCATATAAACATGGTCATCATTGTCTTTTCCTTTATCTTTTTCCAGAATTCAGCTTACTTTCTCTGTATTTTCTCTTTTTTGCAAATACATTTCTTTCTTACCTTGTTTGTTTTTTTTTTTCTAAAACATCACTTAATCCTTGCCTGAGGATATTTATTCAGTTTATTCAGAATGTCATGTTCCTGCTTTTTCTGCACACTGTAGAAACATGTTTTGATTTTATTTTCTGTTTTATTATTATAATAGCTATATATATATATATATATATATATATATATATATATATATATATATATTTTCTATTTCTAGTCACTCAGGGCCCAGGGTAGAAACATAAAAAAGGTTTCTACCAGTTCAGAGTTGTGAGATGGCTCAGTGAGTAACTTGCAACTAAGCTTGACAACATGAGTTTGATTCTCAGGACCTAAATGGCAAAAGGAAAGAACCAACTCTTGCAAGTTGTGCTCTGACTGCCATGTGTGTACTATAGGATGTAAGTACACGCGCGCGCGCACACACACACACACACACACACACGCACACACACATTGAAGAAAACATTCTTAAAGGTCTCTACCTTTATCAGTTAAGACACATTTACTTGGATTAAAAGATGAGGAAGAAAGACTGGTGTCTATCTTTTATTTCTACAAGATCTAATAATTTCATCTTTTCTTCTAGTCAAATCCCCAACATGTCCACCCACTGCTATTTATCTGGTTCTTAGCTGGAAACTGTATTTACTTGAGCTGCCACTGCTGCACTCCTTATTTTCACGCCCCTTTTCTCAGCTAATTTTGTAAGCCAAAAAGTTCCAAACTGGAGTTCAGGATCTTGGCACACACTGTTAACATTATCTAAGGTGGGGTTTTTTTGGTTATTTTTTGCCTAAATAGGGGGACCTCGATCTTCTTTTTCACAATGTTACTTATAATTCCCTTCTTCTACTTTACCCCCATAGGAATTTGGAATTCCTATGAAATTTATGCTATTTTCCTTTACCTAATTAGCCATAATCTGGTCTTAGCTCTCAACATGTAGATGAGTGCAAATAGATCCATATCTGTCCCCATGCACAAAATAAGTCCAAATGGACCAAAGACCTCAACATGACTCAGGCCACACTGAACCTCATTGAAGAGAAAGTGGGAAGTGGCTTTGAACTCGTGGGCACAGACACTTGAGAGCAACAACAAATAAATAGGACCTCCTAAAATTGAGAGGCTTCTGTAAGGCAAAAGACACAGTCACTAAACGGCAACCTACAGAATGGGAAAAGATCTTCACTAACCCCACATCTGACAGAGGGTTGATTTCCAAAATATATAAAGAACTCAAGAAACTAAACATCAAATTACCAAATAATCCAATTAAAAAACGGAATAAAGATCTAAACAGAGAATTCTCAACAGAAGAATTGCAAATGGCCAAAAGACACTTAAGGAATTGTTCAACATCCTTAGCCATCAGGGAAATGCAAATCAAAACAACCCTTAGATACCATCTTACACTAGTAAGAATGGCTATGATCAAAAACACTGATAACAGCTTATGCTAGAGAGGATGTGGAATAAGAGGAATACTCCTCCATTGCTGGTAGGAATGCAAACTTGTACAGGAAAATCAGAAATCAGTGTGGCTATTTCTCAGAAAATTGGGAATCAATCTACCTTAATACCCAGAAATACTACTCTTGGGCATATACCCAAAGGATGCCCAACCATACCACAAGGCCAATTGCTCAACTGTGTTCATAGCAGCATTATTTGTAATAGTCAGAACCTGAAAACAACATAGGTGTCCGTCAACTAAAGAATGGATAAAGAAAGTGTGGTACATTAACATGATGGAGTAATAATCAGTGAGGAGGGGAAAAAAATGACATCTTGATATTTGTGTGCCAATGGATGGAATTAGAAAAAGAATATCCTGAGTGAGGTAATCCAGACCCAGATAGAGAAACATGGTATGTACTCATTCCTAAGTGGATATTAGACATAAAGCAATGGATAACCAATCTATATTCCACGATCCCAGAGAAGCAAGGTAACAAAGAGAACCCTAAGAAAGACAAACATGGATCCGATCCCCTGGGAAGGGGAAACAGACAAGATCTCCAAAAAAAAAAAAAAAAACTGGGAGTGTGGGGTGGAAAGAAAAGGGAGAGTGAAAGGGGAGAGGAAAGGAGAAAAAGAGGGAATGAATGCTCAAGAAGGGTGAGGACAGAGAGGGAGAGAAAAGAAACTTGGCACTAGGGAAATTCCCAGGAATCCACAAGAATGGCCCCAGCTAAGACTCTAAGCAGCAGTGGAAAGGATGCCTAACCTGGCCTTCCCCTAAATCAGACTGATGACTACCTTAATTGTCATCATAGAACTTTCATCCAGAAATTGATGGAAGCAGATCTACAGAGAATCAAAATTGAGTGAAGGTATGCCAACCACTCAGAGACTATACCAATGGGCATATACCGTATAATGGCACCATAAACCTAAACACACAATAAGTAAAACCCTAAACATCCATCAACAGGATAACAAAAGTCACACTATAGTCATTCAGTAGAATGCTACTGAGCAGTGAAGTTAAATTAGTATTATAAGTATTATAAGTGCCCACACTGACAATATTCAAAATGTAGAAAGGGAAGACATATACAATATGCAAAATCAAAGATATGTATATATTTGGTAATGTGTGATTACATCGTTTTTAAAAAGAGAAAGATGTACCTGGATGGTGGTGGCACACACCTTTAATTTCTGCATTCATGGGGCAGAGGCAGGCGAATCTGAGGACAGCCTGGTCTATACAGTAAATTCCAGGACATCCAGAGAAACAAAGAGAAGCCCTGACTTAAAAAACTAAAAACAGGGTGTGGCTATCCTAATATCTAACAAAACTGATTTCAAACTAAAATCAATCAGAAGAGATGGAGAAGGACACTTTATACTAGTAACAGGAACAATTCATCAAGATAAAGTCTCAATCCTGAATATCTATGCCCCTAATACAAGAGCACCCACATATGTAAAAGAAATATTACTGAAACCTAAATCGCACATCAAACCCCAGACACTAATAGTAGATTTCAACACTCCTTTCTCACCAATGGACAGGTCAACCAGACAGAAACTTAACAGAGAAACAAGAGAACTAACAGATTTAATGAATCAAATGGACTGAACAAACATCTATAGAACATTCCACCCAAACAAAAAAGAATGTACCTTTTTCTCAGCACCTCATGGAACCCTCTCTAAAATTGATCATATACTATGTAACAAAGCAAACCTCCAGATACAAAAAATTGGAGTAACCCACTGTGTCTTATTGGAGTAAAGTTAGAATTCAACAATACTACTCCCAGAAGGCCTACAAATTTATGGAAACTGAACAGTCAACTACTGAACCACCCCTGGGACAAGGAAGAAATAAAGAAATTAAAATCTTCCTTGAATTCAATGAAAATGAAGGCACAACATATCCAAACCTATGGGTCACTATGAAAGCAGTGCTAAGAGGAAAGTTCCTAACACTAAGTGCCCACATAAAGAAAATGGAGAAAGCTCACATTAGTGACTTAACAGCACACCTGAAAGCTTTAGAAAAAAAGACTCATACTCACTCAGGAGTAGAAGAAGACAGGAAATAATCAAATTGGGGGCTGAAATCAACAAAATAGAAACAAAGAAAACAATACAAAAAAAATCAATGAAACAAAGAGCTGGTTCTTTGAGAAAATAAACAAGATTGACAAACCCTTATCCACACTAATCAAAAGGCAGAGAGAGAACATCCAAATTAACAAAATCAGAAATGAAAGGGGGACATATTAACGAACACTGAGGAAATTGAGTCATTAGGTCTTACTACAAAAACATGTACTCCACAAAATTGGAAAATGTAAAAGAAATGGACAATTTTTTATATAGATACCATATGCCAAAATTAAATCAAGACCAGGAGAGCAATTTAAATAGACCTATAAGCCATGAGGATATAGAAGCTGTCGTCAAAAGCCTCCCAATCAAAACAAGCCCAGGGTCAGATGGTTTTAGTACAGAATTCTTTCAGAACCTTCAAGAAAAGCTAATACCTATACTCCTCAAAGTGTTCCATAAAATAGAAACAAAAGTGTCACTGCCAAACTCTTTTATGAGGCTACAGTTACCCTGATACTAAAACCATAACTGAGAAAGAGAATTACAGACTAATCTCAAAAAGACTCAACCAAGAAAGAGAATTACAGACTAATCTCACTCGTGAATATGGATAAAAAAAATTCTCAATAAAATACTGGCAAACCAAATCTAAGAACACATAAAAAAAATCATCCATCATGATCAAGTAGGCTTCATCCCAGAGATGCAGGGCTTGTTCAACATATGAAAATCTATCAATGTAATCCATCATAAAAATAAGCTGAAAGAAAAAGCCATATGACAATTCCATTAGATGCAGAAAAAGCATTTGACAAAATTCAACACATCTTCATATTAAAGGTCTTGGAGAGATTAGGGATACAAGGATCATATCTAAATATAATAAAAGCAATATACAGCAAACTGACAGCCAACATCAAATTAAGTGGAGAGAAACTCAAAGTGATTCCACTAAAATCAGGAACAAGACAAAGCTGTCCACTCTCTCCATATCTACTCAACACAGTTCTTGAAGTTTTAGCAATAGCAATAAAACAACATAAGGAGATCAAGGGGATTCAAACTGGAAAAGAAGAAGTCAAACTTTTGTTATTTGCAGATGATATGATAGTGTACATAAGTGACCCCAAAACTCTACCAGAGAACTTCTACAGCTGATAAATACCTTCAGTGATGTGGCAGGATACAAGATTAACTATAACAAAATCAGTAGTCCTCTTATACACAAAGGATAAAGAAGCTGAGAGGGTAGAATCCACTTATGAGTGAGTACTCATAAATGGATTCTAGCCATAAATAAAGGACATAGAGCCTATAATTCGTGATCCTAGAGAAGCTAAATAAGAAGGTGAACCCAAAGAAAAACATATTGTTATCATCCTGAATATTGGAAATGGACAAAATTGCCGGGCAGGGGTTGGGAGCACAGGGGTGGGGGTGAGGTTGGGATAAGGGTGGATGCGGGGAGAGAAGGGAGAAGGAGAGGATGGGGAGAGCTTGAGGGAATGGGATGGTTGGGATGGAGGAGGGGTGGTTGGGGGAGCAGGGAAGTATATATCTTAATTGCGGGAGCCATTTTAGGGTTGGCAAGAGTCTGGACTCTAGACAGGTTCCCAGGTGTCCAAGGAGATGTCCCCAGCTTGTTTACTGGGCAGCAGAGAAAAGGGTGCCTGAACTGGCCTTGTCCTATAGCCACACTGATGATTATCTTGCATATTATCATAGAACCTTCATCTGGTGATGGATGGAGATAGAGACAGAGCCCCACATTGGAGCACCGGACTGAGTTCCCAAGGGCCTGATGAGGAGCAGAAGGAGGGAGAACATGAGCAAGAAAGTCAGGACCGTGAGGGGTGCGTTCACCCACTGAGACAGTGGGACAGAACTAACGGGAGATCACCAACTCCAGTTGGAATGGGACTGATGGAACATGCGATCAAACCGGACTTTCTGAATGTGGCTGACGGTGGAGGATGACTGAGAAGCCAAGGACAATGGCGATGGACTTTGATTCTACGGCATGGACGGGCTCTATGTGAGCCTTTTTAGTTTGGATGCTCACCTTCCTGGACCTGGGGGGGTTGGGAGGACCTTGGACTTAACATAGTATAGGGAACCCTGTTGGCTCTTTGGCCTGGAGAGGGAGGGAGTGGGGGTATGGGTGGAGGGGAGGGGAGGGAAGGGGGAGGAGGGGAGGAGATGGAAATTTTTAATAAAAATAAAAAAAGAAGCTGAGAGGGAAATCAAAGAAACATCACCTTTCACAATAGCCACAAATAACATAAAATATCTTGGGGTAACACTAACCAAGGAAGTGAAAGACCTATTTGATAAGAACTTTAAGTCTTTGAAGAAAGAAACTGAAGAAGATACCAGAAAATGGAGTGATCTCCCATGGTCTTGGATAGGAAGGATCAACACAGTACAAATGGCAATCCTACCAAAAGCAATCTATAGAATCAGTGTAATCACCATCAAAATCCCAACACAATTCTTCACAGACCTTGAAAGAACAATAATCAACTTCATATGAAAAAACAAAAAACCCAGGATAGCCAAAACAATCCTGTACAGTAAAGGAACTTCCAGGGGCATTACCATCCCTGACATCAAGCTCTATTACAGAGCTACAGTAGAGAAAACAGCTTGGTATTGGCATAAAAACAGAGACGTTGACCAATGGAATCTAATTGAAGACCTGGATATTAATCCACACACTTATGAACACCTGATTTTTGACAAAGATGCTAAAATTATACAATGAATAAAAGAAAGCATCTTCAACAAATGGTGCTGGCATAACTGGATGTCAACCTTAGAAGAATGAAAACAGATCTTTATCTATCGCCACGCACAAAACTCAAGTCCAAATGGATTAAAGACCTCAATATACATCTGACCACATTGAACCTGATAGAGGAGAAAGTGGGAGGTAGTCTTCAATGCATAAGCACAGGAGACCACTTCCTAAATATAACCCCAGTAGCACAGACAATAAGAGCAACAATAAATAAATGTGACCTCCTGAAACTGAGAAGCTTCTGTAAAGGAAAGGACACATAATATAAAAAGTCAGTCCACTGAATGGGAAAAAATCTTCACCAATCCCACATCAGAAAAAGGACTGATCTCCAAAATATATAAAGAACTCAAGAAATTAAACATTAAAATTCTAAATAACCCAATTAAAAAATGGTGTACTGAACTAAACAGAGAATTCACAAGAGAAGAATTTCAAATGGCCAAAAAATACTTAAGGACATGTTCAACTTCTTTAGCTATCAGGGAAATGCAAATCAAAACAACTCTGAGATACAACCTTACACCTGTCAGAATTGCTAAGATCAAAAACACTAATGATAATCTATGCTGGAGAGGATGTGGAGTAAGGGGAACCCTCATCCAATGCTGGTGGGAATGCAAACTTGTGCAACCACTTTGGAAATCAGTTTTCTCAAAAAACTGGAAATCAACTTACCTCAGGATCCAACAATACCACTCTTGGGAATATACCCAAAAGATGTTCAATCATACTACAAAAGCATTTGTTTAACTATGTTCATAGCAGCATTATTTGCAATAGCCAAAACCTGGAAACAACCTAGATGCCCCTCAACTGAAGAATGAATAAAGAAAGTGTGGCACATCTACACATTAGAGTACTACTCAGCGGTAAAAAACAATGACATCTTGAATTTTGCATGCAAATGTATGGAATTAGAAAACACTATCCTGAGTGAGGTAACCCAGATTCCCAAAATATGAATTATGGTATGTACTCACTCACAAGTGAGTATTAGCCATAAACAAAAGACATTGAGCATGAACAAAGTTAGTGATCCTAGGGAAGCTAAGTAATAAGGTGAACCCAAAGAAAAACATATATAGACCCACCTGGAAATTGGAAACAGACAAGATCGTCTAACAAAATTTGGGATCATGGGGGAAGGCGGTTGAAGGAAGGGGAGAAGGGGAGGATTGAAGAGAACTTGAGGGATGGAAGGACATATATGAGAGCAAGGAAAGAGATATCTTGATTGAGGGAGCGACTATGGGGTTAGCAAGAAACCTGGCTCTAGAAAAATGCCCAGGAATCCACAAGGATGACCCCAGCTAAGACCCTAAGCATTAGAGAGGGTGTCTGAACTGGCCTTGCCCTGTAGTCAGACTGATGATTATCTTAAATATCACCATAGAACCTTCGTCCAAAAACAGATGGAAACAGAGGCAAAGATCCACATCAGAGCACTGGACTGAGCTCCCAAGATCCAGTTGAAGAGTGGAAGGAATGACAGTATGAATAAGGAAGTCAAGATCATGAGGGGTTCATCCACTGAGACAGTTTGCCTGAGCTAACGGGAGCTCACCAACTCCACCTGGACTGGGAGTGAACAAGCATGGGAACAAACTAGTCCCTCTGAAGGTGGTTGATAGTCGGGGCAGACTGAGGGGCCACTGATAGTGACACTGGGATTTGTCTCTACTGCATGTACTGGCTTTTTGGGATCCTATTCTCTTTGGATGTATACCTTGCTCAATCTAGATGTAGTAGAGAGGGCTTTGGACTTTCCACAGGGCAGGGTGCATTGCCCTCTCTTAGGATTGGAGGGGGTGGGGTGAGAGAGTGTGTGGAGGGAGTGGGAGGGGAGTTGGAGGAGGGGAGGGGGTAGGAATTTGAATTGGTATTTTTTAAAGTAATAAAAATACAAAAAGGCATGTAAAACATTATTTTGTACTATAGTTGACACACACATACCAATGTGTCCAAAAATAAAAATGTAAATTGGAATAACAAAATCTAAACTCAAGATAATTAATTACCTCTGGAAAAGAGGAGAAAGAAATGGAATCAAGGTGTTTTAGTTTGAATCGTTTTTTGTTGTTGTTTTGTTGTTTTTTCAAGACAGCGTTTCTCTGTAGCTTTGGAACCTGTCCAGTAACTAGCTCTTGTAGATCAGGCTGGCCTCTAACTCACAGACACTTGCTTCTGCCTCCCGAGTGCTGGGATTAAAGGTGTGCACCACCACCACCCAACTATAGTTTGAATCTTAAAAGCTCATTTGTTCAAAACTTGATCACCAGTCTGTGGTCAAACTTACAGAAGGTGGGGCTAGTAGAAGGGAGTTAAGGGAGTTAACAGGAGGCATGCCCTCGAAGGGATATGAAGACTCCAGCCCTTCCTTACAACCATACGTTAAATAATGACTTTCTTTGCATATCCTCCCATCATAATGCATTATATAGCTTCAGACCCAAAACAACAGGACCAACAAGAACCACAGATTAAGGATCCTAAAATCCTGAGCCAAAATAAACCTGTCCACCTGTGCTAGTAGCTTTTTGTCAAGTTGATAAAAGCTAGAGTCATTTGGGAAGAGACACTGAATTGAGAAAATGCCTCCATTAAAACTGGTCTGTAGGCAAGTATGTTGAGCATTTTCTTGATTAATGATTAATGTGGGAGGGCCCAGCCCACAGTGGGCAATGCCAACCCTGTGCAGGTGGTCCTGAGTTGTATAAGAAAGCAGACTGAGCAAGCCAATAAAGAGGACTTCTCTATGGCTTCTGCTTCAGTTCCTGCCTCTTGGTTCCAGCTCTGATTTCCCTTCACGATAAACTGTGACCTAGACATTTAACCTGGACAGACCGTTTCCTCCCCAACTTGCTTTGGTTATGGTATTTTATCATAACAAAGAAAACCCTAACTATACAGACATTGTACCAGAGAATAGACTATTGGCTATGACAGACCTGACCATGTTGTTTTGGGGAGGAATGTGGAAGAATTATGGAACTTTAGGCTGGAAAAGCTTGTCAGAGTTCAGAGCTTAACGGACTGTTCTGTGGATGCTTGGAAGAGAATGCTGAGAGTCATGAAGATGAGGGAGGCCTGGCTTGTTAAACGTCTGAGGAAGTCTGAGGATACTTCCAATACTATTATCAGGACTGTTCATGTGATATTTAGAATGGAGTATATTTGACTCTAGTCAGTTACGGCTGAGAAATCAGCTGTGATTTAGAAGAAGCCAGCAGTACCGAGGTGAAATTTTCTGGGAGTATGTCCTCAGGGTAGCACAGAGAAGTTGTGGTTCAAAGAAAGCCAAGGCTGCATCTCATGCTGGCAGATGAAGTTGGTCATGTGTAAGAGTCTTTCATGTGGTGGTGGTTTGGAAGGCATGAAGGGGTCATGGAGAAGAGCTGAGGCTTGGCACTGTGAGAGGCCAGGAGAGGTCACTGGTGAAGATGCATCTTCGGCTGCAGTAGAAGCCCCAGAATTCAAGAAGTCATTGAGAGAAATTGAGGCTTGGCACCATGTGACATGGTTAGTGTCCCTCTAGAGAAACTCCTGTGGAGTGAAGCCAGACTGAGCCTCTGAGACTGGCTGTGTGTAGAGCCAATGGCAGGGCTGGGGAAACTAAGCCCTTTAAGTCCAGAGGATCATCATGAGTGGGTCACAAGCATCAAGCACTGAACTTTTACACTGTTTAATTTTGGTTTTGATTTGATTTGTGACTATGTCCTGATTCTTCCTCTTGGGGTAAGGAAGTATGTAACTTTATTTTTTATCTTACAGAAGCCCATAGTTATAAGACCTTGGATATTTTAGAAAAACTTTGCAATTTTAGAGACTTCGCATATTTCAGAAAGGATATTTTACAGAGTGTGGGACCTTTAAAAGTTGGAATGTTTTATACTGTGATGCTGATATTAGTAAGAGATCTTGGAGATAAAAAAGAAAGGAAAGTTATAGTTGGACAGTGATGAGCTTGTATGTCAAGTAGACAAGAAGTCAGTTTTGTTGGCTAGGTTTTTTGCTTCTTTCTGTCAATTAGACACAAACTAGAGTCATGTGGGAAGAGAGACTCTCAACTGAGAAAATGCCTCCATAAACCTGGCCTATGGCAATCTTGTGGGACATTTTCTTGATTAATAATTAATGTAGGAGGACCCAGCCCACTTTTTGCAGTGCCAACCCCTGGCAGGTGGTCCAGAGCTGTATGAAGAAAGCAGACTGAACAAGCCATAAAGAGCAAGGCAAGAAACAGCAGTACTCTGTGGTCTCTGTTTCAGTTCCTGTCTCCAGGTTCCTACCCTGATTTCTCTTTATAATGGACTGTGATTGGAACATGTAAATTGAAGTATCTCCTGCCCCAAGTTGCTCTGGACATAGTGTTTTATTACAGCAGTAGAAACTCTATGACACCACCGTAAGTGCTTATATTGCTACAACAAAAAGCTGACAGAGGGGTACATATGTAACCTTCAACTAAATTAGCAATGTTAAGATTAGATAACAATAAGTCTGTAATTTTATGAGTACATATATATGTATATATATACTGTAGTCATCAGAAAAGATCAACACTTTTCATAAAACAAAAAAGTAAAGAATAAAAACTAGAGACAATGGGTAGAGAGATAGTCCAGCAGAGTTAAAGAGCATTTACTGTTCTTACAGAGGACGTAGTGTTCAGTACCTAGCAACTATGTGGCAGTTGATAATTGCCTGTAATTCCAGTACCAGGGGATCTGAGACCCTCTTCTGACCTCAACAGGTATCTGCACACATGTAGAGTGTGTGTGTGTGTGTGTGTGTGTGTGTGTGTGTGTATACATACATACATACACTCAAGCACACACACACACATGCAATGTGCGTGCACGCGCGCGCGCACACACACACACACACACACACAAATTTTAAAAAATTAGCAACAATTTGAACCAGTGTCCCCAGATGCCACTATTTCTCAGTTCTGCTCCTGCAGTCTCCATAGGTGCACAGCTAGTTTACCTGGACCTCTGTCTCACCTTTCCTCTGAGACCTTCATAATGCAAAAGTTTCTACAAAGAATACAGTGCTTATTTTACTGTCAAAAATTTGTCTTAATGGATCTGGAACCTCACTAGCATCTGATGATACCTCTCAGAGATTTCTTTGATTACAAATAAAATAGCCCCTGTTGAATTGAAAAGATAAAGTAACAATCCCCCAAAACAAATGTATTTCCTTGGCTTGATTCTCTTATTCCCATCACCACTGTCCATATACTACTACCATCTGAAAATGGACAAACATGAGAAACAGGCAGATAAAAAACAAATAAATTATGTTCTTCTCAGGCAGGAGAAAATATCAGTCATGGAAAAACACAAGACATGGAAAAACACAAAAACATGATTTCCTCAAGACCATGATTTCTGAAGTCCAGAGTTCTGGATTCACATCCCCTTTAGCCATTCACAAGATGTGTGAACAAGCCCTTTTGCTCAGTTTCATCTTCTGAAACACAGGGGTATTAAGAGTATTTACCAAGATTTCCATGAGACTACATAGGCAAAGCCTGAATAACATACTACCAACAGAAATTATAGCCAAGTGATACTAAAATCTCACAATTTAGAATGACTTGACAGTGCTAAACACAGCAGGGTCAATCAGAGATAAAATGTCCAACTAGAACTAAAATATTTCCATAGAACTTGCTTCATAATTTCATATGGCTTACTTTTTCTGAAGAGGGCAAATGCAGAAGTTCATATACAATGGTACAGTTAAAGTTATATAAACAGAAATAAAACTATCAGTGAAAAGAAAAAAATGTATGAATGTATCTTAGGGCAAATATCCAATCTTGTTCCTTCCTTTTTACTTAATTTTGGAATATAGGAAACTAAGAAACTTGTGAACCAGTTCATGTTAGAGCCATTCTCCTGATTTATATATTAGCAGCCCATAGAGGTCCACCACTAACTACTGCTATATATAACAATATTTTTCTATAGGGATTTCTGAAGGAAGTCAGTTCTTTTGAGCACTCTGGGAACTATCAGAGTTATACACAGACCTTTACTTAAGCTCCCAAAACCTTATCTGATTTTTGTATCTAATACTCATGGCAACAATACAAACAGATGTTAAAGGAGACTGCATGTTGGTTTCCCAGCTGCCCAGACCCGAATAATCACACATAAACTGTGTTAATTACAATACTGTTTGGCCAATGGCTCAAGTATATTCCTGGCTAACTCTTATATCTTAAATTAACCCATTTCTATTAAACTGTGTATCACTACAAGGTTGTGGCCTACCAGTAAGGTTCCAGTGTCTGCCTCCTCTGGCAGTTACATGGTGTGCCCCTGACTCCGCCTACTGCCTACTCTCTCTATATATCTCTGTTCAGATTTCCTGCCTGGCTTTATTCTGCCCTGCCATAGGCCTAAGTAGCTTCTTTATTAACCAATGGTAATAAAACGTATTCACAGCATACAGAGGGGAATCACACATCAAATAGAATGTTATAAATAACAAATGGATTAAAATGGATCTGTTGATCTGAAAAAAAGATTAAAGTTTTTTAAATGCCATGAAAAGTTGAATTAAGGAAGTCAGGACCGCGAGGGGTAGGTCCACTCACGGAGACGGTGGGACTGATCTAATGGGAGCTCACCAAGGCCAGCTGGACTGGGTCTGAACGAGCATGTGATCAAACTGGACTCTCTGAATGTGGCTGACAATGAGGGTGGACTGAGAAGCCAATGATAATGACACTGGATTTTGATTCTACTGCATGTACTGGCTTTTTGGGAGCGTAGTCTGTTTGGATACACACCTTCCTAGACCTGGATGGAAGGGGCCCTTGAACTTCCCACAAGGCAGGGCACCCTGACTTCTCTTAGGACTGGAGAGCGAAGGGGAGGGGGAGGGAGGAGTGGGATGGAAAAGGGAGGATGGGAGGAGGTGGAAATGTTAAATAAATAAATTTCAAAAAAATAAAATAAAAAACAATTTTCTTTTTTAAATATTTTTTATTAAATTTATATTTTTAAAAACAATCTTTTCTCATTTTATATACCTATCCTAGTTCCCACTCCCTCCTCTCCCCCCCCCCACTTTCCCCTCACCTCAACCCCCAT
This sequence comes from Arvicola amphibius, assembly GCF_903992535.2. Classification (NCBI taxonomy): domain Eukaryota; kingdom Metazoa; phylum Chordata; class Mammalia; order Rodentia; family Cricetidae; genus Arvicola; species Arvicola amphibius. The sequence continues at coordinate 79,926,263 of NC_052053.1, read as the reverse complement.
CTTTTCTTCAGAGAGGGTAAGGTTTCCCAAGTAGAGTCAATAAAGTCGGACACATCACTTTGAGGCAGAACCAAGGCCATCCCCCCTATATCTAGGCTGAGCAAGATACACCTCCAAAAAGAATGGGTACAAAAATGCCAGTTCAAGTACTAAAAATAAATTCTGGACCCACAGACTGCCCAAGCCACACAATTGTCACCCATATTCAGCAGTCCTAGTTTGGTCCTATGCAGGTTCTCCCGCTATCAGTCCAGAGTTAGTGAGCTCTCACTAGCTCTGTTTCTGTGGGTATCCCCATTTTGATCATGATCCCTTTGCTCATATTATTACTCCTCCCATTCTTGGACTGATCTCTGGAAGCTCAGTCCAGTGCTTTCTATCTACTTCCATCAGTTGCTGGATAAGGTTTTATGATGAAAATTAAGGTACTCATCAATCTGATTACAGGGTAAGGCCAGTTTAGGCATCCTTTCCACTGCTGCTTAGAGTCTTAGCTGGGGTCATTCTTTTGGATTCCTAAGAATTTCCCTAGTACCAGGTTTCTCACTAGCCCCATAATGGCTCCCTCAATCAAGATATCTCTTTCCTTGCTCTCCCTCTCTGTCCTTCCCCCATTTCAACCCCTCATGTTTTCCTCCTCTCTCCTCTCCTGCTCCCCTTCGGTCCTTCGTTCTCCCCCCATCACACACACACACACACACACACACACACACACACACAAACACACACACACACACACACACACACACACTCCAATTTTCTCAGGAGATCTTGTCTAATTCCCCTTCCCAGGGGGTTCTATGTATGTCTCTCTTCAGGTTCTCCTTGTTACCTAGCTCCTCTGGGGTAGTGGACCATAGGCTGGTTATTCTTTGCTTTACGTCTAATATCCAGTTATGAGTGAATATATATCACATTTGTCTTTCTGGGTCTGGGTTACCTCACTCAGGATGGTAAAAGAACAAATTTCTATCACTAGAAACATTAACATGAAAAGGATCTGAATTTTCATATACTCAGTTTTCTAAAGATACATAAACATATCATTGAACCTTTTATTTCAAAACCAATTACCAAAAAAAAACCCAAATCATAGACCATATTTCTCTAGACCCTAAAAAGAACATTTACTAAGCATAGAATGGTATTCTGCCATACCCACATCCAAAGTCAATTTGGAAAACCAAGTACTGGATATTTAAGAACCCATGTTTGGCACAGGAGCAGTAGGTCAGTAAGAGGGAGCTTTCCCAGCTTGTTTAAGGCCCTGAGTTCAATAGCCAGTACAAAGAAAAGAAAAAAAAGAACCCAAATTAGTTCTTTTTCACAAGGTTATAAGATTTTTTTTAGCCATTTGACAGGATACATTTCATATAACAAAAGATACTAGATCAGTTATATATTGAAATGATTTATTTTAAAAAACAGTATTTTGCAGAAGCTTTTTCAGTTACTGTATAAGAAAAGAAAATTATTTCAGATTCCAGAGTACTGTACAAGAAAAGAAAATTATTTCAGATTCCAGATTAACTATATAACAGTGTTAGAGAAAGGATGAAAGACACGTAAAATTTTAAAAAATAACATTACAAACTATGTAGAAGAAAGTGGTGATCTTAGTGCCTTAGACTAGTAGTTCTCAACTATAGGTCATGACCTCTTTGGGACTGAATGACCCTTTCACAGGGGTCACCCAAGACCACTAAAAAACACGTATTTGCATAACAATTCATAACACTAGCAAATTAGAGTTATGATGAAGTAGCAATAAAAATAGTTTTATGGTTGGGGTGTCACCACAATATGAGGAACTAACTGTATTAAAGGGTCATAGCATTAGACCACTGCCTTAGACCTTAGTGTTATGATGATAATAAAACCTGATTATTATTCAGCACTTCTACCTGCACTTATTTTTAAAACTGTAAGATCAATCTGATCCAAAATATTCACATTATTCATGGCTGATGGAGGTGGCATTCATCAGTCTTCTCTATTCTGTTCTAAGTCATTTAGCAGGTAAGGTTTCAAAGAAGACAACATAGGACTTTAACCAGAGCCTTAAAAGTACAAAGGTGTTTCTAAGTTTCAGGGTCAACTAATACTGCCTGAATCTACCAAGAAAGAAAGAAAGAAAGAAAGAAAGAAAGAAAGAAAGAAAGAAAGAAAGAAAGAAAGAAAGAAAGAAAGAAAGAAAGAAAGGAAGGAAGGAAGGAAGGAAGGAAGGAAGGAAGGAAGGAAAAGAAAGAAGGAGGAAGGAAGGAAGGAAAGAAAGGAGGAGAGAGGAGGAAGGAGGAGGAAGGGGAGGAGGGAGGGAGGGAGGGAAGGAGGGAGGGAGAGAAGGGGAGAGAGAGAGAGCGCGCAAGCAAATAAAATTATGCATGACCCATACCTTTAGCAGTACAGAGAATAACACAACCTCCAAATTGTTTGTCATGGAAAACTCAGCCAAATTCCAGCAGAGTTCCCTTCTACAGGAAGTCTGGTTTGGGGATAGGAAGAAAACGGCTTATGCAACACTGAGAATGAATAGAGGGGCACCAAAAACTTAGATGAATCAAGACAAAAATTATGCCCACAACAATACAATGGTATAACAACAGACTGAAAACAAGTCAGAGTTGGTGACTTAAACACCAAATAGGAAAGGGGATCAGCCTTGGAGAAGCACAGTTTCTGGCAGTAAATCAGAGAGGAGTACATACCCTTGGCTACACAGTAACAAAGAGAAAATACAGAAAAGAAATCAAGGATCCGACAGAAATCAAAGAGAAATAAGACATAACAATCCCACCAGTCTGTCAGGAATCCCTCCCTTCTCAACAAAGAAATCCACACAGCTAAAGAAAACAGGAATATAACACTCCAAACTGAATTTAAATTCTTCAACCAACCAGTTAAGATATGAAAAAACAATCCTGAGAAAGAAATATAAAAACCTAGAATAGAAAGAGGCAAACAACCAAAAAGGAACAAATAGAACAAGAGTTGACTGAACTCAGAAATGAAACAGAAGTACACAGACATGTTCCAAAAAGGACGGTGGGGGTACACCCCCACAATGAAGCAAAGGGAAACGACAGAAGTGATTAGTTAGCAAAGCCATGAGCATGTGACTAGCACCGTTTAGATTGGTGAACTATAAACAGCCAGTCCAACCCACAGGCAACAGGACATGGCCACTGAGAACTTTCAACAAGCTCACTAAGGCTTACCAATTTCAACTTCAAAGACGAGGAAGAGGTTTAATCAAGGAGAACATGTTTTGGTTCAAATGAATTCAATTCAAAACTCATGCTCTGCCACTTATTAAAGTTATATATGATAATTATGTTTACCATTCTAAGTTCTTTATTTCTAATCTGTTATTAGATGTATGGATAACAAGCAAACAAAGCACACATATATACAGAAAAGACAATTGTACATGTACACATAGAAGTTCCCCCACCCAAAAAAAGAATATCAAAACATTGTATTGAAGGTAATTTAATTGGAAGAAGTAAAAGACCAAGGAGGGGTGAAACCAAAATAAGTCAATTCAAGGGTCCTTGCTGACATGGTCACTACTATGGATACTGGAGCTTAACCTTGCTGGCACTCTCTGGAGAATGACTGGATTGCTCTTAGAACTATGTGGGCAAAGGTGGAGATAAACATTTTTCCAATGGATTCTGCCCCTACTAGATAAAACTTTTGTTAAACTGTTAAACTAGATAAACTGTTGTTAAAGGAGTTGCATTAACTTCCTACACTACCAGCACTTCAAGCTTACAGACCATCCCAGCTGTATCTCCTTCCAGTAGACACTGAAGAAACCCTGGAGCAGAAAAGATACAGAAGGAGCATGCTTGAGACCAGACACTGCTGGGGGAAGACAAAGTCAAAGCCTGCAATAAAGGAAATGTGTAGAAATGGGAGCGGCGGGCTGCGTTCCCGCCCAGCTCCCACATAGCTAGCTTTACACCCAAAATAACAACACACAAATTGTATTCATTTAAACACTGCCTGGCCCATTAGTTCTAGCCTCTTATTGACTAATTTTCACATCTTGCTTTAACCCATATTTAGTAATCTGTGTAGCACCACGAGGGGTGGCTTACCAGGAGAGATCTTAACCTGCGTCCGTCATGGAGAGGAGAGGCATGGCGACTGCCTGAGGCGTCTGCTCGACTCTGCTTTCTCTCTCCTACAATTCTGTTCTGTCTACTCCACCTACCTAATTTTCTGTCCTATTAAAGGACCACGGCAGTTTCTTTATTAACCAATGAAAGTAACACATAGACAGATGACTCTCCTCCATCAGGAATGTGAAGACAATTTAAGAGGTAATGCTTAAGAGACAAAGAACAGAAAATCCTTCCCTGCCTTTTGTTCCTCAGGTTACAAGTTAGTACTACATAATGGTTACAAGGAAGTTACTTAGAACTCAAAAGATACACTGAGATGTTTCTTGTTACTTTCATGATTGTTGCATAATGATGAACAAGGTTTGAAGCAACCATAACCCAACAAGTGAAAGCTAACTGAAGGTTCAGTTCCTCAGAGATAAAAATCAGATTCACGAGTCAAACAATACCCATCTTTCCATGACTTAGCCATTCCTTACATATCTGTAATGAAATCCTGAATGCCACTCCAGCCTGTAAGAATAGCTATATTACTCTGCTTCAAATGGTAAGCACTGCATGATGTTTTTTGTCTCTGCCACTGAAGAATACTGCCATTTCTATGGATATTACTGAATCCTATGAAAATCCAAATCCAGAACAGCATCTCTTAGCAATTCCAGAAAGGTTAAACTAGAACCCTGAGAACAAGCTAGAACCCACAAGAACAAACAGAAGCATGCATCTGTAGGTATCTTCAGCTCTAAGCTCAATGATGTCAGTGATTTACAAAGAAGCTACACACACTAGTCCTAGATTCCCAGAAGCTAATGGAAGTAATTCGACTGAGCTGGGAAAACTGCAGGGCTAGCCAATGCTCCATGCCAACAATATGATACAGCAGATTAGCAGCAACAGCATGTGGGGGCTAGAACACCACTTCATTCCATCAGTGCTTCTGCCCCTCTATCTCACCTAAATGTTTATTATGATCAGTGTTAGCCCAAAATCCAGAAGAAGTTCTGAGAAACAATTCCGGTTATGCCCAACTCACAATATAAACTTAACCACAAAAGGTACAAAGCTCTCCTACCCTTATGATTAAATCCTGGGTCCAATATTTTGTCATAATTTTTATAAAGTCATGGGCTTTGAGAGTCTTTCCAAAGGCTTCCAAGAAAAACCTCCTTTGTTTCTCAAGTTCTAAAAACTGAGTCAGCCAAGTCAAAGGTCTTAATAGTACCACTGTCCCAAATACTCAGAGCTATCACATACATGCAACTCTTCCCTCTTCTATCCCATGCTAGTCTTGATCCTATCACATATGACAGGTTTATCAGCACCCACTGCTACCAACAACAGGATCTTTAGTATGGTTTCACTAGGGAGTAACCCTCAGAAATACCCCATCCAAGGGTATTTTTTAAGTCATTTTATAGACACTAACAGTCTAATCCTAAACTGCTGTGCAAGAAGTTTATTTGGAAGGTAATCCCAATAAGATGAAATAAGGAAAAACTAGCAAGAATAAAAGAGAGAAAAGAGGGTACATTATCAACTCAATCTAATCTAGCTTTTTTGAAAAACAGATGGAATGAATGCCTCTGAGAATTTTCCACTCTAGAATCAATACAGAGAAGTACATATATTATCAGCTCCCACACCCTATTAGTTAAGGTTGCCCCAGGGGACTATTAATGGCTTTCCCTTTGGAAGCAAACATTTACACTTGCTGAGCCAGCTCTCACCAGGATCCTAAGCCTCAGAGCAAGAATCAGTGTTCTTGAACTAAAAGTGCAAAATGTATATATAGCACGTGTGCATCAAGATAAATGCCATCAACCTGAAGTGGATTGCTGCTAACCTAGACCTGATAATCACAACTAGACTTGGACTCCAAAGTGAGACACAAATGTTGGGAGACTGTGCATCAAGAGGTATGAGATACAATATCCAGGGGTGACACTGCCACCCTCAAGCCTTGGCAGGATGAGAATGTCAATGCACAAAATAAAATATGGAAAGTTGGAAGAAGAAACACTGTTTAGCTTGGGAAACTAAGGTATTTGTGGGCAATCTGAATGTTTGATGTGCAGTGGGATGATGGAAATGAATGATAAGAAATGCAAGAGATCTAAACTAAAAACACAAACTTGTCCAATAGTTCAAGCACTGATAACATCTTCATCTCTCAGTAAAAGTGGGTATAAGTAATGAGGTCTGGAACATAGAGAATCAGAGAGAAAGCACTGGAAGGAGATGGCGCACGTTGCTGGGAGAAAAAGCAGGCAGAAGAGCATTCTATTGTTATGGCAAGGAGACCAGTACCAACACTCAAGCACCAGGTGCTCCAAGGAAGCGAAGGTAGAGACAAACCGAGGCATCCCATCAGACCAGCAAAAGAGGGATAGGTTAAGAACTTTGGAGGTTACTACAGTCTCCATGGAGCTGTTAAGATGGAGGTCTGATACTAAAGCACATCAGAGTGAAGAGATAAAAACACAGAAACGAGTGGAATAAACAGTCCATCCAAAATCATTGTAAAGAGGAATGATAAGACTTAACTAGAGAACTTTAGATGGTTGGTTGGCTGGCTGACTGGCTGGCTCATATTATAAGAAAGCACAAGTATCTGTGGAAAGGAGAACATGGGGTTAGGGGGGTGAAATCTGAAGCAGTCAGTTCTTTAGTATGGGTAGAACACAATCAGATTTGATCCTCTCTATTTAATATGCTTAAAATCTGCTTTTAATATACCAACTAGAAAATGTGTATTTTACAATCTCATTTTCTGGGACTAATCAAGTAAGATTATAAAACAGATCTTCCCATAAAATCTTATCTTTTCTTATTCAGCATTATGAAACATAATATTCTTGGGTTAATTTCAGTCCAAAGGTGACAATGGTATGCAGTGAGAAAAGAAAAGCCTGCTGTTGCTATTTGAAGGTTTTGTTTTTTTCCTCCTTTCTGTCATGGGAGAAAATATTTATAAAGCAACTTATCAAGTAATCTACAGCTAGGAAGTGTCCAGAATAATCCTAACAACACATACTTAATTGAATGCTAAAGCCTTGATTCCTATCTACAAAGTCCAAATAACTCAATTCTAGAAAATGCATGAGAGCTTGAAAAAACAGCAAAATCACTAGCACATTAGGTTCCTTTTAACTGCCAGGTGGTAAGTTGCTCTGAGGCTGTTTAGATTTGTGGTTGGGCCTCAAACCATGTCTCTGGAGAGCACTCCACTGGCAGCCGAACAATGTTATATTTAATATCTGTTCACTTTAAAACAATGCTGCCTACTTTTCTCTTATTGCTGTGATCACTTATCTTAAAAACTTACTGTACTCTGCATTTATAAAACAATGTTTTATCATTTATCCATGTGATTCTGGAATTATGTGACAGAACACATAAAAAACTGAATCAAAAGCAAAACATGTATAAAGCAGTAACTAACTGCTTCCCTCTCCCCAATACATGTGCCAAGTAAGTATAATTTAGAACCAAACTAAACACAGAACACTTGAAAAAGAAGAAACAGAAAATTAATCTAAGAATCTGGCATGAGCCATAGAAGGCAGAGAAACTGCCTTCAGATTGGGCCTGAAAATCTCTTCAGTACGGTGTTCTGTAACTCTGTAAGTTTCACTTGCAGCCTGCAAGTAAAAACACTTAGGATGTTTTTCTGTATCTAGGATTTTTTCCAAAGAAAATTTTCCAAATTTTTTAAACAATGAAGCTGTTTCTTTTGAATAAAGAATTGCCTTTTCTCCACAATTCACAGAGGGACAAAACAATCATGCCCTCAAAACTTATCTTCCTGTCACCAAATCTACAAATGCACCTGTATCCTTTCCTCATTCCTTTAAAACAGAAGCCGCCTTTTTCTCACCAACCTGCCCTCCAGCCCCAGGTAAACTAAATTCTACCCCCTTCTCAGGGTTCTTGACACCATCACTTATTGTCTAGTGCAGTGTCAGCCTCTGTGACACACACTAATGGTGCTTTAGCATGATCTAGCATCAGTCATCTTGAAACAAGGAAACAGGAAAAAAAACCCTCCCTGACACCCTATTTCAACCCCCTCTAGAACAAAGTCTCCCAAAGGTTACTTCACTTGCAATTTATTCTTCAACCCTTAACAAAGCTACTTGTGGTCAACAGAATCCACAACCCATGCACCCCATCCTCTTCAGCAGGCATCCACAACACCATACACCTTGTAGGTGTCTTCAAGCTCTTCCTGAATTCAATCTTTGATGAATCTTCACTTTTTTAAGTTTTTTTTCAGGACTCAGTTCTGAGTTTTCTTTCTATAGCGTCTCCTAAAGAGATCTCTGTACTAATTTGGCTTTAGGGATATTAGTTCTGAGTCCTCTTTCTATAGCATCTCCTAAAGTGATATTCTGTACTAATTTGGCCTTAGGGATATTTACATTTTTGTGACACCAGGTTTCTTATTTGAGCCCAAACCTGCTTGAGTTTCAAAAAAATTCTTCTACTTACTTCCTGGGTAATACTGGATGAATCACCAAAGACTCAGTAAGAAGACAGAGTGCTTCAACTGACTGAATATTTCAGTTAATGATGGGACTTCCCATTTATGTAGAAAAGTGACTGATAGGGCTGGAGAGATGGCTTAGAGGTTAAGAGCATTGCCTGCTCTTTCAAAGGTCCTGAGTTCAACTCCCAGCAACCACACAGTGGCTCACAACCATCTGTAATGAGATCTGGTGCCCTCTTCTGGCCTGAAGGGATACACACAGACAGAATATTGTATACATAATAAATAAATAAATATAAAAAAAGAAGTGACTGATAAAAGGACAGCCCTGTGTACAGTCTCAAGAATTTTTGCCTATAGAATTCCTTCAAGTGAGCCTCTATTTTACTGACTTATCATTTTGTCTCTGACAAAAAAAAAAAGCTCTACTAATAAGAGAATTAAATTTCTTTTCTTTGAGATAAAGTAAAATATAAAAACAGAGCCGGGCGGTGGTGGCGCACACCTTTAATCCCAGCACTCGGGAGGCAGAGGCAGGCGGATCTCTGTGAGTTCGAGACCAGCCTGGTCTACAAGAGCTAGTTCCAGGACAGGCTCTAAAGCTGCAGAGAAACCCTGTCTCGAAAAACCAAAAAAAAAAATATATATATAAAAACAGAATGGTCAAGATTTTATTTAAGCAAAACATTAGAAGGTTGACTGTCTTCCCACATTTTCCATATTATTTGTATTATGAACATTTGTATTTAAATGTAAGGGTACCTATTTATATCTTTTAACCCATGCTTTGGTACAAAAAATATAAAAGGACTATTATTAGGGTTAAATAAAGAGTCAAAATAAGAAAAATAACAACAGTACAACTGACACAAGGAGCAAACTAAGGCCATGATCACAGTCAGATGTTGTGTACCACCCACCTAATACAAGTCTCCTAGGGTCTGGAGTCCTGCGAATGCCCATAATCTCAGCTTTGGAAACTAAAGCAGGAGGCACACTGCAAGTCTGAGGCTAGCTTGGGTTACAGCAAGACCCTTTAAAGGAAAAAAAATCTACTAAGGCACCCACTCAGAGCATTCCTATGAATAACAAAGCAGCTAGTTCAAGGCAACACAGCTAGCTTTAGGGTAAGATAAAAAGGAATGTTACATCTGGATACCTGAGAAAGGGCAATATTCTACCTCTACAAAATGACACTATTTTCAACCTTAAATGATTTGATTTACTGCTATCTGGATAATTTCTGTTAATACAACTCTCCGGCAAAATTGTCTCTTACAGCAAACTGATCTGATGGTTCAACCCATTTTCAAGTAATGCGCTGGCTTACTACTGCTGCTGGGAAGATTGTCATAAACCTGAAGATTTATTATTAACATAAATTTCTTTTCTTACAGTTTTGGAAATCAAAAGTCTAAAACTGAGGTGAGTCAAGGTGACTACAGAGCTGTGTTTCTCTTAGACATTCAGAGAAAAATCAGTAGCCCAACATCTAGAAGCTGTAGGTCTTGACCCTTTGCAGCAATGGCATCATGCTGACCTGCCTCCTCTGACTGTGGCTCTCCAATTGTCCTACCAGTGTGGTTAGATAAGCTAGGACAACCTCCCAACCCAGGATGCTTACTCACACATGCAAAGTTTCTTTTGCCATATGTAGCATACTCCCAGGATTCCTGGGGTTAGAATCTAGATATATTTAGAAAGAAGAAAAGAGGTCATTATTCAGCCAACCACATAAGACTTCATTATGAGCTAATGAGCTGGTTCAATTAGTAATGTGCTTGTGACCTATTTGGTCACCAGAACTTGTGTAAGGAAAAAAAAATCTGGGTCTCATAACTGACATACATACTCCTCTATATTCCAAATAATTTGGTATTAAAAATATTATTTACACAATTTTCATGTCAGGAACACATAAATTACAAATGGTCCATACTCATTAGGCAGAAAGAGGCAGATCCCTGAGGCTCACTAGCCAGCTAGCATAAGCCTACTTGGCAAATCTAAAAAAAGAGACAGATGGTGTCTGAGTTTGTTCACTAGCATCCACAGGCACAAACACACATGTGAATGTAAACCTGTACACTTGCAAACACACATTTTCACATGTACCTACAAAAACTCATTAACATTACCAAAATTATAAGATGGCATGTTAGAAAAATCTAAACAACAGTATGAATCAGAAATGGAAACCCAATCAAAAAAAAATGTTAAGTAAGCCAGGCGGTGGTGGCACACAGTTTTAATCCCAGCATTCGGAAGGCAGAGACAGGTGGATCTCTGTGAGTTCGAGGCCAGCCTGGTCTTCAGAGTGAGTTCCAGAACTGGTTCCATAGCTACTGAGACACCCTGTCTCAAAAAACCAAAAACATAAAAAAAATTAAATTTAAATAAAAGAGCTAAGATAGAATCCTTTTACGTACCAAGTTTGCATTCTCCATTCCAAATAATCTGATATTAAAAATACCATGTATATGACTTTTCAGAGGTCAGGAATGTGAAGATTGTTTAAGAGGCCCACATAGACAAAACTTGAATGTGATAAAATAACTACAATATCAAGTTCTATACTAAAACCTGGGAACTTGAGGATTTTGTGGGTAAAATGCTTGCAATGTGAACCTGTGCTCAGATTCTTAGCACCCACACAAGCTGGGTATGATAGTTGTAATCACAGTCCCCCCTTCATCCATCTTTGGAAGCCCCCCTCCAGAGAGCTGTCTCAGTCCAAACCTTGACCCTTCACCCCAGGGAGAGCCAAGGAAGCCTGCCAAACCTTGACCCCTCCCCAGGAAAGGTCAAGACCACCCCCACAGGCTATCTAAACTGTTCCCCAGAAAATAAACACGTGGTCTTCCCTCTTTTCCTTGGGTGGTCAGTGGTCAAGTTGGCTTTCCATTCACTCGGGGCCACTAGAGAGCACAGACGTCCAAATAAACCTAGATATCTTTTAATTTTGTCTGATTTGGTCTGATTGGAATTATTTACGTAGGCAGAGAAGTTCATTTAAGGAATATTTCTAACAAAAGTGCTTTAATCCCACTTCAGAGACAGAGAAGTCGATCTCTGTGAATTCAAGGCCAGTCTGGTCTACACAGAAAGTTCCAGGATAGCCAAGGCTATGGTTGTGTCTCCAAAAGCAAACAAACAATGAAAACAAAAGGAAAGAAAAGCTGGGCATGGAGGCATGAGACTGTAACCTCTACTGGGAGGCAAAAACAGATTCTTTGGGCTTTATGGTCAGCCAATCTAGAAAAAGTGAGCTCCAGGCAAACACACTCAAAACCTATTCTCCCTGCAGTCACAGGGGACACGTCTAATGGAAGATTGAAAAAAGAGGGGAAAGTGATGGAGGTCACTTACAACATTAGGGATATATGAGGTCCAGAGAACTCATCTGATCTGGGAGGGACAGCTACATTTAAACAAGAAGGACACACTGCTAAAAAAAAAAAAAAAAAAAAAAAAAAAAAAAAAAAAAAAAAAAAAAGTACAGTGAGGTTAAGATTCTATTTTAGAACCTATTCATGATCCCTGACCAAAAAAAAAAAAAGAAAAGAAAAGAAAAAGAAAAGAAAAAAGCAGAAATTATTACACCTTAGAGGTGAATACAAAGATCTGTAAATCATTCAGAGAATTCAAAGGTGATGCCTGTGGCAGCCTCTTCCCTCCCCTCCCACTGCATTTGAGGACTGACATCTCTCAACCCGAAATTAACTGTGAAATTCAACCAACACAAAAAGGTGTCAGATTTTCCCTAGAGGAGCTCTCACAACCCTCTTCTTCACATGAAAGAATCCAATCCTGCCCATCAAAACACTCTGTCTGCAGCTTCAGGATGCTGCCTCACTTTAAAGCTGAGGTTAATGTTGGGATTAACACATTGCATCACCTGAGGCTTTTCCCCCAGACTGAAAACATAAAATACACTTCAATTCCCTTTGACACAGGGTTGAGATGCCAATGTCTTTGCATAAATAGATTATTTTTGCAAGTTCTGACATTCACAAGAGAAAATTTAAAAGGGATTTTCTTTTAGACTCCCAAGAATCTAGTTGCGGGGCATGGGATTGTGGGGCAACAGCAAGAGAGCTTGGCAGGTAAAACTGAAGCCTAGTGCCCTGGATTCAATCCCTAGAACCTACATAAATGTGGAAGAAGAGAACCAACTCCCTACACATCAGGGACTGTTCGTTTTTAGTGGATGCTACATGAATCATCTGGTAAAATTAATAATTTTTAAAAGGAAATAACAATTCTTGACCTTTGTCTACTGCACAGAAATACTATAAAACACCATCTTAATTCTGGTAAGCAGTCTGGATGTCATTATGAGTGAGAAAATTTAGGCTCAGAAAGGCAATTAACTCTACGAGCAAATTAAAACTACAGTCTATACTCTGACCTTCGTTAAATCTTTACTTAAAAGACTTCAAATATAAATACCAGTCAAACTCTATAGGGAAACTCCATAGTTGGTAGCTAATAAAAATCAAGAAGATGTTTTGAGAGGCATCACAAAATGAGAAAACAGATACCTCCAATGAACAATAAACACAAAACCCTCAAGGAATAATAGTAAATTGACTCTAGCAGCATGTAAAAAGGGTCATGATCACAAAGGGTTTATCCTAGAATATGAGGCCATCTTAATACCCAATAATCAATCAATGTAATAAACCTGATCAATAAAACAAAGCTGTATCATTACCTTAATAAATGAAGAAAAGCATCTGACAAAATCCAGCACTCTGTAACAATTAAACAAGGGAAGAGAAGAAGACTTTCTCAATTTGTACAAGGCATCCATGGAAAACCCATAGTCGGCCCTGTAATTAGTGATGGATGATTAATGTTTTCTGGTAAGATAAGACACTAGACAGGGATGTCTATTCTTGCCGATTCTACTTGAATAGTGAACATCTCTAGCCATGGCAATTAAACCAGAAAATGACACAAAAAGCATTCATATTAGGAAGGAGGAATTAAAACTGACTCTATCTCAAACACACAATATACACATGTATATATATAAAGATAATAATGATATAATCTAGCAAACAAAAATACTAAGACATACACTAAGGTACTATTAGAACTACATAAATTAGTCTAGCAAGGTTGCAAGACACAATAGCTCTCTAGATACTTACAATTAGCATTCCAAAAATAAAATAATTTTATTACTATTATATTATTATACATCAAAAATGAAATACTTAGACACAATAGATCTCTGGACACTTACAATTAACATTCCAAAAATAAAATAATTTCATTATATTATTATACATCAAAAATGAAATACTTAAGAATAAATTTAGCAAAAGAAAGAGAAACTTAAACTCTAAAAACAAGAAAACATTGTCCAACAAATGAAAGAAAAGCTATACAAATGGAGCAATATCCCATGTTCATGGACCAGATTTAACACTGCTAAGATGGAAACACTCTGAAAACTAATTCACTGCAATGAATTATGTGTAATCTATATCTATGAATTCAGTGCAATACATATCAGAACATCGCCCAAATAGTTTCTTTGAAGAAATGGACAGGCTGATGCTAAATTCATATGTAAAAATAAAAAATAACCAAGATAATCTTGAAAAAGAGAAAGTTGCAAGATTTGTACTTTCCAACTTCAAAACTAAGTTTGCAACTTGCAGTTTTTATAGTATTAGCTTAAAAGGAAGCAATGGAATAGAACTGAATCTAAAATAAACCTATATGTCTTTGCTAAATTGATTTTTTTCAAAGAAGGTACCAAGACAAAAAGGGAAAGAGCAATCTTTTCAAAAGTGGTACAAGAACAAGAGAATATCTACACATAAAAAAACTGAATCTGAATCATTACCCCATATAATACATAAAATCTTGTCCTAACAGCTAAAAATCATAAAACTCTTAGAAGAAAACAGAATCAGAGAAAACAGGGGGTGAGGGGAGGCAAATTAAAACCTTTCATGATTCCAAAATACTATCCCTCAAAAGATAAAGACTACTTTTAATGAAAAATTTTGCAATTGTGTATATGATGAGATATGTATCTAAAATAAAGAATTTTCAATAATACAAAAGAAACTAGAAACTCTGGGAGTTCCAGGCCAGCCTGGTTTACACAGTGAGACTGTTTCTCAAAACAGAAGGGGGAGAAAGTAGCCAATTGCAAAATAGGTCAAAGATAGAAGTAAACATCTCTCCAAAAGTATACAAGATATACTTGTATATCTTAAGTGCTAAAAAGCATATGCAACATCATTAGGGAAATACAAGTCAAAGTCATAATGCAAGCTGCCACTTCACCCATGCAAGGATGGCTGAAAGTGTAAGGCGGCAGATAATAAAAACTGGCTAGGCTATGGTGAAACTTAATCTCTCCTACACTGCTGGTGGAAAAGTTCACTTTGAAAAACTCCGGCTCCATAAAATCCAACGATTTTACTGTTGGCTAATACCCAAAAGAAATGAAAACAGATATATAAAAATTTTTGTCTACAAATGTGCATGGCATAAAAAGTAGAAACAACCCCAATGTCAATCAACTGAATAGATAACTAAAATGTGATCTATCTAATACTAGGAAATACAATTTGTTCACAAAAAAAATTGATACATGCTACAATGTGGATGAATCTTAACACCATGTTTGCTGAAAAATAGTTACAAAAGTGCACAATTATACTGTAATAAAATAATGGACAAATATATAGACAAAAAATAGATGGTGGTTGGTTAGTCCTGGATAGTGGTAGTGTAAGATGACTAATGTAAATGAGCATGAAGTTTCTTTATAGGTGATAAAAATGTTTTAAAATTAGATTTCAGTGACAGTTATATATCTCAGTAACTATTCCACAATTTGTTGTATACTTCAAAGAGGACTGTATGGTATATTACTGTATACCTTAGACAAAGCTATTTAACAAAAGCAACAAGCAGCTTTCACTGTGTTCTCCTGGACCACTTGTTTGGGGAGAAGCCAGATTCTGTGTCCTTCCAACACTCAAGCATCCTTATGGAAAGGACCACACAGAAAAGAACTGATACAGCCTCCCCAATACATATGAGTGAGCAGTCTTTGAAGGGAAGCCACTAGCCCCAGACAAGTTCAGCTGACTGTAGTTCTGGCTAACATCTTAATTATTTCAGGATTTTTAATTTATTTTTTAATTTCACATATGTATGCTGTATTTACATCCTTTTTCCCTTGTCCCTTTTCTCCTTCAACCTTTCCCATACCTCTCCCCTTGCTCCCTTCCAAATCTGGGACCCCTTTTCCTTTAATTACTATTGTTACATATATACAACAATAGAAATTATATTATATTATAAATAAATATAAGTGCAACCTGCTGAGTCCATTTAGTGTTGCTTATAGGAATATAATTTTAGGGTTAACCACTGGTATTGGATTAGCGGGCTCACTTCTGGGGAAGGTTAATTCTCCCTCTCTGAACTATCATTAATTTCCTAGCTCTTCATCTGGGGATAGGACCTAGTGCAATTTCCCACTGATGAGGGTCTGGGCAGAACTACTGACTCACAAATCCCTAACAAACAGAAACCATGTTCTATAAGCCAATGGAGTTTCCATTATTACTACATAATAGATAACCTTCGGCAACACCCTCTTTAATATTAGGCACTATCCCAAAGACAGGAATCAAAGGAATTATGTGTCCAGCAACCCTTCTTCCTCTAAGAGTTTAGTTTATTCTTATCCATAGGTTTGCTGTAGTTGCTGGCATTTTAGGACATGATACCATCGCACAATGAGTCAAAAACAGACACCTGATCAAAACTAAGCCAATAAAGTCCTTCTTTCAGAATTTAACTGAAACTGGCAAATGGACACTGTCCTTCAACAGCTGAAGTCATAAAGTGTAGAACTTCAGTGCTGTCCATTTTTTACCTCCTGGGAAGAAATTAGACAATGGATGAAGAAGAATTAAGACTTGATACATGGACTAGAAGAGATTTAAGACACAGTAGAGGCGATGTAAGTCTCTAATTCTAGTGATTCCTCAGACCTCTCCACAGAGAAGCCACTTTCTTAACCTCAGCATGTAAAACGGCACTCAACACGTAAGAGATGACAAAGTATTTGTTGAATAAATGAGTAAAATAATCTCCATTTTCCAACTAGTTTTCAACCAAGTTACATTTGACTATGTAACCTTTAATCTTTCTTTTGTTGCATTTATACATTCTATATCTTTCTACTATTATACTTAAATAATATAGAGCTGGGCATGGTGGCGCACACCTTTAATCCCAGCACTCAGGTGGTAGAGGCAGGCAAATCTCTGTGAGTTTGAGGCCAGCTTGGTCTACAAAGCGAGTTCCAGGACAGCCAAAGTAGTTATCAGACAGAGAAACCCTGTCTTGAATAACCAAAAAAGAAAAAGAGAAAGAAAGAATATATCTTGATTGCTGGTTCATATGGACTCTTCCTTTACAGCTAGACAGCAGAACATTTTCTTAATCATCTCTGGTATCATCAATACCATGTAGGCTAGAAAACAGAAAATGTTCAAGAATTTATGATTTGCTTGATCCTGAATTCTGAATTCTTCAGCTTTTATAGTTACTATCAATTTATCAAGACCTAACATCTACAAACTTTGTCCTTATTTTTCATCCAATTGAATTCACCCCACAAATATTTGAACACATACCACAGGCTACAGGTGGACAGAAAAAAATGGGTTTCTGCCCTCAAGGACTTTACTATCTGATACAGACAACTCAGCATGTGAGTGTGCACACCTACATGTATGTGAGTATGGATTTGTACATACCACTGTATCCATCCTTACCTTCCATCTTATTTAAGCCAAGGCCCTTTTGTTCTTCACAACTGTGTATGCCAGGTTAGCTGGCCTACAAGCTTTCAGAGACTCTTCTGTTTCCAGCTCATGGTGCTATACAACAAGCACTAGAATTACAGATATACACTAAGTCTTGGGCTTTCTATTGTTGTGAAGAGACACCATGACCATGGCAACTCTTATAAAGGAAAGACATTTAGTTGAGGTGTGGCTTACAGTTTCAGAGGTTTAGTCCATTATCATCATGGTGGGGAGCATGACAGTGTGCAGGAAGACATGATGCTAGAGCAGAGCAGGAGCTACGAGTTCTTACATCTTGACTTACAGGCAACAAGAAGTGGTCTGTCTGAGAGTAGCTTGAGCACAGAAGACCTCAAAGCCCACCCCCACAGTGACACACTTCCTCCAACAAGGCCACACCTACTTCAACGATGCTACACCTTCTAATAGTGCCACTCTCTTTGGGGGTCATTTTCTTTTAAGCCACCACACACTATCATACCTAGCTTTATTGTGGGTCCTCAGGATTCAAACTCAGGTCTTCAGATTTAGATGTCAAGTGCTCTACCCCAAAGAGCCATCTCCTCAACCCCAGGTAAACGTACTATTATAGAACTGTGTGTTGTGATGGGCAACAAACTGCTCACTAGCAGAAAAACTACAAGGAGTTTACACTCTGCTTGAGAAGGCAAGACAACTATGGGGAAAGATAATAGCCAAGTCATGTGGTAATGGCTAACCACCCAGTGACTTGTTTGTTTTCCAGGTACACTAGATTGATTCATACATTTTTCAATAAGACGCGATTGTGAAGTAACTTTAACCAGCATTTCCTACTGCCTACTATGTGCCAGGTCCCTGATTAACATTTCTATAATGAATGTTAGTTAACAGTGCCTCATTCAGTTCTCACATTTGACAGACGAAAGAAGTAAGCCTGAAAGAGCGCAGTGACTTCTAAGTCTACAGAGCCAGCAAGGTGACAGAGCTAGTGTTCATCAGTATGTCTGTAAGTCTACGTCCAAGTATGCCACAGTCTACACCCTGGAGTCATTCCCATGTCCTTATACTGAGTTTCTAATTGCATTTTCACTCATCCTATGGCACACAATAAAATCACCAACTACTAGCCTGGTGCGCTAGGGAGGGAGCACATCAGAACACATTGCTAGAGTCTAGCACCTATTATATAAAGCACCAAGTGTTACGAGGAACATGGATGAGTGACTCAAGTTATATTGTGTTTTTGACCATTACATGTGATCAGTTGTCCAAGTATTTAGCAATAAATTGATTGCTCATTTCCTTTGACATTAGCAATGAGCTCAGCACAATCTCTTCATCCATCAGAAAAATTTCTAAATGCAAACTTAAAGCTGATGATTTGCAAAGTTAGCAGAGAAGGGGAAATAAAACAGTGCTTATTGTTTTCTACAGAGCTAGCAATGTTTGCAAAATTCAGAAACTGAGCAGTTGTGTTTGCTCCTTGATCCTTGAGCAAGACTGCTGCTGCACCAAGATCAATGGCTGAGGCGTGTAAGACATCAAGCAGCATTTGCAATACAGTGTGATTCCACACGCACACGGAGCAAGGAAGGAATTATTATGTAAGATAGGGAAAAATCCTCCCTCTAGAAAGCATGTGGCACTGCACCTGGTGTAAAGTCGGTATTAATACTGGATAAATGAATACAGAGAAGATGACTGAAAAGCCTGATAAGAACATCAGCTGTTGATTAAATTTGGAGGGAAAAGTTCAGCCACGGAAATCTACACAGGTTATGTTAGGAACTCAAAAATACGATGGAATAAGTGGCTCAGGATATGGTATAGAGTCAGAACGACCAAAAATGACAACACTTAAAACTGTTGAATTAAGAAAGCATGAATTTGGCATCTTATACTAAGTCATAAGACTAGCACCCAAAAGAATGCTAATTAGCAATCTCATTAGAAATAACAAAAACTAACTCTGAAGTAGAGCTAACTTTACAATCTGTCCCAAATAAATGCAAGGTAGGCCTGGCTAACAGCTGAAACCTACCACTTACCCTCTCTATCCACTTAATATAAGAGTCTTTCGGGCTGTAGAGAGGGCTCAGTCGTTAAAAGCTAGGCTCACAACCAAAAATGAGTCCTTCAGTGTGCCAAAGACATAGTGTCAAAAATCTTAAGCCACTGGCGCTAATAACAAGTTATTAAAATGCATTCTCCGTTCAAAAAAAATGAGGTGAAAGGTGGGGACCCGACTCCATGACAGTAGGGGAGACCCTAACTGTACCATTGGTACAGGTAAGGATTTTCCGAAATAAACCCCGGTCTTACACAATGAAAAAGCAATTTAATAAGTAAAAGGCTTAGGACACACAGCTTTACTCATCTCCAGCATCGAGGGTGTAAGCGCTGAAGTCGCCTAGCGAAGTCTTTTACCTAGAACTTTACATTTATAATACAGGCTGCTTCCCAAAAAGACGCTGGCAAGAAATTCAAGGCAAGTATAGTACTTCAGGATAACTCTAGGAGAAAGGACTACGCGAAGCTTCTTTACCTCACTAGAGACTATCCAGGAGCCAACTACCCTCCGTGTGTCGGTCGCAGGATCGCTATCCCTTAACGGTGGTACACGTACACACACACGCGCACACACACACACACTCCCCACCCCACCCCCCGCAGTTGGACCCCCCGAAGCAGAGGTGCAGGTTAAAGTGAGTTCACGCTCCACGACACCGCGCGGCTCACCTCACGCCAAGGCAAAGAGCAGCTTTCGCTCGAGACAGCGCGGAGTGACAGATGTGTCACCTGTGCAGGAAGGGGGGCGCGAAGGCATCTTCCCAGGCCAGTACCCAGTACTGGGGTCCCGGCACAGGCAAACTTTCGGCCCCCTGCCCAGAGCCTCCCGGGACCCCCAGACTCGTCTCTGCCTACCAAGCCCCGCCCCCTGCCGGTCTCCCTCCCCAGCCCGCGCCCCCCTTGGCCTGCGCGCACCCCAGCGGGCTCTGAGGCGCGCCTCCGCGGCTGGCCCGGCCGGCAGAGGGCGGGGTCGCTCACCGGTCCGCAGCTCGTGCTTGACAGTGAGGAGCTGCTCGCCGCCGTCCCCGCCGTCCCCGCTGGTGCCCGCGCCGCCGCCACCGCCGCCGCCCTCCCCCTCCATCTTCACCCTCTTTCCGATCGCGCGGGTCGCACTGAGGGGGATCTGATGGGACAGCAGACGTCCCGTCTCGTCGCAGCCCCGGGAGCAGAGCTACGGCAGCGCCACAACTCCGTCGCCGAGGCGAGTCTCTTTCCCGCTCTGGCCGCGCAGCTCCTCCGCCTCCTCCCCTCAGCGGGCACCGCTAGTACGCCGCAACCCCGCGCCCTGCGCCTCCACCTCCTCCGCCAGGCCGCTCCGCCCACAGCCAGCCGCGGAGACAGCCCCGAGCCGCCAGCGCTATTGGGCGCAGTGCGCGCGCGTCTGCCAGCGCCCGTTCCCATTGGGCGGCCCACGCTGACGTTTTACGAGTCGCCCCGCCCCGCTGCTCGAATTGTTGTTGCTTGGCGGGGAGGCAGGAGAGGGAGGAGCGCGGACGCTCCGATTGGCAAGACCCAAGATTCGGCCCCACCCACTGGCTTTGGTGCGCACGCGCAGGAAGGCCTTCCATCTCCTGACCTCCCCAGAACGGTCACACCCCTTATTCCCCAGCTTCTATCTGTTAGTAAACAGAGTCTAGTAGTCAGGAGGCGCTTCGGACCTCTGATTGGCTACTACAGAAAGAGGCGTGGAAAGATGATTGGACCGCTTGGTCCGCCAATCACGGTGGACAAAGGAGGGTCCAGGAAAGAAGCACTTGTCACCCACGTGCTTGCGCGCGGGCGTCTCAGGGTCCAAGGCAACGATCTACAAATGTGTGACCGCCTGGAAGATGCCATGCCCTCGTATGCTGTTATTCTCTGTAGTTAGCAGTGAATAAGTGGATTTTGTGTTAAATTCTGTTCTGTGCGTAAAAGTACTTGCGGACAGCCGGAGTTCAGTTTCCATGTGGCAGAAGGAAGAAAACGAACACGTTGCCCTCCGACCTCGACACAGCTATATGACACACATCACCCACACACGCACACACACACATAAATGAGTTTTTAAAAAATTAAGTGAGTATAGGTAGTTCCTACACACAAAAGTCAAGGTTTTGGTTCACAACAAAAATGGAAAAAAAATTTTCATTTTTGTCGCTCAGTACAACCTTGACCTCCCTCACCGGTCCTTCTGCCACTACCTCTCAAGTGCTGAAATTAGCGGCCTGTGCCACTAATATAGTGCTGAGGATTGAACCCTGGGCTTTATGAATGCTAAGCAACCATTCTCCCAATTAAGCTACCTCTGCATTCCAAATTTTTTCATGTTTACCACGTTCTTCCCAGGCACCCAAAGGGTGTGGCGAATCATAAAATAGGATCCCTGCTCTTGAAGAGCTTTTAATGGGACTTGAGAAATGGGCAACTTGCATATATACACACAAAACTATAAATAATTTAAACATCTGTGGAGCAGTATAAAGCATTAGAGATCGCGCAGATGGCAACAATTATTCTCAAGGTTTTGGGGCAAGGAGGAAATCTGGATAGCCAATTTAGAAAAAAAGTAAGACAAAAAAAATACCACTGCCAACGTTTCACACAGGTAGCTGGGAGCCTGGGTCTAGAGGATATCAAGTACTGGTAAGTGAAGTGATTGGCAGTCTAAACGGAAGTGTGAGAAAAACAAATGAATAGGCAAGGTGAGTGTGTCTTACTTTTCTTCTTGCTGTTAAAAAAAAATACCAGACAAAAGCAGCCTGAAGAAAGAAGGGGGTTTTTCAGTGCCCGTTTTGAGGATAGTGTTTCACCGAGGAGGGAGGCATAGTGGTAGGAAGAGGAGACCA
The DNA here is from genome assembly GCF_903992535.2 of Arvicola amphibius. Taxonomy (NCBI): domain Eukaryota; kingdom Metazoa; phylum Chordata; class Mammalia; order Rodentia; family Cricetidae; genus Arvicola; species Arvicola amphibius. Next base: position 79,903,906 of record NC_052053.1, on the reverse strand, counting down.
CTGGTCACATCGTATCTATCATCAGAAACAGACAGGGATAAACATGGTACCCAGCTTTCTCCTTTTTATTGAGTCCAGGACTCCAGCACAGGAGATGGTGCTGCCCACAGTGCAGGTTGGTGCTAGGGTGGATCTTCCCTGTTAAGCCTCCCTTAAAGAGACTCCCCCAGGTTTGTTGCCTAAGTGATTCTAAATCCAGTCAAATTGAGAATGAAGATGAACCGTGTCAGTAAGACAATGGATACTCTTAAGTGCTATGTTGAACTACAGATTTTATTAAGTACGTGAGAAATTCCATAGACGAGTTAGAACAGCAAAGTCATTCTGTAACTCGTCATTTTACATGAGACTGGAGGGAAGCGAGCCCTCACAGGGAAGAATCTAACTGCAAGTCTAGCACTGACGGCTTAATTTCTGGGAACAGAAATAAATGATAATGAGAAAAGACTTGAACATAAATAATATAATAATGATCTTCTAAATTGAGCATGGATTAAATGAGGGACCGGCAAATTATGTTCCTGTTAGAGACCAGATAGCAACTTCAAGGCTTTGGAAGCCATATGCTCTCACTTATAACTATCAACTCCACTGGAAAGCCATCAAAAATAACAGCAAATGGCTGTGTTCCCATAAGATGTTTAAATGGATATTGGAATTTGAATTTCACATGTCATAGCTCAGTATTGTCTTAATATCTTTTCAATTGTTTAAAAATAGAAAACCCATCCTTAGCTCATGGGCCTTTAAAAAATAGACAGTGGTCTCTATTTGGTCTCCATAGTTGGCAGATTCCCACATCAGGTTACCATGAGAGAGAAAGCAGAAACGTCTATGGCGCCCCGTTAGATCACGGCCACAGCTCCCTGGATTAAACTGCTGTATGCCTGTTCCACTGCACTGCTACTTCCTGCTTAGTTGTGCTATTGAGAGCCAAGCAATGGCTGTGTGCGGCTGTTCATTTGTTCATTCAACAACTTTCACACCCATTATGTATCAATTAGTGTGGTAGGTGTCAGGGACAGAGTGTACACAAACAGATGCCATCCATGCTCTCTATAGAGCTCACAGTTAAAGAATGGAAATAAACTCTAGGTAATCACGTAAGGAAACGACAGCCTCTCCATTACAATCACATCATGAGGGAAAACCAAGGTACTACAATGGGACACCATCAGGAGTCCCTAGTTCACTCTAGAGTTGCTGCAAGAACTCGGTATGAAAGTATTTTTTTATTCTGAATCTTTAAAGATGAATACAATTTTAACCAGGACTTTGAAGAAACTGACCTAATGCTTACCAATCTCATGTCCTCTTCTTGGTCAGACAGGAAGAACTTTTCATTTTTTTTTTTTAAGACAGGGTTTCTCAATGTAACCCTGGCTATCCTGGAACTCACTTTGTAGACCAGGCTGGCCTTGAACTCTTAGAGATCTGCCTGCCTCTGCCTCCCAAGTGCTGGAAATAAAAGTGTGTGCCGCCACTGCTCATCTGAGGACTTTTATTCTTTTTTCTGTCCTTTTGCAGCTAGGTTGTTATGAAAGTTACCTGGCCAGTGGGCAGACACGGCGTGTGAACATTTCCAAAACCAGCAAATAACCCATGTGTAACTACAATCACTCACCCCAGCTTTGTTTCTAAAGCAGCCAAGCAAGTCATCTCTTTCGGGGGGGGGGGGGAAATTTGGGATTGGTGTTTTCTTGTTGTTGAGACAGGCTCTCACTATGTAGCTCTAGCTATCCTAGAACTCACTATGTAGACCAGGCTGCTCTCAGACTCACAGACATTGGCCCGCTTCTGCCTCCCAAGTGCTGGGATCAAAGGTATGCACCACCACACCTAACAAGCCACATTTTAAATATGGGGGTGCCACGTTTTAGAAGACTCGTGACCTGAGTTCTAACTGGAAAAGTAACCGGCTGGCCTGCAGTAAGTCTTTGAAGTTTAATCTACCGAGGCGGCAGGGTAGTTTACTGTGAATGCACAATGTGCCATACACTATTTCACAGGGGCATCATTCAGGGCAAGAAGGTTTTAGGAGGATGTCATGAGACAGATAAAGAACTGTTGCACTTGAGAGACCCAGAGAAAGCCAATGGAGCCTTTATTACTGTATGCCAGAGCATGCTGGGAGATGTATAGGCAAAGACCCAGTTGTGGAGTGTATGGCTGATCTTATTAATATTTAGAGATTTGTCGATGGAAGGCATTTAGAGTGGAGAATGATATGCATTTTTTATGTATGCGTGCTCAGCATGTACACTTGCATACCTGAAGGGGCATCAGATACTATTACAGATGGTTGTGAGACACCATGTGGTTGCTGGGAATTGAACTCAGGACCTTTGGAAGAGCAGTCAGGTTTCTTAACCACTGAGCGTTCTTACCAGCTCCTGGGATAGGATTTTTAAGATTTTTAAAAGTTCTCTCTCTCTCTTTCTCTCTCTCTCTCTCTCTCTCTCTCTCTCTCTCTCTCTCTCTCTCTCTCTCTCTGTGTGTGTGTGTGTGTGTGTGTGTGTGTGTGCGCGCGCGCGTGCACACACACACCACATATAGAGATCAGAGGACAATTCCAGATTTGGTCCTCACTTTCCACCTTTTTGGAGGCAGGATATCTGCTGCTGTGATAGATACCCAGCCTTGCCAGCCCATGAGCTTCCAGGGCTTTTCTTGTGTCTGCCTCCCATCTTGTCATAGGAACACTGGGAATACAAATGTGAGCCTGGCTTTGTGTAGACTCTGGGGATTTGAGCTCATGCCTTCATGCTTGTGCAACAGGTGCTTCGCCCACTGAGCCATATCCCCAGATCTGCCGAGCTCACTTATTTCTAGATAATTTCTAAGTTGCAGAAGAGTTGCAAAATTTACCAAGCTTAGAAATAAGGGTGAGTTCCACCTTTCAAGCCCAACGCTGCGATGAATGATAGGAGAGGAGGGAGGTGGCAAAGACCCAGCAAATTGGAAAAGCTGCTGATAGACAAATACAGTAAGGCAGCGTTGATAATTGTTGACTAGCACTCGGGTCTCAGATGGAGTTAGGGATCCTGAATCAAGATCACTAAGTGTCTTTCTCTAACCGTTTTACATTTCCCTTGGGGTTAGAGATCAGCAATTGGGCAACAACCCGGCTAAAATGGATGACCCTGGGGTCTAAGTAAGAAACAAAGATGACTGAAGATGAGAGGGACTAACTAGGTCACCTGCGAGCACAGCATGGCTGGAGTTCAGGAGCTGGTGCTAACAGGGGCGCACAGGTGAGCCTCTGAATCCAGCTGCGCCATGGGAAAATATATCAGCCTTAGGTGAGGCCTGAACTTTGAGGTTTTCCTACAGCTCCTGCCCATAAATATAATGTACAACCAGGTTATAAGGCCTTCACATTAGAGGAAATAAGAACCAGAGGAAACCTGGGAAAACTAGCATCTTTCCAGAGGAGCTATTACTGTTCAATAGTGTAAGAAAAAACATCACAAACCCAGGCTGAAAACACTAACTATACTGGGTGGAAGTTTAACTGACTAGATAGTGGTAAGATGATGACCATAAGTCAAGTGAGGAGATTATTGAAAAGTGGAGCTAATAAATGCACTATGGTCTGAATGTAGCAACTGGAATTGAGGAAGCCATCACTGCCCTAAGAGACAGAGAGTGCAGAATCTGTCTATTAACAAGGTTGGAAAGGAAAGTTGTTGGGGGAAGTCAGATCTCTGCGAAGGCTGTGAAGAATAATCAAGAAGAAAACTTGGAAATGTGTGTCTTCTCTTCCAGTTGACTTTTTTCTGCTGTTCGGAAATGGACGTCTCTACCTAACCCCTGAGTGATGAGCAGATGCCTATGGTACCATTCCATGTAGCCTCATGGATTCTCGCTGCCATCCCTTGCACTGGCATGGGGGCTGAAGCATTGGAGAGGCCGGACCTGCTGTGAGTCACTCCAGTGTGATGAATCTCATTTCTCATGTAGTGAAAGCGAGAAACTTCTCACTTTGTGATGTACAAATGAGAAATGCCAAGACCCAACACATCAAGCTATTGTAATGTAGTTTAGCTCTGAAATATTCCCACAGGCTCATGTTTTAATTGCCTGTTCCCCAGCTGGTATCATTCTTTTGGGGGAAGCCCTGGAACCTTTAGGAGATGGGACCAGGTGATGGAAGAAACACTGCATGTGGACCTTTGAAAGTAACACCCACCCTTGGTTCCTGCCCTCCTCTCTACTTTCTGGTCTGCTGTAATATGAACAGTCTTCAATGCACACTCCCGCCGCCGTGAAGCAAGCTGTTCTGCCATGCTTTCTCTGTCACAATGGACTGGAATTGTGAACCCAAATAAATCTTTACTCCTATAAAGTGTTTCTCTCAGGCATTTGGGTCACAGCAATGTAAGGTAGAGTACATCACATCGATCCTTCACTCTACCAAAACAGCCTGATAATGTGCTCAGATAATAATAAATGTCTTCCAAAAATCAAAAATAGCTATGCGTGGTGGTGCACACCTTTAATCTCTACACTCAAGAGTGGCTTCATCTACATACTGCTAAGGCTGCATCACGAGACCCTGAAGAAAGTAAAAGACTACATGATCAGATCTTGATACTTTTTTGACCCTGTCAGAATTTTTATTGTGTGATATAGATCCAGTCAGTTTAGGGAGCTAACTACAGGATACAGAGAGCAGCTCAGTTAGTAGGTATTAAATTCAGACTGAAGGTTCCCCATTCACTGCTGAAGTTCCCATGCTGCCTCCGTTCTGAAGTCAGAGCCCTGGAAGGTAGGTTTATAGATGTGAAGGACTCTCCACTAGGGGACAATAGCCAGGGAATCGTTTTCTCCCTCTACCATCTGGTACCCAAGAGAGAACCTAGAGCTACAGAGTCACAGACTATATTAGAAGACTCAAGCCTGAGAGCTGGCTTCACCCCTCTGTGAGCTGGCACCCAGCTGTAAAAGGCCAGACACAATACACATCTGCCGTCACCTGCGAAAGGTACAGAAGATGTTTTACTCTCTACCCTTTCCCTTTCCCTGCTCCAAAAACAACAGAGGAACAAAGCAAAGCAAAAATGTAGGGCAGGGAGAGCCACCCTATTCTTAGTGAAACCTCAAACCACATACCTGAAGCATGCCTGCCAGATACTGCAAAGTCAATAAAATGTTGAGCACTGACATACACTGCCTCCAGCCTTCATGGAAAATATGGCTCCATGGATGTTAGTGTCACAGGCCTAAGGGACAAAATCTTTGGTCCTTGGTTTAGAGTGGTATGTCTCAAAAGAGAGAGGGGACTTACACGCTGAGGAAAGGTGAGATAAGGTTCGATGAAGCTCAGGACAGTCATCTAGCTATGTTAAGTAACAATTTTTGGAAGGGGTTCAATTTTGTTTAGTTATCTTTCAGGTTGATTATATCAAGAACATCCTAACGTGATGTCAGTAGCCTTTAGTGTTCATGTAATTCATGCTAATCTCCCATCCTAACAAAGAAAAGATTTAGCTCCCAGCAGGAAATATATCTAGCCAGAGTCTTTTTTATCTTCCTTGCATTTGTTTTAAAAGGCAGGTCTGAGGTCAAGGCCAGCCTGATCTACACAGTGAGCTCCAGGATAGCCAGGGCTATAGAGTGAGACCCAGAGAACAAGAGAGAGGAGAGGAGAGGAGGGAGGGAGGGAGGGAGGGAGGGAGGGAGGGAGGGAGGGAGGGAGAAGGACGAAGGGAGGGGAAGGAGGAAGGAAGAAAGGAAGGAAAGGAAGGAATTTATTCCTATTTAAGGAGCATTCTACAAGTTTTCCATTTATGATAGTGGTGTGACTCTAACAGAAATCAACTCATAAAAGGATATTGATTTTAATAGGGGTGACAATAGATGTGGGACTGAAATTGAGATTTGACACCTCTATGACTCCTCGGGAGAATAGCAGTGTTTCTATACAGCAACAGCATGACAAGGAAAATCTGCCAGAGCACACTGTAAAAAGACATGTTTGTATCTTTCCACATGTCACAGCTTACTGTAAAAAAAAAAAAAGACATGTTTGTATCTTTCCACATGTCAGAGCTTACTGTAAAAAAAAGACATGTTTGTATCTTTCCACATGTTAGAGCTTACTGTAAAAAAAAAGACATGTTTGTATCTTTCCACATGTCAGAGTTTAATTAATGAACAATAAATCCACAAACTATGTCAGTTTCATTGTCTGCGATTGATTTCCCTTGATAGCATGTCCTTTGGCAATCACAAGCTCTCTTGTTTTTTAGATTTTGTTTTTCACTGATTTTTTGGGGGGGTTGTTTGTTTTTTTGTTTTGTTTTGTTTTGTTTTTTGGTTTTCAAGACAGGGTTTTTCTTTAGCTTTGGAACCTGTCCTGGAATTAGCTCTGTAGACTGGGCTGGCTCAAAGAGATCCGTCTGCTTCTGCCTCTGCCTCCCGAGTGCTGGGATTAAAGGTGTGTGCCACCACCACCTGTCAGTTTTCACTGTTTAATTGCATATATGAATGTGCACTCACACATGAGTGCAAGTACCCGAGGAGGCCAAAGGGAGCCTTGAATCCCCTAGAACTGGAGTGACAGGCAGTAGTTAAGACACCAAATGTGGTGCTGGGAACTGAACTCAGGTCCTCTGTGAGAGAAGTATGCCCTGAACTGCTGAACCATCTCTCCAGCCCTATCACAGACACTTTTATTCCAACCTCAATTATTAATACTAACTCTCAGATCACACATTATATTTCACAAATCAATGCATGTGTGCACACACACAAATACAGAATGTTTACAAAAATGTTGAAGTGATCTTTCCGGAGACAAAGTCAGAGATCTGATACAGATGCCAAAAGAATCATTGCAGGTGGTTAGATGATGTAATTAGCCCAGTTGGAAAGCTCCAGGGGCAAAGGAAATGTAGAGGGGAGTCCCAGGACTGGGTCAAGACAAAGGATAGATGAATGGGTGGATGGGTGGGTGGATGGATGGATGGATGGATGGATGGATGGATGAGTGGATGGATGGATGAGTAGATAGATGGATGAGTGGATGGATGGATGGGTGGGTGGATGGGTGGATGAGTAGATGGATGGATGAGTGGATGGATGGATGGGTGGATGGATGGATGGATGGATGGATGGATGGATGGATGAGTGGATGGATGGATGAGTAGATGGATGGATGAGTGGATGGATAGATGGGTGGGTGGATGGATGGATGGGTGGATGGATGGATGGATGGATGGATGGATGGATGGCAATTTGTGTGACTCACTTCAGGCAGTGGTACTGTGCTGAACTGAAGCCCTGGAGACAGTTTTCTGCCTGTTGGTCCTTTGATGCACGTACCAGGTGTCCATGACAGCATTGTCACTGTAGTGTTAGGTATTTCTCATTCCATGGGGTCCAGCCTTCATCGATCTAGTGCATTCTATAAGTTCACAGACCTAGTTTTTCTGATATGTTTCCAGTCTACTTTAAAAAATCATAGATGGACTTTTTTTACTTGTATGAATAATTATCATTCTGTGCCTTGAGATTCATGCTGGGCAGGTGGTGGTTTTCTATGTATACAAACAAGATGCCGAATCATTCTGCTTCTGTATTTAATCTCAGAATAGAGTCAGTTACTGCTTATTAAAATGGAGTGTCTTAGGTATTCTATTGCTGTGGAGAGAAACCATGACCACAGCAACTCTTTTAAAGGAAAACATTTAATTGGGGTGGCTCACTTACAGTTCAGAGGTTTAGTCCATTACCGTCATGGCAGGGAGCAAGGCAGCAAGCAGGCAGACATGGTACTGGAGAAGGAGCTGGGAGGTCTTACATCTTGACTCATGGGCAACAAGAGGTAATCTGTCTCACTGGGTGTAGCTTGAGCAAAAGAGACCTCAAAGCCCACCCCCACAGTGACACACTTCCTCCAACAAGGCCATACCTCCTAATAGTGCCACTCCCTTTGGGGGCCATTTCCTTTCAAACCACTTCATGAGCCACCTGAAAGTCCTTCATGGTGGCACATGCCTTTAAATCTCAGGGATCTTGGGAGGCGGAGATTCATAGTGCTCTGTGAGTTTGGGGCTACAGTGTTCTACATATAGATTTCCAGGTAACCAGGGCTACACTGTGAGATCATCTTACAAGCAAATCAACGAAGGGAGAAAAAGGATTACCCAGGACAAGGCATATGAGGAAGTCACTGTTGCACACACTATGGAGTGATTAAATCAGGGCACAGTTCACCTCCACGCTCAAACTCGAGGAGACACCAGACTGTAATTACCTATTTCTGTGGTCTGTGGCCTCAAGTCAAGCATCTCCTGGAAATGAAAGAATGGAAGGATGGGGAAGCAATGGATGGGACATAACCACAGGGCCCAGGGCTTTGTTAGGGACTTCAGTCGCCTCCCACAAAACATCTGAGCATCTCAGAGACATGTTTCAAGGAAAAGAGCATTTCAGAATCACTCCAAAGTGAAGTTGTCAACTGACTCAAAATCTTCCTCCTTTGACCAGACTACTTAACAAATAACTTTCCATTGTGTTGGAGAACATTACAAAGCTTCTTCTCTCTGAGTTAGGAAAAATAAAAACAACTCAAGCAGGAGTTTTGGGGCTACAAATAAGAAATTATAGAACAACAAAGGAAGGGGGGAAATTGAACTACAAAACTCAAAAGAAAAAGGAAAGAAAGAGGAAGCTCTTTCAACTCAATCAGAATGAACACAAGTGAAAACACAATGGAACTCTGAGGAAAATACAAAGAAATAAAAGCTGATATTAAGGAAAAGAGACCATAGAGTTCTAACATGTGTAATTGGCATTCCCGAAGCACTGAGAAGTGGAACAATAGAACAAAAGAAGAAACAACCGATATGAAGACTTAAATCCGCAGGTAAACAGCACACACTGTGTGTGTCTTAGTTTGGGTTTCTATTGCTGTGAAGAGACACCATGACCACAACTCCTCTTATAAAGAAAAACATTCAATTGGGGTGGCTTACTTATAGTTCAGAGGTTCAGTCCATTATTGCCGTGGTGAGACATGCTGCCATGTAAGCAGCCATGATGCTGGGGAGGTACTGAGAGCTCTACATCTTGTGCAGGCAAGAAGAAGTGGTCTGTCTTACTGGGCATGGTTTAAGTATATGTATGAGACCTCAAAGCCTGACTCCACAGTGAGACACTTCTTCTAACAATTAATACTTAAAGTTAAATGACAAGAAAGCCACACAAAACTTAAAAAGATAACCATGATTAGTGACTCATATTCTGCCAAGTTGTCCCTTGTTATAAAAGCTACTGACAATCATTCATAAGAATGTATAAATTCAGCCAGGCAGTGGTGGTGCATGCCTTTAATCCCAGCACTCGGGAGGCAGAGGCAGGCGGATCTCTGTGAGTTCGAGACCAGCCTGGTCTACAAGAGCTAGTTCCAGGACAGGCTCTAAAGCTGCAGAGAAACCCTGTCTCGAAAAACCAAAAAAAAAAAAAAAAAAAGAATGTATAAATTCAGGGTTCCCATGTCATTGGAGAAACTATTCTTTATGAGGAAATTCACTCAACTAAGAAATGAACCAAAAGAAAAGATATAGCCTAGCTTTCTTTGTGTTAGCTTTCAATTGATGACACAAAGACCTTTTTTTGGTTTTTCGAGACAGGGTTTCCTTGTAGTTTCTAGAGCCTGTCCTGGAACTAGCTCTTGTAGACCAGGCTGGTCTCGAACTCAGAGATCCGCCTGCCTCTGCCTCCCGAGTGCTGGGATTAAAGGCGTGCGCCATCACCACCCGGCCTGAGACTTTTTTATGGATAAAAAGCAAAGGTTTATTTCACTCATACTGTTGGGGTCTCAAACTCCAACATCGGGTGGGTCCTTGACTTGGATCCTGGTTAGGGCAGGCATAGAAGCCTGTTCTTCTGGGAGCTCATGGAGGGGCAACAGTTACATCTCAAACAGTACGAGAAGTTGGGGAGATGTCCCACAATTCCTATGTCTTATGGACCTTTCATTCTGCTCCACCTTCTAAAAGCTCATAAGATCTCATTAATACTGACATTCTCTCAGGGCCAGACATGCATCTTTTTTTTTTTTAAATTTCTGCCTCCTCCCCACCTCCACTTCCCCTCCCTCTCCTGTCCGAAGAGCAGTAAGGGATCCTTGCCCTGTGGGATTCATTGTGGAAGCTTGGCCTTCACTTAGGTTTGTCCCCAGTGATCTCTTAAAGCTTAAATTAACCTACTTATATTAATCTATGTTCTGCCATGTGACTTGTTACCTCTCCTCATACTGTCCATCTGACTTCCTCTGAGTCTGACTGGAGAATCTCCCGCCTCAGATTCTTTCCCAAAGTTCCTGTCCTTTTCTGGAAATCCCACCTATCCTCTCCTGCCTAGCTATTGGCCATTCAGCTCTTTATTAAACCAATCAGAAGGTGCCTTAGGCAGGTGAGATAAAACAGAGACATGTCTTCACACAGTGTGCAAAAAGATTGTCCCAATAAAAGGAGTCATGAATTGAAGGAGAATTGAAGATCCCAAGGAAATACTGAAAATGAGTTTTGGTTTTACCTATGGCACTAGGACTAAAGTGGTATGAAATCTGTGATTAAATTTTTAAAAATGAAAATTAAAAACATTTACAGTGTAAGAATATTTATATGACCAGCAAAGATGTAGAAATTAGGAGAACGGTCTATGAAATTTCTCTTAAACATGTAACCTTACTCATTCTTGATGGCAGGGAATTAATTCACACAAAAAATGGAATTCACTGGACTTGATGCACACATCTAATCTGGCATTTGAGAGGGAGAAAAGGGTAGGTTTCTTGTAAGTTCAAGACCAGCCTGGACTACATAGAGAGCTGGAGTCCAGCCAATGTGATAATGAGAGCCTGTCTTTAAAAAAAAGGGGGGGGGGAGAAAGAAAAAGAAATGCATGAACTGCAGTTTTTGTTTTCTTTATTTACTTGTTTTTTGAAGAAAACATGATGACAATTTCTTGGTAATATCTGTAGTAGTTTTCTTATCTTTTAATGTCATGGTTTAAGAATTTCTGTGGTAGCTATGAGAGGATGTCTTAGTGAATACCGTGCTTGCCAAGCAAGGGTGCCTGCCTTCAAATTCCCAGAACTGACAGACCAATTCTTAGAAGTTTGTGGGCCAGCTAGCCTGAGCAGAGAGAGAGAGAGAGAGAGAGAGAGAGAGAGAGAGAGAGAGAGAGAGAGAGAGAGAGAGAGAGATCCTGTCAAGCAAGGTGAAAGGTGAGGACTGGTACCCAGAACTGTCCTCTGACCTCAATTTATGATAAGGGTGCACTCAAATTCGTACATACACACACAAAGAAAAATAGTGACTTTGTGTGCTGTAAAAATGTTTAGCTGATATTCAGCAATTCTTTCTAATTTTGTTCAGTTTCTTTTCTCTGTACAGTTAAATTAAATTTTACTTGCAATTAATTTGCAAGTAAAATCCCACCATTGTCAATTGTTCTTTCTGCTTCATTTCTGCAAGGAGACCCATTCAGACAGTGAATTCTAAATATTGATGGCCTGTTTCTGGGAAGTAAAACTTACTGCTCTTAGAACCAAACCAAACAAAACAAAACAAAAAATGTTTCATCAACTAAAGGTTTTCTCTCTCCTCCCCCTCTACCCCACCCCTTAGAATCTCCTGCACCCCAGGATTCTTTCTAATTCACTTTGGGATTATGAGCCAGTTTATATAGTATTTAGGATTGGACCTAGGACCTCATGCATTCGAGGCAAGCATTCTACCAACTGAGCCTGCCCTGGGACGTATTTCCTGATTCTTTATTTTCTAAGATGAAAGCAACATCATTTTTGCTCTCCTCAGCAGAGTCTCTCTCATGTCTATCACCCAGTGTCTGCTGTGTATTACAATTTGAAGGATTAATTCTATTATTAACCATAATTAACTACAGATTTAGCCTCAGCAAATGAAAATCACTTAACTAGCATCCATGTTGCTATGATCTGCATATTGTTCTCTGTCGAGACAAAATGTCTATGAGGGCTCCTGGTCATTTCTTTTAACGTTTTCCCCGGGGCTTTCTATTTCCATTTCTTTTATCTTGTTGCCATTTTCTTTATTGTAGCCCATCTTATTGGTGGTTCTTCATCTGGTCAATTTTCTTTTTTTTTTTTAAGTGTCTTTATTGAACTATATATTTTTCTCTGTTCCCCTCTCTCCCCCTCCCCTTCTACCCTCTTCCATGATCACCAAACTCCCAATTTACGCAGGAGATCTTGTCTTTTTGTCCTTCCCATGTAGATTAGATTGGTCAATTTTCTTTAAGACTCTACCTACTGAGGCCCACTGTCTGAATGTTGCAGGCTGACAACATGGATCCCGTGGGTCATCTCCAGATCTGCCAAGATCACCTCTCCCTACGCTTTAAGTTAAACTTTTGTTTTACCTCAACAAGTTTTCAAATAACTTCCTAAAAACTGGTGTGTCACAGGTCAATTTCCAAGCCCTGCTTGTCCCAGAAGATCTTTATCCTATGTTCACCCTTGGCTGATATTTTGACTAACTAAAATATTCTAGACCAAAGGTTATTTTCCCTTGAAATACAGCATCGCACTGTTGCCTCTGTAAGAGTCTGGAATTGTAGGCGAGAAGTCTGATGTCTGTTTGGCTTCCATTCCTCTATATCCAGCCTTTTCTTTATATTGTAAAATTTTCAATTGTTTTATTTTCTTCATTTATTTTTCAGTTTGGTTTTTTGTTGTTGTGTTGTTGTTGTTGTTTCAACGGTTTCTCTGTGTATAGCCCTGGCTGTCCAGGAATTCACTCTGTAGACCAGTCTGGCCTCGAACTCACAGAGATCTGCCTGCCTCTGTCTTCTGAGTGCTGGGATTAAAAGTGTGTGCCACCACCTCCCAGCCTTCTTGGTCTTTGATGGTCTAAAAGAAAATCAGATTATGTGGCAAATTTGATTATTTTTCCAGCTCTGTGCCTTTTTAGTCAAGATCCATGGGCCTCAGTGTCGGGAGAGTCTCTTCTTCCTCTCCTTCTTCTCCTCCTTCTCCTCCTCCCCTCCTAATCTACTTTGTTTTTCTATACAATTAAACTTAATTTTACTTGATGTTAATCTTCACCAGGATCCACTCAGATGATATATTCCAAATACTGATGGCTAATTTCCAGGAAGTGAAATCTTGTTCACTGAAAACAAACAAACCCCACTTTGTGACGTTCGCATACTCACGCATTTATTTCTTGTTCCATCAACTGAGGAGAACCTCTGTCTCTCTGACCACCTCCTCCTGCCCAACCTCTTTTCCGCTTCTTCCTTTTCCTCCTCCACCCCTTTCTCATTTCCTCTCTCAGTTGGCCATGGTGTTGTTGTTATTCTTGGTTTGTTAGCTTGGGTTTGGGGTTTGGTTTTGTTGAGATAGAGTCCTTCTGTGACGCCCAGGCTGGCCTGGAACGTGAGGCCATCTTTCCTGCCTCACCATCTCAAATACTGGCGTTACAAGTATGAAGCCACCATACCTCATTCTGCCTTGATTTTGTATGGCTTTTGTATCTGAATCTACTAAGGACTGTTGGACCACCTGTATTTTTTTTCTAGTTCTGTTTTGTTTTGTTACCTTTTTAAAAAAAATCTTAACTTTTAGTTCTGCTTTCTGGAAGAGCAGCACAGTTTAAATATTCCAAAGTTCCGGTGGTTCTTTTGTAATTTAACGGTCATGTTTTTAATCAATACAAGCTCTTCTGTGTGTCCTCTGTCATGTATCCTATTTCTTCTTTTGTAGACAAAACATCTTCATTACGAGTCATTCTGGAAACAGTAATGGTTCTGTTTGCTGGTTTGGGTTGTTTTTTTTTTCCCTCTTCATTGTAATCTTTCTATTTCATAACAAAGTCTTTTTTCTGATTATGCCTTGATATTCTTTATTGTTCACTTGTATTTGAAGATGAAACCTCCCACCCTTAAAAGAAAAGCTGACTATGGTAGGGCCTGTTTCTCTTCTTTTATTGAAAAAAAGATCTTTCTTCCTCATACAGTATATTCTGATTATGGTTCCCCTCTCCTTACCCCTCCCAGTTCCTCCCCACCTCCTTTCCCATCCAGATCCACACCCTTTCTGTCTTTTGATAGAAAAAACCAGGCATTTCGGGAATAATAATCAAATAAAATAAGAGAAGTCAAAACAAACAAATCAGAAAAGGACAAAGCAATTTAACAAACAAAGAACCAAGAGACTCATATAGATTCAAAGACACACACATTCACACGCGCAGAAATCTCTAAAACCCAAAACTAGATGCCATAATATATACGCAGAGGACCTGTAAGGTAAAAAAATGCTCTGACTTAATATTAGGAGACAAAGAACCTCCAAGGATTCCACTGGGTTCGCTTTGTGTTGGTCATCTACTGCTGGGCATGGGGCCTACCCTTAAGAGTGGTTGGTTTGGGCACTAGAGAAATTCCTAGGGATCCACAAGGATGACCTCAGTTAAGACTCTAAGAATAGTGGAGAGGATGCCTGAACTGACCTTGCCCTGTAGTCAGATCAATGACTATCTTAAATGTCATCATAGAACCTTCATTCAGCAACTGATGGAAGCAGATGCAGACATCCAAGCAGAGCAATGTGTTGAGCTCCCAAAGGCCAGTCAAAGAGTGGGAGGAAGGAGAATATGAACAAAGAGGTCAAGACCATGATGGGTTCACCCACGGAAACAGCTTACCTGAGCTAATGGGAGCCTACCAACTCCTGCCTGACAAGGAAGGGACCAGTACAGGACCAAACTAGGCCCTCTGAATGTGGGTGACAATTGTATGGCTGGGGCAGACTGTGCAGCCACTGGCAATGGGACCAGGATTTATCTCTACTGCTGTACTGGCTTTTTGGAACCCTTTGGAGAGATACCTTCCTCATCCTAGGTACAGAGCGCCTTGGTCCTGCCCAAAGCACTGTGCTAGACTTTGTTGACTCCCCATGGGAAGCCTCACCCTCTCTGAGAAGTGGATGGGGGGAGTGGGATGAGGAGAGGAGGTGAAGGGAGTGGGAGGAGGAGAGGGAGTGGGAACTGAGACTGGTATGTAAAATGAGAAAAGATAGTTTTTAAAAAATAAATTAAAAAAAGAGTGGTTGGTTTCCACAGTGAAACTTCCTTGGAGAAAACTAATTTTCACTTACAAATGGCTATCAATTGGAACACACTTCTAGGTTAGGCATGGGAGCGTATTTCTACTCCTCCTTTCTGCTCCAGGGCCCCATGTGGTGCAGACCTGGGCAGGTCCTGTGCTTGCTGCCACAGTCTCTGGGAGTGTCTTTGTGTGCCTACCCTGCTGTGGAGAGAAGGCCTTGATTCCTTGGTGTCTTCCATCCCCTCCTCCTACTCTTGTTCTTCCACTTCCTCTTTGAGGAGTTCCCTGAGCCTTGACAGGAAGTATTTGATGGAGGTGTCTCTTTCAGGGCTGAGTATCCCAAGGTCTCTCACTGCATATTGTCTGACTGTGGGTCTCTGTATTTGATCCCACCTGCTGCAGGAGGAAGCATCTTCTGACAGTGGCTGAGCAAGGCATGGATCTATAGTAGAATATATTTAAGAGTCATTGTATTGCTACACTACTTTAGTGTTTGGTTTTCCCCCTAGGTCCCTAGTCTATTCTCAGATTCTTGGCCACCTAAGCAGCACTGTGTATGGGTTCCACCTTGTGGAGTGGGTTTTTAACTTAAAGCAGGTATTGCTTGGTTACTCTGACAAGCTTTGTGCCACTATTACACCAGCGTATCTTACAGGTGGGTCATTTTTGACAAAGGGTTTGCAGCTAGGCTGGTGTTTACCTTTCACCTCTGGAATCGTGCAGAGTACCTTCCAGTTAGATAGGGATCAGAAGTACTGAATATCAGAATATACTGATTTCCTCCCTCTAGAGATAGTAACAGAAATCAACACTGAAATCTGATCGTATCTCTAACTCATCTAGAAGAGCCAGGAAGCTTCTCTTCTTTTCAGCTTTTGAGTCACTTTGTTCAAAGAAAGTACCCCCACCCCAACACTTGCGCTATTGAACTGACAGAGCCATTGGCACATTTTGTGAGTTCCACGCTGGTGTAGCAGAAAGTGGGGAAGTAGGCCAAGGTCAGAGCCCCTGAGAGGTGCTCCAGTGCCTGTGGATGCTCTGCTTTTGCTTGCTCCATGGACAGGGGGTCTGTCTCTTGCTGGGCGGAACTGGGGGAGGTTGCAAGGAGGAGACAGGCTCCATCAGCACCGAGAACTGCATCTCAGTCATTAACCACAGCCTGCCTGGAAACTGGGAAAGAGACCAGAAATCGTTTTATATCATCGAGCCCAAGCTTCTGCAGCCATAAAACTGGGACAATAAAAATAGCTGTTTGTACTTCGGAGGATTGTTCCGAGAATCAGGCGAGACAATGCACAAGGTGGAGGCACTGATGATCTGAATAACCCGTCGCCTCTGCTGGAGAAATTCAGAATGCATTTGGATTGCGCAAGGTTGGAAGAGGAAAACAAAAACTGAAAAACACCCCAAGGTTATTCCGTGACGAAATTTCCAGTCATTTCAGGGCTGATGTCATTTCATCTGATGCAATAAACTGTAGTTTATTTTATATAATCAAGCCCATTTCAATACTCGATGCTTAAAATAACAGGATACATCTGAAAAGCTGGAGACTCGTCCTCAGAAGTCCTTGGAGTTTTTTGATTCCTGTATCTAAATAATACAGTGGGAGGAGCAATTCTGAAAACAAAAGTTCTTAGTTTTCAGGGACTTGGTGTGTATGCTGGTCTGCTCCAAAGAATCCGTTTACATTTCACGATCTTTCAGGAAACTTCCAGAACGATAGTGACAAGGCTGCCGAGCTCCAGCGCAGCTCAGCGATCAAGAGCAGGCCCTTGTGAAATTCCTTTGCTTGAGAAAGTCTGACCTAGTCCTCCTATGTCGATGGTGTGTGCTTCATCGTTATGCCCCACCATGGCTGTGTGCATTTTGTATCTAAAAGCAGGGATTCACATACAAACAAATTTTTTTAACAGCAGACAATTTGAAAATGACTTATGCTGAAAATAGAGGAAGACCCAAACAACTCTCGAATATACGATGAAGGGTTTTGCACTTTAGAAATGTTCTCCACACAGAAGCATGGCTTTAAATAATGGCCCAGCTGTGTCAATACGGTGAGCCGCTAGGACCCATGGGCAGGTAAGGCTTGCGATGGTCAGAGGTAAGGCTCTTGACATCAGGAGGACATATCTGTTGACCTACAAGGTGACATAAACGCACGCTTGCACCTGGGAAAATCCTCAGCAGTGAGCATTTTCTGAAAGGGCTGCACATAAAATACCACCCCATCAGCAGTGTCACCCTAAAAAGAGCCAGGCCAGAATTGGAGACCCAGGAGAGACACACATGTATCATACAAAAGAAACTCTGTGTGTTTACCCTAAAGCTACAAATAACACAAAAGAAAGTTTAAACTTAGACGTTCTAGAACATGCAGTGGTTCTCTCTCTCTCTCTCTCTCTCTCTCTCTCTCTCTCTCTTTCTCTCTCTGTGTGTGTGTGTGTGTGTGTGTAGGATGTTTCACTTTTAATCCAGGGGATGGGGAGTGGTTGGAGAAGACTGTGTTCAAAAGGCTTTGGGAGTCTTCTGGGATGAACAACAGAAGCTGCAACATCTCAGTAAAACAGAGAGATTTTCCTGATTAAAAACAAAAGTCATGGTCATAAAAGCTATAGTACAGTTCTTTTTTATTGTGTTTATTGAGCTATATATTTTTCTCTGCTCCCCTCCTTTGCACTCCCCTCCCCTTCTACCCTCTCCCATGGTCCCCATGCTCCCAATTTACTCAGGAGAGCTTGTCTTTTTCTACTTCCAATGTAGATTAGATCTATGTATGTCTACTTAGGGTCCTCTCTGTTATCTAGGTTCTCTGAGATTGTGAACTTTAGGCTGGTTTTTCTTTGCCTTATGTCTAAAAGCCACTTATGAGTGAGTACATATAATATTTGTCTTTCTGGGTCTGGGTTACCTACTCAATATGATGTTTTCTATATCCTTCCATTTGCCTGCAAATTTCAAGATATCATTATTTTTTTCTGCTGTGTAATACTCCATTGTGTAAACGTACCACATTTTCCTTATCTATTCTTCAGTCGAGGGGCATTTAGGTGTTTTCCAGGTTCTGGCTATGACAAACAATGCTATGAACGTAGTTGAGCACATGTCCTTGTGGTATGATTGAGCATCCTTTGGGTATATACCCAAAAGTGGTATTGCTGGGCCTTGCGGTAGGTTGTTTCCTAATTTTATGAGAAATCGCCATATTGATATCCAAAGGGGCTGTACCAGTTTGCACTCCCACCAGCAATGCAGGAGTGTCCCCTTTACCCCGCAATCTCTCCAGCATAAGTTGTCATCAGTGTTTTTTGATCTTGGCCACTCTTACAGGTATAAGATGGAATCTCAGAGTTATTTTGATTTGCATTTCTCTGATAACTAAGGATATTGAGCATTTCCTTAAGTATCTTTCAGCCGTTTTAGATTCCTCTGTTGAGAGTTATCTGTTTAGGTCTGTACTCCATTTTTATGGATCATTTGTTCTTTTGATGACCAATTTCTTGAGTTCTTTGCATATTTTGGAGATCAGCCTCTGTCTGATGTGGGGTTGGTGAAGATCTTTTCCCATTCTGTAGGCTGTCGATTTGTCTTGTTGACCGTGTCCTTTGTTTTACAGAAGCTTTTCAGTTTCAGGAGGCCCCATTTATTAAATGTTTCTCTCAGTGTCTGTGCTACTGGGGTTATATTTAGGAAGTGGTCTCCTGTGCCAATAAGTTCAAATGTACTTCCCACTTTCTCTTCTATAAGGTTCAGTGTGGTTGGTTTTATGTTGAGATCTTTGATCCACTTGAACTTGAATTTTGTGCACGGCAATAGATATGGATCTATTTTCATTCTTCTACATGCTGATATCCAGTTATGTCAGCACCATTTGTTGAGTATGCTTTCTTTTTTCCATTTGATATTTTATACTTCTTTGTCAAAAATCAGGTGTTTGTAGGTGTGTGGATTGATATCTGGGTCTTCGATTCTGTTCCATTGGTTCTCCTGTCTGTTTTTATGCTAATACCAGGTTGTTTTCAGTACTGTAGCTCTGTAGTAGAGTTTGAAGTCAGGGATTGTGATGCCTCCAGAGTTCCTTTATTGTACAGGATTGTTTTGACTATCCTGGGTTTTTTGTTTTTCCATATAAAGTTGAGTATTGTTCTTTTGAGGTCTGTGAAGAATTTTTCTGGGATTTTGATGGGCATTGCAGTGAATCTGTAGATTGCTTTTGGTAAGATTGCCATTTTTACTATGTCAATTCTACCTACCAAAGAGCATGAGAGATCTTTTTTTTTTTTTTTCGGTGTCTTCTTCAATTTCTTTCTTCAAAGATTTAAAGTTTTTTTCATACAGGTCTTCTATGTGTTTGGTTAGAGTTACTCCAAGATATTTTATGCTATTTGTGGCTATTGTGAAGGGTGATGTTTCTTTGATTTCTTTCTCAGCCCAGTTATCATCTGTGAAAAGGAGGGATACTGATTTTTTTAAGTTAATCTTGTATCCTGCTACATTACTGAAAGTGTTTATGAGTTGTAGAAGTTCCTTAGTAGAATTTTTGGAATTGCTTATGTAAACTATCATATCATCAGCAAAGAGTGAGAGTTTGACTTCTTCTTTTTCCAATTTATATCCCCTTGATCTTTTGTTGTCTTATTGCTTTAGCTAAAACGTCAAGAACTATATTGGATAGATATGCAGAGAGTGGACAACCTTGTCTTGTTCCTGATTTTAGTGGGATTGTATAGCACAGTTCTAATAATTGTCTCCCGACTGAAACTTGGAGGGCTCTGGTGTCTCAGGCCCCAGTGATTGTCACTATGGATTCTGTCGGGGCAGGGCTGCCATAAGTATTATATGTGGGACCTTAGATAATACTGCTCCAGTGTCCTTCTCCCAGTGAACCATGGATGGGACAGGTGGCCACTCTGATCCATTTAAGATCACCAAAAACACAAGGATCTGTACACAAAACTTCAGTGATGATACCTGATTGTAGGCGGAAGGCTGTTAGTTCGTTCCCAGCTGCTCAGCCCTGAAATAATCACACAAAAACCGTATTATTTGCAATACTATTTGGCCAATAGCTTAAGCATATTTTTAGCTTGCTATTATATCCTAAACTAACCTATTTCCATTAATCTGTGCATGCCCACCATTGTCCAACTCCAAAGCCAGCTTTATAGACACACACACACACACACACACACACACACACGTACCCGATGAAGACACAGAAGCACCAGCAGAGTCTATGGTCCCTGGTTCAACAATGGCAATACCCAGCAGGTGCAGGTTAAAACAGATTTGTAGGTAGAGTGCCTAGGAGTAGCTGAGAAAGGTATTGGTAGGAACTAAAGGTCCTATATGAGAAGGCAGAGCTAAGTAGTGGAGAAACTGGTGGCTGACTGCATTTTTGTCCACATAGAGTGGAGGATTAGAAACCAGGTTATACATGAATGGGGGAAACTAAGGTAAGGAGAAGAGTTTTTTTAAAAAAAAAAAAAATAAAAGTAATAATAGTTTTCCCAAATTTGTATATCCAAGATTTTGACCAGCTCTTCTTGGCCAGCCCTTCTGCTTAATCTGCTGTACCATGAGGTACAGGGTGAGATCCAGGACAGTCAGGGCTACACATACAAACCCTGTTTTGAAAAAGAACAACAAAAGGGAATTATTCTATATAAGAAAGAGTTCCATTTTTAAGAGTAGACCTATATGAGAAAATATTATATTCAACTTTATGAGGAGTGTCCAAGGAGTATAAGAAATCCTCCAGGTAAAAATAAAAACACACTGGGGAAAACAGTAATAGCCAAGTGAGGAAGGTGTTTTGAACTGCATTTTGCAGGAATTTGCACTAATTTTGGCAAGAGAGAAATGGTCTGGAGCCTGACAAACTACAGCCTGCAGGCCAGCTCTGCTCACTGTCTATGATCAATGAGTTAAGATAGGTTAATTGTTACAGGTGAACAGTCAATCAATCTGGCGATCAGGGTTGTCGTCTTAAATCTCACTTGAATAAATAATCACTCCAGGCTGGGTGGGTGCATATGCCTTTAATTCTAGTTCTCAGAAGGTAGAGGCAGGTGGATCTCTGAGTTTAAGGCCACCCTGGCCTACAGAGTGAGTCCCAGGACAGTCAGGGTTACACAGAGAAACCCTGTCTTGAAAAAGAACAGCAAAAAGAAATTATTCCATATAAGAAAGAGTTCCATTTTTAATAGTAGATGTATATAAGAAAATATTATATTCAACTATTATTGTATATTTACTATTTGGCCCATCGCAAAAAAAATGTTGCTGCTGGAAGTCAGTGATGGCAATAAGTTACACTACACACACACACACACACACACACACACCCCATACTTTCACCAGTAACAATTTGGAACATGATCTGGTATGAAGGCTCTGTAACCCTAGCATTCAGAAATTTGAGATATGAGAAGAGAAAGTTCAAGTCCACCCTACATAGTGAGACCCTGTCTCAAAAAAATTGAAGGCATGCATATGTGTGTGTGTGTTTAATGTAACGTGGGTGCTATAGTAATAATGTGCATAAACAACATAGTTAAAACTTATAAATATATAAATGAGGCTGTGCAGTTAAGCTACGAAGTTCAAATCCTCAGTCACTTAGTAGCTTTATCACATCAGGCGAACTTGCTAAGTCTCATATTTTCCTCATCTGAAAAATGTTAAAGTGGAAATAGTAACAGTGTGAATTTTACTGGATTGTATTAGAGTTCATTGATTAGTATATGAAAAATGGTTAATACATAATAAGTGCCAAATAAAGACAAATACTGGTGGGCCATCAAATGACTCAGCAGGTAAAGACACTTGGCACACAAGCCTGATAAAGGGAGTTTGTTCTCCGGAACCCTCAGTGAAAGATGGGAACCAACTCACAATAATTGTCTTCTGACTTCCACATTCACACTCCCTGACACAGGCACACATTGCGAAAAAAATTAAAAAGAGTTAATCATGGCACACACTCCAAACACACACAAAACAAAAAAAAATGACATTTTTAAAAAGTTGATAATGAACATCCTGAGTGCTTCTTATAGCATCCTCCTGTGTTGTCTCTCATCACTAGTCGGCTTTGTATAGAAGAAACTGAGTAACATGAGTGCAGGCTTGTTGGGGTTTCTGTCTTCCTGGTTCCCCAGCCATTTAGTCCCAGAGAAAATCACACAGAAAGTCTACGTTAGATATAAACTGATTGGCCCATTAGCTCAGGCTTTGTATTAGCTCTTATAACTTATATTAGCCCATTATTCTAGTATATGTTAGCCACATGGCTAGGTACATTTTTCAGTGGGGCAGGTCACATCTCCCTTCTTCCATGGTCTGGGTAAGACTGGGGAGGAATGGGCTTCCTCCTTCCCAGAATATTCTTGTTCTCCTTGCCCCGCCTCTACTTCCTATCTGGTTGTCCCACCTATACTTCCTGCCTGGCTACTGACCAATCAGCATTTATTTTAAAAATGATTGACAGAATACAGACAATTCTCCCTCACCAAGACTGCTTGTGATCAACATGACTTTGTTAGGAGGCAGCAGCAGGCAGATCTCTGTGAGTTTAAGGCCAGCCTGGTTTATAGAGTGAGTTCCAGGGCAGGCTCCAAAGCTACAGAGAAACCTTATCACAACAAACAAAAAGAAAGAGAGAGGAAGAGAGAGAGAGAGAGAGATAGAGATAGAGAGAGAGAGAGAGAGAGAGAGAGAGAGAGAGAGAGAGAGAGAGAGACTCATGGCCAGGCAACAGGAGGCATGAAAACCAGTGTATACAGAAGTTCCTTGGGGCCGGGCGGTGGTGGCGCACACCTTTAATCCAAGCACTCGGGAGGCAGAGGCAGGCGGATCTCTGTGAATTCAAGGCCAGCCTGGTCTACAAGAGCTAGTTCCAGGACAGGCTCTAGAAACTACAGGGAAACCCTGTCTCGAAAAACAAACAAACAAACAAAAAAAAAAGTTCCTTGGGTATTCTAGAGGAGCATGCTTAGGAACTAGGGGGAGCTAGAAAGGGACAAGTTCTCAAACCCAGAGAATGGAGGCATCGTGGCCCTTATGATACCTGGGTGAAAGGCTGAAGGCTGAGTGGGGACAGGCAATGAATACATAGAGTCAGCATTTCACTCAGAGTGGTCAGAACAAAAGTGCCAAACACTGAAATGCCAAAACTCAGCGCTCCAAAGCAATGAGACCAGGAGGGAGGGCACTGAGGGCTAGACCACAGAGTCTAAGTCACATCTCTGTGACAGGTAACTTTCAGGAGCTAAGAACTACTGAAGGCTTTGAAAGAGAGTGGTACCATGGAGAGATTTTTGCTTCAGAAAGATTACATTCTAAAATAACTTTGTTTTTTTTTTTTTTTTTAAGAACACAAGCCAGATCCTCCATGTAGACCCTGATTACAGTCTTTCTGCTGTAATTAATATTGGCAGGCTTTTAAGAAACTAACTTTCTTGTTTTAATGATTTTTTTAAATTTATTTTTAAAATTGAGTCAGTGTCAATTAAATCCACTTTGAATAGCTAATGATCGATTTAATTGAATTCCCCTCAAAGCCAAATTTAATAACCTTGAACTATATTTGTTGGTAAGTGACTTGGAGGTCCGCTTTTGTCCTAAAACTGAAAGCTAGTGGTTTAGGAGCTTAAACCTTTTGGCGAGGAGGCTGTGTGAATGAAAATGAAAGTGTTTTCCTCGCAGTGGGACTCAGCCTTGGAGTTAATTCTTCCTCAACCCTCTCCTGCCATGGATTCATTCACTGAATTGGACAGTCTGTCTTTCTGTGACGAATATGCTTTGCTTTGAGGACATTAGCTTGACCTCTACAACTAAGCTTAAACAAACAGTTGTCCAAAAATGAAGCTTGCAGGCTGGAAACACAGCTCAGTTGGTATAGTGTTCTCTTTACACAACAAAGCCCTGGGTTCCATCCCCAGCATCACACGTAACTAGATTTGGTAGGTCCAGGGAGGTGGAGGCAAGAGGATCAGGAATCTAAAGCCCAGTTTCACTGTGTAGTCAGTTAGAAGCCGAGCTACACTGTGGGAGACCTGTTAATTAATCAATGAACTTCTAACCCAAATAAGCAAGAACTATGGCACACTGAACTTTTGGGGTTGTTATGAGTACTATAGTGAACACTGATGTTAAGTTTCTGCTTGAGTCCTTGCTCTCAATGCTTGTGTTTATCTACCTAGAGTAGAATTACTGAATTACGTCACAATGCTATGCTTAAGTTTTTGAGGAAACTCACACTATCATCTCGGGATCAGAATATGAAATTATAGATGAAATTTGGATGGTACATATAAAAAATCTAAGAAGGATTCCTATCTGTAGACATGTATTCAAATTCCATGGTTGCCCAACAAAAGATGAGCCAATAAGAGGCTCGGGGAATGGCTCCAGTTACTGTCTTTTCCTTATTTCCCTCAGTACAAGGTATGCACTTGGTCATGGGATTCCCTGGACCTAGAGTTACAGACGAATGTAAGCTACCATGTGGATGTGGAGAACTGAACCTAGGTCCTTGCCATCTCTCCAGTCCCTGATTACGTGTTTTTATGTTCTAAGCTAAAATTAATGCTTAGAGAATATAACTTTTAACAATTTATCCATTGTAACCAATGTCTTGTTAAAGGATGGTTCCTAAAACAAACTTCAGGCATCAACATGGGACCAGTGTGCAAAAGTGGAATCCTAGAGGAAATATTGTAGATTTTAGGGAAATTTTCAGCAAACATATGCATGTCTTTGCATGTATCGTGTTCAGTTCTTCTGAGATGCAAAAGAAATATAGGAAAACAGTTCTCTTTTCGCTCCTCTCTTCAAAAGAATTTATTAAGGAAGTTCCAGCTAGGCATGGTGGCAATATCTGTGATCCCAATGCTTACGAGGTGGAGGCAAGGTGATTAGGAGGTCACGGGCATCTTTAGTACATACTAAGTTTGAGGCACAGTCTCTGCTACATGAGATCCTGTCTCAAAAAAGTGGGGAGGGGGGACTATCTTTGTTCTGTGTAATTGAATGAATGTCCTGTTACCAAGGCAAAAGAAATACTTAGAAGAAATCAGGAGGTCCATCCTGTGTGTGCTCACTAGTTTTCTGCTAACGTGACACACACTAGAGTCATCAGAGAGGAGGACACCTCAACTGAGAAAATGACTCTATGAACTCAGGCTGTAGGCAAGCCTGCAGGGCATTTTCTTAATTAGTGGGAGGGCCCAGTCCATGGTGGGTGATGACATCTGTGGGACGGTGGTCCTGGGTTCTATAAGAAAACAGGCTGAGCAGGCTTTGGAGAGCAAACCAGTAAGCAGTACCATCCATGGCCTCTGCCTCCAGGTTCCTGCCCTGCTTGAGTTCCTGCCCTCGCTACTTTTGATGATGAACTGGGATACGGAAGTGCAAGCCAAATCTTTCCTCTCCAAGGCGCTTTAGGTCATGGTGTTGTATCATAGCAATAGTAACACTAAGGCACCTCAGCAGCCCAGTTCTAACTTTCTAATGACTCCATACTAATTAAGAGGCCATTGTAAGGTAATCATGGATTAAAGTCTACACGTCCTTTCTGAAGACTGGAGGACTTGAGCTGGAAGATCAATTTCCTTATGCTAGTGTAGAAAACCACTTTATATATTGTTTTAATATATATTAAATATGCTTTAATATATATTACATATAGTGGCTTAAAACAGCATGACTTCCTTATGTTTCTGGAAACCAGTAGTCTACACCAAGTCTTTCAGTTGAAGATCAGCTTTCCATGAGGGCTGTGATCTGTGTGGTAGCTCTAGGGGAGGAACTCTGTCTTTGTCTTCTGGATTCTAAAGAGCACTTGCATTCCTTGGCTCATGGCCCTTTCTCCTTCAGAGACCATTTTTCTTGTCTCCATATCTTGTCCCATCCCCTTCCTCTATGGCCCTCCTTAGAATGACATTAGACATGCCCAGAAAATTCACCATCACCCCTCCATCTTCAGACCCTCAAACACCCCTCCACAGTGCCTTTCCCCACAACAAGAGCCATAATCACGGGTTACAGGGACTGGGGTGCAGACACCTTGGGAAAGCAGGAATTACTTGATCTACCATTGCTGGGTAAGATTTGGGAAGTGGAGAAAAAAGAAATCGTGATAGAAAGAGCATGGAGAGGATGTTTGTCTATTTGACCACAAATATGCAAACATCCTTCCTTTGGAGTAAAGCCAAGACAAAACATGAAGCCTGCCCCTTCTTTGCCTTTGAGAGAGGTACAGGGCCCAAGGATGGAAATGTGTTGCCCCCACTCTTCCTTTTGACTGGATTGTTTTATTCTATTCCTCTTGCTCTTGCACTTCATGACCTTAGAAATGGTCATGTGAAGCTTGTTATGATGATTACATCAGGACACCATTGAGAAGAAACTCTTCCTACCTCCCCTTACCCCTCAAGAGAGGAAGTTTCTCTTAGGTCACAATGCTAGGAATATCACCAGGTCTTGGGAACATGTGACTTGCTTTCGATGTGTGGAGGCGTTGCTCCTGTCATCAGATATTTCCCGGTCTTTCCTGTGCTCCGTAAGGTTGAGGCCAGTGCTAAGAGGACAGTCACACCCTCCTACCATTCAAGCCTGGAAATGGATTAAAGGCCTAACCAAGAGTCCCAGTGGACTTTGTGTCCAGAATTGACTGTTTCATCCCAAACCCATGCTCTGGTGAACATTGATGGACATGTAGGCTGTGCATCTTTAGCTCAGGAAGAATCTGCAGGCACTGTAAGCCCCGGCCACACTTGCAGATACGTCTGGGGACCTGCCGTAAGCAGATCTCCTCCATATCAGAGAGTGTGATTTATCTCACAGATAAAACACAGAAAGCAATACTGAAAAAAGTGCGTCTCCAGGTGCTGACCGAATGTCTTATTGTCAGCAAGGAGCAAAAGAATACATGTCTTGGCGTTCCTTCCTGAATAATGGAGATCTCCATCACTTTTATGCCAACTTTGACAGGAGAATTGCTGCCAATGTGTCTCGTTTTCATTTTTCTAAGACAGAAACTTGGGACTGAAGACATGAATCAGTACCTGGCACACAAGCATGAGGAGCTGAGTTTGTACCCCATGACTCCATGTTTGTTAAAAACTGGACAAGACAGGCTGATCCTGGGAACTCATTGGCCGGCCAGTCGCCACAAAAATGGTGAGTGGCAGGTTCATCTGTCTCCCTCTCTCAAGGCAGTAGTAAGCAGAAAGTGACAGAGCAGAGCACACCCAATGGCCTTTCTGGCCTCTGCAGGTGTGTTCATGAATGCATGCACACAAACATGCATGTACACTTACATGGCCCCCAAAATTATAAATTAAACATCTAATTATTTTAATTAAAAATGTTTTTTGACCTTGGTGACTTAAATACTCTACCACAATACCTTCTCATGGCTCACTGCTAAAATACCATTCAGAATTCATCTTCTCTGCCCCCTGACAAGGTCACTTCCAGAATCCCTCCCAATGTAATAGAACTTCTTCTACTCATCTCTCCCCTTCTCGTCATTCTATTGTCTTCATAGCTTGGACCATTTTCTGAAATGATCTTCGCCATGTATTGTCAGCCATTCTCTTTCCCCTTCTAGAATATGGAAATACGCAGGTTCCGCAGAGGACAGACGTTTCTCTTATTGTCCTTTATTATCTCCACAGTACTCAGCATAACGTCTGGCACCCACGAGAGCCAACCATTCTCATTGGTGAATGAACAAGGGGTGTTTCCTGAGCTCCCAGGTACCCCACATCTATTAAAACCAAGTGTTAATAGTGCTCCCCTCTGCTATCCACCCCTTACTTATAAAAGATTTGTGTGCTTGTGCATGCATGCATGCGTGTGTATGTGCGCTTCTGTGCGTGCATGCGTGTGCGTGTGTGTGCGCGCGTGTGTGTGTGTGTATGTATGTACTGTGTACATTTGATTCTGTGCATCACAGGCATGAAGGTACCCTCAGAAATGAGAGATACCGTCAGATCCCAGGAAACTGATATTATAGACAGTTGTGAACTTCCTGATGTAAGTTCTGGGAACTAAACCCAGGTCCTCAGCAGGAACACTGAGTGAGCTTACTTGCTGAGCAATCTCTCCAGCCCTGCTTACCCATCTCTTTTTCTACCTACGTTATCTTTGCCTTCAATGGAGTCCCTAAGTGCTGTGTCTGAAGCTCTGATGGGCCAATGTTTTGCACTTATCCAAAGCATCATGTTAGGTAGCCTTGTGGAAATGACATTCAACAAATAATTTTAAACAAATAATTTTTAAAATTTCAACTGTTCTAGATAAGACAGGACTGATCCCAGGTTCTAAACTGAGGCAGCAGATCATGAGACTCACCTGGGAAAGTTAGGGGTTCACAGCGAGTCTCGGAATCTGTAATACCTTTCAGGAGCTGCAGCAGTTTTTGATGCTATCGACTATGATTCTATCTCACTCTGTCCCGCCCTGCCAATGGGCATCCCTCCTAGGCCTTGCATACTGCTTCCCTCTCAGTAAGCCCTCACTCCACCAGACCCATAGATGGAACCTGCTGGAACTGGGGCAGAGCAGGGACACAGACAGAAAGAACAATGTCCGCCCCCCGACCCCTCAGCTCATGCTGTACTCTCAATATTTAATTCTCTGTGTACCAAAGGCTGTTAAGGGAAATTTGAGGTTTTGTGTTTATCAAGAGGACTAGGATGTGGCTTATATGAAGCTAGGTGAGTTGTCAGTTGTTCTCTATTCTAAACAGGCGCTGAAGGTCCACCCCTTGGTGCCTTCAGCCATAGGATGCTCAAGGACCACTCAAAGGTCTTCCCTGGGCAGCCCTACTGTGCTTTCCTCTTCCCCAGCAGAGTCACCTCCTGACTCCATAGGCCCTCCGTGCTGCTTTGGCAGCTCTTGTGGGTCACTATTTTGTCGCTTTTCAGATGCCCTGTCAGCTACTGAGTAGCCTCAAGGACAAGACACCCATAGATGCCTTTTAAAGAATAATTTTAAAAAAAAGCTTGGCTTCTCAAAATTCCCCCTGAAAAACACAGGACTGATCCCATAGTCCAAACCATGGCAGCACCTAAAAGTGGCTGTGGATCATGGGTCCCACTTAGGAATGTCAGAGGCTCAAAGAGATCTAAAAGTTTGCTACAATATTGGTGGAAGTTGGCCTCATCTTTATAGACTGAAAGAGTTAAGCCTCAAAAATGTTTAAGTAACTAGACCACTATCTTTTTCATCTTATCTGTTCCTAGACTCAGACATTACTCACAAAAACATCTTTACCCATTCAGCAAATACTGACAATCTACTGGGTGCCGTGACCTGTGTTGTTCCCCAGAAGCCTCTTCCTTTAGTGGGAGAGACAACCCTGTAACCAGACATGATGAGCCGATCCACAGAAGAAACATCTAACCCGGTTGGGATTGGGTGAGGGGGCTCAGGTCAGAGGAGGTGTCTTGGAGAGGTGACGGGCGTCTACGGGGGGTGAGGCCGGCAAAGGGCCAAAGGAAGATGTTCCAGGCAGAGAAGGAGAGCTGGAAGAGGAGAGAACAGGGCCCTGTTGGGAATTGCAAGTAATTACTAAGAATTCAGCCTGTGTGCCAAATACTCTTGCCAGCTCCGGGGTTACACAAAGTGAAAAACAGGGACCGTGCCTTCAAGGAATTTACAGTAAAAGATAAATGAAAAGATAATCATTTAGAACATTGTGTTCCACTTCACTTGATTGGGAATAAAGTTCAGGCACCCACCTTTCTTCTCTTCAGAAGACACCTCGATCTTCTGGGATAAGTCCCACATCTCAGTACCCTGGAACTGGGATAGTAACTACCTCAGGGAGAGAAAATTAAAAAATGGATAGATGGGTGGGCCTGAGGCCTTGTCGTCTCCCGCTATTGCTTTTGTCATTGCCAGCAGGACCTGTGCTGAAACCCGGATCTTGAGGCAGAGGCTGTCCAAGGGAGAAAATGCTTCCTGGTAAAGATGATAGGTGTGGTCACCCTCAGTAGGTAGGAGTTGTTGCCAGCTGCTTTGACCTCTGCTCCCAGAGTCTTAGCATACTGACCTTATCAGGTATAGACATATATACAAATGTGTACGTAGAGGTGAACAGTCACCCTCCGAGGGCAAAGTAGGGCCCACCTAAAGCCACATACATTCTGGGGAGCCGCATCGTCCCTCAGGAAAGCAAATCCTTGACCTACCTGTTCCAAAGCCAGCTCTGTCTCTGCCATGATTAGTTTTTTATGTCAACCTAATACACTTGGAAAGAAGGAAGGAACCTCAGCTGGGAAGCTGTTCCAGTTCAGTTCACCTGTGGTCATGTCTGTGGGGCATTGTCTTGATTGGCAATTGATGTAGGAGGGATCAGCTCACTGTGGGCAGCGCCAGCCCTTAGGCAGGCTCCATATGAAGGTTAACCGAGCTGAAGCCAGAGAAGAAACGCATAAGCAGTGTTTCTGCGTCAGGTCCTGTTTGAGTTCCTGCCCCGACTTCCCTCAAAGAGAGACTGGCATGAATGTAGGTCACACATTTTCCTTTACAAGTTGCTTTTGGTTATGGTATTTATCACAGTAAGAGAAGAGCAAAGCAAATGAAAACAAGCTTCAGGGTGGATGGCATGTCTCTGTGTGGAGTGAGAAGGAAACAGGACTCTTCCTTGGGTCATAAAATAATAACCAGGCTGTTAAATGTAGACGGATGCCAGGAAGTGGACTCAATAAACATGGGGTACTTATTGTACCCTTATTGAATCCTCTACCTCTTCTAAAAACTGCACTTTCCTCCAATATCCCCAGGATCCCCTTAGTTGCAAGGCTGTGATTCCAACTTACCCCGTGCCCCGTCCCCCCCCACCTCCCTCCACCCCCCCACCCCCCACCCCCGCTCTCAAGTTCCTCCTGTTTTCTCCTAGGGGTTAGCAGTTAAAAAACTCCTGGGCTCTGAGCTACTAAGAAATGTCAAATGCACCACTCAGGGCTTGTGGAAACTCTGTCATGAAGGAAAGAGTTACCAGGCAGAGAAAAAAGGCAACAATTAAAGTCACATAGAGAAAAGGAAAAGGAGGTCCAGTGCAGGTTTTTATGGGCTGAATCCTTGGTTCTCATCCTGTCTGACTTGCTTGTGTTTAGAGCAGTAAAATCCTCCCCCTGCGTAAGCTGCTTTCATACCTTATGTAAGTCTGTCTCTATAACTAGGCTGGCATGACAGATAGAACCTGGGATGGCCCCAGATAAAGCAAGACTTCAGTCCAAACCTCCTCATAACCCACTCATTAAGAAGATGGAGACAATTCATCCAGTGTCAAGGTGCAGCAATAATTTCCCTATAATTCAGGAAATATCTGGTTGTACAAGCGTTCGCTGGAAGATGTAGGAAAGTGTCTAATAACCCATCCCCTCTTCCTTCTGTCTCATCATGTTCTCGCTGTCACCATAGTGAGGAACGTGCCTTGTTCCAAACTGGTCCCAAAATAATTGCCTCTCAAATAATTTAAAACTAAAAAACAAAACAAAATTGCATCAGGTTCTTGTGGAGTGCTATAGTTTACATCTGTAGTGTGTTCTTTTCTTTATTTGTTCTATTTTTTGCTTTGTTTTGTTTGTTTGTTTGTTTGTTTGTTTTTGAGACAAGGTTTCTCTGCTGTAGCCCTGGCTATCCTGGAACTTGCTCTGTAGACCAGGTTGGCCTCGAACTCACAAATTCACCTGCATCTACCTCCTGAGTGCTTGGATTAAAGGGTTGCACCCCCACCACCCAGCCACTCTGGAGTGTTTTCTACAGGTCCATGATTAAAGTCTTAGCAGGAGTGTGCCACTATTGAAGGCAGTAGGTCCTTGAGGATGTGGGTACCTAGCGAAAAGTCATTAGCTTATTGGTGCCTGTCCTGAAAGGGAATTTTGAGACTCTGTCCTTTGCTCTGGCTTTGGCTTCCTGGCCTCGAGGAAAGTAGTTTTAGCCATCACATTCTCTGTCATTGCCATCTAGCAGAGGCCAAAGCAATGAATTCACCCAATCTTGAACTGAATCTTCTAGAACCATAAACTAAGTAAAGGCTTTTTTTCATATAAATTGACTCTGGAATTTGTTGTTATTGTTGTTTTATAGTGATGGGAAGCTAATACAAAACGGGTACCAACAGTAGGGGCGCTGATTGTAGCTACTTTATGGTGCAGAGATGCACTTCTTTATCACGGAGAGGTTTAGAAGACTTTGAAGGCAAGAGAGAAATCTTAAAATGTTTTCAGTGGTGGGGCTGGTAAAGCAGTAGTAAAGCACTCGCCTACCATACCAAAGAAGAAAGGGCTTTTTACAATTTTGGAATCTTAACAGGCAATTTTAGTGAATGTTCAGAAGACAGAAATATAGGCAGTTAGAGTTGGGCTGATGAGGTTTCAAATGTAAATGAGGACTCTGTTAGACTAGAGGCCATTCTTGTAACACATTGGAACCTTTTGTCTGTATTTTGTCCTTGTCTTGATGTTTTGTAGGTCACACTTAAAGATTATAGTTAACGTGATGGGAGAAATTAAACACAATGAAATATTCAGACCAAAGCAAGGATTTTACTGCCTGTTTTCAGCCAAGTTTAGTGAGAATGAGGAGCAGCAAGAGGGAGAAAAACAAAAAGGGTAGGCTTGGCAGAAAAAGGAGCCCTTGTGAGAACTGCCAAGGGATTAGCACCCATAAAGAGAAGCCAAGAGCTTTGCATGAAGAACAATGGGAAAGATGCCTGGAGGACATCTCAGAAATCTGCAGAGGTGCCCCACCCATCCCAGTCTCAGAGGCAGAAATACAAATTAACTTTCCAGGACAGAGTAAGTTGAAAAGAATCATATAGTGTCTTGCATGCCCAGCAAGGCCCCATGATCCCACCCCACACACAAATACATATATACTTTACATACTCAGCTGGCAAAACGTTCTGTGCCTGCAAAAGCCATAGTGGAAGCAGGTTCAAGTACAGCTTGCACTGGCAGCAGACTTGGGCACTAGCCATATGATTCTGGTTTTCCTGGCCTGCAGAGTATAAGACTTACAGGGTCATGGCAGCTTCCACCAGCTTCCCAAGGAGAGTGTAGGGCAACGCAGTTTGTGGTAGAGTCCGAAGCCTTACAAGCAACCCCTAAAAGAGAAATGTACAGAGTGAAGAAGGTGAATCTAAATTGCAATGGAAACTCCCAGGAAGGTAGAGGTGCTAGCAATGTGCAGTGTCTGCCAAGGGAAGCTATAGGCAATAAGAAGAGTCAGCCTGTAAGAGAGAGCCATTTAGGGCCAGCAAGACATGTCAAGCCAGTAAAAGCACCTGCCATGGAGCCTGACAAGTTGAGTTCATTCTCTGGGATCCACATAAGAAGAGGATCAACTCCCTAAACTGTCCTCTGACTCTACAAATGTGCTGTGGCAGGCACACAGAAAAAAAATAAACATAATAAAAAAAATAAAGCCATGACCATTTAGACTGCAGCTAGCAAACTCACAGAAGCAGGGTCATCCAAGCTCCTGAAAGCCCACATTCCCTTCACTATGCCCCAGATGCTAGACATGGAGCTTGGAGGGTGATTCGGTCTTGCTTTGAGCAAATCTCTCTCACTACTTCCTATTCTTCCCATCTGAAATAGGAGTGCTCACCCTGTGACTAGCCTACCATTGCATCTTGGGAGTATGCAACTTTCTTTTATTTTTTTACAGGGGCTCACTTATTGAGTTGGCCTTGCATCTCAGGGGATTTAGACTTTTGAGCAATGCTGAAATATTGATGAGACTCTTGGTGGTGGAACAGAGGCCTTTGGCGGTCTGAGAAGGAAATGAACTTTTGGGTCCCAGGGGTTGGATGCTGTAGTTTCTATCTGGAATGTGGTGGTAATGATGGTATTGGTGAATGGTGGAGATGTTAGGAGGTGGAGCTTAGAGGGATGCTCTTAAATTAGTAGGGGAATGCTCTTGAGTGGGCCTTGGCTTGCTTTTGCTCCCTGGCCATGAGGTAAGTGTTCGGCCATTCATTCCCTCTCTTGCCATCTGACACCCATGCGAGGTCCATAGCCATAGACCACCATGGGTCCACCTAATTTTAGGCCTAGAACTCCATGAGTAGGAACTAAGTAAACCTTTCTTAAGTCAGTAAATTCTTGGGAATTTAATCACACTAATGGGAAACTTACACATGGAGGCAGCCACAGTTTAGGAACTCGAGTGGTTCTCATCCTAGCTGTGGGTCTCGGCAAGGGCCACTTTGTTGTGAGTGTGCTTTTAGGAACACAGATGTGTATTTCCACAATGTCCGAATTTATTGGCCGCCAATAAATTCACAAGTGACACTGGCTTCTTTGGCAGCAGTTTGCTAAGTCATCTCAACCTTGAGAGCTGGCCATTAGCATACTTGGGTTCTTTTATCCCAATCCTAATTAATAACAGTAATTATCAGATTACATATTACACCTCACACAGTAATTATAGCTAAATAGAGAGAGAGCTATTACAGAATGGCTATTAAAGGGTTAACAAGGCCATAACAGTTTCAAGGGGTTCAAAGAGGCAGAAACAGAGAGCTGATTTAGGTGCAAAGAGAGTTTAGATAAGACATTAATAGTCACAATAGCTTGAGAGTGGCCATCAGTCCTGAGCTGAGCTGCAGAGGGGAGATGCAAGAGGATAGAAGCCATGTAAGCAAGTGGAAGACTGTAAGACCACAGAGGAGGTGCAGGACCAGGTCAAGATGGACGAACTGTGGGCAGACAACTGGCAATCCGAGCAGGTCATGTTAGCAGTGAGAGCTGAGCTGAGCTGAAGCTCCTGAGACAACGGACGGTCTCACATGTCGATACCTTGACACATGCAGGAGGGGTAGTCACCATCACCATGTTAGATGTCCTTTTCTTTATGGAGACCAGGTCAGGGTGTTGTATCCTTTCTTTGTCTGGCATGTTTGATAAGTTCTCAGGTCTGTTCCTTCTGATATAATCTTACTATTGTAATATGCTCATATGGTCTTCATCGACTTTGATAAGTTTATAGGGCTGAGCCCATTTACAGTTGTGAATCAGTTTGGGCCTCGTGGGTGGTGCTGGGCAGGTGTGGTGTCTACATTCTCAGCAAGATTCATAAACATCCTGCTTCTACATCTGCACTCAAAATAGAGTCAAATACTGCTTATAAATTGGAATCGCCCAGTGCAAGGTACAGTCTGATAACCCACTGTTTGCTCCAGTATGGAACAGCCTATTCGAAATGTAAGACTTCAGTTTCCAAAGCTGAAGAAGGAAGGGAAGAGCAATGGTGATGCCCGCCATAGTCTTCCCTCACCGCAGGGGCCACTGCTTCCTGTGCCACATCCTCCCAGTGGCTTTTTTGTTTGTTCATTTTGTTTTGTTCAAGACAGAGTCTCACTGTGTACTCCTGGCAGTCCTGGAACTCCTTGAGTAGATCAGGCTGGCCTCGAACTCACAGACATCTTCCTGCCTCTGCCTTCCAAGTGCTGGAATTAAAGGTGGGTGCCTCTGGCCTGGCTTCTCTCAGTGCCTTTTAAACAGACTTTGCTACTCTTTATGTTGTGAATGGCCTTCCTCCTCTGTGCTAAAGGGACAAGAACTATCTGCAGATTACACAGTGTTTGGTTGTGAGGGTCAAGAAGGATGCTCCAGCTCCTGCCCGGGCTCTGGGGAAGCCTGTGCTAAGTAGAAAATGAAGAGCCACATATGCAGGTTTCTGGAAGCTAAGGAAGTATCTACTAGTGCCTCCTGGGAGTGGGATGTGAGCTTCTGACCCCATCTGGTTCCATTTGAGGAACCACACTGGTGAGCTTCAAGCACAGATGAGAAGACTTGGAGGGGATGTCCATAACTTCTTCTACAGCCACAGTGTCTCTTTAACCCTTTCCCTGTCAGAAGCCCAGAAACATGCAGATGAGAATAAGCATGATTCTCCTCCAGAGGAAGCTGGGGTGACTTAGCAGAGTGTTACCAACAGGCTGCATCCTCAGGAGTAAATCAAGTGATGATATGGGCCTCTGCAAACAGACCAGTCTTTCAATATTCTTCCCTTTGCTCTCTACAAAACAGGAACATGGCCAGGCTGGACTTCAGCACATGAAAGCCATTGCCTCAAAGAGTATTGAGAAGACATCTATAAAGCCAACCTGGGAAGCTTTTGATCCATTTATCTACTCCCAGAGGGCATACGCCCTTTCCAGAACCTGGAACTAATGCAGGAGTTTCTGGCAATGGGGCCAAGGTCCATCGCCCGTCTGAGCAATGCAAATGTGCATGTCTGTGTCAGAAGACACAGGGCAAAGACATCATGTCATAAGAGGCAGTGCAGGGCCTGTTCCCTGGTGGAGTTCCTGTAATGACCGCAACGTGAAATGGAACTGTCTTTGCCCCCTACACTCATCCGTGGTGGTAGTCTCCTGCTTCACCTAGGCCGAGTTTCCTGTTACAGGCTTCATTCAACCTCTTCGATTGATCAGTACAGCGGATTTTGCCTTCCCGTTGAGCTCCTTCCAGCGTTGTCTGTCTTTTGACCTACTGGATGTGGAAATTACATTCCAAATGAGACACTGTACTTCAGGCCAACCAACTTTAGAACCCTGCACTCCGTCTTCATTTCAGTCTCTGCCTTACCTAGAGCCCCAGGCCCTTTTCCAACCTAGTTTATCCCTCCAGATTCTTCCCTGACGCCTTTCCTGATGACTCCGGCTCGTGTTGATTTCATTTATTCGCTCCAGGATGGAGTTGGTAGTGGGTCTCACACAGACACATTGTCCACCAACATACTGACCCATACCTGGTCTTCCATGCTACATAGTGTGCAGGATAAAAGTCACCTGATGCTTATTCATGACCCCATTGCCTCACCTAGAACTTGGGTTTGTATCAAACTCACCATAGATTCACTAAACTCCTACTAATAGACCCATTTCCATCTGCACTGACTGGTTTGGGTTTCTTACCATTGTTGCTGTACACTAGTGGCTGCTCATCTTCTCCAATATGAAGGAGTAGGCAGTGCTATTAACCACTGAGCAATCTCTCCAGCCCAATACCAAGTGTCTTTTATTAGTCCTTATACCAACGGCACACATTTGAGGAACAGTCACACCTGCATATGAGAAAAAGAAGAGCCACTGGGCACCAGATTGTTTCCTAAAGATGTAGACTAAGAGCCCCCTTCTGTGGCAGTATATTGGGAACCATTGAACCCCCCTGATGGGGAACCAATGGGGAGGATGAAGTTTAACATTGTTCTGAAAGGTCTAGTCATCTTCTCTCTGGGGCTGTCAAGTCCTGGCTACATGTAAGGTATGTTGTAAAGCAAATAAGATAATAGAACAGAAAAGGAGAGGTCATGAGGAATTCATATAATCCTAACATTGTTGAGCACTATTGCTGAGTGCTTTGGGTGGCTTTCTGGGGTGTATATCATTTCACCTTCGCAGCATACTGTAAACTCTTGCTCACATGAAGAAGCGGAAATCATTGTAGAAATAGAGGAAGGGGACCAAGCATAATGGACAAAAAGGAACCAGAAGATAACCGAAATGTGATGGACCCACGCAATGAAATTACTCAGATACAAAAGAGAATAAAAGACCAAGGTAGGCCCCAGTCACTGAGCCGCCGCCGAGGACTCAGCTGCCTCCCCCTCGAGCCCCCTCGCTTCCCGACGCTCCGTCCCCCCCCCCACCCGCCTTCTCCCGCAGCCGCCTTCCGCAGGCCGTTTCCACCGAGGAAAAGGAATCGTATCGTATGTCCGCTATTGAGAACCTCAACTCTTTCGACCCCTTCACTGATGCAAGTAAGGGTGATGACCTGCTTCCTGTTGGCACTGAGGATTATATCCATATAAGAATTCAGCAGAGAAACGGCAGGAAGACCCTTACCACAGTCCAAGGGATCGCTGATGATTACGATAAAAAGAAACTAGTGAAGGCGTTTAAGAAGAAATTTGCCTGCAATGGTACTGTAATTGAGCATCCAGAATATGGAGAAGTAATTCAGCTACAGGGTGACCAGCGCAAGAACATATGCCAGTTCCTAATAGAGATTGGACTGGCTAAGGACGATCAGCTGAAGGTTCATGGGTTTTAAGTGCTTGTGACTCTGAAGCGTAAGTGAGGATTTCCTTGCAATGAGTAGAATTTCCCTCCTGTCCCTTGTCACAAGTTTAAAAACCTCACAGCTTGTATAATGTAACCATTTGGGGTCTGCTTTTAACTTGGACTAGTGTAACTCCTTCATGCAATAAACTGAAAAGAGCCATGCAAAAAAAAAAAAAAAAAGACCAAGGTATGCTACAACATGATGGTTCAGTGGGTGAAAGCCCTTGCTGTACAGGCCTGATGACTTACGTTTGACTCCCCAAGATCCTGCATTTGATCTCCCAGAAAGAGAAACACCAACTCTCAAATGTTGTCCTCTGGTCCTCACACATGCTGTGGCACATGGACATTGATACACACACACATGCACACACACACATGCACTTATACACACAAACGCATACACAGACATGCTAGCTTGATACTTATGGAAAGAAGTTGGTCATGAGAGGCCACATACTGTACTATTATTCATTTACATACAATGTCCAGAATAGGCAAATCCATAGGACAGAAAACAGATAAGCAGGGGTCCCAAGGACTGGGAGAGTAGGGAGCCACAATGTTGCTTAACAGACGTGGGGTTTCCATTAGGAGTGATGAAAATTCCTGAACTAGATAGTGGTGAGGGCCACATAACATTGTCCATACATTTAATGCTCCTGAACTCAATACTTTGAAAGTGAAAAAAATTATTTTTGTTTCTATTTTACCACAAAACAAAATCAAAACTAGCAACAACAGCCCAAATAGAAACAGGATCCTAGAGGCAGGGGTGGCCATGGGGCTGGGAACCCTCTGGGAGCGTGTGACTCTCTGGAGCAGTTTCGAATCTCCCCAGGCCTGTAGTAACATTTCGCACCATGACTGCTCTAGACGAGGTCTTAATGTCATTTGGCCATCTGGGTGTCACCATGAAGGACAAAAAATGTTGGTGTTTTCTGTGCTCTAAGGAATGACACCTGCTCCTGTAGATACTTCAGGGTGGTCTAAATCCCTGTCAGTTGACTTTAGTGGCCAGTTGAGAGAAACTTCAGCCATTTTCCCCCTCATGAGCCAACATCCATGAGAAATCCGCCTCCAGCTCCTTTGGCCCTGAAAGGAGACCATATGTACTGCTTGCTTTTCTCCTCAGCATCTTCTCCGAGCAGATGTCACTCCTCGGCAGTTCTGCCTTCTAGAACTGCTTCCCATAATGCCAAGAAAACAGTGATTATTGCTAAGAAACTAGTCCACCCATGCCTGTAGCTCTTCCAAGAGGCATGGCTGGGAAATGCTGCTTCCTGGAGCCCGCAGAGGGAAGAAGAGGAAGAGGGTCTGAGAACATCATTCTGCCTCCGGCCTATGCTTGCTCCTCTCACTCTGCCACAGTGCAGGCAGTGACAGGGAAGAGCCATTCTAACCGTGTGTCTGCCAGCGCATCTGCACATATGGGGATGAAAGGCTATTAGATAGACTCCATGTTATTTATTTTGCAATCGATGGAGTTGAGCCACTTTAAAAACATGCACACGGCTCAATCAATTTCTTTTGTAGATTCCAAGAGAAGCTTTATTCAGTTCAGGAACACAGCAACAGCTGGGGAAGCTATTCCCAAGGCAAGGAACAAAGACTTGTAATTATTTATAGTGTGGGAGAAAGAGAAAGAAAAGTGGGGAGGATGGAGATCATGCAGATAGGGAGGGGGAAAACAGCGGCTGGGATAGCCTGATCAGCACTGACACTCGAGATTTTTGTTGTGTTGTTCCTTCACTATGGAAGATTCTTCCAACTTTGCTTCAGTGGTCTGCTCCGCTGGCCTATCCCTTCCCGAAGCTTGCCATGGTCCCGCCTTTCCCCAAAGCCCATCTTCTGTTTGTGGAATCTAGAGCCCCCACTACTACCCGCTTCCCCAATCCCAAACTCCCATCTCCGTGTCCACCATACAGAAGCTTCACCCTGCTTTGCAAGGAAACAACTTTCGCATCTGAGGTCCCCCTCCCTACCCCCGTGCGCCAAGCCCCATCCCAAAAAAAATCCCACTTGTGACCTCTGGGGATAATGACACAGCTCACAGAAATAACGGGGGCCTCGAATGCTGATGCAAGCAGATAATGGAATTTGCTGAGACAGGTGGGCTTTTTAGTCCTCTCGCGTCGCAGTGCATGTGTAACCGGTTGAATCGTGACCAAAATGCACTGTTGAGAACCGTGGACTAGAGGGTGTTTCACAGTAAAAGATGGCTCAGTGGGTAAAGAGCTTGCATGTAGCATGAGGATGACTGGAGTTTGTATCTCAGCACCAGTGTAATTGGGGCGGATGTGGCACCCCTCCTGTACCCCCATCCCACCCCAGGCTTTGGAGGCTGAGACAGGGATTCCCTGTGCTAAACTGGCTAACCAGACTACCCAAATGAGTGAGCTCTAGAAGAGATCTTGTCTCAACAAGTGAAAAGTTGAGAGACTTCTGGCCCCCCAACACATGCACACACACACATTACATTTTTTTTTTGTTTTTTTGTTTTTTTTTTCTTTTTTTGGTTTTTCGAGACAGGGTTTCT
Organism: Arvicola amphibius; assembly: GCF_903992535.2. Lineage (NCBI taxonomy): Eukaryota > Metazoa > Chordata > Mammalia > Rodentia > Cricetidae > Arvicola > Arvicola amphibius. The sequence goes on along the minus strand of NC_052053.1, from coordinate 79,863,158 downwards.
CTGCAGCTTTTTTAGAGCCTGTCCTGGAACTAGCTCTTGTAGACCAGGCTGGCCTCGAACTCACAGAGATCCGCCTGCCTCTGCCTCCCGAGTGCTGGGATTAAAGGCGTGCGCCACCACCGCCCGGCCACACATTACATTTAAACATGCAAACACACATGAATGCTTACACACACACACACACACACACACAAAAGAAAATAATTGGAAAAGGGTAAGTTGTGTCTATGACCACTGTTTTTAATATAATTTATTTTTATGTAACAATTTCTAATACTGGTTCTACTAATCACCAGTTTAAAAAGACTCCCACACCCCCCACACCCCCCACCCCCTACCACCCAGTCAGTGATTGACTTCTACAGGCTTGTGTGGAACAAGGCTTTCACCAGTTCCCATATCCTGGCCCCTGCTGCAGGTGCTTGTATCTACCCAGAAACCAGTCATTTCTCAGAATCGAGCCTGGACCCCCCCCTAAGAGCAGGGCTCAGAGGCCTGCAGAACACAATCCTCAGAGCATGGGCACCCAGAGCTTGCTTGCTGAAAGGAGCTGTCTGAAAGCCTGGAAGAACAGAAGCGTTTCCTAAGTGCCTGGCAGTTGTTAGCTTCCATAAACACTGGGTAACTGAATAGCTGAGAGAGAAAAACAAAAGCAAGGCATAAACATAGACCTGCCTTTAGCCTATTTATCCGAATCAGTTAAAGTCACAGATGTGCGCTCTGGCCCCGGCCCAGGGCAAGCTCTTTCCGACTTGGGGATAAAGTGTTAAAGGAGAGGGAAAGAAGTCAAAGAGGAAAAGGAAGGGGCCAGCTTGAAGCAGGAAGTGTACAGAAGAATTGGGGCAAAGAAACTGGCCAGGTTTCTGACCCACCAGCAAGAAAAACAAACTAAGAAGGGAAGTGACATGGTATGGGGCCATTGTTTTTATGAATGCCCTTCACTGTGAAAACAGTTCCTGAGGATCTGGAGGGTATAGCTCAGGTTTTAGTGTGTAAACCATGAGCTTAGTGTGCAAAGGACCCAAAAGCCTATCTACAGCACCCACCATCCTGAAAATCCCTTATTTTTGAAGATCCTGATATTGATCTGTTTTTCTATGGAAATAGATTAATTGTCTCAATTTGAGAATCCAGCGTACTTACAAGTTCTGGAGCTTCTCACAGACCCATGTGTCTAGTTAGAATTTCTATTGCTCTGAGAAAACACCATGACCAAAAGTAACGTGGAAAAGACAGCTTTTGTTTGACTTAACACTTCTTCATCATAGCCCTTCATTGGAGGAAGTCAGGACAGGAACTCAAGCAGAGCAGGAACCAGGAGGCAGGAGCTGAAACAGATCTCATGGAAGAGTGATGTTTACTGGTTTGCTCCCCATGGCTTGCTCAGCCTACTCTCTTATGGAACCTAGAACCACCAGTCAAAGGATGACCCTACCACAATGGGCTGGGCTCTCCCACATCAATCGCTAATTAAGAAAATGTCCTACAGTACTATGGGATAATGCTCTTGTACACTGTAAAGATTTGTCACTTGTATTGGCTTAATAAAACACTGATTGGCCAATAGCCAGGTAGCAAGTATAACAGGGCAATCAGACCAGGAGAATTCTGGGAAGAGGAAAGGCAGAGATGCAGTCACCAGCCAGACACAGGGAAAGTGAGATGAGACTGCCTCACTGAGTAAGGTACCAAGCCATGTGGCTAAACATAGACAAGAATTATGGGTTAATTTAAGTTGTAAGAGGTAATTAGTAATAAGCCTGAGCAATAGGTCAAGCAGTTTATAATTAATATAAACCTCTGTGTGTTTCTTTGGGACTGAACAGCTGTGGGATCAGGCAGGAATGAAACTTTTGTTAACACTACAGGCTTGCCTACCGCCTGATCTTATGGAGGCACATTCTCAGTTGGGGTTCCCTTCTCTTGGAGGAAGTTAGCCTGTGTCAAGTTGACCTGAAAACTCACCAGCGCGTTAGTGCTGGAAAGCAGGTCACCTGACTTCCCATCAGTGTTCCGTGCTATCAGAACCACACTTGTCATTTAAATTGCTGTGCTTCCTTCTGCAAGTTGCTGCCCCTCTCTGGGCCTCTGTTTCCTTACTTTGAAGAGAAAATTAGATGGTTTTAAAGCTTCCTTCCAACGGTAACATCCTATGAGCACAAGTTCACTTTTCATCCTGACCCAGATTTTAAAGATAATGTACTTAAAATAATATCAAATTTGAAAGTGATCAGCTCTCCTACGCTTAGAAATGTCATCACCGGCTGTGCCTTGGTAGGTGTTGAGTCCTATTTCAGGGCCTGGAGGTTCAGAAGAGGAGGAAGAAAGTGTGGGAAGGTAACCAATTCTGTAACCTCCTCAGGACTCTTGAGGCCAAGTTGATGCTTGTCTTGAATCCAAGCAGTCATGAGCTATGGATGTGCTTTAGGATGGGGGCAAGAGCCACAGCCCTGCTTTCTGTCACAGGGTGCCTGCCCAAGGCCTTGGGCATGACATGCTTTATCTCTTACCTTCAAAACTCTTTGTCAAGGTGTGCAGTATGGCAGTCCCTCAGGCATAAATGAGCAGGGACTGAACCTGCTAATTTAACCTAGCTCAAGGGGCCTGGGTTCAAACTTTACTGGGGCACTTCTCATGTGCTGCCTTTGCTAAAGGGCACTTGGTTAAGGAGGATGGCTTCAGACCAGCATCACCAGCAGGAGCCGGGGGTGGGGGGGGGGACCAGGTGGGGAGACTAAGAAATGCAAATGCAGGTCTTTGCCTAGGTCTACTGAGTCAGATCAGGGTGTGGACCAGGGAGCTGGAAGAGCATAAGGGATTTGTTTTCTTTCTCTCCCTTCTTGCCTCCCTTCTCCTCCCTTCATCTGCCCATGGTCATTCGGCCCTGTGACTTTTGACCCTGTGATGAGCCAACAAAACATAGTGGTGACCTGTGGAAGAGCAAAGCCATTTGCTTCATGGCAGAGACACAAGGCAGGGTTCCATGGAAGGCATCAGAGTCTCCACAGTCCTTGGAGGGCACATGCCCGGTGGTCTAAAGACCCCTCCCCCAGGCCCACCATTTAAAGCTTCTACCATCTTCTTCCACGGTCAGTCTGGGATCAAATCTTCAACACACTGGCTTTGGAGGACACTACAAATCCCAATTCTAGCACTGCCATTGGCTGGGAGGCAGGTTTGACTTGCAGAGGAACAGGGGAGTCCAACCGTAGAAAGCTAACAGTCTCCAGTTCCATCTTAGTGGGGTACAGCACGAGTGACGACCTTCAGAGAGTAGGTGGTGGGGATTCAGGGTACCTGGCAGATTTTTTTTTCTGGTCCTAGGGATGACAAGATGCTATGGGCTCCTGCTTCTTTACCTATCAGGTACTCAGGTATTGTTTTGGCCAAAGAAGACCCACTCAGTGTTGGAGAACTACTTCAGGCTACCAGGGGACTTCGGCCATGTGCTCAATGCCGTTCCCCCTGAACATATGAAGATGCTGGAGAAAATCCTTACACAGCACAGGCTGGCCTCATCTTAAATCCCCAGCTCCAGACTGCAAGTGGCTATAAGCACCACCTAGCCATCTCGCCCTTCTCCTCTTGGCTTTCCTTGCTGCGCCCCCCCTTTCCTCCCTGCCTCTTTCTTCCTCCTCCCCAGGCTCCAGCCCAGCTCTGGGGATGACCATGCCACATGCTTGGCTTGGAAAATAGAAGCCAACAGATGGGAACTCTCTCGACTTGCCACTGCCAAATATGCACAGCCTCCTACATCTTCCACCCCAGGCCTCTCTCGTTGGTCCCTGGAGTAGGAGTAGCTACTGGTTTCAAAGCCTGAGCTCTGAATTTGTGGTCAGGATCCCAGTTCCATGTTATCTATTCCAGGAATTCACAGTCTGTTGTCTGTCTGTCTGTTTTGTCTGTCTCTCTCCATCCATTTATATCTCCTTTCCTTCCTGCATCTGTGAACTCTCACTGTCTCCCATATCCTTTCATCTGTCTTAGGCCATAATCTCAGATACTTGAGAAATACACAAAAGTTTTAAGACAGCAACTGTCTCCCTTGGTGGTACTTTTCCCTCCAGTTCCAACCACGTTCTTCTGCTCATCTGTCCAAGCCTTCTGTTTTTCTTTCCCTCTTTTCTCATTCCCTCACCTGGTTTCAACCCACCACTCTGTGAAGCAGGAAAGTTCAGCCCATCCAGAGCACTGCTATTCCCCAAGGGAACATGTGTGTGTGTGTGTGTGTGTGTGTGTGTGTGTGTGTGTGTCTGTGATGGAGGCAGGGTTTCAGAGCCCAAGCCAGGCTCGAAAGTCCTCCTACCTCAGCCTCCCCAGTGCTGGCATTTCAAGTGGTCACAATGATGCCCCACTGATGGGCAGATTTACTTCTCATAACTGGGGGAAGGATGCTCCTGACATCTAGTGGGCAGAGCTAGGGACACTGCTGAGCATCCTACAAAATAGAATGACCTGGGTGCATGGTCAGGATGGTGCCATTGTTGAGGAAGCCTGATGGAGATTCTCCTGCTAAGCTTAGCTGAGGCTTCCTGGAGGCCAAGTCTAGGGAATAATTTTCTGTGCTCATCAAATGCGCCCCTTCTCTCCATCACCCTCTCTCTGCTGCTCCTTCTACTTCTTCCCTCAACTCTCTCTTAGCCCTATACTATGGTCATTCCTTTACACTTTTCTCCTCTCTCTGGCTCGGGCTTAGGCTGCTTATCTTCTTGAGTTCTTCCTCTTCCTAATGGCTCCTTCCCATGACTTCCTATCATTTTTATGCTGGATGGGAACTGGCTCAAGTCCCAGCTCTCAGCTTCCCAGCTGTGTGTTCATAGTAACAATTTCTTCGTAGTTTTTGGCAGCCTCGGTTTCTTCTTCAATAGACTGGGGATATGATGGCACTTACTGCAAACACCTGAAATAACTAAATGACAAGACTCTAAATGTGTGTGTGTGTGTGTGTGATGTGTGTGTGTGTGTATAGCATGGCGTATAGCTCACTCCATGTTCTCTGTTATGTTTATGACACAAAGTTATCTTTTTACTTTTTACCTGGGAAGTGAAAGAAACCACAAGTCTCTCACAAATGTGAGAGATTATTGTGCTGAAGACAAGATGCAGAGAGCAGGGGGTGCAGGGAGAGCTTCTGTTTGTCCAAGGCAGGACAGAGGTTGGCAAAGATGTGATACTTGCCCCTTCTTTCCACTCAAAGGCAGGTAGTAACTCCTTCCTTGTGGCCAACCTTTTACCCACCCAGAGACAGCCAGAGGAGCTGGGGGCTGACCTGCTCTGCTGGTGTCATCCCTGTGCTCGCCTTCCCTTATTTTCCTTGGTTTCCCTCTTTGTATGCCTGGGAGTACTTGGCTTTGTCTTGCTACTTCTTTAAGATATCTCTCTCCCTCCCCCCCCCGTGTGTGTGAGTGTGTGTGTGTGTGTGTGTGTGTGTGTGTGTGTGTGTGTGTGTGTGTGAGAGAGAGAGAGAGTGTGTGTGAGTGTGTGTGTGTGTGTGAGAGAGAGAGTGTGTGTGTGTGTGTGTGTGTAGAGGCCAGAGGTCAACACTGGATAGCTTCCCTGATCTCTCTCAATCTTATTTTTTGAGGCAAGGTCTTCTAGAACCTGAAGTCCACTGACTGCCTAGTCTGGCTGAACAGAAATTCCTGTTTCTGCTTCTCTACACCACGTTAACAAGGGCACATTTCTGCCCTGGGTTGCTGTTCTTTTTTTGTTCTTTTTTTTATATGATTTCTGGGCATTTAAACCCAGTCCTTACGCCTACGCAGCAGATACTTTACCCAACCAAGCCATCCCCTGAATTTGCATTTTCTTTGGCTACATAGACTAAAGAAAATTTTGGTTCAGCCCAGATCGACAGTTGCAAGTTGTAACTGTGAAAACCCCCAAGCCGTCAATGTGTGAATTGTATGGTGTGAGAGTTATATTTCAACAGAGCTATTGGGGGAAAAAACAAAATAAGGGGCTTGGAAGATGGTTTGACGGGTAGAGTACTTACTAGGCAAGCAGGGACGCCTGAGTTTGGATCTCCAGCACTCACATATAAAGCTGGGTGTGGCATGTGCCTGTAATCCCAGCCCTGGTGAGGCAGAGGCAGAGTGACTGATCCCTGAGCTAGCTGGACAGCCAGTTTTGCCTGACTGGTGAGTTCTAAACCAATGAGAGACCCTGTCTTTCCTTTGCTCTTGCTTTTTGAGACTGGGTCTCACTGTGTAGCCCTCGCTGGTCTAGAACTCAAAAGTCCACTACGTGGACCAGGCTGACCTTAAACTTACGGAGATCCACTTGCCTCTGCTTTCCAAGTGCTGGGATTACAAATGATTCACCACAGTCAGCTGAGAGACCTTGTCTTCCTGAATTAGGTGAATGGCACCTGAGGAATGACACTCCAGGGGCTATCCTTTGTACCCCTGCCCCACATATGAACACACACACACACGCATGCACGCACGCACGCATGCACGCACGCATGGAAGAAAGAAAACAAAAATTAAAAGGGAACGGTTACACTTAACTGGCCACAAGTGTCTACAGCGTCAATTTTCCTATCTTTACACCCAACCAAATCCAACTGAGGCTGGATGTGGTGGCACACTTCTTTAATAGCAGCACGCATGAAATAGGAGCAAGGTGATCTCTGGGATTTCAAGGTCAGCCTGTTCTACGTAGTGAAGTAAGACTAGTTAACAGCTACATAGTGAGACCCTGTCTTGAAATATAGCACAAATAAAATTTCTTCCTTTGACAGCCTAAGTAATCACATACCTTTACACACAGAAATCATTTGATGCTCCCCAGAAACTTTATTTTCAAACTAGTTTAATTACACTTGATTGTTTATTGTACATATTTGTGAGTGTGTGTGTGTGTGGGTGTGTGTGTGTGTGTGCGTGTGTGTGTGTGTGTGCGCGCGCGCATGTGCTGGGGGGGGGGCCTGTGTAGAGGTCAGAGTCTCCCCTTCCACCATGTGAAATCCTGGGATTGAACTCGGTTGCCAGTCTTGGTAACAGTGCCATTACCTACTGAGCTATCTCACCAGTCCTCCGTTTGCCTTTCCTAGATGGAGATTGTACCTAAGAACTGGCTTGAAGAAATTCAACTTGACAATAGTTTTCCTGAGTCTGTGTCACACCCCAGGCTCTGTTGTAGACTCTGGAACGTGGCCTCGAACACACAGATGAAAAGCCAGTCTCCTGAAGCTCAGATCCCAGTCGGAGAGATGGGTGGCAGCTAGAGAGGAATCAGAATGCATATCTGATGGTGGTGAGTGCTGTCAGGAACTGAAGCAGGACATGAGAGGTCTCCTTGTGGTCTGGGAGACAGAGCCCAGGGAGTGACTTCAATACAGGGAGGCCGGGACAAGCCTGGCTCAGGGAGCATGCATCTGGTATTGTTTGTTATTTTGAGATAAGACCCCGTGTAGCCCTACTGGCCTCAAATTCACCAGGTAGCAAAGGATGACCTTGAGTTTCTGCTCCTCCTGCCTCATCTCCCCAGTGCTTGGATTATGTGTGTGCACCACTAGACACGGTCTACATGTAGTGAGAATCAAATCCCGGGCATCGTGTGCCCACACCAGCCCTGACATCTGCTATTCCTAGCCTCTTTCTTTCTTTCTTTCTTTCTTTCTTTCTTTCTTTCTTTCTTTCTTCCTTCCTTCCTTCCTTCCTTCCTTCCTTTCTTCTTTCCTTCCTTCCTTCCTTTTTATATAGGGAATCAAGCCCAGGGCTTCGAGCAGGCTAATCATCTAGCCTGCTACTGAGCTACACCCCCACCCCCCTTCTACTTCTAAAAGAGTATGAAAGCTCTCAAATGACAACATGAACTAAAAACCCAGAGAGGAGAGAATGGCAAGAAGGTTTATAAAATGAATGGAGCCAAGAGACAGTAAGATCTGTGTGAGCAGAGGCATGGGACGGGGGAGGTCTGCGAAGAGCTTGTACCATCTGAGAAGGAAGTCCAGGCTAGCCCAGCAGGAGGGTCAGTGGAGGGAACAGACATGCAATGCAGAGACACCTCTGTCCACAGTTAAAATTTTGTTTTAGAGTCACCGTGGAGCATTTTGTATGAACTTTGACTTTTTAAAACTTAATTGTATAATATGTGGTTACTGAACAGTTTGGTAACGGCTTCAGTTCTGTGTGATGTTCACCCTAACCTGGCCCTGCGAGGCTAGTCTGAGCAGGCGTGGCCAGAATCCCTGGAGGAAGGGCTGGCTGAGTCTTTAGACTTTACTCTGTGTTCATCACAAAGGCCACTGAAGGATCTTGAGCAAATAAGGGATATAATGAAACAACATTTGGGGATGACTGCCATGGAAGCCGTAGAGAGCTAGGAAAAGAGAGAGGGCAGGGAGCAAAGGGCAGGCAGGAAACAGGCCGAGCAGACTGAGCCTGAGGCGCCGGGCCAGAAGCGGGTGCAGAAGGAAGCTGGCACCCGGTGCCTTCTTCGGGCCTCTGCTGCCCTCCACCATGCAGAACTCAGCATTCTCCCGCAGCCAGATTCGGTAACTGCCAGCCTCTTGCTTCCTTCTGTTTTTACTATGACTAATTTGTGAAAAACAGGAAGTGCTACTGTGACAGTGGCATTATTTGTGGCTAAGAAATGAACTTTTGAAAATGGCAAATTCTGGGTCCTTTACACACAAAGCTCTCTTGTACAAACACATATTCTCCCACTGGGGCAGGAAGGACCCTGTTCCAGCAAGAACCATTATCTCCTTGGCTATGACATCAGAAGGGACTGAAGAGCTGCTGTGTTCCCAAGACTGGGGACAGGCTGCTTAGCCACCCTGTAAGTCCCAAAGAGAAGTGAAGAGGGGCTGGCAGGTGCTACCAGGCACCAGGAAAGCAGGAAGGTTTACAGGGTGGGTACAGGAAGCCCTGCCCTGCCCTCAGCTTTGGCCCTAGGGTAGCACTGTCAATGGAGGAATTGACTGCTGGTTGGGAAAGCCTGGAGACAGAGGAAAGTCACAGTATAGTGGGCACAGTGTATATTGGACTGGGATTGGTGGTGGTGGCCGTGGTGGTGGGTGTATGGTGCTCATATGGCGAAGAAGGGAAGCTCTCTGGTATTTCCTCTTATAACGGCACTAACACCATCAGAGAAGGGCCCCGCCCTCATGACCTCATCTAGCCCTAAGTACTACCCCCAAATTCCATTGCATTGAAGATTAGTGAAGATTTCGACACAGGAATTTGGAGGGAAGCAAACTTTCAGCCCGGAACACCATAGGCAGAGATGATTGCTTCTAGAAGTGTCCTATCTAATTAGGTTGGGAAACACCTTTAAGGAGGGAAAGAAAAGTCTTGAATTCCACCACCCATTGAGTCCTTCTAACCTAACCTTTAGGTAGTGAGGATACGGCTGTTACCAGATTCCAATGTGCTGCCATCTTTTACAGGAAGACATGGAGGCAAACTCAACCGTGCTTCTAAGTTCTTTGACTTAGGCAATTGCTTCTCTTGCAGAGTGTATTCTGACATTGGGTGTTGAGCTATTTCTCTCTCTTGGCACTTTCGCCTACATCACATCCACCGAAAAATCCAACTGTAAATGTTTGGCATTCTTTGCATCTCTGGTCAGCCACACAATTTTGCTTTCTGGGGTCTGAATCACATTTTTAAGCCTCTAAAAAAATGAAAAGGAGCCGGGCGGTGGTGGCGCATGCCTTTAATCCCAGCACTCGGGAGGCAGAGGCAGGCGGATCTCTGTGAGTTCGAGGCCAGCCTGGTCTACAAGAGCTAGTTCCAGGACAGGCTTTTAAAAAGCTACAGAGAAACCCTGTCTCGAAAAACCAAAAAAAAAAAAAAAAAAAAAATGAAAAGGGCATGCCTCAAGCCTTGGAGGTTTGCTTTTTTGCAAACTGTCTTCTCATGAGGGCTACAGGTGAGGAGTGTTCTTAAAGTTTAGATGTCTAATAAAGTGTCTTCCTGGGATGGTAACTTAACTGCTTCAAACGTACAGTTTAGCGGCATTAGGTGCACCAAGAGTATCTTACAACCATCCCCACTGTCCACCTCCAGAATCCTTCCAGCAGCCCCGACTGAAGCTCTGTGCCCCTTAAAAATGGTAACTTTTCCTCAGTCACCCCTTGCTTTCTACTGGTTTGCTTTGTCCCAGTGGCTTTGCCTGATCCAGGTTCTTCGTTATAGGTAGCATTATAGATTCCATCTCCTTATTTCGCTGGCTAATTTCACTCAGCACAATGCCCTTGTCTTTGTTTATTCAGGTTGCTATAACAAAATACCACAAGCTGGATGGCTTGTGAACAGCAGAAATGTATTCCTCACAGTCCTAGAGACTGGGAAGGCTAAAATCAGGGGCCAGTCGATTCAATGCCCAGTGAAAGTTTGTTTGCAGGGTACAGATGGTGCCCTTCTCACTGTCTTAACGGAGCAAAGGGCGAGGCATACCTGTGCCAACCTCCCCAGGAGGGAGAAAAGCTAACCAGCCAGAGAAAAAGAATTGGAAAAGTGGCCCAGGAAGAGACATACCAAACCTGGCACCAAAAGGACTTGTAATGCGCTTTAGTGTGTGGTTTGTGCTGGGGCAGGGTATGAGGCTCACGAGAAATAGAGAAGCTGAAGCCGCAGGGGCAGGCTGGGACCATCTGCTGAAGAACCTTGCATGGTTGGGATTAGTGCTGGGTCTGCAGGGAAGTCCTCATAGCTTTTAAGCAAGGGAGCAGAACCTGTCCCTCCCTCACAGGAGGCATCCAGAAAAAAAAAATCGCAGGTCCTGCCAGCGTCCTTCAAACATTTTCCGAGTGCTGGAGACTGACCCGGCATTGTAGTCCTGTTATCTCAGCTAAGCCTCTGATGAGTGAGGAGGATCCTGAATGCAGGAGAGCAACTTACCCGGGCTTTGCACTGACCCCTGCCTAGCCCAGCACAGCCCCAGGGCCAGCAGCTAGGATCCGCAGGAGCCTGACTCCCAGATCAGGCCCTGCATGTCACCTGTACCCCAAATGACCCAGTTGCCCTCTGATCTTCAGACAGCACAGATGGCAATCCCAGAGTCTGGATTCACACTGGAATCACCAGGGTGGTTGTGAAACTCCTCAGTGCACAGTGTGTGCCCCGAGGTCTGTGCATTAGGTTCTCTGGAACTGCTACCCTGCTGCATCAGGATTTTTAATTCTCATGGGTGACGGTGGCCGTGTTCTTGCTTTATGCATCCTTGCTGCCCAGGGAAAGCAAGAAACTCATGCAAAAGGAACTGGCCTTTCAGGGTTCTTCCAGCCACCAGCCACTCTGTAGCTTTAAGAAGCCCGACTGGCATCCTGCCATGGAAGCCACCACCCCAGTACAGGCCTTGCAAGCATTGGCTGCAGGAGAGAAGCTGTAGCAGGCAGTGGTGCCTGGGGCCGGCCCAGGCATGTACACAGAGCCTGAGCTGGGCAGAACAAGCCAGTGGCAGCCCCCAGATGCTCCCGTGAGCTGAAGCAAAGGGATCTTTATGCCTTTCACAAGGAAGCTCATTCTGCAAGGCTGAGGAAACAAAGGGACGAACTGTGTGTCAGTCTAGTCCAGACGTCTCAAACCAACAGTAAGTCAGCAGGGAACATAACACAGTTCTCTGCCCTAGGCAACTTCCACACAGCCCTCTCCTCCCTCCCCCCGCCCCCCCCACCAAGGAGCCCAAGGGTTTAAGGACGCTGCTCCAGGGGACTGCAGGTCAAAACCAATTAATGAACTGCCTGCTAGAATCTGTCTGGGCCTCCCCTTGAAAAGTCAAGTCTCAGCTCCTGACACCTGGGACCCTGAGTTGTGGGAATGCTTCAAGGTTTTCCTGTCCTTGAGAACCCTAGTAGCTCGTGAGGGCAAAGCAGGGGAAACTGAAATCACCAGCTTTGGGTGTCTGTCAACTTTGGGCCTGAGCCTGCTAGGGAGGCGGGAACAAAGCTCATGGCAGTGACTTTAGGGTGACCTGAGGAGAAGACAGTCGTGGCTAACATACACCTAGGATTGTTGGCCCTATAACTACAGGGCTAGGCGTTCCCTCCCTCTCTGCTTTTGAGAAATGAAAGCTACAGGTGAGATAAACTCACGCCAAGAGTCAGTTTGCTTCTGTTCCTACTGGGGGAGCCAAGGCTGGCTTGGCACAGGTGACTGTGGCAGCATGCTACAGACCCGCATGTAGTCCAGGACAGGAGGCAGAGCTGTGGGTCTGGGGAATCTCTTCTCTGAAGTACCCATGCCTGTCTGCTATCTTCTTCCTTTCTGTGCAATTAACCTAGAGGTGACTGTCATCTGCAGGGCTTCATGAGCATGTGTGGAAAAGCCACCCGTGTGTGAGGGAGGGCCGTCAGGGGAGAGTACATTGGCAGGAAGCAGCATGCTGGCATTGATTGGCACAGAGGGGAGGGGCAGAGCACTGTACCGTCAAAGTAGCTAAGCCCTGTCAAAGGAAGGGGAATTGAAACCAGGAGCAAGAAACAGAAGGACAGCAGCCTCCGCTAGAAGGATGGAAGGAAACTAAGGCAGAAAGACAAGCAGGGTGGAAGTAACTGAAAGCTACACCGGGATTGTACATACTTATGGTGAAGAATGTTTGTGTTAGCTTTCCGTTGTTGTGACAAATAACTTGAGATTAATGACTTTAAGGAAGTTTGTTTGGGTATATGATTTCGAAGGTTTCCTTCTGTCCATAGTCCTTTAACCTGATTGTTTTCAGGATAAGGCAAGACCTTTCAGCATGGCTGAAGCATGGTAGGAGGAAAGCAGCTCAGCTCATAGCAGCCAGGAAGCAAAGAGAGGAAGAGAGGAAGGGGCTAAAGACAAAACTGCCCCTCCTGGGAACCCCTCACCTACCAACTTCCTCCAAAGTGACCCCACTTTCTGTGGTTCCTACCATCTCCCAAAAGCCCACCGATGAGGTCAGAGCCCACATGATGGCATATCCTTTCGAAGGCCCCATCCCTGCTGTACTGGGAACCAAGCCTTCAATGGTGACCCACATCATCACAGCCTTAAAGAATCAGCTGCTCTTTCTGGCTTGGGGACTGAATTCCGGGAGGTCAACGGGTGGCTCTTGATCTGGCATGATGTATACATGTGAGCAAAAAAGGAAATTTGGAGAATTTCACAAGTGTATCTGAAAGCTCTGCCGATGCAGGGATCGGCAGCACAGCTGAAGGCCCCAGCTCGCTTGACTTGGGAGCCTTCGAATTCCTTGGGCCACACCTGTTTCCGCGCCTGCCAAGTTCCCATGGCTATGGCAATTTCTGTTGTTCCTAGGCTTTCTAATAAGGATTCCTTTCTATTGAGCGTGTGTGTGTGTGTGTGTATGTGTGTGTGTGTGTGTGTGTGTGTGTGTGTTGCACACACGCAAGCACACACTAAGCACATAGGTCTGAATCCTTTCAGTTAATTTCAGTTCCATCTCCCTTCTTCAGTTAAGGATGACAGATGCACAAAACCAAATGTACCCCTCTCCTTGACAGATTTCACAGCCTTTCTAGGATATCTGCCAAATTGCTAGATGGTATTTGCATTTAAAAAAAACAGACTGCATTTCATTATTTGGGCTTTAAGGGTTTTCCAGTCCCGCCTTAAAGCAGTTTATCTCTCGTGTCTCACTTTGTAGCTTCCAAAGCTTTTCTTCAACATTTGTAAATCCATTTTATCCTTCCACGAGGCCAGTAGTTTGGTTCTTCTCACACGCTCTGTTGGTGAAAACTGCCTTATAGAAACACTAAATGACTTGCAATGGTTAGCATCCAGGCATAGGTCTCTGGAAAATTAACCCTATCTTCTTTAATTTTTTTTTTAATTGAAATCATTGCATGTGTGCATGCATGTGTCACAGTGTCCTGTGCAGGTCACAGGACAAATTTGTGGAGTTGGTTCTCTCCTTCCTCCTTTGTGTTTGTTCTGGGGATTGAGCCAAGTTGTAGGGCTTGCTTGACAAGGGCCTTTACCTGCAAGACCATCTTGCTGACTCTTGGACCACATCTTTCTGACTGTGTGGACCTGTACAAAGAGATGTTCTGAAACACAGGAAATGGGGATACCATCTCAATCCAGGATGCGAGGCTTAGACTTCAGGTTGGGCCACCCAGTAACAGTAACATCCATTGGAATATGGCATCTCCCTGTGTACATCTCCGTTCCTATAAAATGGAACAAAGCCCCATCTAGGAGGTAGATATGGGTTAAATGAAATAGCACGTGTAAAGCATTTAGAAGAATGTCTGGCACGTGGTAGGCTTCCAGTAAATACCACTCAGCTCCAACTTCATCTGGACTTTGGGGAAGGACACTATTAGTTAGGTATAGGCTAAGCTGTAACCGAAAGTCCTTAAAATGGGCCTTCTCAGAGGGGCTAGACCTAAGGGTGGAGAGGTAGGTGGTCAGTACAGCGGAGGGCAGCAACGCTGGTACTCAGGGCCACCCAGGAGCCCATGCTTCTTCCACCTTCTGGCTCCCCATCCTTCTTAGTCAAAGTTCACTCATTTTTTTCTTCCTCTGCTCCTGCATGTAGGAAGAGGGGGAGGGATGGGGCGAACAGGCTCCTGAATGATGTCATTCAGAGGGCAGACAATCCTTTTATGTCCCATTGCCCAGCACCTGGGCACTTGTCACCCCAGGACAGTCTGAGAAATGTAGATTCCAGCTGTCGTGGTTAAAGAAGTCCACATAAATCTTAGGGATTCTCCTTCTAAAAGACAGAGAGGGAGAGTGGAAACTGAGAACAGTTGGTGGTCACGGTTCCATGTTCCCCTAGACGTGTCCCTTGGAATTGAATTACGTGTGTGTGCACGGGTGACTCAGTCCGAGCTCGCTAACCCCTCAGGCAGCACCAGTCCCGGCTGAGTTCGGCCTGGGCCCTGACCTGCCGGAGACTAGTGGTTACTGCCGGAGTCCCAACATTCGAGCTCCGCCTGTACTGCAGACTCGGTTTGGCCGAGCGGTTATTGCCCTAGCGACCTACTGGCAGGGAACGGTCATTTCAGGTAAAATTTCTTTTGATTAAAAAAAAAAAAAAAAATGTCTGACCATATCACCGTTGAAAGCTTCTGCAATCTATTTAATTATACTATGGTAGAAATATTACAGGATACATATGATATTCCCATAACTTGGATGTTTATAGGGCTTGCAATTTTTCTCGTATTTGGTTTCTCCCTTACATGGTTTGAAAATAGAAAAATGATAAAGTCCTTACAGAATGAAACCAGGATTCTTAGGACAGAGGTTGAATGCTTAAGAAAGGGCACAACTGTTTTGAGTGACAACTTTAAGTCAGTCGAGGTATTTGCAAAAACAATTCAGACTGACACCAAGAAAGAGTTTGAAGGTCTCAAGGAAGGGAATAGGGCTTTGTCTGATATGACTCGGTCAAATGAGCAAAATTTAGAAAAACTACAGTCTGATATTAAGGAGAGACTCATTGCTGCGGAGGAGAGAACAGCTGATTTGGATCGTAAACTTCAGTCCCTGTCTGAAACATTATCAGAGAGAATTAAAACTGCTGAATGTGAAAATCGGACTTTGTCTAAAGGATATGACAGATTGGCTGACAGATTGTCAATACAAGAAGGCACAATTCATGCCATGAAAATTCTATCCAAGGATGAGATACTAACTCTACTGGACAAACTTCATGTTTTGGAATCCTCCATGAAGGCCTTGGAGCATAATTCTGGACAGGAGATCCAGGCCTTACAGAAGGCAATAGTAAGCAGATTAGAAAAGATTGAGGAAATTATAGAACAGGAGCAAACGGTACAAAGGCAAAATTTAACTCCGTCAATGAGTAAAACTCTCCGGGATAATTTCCATAAAGTTCTACCTGCCTTTCCAATAGTAACGTCAGAAAAGGTGACTGGTTCCAAAAACCCTAAAGTCATCAAGGAATATACATGGGAACCCGTCCGTATGAATGATCTCAAAGAAATTAAACAAGCCATTATGAACTTTGGGCTACATTCGTCCTTTGTTAGAGAGATGCTCAAAACTTGGTCTATAAGCAATAAGGCAACGCCCCATGATTGGGTACAATTAGTATCAGCTGTTCTAGAGAGTGGGTCACAATTAAATTGGAAATGCATGTTCAGACAAGAGGCTAAACTTTTAGAACAGCAGGAAAGAGCAAAGGGAATTGAGATCTCCCTAGATCAAATTCTAGGTGAAGGACTTTTCTCCGATCCTCTGGAACAAGCGAATTATGATGAACACACCTTATCCATATGTACTACAGCAGCTTTAAAGGCTTGGGACAGGGTTCAAGACCCAGGACAGAGACTGGAATCATATATCAGAGTTAAACAAGGTCAGAGAGAACCCTTTAGTGATTTTTTACAAAGGCTAACTAAAGCTGTACAGATAGGGATATCTGACCCAGAAGCAAGACGTATAATAATTGAATCTTTGGCTTATGAGAATGCCAATGTGGAGTGTAAAAGGATCCTGGGGCCTTTAAAGATGAGATCAGCGCCCTTGGACGAATGGGTCTTACATACAATGAATGTTGAATCATTTGACTATGGCACTGAAGCATGGGTTGAAGAAGCAATTTCTAATGCAAAAAGGAGGCATCAAGTTACCAAATGTTTTAACTGTGGCAAGATGGGACATATTAAAAGGAATTGCAGACAACGGATTTTCAGAAATAATAATAATAATAATAACAATAATAATAATAATAATGCCTCTTCTAGAAATAACAGACGTAGGAGGACTCAGCCTTCAGGTATATGTAGGAGATGTGGAAAAGGCAGACACTGGACAAATGAGTGCAGGTCAACAAGAGATAGACAAGGCAACCTGTTGCCACTGGGAAACTCAATGGGGGGCCTCTCGCAGGCCCCCATGGCGAATGTGGTCCAGTCATTTCCAGTTACTGCCGAGAACATGCCTCGTCAAGAAAATTAGAAAGCCCCATGCCTGCTGTTAAAGCAAAAATGGCCTGAAAGATGAGTTACGTGTATTTTGGCAGACTTTTATAAATGAACAAAGACCAAAGTTAAGAGTGTGTGTAAATGGCATTTTTATTACTGGCCTACTGGACACAGGTGCGGATGTAAGTATCATTACTCCAGAATCTTGGCATCCGTATTGGCCTCTTCAGGATGTAAATGTTCAGTTCCTGGGAATTGGAACCCTATCTCAAGTAAGGCAGAGCACGAGATGGGTTGAATGCATAGGGCCAGAAGGACAAATAGGAAAATTAAGGCCATATGTAGCCAATATTGCAGTGAATTTATGGGGTCGTGACCTGTTGCAGCAATGGAATACCCAAATTAACATTCCTGCTGCTTCTAGAGCCTATATCACCGAGGGAAATATTAAAAGATATTACAGAAGGCGGAAACCGGCTGTTTGGGCTGTACAAGAATGCAAAGCAATTGATGGCCCTTCAGAGATACGAACAGCACTGCCTCTAAAATGGTTGACTGAGAAACCAATATGGACAAAGCAATGGCCATTAGCTGAGGAAAAGTTGCAGGCTTTAGAACAGCTGGTACAAGAGCAATTAGATGCTCGACATATAGAAGAATCTACCAGCCCTTGGAATTCTCCTGTATTTGTTGTTAAGAAAAAATCTGGTAAGTGGAGAATGGTGACAGATCTCAGGGCTATCAATAAGGTTATTCAACCTATGGGCTCTCTGCAATCTGGAATTCCTCTGCCATCTTTATTACCAAAAGGATGGCCTCTCATAGTAATTGATTTAAAGGATTGTTTCTTCACTATACCTTTACAAGAAAAAGACAGAGAAAAGTTTGCCTTCACAGTGCCTACTTATAATAACTCTCAACCTACAAGGAGATACCAGTGGACCGTCCTCCCACAGGGCATGTTGAACTCTCCCACCCTGTGCCAATATTTTGTAAATCAACCATTGCAAATAATACGCAAGCAATTTCCCAAGTCGATAATTTATCATTACATGGATGATATTCTGTTATCTGATTCAAACATGGCTACTTTAGAAAGACTGTTTGAAGAAGTAAAAATACTTTTACCTAAATGGGGATTGCAGATTGCTCCTGAAAAAATTCAGAGAGGAGATTCTGTTAATTATCTAGGTTATAAAATAGGTTTGCAAAAAATTAAGACACAAAAAGCACAAATTAGGAGAGATCGGTTACGGACTCTCAATGACTTTCAAAGGTTGTTAGGAGACATTTCCAGCTTACGACCAGCTGTTGGCATAACACCTGATATGATAATTCATTTAAATAAAACCTTGGATGGTGAAAAAGACTTAAACAGTCCCAGAGAATTAACAGCTGAAGCAGAAAAGGAGCTGAGAATGATTGAGGAGAAATTACAAGAGACACATGTGGACAGGGTGAATCCAGAGCTCAGTTGTATTCTCGTCATATTGCCTTCCAAAATTTCTCCTACAGGAATTTTAATGCAGAGAGATGATATTATCTTAGAGTGGATCTTTTTACCACATAAACCAAGTAAGAAAATAAAAACTTATGTGGAAAAAGTCTCTGAATTAATTATAAAAGGCAAATTGAGACTTCGTCAACTAGCAGGCATAGACCCAGCAGAAATTATAGTTCCTTTCACTGCTGATGAACTAAAAAAGTTGTGGGAAGATAACGAACCATGGCAAAGAGCTTGCGCTAATTTTTTGGGAGAAATCAATAACAACTATCCGAAAAGCAAGAGGCTTAACTTTATAAAGAGAACTTCTTGGATTCTCCCTCGAATCATCCGTGATGCTCCGATAACTGGAGCACGTACATTTTATACTGATGCTAATAAATCAGGGAAAGCAGGTTACAAATCAGAAGATTTGAGTAAGGTGGAACAAAGCCCTTATGATTCTGTCCAGAAGGCAGAATTATATGCCATTTTTATGGTGGTAAGGGATTTTAAAGAACCGCTTAATATAGTTACTGATTCACAATATGCAGAAAGAGTAATCTTACATATTGAAACTGCTGAATTTATACCTGATGATACAGAACTAACCTCATTGTTTATCCAGGTACAAGACATGATCAGGAACAGGCTTTGCCCTATGTATATAACACACATCCGATCCCATACGGGTCTGCCAGGTCCTCTAGCAAAAGGTAATGCAGAAATTGATCAATTGTTGATTGGTAGTGTGCTGCAGGCCTCTGAATTTCATAAAAAACATCATGTCAATAGCAAAGGCTTGAAGAAAGAGTTTTCTATTACATGGCAACAAGCTAAGGAAATTGTAAAGAAATGCCCTACTTGCTCTTTTTATAACCAAACACCACTGCCTGCAGGGGCTAATCCAAAGGGCACTCAAAGGAATGAAATCTGGCAGATGGATGTGTTTCACTTTGCAGAATTTGGCAAATTAAAATATGTACACCACACCATTGACACTTATTCAGGTTTTCAATGGGCAACTGCTTTAAGCTCAGAAAAAGCTGATTCAGTAATCACTCATTTATTAGAAGTTATGGCCATCATGGGTATACCTACACAAATAAAGACGGATAATGGTCCAGCTTATGTCTCTAGGAAAATGAAACAGTTTTTTGCTTATTACAATATTAAGCATGTTACAGGTATACCATACAATCCTACAGGTCAAGCAGTCATAGAAAGATCAAATAGAACTATAAAAGATATGTTAAACAAACAGAAAGGGGTGGAAAATACCCCTAGAAATAGGTTACATAGTGCTTTATTAACCTTGAATTTTCTCAACGCTAATGAGAAGGGGACAACGGCTGCAGAAAGACATTGGATAATGGAAAAGTCTGCTGAATTAAATCAACCAGTTTATTTCAAGGATGTGCTGACCTCGCAGTGGAAGCCAGGAGATGTGCTGCGTTGGGGAAGGGGTTTTGCTCTTGTCTCCACAGGAGAAGAAAAATTGTGGATACCGTCAAAATTAATAAAGGTTCGGTTTGAAGAGAAGAAGCCCCTTGGAAAAGAAAAATAATTCATTCACAAGGATGATGATCATACTGATGGTAAGAAAAGCATATAGGTTGGGGGCAGGGTTCTTTTCTTATTTCCACAGGAAACCACTCATCTTCAAAGAACTTAAGGGACCCTGGATATTTAAATACTGATGCATGGACACTAGTTACAACCTAATATAGATCAACACAGAACCTGAATATGTTTAGTAAGTATAAAACATTTTTTACATATATACTGTGCCTTTATTTATATGTATATAGAGCTGGTTTTGGAGTTGGACTATGGCTCAGTCCTTCTTCAATTCCAAGCCTGTTTATTAGAGATATCTCAGAGTTTCTGTCTCAGGTCAGGAGCCATGAAATGGGACAGAATAATAATAGTAATAATAATAATAATAATAATAATAATGATAATGATGATGAGGATGATGATGATGATACTTGATAAATTTTCTTTGCCTTTCCTCATATCTGTCTGTCTTTATTATACCTTCCATCGAATATATATGTCTGTATATGTCTTTGTAGATAATGTTTACCTTTCCTGTAACAAACAACAAATTTTCCTTCAGTAATCTTTGAAGTTTCCAGGATGAAGATGGGACCCCACAACATCAATTTCACCTGGTTACTATGACGTCATGTTTTTTAATAGCGCTAAAATTAGACCTTTTTTTGGTTTTTTTTTTTTGGTACCAACTACACAAGACAGTTTCAAATGGTGTACAATTTTGACAACACTCTGGCCGGACCTCCTCAAAACACTCAGAGGCTAGTTACAATTTCCTCGACAAAATGTTATTCTGGGAATTTTACCATCATTTGCTTTCATGGAACCCCCTGAGAACAACGTCGCCCCCATGTCAGCTAGAAGCAATCTTAGAGGACGACGCCCCCTCTCCCAACAGAGTTTGCCCTCTGGTTTAGGGACATCATTTGGTAGATGGTATAGGGTTGAGGGGATGGGGGAGGTATTATATGGACTCAGGGGTGTTTAAAAAAAAGGGGGGGGGAATTACCTGGTTTGATGGGATGATTGGTATTTGTGAATTATTGTTATTAGAAAATTGCATTGGTGTTGATTCTTGTATATTGAACATTGTATGCGAGTATGCTTCTACCTCTATTGTATGAGAGTATGCTTCTACCTCTGTTTAAAACAATTGTTATATTGAGATATTTATCATATTGCAATGTACATTTCTACCTCTGATATTATTTGTATAATGACATTGTTTACGTTTGGGGATATTGTCCTCATTTATTGCACAGTTGTTTTTCAGGTTTTTTAGATACATAGAAATTATATTTAGTATAGATAGTATAATCTTCGACCTCTTTGAAGAGCTGTAGAACATGGCCTTTAATCTAACCTAGAGTTTGATACTTATGAGACACAATCACTCCTGGCAACACCACTCTACTCCCGAGAGAATGTTGAGCACCAAAGACACTCCACTGGGAGCTTGTCTTCTTCTTGGCAGAAGTGGCCTTTAGGCAAAGAAAAAGCCCATACCTCGACCACTGACAGAGTTTCATAGTATCCGTAAATGGATAAAAACAGGATTGTCTTATCTTGCCAAGACAGGGTTGGACAGTTCTACAAAAAGTTCCTTGCCTTTGAAAAATGTTATGTCAGTTGTGTTAGGCCTTAGCCAAAGTTGGTTGCCTCAACATTGCAAAACGAAGCTTTGGGTGACTGCCCAGGTAGTTAGTTGTCTCTGTCATTTGTTGCACATTTTGGAAGTTTCTTGTTTGTACTTCCTGGTTGCTTAAGTAATATTACTTCCCTTCTCAGATCTTTGATGGGGTTGAAGATTAGATAATTGTAGTTACCCTCTACATTATTTAGACTCCTTGAAATAGAATGCTTAGTAAAACTTTTGTTATATGTTTCTTCTTAATATTGTTTGTAATTTTATATTTATTATTTGTTCCTATTGAATATAGTTGTATTTGGTTTGGTTCTGTCTTATTTAGACAAAAGGGGGAGATGAAGGGGAAGCCTAGCCCAAAACCTTGTTTTGTAAGGCGTGTCCCCCTTGGTTTAAAGGCGTGTCCCCCTTGGTCTAAAGGCGTGTCCCTCTTAGGCGTGTCCCTCTTAGGCGTGTCCCCCTTAGGCTAATATTGACTTATAAAATCTTGCGGGCCTGCGGCCTGCCTGCTCTTTGTTTTCCTGCCCTCCTCGCTGGAACCTTGGATTTGTAAGTTCCCTTTCCTTTCCTTTATTAAAACTGACTTATATATATTAAAGCTTGTCTGGTGAATCATAACTGCCGATCAACCACGCACCTTCAACCTGGGTTCTGCTTTGCGCCTGCTGAGGGACTGTTTTACCTCCAGGTTTTAGAAAATCTAGGGCTAGCTCTTGGCTCCAGGATTTGAGGCGAACACCCCAAGCAGCAGTGAGATTGCCTCCTACTGGTGGGTCAGGCCATCCACAGTTGTTCAGCCTGTGTCCTCTGTGCCCGGACATCCCAGCAACAGTGGCACTGCGC
Organism: Arvicola amphibius; assembly: GCF_903992535.2. Taxonomy (NCBI): domain Eukaryota; kingdom Metazoa; phylum Chordata; class Mammalia; order Rodentia; family Cricetidae; genus Arvicola; species Arvicola amphibius. The sequence goes on along the minus strand of NC_052053.1, from coordinate 79,840,784 downwards.
TCTGTTTGAAGTATGCTTGTTTTTTCCAGATCTACTAGCAACTTCCCTTGTCTCAAGAGAGACACTGTCCTTTATGATCTTGGATCTTTAGTGGCTGGTGAAGAAAGGTTATCTATCCTTCTGTTGCCTTGGGGGGTCCATCTTTGTCTCTGTTGTAGAGGATACGGCTCCATATCTCACCAGGGGTTCTCTACAAGTTTCAACAAGCGAGATGCTCTGGTTATATAAGTGTCCCCCGATGGTCCATGTGTCAAAGGCTTGGTCACAGGCCTGTGGTGCTAGGGGGAGGTGTGGAATTTTAAAGAGGTCAGGCCTGGTGGGAGGTGGTTAGGTCACTGAAGGCATTCAAATGGAGGGAATATTTGGCTCTGATCACTCCGCTTGTTCTTTGTTTCCCGTCTGCTCTGGGGAGGGTGTTTTTCCTGTCGTATACTCCTGACATGATGTTCTGCCCCTACTCAGGCCCGAGGAGAACCCCTCTGACGTTTGAAACTGCCAGCCAAGATAAACCTTTCCTCTGTTTAAATTCATTTATCCCAGGTATTTGTTAGAGTAACAGAAAGCTGGTGCATACCAGCTCACTCGTGTGGTAGTGAGAAGAGCAGTTATGAGGGCCCAATCCTCTGTCATTCTAGAGCTCACTCTATCCTTACCTAAAGTCAGTAAGTCAAGAAATAGCTTAACTTGGCTCAGTGCTACGAGAAGGAATGAAGAGATCACTGTTCTGTTCTCGTTGTCCAGAACTAAGACTGGAAATGAACACAAACACCTCAGGGGAGCATAGCTCAGGGCCAGAGAAGCGCTTGATGAATAGTGTTAGCGTCAAACCAAGGGAGCGCATGTACTGAGTGCCGCCTAGGCACCGGACACCTACCAAATGCGTAAGTTAAGGTGCTGAATCGTGAGCTTGGACCTAGCAGAGGTCCGCAGAGGCTATTCATTAGTCTTCTCCTTTCACCCCGAAACGCTCTGCAGAGCATGGAGTTTTTATATTTTGTAGACAAAAAAAAAAAAAAAGAAGTCATCTCAGAGAGAAAACCAGTGGGGCTGATTTGAACCATGTCTGCCTGATCCTTCTTCACATGCAGCTCTTCCCATCACTACCTCCTCTGCAGCTAGTCTCCTTCTTTGAGGAAGGTGGAATCTGTTGCATATACCGGGTGACGATGGCCCCTCGGCTAAGCACCTGAACTAGTGATAAATGTTGAATGAAGGGGAGGATTCCATGTGACTGTGGTGGTCATTTTCTTCTCTCTCCTGCAGGCCCCTCTACTCATTTTTGTCTACTTACCCTTCCATCCAAACTCCTCCAGGTAGGCCCCACATCTGGACCGCCTCTGCCCTGCCCCTTCTCCAAGGGTGCTAACGGATGCTGGAGGAACTTGGTTAACCATGTGTTTCTTGAACCATTAACAGCCTGATCCCTAAGGCTGCCTAGAAAGCCTTCCAGCTGTCCCTAGATAGTTCCCTGTCCTTAGACATCGCCAGATCCTCCTGACTGTTCTTTTCCCTCACTCCCTTCTCAAGCCTCATTGTCAATGGCACAGAATAGATCAGGTATTGACATATTTGAACAGCACTGAAGATGGAGGAAATTTGAGGTACCAAGGCCCACCCTGACAATCACCCCAACTTCTTTCCTCCTTTTATCTTTTTCATGCTAGGGAGAGGTGTGATCCTGCCCGGGGCTGCCTCATCTCTCCTGGAACCCCCTCCACTCATCATCCTCTCCATCATGGTCGTGCCTTGAGCCTACGCTCTTCGCAATGTGCTCACTGGAGTCCCATTCAAACACTCTTTGCTGTCTGAAAAGGGCCAAGTGTCTGCGTTTCATGCTGTCTACCCCCACTCTTGAGCTTCTCTCAGTCTCTTTTTCTTCACAGCCAAACTACTTTTTTTGTTTGGTTGGTTTATTTTGTCTTTGTTTTTTGAGATAGGGTTTCTCTGTGTAGCCCTGGCTGTCCTGGAACTCACTTTTGAGACCAGGCTGGCCTCGAACTCACAGAGATCCACCGGCCCCTGCCTCCTGAGTGCTGTGAGTAAAGGCGTGCGTAAAAGGAGTGTGTGAGTAAAAGCTGGCCCAAGCTTCTTGAAAGAATTGTCTACACTGGCTGTCTACACTGCCTTCCCACTCAGTCCTCTATTGCCCGTTGCCATCTGGTTTCCTTTTCCCTGGCCTACCTGCCTATGCTGAAGTCACTAGAGCCGTACTTCAGATCACTGGAAGCTGTTCTTTGACCTGATTGCTTCTTTCTGGGATTAGGTATTGTCACATATCATGTCCCTGTGTCTTGCAGTGGCACTGCTCTGGAGACGTCTACTCTGTCTTGATAGACATGTTTCCCATTTCCTTTAGAGAGATTCCTGTTTGTCTCACCAAATGGCCCACGAGTCTCTGTCCTGCTCACTACCCTTCTTGACCTCCGCTCTGCCCGCTGGTGTCTTCTACCATCCAACAAAAGCTGACACTTTCCAGCTTTCCCTCCCCCATGCCGATCACCTCCCTGGAATCTGATGCTCAGTGCCCAGCCTCTGAGGACCTCTGCACAGGGATGTCACACGGGTTCCTCCTGTTTAGCTTATGAAAACCATCATTTTCTTCCAAGGTTTGTCCTTCTTAAATCCTTTCTTTTCATGGGCATCACAGTTTGCCTGTTGCCCGTTTCAGGGAAAAGAGATCTAACTGTTACAGCGGATTCCTCTTTTTCATTGTGTCTTTGCATTCCATCGGGCTCACACCTACTGAGCCCACCTTTTCCAGTGCCTTGAACCTTTGCTTCCTTTCATTCCTCTGCCGTTGGGAAAGTCCTGATTGCTTTGGACAAGTCATACAAATCTGTTAAAGGTCCTCAGGGACCACTTTCACTTTTAATCCAAGTAGTGGTTGGACCATTGCTCTGAGGATGGCTGCTCACATCTTCCTTACTCCTCGGTACTCCCAAAGTTCTCCCAATGGTGTGAGACACTTTCCTCCTTGCTGGTACAAAATACCTGTTAGAAACCGCTCAAGTGGAAAAAGGGTTATATGAGCTCACAGGTTCCATCATGGTGGAGAAGGCATGGCCACAGGAACAGCTCAGTCCATTTAGGTGGGAGTACAAGGCAACTAATCACATCATGGCAGCAATAGGGGAACAGAATGCTAGACTAACCCTGGAGACAGAGCGAACCTTCAAAGGCTTACCTACTTTTATTGACCCATTTTCTATCCAGACCCTGTTTCCTAAAACTTAACATAACTTCCTGAAACAGTGTCACCAGCTAGGGATCAGAAATTCAAAAAATACAGGAACCTGTGGGAGACATTTTAGATTCAAGCATGGCACCAATGAAGTTCATGTTCCTTTTCTTTATCCATATGACCTTCTGATCAGGCTCATTGGCCTTCCCAACTCCTCATTGCCACTGATGGTGGTGCCCACCACTTGGAATGCGAACCTCTCTCCTAGTGCAAAATTCTAACAAAACTCAGCTGTACCACCTTCCTGATACCACAGCTACTTGGGACTGACTCTCTCTCTCTCTCTCTCTCTCTCTCTCACACACACACACACACACACACACAAAGACAGACAGACAGACAGACAGAGACAGAGAGAGAGAGTGTGTGTGTGTGTGTGTATGTGAGAGAGAGAGAGAGAGAATCCCTACTTAGCACAAGGTGGCCTTGAACTGTTGATCCTCCACCCTCTGCCTCCTGAGTGCTGGGAGCATAGCCATGTGCCACACCTGATATTATCTTACTTCTACTTGCTATTTCCCTATTAGCAGCCCATGCACACATGTGGAGGTTGCTTTATGAATGGAAAAAGAAATGAACTGCACTTTTTCAGAACCTTGTCACTGTCAAAAAGCCCGATGTATCACATTGTGACACCCCTATAGCATATTCCCAACATTTGTATTTTATTTCGTTTTTACTTTTTTGTTTTTATTTTTTGGGACAAAGTCTCCTCCAGTCCACGTGGCCTAGAACTTGTTTTGTACCTGAAGATGACACTGATCTCTTAACCTTCCTGCCTCCACCTCCCAAGTGCTGGGATTACAGGCATGAGCCATCACACTTGGCTGTTTCTGACTTTCAAACAGTGCATCACTTGGTTTTAAATATTCTTAGAGAGCCTCACAGCTGCCAGCAGAGAGCACCTCCTCCTCCCTGCTGCCTCTTCTCTCTGGATCCCCCATTCATGGCATCACTGCCTTTGGTCTCTGGGCTTGACAGTTCAGCAGGACATAGGGCTGGAAGTGTGAGATAGGTGCCCTGTGTGGCAGCCAGTTGGCAAGCATTAGGCTTGCTGTTGAACACTATGGCTTTCCTCAGGGATGGGGCTGTTAGTGCGCCTCGCACAGGCCTAGCAAAGGGGTTGCAGAGAGCTTGGCTATGCCTTGCTTTGACTGTAGCATGGCTGACCGGGAATAACTCTCCAGGCTTTCTAGACCCCTTTATCATCAGGAGAAGGTTGTCTTTAGTTATCAGACTTGAAATTTAGTTACTGCTGGATCTGCTCTCTGGGAGGACAGAGTTTCTGTCTCAGTGTGATTTAAGACATAAAGGGGAACTTTCTGACAGAAACATGGCTCTAGGCATACCTGTCTGTAGAGTGTGGGCTGCATCAAGACCAGCCTTTCCCTTTTCAGCCTAGTTTTCTTTCCCCATTGGCTCCTTCCTTGGGTCAGCTGTATCCCAACGTCATAGGGTGATAGAAATGACCACAGGTGGCCCCTGCTTGTCGTGGTCTTTGCAGATACCAATTTCAAAGACATGGAATATGATTTCCCTGCCGCTATACATAGAATGACTCCAGGGGTCACACGACCATCCCTTCTAACGTAATTCTGGGTCTGCGGATATAGCTCAGAGGCAGCATGCTCAGCATGCAGGAAACCCTGGGCTCAATCCTGGGCGTGGGACACATTGTCTTCATGAGGAAGGGTCATTTTGATTGATCATCCAGGTCTGAAATACATACTGAAATAACAGCCCCACCAGGGATGGGGAAGGACAGTCTTAAACCTTTTGGGTGGGGTTAGCAAGATGGCTCAGAGGGTAAAGGTTCCTGCCACCAATCCTGAAAACCTGAGTTTGATCCCTAGGACATATGTGGTCAAAGGAGAGAACCAACTCCTGAAGTTATCCTCTGACTTTCACACATGGGCTGTGGCAGGTACACGTATGTACAAACATGTACACACAGACACAAATAGAAATGTTATAAAGTGATTTTTAAGTTTCTGGACACATAACATCTTCTTTGGGGTGCCATGCATCACATGGTATACCACAGACACCAGCAGTGTGTCAGCCAGATGTTCTGGAAGGCAGGAGCTCCAAACCTGAGAGTCGGCAAAACCACATACCCTGTGCAGTCTTCTGGAACAGTCTTTCTGACCTGTCCTGACTTTGGTGGCTCCAGACTGTCCTTGCTGTCCTGGCTTAGGCCCTCACTCCCACTTCTTCCCCCCTCACAGGCCACCCCTTTTGTGTTTCTCCTGCTCTTTGTCAACTCTTTCTTCATAGATGTTGCCACTGGACTTCGGGCCACTCGGTTGCCCACAGGAATCTCACTTTAAGGGTCTTCAGGTAATTATATCAACAGACACCTTTTTTTTTTTCATAGAAGGTCATGCTCACAGGGACCAGGAACTCAGGCTCGGTTGTTTCCTTGGGGAAAGTCACAAATCGACCCACTACTTATACAGTAAGAAATAGGTGGTTCCCAAGCACCACTCCTTGACTGCCCAGCACTCACCTCTTCTAGGCAAACAACTTTGGAACTGTGCTATCCAACCTGGTCCAGGTTACAAAGTTAGCTGGCAGGTATTCTTGGTCAGGTATGACTGTCATTCTTAATCATTCCATTAGTTACTAATGACAAATCCTGGGCAGTGGTGGCACACTCCTTTAATCCCAGCACTCGGGAGGCAGAGGCAAGTGCATCTCTGTAAGTTCAAGGCCAGCCTGGCCTACGGAGTGAGTTCCAGGATAGGCTCCAAAGCTACACAGAAAAACCCTGTCTTGAAAAACAAGACAACAACAATAAAAAAAGACGAATGTAAATACATGCATCATTTAACAAAGAGAAGAATAGGAGACTGTGATGAAATCCAGTTGCATTTGGTGGTGGAGACTGGAGGGAAGGACATGTATTCTCACTCACAAAGTGGTCTATTGCAGAGGCGTGACAAGGAACCTGTTAGAGTCCGCTGAAGAATAAGAGTTCCTTCATCAACCAGAAAATGCTAGACAGTGCTCTCCAAGAGACTTACTTCCCTTATCATTGCTCTCTGGGGGGAGGGGGCATCAGTGAGCGTCCCCCTCCGGAGACTATCAGCTCTAGCTTCTGTTCTCAGACAGAAGTAGAGAAATCTGAGGTTGGCCTCTGGTAGTTGAACGATCATTTACCATAGGTGGCTTAGCTGAGGTCCCTCAGGCAAGATGACTCTCTGACACTCTTACGCAGTGGCAGAAGGGTTCATTTTCTGAAAACTCCAAGGGCTGTCAAGCAGAGCCACAAGCCTCGGCAAGTCACACCCCGGAATCTGGACTCTGTCCTTGCCGTGTCTCCCAGCTCATTTCCTATACTCTGCCCTCCCCTAGCCTCCCTGTGCAGACTCTTGGCCTCTGCCCTGGACACGGGGAGCTGAGGGTGGGGCGGGGCTGATCCATCAGGCCCTCTGCTGTCTCCAGCGGGCTGTTGTTTGAGTGCAGGGCAGGCGCTGCTGGGGGTGGGGGTGGCTGGGGAGGAAGGCCTCCTGGTTTCTGTGCTGTCCCCGGCTATACTGTCCTTCTCCCTGGCTTTGCTTGCACTGGGAGCCTGAGACAGGGAACTAGACTTTTGCAGTCCTGAAATGTGATTTTCTAGTTCTTGGTTCAGTTATTAACTGTCTCCAGGCAGAACGATGAGCTCCTGGCTGTGGTCCCTTTTCCCCACCTTCCTGAAGGCCAGCTAGGACTGAGGAGACTGAGAAGTATCTCTTTTTCTTTTTTAATTTAATTTTATTTGTGTGTGTATAAGTGTTTCCACAGATGTGTGTGTGTGTGTGTGTGTGTGTGTATGTATGTATGTATGTATGTGCAGGTGTGTTCATGGAAGCCAGGTCCACCTCAGGTAGTCCACATCGTGTTTTGAGGCAGGGTCTCTCACTGGGACCTGAGACTCACCAATAGCTGGTCAGCGAATCCCAGGAATCCTCTTGTCTCAGCCTCCCCTCTCTGAGATTGCTAACACACTGCCATGCTCAGCTTTTTACATGGGTGCTGGGGATCTTGCTCAGGCAAGTAGTTAACCAGCTGAGTCATCTCCCAGCCCCAAGAATGCTGTTTTCTTGTAGAACAGGCTGCAGAAGTGGTCCACACATACTGTCTGAAGTCTTTTCCATTTATAGCCTGTCTGCACATGAGTATTTGAGTATTGACACCAGATTTCATAACAGAGATTCCAGCTACTTTGTAACCTGGCAGTTACTGATCGTACAGTTCAACATGCTAACAGTTTTCAGTGTGAAGTTCAGAGGCATTGAATTATCCATATTTTTTGCAGCCAACACCATCATCCGCGTCCAGGACTTTTTCCCCATCTCAGATTAAAACTATCCCTTTACTGGATACTGGGAACTACCACTCTCGTGCGCTTACTATCTTTGTGAATTTTGTTTTGTTTTGTTTTTTGAGATAAGGTTTCTCTGTAGCTTTTTAAAAGCCTGACCTGGAACTAGCTTTTGTAGACCAGGCTGGCCATGAACTCACAGAGATTCGCCTGCCTCTGCCTCCTGAGTGCTGGGATTAAAGGTGTGCACCACCACTTCCCGGTTATCTTTGTGAATTTAATTCTTCTGGATACTTCACATAAATGAAATCATAAAATACTTGTCTCATATCTGGCCTCATTTGCAGTGACTTTCATGATGTCTTCACCTCTATATTACAGCATGCACAAGAATTTCACTTTTTTTGGATGGTATCGCGTTAGGAGTATATATGTAATTTGTTTATTTGTCATCCATCAGGATTATTTGGGTTACTTCTGCATCTGGGCCATAATGAATGATGCTGCCAAGAACCTGGGCAAATAAAAATGCAGTGAATTTCCTGCCATACGTCCTTTGGGCACATTCCTGACATGGGCTTGCTGGATACACGGCCACTCGCCGTCTAGTTTGTGTGAGGAAGAGCCATTTGATCTTCAAGGAGGATACACCATTCCATGTTCACAGCAGAAATGTTCAGGGGTTTACCTTTCTCAAAATCTCAGCCAACCTGTATCTCTGCTTTTGCCTTTATTTCTCTCAATAGACTCCCAATTATATGCTTGTGGTTTGATTTGGACTCTGTGACGGTTCAGAGTGCCAGCCTCTTACAATAGCTAATTGATTTGTCCATTTATTTTGGGAAAAGGTTTATTTAAGCTCCTTGCTCATGGTTTAATTGGGTTACTCATTTGTTGTAGCTGAGTGGTGGGAGTTTGTATTGCTCATTCTTAAGCACTGTGGTTCCACGAATCTTGAGATCTAATAGAGGATGTGCCTCCTAAAACACACATCTGGGGTTTTGTTGTTGTTGTTGTTTAGAAATGATATGATATTTACTGGCCCTTTACTCTTCCATATGCATTTTGGAATCAGAGCCAGGCATAGTGGCACACACCTGTAGTCTCATCAACTCAAGAGACTGAAGAAAGAGAATCTCCCGAGTCCATGAGTTTAAGGCCAGCTTGGCAACATAGAAGGACTCCATCTCAATAATAAATATGAATTGGTTTGTTGGGTTCTTTTAAAATAAAATCATAAGATATTTCTAACCGGGGGAGATTGTTTCGTTGGTAGAGTGTTTCTGAGCAAGCATGAGTACCTGAGTTCAAGCCCCCAATCCGTAAGGAAAAAATGGATGCATATAATCGCACTCCCGAGAAGGCATAGACAGTTGGATCTCTGGAGCCCAGTGGCCAGCCAGCTTGGCTATTCGGTGAGTGACAGACGGGGCTGAGAGATGTTACTCAACATTGTCCTCTGGCCTTCGTGTCCACATGTGCCTGCATACATATGTGAATAAACACATAAACACACATATGCAGCACACACACACATACATGCATGTGCATGCATGCACACTTGCTAGGACTTTGGTTGAAAACACGCAGAATGCTTGTGCTAATTTAGATAAAAAGTGATATATTCATGATATCAAGTCGTTCTGTCATGAACAGAACTTTGTCTCCATTTGTTCTTCTTCTTTTTTTTTTTCTTTTTTTTTTTTTTTTGGTTTTTCGAGACAGGGTTTCTCTGCAGCTTTAGGCTGGTCTCGAACTCACAGAGATCTGCCTGCCTCTGCCTCCCGAGTGCTGGGATTAAAGGCGTGCGCCACCACCGCCCGGCGCCATTTGTTCTTCTTTAAGGACTTTTAGTAAAGGTCTCCATGATGGGATGTCATGTGTTTTCTTAGGTTTATGTCTGTGTATATTGTCTGTGCTTTGGTGGCCTCAGGCTGTCCTGGCTTAGGGCTCACTCTCTTCACAGACCCAGATCTTTGTGCTTCTTCTATTCCTTGTCTTTTCTGTCCGCACAGAAAATGAGTACTTGTAGATTGATATAATGACATGAAGACTCTTGAGATGAAATCACTGTGGATCAGCTGAGTGACCTGAGTCCAAATGGCAATATCTAGGAAGGTTTTAAGACTGTTCTTTCCCATCCCTTGTGTGGCTGTCAGTCTATATTTTAGACCTAGGTGGTCAACCAAAATAACCTGTCCCCTCCTCATGAGCATGAAGTGCCCCACCCCTGCCGAGTGCTGGGGATTGAACCCAGAGCTTCCCGAATGCTAAGCAAGAGTTCTACCATTGAGCTGTGCCCTCAACCACAGGACTATGGGTTTTTTGGTCAAGGGATGGTCACATGACCCATGGAGTCACTCTATGTGTAGCTACAGGGAAATCATATTCCATGTCTTTGAAATTGCTATTTGCCAAGACCATGTAAGCAGGGGCCACCAGTAGTCATTTCTGTCACCCCATAGAAGAAACTATGATTGCAGAGAATACCCAATACCATCTATAACTAAATTATCCAAGTTCATAATAGAATTCAGAAAAAAAATTGACATAAAATCAACCCATGCAAGTCAATTTCACTTTCATTTACTGCTAATAGTTAGAAAATATAATTTTACAAGATACCAAAGCTGGAACAGATCAGAAAGGAATGTCCCAGAAGCCTGCAGAGGGTGTATGGTTCTGCTGACTCAGATTTAGAGCTCCCGCCTTCCAGAACTTCTAGCTAACACATTTCTGGTGTTTGTGATGTGGCATGTGGTGTGTGGTAGTCCAGAGGGGCTGTTACATGCCGAGAAGAATTTTGCTTACGTTTTTGATGTATTTGTTTGTGTGTACACACGCCACAGCATGCGTGTGGAAGTCAGAGGACAACTTTGAGGAGTTGCTTCTCTCTTCTCGACATGTGGACCCTAGGGACCAAACTCAGGTCGTCAAGAAGCAGAGAATGAGGGCAGGGACCTTTGTTTGCTGTGTGTCTAGCCAGCCCCACACAGAGATTTGTGACAGGGTCTCTCACTGGGACCTGGGACCCTGACTGGATGGCCAGCAAGTCGCGGATTATAGAGAGGCTGAGAAAGTATAACCATCCGAACAGGAGTGAAGGGATTTTGAAGAGATACTGACTGTTAGACAATGAACACCAAGGAGCTGGGGTTTCTCTAGGAGTCTCTCATTGGAGAAGAAACAGGCTGGGCCCTGATGCCAGCCACAGGGGAATATGTGTCCCAGGAAGAGATTTTTCATAGTGCTAACTCCACCTTACAGGACAGACGCCAAACCTTGTGCCAGGAGCCTAGACAGCACCTCATCAGAACTACTTAGTTATTCACACCTCTTATTGCCTCATTTAAACTTAAACGTCATGCCAGGACCCAAAGATGGACTTGGAGGGTCACTGATCCCCTTTATACGGTCTTCTTCCCAGTGTGGCCACAATGAGAAAACCCCTTCTCTGCTTCTATCACTTCCCTCCTCAGTGGCAGACCAAGGTCAGGTCGGCAAGCCTTGCTTTTTAGGACTTCTTTGATCCAGGCTTTGACTCTAAGAACTCTAGTAACCAGGAAACTAAAGCAGCCACAGCACTTGACTGGGCTGTGCTGGAGCAAGAGAGCCAGGAACGAATGCTAAGTTTCTCCAGGTAGTCAGATAAGGAGCTAGGAACTCAGGTTCAGAGCTGTCTGAAATGCCTACCCCATGACGGGTGGTTTCTGAAGTGAAGCATTAAGTCGGGAAATCATTGCTGAGTGTCAGCCTGGACATAGGGTCACAGGTTTATCACCTGGTGATCTTGTGATGTACGTGCCAAGAGGTCTGATGACTCACTGGTGTGTGCCTTGGTGAGGTTTCAGGTGTGTAGATTGTACCATTCATTAATCGGGGTGTAGCTCATAAGTATGTGTGTGTGTGTGTGTGTGTGTGTGTGTGCGCGTGTGTCTGTGTGTATATGTGTATGTATGTATGTTCGTTTGTGTATCCTCGTTTGTGTGTATATGTGTGTATATATGTTTGTGTGCATGCTTGTTTGTGTGTATATATATGTGTGTGTTAGTGTGTATGCTTATTTGTGAGTGTGTGTGTGTGTGTGTGTATGCATGCATGTTTGTGCGTGTGTACATGGAGGCAAAAGCCAGGGGACGATCTCAAGTGTCATTCCTCTGGCACTGGACACTTTTTTTTCTTTTTTTGAGGTAAGATTTGTCACTAGACTGAAACTCTCCAAATAGGTTAGGGTAGCCCCCAGGTGAGCCCCAGAGAATCCTCCTGTCTCTACCTTCCCAGCGCTGGGATTACAAGCCTGTGCCAGCACACCCAGCTTTTTGTATGTGAGTCCTGGGGATCGACCTCAGGTTCTTGTGCTTGCCAGGGAGGCACATTACAGCCACGTTATCTCTTAAGCCCTCCCCACTGTTATGGTTTTGATAAACCTGTGCTCTCCTAATCGAATTCAGTAAGTTCAAAGGCCATACATTTTTATTAGTACAAATAGATTATTTATCCTCTTGCACCTCATGGCTGTGCTGGACAGGTGGTAGCTGTGTACCTCCACAAATGAGATGAGGAGTCCTTCTGCCTTAGTGCCTACATGCGGGGGGGGGGGGGGAGGTGAGCTCAGAGGAGATTGCGGCTTTACACACAGTGGGGTGACTAACGGCGAGGACAGCCATCCAGAATGGCACTGATCTGTAGCAAGTGGGAAATGCTCCTCACAGCCACTTGGATGCCCTTTACCCAGGTGATAACGTTGTGGTCCAAAGAGGTTAATATCCGCCCAAGGTCCATAAGTGTACGAGCAGATCTGCATCTTGGAGTTTAGTTCATATTCATCTTATCTAAATGTGTGTGTGCATTCTTGTGTGTGAGTGTGTGTGTGCATTCATGTGTGTGAGTGTGTGTGTGCATTCTTGTGTGTGAGTGTAGGTACTTAAGGACAACCTCAGGTGCTGGCCCCCATTTCTACCTTGACTGAGTCAGGGTCTGTCTTTTGTAGTTCTCCATGGCATATATCAGGCTATCTGACCCATGAGCTTCCAGGGATTCTCCTGTTTTCATCCTCTACCGCCATCTACAGCAGAGGTTCTCAACCTGTGGGTCTCAGCCCCATTGGGATCAAACGACCCTTTTATAGGAGTCGTCTAAGACCATCTGAAAACATAGATATTTTCATTACAATTGTTAGCAGTCACAAAATTACAGTTATGAAGTAGCAACAAAAATAATTTTATGGTTGAGAATCACCACAACATGAGGAACTGTACTGTATTAAAGGGTCACAGCACTAGGAAGGCTGTGCACTGGCACCATAAGAACATGGGGATTACAAACACACTACTTTGCCCAGGTTTACAGGTAAAAAACTGGGGATTCAAACTCAGGCCATAACGCTTTCGCAGCCAACCCTTTGCCCACTGAGCCATCTCCCCAGCCCCTAAACATGCCGTTAAATGCTATGCATTTCTCCGTGATTCACGCTGCAAAAATGGCCTGGATCCAGAAATGCACACGTTTAGCAGCTGCTCCAGGATTCCGATTCGGGCAGAGAGACACACTTCGAAAACAGTGCTTCTCGTAAAGAGAAACCGAAATGCTTCTCGCAGAGAGATGGGAGTGCTCAACCACAGAAACCCTCTGGGATGGAAGCCAGGCACTCCAAAGGCTGTGGCAGAAGGAGCATGAGTTTGAAGTTAGCCTGAGCTACAGAGGAGTAAACCTTGCCGCAAAACATACACACACAAATATTCTTTTTAAGAGATCTAAGCTTTGTTCTTTGTATTTAAGGCTAAAGGGGCTATGAAATTGAAACATACCTCATTTCTTTCTTTCTCTTCGGGCTAGGTATCCCCACCTAAACCCCAGATGGGTACAGTTCATTGAGCTTGCCTAAAGAGGCGTAACTTTTCCCCTTGCTAACAAAGACCCTGGAGCAAACACAAGCTGATACTTTGATTTTGTTTGCCTGTTTGTGTGTGTGTGTGTGTGTGTGTGTGTGTGTGTGTGTGTTGTGTGTGTGCAGGTGAGTAAGACGACAACTTTAGCAGGATCATTTCTCTCCTCCCTTTGCTTGGGTTTCTTGAAAAAACTCAAGTCTCGGCTTGCAGAACAAGCATCTTTACCAGCTGAGCCACCTTGCCGGGCCACGGTTCTGGAAGTTTTTGAAACAGGGTTTTATGTGTTTCACTCTGGCCTCAAATAGAGCTCACTGTGTTCACGGATGACCTTGAATTCCTGACCCTCCTGCATCTTCCTCCTGAGTGCTGGGTTTCTTTTTCCCTCAAGACGCTAGTGAATGTTCCGAGGAACTATTTCCTATCTCTACTGAAAATACACACCGAGCTCCTGGCAAATCCCTTTCTGTTTTTTAATAAGTCAAACCTGATGCTCCAGCTGTCAGATCTAGAAGTGTCCGCGGCTGGCCAGGCAGAGACCAAAGGAAAAAGGCTTAGCTGCCATCTAAACACAGTGAACTTGGATGGGAAACAAGGCGGCTCCAGCAGCAAACACTTGCAGGACCGCCATGAATTTTCAGGAGCGAACCTGTGCTTGGCAAGGAATGAGATGAAAACTTCTCCTCACCCGGTGGCCCACGTTCTCCTGAGCTTCCATAGTTTACTTTGGCTCCTGGGAAAGGTTGGCCGGCGCCCATGCGTCAGGGAAGACACATGCATGTGAGGGCCAGGCACTGGCCTGTGCTCAGAACAAGACATCTGACGGGATAAGGCCACGCCTGGCATTGCTTCTGGGCTGTCTGACTTGGAAAATTTAATCTCCTGACAACCCGGGGAGGTGTTGGGATTATATGTTTATCTGATAAATGATGAGATGGAGACACAATGTGCAAAGTGGAGGAGGAGGATGTGGTGGAGATGGTACGGAAAGCAATCGAGGAAGACACCAGAAGTGACCTCTGGTCTCCACACAACATGTACACATGTGTATGTGCACCCCCACATATGCAAATACACATACAACACACATTTAGCAAAAGAAGCCTACAATTCACAAGGGCTACTTTCTAAATCTGACCTTAACAAACTTTAAATGTGTAGTTGAAAAGTTGAAAAAAAGTTTCAGTTCGTTTGTGGCTTCAGAGTCCTCAGAAGACAACTGGAGGCACTGCCAATCTCCATCCTCACTGAGGGGTGTGCGTGCGTGCGTGCGTGCGTGCGTGCGTGCGTGCGTGCGTGTGTGTGCGTGTGTGTGTGTGTGTGTGTGTGTGTGTGTGTTTCCTGAGACAAGGTCTCTCCCTGTATCTGGAGCTTGATCATTTGGCTAGACTGGCTAACCAGCACACCACTGAGACCTGCGTCCCAGCTCCGGGACCGCAATCGTGTGCTGCCATGCCTGGCTTTTTTTACTTAGGTGTCAGGGATCTGAACTCAGGTCCTCGTGCTTGTGTTGCCAATATTTTACCCACCAGATCATCTCCCAGCTCCTCGGTGAATTTTATTGTTAGGATCAAGTACTTACAAGGGAGGCATTTCCTAATGACACACTGAGGTTATGGAATGAGGAAGGAAATGAAATTGAGTAAAGCAGCAGAATTGATGTTGGAGTTGGGTTCTAATGTCGAGAGGAGCCTGAACCTGCAGGAAGGAAGCAGTGTCCCATTTGCATCGTGACATTACAGAAAAGCTCCTTGAATTGCATTATTAAATACTGCACACGCACACTCAGTCAGAGAACTAGCCGATTCAGTGGTAGGGCTATCTGGGTATTCACAATAACATCATGGCTCTAGCTGCAGCTTTTTCCAAGGTTTTCCTCTCTAGGCTATTTTATACTTCTGGTTTCGTGTAGCATTGTAAATTGGCTGGACCAGATCCATGCCTTGAACCCACAGCCCAAACTCATTTTTTTTAACGTGGGGCGTCCTGAGAGTCGTTCATTCTAATTCAGTGGTTCTCAGCCTTCTTAATGCTGTTACCCTTTAATATAGGTCCTCATATTGTGGTGACCCCAACCACAAAATTATCTTTGTTACTACTTCATAACTGTAATTTTGCTGCTGTTACAAATCGTAATGTAAATATTTTTGGAAGTAAGGGTTTGTTGGAGGGAGGGTCAGCAACCCACAGGTTGAGAACCTCTGTTCTAATTGGACCAGCCTGGACTACATTCACCAACTCCCGTGTGCAAGTTGATAGCCTAAACCACATGTTCTATCCTTAGAGTCTTAAACAGAGTCTGGTTCCTTAGAAGCATGTAGATCCCCTATATGGAAATCCAGGCTTCTTACAGAATTGACCAGAATGATCACGATATGAGGAGTTGTTTTTAAGATTTATTTTTTTAGATTATGCATGTGTATGTGCCTACATGAGTTTATGTGCCCCACATGTATCTATATAGGAGCCCACAGATATCAGAAGAGGGCATCAGAGCCTCTGGATCTAGAATGACAAATGGTTGTGACCTGCCATGTGGGTGCTGGAAACTTCAGTACTAACTGCTGAGTCGTCTCCGCAGCCCCAGGAGTTGCCTTTATAAAATAAGAAAGACAGGAAGGAGGATGCTGCATATGAGAGCAGCTGCAGGCTGTGTGGCTGCTGCAGACTGTCCTTTGTTCTTGAGAGTAAGTTGTGAAGTGCAGCCTGGGAGAGAGGATAGGCATTGAAAGTGCCTGGTGTGAGCTGGGAGTTTCTCTGGAGAGTTCACCGGCACGCTCCGGAAACAGGCCTCTCTCCCCACCTTATAAAGGCCTAGCCCTTACTCACTTCTTGCAGTGTTTACCCTGCCTTAAACTTCTCGGTGCAGAGATAAAGAGAAGGGCACTCACAGTCACCGAGAGTCAACTGGATACTGACTCCCAGCAAGAGGCCTTTTCGAATTGTACTTTCTACTTCCTCTTGTAATAGACCGCATGTCCCTGAGACAGGAACTGTGACCCCACTTCATAGACTGGGAGATGAGGAAGGAATGGGAAATGGCTGACAGAGTCACTCAGTCAATAAATGGGAAGGAGGGGTTGAGATCCCTCATGACTGCTGACTATAAAATCCACATGCAGGGAGCCAGGGTGGGATCTGGCCCAGCCCTTGAGGATTACCTTGTACCGTGTGTCACGTATCAGGCAGCCAGGCGTCGTCACCTACTCTGAAGCTTGAGTGTGTCCTGTGCACAGAGACGCTGACGAGTGTAGGGTCTAAACCGGGGCCTCATTTGTACCTGCTCCAGGGGACTAAGGATGGAAGTCAAACCTGGGAGAGTTAGATGGGCAGCCATTGAGCATCCTGTAACAGCAACGCTCTACTTCTCATACCCTCGTCCCCAACAGATATCGTCATGGGCCATACATGCGAGCTCTGTCAGCGCTTGAAGCATTTCCTCCCGGAACTGCCGCAAAGCCCCTTTGAGACAGGTGTTATTATTCTCCCCCTTTTTATAGATGAGAAAGCCAAGGACCATGAAAGCTGAGGTCGCAGCAGGAAGCTTGTCCCTGTGAGGTATATTCTTTCATCTCTCTGAAAAGGGGCCATCCATCTTGAATGGCTAGCAAATAGATGAGTCAGGGTTTGAACTCTAGTTCTACCTGGCTCCAGACTGTGGGCTAAGTACTTTGTTTCAAAGCCAACTTGAGGAAAATCTTCCAGTGAGTGATTTGGCCTTGAGTCTCTTTCCCTGAAGAGAAGTCCTGTTCGTAGGAAAGCTCATGGTTCTCTTATTGGAATAAGCACATAAGGTCCTTCCTTGCACATCTGTGCAGATTGCCATCACCGCTCCTCTTCCTCACTCCCCACTTCTTCCCTGAACAAGCCACTTCGCTTGAGTTCCTCTGGGGAGTGGGAGTCTTCTGGACCTCTGCCACATCAGCCACGTGCTGATGCAGAGGGTGTGAGCCTCTCCACGCTTAAGAACACAGCCAAACCAGAACCTTGAACTGGAAAGGCCCGTGAGAGCAATCACAGGTATGACAGCTGTAGCAGGAGAAGGTGGCTGTGGGGAAGTGGGTTGCCCCCCTCTTTTTTATGTTCCGTTTTTAGCTGTGTGTTTTTTTCAGAGCAAGTAGGTGCCATGGTGATAGGAGCCATAGAAATAGATGGAGTGCACCTCCCAGCACGGGGCTGCTGAGCTGTTCCCATGGAGATACACCAGGGAAAGCCGGGGACTTGCCCCTGCAGCTGCCAGCTGCACACTGGGAGTAGGCCCTGGAGGTTTCTTACTGTCTTTCTGGAGTTGTCCCAGGGCCCGAGAGTGCTCCATCCCTCCCAGAGAGAACATCCCTGAGTCTTCCCAGGGAATTCACTTAAGGAACTTGACTTTTCTTCAGCACGGTCATCTTGCTTGATACAAATCTTACGAGGCCTCCTCTTCCCACAGTTGTGACCACGCGTGTCGGTCCTGCCTGGATATGGAACTGGCACTGGGTTCATGCTGGATAATAACAAATTTCGGGCGGGGACTGAGTACTGAACATTTGGTGCTCGGGGATACTCATAAAATGTAATGTCAGAAGATCCAAGCCAGGAAGCCAGGCGGGGTAGGAGTGATCCTACTTGAGACTGGCGCTTAAGTCTGTGAAGCCTCACTGGAGCACAGGGAGGCCTAGACTCAACTATTTTTGGACACAGCTTTAGTGGACTCAGAGAGCCTTTGGAACAACAGCTGGAGCCCTGGCATGGCTCTTAAGTAACCGAATCTGCAAGGCTGTGGATGTGTGCACAGACGAACCCGGTCAGAGCTCTGCTCTCCTTTGTCTCGATTCTGCATGCTCTTCCAGAATGTAACCCATGGATAAATACATCATTCAAACCTAACTGCCTCAGATTGACTGGACCAAGCATAAGAGGATTAAAGCGTGTTATTGTTGCTGTTCTATAATATCTATTTCCATTAAAAGACACTGCTATCTGTATGTTCTGAACATTTCCTTTCATAGGTCAGTGCTCTCAGGTGGCACACTTCTTCAGGGGCGGGGCCAAAGCAATCCTGGATTAAGGTATGGTTCTAAGGCTAAGTGCTAACCAGGTGAAATTCATTTTGCTTTCAATTAAAGAAGCATGTACATGCCCCTAACAAAGGAGGTGTGTTTTTTTAAAAATTAGTAACATAGTCAATTTCATGAACAGTTGCATAAATAGTTAGAAACTGTGAAAATTATAGTACTGGGAGATGCTAAGGAAACATCTGTCCTGGCATGGGTGGCATCTGACTTCTTGTCACTGAAGCTCTGTCCTAGCAATGGAGGGTGTTCGAAACCTCCAACCCCTCTGATCTAGGAGTGGTATGTATGGTAGCCTTGGCTTATAGGTCATCCCGTTAAAGTAGGCAGAGCAAAGCTAGTGAGACATCATTAAAGTAACCGTCTGGCTTAACTTAGGACTCACCCAAGGGACCATGTGACTTGGCACTGACCACTGGCAGCATCTGCGCTCAGACACCATGCGGATTCCTGGGTCTTATTTCGTGGTTACAGGAATGTGGTCTGATGGAGCCATTACAGAAACTCCATATTAAACAAGTAAACCCGTGTGCTCTAGTTTCCCAGGCCAAGCCAGCTCTGAGCAGAGGGATGCTTTTCTTGTCCAGAGCAGTCCTGCCTTGGAGCTTTGCCCCTTGGTCAGGTTACTCTACTTGGCTAGGCAACTCACGGCACATCCACTGTGAAGGACCTGCTCCCCGATGTCCTGGGACTCTCAGCACGGGCTTTCACAGTCATGTTGGCAGACAGTTTTGGCCAGGTTTTCAAAGTCATACAGTGAAGGTCTGGCCACATGAAACCTCCACACAAAACCTTCCTTTCCCAAGAAAGGTTCAGGAGAGGAACCCCACGGCTGATCAAGGCCCACAGGAGTCTGAAGGAATTCTCCACAGCTCTGTCCAATATTAGCTGTCACAATTACCATTTTTAAATATGCATTTTTAAATTTTAAGTTTCAACTTCCTTAGTAAAATATTTCTTGCATGAAATTGTACTGTTTTTGATATTTTTATGTGCATTGAGCAGGGTTATTAAGTTATCACCATCTTTTCCCAAAACAATTTCTGTCTTCTCCAAACACTAACTGCCCACCATCTCCACTGCCAGTCCCTGGCAGCTCCCACTCTCTGCTGTGTCTGTGAACTCGACTGATCAGGGTCTCTCGTGTGAGTGGACTCTCACAGCGTCTGTCTTTCCGTGTCTGGCTTGCTTCAGTTAAGATAATGCCTTCAGGCGTTGTCTGCTACAGCGTGTGTCATGGAAGATGAGACCTACCCCACTGTTTACATACTTCACGTTTTGTTTACCCACAATTTAATTTTACCATGGTTATTTCTTCTCGTTTTGTTAAGATTTTGAAAGAGTCACAAAATGACAAAAAGTCTAAGAACGGTAACCTCAGAATCCCTGGGTTATTCCACAGTATTCCCCAATCTTCAACGAATTATTTAATATATGTATGATGCACAGGTTCCTCTGTTCATGAGTTATAAACTGGTCCTATCGTTATTTCTATTTTTTGTTACATCTGATTGATTGATTTGTGTACACGGTGTATGTGCAGAGGTCAGAGTTGGTGCTCTTATTCCACCATGTCGGTCCTGGGGTTCAAGATCGGATTGTCAGATTTGGAGGCAAGTGTCCTTGCCTGCTGAGCCATATCTCTAGCCCATATTCCCATCATTATTTTAAATGTTTATTTATTATATGTGTATGGGTGTTTTATGTCTGTGCACCACATGCGGACCTGGTGCCTGTGGAAGTCAATAAAAGTGGGACAGGTCACCTGGGAAGTGGAATGACAGACAGCTGTAAGTGTGAGCTGGGAATCGTACCCAGGTCCTCAAGGAGAGCAGCCAGGGCTCTTGAGTGCAGAGCCATCTCTCCAAGCCCACTAGTCATTGTTTTAAGGCTCTCCCTCCCCTCAATGTGACCAGCGAGAGTTCACCCTGTGTTCCCGCTGAATGTCTCATTATTCTTTGAACACACTTTTGCTTTCTGGACAAAATATTTTGGGGTCATCCTACAGTTTCCTTGCCCCCAGCAATCACAACGACAGATTGCATTTGCTAAACTTTAATTTCAACGATTTTAGTATGATTTCCTGGGTTTCTTTTCCCATTGTGTGATAAATAGCTTGACAAAAGTCACGGAAGGGAGGGAGGGTTTATATCAGTCCATGATAGTGGCGAGTCAAGGAGCTTGAGCATCTGGTCACACCACATCTGCAGCCAACAGCAGAGCACAGTGAACCCCAGTGTTCAGCTGCTTTCTCTGTGTTATACAGTCCGAGATCCGCTGACCAGAGGATGGTCCTGCCCACAACTAAAATGAGTCTTTTTTATATCAGTTAACATAATCAAGAGACAGACATTCTTAGGGGCTATCCTTAACCCAGATAACCCTGACAGGTGTGCCCAGAGGCTTGTCTCATGGATAATTCTAGATTCTATCAAGCTGACAACACCAACCATTATAAATAAAACATACACTGAATAAACTTTCCCATTTTGCCGTGTTTGTATGTATAGAGCTGCGTCATTGAACACCTCTACTTGGTTTTGTGCCACATGTGGGCCTGGTGCCTTAGAGAAACCAGAAAAGGATGCCAGATCCTCTAGGAATTGAAGTTACAGACTGTTGTGAGCACCATGTGGGTGCTGGAAATTAAACCTGAATCCTCTAGAAGAGGCCATCCTTTCTCAGGATGAATCTCCCCAAGGAATCTCAATTCATTTTAACAGTAAAAGATGTTCTAAGTCCAACAATCCGTGCTTCATCAGATGGACTTATTCCTCCTGAGAGGTACTGCCTGCCCCCAGGCAGAGTTAAGAGATATGCACTCCCCACACACAGATCTACATTCTTTAAAATCTAGTTCTGCCAAGCACTAATCTAATTCCAGCATTTGAGAGGCAGAGGCAGGCAGATCTCTGTGCGTTTGAGGCCAGCCTGATCTACGTACGGAGTTCTAAGCTAGCCAGGCCCATAGAAATGAGTTCCGGTCATAAAGCAAACACTCAGTTCTAGGCAGCAATGCCCACTATGCCCAGGAATGAGTATCTCCTGGTGCAATTCAGAAGTTCCAGGATTTGTTACAGTGTTTTCCTTGCCATGTTGTGCCTCCTGGAAGAGAAACAAAGTTCTTAAGATTCTAACATGCTGATTTTTTAGATATAACCAAAATCTCCCCTCGCCACCATCTCCTTCTACACAGAGCTGCCCTTTCAGGCTGCTTGGACTCTCACCCCTGCAGGCCAAGTCTAAGCAACACCCATCACCACCACAGGAGCGCATTCTCACTCCCATGGAGCTGAGGCACTGCAGCCCAGGGGCTCTGACACCCTGCTTTGGGCCACTATGACTTTCTGTCCCCTGCTCTGACTTTTGACTCCTACCTCTCTTTGCTCCACCCAAAGGCTTTAGGACTGAATCTTTATCAAAGGGAAGGTGAAGGAACCACTGTTCCTCTTGATGGGAAATATTCATTTGTTAACAATTCTTTTCATATTGGGAGCACTTGAAGCTGACCTAGTCAGTAAACAAATGCTAATTATGACTGCCAGCGTTTCCCCCTCTTTTGTCTCTGTTATTGTCATGACATATTTAATGAAATGTTTGTACAGTTAGGATGCCTTCTTCCTTACAGCAACATTTATTTTGCAAATTTGCAGTTGTATTTAGGCTACCACCAGCAACTCTCTTGGCAAACACTGAGCAACTCCCACCACAGAAATTAATAAGCAGAGACAAGGTCTGAACACCTACTCGTGCTGTTCTCTCGCTATCACGTGGAGGGACTCTGGGGAACTGGTCCAGGGGACAGCTATGGAAACCAGAAATGGCGTTTTGTAACACTGCAAACCCTGAGTTCTTGTAAACAAGTCTTCTAGGTTAGCTTGAGCATCCAGGAAATGGACTGTATGTCCTAGTTTTTGCGTGGGACCCTCAAGGTCCCAGATCCAGTCCTACATCAATCTGAGTCCTCTGTGTTTGTTGTTGAAAGAGCACAATGAGGTGGTATGGGGAAAGAGCATGCTATGTCCCAGTGGAGCCTTGCTGTACTTTGTAGTTCCTGACCTCCATGAACCACTGGTTTCTCTGTGAAACACGTGCTGCCGTGAGCTGTTCAGCCCCAAGGCCTGTCCCCTGCCTCTCTGGCTGCCTCCTCTCAGGGGTTCTAGTGAATGAGGCTTTCTGTACCCATCCCCCTTGTAAGTGCTTCCTGTGTGCTGGGTACTGTTGCTGGTGCCTCTGCTCTTGCCACCCCCTCTCTGTGTCACATACGAATGCAAAGAAACTTGGGTCCCTCCCTGAGTTTCCCTACTACTGTCCCTTCTGTCCAAAATGAAAAGGTCTTTCATTTTTACTCAAGCAACCCCCTACTCCTCAGTTTGGACTCCGCTTCTTTTCTTGCTCTCGTCCATGTAGCCTAGGAATGCTAAGCACATTATATTGGAGCTAACTGTTTACTTTTTTCCGCTCCACAGAAGACAGGCATGATGGTAATTATGTGTTTAATGTCTGTCTCCTGGGATGGTGAATCCCTAAGGGCGTAGGTTGTGGCTGTCGTATTACCACAGTGTCTCCAGCACACAGAGTAACAAATGGAGACAATGCTTCTACAAGGCTAAATGGGAACCAGGCCAGGAAGTGACCCAGGAAGCTCACATGCGCTCACTCATTAGGTCTGAGCACAGCTATGAGGATCATACTATTGGTAATCTGTGACCTAAAGATAAAACAGACACAGAGAGGTCGGTGATTCCCCCATAAGTGTGTAGCTAGGTTGAGAATCCAACTTGCTCTCAGTTGGATGGATGGATGGATGGATGGATGGATGGATGGATGGATGGACAGATGGATGGACGGATGGATGGATGGATGATGGATGGATGGATGATGGATGGATGGATGGATGGATGGATGGAAGGATGGATGATGGATGGATGAATGAGTGGGTGAGCGGGTGGGTGGATGAATAGATGGATGAGTGTTTGAGCAGATGGGTGGATAAGCAGGTGGATGGTAGATGTATTGATGGATGAATGGGTAGATGTATGGATAGATGGGTAGATGTGAATTTCAGAATTCCAGGACTGCCAGGACTGTTACACAGAGAAACCCTGCCGAGAGAGAGAGAGAGAGAGAGAGAGAGAGAGAGAGAGAGAGAGAGAGAGAGAGAGAGAGAGAGATTCATGGTGGAATGTGAGACTTTTGGATGAGAAGAAATGGCCCTCTTGAAAGTCTCTGGTTCCCTGGAGTTGGATGAGGAGGGGGGCTTAAGAGTGGATGGAGGCCAGGACAGACCTGAGGATGCATGGAAACACGTGATTCATCTCCACACGTAGGACTCCTGCTTTAAGCTCCTTTCCCTATCACCTCCGTGTCCACCCTCCCAGAGCTGGTCTGTATGGACTTGAATAGAGGTGTTATGCTTGAACATAGAGAATCCCCAGCCTTGTTTCCTTCATATGTTGGAGAAGTTGTCTCAGATGAGGCACAAAGAGATGCCTTGTTTTAGAACTCTCAAGACAGCTCAGAAGCTAAGGATGTTTGTTGTCATATACGACAATGAGTCTAATCCATGTGTATGTGCATGCATGCACAAATAAGTAACAAATAAATGTAAAAAAATATTTTAAAGGGCTAGCTCATTTAAAAAACTAGTTAAGTAATCTAGATTTCCTTGTCTGGATCTGGTTTGAATATGTGGCCTATGCTATTTAGTTGTGTGTTTGTTTGTTCTTTAAAATAATTGGGTTTTTTAATGGGGTTTTTTTTTTTTTGAGACAGGGTTCCTCTGTGTAGCCATGGCTTTCTTGTAACTTACTCTGTAGATCAGGCTGGCATTGAACTCATAAATCCATCTGCCTCTGCCTCCCAGTGTTGTGATTAAAGGCATGCGTTGCCATGACTAGCTGCTAGTTAGTTTAAATGTCAATTTGTCTACAATCAACTGGGAAGAGTCCCAGTTGGAGAGTTATTTAGATCAGATTGGCCTGTGGGCATGTCTATGAGGGTTGTCTTGATCTTTAATTGACTGAGTTCACTGTGGATGGAACCATTTCCTAGGCTGGAACACAAACTGTATGAATGAAGAAAGCTATCTTAACAGCAAGTAGACAACATAAGTGCATTCATATCTCTTGGCTCTTGACTGTGGATGTGGTTGACCAGACGTCTCAAGCTCCCGCCTCTGTGGTTCACCAGCAATAATGGACTATAACCTGGAATTATAAGTCCTTTTCTCTCCCTAAATTACCTCTTGTCAGGGAATTTTATCACAGCAACAAAATAAAACTACGTTACCCTCCAGAGTTGACAAACTGAGCATTTAGTCTCTCAGATTATGTGCTAATGGTATTTGAAGATAGGCCCTTTCTGAAGTAATTAGGCCACCATGGTAGCGTTAGTGGCTTCACAAGAAAAGAGAGACTTGACACACTTTCTCTGTCTCACTGCATCTCTGCCCTACCATGTATGTGACTGATACCTTCTGTCCTGTCTGAGGGCATCAGAAATGTCCTCAGTAGATGCCAATGCGAGGTCCTGGGATTCCAGTCAAATAAATTTAGATTGCATTTACTATGCTTTTTGAGAGAGAGAGAGACAGAGACAGAGACAGAGACAGAAAGAAGGAGAATATCTGACTACATAGTCAAGACTTGCTCAAACTTATTATGTAGCCCAATCTAGCCTTGAATTGGCAACCCTCCTGTCTCAGGCTCCTAAATGCTGAGACCAAAAATATGTGCCAACATACCTGACTACTAAACTTCTATTTCTTTAATAAACTATTCAAAGTTTTAGGTATTTTGCTATAACAACGGAAAAAAAGACAAGGACAAATGTACACATAATCTCCAACATAACCAGCCCTGGGTGTGTTCCATTAACTTAGTGCTCTCTAAATTATCTATAGGACAAACACCACTGCCACATTTTATTCGCTATCTGAAAATATTTTAGGATGCATCCCTAGAATTGAATTGCTTAAATTCAGCCAAGGACTGGCTCTGTGAAGGTGGAATTTCAACCATGCACCATAGGGGTGGACCAGATAATTTTACTCTGGACTTTGGGTGTGTCAGACCCTGATGAGAGGACATTTGTCTTTGGAGCCCATTATTGGCATCGTT
The DNA here is from genome assembly GCF_903992535.2 of Arvicola amphibius. Classification (NCBI taxonomy): domain Eukaryota; kingdom Metazoa; phylum Chordata; class Mammalia; order Rodentia; family Cricetidae; genus Arvicola; species Arvicola amphibius. Next base: position 79,815,177 of record NC_052053.1, on the reverse strand, counting down.
GATGCCAGGGAATAATAGTATTTATGATTTGATGGTTTGTTCTTCTCTAAAGGAAAAAGAGAGCTCTTGATAGGAAAGTGGCTTCTTGGAACTCAGCCCAGACTCACTGCTTTAATCTTGTCTCCTCTCACTTCTAGAGGAAGATACGGAGGAAGGCGATACCTTCCTCAGCAGTGGCACCCAGCAGTGAGTTCACCAAGGGTCATGACGGAAAGCCAAAGGAGTTTCGTATTCAGTTCTCGAAGAAACATATAGACTCTTACCCTGCAATTACGTTGTGGTTAATAAGGGAATGGTTTGTGTTGTTGCTAAAATATATAGATTCTTAGTACCATGGATGGATGGATGATGGATGGATAGATGGATGGATGGATGGATGGATGGATGATGGATGGATAGATGGATGGATGGATGGATGGATGGATGATTACACAGATCATACCCAATACATAGATTGGGTAGGTAGCTACCATTAACACATTAACTTTACCTGGTTTGGATTATATTATGTCTGTACCCATTAATCATGGAACTTTATATAATAACTTCTTGGACCTCCCTTAGCCTCTGCTTCCTTGTCTACACTGATTTTAACCTTTAGTACCTTTCTTGGAAGGTTATTATAAGTAGCCAATAGATGGAGCCTGGCACACAGTGGGTGCCCAGAAATGGTGGCAGCTGCTATCATTTGTTGTGAGTAGACAGTTTAAACACTATTTAGGGAATAACCCAGAAGATAGGAAGTTGGTTGCCAGATAGGGCACTGTTTTTGTCCTTCCAAATGAGCATGCATACATGGCACACACGCAGCTTGCTTTTCATGGGGCAGGTTTCTACCTACCCATAATTATGTCTGTGTTGGGAGATCAGTTGAGGATCTACTTATCTTTCTATTTACACAATAGATAAATAAGGAGAAAGAAGGCAGCATCCCTCAGGAGCCGGACTAAAGCCTATCACTGATTTCTGACTCAGCTTTCACTTGCTGCAGGTCTCATGGGGGTCTCATTTCAGTGGGGTTTGGTGCACAGTCTTTCATCCTCCAGCTTCGCGTGGACTTGAGACCGGAGACTCTGGCTGCCGTCTCCCACGCCATTGTAGAATACTTCTGCCTTTGGCCTTTACTCAGAGCCAGATGGAGGTGCTAAGTCCCCTGCAGGGCCTTTGGGAAGCTCAGACATCTAGGACTTCAGCTACTGACTGGCTGCATGAGCCAGTGTCTGGCCTGCCAGCCCAGGAGACAAGCACTGGTTCAACCTGCCAGAGCCTCAGCTTTGCCTTCCACTGGGGCCTGGAATCCAACCTCACCTGACCCTGTGGGCTCTCAACCCCAGCCAGGACTGACTGTTCTCTCCTCTGTGCCCTCTTTGTTTGCTATTAAATCCAAGCACTCCAGTCAGTTTTAAATGTACCTCTCTTCTTCCTACCGTGATCTTGTTCTTTTGTTTGTTTGGGATTCTATACAAGTGCAAATCTTTCCTAAATTAGACCTGAAGCTTACTTACGCGGTTTTCTACCTAGGAGATTGGCTAGAGTTGAAAACACAAATTGGTGGTTTTGAATCCCACTGAGTGTATCTCTTTCGATAGAAATAGTTGTAGAAAATCAGGCCTATCTAAATTCCTCTCTCTAACACTGCTCTCAAACCATGCGTTCTTCCCTTCTGCAACCAGCCAGTCATTCAGCAAACACTTGCTTTTGTTTCTCATGCCAGGTACGTGGCCTATCTGAATAAAAAGAACGTGGGCCAGAGGTGGGTGCTTTTAGCTAACCCAGCTGAACACTCAAGGCCACGTAAGAAATCAACTTATAAGATTTCTTCTAGGCATAGCTTCCTACAGCTTTGAGACCATTTCTATTTTTAAAAATAAGTTTTAAACTTCATATGCAATGTATGTGTTCATACGTATCCACACATGCTTGGGAGCCGTGTGTACACATGTGTGCATCGAGGTTAGAGGTTGGGCATCTTCCTCAATCATTCCCCACCTCCTTTTCCTAGACAAGGTCTCTCACTGAGCTGGCCCTCACTGATTGGTTAGACTGACTCAAGCCCCACGGTTCCTCCTCTCTCTACCTCCTGAGTGCTACACACACTTTCAAGCCCACTCTGGTGTGCACGGTTCTTTGCATGGGTGCTGGAGAGCCAAACTCATATTACACGGCAAAGCACTTTACCAACTGAGTAATGGCTCAAGTCCCAAGTTGTTTTTTGTTTGTTTTTGTTTTGGCTTGGTTTGGTTTTTGGTTTTTCAAGACAGGGTTTCTCTGTAGCTTTGGAGCCTGTCCTGGAACTAGCTCTTGTAGACCAGGCTGGTCTCAATCCACCTGCTTCCTGGGTGCGGGGATTAAAGGCATGTGCCACCACCACCCAGCTTCAAGTCCCAAGTTTTAAACTTTTCATTGTAATTTTAAAAAATATTCTATATTTAAATTTTACAACATATATTCTTTTACCAAAGCACAAATAAATCACTGTAGAGGGAGGGATACACAACACCAAGTCCCTACCTTCTAAGACCCCCGTTCTGAACATCAAAAGTCACAGCTACAGCTAATGGAGCTGGTGTTTCATTTGTGACTGTAAATGCCACTCCCACATTTATTCTGTCCAGGGAGAGAATTTTGGGATGTACTGCATACTTGGGTTGTTGTGGGTGCTCTGTAACCTGTGGAAGGAGTCTAAAGGTGTCTCCGTCTGCCAGGTACTGGGGAAAAAATGGAGTTCAAAGTCAAATAGAACATCAGGCTGCTGTGGCTCCAGCCCCACAAGCATAGTTCAAAGAATATTCTGAGAGAAGGAGGCCTGTCCCAACCAATTGGCTGCTCTGTGGAGACCAGGATTCTGGGCTGCTGCTGTGGAACATGAAGCCCTTGGGGCGAGATAGGGTTGGGAGAAGAGCATACAGAAGTCACAGGCATTAGAGATCTCACTGGACACTGAGACCTGACGGGGAAGAACTTATCCTCAACAGTGCCTGGTGATAGACAGCCCAGGGCAGAGCATCCTGCACCAATGCTACACCTATAGAGAAACTACCTCTGACTTCTTCCTTTCTCTATTGTGCAGGTTCCCTGCAGCCCTTTGGGGACGGCATGGTGCCCTTCTCACTTCTGAGGTCCCGTCTTCCCTCTGCCCTAAGGAGTCTACCAAAGGCAGCACACATCAGAAACACAGCCATCATGACTAAAGGTAAGCAGGACTAAACATTTGGCTGAGTGTTTGGTTTCATTAAGACAGGGTTTCATGTCACTAGCCCAGGCTGGATTCAGACCCATTACGCAGCTGAGAATAACCTTGAAATCCTGATCCTCCTGACACTACTTCCTGAGTGCTGAGATTACAGGTGTACTACCATGCCTGAGTATGTGTGTTAATGTGTGTGCACTCATGTGTGTGTGCATATGTATGTATGTGTATGTGCGTGCACATGCATACACACGCACATCCTGTCAGTCAGAAAAGAGACCCAACATGCTATCAGGTTAGGTATAATCATATTCAACTTCCCAGAATGTTCTGCCAGTTTGGACTAGATTTGAGGTATAGAAGCCTCATGGAAGGGTCTAGCGCCATCTGGTTCAGCTTGCTTACCCAACTCCATATGGAGAACTGCCCACAGACTCAGACCATAAAAATAATGTTTTTATGCTAGCATGGTGGCTCATGCATATAAATTGCCAGCATAATTTGGACGACTGGAGTGGGAATGATTGCTGGAGAAGTTTATGCTAAGCCCTTGGCTACATACTGAGACCACTAAATCAAAAAAAAGAAAACTAGGAAGAGAGAAAAGAAGAAGAAAAAAGAAGAAGAAAGAAGAAGAAGAAGAAGAAGAAGAAGAAGAAGGAGAAGAGAGAGGAGAGAGAGTAAGAGGAGGAGAAAAGATGAGGAGGAGATGATCTACTGAGGAGAGATAGGCATGAGTCTTAGAGATTAGGATGTCTTGTGCGTCATTCTCTTTTCGCCGTCCTTTTCCCGTTCCCAGCTCCGCCTTCCGCCTCCGTCCCCTCCCCCCTCCTCGATCCTCCGCCTCCTCCTCCCCCCCCTGCCAAGAGAAGAAGAAAATGATGTCCCCCCCCCCCCCGGGGAAAGTGGCACAGGCCAACGTGTCTTCTTGTTCCAGATCAAATTTCCCTACCCTATGATGGCCTTATTCTCTGTGTAGCACCTATTGTTCCACTGTCTCATAGGCATGACAGGCAGTACTCCCAAAATCCCGAAACACAAACGCACATGCATGCAGACATGTGATATGTCACTGATCTAAGTGCCACCAATATTGCACAGAACAAACCTTTAAAGCTTTAAGATATTAGCTCAGTATGGTAGAGAACTTGCCTACTATTCTCAGGGCCCTGGATTCTATCCCTTGCACACACAAAAAAAGGTAGTCTACAGACTTCTCTGGTTATGGTACAAACACCAAAGAAAAAGCCAGCAGTGTGCTTAATATGCTTAAAGCAAGAGTTCTTATTTAACAGATTGTTATGACAGGCCTCGATTGTTATTTGTGAGTTAATGGGTATCTATCATTGCACAATAAAACACCCTAAGAGTAATGGCTTGGAGCTATAAATTTCACAAGTCTACAGCAGACACTGGGCTTGGTGAAGCAGTTTCTCTGCCTGCACTATCTGGCTGGACCATCCAAGATGCCTTCTCCCCTCATTCCGATGACCGATGAGGTGACTGGATCAGAAAGCCTAAAATTCCTTTTTGTGGAGCCTCTGTCCGCCGACTGGCTTCCATTGTTACCTTGAGAAGCTGAGAGTCACCTGGGAAGGGGAAAACCTTAACTGGGTAATTTTATCAATCAGATTTCCTGTGGCTGCATCTATGGAATATTTTCTTGATTGCTGATTGTTTTAAGAGCCCCCAGCCCACAGTGGGCAGCTCCATCCCTAGGTAGGTGGGTCTGGACTATAGGAGAAAAGCAGCTGAGCACACGGCCTGTGAGCAGCATTTCTCCACAGCTTCTGTTTCCGTTCTTGGGTTCCTGCCCTGCCCTTCCCCAAACGATGAATTGTAACCTGAAAGTGTAAGCCAAGTTAAACCCTTTCCTTCTCAAGCTGCTTTTGGTCATAGTGTTCGTCACAAGAGAAAGGCAAACTCGGACACCCTCCAACATGGTGGCCAGTCTTCTTTTGTTAGCTCAGGACTCCAAGAGAAAGCAATCTGCTAAGATATATAAGCGAGCCATGACCCAAGACTGCCCACACCACAGACTAATGTCCTCTCAGCCAAAACAAGTCACATGGCCAAGGCCTAAGCCGATGGAGATGGTCTGTTGGTACATGAACGGCAGGAAGCAGAATTTATACAGAAGACTCCCAAGGTCTAGCAAAGCCATCGTACACCTTCAGCAAACAGGAGTCTGACCCCAGACAGTGACTACATCCTGGACCCTCAAGGGGGCAGTGGGTCTGAACCCCCGGGGTGGGCAGCGGGAGTGTGGTTCCCTGATTTGCTCCTCACTAGAGCCACACTGTGAGCAAACAGTGTGACCTTCCCAGGCTTGTTTCCAAAATAAAAAAAAAAAATGGGGACAGTCTCCTCCACGGGAGCCTTCTGGAGGGCTATGTGGGCTGCTAAGCTCCTTCCAAGCCAACTGCCATCTGTAGGATGACCCATCAGGAGGTGCACACTCCAAAAGCTGGAGGACTCCAGCCTAGGGCTCAGTGTTCGCGGCTTCTAATCTGATTAACAGCACTGAATGTTTGCTTCCCCCTCTTTCTTGCTAAAAAATTGATTTTTGGTTAAAAGACTCAGAATTAATCACTCAGTTTGTCTCCACAAAGAGAAAGTGTCATGAACTTAAATGGAACCTGAGAGCCCCGGGGATGTGTGAATCACACTGGGCTATGAGGCACCTTCACCTAGGAGTGTGGTCTGCCCACTGCTCTCTAAAGAGGGGCCGCGTGGCCTCTATTCCATATTGTACCGCTAATGGGGACAACTCAGGACTTTTCTATTCATCTCCCTCAGTGGAGATGAACAAAACCCAAACCCAGCTCCCGAAGTGCATTTAATTAAAAAGGAAACAAAGAGGCTTTGTATCCCTAATGCCTCCCTGATTTATTGCATTAAAAATCCAATTTGTCCTCACAATAGGCTTTGGAGGGAAGAGGCCGAGGAGATACAGGAGGCCTTTAAGCTGGCTGCTTTGCCGCCACCTCCCCACAGGTGCAGGTCATTGTGGAGCCAAGCGTGGCCTGCTTGAAAAGTGCACGGGCACCCTCTCCCTCTGGCTACTGGGGTGCCTGGGGCATCCGCCCTCGGAAAGCCTGTAGGTGACTCAGGTAGACACTTTTGAGGTAATGAGTAGCTGCACTGCCTCACGGCTTGCTGGTCCTTGGTCCTGGGGTTTTCCCAGAAGATGGTCATGTCTACTTCACCCCTCTTTTCTGAGGAAGTCTTGGACCCATCACACAAGGGCCCAGAGTCTGTGTTCCAGTGGATACAGCACCACGATGAAGAGTTCACGAATTGCTTAGCACAAAGCAACCTGGAACACTGTAAGCACGCGGTAAATGTCCGCCGATAGTGTCCCAGTGTTCTTGTAGAGCAGAAATGTCCACAGGTTGACGGCGGGCATCTGACCATTAGGAAAACTCCTCCCAAAGTTCTTTCTCCAGTAGAGCACAGCTCTGACTGTAGCGTGGTCTCTGTCTTAATTGTTGTAGCAAAACATCTAATACAGGGTGTGTTGGCTACCTGTTTCATGGCTGTGACAAAATATGTAACAGAAGCAACAACCTATGGAAGGGAGTGCTCTGGCTCACGGATCCAGGTGAGAGGACCATAAGGCACACGGTCATGTGGCATCAGCAGTCAGGAAGTAGAGACTGACGGATGCCGCTGCTCAGTCCACTGTTTTTCAGTACAGAATCCCAGCCCGTGGAATGGTGCCATCCTCGTTTAGGGAGAGTCTTCCCACCTCAGTTATCACCTGGTCCATACAGGCCCAGATGTTTGTTTCCATGGTGATTCTAAGTCCCATCAAGGTGATGCTCAAGGTTATTCATCATAGTGGGTGGTTTATAAAAGAAAGGTTTTATAAAAGAAAGGTTTCTGTTAGCTCATGGTTTGGGAAGCTGGAGAGTCCAAGAACCTGGTTCTAGAATTTCGGGGCCACATCCAGCTTTAACTCATGGTGGTAAGCAGAAGGCAAGTTGCTATATGCTGAAGGGCAAGCAGGAATGGCGGAGGCGACTTGCAACAACTGCTTTTGTGGCGACTAAGTCAGTTCCATGAGAATAAAAATTCATGGGAAGACATTGACTCTTCCAAGAAGGTTGCAACCATGGCCCAAAAATGTCCCAGTAGGCTCCACCTCCCACTAACACACAGGACAGTGCTTCTCCACCTGTGGGTTATGGTTCCTTTGGGCACATACTGGATATCCTGCATATCAGATATTTACATCACAGTTCATAGGAGTTAGCAAAATAGTTAGGAAGCAGCAATGGAATGATTTTATGGTTGGGGGTCACCACAACATGAGAAATTGTATTAAAGGAGTGAAGGATTAGAGAGGTTGAGAACCATTGATGAGGAACCAAAGTTCCAACATATGGACTTTTGGGGACCTGACCAACCACAACCTTAGTTTTATAACTCTGAGAACGGTGTCTCCAGAGAAGAGCATTAAGGCCACTCAGTCTTATCACCTGTAGACAGCCATGATTGTGCAGATATATTCCCTTTGAGTTCTTTCATCAATTTTATAAAAAAGAGACTATGTCAAGCATGCTGTTTTAGCTGGCATTGTTCCTTTAACAATGATTTGATGTTGACAGATCACAACTGACGGAGGTCTCTTTGAGGTAGACATTATTAGTGGCAGCTTCCAGGTGGGAAAGCTGAGGCCAAGAGATGAAAAGCCACTTCACTGGGGTAACAGAGCTGGGGAGAAAGTCAAGACTCAAGATCAGAGTCGTCTGCGTCCAAAATCAGAGAACTTTCCAATCCCTAGGATGGTCATTTGCTTCAGAGGAGCTCATGGTACTCAAACAGACTTTCCCCTATCTCCCCGTTGAGACTACGTGTCCACTCTTCAGGAATCAATCTGCACAGACAGTCAACATCTGCCAAAGGTTAGCCAAAAGATGGCAACACAGATGAGAGGCACTGGGTCATGTCAGTCACCAGGGCAAGGCACATATGATGGTAAAGCCTGGTTGTCAACTTGATGATATTTAGAATTACCATGGAAACTGAGCAGGTTTATGGAAGGTTCTCTAGATTAGGTTACTGAGGTAGGAAGACATTAGGGTATCGTTCCATGGCTCAAGGACTGATGAAAAAGGAGAAAACTAGCTGAATACTAGAATCCTTTACTCTCCATCTCCTGAGTATGGACACCATGTGACCAGCTGCCTCCTGGTGTCACGCCCTCCCCATGCAATGGCCGTATCCCCTGAAACTGAACAAAACATGCCTTCTCTCCCTTTCTGTCATGCAATGAGACAAGTAACCAATAGAGCACATGGCAGCCGCAGTGTGACCGCCATGACACAGCCACCAGGACTGCAAAAATGAAAAAGATGGGCAGCACCAAGTGCCACAGATGCCCACTAAGGGTGGCTGTACCAGTCAGTAGAGCCACAGTAGGAAGTTGCTGGGCAGTGACCAGTAAAGCTGACTGGGTTTTTCTACCATAAGCCCAGGTGAATGTCAAATAGGAGAGCACATGTATCCTCTCCAAACGATGCTCTATCACGTTCAGGGTGGTGCCGTCTGTGATAACCCATTAAAAGTTCTTCCCCTTCTCATTGTGTGGATTACCACACACCATACATAAAACATGAACAGACTACCATGAAATGCAATATGGGTCAATCCCTAGACATTAGAGAAAGAAGTAGAACTTAAAATATGTATGGTATATGTTTCCATCACGTGAAGTCCAGTGATGGGTCATGGGTTAGAAGTCAGGATAGTGGCACCATGGATGGAGCAGCCAGGGCATTGACTCTGAGGAGCTGATCATGCTGTCTCTCAATCTGGATGCTTGCTAGGTGGGTGTGTTTATTGTGCAAAAAGTCCTAAGCTGCATACTTTCTGTTTGTTTGTTTTTGTTTGTTGAGACAGGTCTCACCACGTAGCCCAGGCAGACCTCACACCTGTGATCTCCTGCCTCAGCCTCCTGAGCGCTGACTGTAGGTGAGCTCCTCCACCCTACACAGCTGTGCTGCACACTTAAGTACACTTTGCTGTGCATCTCAAACATCAACCAAGTGTGGTTTTGTCCCATCTCCCACCCAACCCAGGACTCCAACCAGCTAGTGTGGTGGTCCTACCCAGATCCCTAGCACCAGCCTTTGAAAGCTTCTGCCGGGCCAATCCTGGTCCTCTTCCCCTGCTGGGCCAGAGTGAGCCGGAGAAGGTGCTGCCCTGCCTGAGTGCTGTTCCAGACAGAAGGTAAGCAGCCTATGCTACGGTAGACCTAAGTGTGGCAAGAGCTGCGGTTTGAGTCCTTTGTTAGTAAGTACACTGATCCAGTCTTAGGGACCACACAGGTTCTGGCATGTACGTCACATGACCACTGCTCAGGTACAAGTCGCCCTCTCCACCTTTCCTGCTCCAAACCCTGTCCTCCAACCCTACACCTGCCCCTGCCCCTGCCCCTGCCCCAGGCCTGGAGAAACCCTGTGGGCAGTGTCTTGTTCCATTTCCTATTGTCATGATAAAATATGCTGATGAAATCAACTAAGAAGAGGGGAGGGATTTGTTTTCGCTCATAGCTACCAGAGAAGCAGGGTGGCAGGGGTCTGAAGCAGTCAGTTACATTATATCCATAGTCAGAGAAGAGAGCAATACTTTTTTTTGAGATAAGATCTCACTCCATTGGCTGGCAAGGAACTGGCTGTGTAGACCAGATTGGCCTTGAACTCCTAGAGGTCCGCCCGCCTCTGCACGACACTCCCCCGCCCCCCAGCGCCACAACGGGACTAAAGGTATGTCCCACCAATCCTGGCCCGGGAGCAATAAATTAATGCATGCTTGATTGTGCTTAGCTTTCGTCCTCCTCCACTCTTGTGCAGCTCAGGATCCCCTTGCCTAGGAAATGGTGCCACCCACGGGAGATGGATCCTTCAATCTCCCAGAGACATTCTTATAGGCCAACCTGAGACTCTCTTCCCATGTGATTCTAGATGGTGTAACCATGACAGGCCCTGTCACCTGTCACGTTATCATTGCTACCAGAAAGCCCTTGCACAGGAACTGGAAGAAAAGAACAATGCTTGCATCACCAACCCCAGAGGAAAATACTATTTATCTTGGGCATCCTTGCCCAGACTCTTAAACAGCAGATGTCCCTCTTAGCTCCTGGCTGCTGATTCTCCACAGTTTCAGTTACCCACGGGTGACCAGTGTCTAAAAATACGGCATGAAAAATTTCAGGAATAAATAACTCAATGTTTTAAATAACTTTTATGACAGTATATCATTACAATTACTGTGAATCTGATTTATAAAGCAAACATCAGGTGTGGAAATACAAGGGAAAGAACTCATAGAGGGTTAGCATTTATGGGCCTAGCTAGCGCCAGGTATTCACTAGATGTATTTCCACATAAGGGCATGGCAGAGCAAGCCTCATAGGTGGCCCTGGCAAGCCTGTCTCTATGTCTCTCCACCATGCCCTAGCTTCATTTGCAAAGCTAACTATGGCTCTACCTTCTCTGACCTAGACTATTAGACCCTGTACCTGCTCTCCTAATCTTCCTCCCGCTCTCTCCTCCCTCCATGCCCCTCTTCTGCTCACCCACAAAAGTGGCCTTTTCTAATTCCACATCTGATCACGGGCCTATTTCAAAGTCTCCAAGACCTGCTGTAGTTTTGTGCCTCAGTGCCATCTCAAGTCCAGTGGTGACCTGGCCCCAGCTCAGTTTCTCCTGGTACTCAGGGCACCCCCAGCTTTCTCCCCAGACAGAAGGCTTGCCATTATCATTCTGTAGACTCAAGGATGAGAGGGCCCCTCAAAAATGCTGCTAGGGCCTGAGCTGGTACTTCCTGTTTACCAGCTTGGAGCATCCTGGTACAAACCTGGTACACTCAGTGCCTCCACGCTTTGTGCATTCTGCAACCTCTGCCTAGGTGTGCTTTCGTCCCTAGCCCGCTTATGCCTCAAGACCCAACACCTCCTCCTTCGTGAGTTGTGTGCTTTCCAACACTATGAGAAAACACCCAAGACAAACATCGTGAAGGCAGAGTGGCTTGTTTCAGGCGGCTATTTTAGAGGCTTCAGTTCATGGTTGACTGGCAATTGCTTGGGCCTGTGCAAGTAAGCACAGCATACCAATGGAGCAAATCTGCTCACGAAGCGGAAAGACAATGGGAAAGTAGCTCCCATTCCTCAAGGGAATGTCCTCCGTGACCGAACTTCCTCTCACTAGTCCCCACCTTCTAAAGGTTCATACCTGCCACTACTACTGCAGGCTGGGTCATGCATCAGCCCATGGGCTCCTGGGGGACACTGGAGATTCAGACTAGCCTAGTAGAAGAGGAAGGCTTCTCATCGTCCTGCGTCTCTCCACTGTCTAGACACTTGCTGCTCTGTGTAGCAGGTATCTGAAGGTGGAATCACACCCTGGCCATCCCACAACCCCACCCCCTGGCACATGAGTGGAAAGGAAGAATGATCTGGGGTGAGCAGAGGTGAGGCTTGTACCACATGGGGCTTTCAACCTCACAGGAGAGTTCTATGGAGAGAGGAGGCCTGACCCTGTGAGCTCTGAGAGGTTCCTTGAGGCCACCATGCTCTGTCTGGGTCTGCCAGCAGAAAGCCCAGGATTTTATTCTTGTGGGCCTAACTGATTTCGTGTTGAGGTTCAAGAAATTGAATGAGGTGGGAGCCACCTCATTCAGTAAAAGGTTTGGTCATGCTTCGGGAATACCAGTCAAGCCCATAGGCGGAAACCAAGACCCCTAGACATGTTAGCCTCGGACATCCCCTCCACTGCCCTTTTAAAAAGCGCATCACTGGGGAACCATAGTAAAAGCAAGGGGCCTATGAGCATCGCTTTGTGTCCTCAGGACCATCTGTCCACAGTTTCAGAAATACGAGTTTGGCATCCGCACAGGCATCCTGGCCTCACTGGAAGAGTACTCAGAGCAGCTGAAGGACATGGTCACCTTCATCATGGACGGTAGCTTCTCCATAGATGAGGCCTTGGAGCAGGCAGGGATTCCCAAAAGAGACCCAGCAGGACCCAGCCACGTAGGAGCATACAAGGTAAGGCCGCACCCCTGGGCAGAATGACTTGAAAATGTGGATGGAGTTGTATTTCCCTGTGGTGGAGAGAACATTGGCACAGGAAGCAGAAGCCCTAAGGTCAGCCCCAGCTGAGTCATTATTCCAGATAAAACCATGAGCCTCTGACCCAGCCTCTCTCCCTCCTACCTCTGATAGGGCTGGAGCCATCCAGTGTAGCCCTTTTTGATCAGTTTGTTACAGCCGAGTCAATCAAAGTCATTTGGAGCGTGTGTGTGTGTGTGTGTGTGTGTGTGTGTGTGTGTGTGTGTGTGTGCATTGTCCACACATGGGTACACACATGGCTCTATGATGTGTTCAGGCCAGAGGTCAACCTGTGGTCTTCATGGCCAATCCACTTGTTTTCTGCTCAGTTGCAGTTATTTGCAGAAGGGAGGGTGTGGCTAGGGCTGTGCACAAATGGCGGATAGAGGACAACTTAAGGAAATCAATTCTCCTCTTCTGCCACGTGGGTCTTAGGAACTAAATCAAGCCATCGACCTGAGGTCACTGGTTAAGGCTAGGCTGGCTGGCGAGAGAGCCCTGGAGACACTCTTGTGTCCATGTTGCCAGTGCTAGAATTACAAGCACAGGTGTCACGGTGCCCAGTTCTGATGTGGGCACTGAAGATTAACAGAGACAGAAGGGTGGGTGGCCTCTCCTGGGACAGGCCTGCTGTTAGGGACTGGCCATGGGTGAGCTGATGCTTTTCTTCCTGCTGACACCAATCAAGTGGAGGGGGGGAGGGCAGGGAAGAACAGTTCTGGTTTCCACTGTTTCCTTCCCCATGCTATGGGGAAAGGCCTGAGCACTCACTTACCATATCAGTGGCCTCCAGACCCCCTGTGTGATGACCAGCCTCCAGACACCCTGGGCAATGACCAGCCTCCAGACCCCCTGGGCAATGACCAGCCTCCAGGGCCCTGTGCAATGACCAGCCTCCAGACCCCTTGTGCAATGACCAGCTTCCAGACCCCCTGTGTGATGACCACCCTCCAGACCCCTGTGCAATGACCAGCCTCCAGAGCCCTGTGCAATGACCAGCCTCCAGATCCCCTGTGTGATGACCAGCCTCCAGACCCCCTGTGCAATGATCAGCCTCCAGACCCCCTGTGTGATGACCAGCCTCCAGACCCCCTGTGTGATGACCAGCCTCCAGACCCCCTGTGTGATGACCAGCCTCCAGACCTCCCTGCTCTCAGTGACTGGACATTTCATCGTGAGCACTGTTTATTACAATGCCCCCCTCTGGCTCCTGTCAGAGAGGTCTGGATTGCATCAGGTCAGAAGCAAGATTGTCCACAGTCTGCTCTGCCCTTCAAGGAGCAAAGGTGAAGGGTGAGGACAGAGTCCCAGCCACTGGCAGGTTATTTATTTGTAGCAGGTTAGAACTGGGATAGCCTCGAACTCATCAGCACAGCCCCTCATTTGAAATGAAGAAAATACAACCGAGAGGGTGAGAGACAGGGACTTGTCCAAGTCCTAGAGCCAACTGAAGCCACACTCTCGACTGGTATGATGAGATGACTGCTTCAGCTTTGCACAGATGTCCACAGGAGATGTTAACCACAGTCCTGTCATTCATCCCTCCCCCATGGTTACCATACAGCTTGCAGAATGGTAGCGACCCCACCCCATGCCACTGCCCTTAGATCCCGAGAAAGGTTGCTGTACAACCATCTTGAATTCGACTGATGGTCTGGATAGAGCTAGACAGGGCATCTCAGCCCCTAGGAGCACTGCCTGGCTTTGCAAGTAGCCTACATGTGCCCTCCCTCTGTCCCAGGCGCTGTCGCACGGACACCAGGTTGGCAGCACAGCAGAATTTCAGTCTACTGTTGCCAGAGTGGTAACAGCAAGTCAGTAAGTGGCAGCCAAGGTTGTCCCAGGGGATCATGATCCTGGCTCTGTCCTGAACCTGTCCTAAGCCCCACTGCAGGGGAAGAAGACATGTGTCACAAGCGAAAGTCACACAAGTCCCCCTGTGTAGACTCTGCGAAGGGAGGACTGGGGCATCCAGGGACAGGCGCCTCCCCTGTGGAATCTAGTGGAGCAGACAGGGACTCCGCCTGGGGTTATCTGCTCCCTTCTGCCTCTGATTCTGTCAGAACGATATAGGCTTCTTGAGGTCTATGAAAAAAACCCAGAGGCCTGTGAGACTGGATGGGGAAGTTGTGCATGTGTGTGCGCGCGCATGTGTGTGTGTGTGTGTGTGTGTGTGTGTGTGTGCATTTTATAAACCTCAGCTGAAATCTAGCATTTCCTTCAATTCCAAATGTCGGTGACAAAGGGCTGTTGGATCGACAGATCCTGTAGCGTTGTGGCTGGTAAAGTATTCCCCAGACAGCTTCACAGCACCGTGCAGTTCTAAGACTCTCAAAGGCACCCTATCCACTGAGAGTCCGAAATGACAACTATAGCGGATCTGCCATTCTGTCCTCTTACCCGTTCACGGGAGAGCACAGTTTCCCCGTGGAATGCGCTGGTAACTGCCTTTGAGCATGTGAAATAGTATTGATTTCCTTTGGGATGTTTAATTTTTCTTCTCCTCCCCTCACCTCTTTGCCCCCCACCATGGGTTTCTGTTTTAAGGCAGGATCTCAGTAACATTAAAACTACGCTAACCCATGCTAACATTAAAACTCTCCTTTCTCCTCCCGTAGCCCTTCAATTGCGGGGACTACAGACACGTGCCACCATGAATTTTCTCTTATGTGGTTGAAATATTACTCTGTCCAACTTAGAAGATGTGTCAAATGTTGACAAATTAAAAAATCTCTCTCTCTCTCTCTCTCTCTCTCTCTCTCTCTCTCTCTCTCTCTCTCTCTCTCTCTCACACACACACACACACACACACACACACATTTTGGGGTACTCATTATGGACCAAGCACCCCATCTGTGTGACTCCTGCCTAAAATTAGAAGGTGTGTATCTGTAGCAGCTGCTGGAACCTCTTGCTTCATGCAGCTTCTCAGGCTGTGAGTACTGGGCCTCAAATCTCTGTTAATTCCTTTTCTTTTTCTTCCCCTTACATTTTCCCTTGATTTGTCAGACAACAGTGCCGTGTGCCACCATTGCTGGCTTCTGCTGCCCTCTGGTGGTCACAATGAGACCCATTCCCAAGGGCAAGCTAGAAAGGCTGTTGCAGGCCGCTCACTCCATCGGAGGACAGAAAGGACAACCGATCCACATCGGCGACCCAGGTCAGTATCCACCCAAGTTGTGATTCCATCGTGGGCCTGAGAAGCATCTAGTAGCTCATGTCTTTCTTAGGGGAGTCTCAGGGGTGAGAACCTGGGGCAAGGCCCAGAGGTCCATGCCAGGTGACCTCTGGTTTAAGACGGCACCACCTTGCCAGACCAATGAGAGTCATCTTGAGGATTTGTGATGCACACAAAACATGAGCTTCACATGATCCCTGGATCATGTCGCAGGAGATGCTTTGTTTCAAGTTGTCCTCTGATCTCACATGCGTGTCATGGCATATGTGTTGCTCACAATCATGCACATATCACACATACATACATACATACATACATACATACAATAATAATAAATAAAACTCAAGCTTGCATTTGGACTGAAAGCCATGAGTATTAACTTAGCCTGAGAGTAGATAAACAGATCCAAGCTCAAAAGTCTGGATGTTTCTCAGGCTTCTTTGAGCTCCCAGAGGGCCAGAGGGGAGCTTGGGGTTGGCCTGGGTGAGAGCCAGGGTCTGTGTACTTGAACTTGCCCAGCTCTGTAACCAACAGAATTGATCCTATGAAAATACTATCTACACTACTGGCCTTCCTCACCTAGAACAGTCTCAGGACCACCCAGGGGACGCCTACTGACTTGTCTTACTAATGTGGGTAAACTGGACCTGATACCTCCATCTTTACTGTCTTCGTCGGCACCATTGGCAGCATGTCAATGACTGCTAGCCAGGCTAGGGCTGCTGGTAACGATAACAGAGGTTAAAGCTCTGTAACTTAATCAGTCTGTATCAAGATGACACACACAATGCTGGCTTTGTTAGGAATCTGTGCTACAAGACCAGTACTGAGCTATAGACTCCCTCCAGAAACCACATCCAGCAGTTGGCGAGGTCAGGCCTGACTGTACCAGTCAACATAGGCCCTAAGTTACAGAACATCCTTATCTGTTAAAACTTCAGCCACTAACCATATGATCTCCTCCTCTTCCTCCTGTCCCTCCTCTCCTTCCTCATTTTCTATCTAAGATAAGGCTACAACTAGCATTTCTTTGGGAGAAACATCCGTGATGAACTCAGTGCATCCATGTGGTACCCACCAGAGGAATCCTGTTTTCTTTTCCCACCTGCAGAACTTTTGGGAATCAAAGAACTTTCCAAGCCTGACTATGGGAATTACGTGGAGTGTCGGCCCGAGGACGTCCCAGTGTTCTGGCCTTCACAGCTGACCAGCCTGGAAGCAGTCATCAGTTGCAGTATGTTGGGGTACAAGGGTACAACTACCTTGATCTCAGATGTGACCTAGTGGGTCTGGAGTTCTCGAAAGCACAGGTTTACGGATTAATAACTTAAAAATAAACTCAGAAAATATGGGCCTACAGTTGGGGATGTAGCTCAGGGTTAGAGCCCTTTCCAGCATGCCTAAGGTCCTGAGTTTGACCCCGCCCCCAGCACCGGCAAACAAACACGAACATAGGCCAAGTGTCTACGGTGTCTCTCCCACTCTCTCCGTTTAATCCCAGGGCTGAGCGCTTCACCATAGCAGCTGGCCTTTAGCGCAAGAACCTTTTGACTAAATACTTCTCCGTCTGCTGAAGTTTCACAGCTTCATCTAATGGAAGAACCAATCTGCAGCTTGACCTTTTGAGATCGGTAGAGCCTTGAAAGCAAAAGGATGAAGTCAAGAAACACAGCTGAATTTTACAATGAAGTCATTTTTCAGTGTCTGCTGAGGACCAGTCTTCACCCCTCAATACTGAAATCTAGCTTCCCCCAGAAGAGGGCAGTGTTAGCCATTTCCCACCCTCCTGGGCATTCAAACTCAGGCTAGAACGTGTGGGATTCCAAATGCAGTGTAAATGCGAATAGATGCTCTGTTATAGTTTTAAAGGGTTACTTATGTTATGTGTGTGAATGTTTTGCCTGTACGTATGTATGTATAGTGTGTCTGAGCCTGATGCCAGCAGAGGCTAGGAGAGGGTATCAGATCCCCTGGAACTGAAGTTAGAGGTGGTTGTGAAGTGCCATGTAGCTGCTGGGAACCCAAACCAAGCCCTCGGCAAGAGCAGCCAATACTTTTAACTGCTGAGCCATCTCTCTTGTGTCTGTTATCCTGGGTTTTTAAGGGTAAATGACAAGAAAATAAACCTAGTTGTCTTCACCACAGGCACAAATAATCTTCTTTTGAATATTTTCAGTCAATAGTTGTATGGATATTAGGAACTAAAAGCAATTATCATCAGCACCCCACGCCTCGCCACACACGAAAGGGCTAGAGTTACAATGAACAGACAGAAGAGGGCGCCCCCTGGTGGCCAGAAATGGGACTGTGATGGAAATACTGATACCAAGCAGTAACCATTACAGCCCATAGTCATAGACACAGGAATATTCTAGTCAAGTCAGCCATTCCACTATGAAGAATCAAGTTTAATGTTATTTTATTTTAAACTATCAGAATATCTTCCTGATGTGGCGACAAGACATAGATAGCACAATCCACGGGATTCTACTGTTTATTTAAAAGTTCATGCACCAAGTACCTACCGTATGCCAGGCATGCAAGGCTGTGTTCTCGGGGAGCTTGTGGTCATTTCTAGGTATGGGATAGGAAAGGGGGACAGGTATGCACCCGTCCATACACAGGCAGTAACTTAGAGTTTTTATTGCTATGAAGAGACACCATGACCACAGCAACTCTTATAAAGGAAAACCTTTAATTGGGTGACATGCAGTTCAGAGGTTCAGTCTGTTATCACCACAATGGGATGTAGCAGCATGCAGGCAGACTTGGTGCTGGAAGACAAGCTAACAGTTCTACATCTTGTGCAGGCAACAGGAAGTGGTCTGAGGCACTGGGTGTGGCTTGAACATAGGAGACCTCAAAGCCCACCTCCACAGTGACACTCTTCCTCTAACAAGGCCACCCCTCCTAATAGTGCCACTCCCTTTGGGGGGCATTTCCTTTCAAACCACCGCAGACAGTAAATATACCCCAGCATAGCAGGCTTTCCTGCCATCCACCAGGGACCGTGTCTGTAAAGCAGATGTCACAGCTGGGAACATCCCAACACACCCTAGCCCTCTTAAATCTGATGGCGTAGGGTGGTGTGTGAGAAGAGACGCCATCGCCAGTCAGAAACAACGAACCATTCTCACACCTCAGTGTGCCAAGTTTTCTTACAATGGAGTAGCTGCTGCACAGCCCACACAACTGACAGGAGCAAAGCCTTGTGCCACAATCTTGGCCCAGGGCTCTTTGTGTGTACCTGGCTTTCAAGTGATCACTTTAAGTGCTGTCTAAACACACACACACACACACACACACACACACACACAGAGGCAACCATTCCTCAGAGTCAATGGTTGTACCCTCTATAGGTCATATACAAAGCTTATGGTCTGTCAGTAGATGCTCCTTTTGGATGTTGGCTGACTCTGGCTTTCTATTGAACCCAAGAAATGTTACAATTTCTATGGAATCTAATATATCATCCACCCATGTCACATTGACACTTATTTAACATCTGCTATGTGCAAGGCATTATGTGGGAATTTGAGGCAAGAAACAACAGTGCCCCATCTCGAGGAGCACATGGCCGGGTGGAGGTAAGGTATGCCAAGACAACAGTGATGCCAAGGAAGGCAGCAGGGAGAAAGTCGATGCACTAAGTAGTAAGCACCTAGAAGCTAGGCACAAGGGCTAAGAGATGACTCAGTGCCTGTCTCACTGATGCAAACCGTTACTGCGGCTCGCTCGGTTCCCAGCACTTTGCTAAGCACCTGCTCTTCCCAGCTGAGTCCTGAGGACAAGCAGACAAGGCACAGCTGTTGTTTTATAACATAACAGATGTGTGCAGGAAGGGCGGAGTCACACCTGAAACTTGAATGCATCACCATGCTGCAGTCACTGCTGAGGATGATGCTAGCGTACGCTTAGGACCGTCATCTAGCAGGGGAGGGCTGTGGTGCTGCTTTAAGAGACATAGGAATGCCATGAGAAAACAGACTCTCCATACACAGAGGGGACCCAGTTTAACATCCGCTACAAGGTAAAGTGAGGGGCTTCACGCACCGATCTCAGTCTGTGGCTGCTGATATCGCAGCTGTGATGGACAGAATCTCTGAGAGCCCCTGCTCCGGCTGTGGCAGCACCCCGCTTTTCTGCCGTACCCACCTCCACTTTCCTACAAAGTGGAGGCAGTTGTTCACATAGAACTTGCTCTAGCCATAAGTCAGCTCCTTCTGATGCTGGTGCCAGCATATGCAGAGTGAATCCTGCTGACAGAGTTGGGGCTGGGGCCATCTTCCCCTGCCACTGTGGATGGTGCTTGGTGGGGTGACGTCACAGCCCCACCTGCTGTGTGTTTCAGAGGCTCCGCTGGCTTTCACCAGCACCCGAGGCTGCACGGTGAAGATCCTGAAGGACACTGTGTCCCCAGTCAATTGTCCGACTCCTGAGGTGGTTCCAGAAGCCCATGCCATTTCCAAAGACCCTTTGCATTACAGCATAGTGTCAGCTGCTGCGGTTCAAAAGATCAGAGGGCTGGAGTCCACGATTGCCATAGACCCAGGTAAGAACAAAGTGTTCAAGGCTGGGGAGAGAGCCCCATGGGGAAAGTGGCTGCTGCTCAAACAGGAGGACCTGAGTTCAGAACCCGAGAACCCATGTGAAAATTTCAGCATGGTAATACATATCTGTAATCCCAGTACAAGATGTGTGTAAATGTGTAGGTGTGCATGCACACACACGGGCCTGTGAGTGAGTCTGTATGTGTGTGTGATTTTGTATGTCTGTGTGTGAATGTGTGAGTGAGTCTGTGTGTGTGTGTGTGTGTGTGTGTGTGTGTGTGCTGGAGGTTGAAGAAACTGGCAGACCCCTGGCACTCCTGGCCACCCAGCCTAGCCAAACCAATGAGCTCCAGCTTCAGTGAAAGATTTGTCTCAAAAAGTAAGGAGCTGAGTGACTAAGAAAGACAATACTGACCTCTGGCCTCCACACACACATTGCACACACATGCCCACATGCACACCTACATATACCACACACACAACAAATATACAATGAATAAATAGATGAATAATTGAAACATTTACCCCTATTGACTGAAGGCTTTCATGATAAAGGCAAGATATAAACTGTCCAAACCTTCCACAGTATAGTTCCTTAAAATGCTGACACTGGCCTACAAGGTGGCTCAGCTGGTTAATGCCCTCGCAGCCAAGACTGACAACCTGAGTCTGATCCCCAGGACCCACATGCTGGAAGACGAGAACACCTCCACAAGATGTCCCCTGACCTCCATATGCACACAGCATGGCATGTGTGAGCACACATGTGTACATGCACACACACATAAATTTTTAAACTTAATCAAAGAGTTTTTTAAAGTTTATACCATGTATGATTCCCCAAAGACCAGAAGAATATTTACCAAGACACTGAGACTGAGGGCCTATCTCTGCCACAGTTCTATTGCTGAGAAGAGACACCACAACCAAAACAACTCTTATAAAAGGAAGCATTTAACTGGGGGCTCACTTACAGTTTCAGAGGCTTAGCCCATTATCACCATGGTGGGGAGCGTGGCCACAGACATGGTGGGCGTGATGCTGGAGAAGTAGTTGGGAGGAGGGGGCTGACATGGGCTCTGAAACCTCAAACCCCACCTCCAGTGCCACACTCCAGTGCCGTGCCTCCTCTATCAAAGCTTCACCTCTAATCCTTCTAATCCTTTCAAACAGTTCCACTCCCTGATGAGGAAGCATTCAAATACAAGAGCCTACAGGGGCCATTCTTATTCAAACCACCACGGGGTCTGTAGGGAGGGACATTATGAGTGACTTTTGTTGTCTTTACGGCTGTGCTTTTTCAAATTCCAATACTAAGCATGGGAGTGAGTTTATCAATTGGGTGACTTGCCACCCAGAATCAAATGAGCCGCATAAGTGAGAAATAACAAGGGCCAGGGTTCAGTGGTGGAGTGCTAGCCTGGAACATACAAGCCTAGCTTCAGTCTTCAGCACCAGAGAAAGAAAGGTTGGTAGAGGCTAGAGAGATGACTCAGCAGTTAAGTGTATTTGCTGCTTATGCAGAGGCTGACGTCAGGGTTCAACTCCCAGCACTCACATGGTGGCTAACGACCATCTGTGACTCCAATTCCAGGGGATTCAGCACCCGTTCTGGTCTCCAAGGGCACAGCATGCCTATGGTACACTTAGATACATGCAGGCAAAACACTTATACACAGAGAAATAAATAAATCTTTGCGGGGGGGGGGGGGGCGGGCAGGAAGGTGGGTGTTCCCAAATAAGCAACCACAACTGTTTTTCAGAAGTTGTCAGTGTAACTGAGATGTGTGTCTGGGGTTTCTGTGTTCCAGATGAACACAGGGGATTGGGAGTTCAAGATCATCCTCAGCTACATGAGTTTGAGGCCAGCCTGAGTTACAGGAAGCTCTGGCTCTACAGCAAAAAAATTACAAGTATATTTATTAATGTCCCTAATCCTTCCTTTCTGTGCCAGTGCCCTGGGGAAAGAGAAAAAAGCAACAACATATATGTGCATGTCTTAAACACTGGGCATCAGGGTTGAGGGCCTAAGATTGCTTTCTTCTTCTCCTTCTCCCTCATCGTCCTCCTCCTCTTCCTCTTCCTCCTCTTTTCCTTCTCCTCTTCCTCTCTCTCTCTCTCTCTCTCTCTCTCTCTCTCTCTCTCTCTCTCTCTCTCTCTCTCTCCCTCTCTCTCTTTGGTTTTTCAAGACAGGGTCTCTCTGTGTAGCTTTGGTGCTTGTCCTGGAACTGTCTCTTGTAGACCAAGCTGGCCGTGAACTCACAGAGATCCTCCTTTCTCTGCTTCCCAAGTGCTGGGATTAAAGGTGTAAGATTGCTTTTCATTTGGGGATCCCAGTGACGGGGCCAGGCAGTTACAGCCTCATGCAGCAGAACTGTATACTGTATTTTGTATCTCAGGGAAATAACTGCCCTTCTTCAGCTTGTAAACCACCAGCTTTCTTTTTGTTTGTTTGTTTGTTTTGTTTTTGTTTTTGTTTCAAGATGGTTTTCTCTGTGTAACAGCCAACCCCAGCTGTCCTGGAACTCACTTCCAGGCCGACCTTGAAGTCACAGAGCTCCGCCTGCCTCTGCCTCCTGTGTGCTTGGATTACAGCCACATACCACCACCTGATTTAGCTGCCAGCTTTCTAAGCTTGAGACAAGGCTGATAGGAGGTCTAGGGAGAACTGGTTGAAAGCTTTTCTCTTCTGGATGGGTCTGCATCTGGGAGATGAAGGTCTAATCCCAGGTAGCCAGCAGAGGGCGCTGTGTCACCGACTGTTACGCATTGTAGTTAGTCCAATGGCCCGCCTTCACGAGACAATGCTGGGTAATTCTGCCTCAGTTTCCTCATCAGTGTAACAAGACTACAGACAATCACACCTCCCTGCCAGGGTTGCGCTAAATAGCAAACATTAGCTGTGCTATAGTTAGTTACCTCTGGGCGTCAGCAAGTGCATGTTCCATCTTAGCAAATGCTCTGGTGTCTCTAAGAGACAGGTTTTTATTAACTTCAGTTAGGAAAAGAAACCAAAGCATATAAGGTTAAGAATTACCCATTCCACATTCACAGTAGGTGGTTGGGGTAGATACTGAGCCCTTGTCCACTGACTCTGTTGGCCATGGTTTGTATATGCTGTGTAAATTAGAATCTGAGATATAAATTGTGAGTCATTTTCTTGCCTGGACAGTTAAAAAGTTTTCTTAGCATTCCTTAAAATATCTTATTCCTCCTGTACCTTCTCAGGAATGGTGTTCTGAGAACTGGAGGGTAGCCACAAATATCTGGCGATGTCTGGGACTTATATGGCCTCTCCGGGAGTCTCATTGATTCTCATTTCCCAGTCAGATGTTGGGATCAGTAAGTGTGGACCCAGAGAGCACAGAGGGATGAGTCAGTGTGCAGAGGACACTCCCTGGGCCAGACTCCCAGGAACCACAGAGCTGCCTCAGAAGACTGTCTAAAGAAAGCAGTGCCGCTGCCCCTCACCTCACCTACCCCCACCCCGCAGTGCTATGAAACAGACCTCCCCAGAAGTTTGACAACCCCTGCTGGCCAAACTGAGGACTCAAGGTAGCCGACCATCTTAGAGATGGCCACTTCTGTCCACCAGGGCAGGAATGATGATCATTGCTAAGCTTCCTGATAAACTTCAGACATGTTTTGTTTTATGTATTTATTTATTTTGCTTGTTTTTTTCATTTTTTATAGATTGTTATTTACATATAAATACATAGGAAATTCATCATATATGCCTACCATAAAAACACCACTAAGGACATGCTGATGGTTCACATAGAGTTCTATATATTCTTGCCTGAACAATTAAAAGGAGTGTTCCGGGCTAGTGAGATGGCTCAGTGGCAAAGACACTTGCTAGCAAGCTGACAACTGAATTTTATCCCCAGGCCCCATGTGGTAGGAAAGAATCACCTCATGCAAGTTGTCCTCTGACCTCCACACGCAGGCTATGGCGCACACATGGGCATGCACACGCGCACAGAGTCACACATAAATACATGTAGGGTTTTTTTTTTTTTTTGAGTACTCCTGCACTCTCCTGGGTAGATATTTTAATTTTTTTTCCATAATAATTTCTTCCTCCTGGGCAGTCTTACCCAAGCCGATGGCACCCCTACTTAACGCAGCGTCATGAGGGAAGATGAATTATTAACTCTGAAATTAGCTTTGAGTTTAAAAGAAGGAGCTGACAGTAGATGTACTGCCACCTCCGTCACCCATTGCATAGTAAGGGTGAGTAGAAGGGTCAGACACAATGTCTCCCATGGGCGCTCCTGCAGACGGGGACAAGGCTTGAGGCGTGAGCCCCAGAGGAGGCAGATTTATGACTGTCTGATGTGCTGATTTCACCTGTGAAAAACTATCTTTAATCTGCAAGAACAATAGATGATTTCAATTCCCACTCAAATAAGCAGATGTAAGATTAACGACGGTGTGCTGTGTGCTGGGCATTACTCACTGAGCTTATTAATAGAGCCACTCAGTCATTTTTAAGAGGACACTGACTTGCGTCTGAGGTGTCTGGAGGATATGGAGGGTACAAGATTTATAGTAATGGTTTTTGCGCTGCTAATGAAATCATCATATATATTTAAATATATATATGTGATGAACACAGCTTTCAGTTGCTCAGATGCTCCTCTTGCTCTCTCTTTAGTACCCATCGTAAGCCAAGAAGCACGTTACACCCAGTTTTGTTTTATAAAATACTGTTATTCTTCTCTGTCTTGTCATTAGGATTTCGTGTTCATTGTAGGACCATATGAAAATAGCCTCAGCCTCCTAAATACAGGGGTCATTAATTCAATATTGGAACTTGACCCAGTCTCAAAAATCTAATTAAGTAATAAAATTAAGTTATAGAAAGAAAATGTACGAAAGTAAAGAATCAATAAAAATTACCAGAATCCTGGAGCCCGAGGAGATGGCTCAGTTGGTTAAGTGCCTGTCGTGTCACCAGTGGGAGGAGCTGGGTTCAGTCCCAAGCTTGTACAGGAAGTAGAGACAGTAGAGCAGTGTGTGTCTGGAATGCCAAAGCTAAGGAGGCAGACAGGTAGATCCTTGAGGCTCACCGGCCAGTCAACCTAGCCAAATCAGTGAGCTCCGGTTCAGTGAGAGACCCTGCCTCAAAAAGAAAAAAAAGAAAGGAAGGAAGGGAGGAGAGAGAGGGGGGGAAGAAAGAAATGAAGGAAGGAAGAAATGAAATGGAATGGAATGAAATAAGCAATCAAAGAAGACACGTGATATCAATCTTGGGCCTCCATATGCACATGCATACACACAAGAACACATACAAATACACATACACCTATACACACACCAGAATCCATCACAACCAATAAATTATTAATAGGCTTGTATTTGCCGTTAAAGTCATTCCCTTTAGTCCCAAATCTTTGCATGCAGGACTATATATAATGGAACCCCACCATGATAAGCTTTTTAATAAACCGTAATGACTTTCCATATCATGAAATGATCTCTGTAACACCTACATACTGTCTTGTCTGTTTGAGACAAGTCTCTCTGTATTGTTCAGGTGAGCCTTGCACTCTCGGCAATCCACCTGCCTCAGGCTGGGATCCCAGGAAAGAGCCACCGCACCCAGTTCACAACATGCTTTTTAATGTTTGCATAACATTTCATTGTGTGAGAGTGCCGGCCATTTGACTAGCAAACCACAAACAGGGCCATAGTAGGCACCCTTCTCACTGAATTTCACACATGCCTGTGACCATTTTATTAGGGCTGCCAAACACAGATGAGGGAATTGTAAAATGTCGAAGAAAAATCACCTTCCAGGCCCCAGCTTCCAGTTTCCCCTCCAACAACCAGTAGTCGAGAGTTTCTGTCTCCACAGACTCCCTCCACCTTGCTACCCGCCTCATTTTTCATGTAGGAAAACCCAGATACAGGACCAAGGACACAGCTCTCGCGAGCCAGGTCCTGCATTTGAATTGTTCCTGTCTCAGTTTGGAATGGTCCCTCCATATGGGGCTCCAAACCTAGCATCCTTAATTCTCCCTGTGAAGCTCAGTGCCTCTCCACATCCCTCTGGCCTGTTCAGACGCAGCTCAGCTGGGGTCGAAGTTCCGAGTCACATTCCTGCCTCCATGTGACACTTGTAAGAAAGGGACGTGAGGGTAGACCGAGGCATGACAGTATGGACAAGAGTCAGGAAGTGGTGTTGCTCAGAAGAGCCCGGCGCTAGCAGTTGTCCCCTGGGATTAATGGGGCTCTTCTACAGAGACAGTGGATGGCTCTCTGTTTGCTCAAGTCTTCCACTAGGGGACAGTCTATATCTGTCTCTACTAAAGGAGGCACAGTCCACAGAGTACAAGGAAATTGACTCCCTCACAGGCAACCTTCCCCCCAACTGGGGACAGAAGCCAGTGAACAACTGGGTAGCCTCTGGTCCTCTGGTAGGACAGTTCTATGCTGCATCCTCTATAGCTTCTTAGTGACTCTCAATCCTTAATCTCAGGATTAACTGGCTCACTCTCGATCCTTTAGTGGTTCTCTGGTATTACCGTCTCCTGGAATACCTGAACCCAAGACCTTGTCTTGGGCTTGTGGGGAGGACTTTGCAACGAATGTATGCCATTTCCTTTCCTCTTTATATATTCTTCTATTTACTAGGCTTTGCTAAACTATCCTAACAAATGAGCCTCAACATGACACACTCAAATGCTGCAGAAGGCCGTGCTACCTCCATGAAACAGCACACAGTAGGTCTTCAGGGAGTTCTGGGTCAGCAGGGAGGGATTCTGCTCTCCCCAGCTACTTGGGGTCCCAGCGGCTCTGCCATCATATTGGGCTGTAACTATCAACATTTCAAATAAGAAGAGCATAGGCGTGCTTGGAGAAACACATGGGAAGTGCAGGGCCAGGCTCAGCAGTGCACCTACTGTCTCCTCATGCTCCATGAGACTAAGCCAGTCTCATGGCCACCCTAGCTAAGAGAGAGGGGAGAGGCAGAAGACCAGAGACGGGAGTGTATCCCTACGAATAGTTCAGCCTGCCACAACTTCTTCTGAACCCCAAACAGTCCAAACTATCAGTGTTTCTACCTTAAGCACAATAATCTAGATACTTTTGCTTTATTTTTGTGATTTTAGGGAATCGGGGGATCGGGCACCTGCTACACCAAGATGAGCTGCTGCGGGCTACGCTGGCACTGTCTCACGCCCGCTCCATACTGGTCACCACTGGGTTCCCCACACATGTCAACCATGAGCCCCCAGAGGAGACAGACGGCCCGCCGGGAGCCATTGCTTTAGCCGCCTTCCTTCAGGCTCTGGGGAAGGAGACCTCCATGGTGGTAGATCAGAGAGCCTTGAGCTTGCATACGAAGCTCGTTGAAGAAGCAGTTAGGCAAGGTGAGTAGTGACCTGAGTTCAAGCCATTTCCCCAAACAGGATTCTGAGGAAATCAATGTTTTGGCCTTCCACCAGCCGCATACCCAGGCCCAGGATGTGTCCTCGAGATAGGGCATTTTATCTCCAAGCTCAGAACAACTTTGTTAAAAGCAACAGGGTCTCATTTTATAGAGAAAGACACTGAGGTTCCTGGAAGTCCACGTGATCAAACCAATCACTGTGTCCACACGGTGGCCGGTTCCCACCACCAATCAGTGCCCTGAAGGATAAAAGCTATGTGAACCCATGCCACCCAGAACAGCAGGGGTGACCCTCTGCCTAGAAGGGACAGGCTAAGTCTCCTGTCTCCTTGGTGATACACATATCTTAGCAAACATGAGGTGCCAACTTTTAAAGCAGTGATCTTGAAAACGCACTTTCCCTTCTCACATCCCCTGTCCCTCCCCTCAGCATCTTGGCACTGTCTCCCAGGAAACCACCTGCACCCACCTGGGGTCTGGGTTGCAGGGCAACCAGAACACTGTAAGAGAAGAGGCAGGTTGTTTGGTTTAGGAAGCTGGAAGCTGAGACTAGTTATATGGTGAATTCTACAATGAAAGCTCTCGGGGACACCACTGTGGGAATAAGCGGGGACAAAGGAGCCAGGATTGCTCCCTGTGGCCTCTCATCCAGAGGACAAGAGGGAAGGAGACATTAAGAAATACTAGACGGATCAGCAAGTGAAACCAGGAAACCAAGGGTTCAGGTGACCGACCGTGTCAACTCTGCTCCAGGACCAACAGCAGGTGCCATATGGCACTGTGCCGTGGCTATGTTTAACATTTATTCTTGGGAGAGAAGGAGGGAGGGAGGGAAAGAGGGAGGGAGGGGGAGAGAGAGGGAGAGAGAGGAGAGAGAGGGAGAGAGAGGGTGAGAGAGGGAGGGAGGGAAAGAGGGAGGGAGAGGAAGAGAGAGAGGAGAGGGGGAGAGAGAGAGAGACAGATAGACAGACAGACAGACAGACAGACAGACACCTGTGCCCTGTTCCTCTTCTGAGAGCTCTCAGGGTCTCAGGGCTGTCTGGGCTGCACGATGCCATGGAGGGGAGGGGACCATTGTTTTATTGAATTCCGCAGAACTTTTGTTACTTCTGGATAAAGTAAGTGAAGCAACTGTACCTGTTTGTGAAAATTATTTCAGTCTGTTTTTGAGGCCTAGAAAATGATCTAGAGGGGGGAAACGGTGTGCTCCTTTCTCCCCTCTCTTGGACACAAGCTCAGCAAGGATTGTACCCTAGCTCAGATGAGAAAGCCACATCTCCTGACCCATTTTGACAGAGTTGTGTGTTCTTTCTCAGACATGTGGCTCAGTTGCCTGCCTGGGCTTCCTGGTACCCACACCCCGACACCAGTGCTGCCAGGGGAGTGAGGGGGACCTTGAGTCAGCACCCACTTTTACTAGCTCCCAGACAGGTAACTGACAGGTATCAAGGCAACCATGGTGCCACCCCAGCAAACTGAGGGGGTGGGCATAACTTTACAGAAAAAGTACTCATGAAGTTCATGTGGCCTAGCCAAAGTCGCATGCCTCTAAGTCCCAGGACCAGGGCACTGTCCAACATGCTCTGTTGGCCATCTCTCCTTCTGCTTGAAGATTTGCCCTGGGCCTGTGAATAAGCCAGGATTCATCCCCAAACTGCTGGGAGATAGATTAATGAAAATTTCAAATTTCAAATGTATTTCACTTTGGGGGGATACGTGTGTATCTTCCACATAATCTACAATAATGTGTATTATTTGTGTAATCAAAGTGTTATTTTTTTTTAAGAATCAATTTCACTCTGTAAACCACTGCCATACAGGTACCAGACCCAAGTCTCTGGGCCTCTGCTTCAGTTGGTATTGGTCTCCTCTGAAGGAGTGCTTAGGTGGAGAGGGAACTTGTAAGATATTGGGGTAGGGATTTAATGGCTGGTTTTAATGTCACCTTGTCACCTGACAAAGGAGTCTCAGTTGAAGGATTATCTAGATCAAGTTGGCCTGTGGATTAGCATTGCCAGCTGAACTAACCCTTTCTTCACTAAATTGCCTTGGGTAAGGGTGTTTTAGCTCAGTAACAACAGAACTGGAGTTGTGCTACATACACACACACACACACACACACACACACACACACACACACTATATCTGACCCTAATCAACCTCCTTGGTGTCTCTGAGCATCAATTTTCCCCTTCAATAATATAGAAATAATACTTTATGGAACAGGATTATGAAAATTAAATGATAGCATACATGTAAAAAAGCCTGGCACTCTGTCCTGTGGGCATCTAAGTGAGTACATGGGACTCTCGCTGGCAGTGGGTGAGTACATGGGATTCTCGCTGGCAGTGGGTCGGAATAGACCTTCTGTTGACACAGTATCACGGGCATCTTACACACCTTACACCCCCAGGTCGATACTGCTCCAGTTCAACCCTTCAGCCCCTGTCAGCTCTGGAGTTTAGTTAGGACTAGAAGTAAACCTACCATCCTCTAAGTTCTAACAAAGTGTTGTAGAAGGACACCACTCAATAACGGTTACACTACTGCCCAAGGATGCTTTTCAACAGCGCAGTGCAATCCCAGCTGACATGGCTACCCTTTATGTTTATCCTCAAGGTGTTCTGCCGACACCAATCCCGATATTAACCTACCGAGGTGGATCAGTGGAAGATGCTCAGGCATTCCTGTGCAAAGATGGGGACCCTAAGTCTCCTAGGTACGTATGTGAAACCCCAGATCGGGTGCGTGGGGGCGGGGTAGACCACATCCTTGTCGCCTCCCTGACATGGTTTCTGCGCGCTCGGGAGGAAAAGAAAGCCACCAGCCCAGGAAGCCAGAGTTCTGATGAGCTATATTAGCCATGAAGTTGGGGCTAGCAGGGTCTACTTAGGGCTCCATTGAGCATGTCTGGAAATAGATCCATGCCAGCAGGGAAGAGATGGAGCTCATCCCTGACAAAATAAGAAACGAAGTTAGCAGTCTCTCAACAATGGGGTCATGACAGTAGTCAAACAATTTCAACTGGGGCTAGCCAGCACTTTTAGGAAACAAAACAGAAATAGCATTGTAGAGTGATAGAAACTGCTCTTTGGAAACCCTCCCCCAAGACCCTATGGGTGTGTGTGTGTGTGTGTGTGTGTGTGTGTGTAGTGTGTAAGAGTGTGTGAGTGTGTAAGAGTGTGTGAGTGTATGAGAGAGAGAGTGTATGTGTGTGTTTTGTGGTCAAACATTTTGAAAGCCCCTTTTGTGTAGTATGTTTCAGATTTTATAAGTTATACAGTGCTTTGTAAATCAGTACACGCGTGTAACTGAAACAGACACTTATGGAACAATACTGACTCTTGAGACTACAGCACTCAGATGGGCTCCATGTGCAATGAATGTACTCTGTGCTTTCGCTTCCAGTTTGTTCTGCTGCATCTGTGCCCTTATTCATCTGTCTCTGTCTCCTAAGGAGCTCATGCTATGTTCCATTCATTTTTTCCCCTCTTTGAAATCCAGTCCTAGTTACTTAATGTCTGTGATAAGAATGAGGAGTTGGAATGACGTGAAACAGGCCTATAGCAGCCAGCACTCAGTTCCCTTCCCACTGGCCACTCTGCTGGATGTGGGGCGCTGGGGAATTAGCGACCCCCAGGGCACCCAGTTACCCTGAACATCAGTCTCCCGGCCTTTCAGCTTCTGACACTATTAAACTGGCTGTTGGGGTAGGAGAGGAAGATGGATGAAATTCAGGGGCGTAGGAAAGGAAAGCAGCCCTCATTCCAGAGTCTTCCAGAGAGAAACTAAAAAACAACTGATCAAGCCCAAACTGCTCCCATGTGGGACTGAAGAGATGGTTCAGTGATTAAGGGCTTTTACTGCTCTTGCAGAGAATCCAGATTTGGTACCCAGCACCCACATAAGGCAGTTCACAGCTACCTATCACTTTATATCTGGGGGATCAGATGCCCTCTTTGGGACTCTATGGGCCCTTACACTCACACATATACTCACTCTCTCTCTCTCTCTCTCTCTCTCTCTCTCTCTCTCTCTCTCTCTCTCTCTCTCTCACACACACACACACACACACACACACACACACACATATGCAGACACAGATACACATTGATAATAATAAAGATGTAACTTTAAATAGTTCAGGGGCCTGCAAGATGGCTCGACAGGTAAAGGTGTTTGACACCAAGCCTGATGACCTGAACTGGATCCCCGTGATCCACATAAGGTGGCACAAAGTTGTGTTCCGACCGCCACATCATTTGCTGTAGCACACGTGTATCCACGCTTCATCCATTCACAGTAACGGTAGTAATATGTTTAAAAACATAGTCACGAAAGTACAAAGTCATCCTTAGCTGCATAGCAAGTTAGCCAGCCTAGGCTATGGGAGACCTTGTCTCAAGGAAGAAACACAAAACCCAAGCAAACAAAAAGGCTACACTTACTCAGGGTCAAGACGTTTGTGAACTTGAGTTTATCCTAGCAGTCCTTCCCCCAGTTCATCCAAGCAGTGTGTCTTATAAAACCGTCTGACAGTTTTCACCTACCAAAGGAAGTAAAAAAGAAATTAGTAAACAAACTCACATCTTTTACTTAACTTTTAAATTTTGCTGAATCTCTAAGCCTTGTTGTAAATTGCATCCTCTGAGCTCTATAATTTGGCCAAAAAATCATATATATCATATATATTGTCAATAAAAACACCTGAGTATTGCTTTAGCTCTTGAGAAGCCTACATCCATGTCTGGATGTGTACTGTCCTTTGTGTGTGTGTGTGTGTGTGTGTGTGGTATGAGTGTGTGTGGTATGTATGAGGTCTGGATTGTGGTGTGTATGGTGTGTGTGTGTGTGTGTGTGTGTGTGTGTGCAGTGTGGTATGTATGTGCATGAGAGGGAGAGGGAGAAGGAGAGGGAGAGTTAATGAGGAGAGTTAATGATCCCTACTTAAATCTGAAATCTGCACCATCTCCTATCCCTGAATAGACTTGCTAACTTGTCTTTACTTTGACTTGTTCTGAAATTCTTTCTGCGGTGGGTGCAGTCAGTGTAGCAGAGGACCCAGCTTTACCTGTGTGGGGGTCCTGGGAACCCCTCAGGCTTCTGGCTGCAGTGCTGGGCTCGTCTCTCCACCGTCAGCAATGTAGTGAGTTAGTTCCGCTGATGGCCCCCACTCCTGCACAAAGAAGGCCTCAGTCAGGCATAGGATTAAAGGAGTCAAGAAACCGTTAGAGCCAGCAAAGCTGCCATTGTCCCCTTGAAGACTCACTACCGTTGCTTCTGGGCAGATTTGACCACCTGGTGGCCATAGAGCGTGCGGGAAGGGCTGCTGACGGCAGTTACTACAACGCCAGGAAGATGAACATCAAACACTTAGTTGACCCCATCGATGACCTTTTCCTTGCCGCACAAAAGATTCCTGGAATCTCATCCACTGGTGAGTAGGGACACTGAGATTTCAACACGAACACATCAGCGCTAAGCATCTTTTATGAACCGTCGAGCACAGTCCAGGCAAGGGTTACATGCACGCTATTTCTCTCCACCCCCAAACTGGGCTTTGTTTATTTCAGCCAGTCTAGACACTAGTGACACCATGATTAAGAAATGCAACTGTCCCTGACACACACAGAGCATACTCGATTTGCCCGATTCCGAAGTAATTAAACTCATCACGAAATATTAACAAGAGTGAAATCAAGGCATGGTGTATCAGTTTGGTCATACAGGCTGGATTTTGTCATGTGTCATCTGGAGAAGCACTTCCCTTTTTAAGTATATTAAATGTGAGATGAGGGAACTATTTCTGTTACTAATATACTGCTTTGGTTCTGAACTTTTTACTTTTCTAAGAACTTTCACAACCGTTTTCTTTTTCTTTTCTTTTCTCTTTTTTTTTTTTTTTTTTTTTTTTTTTTTTTGGTTTTTCGAGACAGGGTTTCTCTGCAGCTTTAGAGCCTGTCCTGGAACTAGCTCTTGTAGACCAGGCTGGTCTCGAACTCACAGAGATCCTCCTGCCTCTGCCTCCCAAGTGCTGGGATTAAAGGCGTGGGCCACCACCTCCCGGCTATTTTTTATTTTCTATCCTGCTCAAAAACCCACGTGGTAGGAAGGAAGTAAATGAGAAAATGAGGCTCAATGAGATTGAAATTGCCTGGCTAATTAGCATTGCCAGAAGGACTTTGGGCAAAGTGCAGGCCCCAGCCCCTACTGTCAAAGAATCACCTTGCTGTTTGGACTGAGCCAGTCCCCAGAGGATGCTAGCTAGCTCTCCTTCTTCCCTCAGGAGACCTGGGGTAATAAAAGCCTGTTGTCCTGAGCTTGTTACGCTCCAAACCTCTGAGTGTTTCCCAGACCCATTAGTCCCCTCTGACTTCTGAGGTTTTGAGGAGTGAATGAAACCTTCTGGGTTGACTAGAAAGTTTCTGCAAATCCCCAGATTTTCCCAGAAGAGGCTGTGGGTGGGACACAAGCAGTGTGGTCGGCTGGGTTGGTTTCTCACTTCCTGTCCCTCTGGGTTGGGCAGATAAAGGACCCAACGCCTGCAGGGAGGTGTCTCCCGCAAGATGAAAGAGTCCAAAGGAGCAATTAGCAGGCAGAGCCTGGGAAGCTGTAAGAGAGTCCCTCCCCCACCACATGTGCCCTGTCATCTCACTGCCCCTGACACTTCCAGGGGTTGGGTTTCTTTTGTCATTCAGTCAATGCTGTCGCTAATGCAGAAACCGTTCTGAGAAA
Organism: Arvicola amphibius; assembly: GCF_903992535.2. Lineage (NCBI taxonomy): Eukaryota > Metazoa > Chordata > Mammalia > Rodentia > Cricetidae > Arvicola > Arvicola amphibius. The sequence continues at coordinate 79,781,004 of NC_052053.1, read as the reverse complement.
AACAGTCAGGGTAGAAACAGAACAAAAAATCCTCAGGGTGGTAGTGGAAGGTGTTCAGTCACTCATACCCGTCCCGGTCATTTGGCTCAGTCTGATCTCCAATGACTGAGATGGTCTAGCTCCCTGTCCCCATCCGTTCACTGGGGTGCTAGCCTCTAACATAGTGCTTCTCAACCTCCCTAATGCTGTGGCCCTTTAATACAGATCCTCATGTTATGGTGACCCCTCCAACCATAAAATTATTTTGTTGCTACTTCACAACTGTCATTTTGTTATTGTCGTGAATCATAATGTAAATATCTGATATACAGGATATCTGTTATGTAGCCCCTGTGAAAGGGTTGTGTGACCCCAGGGGGGTCAGTTCACAGGCTGAGATCCACAGCCCTAGCAGAATTAGTCTGTGTATCCTAAGCCCTTGTGGAAGAAACTCAAACACAATAATACCCAGTTCTGTCCTGGAGGCTCTGGGACACGCCCTTGCGTAAAGAAGTCACAAAGGCCATCCTCACTATGCTGTGCAGCATGTACCCCAACTCCTGCGCGAGAGCAGTCCTTACACCTGGCTCTCCAGAGCAGCTATGACTGGATCTCTTGGCAGATAATCTCACTCCCAGACTGTCCAGTCTGCAGCAGTGTGCCTTCCAGCGAGGACGTTTCAGACATCAGCCAGATGTTCCCTTGGTTTTGTTTAAAATGAATCACATGCATGAGCTTCCCATTCCGTAAGCAGAAGCCTGTCCGTTGCAACCCCTTTGGGGGTTGAGTGACCCTTTCACAGGGGTTGACTAAGACCATCAGAAAACACAGCTATTTATGTTATGATTCATAACAGCAGCAAAATCACAGTTCTGAAGAAGTAACAATAGTAATTTATGGTTGGGGTCATCACAATGTGAGGAACTGTATTAAAGGGTTGTAGCATTAGGAAGGCTGAGAACCAATGGGCTAGAGCAAGACACAGTTCACCTCTGCCAATGGGATGTTGGCCAGTCACATGGTACAACTCAATGAGAGGAACCACTGTGTGGGGGCTACTGGGTGTCACTGTACCCTTGTTTCCGGTACCCCTGGTGACATATCAGAACACAAGGCTCCCCCACCTGTGACTGGATGTGGGGACCTTATAGAAGACAGAATCCCACTCCAGTGAGCTCCAAAATCAGACCTACTCTCCCAACTATCGAGGTTTCTAGAAGACACGAAGAAGAATCAATGTCTGGTTGTCAGAAATATATTCAGAGCCAACCACTGACATGTGGGGGAGGGGCTGTCTTGTCCCCGCTCACTTTGCCCCCAGCCTGTACACTGACTCTGTTTCTCTTCCCTTTCAGGAGTGGGTGATGGAGGCAATGAGCTTGGGATGGGCAAGGTCAAGGAGGCCGTGAAGAAGTACATAAGAAACGGAGATGTCATCGCCTGTGATGTGGAAGCCGACTTTGCTGTCATTGCTGGTGAGTACCTGGCTGCCCAGGGTAGATGACCTGGCTTGAAGCCTGACCAGGTGTGTTAGACACTTTCTCATTACTGTGACATCTACCTTCAAGAAACAACTTTAAAGAAAGAAGGATGGTTTGGGTGCACAGTCTCACAGGGTTCAGAAAACAGCTACTGGCTTTCTTACTCCTGGGTCTGTTAGCCAGGCAGCCTGTCACGGTGGAAAGGCTGCTTATTCTACAGTGACCGGGAAACAGAGCGAGAGACCTTGTGTTTGCCTGGCAGGCTACTTCTTCTTTTGTCCTATTGGACAGTTCTGCTCACACTCAGGAAGGGCCTTTATCACTCAGTTGCGGTCCAACACGTCAGTCTTTTCTGGAAACACCCCGTAGACACACCTGCGCTTGACTGCTTTCCCAAACACTTCTCAAAGCAGTCAGATTAACAATCGAGATAAGCGTTAACCAGAGCAGCTTTCCTTCTCTCCAGGGGGCGCTAGAGGGCACCAGGGGAGGGCGGGGCTCTGGGTGGGAATTCAGCCTTTTGGTTAACATTTACAGTGTGCCCAGGCATTGTTCTGGGTTCTGGGCACCAACAGAGATGATGTTGCTGAAGAACCTCTTTCCTGAGTTGAGAGACGGTGACCCGGTGACCCGGGTGACATGGTGATGAGAGGTGTGAGGGCAATAGGGCAGGTGACAGATAAGAGTGACCGGAAGGCCTAGAGCATGGTGGACGAGAGAAGGGCTTCCCACAGCTCCTTTTGCCAACTTCCGCCTCAGGGTCCCTGCTCTTCCGGTTGCTGCCCTTTGTCATGGAACCTCAGGGCCAGCTTTTCTTGTATGCCCAGGTGTTTGAAAGCCTGGCTTTCCCTTAGTCTCACTAGAAGTTTTTGGAAATATTGACACCTGGAAAAGGCTCTCTCCCCTTCATGGTCAGAATCAGCCTGGAAAGGAGCAAACACCATCCAGGATGGAAAACCTGCTGGTGAGTTACTGTAGGTTCACGGCATAAACCTGGAAGTCCAGCTCCGGGGAGCCGGGTGCACACCTTTCACCCAGCACTTGTGGGAGCGCAGATAGTCCGGTCTCTATGTTTGAAGCTGGTCTATACATTGAGTTCCAAGGTTCCAAGCCATCCAAGGTTACATAGCAAGACCTTGTCTCAAAAAACCAAAACCCCAAACAAGCAAAAGCCAGGGGATCATGAGGGATCGCCTTGAATTTAGGGGACTTACTTCTGGACACTCAGCTGGGTTCTCATAGTGAATATTGGGAAAATTTCTCCTGTTTCTGGTGAACCTAGGAAAAAGGGAACAGTTCAGAAACATTACCATCTTGCTCTATTCTAAGATAAGATCTGGCCTCAAAAGAAACTTCAGCCTGCTGTGGTGTGAGGAAAGCCATACTTGCCTGGGAGAAGGGAAATACCCAGGTTCAGCCCACGGCCACCTTCCAGTGAGGGAGAGAGATGCCCAGCTCAGGTTCTATGGAGTAAAAGGAAAGATGCTGGGGACTGCAGACCACCAGACCCTGAATTTCCTGTAAATAACTTGTTTTTCTCTGCTCTGAGCAGCCTGCAGCTGCTCTGAGCACGAGACCCTGATGGCAGTGGGGTGGGTTCTGATGAGTTTGCAGCTGAAAGATCCCGAGAGCAGGGGCATGGCGAGAGCCCTCTATAAGCTGCCCCTGAGCACAATAAAGTGGGTATCTTTGGCATCCTTGTCTCAAGGATATCCCTGTGACCCTGTCTGCCTGTCTGTGTATGCTTTTAGGTTTTCAGCCTAGTTCCCATAGCACGTAGCAAGTAGAGTGTGGAATGAAACCGGTGTAGTTTCACAGAAAGAGACAAAGTTATGCAACACTAATCAACAGGAAGCAGACTTCAGAACAAAGAAAGTTACCAGGAACAAAAAAGCACATTCAGAATTTAAAAGGGTCAATATACAAGGAAGATAGCATAATCCTTTATGTCTATGTATCTAACACCAGAGTGGATACACAACACACAACACACAACACACACACACACACACACACACACCACACGGGGAAAAGATCTGCAGAAAAAAAATAGACGAGCCAACTATTATAGCTGGATATTTTATCATTTCTGTATCAGAAATGGACAGATAATAGCAGGCATAAAATCTGTAAGAACACAACTGAACCCAATAATGCCATCACTCAACGAGATATAAGTGACACCTGTATTAGTTTCTTTTCTATTGCTGTGATAAAATGCCTCGACCAAAGGTGTAGAGAAGACACTGTTTGTTTTGGCTCGTGGCACCAGTGGGTTAGGGTTCATATGACAGGGGAATGATAGCAAGCAGCACGACTGTAAGAACAGAAAATCGAGAGCTCACGTCCTGAACCACATGCACAAAGTAGAGAGAGCAACTCTAAGCAGGCCAGGCGTCTTACTCTCAAAGCCCACCCCCAGTGATGTACTTCCTCCAACAAGGCCACACCTTCTGCCCCTCCCTCAAGCTGCACCACCAACTGAGGACCAAGCAGTCACATGCTCATGACTATGAGGGACGACTCATTCAAGCCACCACAGAGTGCATAGATTAGAAAATAAGAAAGGACTGACTTCAGTGATCCTAGCTTTTCCACCTTAAGAAAGTAGAAAGAAGAACAAATTACAACTAAAGTAACAGAAGAAAATGAAGAGTAAAATTATCAGAAATTGAAAAATAGAAAAATCAATAGATAAAATCAACAAAACCAAAGGTAAGTCTTTTAAAAGATCAATAAAACTGATAATCTAGCCAGGCTAAGACTAACAGGAGTAAAAGCGTGAATTACTATAGAAATGAAAGAAGGGGTGCCTCTGTAGATTCTATGAACACACAGAAGAGATAAGGAAGGACTATTAGAAACAACCGTATGCCCACAAATTTGATAATATAGATAAAATGGATCCACTTCTTGAAAGACATACACATACAAAAAGAAATTGAAATAGTCCTTAAGGAAATTGAACCAACAAATTAATACTCTTCAAAAACAGCACAAGGCCTGGATGGGTCTATTGGTGAATTCTAAAACATTTACAGAAGAAATTGTAAGTTCTCTACAGTGTCTTCCAGAAGATTGAGCCAAAGGGAAAACTTTCTAATTCACTATGTGAGTCTAATCATCCTAAAATCAATGCAAGGCCACTACATAAAGAAAACTGTAGCTCAATATCTTTCATGAACATGAATATAAAAATAACAGGGCTGGTGAGATGCTCAGAGAGTTGTAGCATTTACCACCAAGTCTGATGACCTAGTTTGATTCTAGAGGCCCATATGTGCACGCATGCACACACACACACACACACCAGTGCACAAATATATACTTGCATAATGCATGCACTCATACATACATAAAGAACAAATAAATATAATTTTTAAAAAATTCAAAAAGCATTCATCAAAATGTTAACAACAGACCCCAACAATATTTTAAAGAAACATATCACTAACAAGCTAGGATTTATTTCAAATAAGAAGGAAGATCCAATGATCAAAAATTAATTCATATAACTTTCGATTTTGACAAACTAAAGAAGGAAAATTACAAGCTAAGGCAAGAAATATAGAAAACTATTTTTAAGAGCCCAGCCAGGAACGGTATGGTAAGACTGTCTTTTCTCGCCAGTTTTTCAGCATCCTATTAAAAATCCTAGTTAGTGCAATAAGACAAAAAGAAGAAGAAACAAAAAGCATATGGATTGGGAAGAAAGAAAATAAGCATCTTTGCAGATGGCATGTTCATCCATATGGAAAATCTGAAAGAAAAAACAAATAAAAAACTCCTGGAACTAATTAATAGATTACAGCCGTGCTTCAGGAGACAGCGCCACTTTCCAATAGGCAAACAGTTTGCAAGAGGATTTGAAATTAAAAACACGTTGCTATTTACGTTAGCACTTCCCAAAATGCAGCACTTAAATGTAAGGCTAGCAACATGTAATTACTATTGATATAAGGAAAGGTATAAAACCTTGGTGGAGGATAGCAAGTAAGAACTAAATGAATGCAGAGCTATCCCACATTCATGGATTCAAAGACTCAACGGTGTCAGGATGCTAGTTCTCCCAGCGTGACCAAAAGTCAGCACAAAATGAATGAGCACCCCTGGAAGCTATTTCACGGGTGCTGTAGTGGTTGCCTTTCCACCGCTGCTACAAAATCCCTGACAGAAGGAATTTAGTGGGGGGGTGGGGTTTGCTTCAGCCACAGCTGGAGGAGCCATGGATTGTGGTGCAGAAGGCATGGCCGTGGGACTGCGAGGCCATGGGTCACACCGTATTGGCCGTCAGGATACTGTAGGAAGAGATGCATGCCAATGGTTAGCTCACTTTCTCCTTTTCTCTTTTCTTTCCTTCTTTCCCTTCATTCATTCACGTATGTAGTATAGATCCTCTGACCTCCACCTCCAAACCACAAAGCACACAAAGAACTTTAAGAGCGTATTATTAAATGAGTGAGCCAGTTTAAAAGGGCTGTGGGATCTGAACCCAGCTATATGATGTTCTGGAAAACGTAAAATTATGGACACAGTGAAAAGATCCGTGGTTTCTAGGGACTAGGAGATCAACGTTTACAGTGTGCTCACCTCGCACGGGGCCCCCAGCGCAGGAGCTTAAATTAGCTGCCTTTCACGGTCTCCGTCTCATCTCTCCCAGCCCCTACCATGTACCCTATGATCCAGGGACGATGGCCACCGCCGTTGCTTAAATATAGCATGGGTTTTACATTTCGCTACTTGAAAAGATGATGTCATAGTAAGGCCAAAGGCACTCTTAAGAAGGAGGTAGTGCAGGGTGACAGATACAGGCAGAAATGTGCTGTGTCACCCACCGTAACACAGTCAGCAGTTTCAGCTTGCATGCCAGCTTCATCCTTGCTACATAACCATCCCATATCATTTTAAACCAGTGCACAAAGATTTTAAATTCGCCTTTTCCTTTGTTACAGCTTCCTAAACGTGGTTTCATTTTCTGCATTTGCACAGAGACCGGGGATGAGCTCTGGAATTGTACCATGAGAATATACTTAACTTTGCTCATCTGTATTCTCACGAATGATATTTTGGATGAATGGATCAATAGATACTTAACACTATATAACTCCACCTTTAAAGATGGTTATGTTGGTGAACACAATTCTTAGATATCTTTTGTCTCTCCCCACCTAACGAAGGTCTTACTGTGTAGCCTTGACTGGTCTGAAACACGCTACGTAGATATTTTAGATAGGCACAATAGACAGATGAAAGAGAGATAAGAATATTTTAACACTATTGAGTATATTCTTAAAGATGGCTAAGGTGGTGAATTCTAGTGTGTTATTTTTAGATGATAGACAGACAGACAGACAGATAGATAGAAAAGTAGATAGGAAGTTAGATAGGTAGGGAGGTCGATAGATGATAGACGGATGGATGGATGGATGGATGGACTGACGGACAGACAGACAGACAGGTAATTTGCTTGTTTTCATCCATGGATCTAGGTTCAGATAACTTGCTCTCCAAGGCAGATCATAGAATCAAGAATTTCTCAAGTGAGAATCTACTCCCACTTTTAATCAGCCACAAAGAAATTCTCCAATCAGCCCTTGTCTGATAGGTCATAAGACCAGACTTAATTCAGAGGAATCCTCCTCCCTACCCAGGAAAAAGGATGTTGCACAGAGAGGTCAAGAAGAGCCGAAAGAAGCCAGCCTTGCTGGGTTCCCACCCTCTCTGTTAGGACAGAGTTCAGAGCTCTCCCAAGTAGACAGACAGATGCTGTTTCTGGTGGGCTGAGTATCCAGGTGAGCTCCAGGCCCCTTGCTGGGTGCCTCTCCCAATTAGCTCTTCATCTGGATCTTTCATAACATCCTCTGTAATAAAACAGTGTGTTTTCCCCTGTGGCTTTTGAAGCAAACTAATTCCATCCAGCAAGAGCTTTCGGGAACCCTGGTATGTGTATATACATATATATATATATATATATATATATATGTGTGTGTGTGTGTGTGTGTGTGTGTGTGTGTGTGTGTGTGTATGTATATAGTCAGTCAGAGGCTAAGGTAGGTCACCTGGGACTAGTCACTGCCATCAAATGGGGAAGAGACAGTCTAGGAGATGAGACCCCAGGCCAGTCCAGGGGACCTGGCACAGTCACGGTCCGTAGCATCAGAACTGAATTAGATTGATGCACACCTCGGGTGAGGTACCTGCTACAGCCAAACTGTTAGAGTCCTGGCAGAGAAAGGCACCCATGCCCTCAGGGGTCACATGACTCTCCACGGCTGATGTAAGAATGTGAAGGAGTTCACTTTTCTCACATTCATGTCATGCAGATTTGTTGGTTTTTGTTTATTGTTTTTTGAGACAGGGTTTCTCTGTAACTTTGAGCCTGTCCTGGAACTAGCTCTTGTAGGCCAAGCTGGCTTCAAACTCACAAAGATCCTCCTGCCTCTTCCTCCCAAGAGCTGGGATTAAAGGTGTGCACCACCACTGCCCGGCTATATCATGCAGATTTTAACACAATTAAACACTTAAAAATAATTTTTAAAAGAAAAGGAATGTGGGCTCTGGGGGAACAGCCTGTTACATCACAGTCTCCAGCTTATTTGCTGTGTGACATTTCCCCCTCTACGTTGCTCACTATTGCTCTAAAGTTGCCCTCCTTGGCTTGCTTTAAGGACTCTCGGAGCTTATGTCACACAATATGCAAAAGGACAGCAGACTGAAATATTCAACCAAAGCAGGATATTCTTTTCCCTTGAGAGTACCATTGATGACTCAAGTCACCACTATTTTGTGTAGCACTAAAGAGCCTGCCAATGATAACTGTCAGCTATGACCACAGGCACTTGCCAATTTCAGATATGCATAAGTAGCAAAACGCTAACTTAGAATTGTTGACATACAATCTGATAGTTATCGTCTAGTCTTTGTTGGTCAGGGTTGGCTGTATCCCTTCATGCTCACTGGGGGTCTGGGGGTTGTTTGTTTACCTGGCTTCTCCCACCCCATAGCTCCACTGTCTCCAGCTAAATTCTACCATAGTATCCATATTGTATGATTTTTTTCTGTGAATCTTTGCTAAACCAATCAGAATAGCTGGTTTCTCTTCCATGCTCCCATATCTCATTGATTATCTTCCCCTGAGGCTGGCTATGTGCACAACTCTCTCTTCAATTTGATGATCCTCTTCCTTCAAAATAAATAATTATTTAGTGTGCTGTGTGTGTGTGTGTGTGCATACGTGCACGTGTGCATGTGTGTATAAGTCAGAGGACAACTTGGAGGAGGCAGTTCCCTCCTTCCACTGCATAGGTAGTCCTGGGACTGGAGTCAGGCCGTCAAGCTTGGCAGCTAGTTTGCATCCACTGGGCTGCCTTACCACCCCTCTTCCTTAATGATGGCATAGCATCTAGAGTTAAACGGACCTCCATCAGTCTTTGACAGGATGGAAAACTCAAGAAGGTGTCAGAGCAGAGTGGATGAAATCATCTCTAGCCCAGGGAATGAGCCCCGGGGTCTGACTGACAGAATAGGAAAAGAAGTCTGAGGATGACTTTGGCATGGTCTTCCAGACATAAAGGAGTGATCAAACCTCGTGTGATGGACTGACCACTAATCCCCCAGGGGACAGGCTTCTCTGTACCCTAAGGGGCTGAGATCAGTCCTCGGGACAGTTCTTTACTGTGGGGAATTCTGGAATGGCTTTCCAGGTACAGTGCCTCTAACAGTCATTAGCAGGGTATAACCCAAATAACTTCAAGCAATAGCCCCCAAAATTCAGCTTGAGTCAAACTTACCTATGGGGCTCTTGAAAACTCACCTGCTCCCCAACAATCTTGCAGAAATTCATATTCAAGAGGTTTGAACTGGGGCCCAAGAATTTGTAGCAAGTCCCCAGGTGACCCCAGTGTCTCCTGTCCATACAATGACCTGAGATGGCCTCTGTTGCTTGGAGGCAGCCAGTGGACCACAGGATCGCTACAGTTCTATGATGGATTGTTTTTTTTTCTTTTGCATTCTAGGTGTTTCTAACTGGGGAGGCTATGCCCTGGCCTGTGCACTATACATTCTAAACTCATGTGATGTCCATGAGCGTTACCTGAGGAGGGCGATTGGGCCTTCCAGGGTAGCTGGGGAGCAGAGCTGGACTCAGGCCCTGCCATCTGTAGTTAAGGTAATAAATACATTGTAGCAGGCCACTGGCCCAGAGGCAGCTTTCTTGTTTGATGGGAATTAAGTAGGCCTATGTGTTCCAAACCATATGACCGCATCAACCACCATGCTACCCATGAAGCCAAAGGCAAAACTATGTTTGAGGGACTGCCTCCCTGCTGGATCAGGCTGGGAGACAAAGGAACACAACCCTTTGATCTCCTTCTGGTCCTGGGTCCTATGTAAGACCTGTTTGGAGCACTCCTGTCCTTCCTAGTTTGACTTTCAGCAACTTTCTTTCCCCTTCAGAGATGAGGATTTTGTCTGCAAAGTGAGTCCATTCAGTACTGAATGGAAGCCATCATCTGGGTTGTGGTCAGGAGTGAGGATGGGGTCCTTTCTGTTCTCTTCACAGAACTGACAGCTCACTGAGGCCACTGAAACATCTTGGGTAGCACACATGCTGAGGTAGGGGGGCGTGTCAGGTGGGGAAAGAGTCCTGTGGGTGGATGTAGACAGGAAGGAATCTATGGGGTGGGGGCGGGGCAATTCCAGGGGGGAAGGGCATGACCAAAGGTTCAGTTGGACCCTGGCTGTGTAAGATTGCTCCAGGCTGGAGGACTGTAGGCTCAGGTGTGATGGATGTCAGAGGAGGGCTTCTGAGCCTGGGATTCACAGGGAGAAACGCCAAAACAGCTTTCAAAATCATCTCTGTACACGGTTTCTCCGAGAAAGGAGCTCCGAGCCTGGGCTTGTCTTAGGGCCTCAGAGTAGGCAAACCAAACCCTGCATGCAGTGCACCAAACCCCGCATGCTGGTCTAGACACTGTAGGCCAGGATGAAGGAAGGTCAGCAGCCCTTAAATGCCTTAAGGAAACTTGGGTATGTCATGGGCAACCTGGGAAGCGGCCAGCCCTGAACTCCGCGCTGAGCCTGACTAGTAACAAGGCAGCCAGATGGGCCGTCCCTCCCTCAGCCCTCAGTACCTATAACTATCCTGGAGCCATCCTGCTCACCAATACTGATTCTAAACCCAGATCTCTCCACTGTGGGCGCTTCTTGAGGGGGTGGGACCTGCCCTGCTCTAAGGAGCAGCTGGTGGACCATGTTTCCAGGGTACAGATGAAGTATCAGCTTCTTGCTGGGTAGCCCCACGCGGAATCTGAAACACAGGAAGTTCGTCCGGGGCCCTGGCGAGTGTCTTACTTTTTGGTTGCTGTGTGTAAACACCATGATTGGGGCAACTTACAGAGGAAAGCATTTGTTTTGATTTAAAGTTCCAAGGGAATAAGAGTCCATCACTGGTGGTGGCCGGTGGAGGGAGGGGGGAGGCTACATGCTACATCATGCTACAGGCATGATGGCCACAGCAGGAAGATGAGAGCTCACATCCTCAACCACAAGCAGGAAACAGAGAGCAACCTGGAAGTGGCCCATTACACTTACAGTGCTAAGCCTGTCTTCCTGGCTCCTGATGGCGGTGGCCTGCTGAGGCAGGCCAGAGGAGTGGGATTCCAGACCAGTTCTCTGAGGTGTTTACACCTTGAGACCTGCTGGACACTGGCTCGGTTTCTAAGGCTGTGTGTCCGTTTAAGACAGGACAGACAATTGTAATGTCTCCCAGCCAGGCAAGGGCTGGTGCCCCTGAACCCCTTTTCCCAACAAACTTCCATGTCTAGAGGTTCTTTTCCTGTAGTCCCTTTTCTTTTTCTCACGTTGCCTTGCGTATTTTCTGTTCCCTGGTTCTCTGTCTCTTCCTCCCGCTGTTGAATTCAGTATCTCCCTGGGTTGGTGTTATTACTTCTGCAGAACAGGGAGCTGGTGAGCTCTGGGTGGTAGGTAGTACCAAGACCACCCAATAAGAGGCAGAGCTGAAGTAAGAATTGGGGTCTCTCTGATCCTGACTCTGTGCTTTCCGCGGGTGGCCCAGAAGTTTCTCGGCCCCTTAGGATGCTGAGGCATGGGGGTAGAGGTGGGTGTGAGACTCACGTGACATTTTCATGGGGGCAACGGTCTTGTCTTCCCTGGGGGACCCAGAGGGCCTTCTGTTCTTTCTTGAAGCTTCCTGCATCTGGACTGGAAAACATGGGGGGCAGCCTCCCACATGCTTTCTGAGTCATACAAACACAAAGTGTGAACCCCACCCAGCCAACCCCCACAGCCTCACACTCACCCCCTGGGGATGGAAAATTCTCCTCTTGGCACGGATGCCCAGTTTTTCAGAAGTTATTAACAATGCCTCGTTCTCAAGGAGGAAATGGAACGGCGTGTTTTTAAGGCGAAAGCAGAAGTGCATTTGCTGAGCCGCTCCTGGGCCAGGCTCAGGCTCGTTCTGGGAAACAATGAGGACTCAGACATGGCCCCTGGGGAAGAAACTTGGGGAACACAGCAGAGTAACATGGGCGCCCAGATGGATGGATCTCTGTCTCTGTCTCTGTCTCTGTCTCTCTCTCTCTGTCTCTCTGTCTCTGTCTCTGTCTCTCTCTCTCTCTGTCTCTCTCTCTTTCTGTCTCTCCCTCTCCCTCCCCCCCTCTCTTTTTCTGGTCTGAAACCCTGGCTTAAGCAATCCTTGTCTCAACTGCTGAGTACTTAGAACCCTAAGTATGCCCAACTTTCCAACTCATTTTTATTTAAATTTTTTTTTACCCAACTTGTTTAAAAATGACATCTTTTCCCATACATATCAGCCCACCATACTCCAGAATTATTAGCGGGTCACCACCTGCCTCTAAGCCCACTGGGGCCTCTATCTCCATCCACCTTGACTCCATCGTCGCGGTGATCCCATCGGCGTGCCTGCCCCCCATGCCACTATAGTCCTCAGTCTCTTCCCCTCCAATCCCGCTTCACTGCTGCCTCAGCCTGGACAGCGCTTGCAGCTTCCAGCTCTGCTCCCGCCGCCGCCGCCTGGAGGAGCTGCCCCCTCCACTTAGCCTCTTAGAAGATCTTGTGGTCCTTCCCGGAAATCTGCTGGGAGTGGCAATTGGCTCAGCTCTTAGGGACCAGGCGATCGGTCCCTGTGGCTCTTAGCGGCTGGGTGCCAGCCAGTTCCTAACCTGTTGGCTCCTCACACTCACCCAGAGGCCCGCAGCCCTCCGTGTCCCAGGAGGATGAGAACCGTGAGGGCAGGCAGTGTGCTGGGAGGAAAAGGCCCCATGGCGCCTCATGCGTTGCCCCCTAAAGAGAGGATATGAGTAATGAGTGAGAAAAGTGGGAGAATGGAGCCCAAACAAAGGGTGGGAAATGCCTGTGGGGGCTTAGTAGCCCCAGCCAGGGCTCTTGACAAAGTACTTGTGTGGAAATGTGCTTGGACCTCCCTTTCACAGGGAGAGCATCTGCCTTCACCCATGGGTAGAACAGAAAGGCCACTGCAGGAACAAGGAGATGGTTTCCAGGAAACATTTGCCAACACTTCCCCCAGTATGTACATGTGTGTTTGTGTGTGCGCGCAGGCGCACGCTCGTATCGTATGTACATATTCATGTGTGTACGTGTCTGTGGTATACTTGCATGTGTACTCACATGTATGCAGAGGCAGGAGGCTACCATCAAATGTCCTCCTCAATCATTCTACCCCTTACTTTCGGAGGCAGGGTTTCTTGCTAAATCTGGAGCTCACCAATTAGGCCAGAATGGGTGGGCAGCAAGTCCCAGGGATTTCCTGTCTCTGCCTTCCGGCTCTTCCGTGAGTGCTGAGGACTTGAGGACGGGAGTCTCATGTTTATGGCAAGCACTCTACTGCCTGGGCTGTCTCCCCAGCTCCCTGTCACAAGTATTTGAAGTTTGGGGTGCCTGTCCGCAAGGCTGTTGTGCGGCTCACTTCTCTAATTTCCTCGGATGCGTCTCAGTCAGTGCAGGTTGCTAGAACAAAATACCATAAATTGGGAGACCTCACCAGCTAGCTCTTAGTTTCACGGTTCTAGAAGCAGGGAAGTCCAGAACTAAGATGCCAGTTGAGTCAGTGCCTTGGTGGAGATGCTCTTCCTGGCTTACAGATGGCTCGCCATTCACTGTATCCACTCACTGTATCTTCATGTGATAGAGACAGGAAGCATGTAATCCCTCGTCTTTTTATAAGGGTGCTAATCTTATCATGGGAGCTCCACCCTCATGACCTTATTACCCCCTAAAGACTCCATCTTCAAATACCATCACATTGGGAGCCATGAATTTGAAGGGTTACAAAGCTTCAGTCAATAGTAACAGTTCCCCAGAAAGCATTCTCTAGGGCACCCTAGTAAACTGAGTTCAGTGTTCTCTGTGCTCTAACTCTATATACTGTGAGTCCCTGCTCACTCATCTAGCTTGGGACCACCTTGGGGGCTCGACCCTGTCAACTTACCCGTGAATCCCTGGGGCAGAGACTATCATAGCAGGTGCTCAAGAAAACTGATGGAGAGAGAGCGTGCGACCGCCTCACCAGGAAGGCAGCAGCCCTTTGATGTCTGCATTTCTGCTCTCCATCTCTTCCGTTCCTTCTTGTTGGTGGAGGAAGGAGAGAGAAGGTGTTTGGTTTGGCCCCTCCTGCCTGTTGCCTTCACCAGGGACAGCCACGTTTGTGACTTAAGACAGTTAGTTCTTTGGGAACTTATTTTGAGAGGGAAAGGAAAAGAGGTGGACCAACCCCTATCCCTTAACCAGCAAGTGGTTAAGGAGAGCAAGCTCTGGGCTTTCTCCACTGTAGCTGGTGACCAGATCATCCCTACTGTGTGCCGAGGACCATGTTGGGTGCTTTACCGCCAACATCTCATTTAACCCTCACAACAGCTTCTGAGGGCATGCTGCCACCAGTATCAGCAACACCCCCTTCTTACAGATGTTGTTTCCAAGACACAGAGAGGTTAAGACACTGCCACATCATATCTCTGTGACTTCAAAGCCCTTTTGGGGACCTGCTGCATTTTCTCCATGGCTCTTCTCCTTCTGACTGCTCCCATGCCCATGGTGGGAAATGGAGGTGGCAGCAGCAGAATTTAGTGTTGTGCTTGTTAGATTTTTTTTCCTGAGAGTGGTCAACATGACACAAGCTAGGGTCATCTTGGAAGGGGAAACCTCAACAGAGAAAATATTTCCGTAAGACTGGCCTGCAGGAAAGCCTGAGGGACATTTTCTTCATTGATGATTGACGTGGGAGGGCCTGGCCAATATGGTGGTACCATCTCTGGACAGGTGGTCCAGAGTTGTATAAGAAAACAGGTTGAGCAAGCCATAGAGAGCAAACCACTAAGTAGCATTCCTCCAAGGCCTCTGCCTCAGTTCCGGCCTCCAGGTTCCGCCTTGAGTTCCTGTCCTGAGACTCCCCTCAGTGATGGAGCATGACCTGAGAGCTGTAAGCAGAAATAAACCCTTTCTTCCACTACATTGCTCTTAGTCATGGTGTTTATCACAGCAATAGAAAGCAGACCAGGACACACACACCCCTCAGGAGGATAACAGTGGTGTTTCAGGAGGGCCTTCTGCCACAAGCAGACCCGTGGAGCTCACCCACGGCATGTCTAGGGCCTGGGTTGGTGGGAGGATTGTACCTCGGATATGTGTTAGGACCACACAGACCTCAGCCAGGGCATGAAATGCAGTAAGGTATACGCATTGAGACAGTAAGAGCCCAAAGAAACAGCTGACCCATTTAAATCCTTTGTTCTTGTTTGAGACAGGTTCTCACTCTGTAGCCCAGGCTGGCCTGGAGTTCAGTACTTAATCCAGGCTGGCCTTAAACTCACTGTAATTCTCCTGCCTCAGCCCTGCAAGTATTAGGATGACAGGTATGAGCCATCACATCAAGCTTTCGATTTGGATTTTCATAAGGAGCTTTCCAATATGTTAATATTTTTACCCCAAATTTTATTTTTTAAAAGAAGGCACATTCCCGGGTGTGGTGTCTCATGCCTTTAAGGCCAGCACTTGGAAGGCAGAGGCAGGTGGCTCGCTATGAGTTTGAGGCCAGCCTGGTCTGTGTAGTGAGTTCCAGGACAACCAGGGTTACAGAGACCTGTTTTAAAAAAGAGGAGGAGGAAGAAAAAAAAGGAAAAAAAGGAGAGAGAAGGAGACAAAGGCAGGGAGAGAGACTGAGAGAAATACAGAGAGACAGAGACAGAGAGAGATGGAGAGATCTCAATCCAAAGCTCTTTCTCTACTTAGAGAGTCATGCAATCCTTTCTTCCTTCCCCCATCTGACTTTTATCTCTTCTTCATCTCTTTTTTCCCTCCCAGGAAGAAAAAATGCTGGGCATCCTGGTCCAGAACCAAGTCCGGAGTGGAATCTCAGGCATTGTGGGCATGGAAGTAGACGGACTGCCTTTCTCCGGTGTTCATGATGAGATGATCCAGAAGCTGGTGGATGCCACTACAGAGCACAAGTGACCAGCATGCTGTTTGTGTGCCAGCTTCCTACCCAGTGGTCATCCTGTGTCTAGGCAGGAGTACCAGAGCCATTTCTCTCACCATCCCTCATCCTGGCTTCTTCAAGCCACCCTTGTGTCTGCTCTGAGAATCTTTCTGCCTGCTACTTAAGAAATAATTCATCAACAGTTAACTGTAGAGCAGAGCATAAGAACAGGCATTGCCATGACCTGGGCTAATTAAAGAGGCTAGAGTGCCCACACCCACACATGAAGTGTTGGGTTAAAACACTGGGACTTTGTACTCACCATGACTAACAAAATGCGTATACCTTTGAAAAGCATTCTTTTTCTAACGGCATTCCATTTACTGTTTGAAGGGGATCTCCCACAAGGTCCCTCGGGGCATTGCGCCCATTGTCCCTCAGTTCTATTCACTCCTTCTTACACAACCCTCCCATCTGCTTACTCTGAACCCTAGCCAGATTCTGTGCCTTCTTTGTGTGGGAAGAAATCCATATTTGCCAGTAGAGCTCAAAGGCGAGCCAGACCTGCTCGGGGATCAGGCAGACCTCAGAGTTCATCCTGATCTTTCACAACCTTCAACCCAACACTTCTCAGCAAAAGCAGAAACTGAGCCACTGACCATTCCCTGGTATATGCTCTGCCCTGGCATCAGGATGACAACTTGTGTGGGATCTGAGCCTACTAAGTGTTGTTTTGTTTCTTTAAACAAGTCTGGTATGGTTCTTTAGGGGGACATTCATTGTGAAGAAGGAACACATAGTATAGATGTTACACTCCAATAAATTATAAATGTAAAGAGAGAAACAACTTTAGTGTGAACTTTAGTGTCTGCTCTCCATTTGTGATTCTAGCCAGGGTTCTCGCCTGCAGGGTTCATGTCTTCAGGGTCCAAACCTGTGCTTATGGGAGATGCTCAAAATGAGGGCCAGTTCTCCACCTGAGACCTCAGAGCCCAGCGAACACACCTTGGCTCTGCAGCCTCGCTGCCCAGGTCTCTTTGAGTTATCATGTTTGTTCGCGACAATTCCACACCACAAAGGACTCTGATCAAGAGGACACCTGACAAATACAAAGGTAGACAGACAGCTACAAGAGAAACTGCCATCACCATGGAAAGGCTGCCAACAACCTTAGGATTTGTGTTTTGGGGAAGATGTTCGTGGATTTGACTTTAATAATAGTAATACCAGAATTCTACTCCAGCACTGAGCAAGCTGAAGAACAGTCTCGTCATTAGTTATGCTTGCTGTGGGAAGAATTGTATGGGGAGGTGACTGAGCTAATTGGGAAAAGGGCTAAGACCCAATTAAGTTCAGAGAAGGTAGAGAGGGCTCGTAGACTCGGAGTGGGGAACCCAAATGCCATCTCCTGCAGGCAGATGTACTTTCAGCTGAGGTGAGGTTTAAAGGAGGGCAAGGGAGACCCCTTCACAATGTCTAACTTGAGGACTTTTGGTGCTCAGCTTCCCAGGACCCGGCTTTAAAGTTTTTCCATCCCACACCGTAAATTCCCACTCAGACCTTGTCCTAATCCTGTCTGCTCTTAGGAGGAAGGTCTGTGTTCAGTTCTGTGATGGCTATCACCTGAATAGTCGGTGAAGGAGAACAAGAGATGACCTGCAGGGAACTGTGGTGTCACCCAGGTTGGGATACAGACCTGGCTCCAGCCATTGCTAGGCAAACAGAATCTGTGGGCTTTCCAGGATGCTGTTGAGAGGGATCCTGAGAAACAGGACACACTCACAAGCGAACTGGTGGGCCTGGCTCGCTAAGGTAGCATGCTCTATCCGAGTGGGCCAGCTCCCTAGTCCCTGATGTCCTCTGCACAGCTGACACCCTGTTGCTTACCTAGGAAAGCATTCCTCTGAGATCGTTTCTTGTCTCCCCTTGTATGCCAACGCCAAGTTGGCCCAGCCCCTTGCATCTACTACTTCCTGCCTGTTACACATGGCTTCCACTGGCCTCTCCATGCAGTTCATTGCTCTCTAGACAGGATGGAGAATGTGTGGCTTCTTACAAAATTGTGTATTCTCTACATCAGAGGTGTGACGCGCTTGCCAGAAGTACAGAAACAGAGAAATGTGGTCCTTGGGGCAAGGTAGATGACATCATGTAGCTTCTGATGCAGACAGCACATTTGAAGAAGTAGATTTTGTTCAGATGAGATTGGCTCATTCTCAACTCTCCTCTGCTTGTCACTTAGAAAAACTACATTTCCCAGCCTCCCATGCAGCTGGGACTCATGTGACCAGGCTAATGGAATATGAGTAATAGGGCTATCAAACACTTCCATACTTGGCCATAATTGCATGTGGCGTTCTCTCTACATTTCATCTCTTACTTGTGTAGATGGGCAGGGGAAATCCCACAATTATGGAACTGCTCCTGGAAAATTCTGGGGTGTCCCACAGACTCAAATGAAAACTTGAGGATATGGTAGGAAAACTGTAAATCTCAGCGGGTACCCGGGGGGGGGTGGGTATGGGAAAGATGAGGGGGGAAAGTCATTTGAGTTAAGCTGGCATGGAGGTCTTCCACATGGTGGCAGGCACACACTAGATGGTAGCAGGGAAAGTGGGGGTTAGAGACAGGGTGAGGAAGCCTGCAGGGACAGGAAAAGAATGTGTAGGCTCTATTCAGCACCTGAAAGAGAGAAAGGAAAGGGAAAAGGGGGAGCTGTATCTTTCTGAGTCAGGACTCAGGGTGTGCAGAGCCAACTGGACCTCAGGGTTGCTCTTAGGGACTAGGAGACAGGGATTCTAGGAAGGAAAAATACAGTATCTCATTAAAGGGATAATTGCTCCTCTTATTCCTTTAGCATAGGTTAAGATGGGCACATCTTCCTAGGAGTGTTCCCAACTTCCTGAACTGCCCAGCTGGGTTAACTCGTCAGGGAAAAGCCAGTGACAGAATCCATTTGTGGAAGGATTTGAATCTGTCATCACTTGGGAAAAGGCTTGCCAGAAAGCAACCATCTACTAAATTTTAAGAATACTCTCTCTCTCTCTCTCTCTCTCTCTCTCTCTCTCTCTCTCTCTCTCTCTCTCTGTGTGTGTGTGTGTGTGTGTGTGTGTGTGTGTGTGTGTGCATGTGTAGGCGTGTGCACATGCACATTGAAAAGACCCTCGTTTTCAAGGGTGGCGATTTCCCCCTTAACTCGATGACCCAAACCAACAGATGCAATTAGCATGAGGTTATTTTATTAATTTCACAGGCGTCTGTGGGTGAATCAGCAGGTCTCGCCAACTGATCACACCGATCCAACTCTTTATTCAGCTTTTATAGGTTTACAGGTTACATGGGGAGGGGGGCTTAGTAACAGTAATTCTATTGGTAGGGGCTTGGGTCATCTTGGGGACAGTCCCATTTGTCTGTTCCCAGGTTTTCTCACAAGGTATACTTCATCAATTTGACAGCTGTGATAAGGAGGTCTGAGATCTTAGTCCGGTCAGCTAGTCTCTTGACCAGATGTATCCCATAAAATACCCTGCTGTGGTGCCAGTTGTCCATAACGGAGACAGTATCTGACCCAAAGGTCACCTTATCTCTGTCTCCTAAAGGTTAGCTCAGTTCACCTCTGTCGTTTATCAGGACTGGCCAGGACACCATTCTAAATTTATAGGGGGGCATTCTGGTCTTGTAAATGAAACAGCCAGTCGTAAAATGACCTAAGCTTCCCAAACATCTGAGAAAACAGCTCCCTGTGAGTGAATGATCCTTGATCTGCTGGAAAAGCTGCTGATGGTCTGTTCTCATTCTCCCAGACTTGCAACTATATATATATTCCTCATTTTTGGAATCCATATTTATTTCTTGGACTCTTCACACATGAATGTGGAGACCAGAGGTTGGCCTTGGATACCTTCCCCAATGGTTTTCCACTTACTTTCTGAGCTCAGGTCTTTCCCTGAGAAGACTGGAGCTCACTGATCATCTTATAGTTAGGGTTATATTGCTGTGAAGAGACACTGTAACCACAGCAACTCTTAGAAAGGGAAACATTTAATTGGGTGGCTTAAAGTTCAAAGATTCTGTCTGTTAGGTTGGGAGCGTAGGTCCCAGTCCCTAGCATCTATCCCAGCCCCCAGGCCTGGTCTGGACTTCAAAACCCAGCAGGCCAGGTCCTGACCCCTCCCTGGGGGTGGGGTCAGGACCACTCCCCAGGGTACTTAAGTGATCCCCCAAAAGAAGAACACGAGGTCTCTCTTTCTCCCTCCCTGGGTCGCGTTCCTGTGGCTTCCCGGTTTAGCGCAGATCTTCCATTAAACCTGGATATTTCTTAATTTGGCTTGTTTGGGAATTTTTGCGTCGTCAGAGAGCTCACTTAGGAAATATTCCTAACACTGTCCATAATTGTCATGATGGAACATGGCAGTGTATAGGCGACTTGTGCTGGAAGAGGAGCTGAGAGGTCTACATTTTGTGCAGGCAACAGGAAGTGGTCTGAGACACTGGGTGTGGCTTGAGCATATACGAGCCCACCTCCACAGCGACACACTTCCTCCAACAAGGTCACACCTACTCCAACAAGGCCACCCCTCCTAAAAATGCCACTCCCTTTGGGGGATATTTTCTTTCAAACCACCAAACTGATCTGGCCAGACTGTCTGGCCAGCAAACCCCCAGCACCTGTCTCTACCACTCCAGACTTGGCATCAGAGCCTGGCTGAGTTTTGTTGTTTCTTTTTGTTTTTTGAGGGTTTTTTGTTTTGTCTTGTTTCATTTTGTTGAGACAGGATCTCACTGTGTAGCCACCCTGGCTGCCCTGGAATTCACTTTGTAGACCCAGCTGGCTTTGAACTCACAGTGATCAGCCTGCCTCTGGCTCCCAAGTCCTGGGATAAAAGGTGTGCGCCACCATGCCTGGCTATTTTTTTTTTTAAACGTGGATCCTAGAGACTGAACTCAATCTTTGTGCTTGCACAGGAGACATTCTCCCGAGGAAGCCGATTCTTTAGGCCCTTCTCCCTGGACATCTTATGAACATAAAGCAAACCCGCACTGGTCATTTATGTTTGTTATTTTTATTTTTGTTATTTGGGGCCAGGGGTTGAACCCAGGGCTAACCATGAGATAAGCTCTTGCCCTTGTTTTACGGCACTGTGATTTGGATGGGGGTTACTTATTGCTCCAATTCAATCTAGCTTTGACTAATCTGAGTTGGAAGGTTCATCACCGAGGAGTGTCTTCAAACACCTGCACCCTAAGGGTTACAGCTACAGCCAGAGTCAGTAATAAGTGATTCTGTGTTGGGGTCCTTAGGAGTTATGGTGCCCCTGGATTGGCTTGTCTGCATAGTAGTGAGTTAGCTGTCACTGCTGGTGTCTGTGGCGGGTGGACTGAGGGACCCAGAAGAGGTGCTTAGCAGCGAGGATGCCGGGTATGGTGACCTCTCTGCTCCAGTACAGATAATGTCTCCTGTAGCAGTATTCCTCTGAGAGTTGCTAACTGAAAGAGAATGGAACTGAAATCTCACCATTTCCCCCAGAGCCCTGGACCTGGAGACCAGAGGAGTTCCAGGAATGGAAACTCCCTCCCCAGATGCCTAAAGCAGTTGGGTCAGATTCGGCTCTCTCTAGAATGCACAAGCCAACGAGCCGAGGGCAAGCAGCCGATGGGGTTGGAGCTTTCTCCCACTCGTCTCTGGCCAACCCACAGGCCAGTGTGTGTAAACAGGAAGATGAGCCCTTGTCTTACTAAGCAACACTGGTAAGTAGGAAAGGAATTTTAATGGCTTCTGTCACCTTCGGTCCAAACCAGACGGGCTTTCCCTCCCTGCGTTTTTCTTAGGAGGGAAAGCAGTATTAATCCTTAATAGCGTTCTTGCTTAGTCTGTTTGGAAGAGGGATCTGTTCTTCCACAACACTCCAGAACTCCAGGAGCCTGACCCACAGAGGGATTAAGTGGTCAAAATCAAATGTATGTTTCAGTAGGATGTGGGAAATCCTTCGGGATAAACATTGAGTCTGCCGCTGTCGAGAGGATGCCCCACCTGAAAGAGGTTGCCAGCCAACAAGGTGGGTGGCTCCAAACAAGGCCTGATGACGATTCTGGGAAAATGCCAGAGAGATGAGCGCAAGAAGCCCTTCTTCTGGTCTGGTGGGGGCTCATCCTCACTGTGAGGGCGGTTGCTCAACATACCGAGTCCCAAGTGGTCAAAGACAGAGGGAGTGGCATTTCCCAAACCACAGGGCTGGGCTTTCTCCTCAAAAGTCTCTGGTGGGTGGATTTGCGACGGACGCCCTGCACAGATGCTTCCAGGGTGCGTTAGCGACAGCATGCTGCACTGGAGCATGACCCCTGCCTCAAGGCAGAAGAGAAGACCCTCCTGCTCTCGGGGGCTGGGACTTGACCACTTGATGGGTGCTCAAGGGTAGCCCCCAAGCTGTCCTGAGTTTTCTGCAAGGTCAACCCTGGATCTTCCTATTGGGGGGTCTTCCAAGGACACTTTGGATCTCCCCGGTGTGGGCGGGGCCCCTGCCCATAAGGATTTCACAAACTCTGCTGTGATTGGTTATTTTGCTTTATTTCCAGACTGAAGTTACTACATAAATCCACCTCACAGTCCGACACAGGAATACTTGGCAGAAGAGAGGCAACAATACAAAAATACAGCTCTCGATAGTAAGGGGGCCAGGCTCAGCTCATTGCAGTCCAAGCCAGTCAGAATTCGCAATTTCAGGTCAAAATGAGGTTGGGGGATACTGCGGAATGAAGAGGTGCAGACCACTCAGCTTTTAGCCCTGCCCCAGAAGGTCCTAGGCTGTGGTAGGTTTGGGTTGTTCTGGCATGCAGCCCCCTCTGGCAACTCTCCTACAAGATTTATACCAGAGTGGAGCTTGAGCCCAAACCTGTGGTCAAGAGACACGACAATGTGTGTGTTTTGTTAGTTTAGTTGTACCTAGGAACTCTGGGAAACTGGCACACTCCTCTCAAAGGCTGCATGGGGCAAAGGGTAGGAGTTCCTGGCAGCAGTCACATGACCCTGGTATCAGCGTCTTGGCACAGTTGCCATGGACACCCTACAATTTTTATAGTCTCCCTCTCTTCCCTCAGGCTCTCGGGTCTAGCACTCTGGTCAGATGGAAACAGAAAGCTAATTAAGAAAAGCCCTGTCAAGAACTCAGCTAGGGATTCAGCTTCAGGCCCGAGTCCTCTTCCTTGTGGTTTAGGATGACATTTTGAAGGGCCCTTGGCATCTCCCCAGGGAGCCCTGGGGTTTAACTGTCATCAGTCCTTGGGGTTGGGGGATGTATCTGGTCCTGGGGCTTCTCTGGGACGGCCACTCTGCTGTTGTTCCTGCCCCATCCACACCAGAACCCCAATCCTTACCCCAACTCTTCACCTTAACCAGTCTGCCGTTCTAGACTTGTTAGAGAGCTGGGCTCAAGCATTAATAGTGACAGTACAGCTTCCTGTGTCACACAAGACCGCAGCACGTTTGGACCGGTATCACACGATGACAGTGGTACTGTAAGGCTTGGCAGGTGAACACCCAGGTTCCTGCTCCCCTCCTCCATGCCCCAGCCCTGCTCCTTGCAAACTTCCTGGAGTGACAGCTCTGACTCTCTCCCACCTGCAGCCCAGGTGGCAGCAGACATGGGAGAAGACAGGGCTCATTCACACACTCAGCAGTGCCCAGGCTTCCAGGAGCCAGGGGGACCTAGCTGTGGCCCAAGACCACGGTTCCTTCTTTCCTTCCTGAGGGGAGAGGCACCTGTACATGGCAATGTGGGAGACAGCCACGACGCAAGCTCCAGACCACAAGGCCTGTTGGTGAAAGCTCAGGCCTAACCTAGCCTCACATAAGGATAACTTAAGCTAGGCCAACCCAACTGAGGGGGACCCTCCCACTCCCAGCGAGTTAGGGGTCTGGAAGGCTGAGTGGAGCTTGGTTAACAATTCAGGTTCCTCGCCTTGGGCCCCACTTTTTCCAGAGGCCTCAGGGGCACCCAGAGGGTAGGCCTCCCTGGTCCTGCTTGTCCTGGAGCAGGTGAGGAAGGCTAGGCAGGTTCCTCGGAGGCGGGCTAGGTCCCTGTGAGTGGTCTCACTTACGAAACAGTACAGCACCGGGTCAGCTACGCAGTTGAAGCTGGTGAGGAGGAGGGAGAAGTGGTAGACGTTGAAGATGCTCTTGGCGAAGTCACAGCTAGCCTCCCAGAGGCTGCGAACCAGCAGCAGCACGTGGTAGGGCAGGAAACAAGCCAGGAAGATGACCACGGTGCTGAGCACCAGCCGCTGAATCTGGTCCTTGCGGCTCTTCTGCGTGCCGTGGCTGCGGCGCACGGCCCGAAGGATGCCCTGGTAGGAGGCCAGCAGCAGGCAAATTGGGAAGAGGAAACCCACGAGGAAGCGGTAGTAGTTGATGCCGCGCTGCCAGGCCTGGATGGGGTAATGCTCAAAGCAGACTCGGTGCCGGTCCTCGTCCTCGATGACTTCCTTGTGCTTGAGGAAGTAGACGCTGGTCAGCAGCTCCTTGACCCAGATGAGCACGCTGACGCCCACGGCTGCCTTCAGGGTTCGGAACTGGTGGAAGCGGAAGGGGTGGGCCACAGCCAGGTAGCGGTCGATGGAGATGCAGCAGAGGAAGCCCACACTGATGTAGATGTTCTCATAGAGGAGGATGCCGCACACCTGGCAGGATAAGTCACCATAGGACCAGTTGTCGTGCTGGAGCACGTACTGCAGCCAGAAGGGGAGCGAGCAGATGTAGAACAGATCCGCGATGGTCAGGTTACACAGGTACACTCCCAGCTCATTCCGAGCCTTGATCTGCAGGTAGCCGAAGTAGAGGGACAGGCAGTTGGCTGGGAAGCCCACCACCAGCACTGTCACGTAGACCACCGGGGCCAGAGTCTGGTGGATGGTGTGGTCGATGGGGCAGCTTAGTGAGGAGTTCTCTGTGGTGATGTTCCCCATCTTTGGGCCAGAAGGGGCCTCACCCCTCATGGACTTTGAGATGGGGTCAATCTCTCTGTTGCCATCTTGTTTATTTGCAACTCAAGTGTGTCAAAATCTGTTTGCCACTGGCAGTAGGTGAACCCCTACAAGTGAAGGCAGAAAAGACTTTAAATAATCACAGCTAAGGTCTACGTAACACCTTTGTGCCAGCGTTGTTCTACGAGCTGTGCTCATTTAGAAGCTCCGCCACCCAAGCAGTTCCAATGCAACTGAACGAGATATACCAAAACACCGAGGTGTGGCTTATGGCACCCCATTTCTGGCTTCCCTATTTATCCCCTGTCCCTTATTTATTTTTATGCTCCCTTGGTGCAAGCAAAGGGGGGTAAAGAGGAGATCCTAGGAGCATAACTAAGCCTGGCTCTCCAAAGGAGAATATCTCCAACATGGCCACAGTGTGAGGGCTCCATCACCTTACACAATAACAGTCTGAACGTTACAGGACTGTAGCAACGAGTCCCAACACGGAGGCCACAGCCGCTCCAGGGACCTCTCCATATGAAGAGACACGCCCTAGTCCACAGCCTTCTGTGCTTCAACAAGAAACAAAGGCCAGTTTCTCATCACAGCACCCTACTCGAGTTCCTGCTACCCCTCAGCAAGCGTCTCCTCCCTCATCTCCCCAGGGGATCTTGGGCAAGGTTCTGGACTAGGGATCAACATAAGTAAAGGTCAAACCAGAGCCAGTCCCTTGCCTAAGTTTGTGAGTCTCTCAGTGCCTCGATTTCTTCTTCTGGAATTTGGGGATTAAAAACACCTTCCCATTTCGGTTAGGACCATATCAGATGGCAGATGGGCAGCTGCAGTGTTTATCAAGGGCGAAAGGGGGACTCGAAGATGCTTACTCCTTCACCGCATTAGTGAAATGACTGTATCGAGAATGTTGGTTTGTCTTGTTTTTTGAGACAGGGTCTCACTGTCTAGCCTGGGGCTGTCCTGAACTCTCTCTATCCGACCAGGCTGGCCTCAAACTCACAGAGATGCACCTGCCTCTGCCTCCCGAACCCTGAGTTGAGAATTTAGCAAATGGAACTCCAGACCACAATGATCTAAGGATAGAATGTGATGTTTTGTCTCCAGTGTACTTGATAAATTAACACATCAAAACAGTAAAGGCTTGATTGAACTGCTTTGTTGATTCAACCCTTCTCTCTCAGCTGGAAAAATCTCACTGGGGCTACGTCATATTTTTCTTTTCTTTTCTTTTTATTTGTTGGCTTGTTTTTGGAACAGCTTTGTCCATGAGTGTAGTCTCAGTGCCGGGGTGATAGTGTGTGCCATTCCCTCTGCTCAACTGGCATTTTTTAGCCTTTTTTTGCATTAATTTCCTTGGAGAAGTCGTTTTAGGTACAGTATTTGCTGTCTCGTGGTGAAACTTACCGTCACAGATCTCCTGCGTGTTTATGCTGAGGTCGCCTGGAAGGAGACACAACACTGTGGTCTCTCAGATTTTTTCCCACTCTACCCCTAGCCAAGAACTGACTTTCCTTCCCCTTGAGAATCTACAGTCTACCTGACTGAAGATTCTAAATTATGCTGCTTCGTGATTTCTGCAGGTCAATACTGGCCTTTGTGCACTCTTCAGAAAGCTGAGGGCTAGCTGGGCTCCTGAGGGGAAGCCTCTTAGAGACCACGACCAAGTCTCAGGAGACCCAAGACTCCAAGTTCCTATAGCTCTCACCAGAGCCATGCCTCCCCTTCCACCTCAGCCCTTCTCTCCACCACTACCTCCATTTTGCCTTGGCTCCCACCTGGCCCGGGATCAGAGCAGAGATGGCTAAAGGAGCTAGAGACTACTGGGAAGGGGCGCAGAGAACTCTGAACCCTGCAGCTCCAGTGCCAGGGTCCCCGAGGACCAACACTGGAGTTTCTCTGAAGTCACACTCAGTCTTGCAGCTAACTATGCAGTCACCCGCTCTGACCTGTGGTTTCTGTAATCTTGATCTCAGTTACCAAGGTTAACAGTGGTAGAGAGAAAAAAGACGGGTGAGTGTAGAAAATTAATGTATTTTGAACTTGAGAAGCTAAAGTAGGGGATGTCAATGACACCTTGAGTCTCCTTAAACAACTTAAACAACAATAAACACCATTGCCATATATGTTATGTATACACATTATATATATATATATATATATATATATATATATATATATATATATATATAATATGTGGGGGGATAGTGGTATGTATCCACATACCTATAATCTCCCCCCCCCCTCTCTCTCTCATTTTGTGAGACAGGGTTTCTCTGTATAATGGCCTTAACTGTCCTGGAACTAGCTCTTGTAGACCAGGCTGGCCTCAAAATCACAGAGATCTGCTTACCTCTGCCTCCCGAGTGCTGAGATTAAAGGCCACATATCTACAATCTCAACAATTATGTCGGGGTCCAATGCTAGCCCGGACCATGAATTATTTCTCTCGACCAGACCCCAACATAAAGTCTCTCTTTATGGAGGTGCAGGAATAAAGACACAACTCACATGGCTTTATCGGGAGGGAGATTCTCAGTGGTCCCTCATGATGTCCTGAGTTCACATCCTGAAGAATTCTTCTCGTTTATTCTCCAAACAGCTTTTATACCAACACATAAACTGAGCAAGGAAATAAACCAGCATTCTGTCTCCTGGGTAACCAGGTGAATGGTGTTTTGTCATGTCTGCATCTACCTGTCTGCTGTGTATGCTAGCTGTCACATAGGCTTGAATTAACATCTCTATCAGGTGTCTTCCAAATTACAAAGAAAGGAGCAACAACATCCTGACCCTTTGTTAGGGCAGTGACAGCCTGTCTGCAGGGCTACGTGACCACCTCAGGTGGGGCCTATGGCTTCAGAGCCTGGCTGCCATACCATATAGAAATATGGGCCTACCCAATTATGAGGCAGAGGCGAGAGGATCACTGTGAATTCAAGGCCAGCCTGGGCTAATTGCTTAGTAAAATTTTGTCCAAAAATAATATTTTGAAAGTGAGAAACCATATTCACATAAATTCATTACAGTATACTATTGTAATTATTCTTTTTATTACTAGTTATTGCTCACATCTTCCTATGTCTGATATACAAATTAAAACTACATCATGGGTAAAGTATGTACACGTTTGATAACTCATAGTGCAAACAGAGGTCAGTGCTCCCCACCTGTGAATTTAGGCATCTCCTGGAGGGGTTGGATGTTTGCCTTTGGGACAAGGTAGACCACTGTGTGTTCAGTTCTCCTGGATAAAGGGGCCAGAATTCTCATGCGTGTTTCAACAAGCAGGAAATGGGTCTGGTCCAAAGCCACCTTTTCTCCCTAGCAGAGTCAAAGCCCAGCCCCTCCTCCACCGGAGCGCGCCCCTCTCCTTATCCCACTCATATTCTTCCCGCGGAAGTCCTTCTCTATCCAGTTCTCCTCTCCACCTGACCTCTTCCCCCACCCAACCCCACCCCTGCCCTCCCACTCAGGCTCTGTGTTAGTCACAGCCCTTCTCCGGAGAAGCAGCCCATCATCTCCTTGATTTACACACTTGGAAGCAGCTTCTCCCACACCTAGACTGAAAACCAAGCACCCTTGTCAATCCAGCAGACCCCCTGATTCTAGCTCCCCTAACCTTGCCTACCACCCCAACTGACAGCCACACAGCAGCCTCCTGTGCCTCAGTCCCTCTACCTGGATCTTGCCTGGTCACTCCTTCCTAGAGTTACCCTCCTATGGCACCTGCTCCCACACGGCACATGCTCCTGCTCTGCCAGAGATCTCTGGACTATCGCTTCCTGGGAAGGTTTCTCCTGGCACCCACCTCAAATACACACACACACACACACACACACACACACACACACCTGTCTCCATCTCATCATCCTGACTGATTGCTTCACAAATTTTTTTTCGATTTACATCTTACTTATTTAACTTGTATGACTGTTGATGGCCAGGCTCCGCAGGGATGCAAATTCCAACACAGCAGAGGTTTTTTCCACTGATGTCCCCCCAGCAGTGTGAACTATTTAGGTACTTCTTGAATGACTAAGTAAGAGTCATTGCTCATTCTTTCCAGGTGAGGAAAATGGGTTCCCAAGGGGAGACTTGGACCAGCGAGATGGCTCAGCTGGTAAAGGCTCTTGCCACCAAGCCTAATGACCTGAGTTCAAATCCCACATCCCACAAGTTGTCCTCTGACCTTCACACATGTGTCATGCAAGTGTGAGTATCGAAGTTCAGACCCCCAGAACACAGGTAAATGCCAGGTGGGCATGGCAAACTATCTGTAACTCTAGGCTTGGGCAGCAGAGATGGGGGTCCCTAGAAGACGCTGGCCCAGCTACTGCAGGGCATCCTGGCTTTGGTTGAGAGACCTTGCCTCGGTGAATAAAGGGGATAAAATGGAAAAGAAAAGGGGGGAGGAGCTCAGGCCCCAGGCTTCCTCAGATTGGAGCAGACGAAGCCTCCTTGAGGCATGCCCTGTCAGGTCTTGGAAATTCCCTGATAGTCACCGGGCCCCAAGTCTGTTGTTTACTAGTGGTGAGTGTATGGACGTGTGGGGTGGGGTAGGGCCGGGTGACGTTTGTAGCTTCCTCTTTCCTAAGCCAGCAGCAAGCTACTTCTGGCAACCAAAGGCAGAAATATACAAGTCTACAGAGCCAAAAAGCAGCACTGACTACAGCCAGGTTTAGGCACCTCCCATGTTCACTGTGGAGCAGAAAGAACAGCAGTTCTTGAACTGATTGCATCCAAATCCACTGGAGGTTTAGGAAACCACAGACTCTCATACTCCTGAGTTTCCAAACTGGCTAGGTCTGAGGAAGAAGCTCTCAAAAGTTTTACATCTCAAATGAGCTGCTAGGAGATGCAGAAGATGCGGGGTTGCTGGACCATGGATCACACTTTTTGAATGGCAAGGTCCCCAGAAGAGTCTCTAAGGCCCAGGTTCTGAGCGTGTCCCCCTCCCATTATGAGTTCCTGAGGCAGGGAGCAGATACTGCTGGAAGGAGCTTAAAACCCAGCAGGAACTTTGAGCAGAACAGGGGCACAGGCCCTGGGCATTTCCAGACTCCATCTGCAGGGAGTAGCTCCAGAGGTCCTCATGGCATGGTGACTGCAGGTATTCCCGTGTCTCTTTAGCTTGCAAATGTTTTGTACTTTATAAGGGTTTCCTATCTGTACTCTGCTTCCACCTTCACAAACCCTGTTTTCGATTCTAAGACATGAGGTAATCAAAGAGACAGAGACAAAGCTACTTGTCCAACAGTCCAGTACTTCCAGGTTTCATGGACAGGGATTTGAGGAACATGTACAGTGTTCAAGTGCGGCCAGGATACATACATGGGGAACTTAAGAGATAAAACAAGAAAGAGCTCTCACCCCCAGTGAACCTCCAAACCCAGAGCTCTCACCCCCAGGGAATCTCTAAGCCCAGAGCTCCCACCTCCCAGGGAACCTCCAAGCCCAGAGCTCCCACCTCCCAGGGAACCTCCAAGCCCAGAGCTCCCACCCCCAGGGAACCTCCAAGCCCAGAAGCCAGGAAGACACATGCAATGGTTACTGTCATGAGAGGCAGCATCTGGTGGATGCATGGGCATCTCTTACACATACATTCAGTGTTGGCTCACTCTTGTGAGCCCATGCACACTTTCCATGATTCCAATCCCATTACAGCCCTAATGGGGAGCCCCAAGCTCCCCCTAGGCTGAAGGCTACATATAAACCACTCCTGCCACCTCACAGGACAAGCTCAGTGGGGTCCACCCTAGGTCCCACTTTTTCTCCATTAATCTGTTCTTAGAAAAGATGTTCCCACTTGCCCAGTTACTCACCTTGAATGGATGTCCTTTAGCTTCCTCCCTCCTCTCCTTCGTGGCCTTAAGAAAACTGCCAACTTCTAGAATTTTCAACTCCTAAGTTTTTGAAAATATTGCTCCTTTCTCCCTTTCTCTCACCAGCACCTAAGGCTGGCTTGATCAAGACTTCCTGAAGTCAGTGTAACTGCCTTAAGTTAGGTTCATGTCTGTGACTCACTACCGAAACGCCATCTTTCAAAACACACATCTAACCAAGTCATACACTGGCTGCCCAAACATTCACCCATCTACCCAGCCACCTATTCACTTACTCATCCATCCCTTCCCTATCCACCCGTCATCCATCATCCATCCAACCATCAGCTACCCTCCATCCTCATCCATCCATCTATCCATCCATCCACCCACCATCCACCTATCTATCCACCCAACCACCTATCATCCATCATCCACCCCTCTATCCATCATCCATCCACCCAGCCACCCACCCATATCCATTATCCAAACGTTCTTCCTAGAACAGTCACTGGAGGTCCATTGTGTGGAAGGCATTACACTATATGCTGGCTCTAACAGCCAGCTTCATTTATATTCCCACAAAGAAGAACAGGTCAATGAAGTAAACTCCTAGGAAGAGCACAGGATTTTGTGGGAGTTCTTTGGAGGTAGCCTAATGCAGTAAGGGAAGCCTTTCTGAGCAGCGACAGCCAGACTGAGGCTAAGAGAAAGAGGAAGGGCTGCCCAAACAGCGGGGAGTTTTTGCCTGTGGAAAAATGTGTGCATGCCGTCAAATGCAAGAGGGAGAGAATGAGTACCTTTGGGGAACTGAAAGTAGCTTAACATGAGAGCAGGTAAGGATGAGGCAGGCATGGCCAGAGAGGAGAGAAGAAACTCTATAGAATGCCAACAAACAGAAAGGAATTGAAAGGTAGGGGAAATGGAAAGGTCCCTCAATGGCTGGTCCTCAAGCCTCTCAAAAGTGACTTGTTATGGACAGGTAGGTAGAGAGGTAAGAGGGTTAAGTTGCCGGGTGGGAAGCAGATGTATAGGTAGTGAGTGGATGAATGGATGGAAACGTAGGTGAGTGGGCAGATACATGAACGGGTGGATATATTGATGGATGTGTTGATGAGCGAGCGGCAGCTGAGGAAGGAGAAGGTTGGGGACGATTGGGTGGATGAGGTAGAAGGGTGCGAATTTTGAGGCTGGGTACTGGAGCAGTGGGGTCACTAACGGAAGTAGGAAAGTGAGAAGGGGGAATCTCTGGGGCTGCCTTAGCTGGACGGTGAGCCCGTCACAGTCAATTCACACCCCTACAACGTCTGAGGATGAGCAGCCTCCAGGGGAAGACATCCATCCATCTATCCATTGGAATCTCCCTACGTGAGTCCAGAAGAAAGTTTATCCTCACAAACTAAGCACCATGTTGGACACAGAAGTGTTTGGGAGTGAAAAACATCTTAGCTCCATCTGCATGGAACCCTCTCCTGGCCAAGCACAGCTCTGTATTTCCATTCTATGCCACCAATAAGAACTCTGAGGGTCGGCAGTGAGCCAGCCTCTTGGAGACTCAACAGCTGAGATACGCAGGTCAGGCCTTAAAGATCAGCCTGAATACACCCGTCATTTTCTAATCATTGGTCAGGGGCACCACTGAGCAACCAGCTTTGGCTTCCATGCCTCAAAGATGCCACTACAGGGACCAATAGGCTCTGCTCTGGGCTAGCCTCCTGCTCCTGGAGGCTGTCTCACCAGCTTACCTATGCACCCAGTCCTTGGTCTCCCGTGGTGGAGAAAAAAAGAGAAACAGCTCTCTACCATCTAACTGAAAAACTGAGAACTGCACACAAAGTGACTCACAGCTGGGGCAGAGCCGTATACACATGTGAGCCAGGGCAGAAGCCACCAAGGGTTTAAATGACCAGGAGAGATGAAGCCCTGACAGGTAGGAGGCACCTCTAGGAGAAGCTCGAGAGGGTTGGATCTCTCCTAGAGTCTGAATAACTATCTCCCCCAGCATTTTTCTGCACGCCGTACTCGAGCTGGGGGTATGCCTGCTTCCCTTTCCTCGGCTGACCAAGCATCCAGACATTTACATGGGCTATTTCCAGAGGGATGAAGGCACCCAACTGTCCTATGAAGGCTGGCTTCAGAGGAAGTTTCCCCTGGGGAAGGGATAGAAATAAAATGTTCTTTCTTTCTATTGTCACCTTTCCCCCAGAATAGTCTCACTCCTGCGATGACAAAGATAACCAAGTCTCATTTCTAATGTCCAATGAGAGTTTCAAAGTCAGCCCAATTAAAGCTTACCAAACCCTTGTAAACTGGGTGGGGCTGGCATTGCTAACCCATTTCACAGAACCTGAAGCCTGGGGAGGCTGAACTAGTTCCCGAAGCTTACACAGTAAGTCGGGATGATTCTGGATCCAGAACAAAAGCCTTAAAACAAACAACAAAAGCCTGAGCCTGACAGTGGTGGCTCGCACCTTTAATCCCAGCACTCGAGAGGCAGAGACAGGTGGATCTCTGTAAGTTTGAGGCAAGCCTGGTCTACAAGAGTTAGTTCCAGGACAGCCAGGCTGTTACACAGAGAAACCCTGTCTCAAAAAAACCAAAAACCAAACCAATCAAACAAACAAAACAAAAAACCCAAAACCCCCCAAAAAAACCAAACAAACAAAAAACAAAAACCAACAATAAAAATAGACCCCCAAATAATAGCAAGAAATACACTTGACTGCGTGGTTCTGTAGACACACACACACACACACACACACACACAGAGAGAGAGAGAGAGAGAGAGAGAGAGAGAGAGAGAGAGAGAGAGAGAGAGAGAGAGAGTGAGAAATAAACTCCCCCAGACAATGCTTACCTTGATGCTTGTCATGCATGCTGGTATTTTCAATTTCATTTTCTTTTACACAGGTCTTGGGCTATTAGACTGATTTCTGTCCCACAAGTGGGCCACTTTGGAAACTATCCAGTCCCATACCCACACTGCCTGGCTTTTCTGGAGCCTCTGGAAACACAAAGGAAGGCAGCAGGGTGTCTACAGCCGGGGCTGACGGGAAACCAGCAGTGAGGTCCAGCCTCAGCAGCCCGAGTCTCTGCAGAAGAACCCAGCAAGAGTCGGCTCTGACTCAGCCCGTCTAGCAAGCTCTACCCTCAAAACTCAACTAGCTGTACTCCTACAGCTTAGCTCGGCAGTACACGGACAACCCTGCCCCCCGACAAGCTTTCCCTCTCTCAATTCCTGCCGAAAAACCTCCCGGTTGATCTAGAAAATCCCCAGCTGGAGGCTACCCATTCCCGAGCTGAGGCAGAATCATGTGAACTCCAATCTGGTGTCAGGCTGGGCCGTTGCTGAGGAACCGCCCGCCAGCAGGAGGATGAGGGTGGCGGGGATCCCTCCACATACCCTCCATCCCATCGGCTTTCCGCATGCTGCAGGTGGAGTCGGGGAGCAGCCTCCCTGCAGATACTCGGACTTGAATTAATACTGATGTTCCGGGGGTGGCGGCTTAGAAAGAATCGGACACTCACTTCTAGCTATCACCACCTCCAGTGCATGCTAGGCACCAAGAGACACGGAACATGGAGCCTCTTTCCTGGGGTTTTCACTGGAGTCCCTCAGGTCTGCACTGCGGTTGCTGACTTAGGGCCATCAGAGGCAAGGACAAACTGACAACTGACTGTACTCTTAGCCTCAAATCCTTCCTCCCAGCACCTAATATCTGGGGTAGTAGGTCTCAGCCCTGGCCACACTTGTCAGAAAACATTTCAGAGCCTATTAATACATACATACATACATACATACATACATACATACATACAGATATAGCTATACCCTATCCAGGACTAATTAAATTGTCTGGGCATCAGTGTTATGCAAAGTTCCCTGGCCAATACTAAAATAGATGGGCAAATGGAACCTGCTCCATAGACCCACAATGCTGTGGTATTAGGGGTCAAAGCCTGGGCAGGATAGGATGTGTGACCCCAAGTGTCAACCAAGCGCTGGACCCCACCCGTGAACTCCTTCTGCTCCTGGGAGCGCCCATGAAACCTTGCTATGTTCATTTACACACTATACTACACAGGTCAAGCTGTAGGAAGTTCTCCAGTCCAGCCCCTCAGTTACAAGTGGGGAAACTTGGGGCCCCGAGGCCCAGAGGCTGTGGACAGAACCTAACCACTAAAGGAAGACTGGGCTGTGAGTGAAGGTTGATGCTGATGTCAGGGGCTGTGACAGAGTCCTCCATAAAGCAGGGCCCTTGGAAGCCCATCACAAGCTATACCTGGAGCCTGGGCACACCACACAGAGAGGGCCCAAGGGACACAACATCACCGTGATGTAGGGGACCTGTCTTCTCCAGAGAGCAAGCTGCTCTAGGACAGTGTTAGCTGAATATCCTTCCAAGAAATGCCAGCACGTAAGGGGCCTTTCCAGCTGTCACCTGCATCAGCGGCTAGGGGGGTCTTATGTTACAGGAAGACAGCCACCTGTTCTGGGGCCGCCATCTGCCCAGCATCGGATGTCACGCCTGGGGTCTAGAGTATACTTGTCTTTCCATGATGTCACATGGGGGAGGGGAGCATATAAGACTGCCTGACTACCCCCAGGTCCCAGAGAGCACCTCCTTTCCAGGGTGGCCCAGCTTAACAGGACACACAGACACTGCACCCGCATTGTAAACTCCCTCCAGGATACCCAGAGACCAGAAAACTGTCCTAGACCTCTGCTAGCCAATGCACAAATCTTCATCTGGAATAGGCACCCACCCAGCAAACCCACCAAGCCTCGGACACATTGATAGAAGGATTCCTTAGTCCATGTCCTCTGTCATGCCCATGTAGTAAGAGAAAATAGAGCCATTGCTAGGTCTTTGGTGCTGGGATTTTTTTCCTTCAGCAGGGACACTACACAGTGGTCTCAGGAATCCTAGAAGCCCCATAATCCCCTGCTCTTTACAAACTTCAATAAAACCTACAGTTCTATAAAATCATGAGCCAGTCACACACTGCTGTAACATCAAGAAAAGCATCGCCCTGTATCTACCTGCAGGATTCTGCCCTTTAGCCAAAGAGAACCAGTTACTGCCCAGGGCAGGGTGGGATAAGGAGGATGGAACTGAATGGGACCAGATCCTCCCACCCCGCCCCACTTAGGTTTAAAGACACAGTCTCCTATGTAACTCAACCTGAAAATTGCCTATGTAAGCCCAAACTGGCCCTGGACTCATGATGCTGCTGCCCAAATGTGGAAACGCAGGGATTACAGACAAGCATCGCCACATCACTGTACTATACCAGCCCGGTCGCAGTGACTGCAGTCCATGGACCCCACTGGACTGAGCCCTGACTGTCCCTATCCTGTCATAGCAAAGACACCTGCTTCTGGGATTGCCCGCCGAAGAGTAGTGAGCCTTCCTCTGCTGCTTTGGAAGCTACTGGCTCCATTTGCTTCGATGCAGAAGTCTGCTCCGAGACAGAGTCCTAGGTCACAAGACCTTGAGTTACCCACCATCTCCCCAGGAATCCAGGCAGCTGGGAGGCAGGATAAATAGCCCCTGGGGTCTACATGTAAGGTCTCCAGCACACGGGAATAACGCCACGGCTACTCGGAGGCCAGCTCAAGATGGAGGGAAGGAGGAACACAGGCTCTGACCCAGACCTGGAGGTCAAGGTGAGCACTTCCACTTCCTGAAACCTTGAGAATCATATAGTCTACAATGTCGTGAAGCTTGGAGACGATGAGACCTAGGAAAATACCTGACACTTAGTAGGTCCTGAAAAAGAGTCAGTGAGTGATGATGATGATGATGATGATTGTCTGATAGATTGATGATACTAAGCCTGGAGTTAGGACTTCCCATCCCACCATCTGATGACGCAAGTCAAGGCAGAAACTGGGCAGATTGTCTTGGGAAATGGTGATGGAGCACTGTGTATTACCATCAGGGTTTGGAGGAACTTAAATTACTCCCTAATTTGAAGCTAACCAGGATGGAGGATCTGAGGGGCTCCCCGGGGGTCCTGGCAATGTAAGCAATGCCTGTAATTAGCCATCTGCAGTTTGACTGCAGGGAGCCTTTCCTGGATTGTGTCTTCAGTAGCTGAGTGTCAACTAGCTCATGCTTGTAGTCTAGGAGACTCTGTGTAGGTCACCTAGGTTCCTGGCGGTGCCGTGAGCTCAATAGGTGCTAGGTGTGGATTGAGAATGGCTCCAAAGATTAAGACTCTTCAGTTTCCAATGTGTCCAGCACCAACACCTCCTTGAGGGTTCTGGAAGAACCTGGAGGACCTCAATATCTACACTAGCCACCGATGATGTAGCTGTCCACCAATGCATGCTCTGGTTTTAAGTTTAAGAAAAAATACTGTGTGCATGCATGGGCACATGTACCACGGTGCATGTGCGAAGGTCAGAAGATAACTCCGTGGTGGTGATTTTCTTCTTGTACATATGTTCCAGTGACCGAACTCTGTCACCAGATTCGCCCAGCAAGTACCTTCCCCGCTGAGACAGCTTGCATGCTCTGTTTCTTCTTTTCTTTCTTTTCTTTTTTTGAGACAGGGACAGGGTCTACATAAAGCTAACTGTTCTGGAACTTATCATGTAGATTAGACTGGCCTTGAACTCACATATATCTGCATGCCTGTCTCTGTCTCCTAAGTTAATGGTGGGCACTACAACGCCTGATTCCATTCTTATATTGACCCTATGCTACGGGATCATCCCGGCTTTATAGATGAGGGAAATGAGACTCAGACAGAAACCAATCTGCTCAGGGCTACATAACTGGAGAGCACATTAGCTAGGATTTGAACATGGGCGTTTGACTCCACATAAGGCTTTAGACCAGGGCTTTCCTGGTCCCATTGCTACTGAAGCAGATTGCCATAGAATTGCTTTAAAATAAATTCTCATCTTACAGTTCTAGCCGTCCAAGTCTGATATGGAGTTTAGTGGATTAAAATTAGTCTGTTCCCCAGGTTGTATTCCTTCTGAGGGGGAGTTCAAAGAGATCACCTCATTTTTCAGCTTCTAGAAGCTTCCAACATCGCTAGACTGTGGGCAACTTTCCACTCCCAGAACTTGCCATAGAACCGAACGCTCTTTGCTTTGTTATTTTGTTTATACCTGTCAGCATGGCTTCTCTCACCTCCCTTCTTTTCCATTTTCAGGGACCCTTATGACAAACTGGGTCCACTCAATTGGCACAAAAAAGTCTCTCTATTTTAAGGTCAGTTTAG
Source organism: Arvicola amphibius (assembly GCF_903992535.2). NCBI lineage: Eukaryota > Metazoa > Chordata > Mammalia > Rodentia > Cricetidae > Arvicola > Arvicola amphibius. Next base: position 79,743,034 of record NC_052053.1, on the reverse strand, counting down.
CAGCAACCTTGGTCCCTTCATTCTCTTAATTGGTGCCTATGAACTTAATTGTCTGCAAAGGCAATACTGTTGCAGGCCCCAGGGTGAGGAACTAGACATCTGGGTTGGGGAAAAAAAAGACAAGAGACCTAGCTGTTTTCCTCTATCCCTACCCCAATCCGGACAAAGTCTACAGCTGTAAAACAAGGCCACATGGACCAGCGCATCAATGTACGCGTGGGATGGGGCCTCTGGGTGGAGGCAAGCTTGCCCTGAGACAGCAGCAGAGTTCTGGAGAGGGAGGCGGGAGGAGACTGTTCAGTCTCTCAGCATCCTGTGCTGGGTGACCCAACTTGTAAGTCACCCCTTCCCCAACTTCTGTTCCTCTTCTCCAATACTCCTTACCCGCTATCTCCTCATTCTCCCCAGTCTCGAAGGCCATCCTGTTTCCCAGGTATACAAAAGCACTGCCGTTGACCTTGAGGACACCTGTATCAGCAACCCCTGGGTGCCTGACCTAGACTCAGACTCAGAATCTCTTAAGGGTCTGGAGAGATGCCCAGTAGTTGGGAAGACTTGCTATGCATAAGGAGCAGAGTTTGAATCCCAGAACCCATGCAAAAAGGCAAGCATCTTGCTGGGCATGACCGTGTATGCCTTTAATCCCAGAATTTGGGAGGCACATATACATGGATCTCTGTGAGTGTGAGGCCACTGGTCTAACAGTGAGTTTCAGGAAGCCTGAACGACATACTGAGACCTTGTCTCAAAAACCAAACAAATGAATGAATGAACAAACCGAAACAACCCTGGGCCCTCAGCACTTAAAAGCAAAGTGCTCTTCCAGATGACCCAGATTCAATTCCTACAACCATCTGCAACTCCAGTTCCAGGGGATCTGACACCCTTTTCTGGCTTCCAAGGGCACCAGGCATACAACTGGTGTGCAAAACAACCATACACATAAATAAAATAAAAATAAATATTTTAAATAAAAAAATAACAGAAACAGCAAAAGCTGGATATCCATAAATAGCTGTGTAAGAAAAATAATAGAGTCCATTTTCAAAACAAAAGCATCTTGAGGCCCAGAAACATATAAACAGAAAGCTCAGCTCCCTGCTAATGGCAGCAAGTCTCACTACCCCAACCCGAACTAGACATTTAGAGTAGAAAATTATCAACAGCCAGATTTTCCTCATGGCCTACAAAGGTCACGTCCCTGAAAAGCTGAAAAATAAATAAACAAACAAATCAAGCAAGTAAGCAGGCTGCGAAATGTGATAAACCCACTCGGGCCTTCACTGAGAATCAGGCAAGGATAAGTGACAGGTGACAGGTTAGTCTGTACCCGCCCCACTGCTCAACCACTGAGGACAAGGAGGAAAGCAGCCCTGTTCAGGTTATTAGACCTCTTCTCTGCCCTCAACTGGTGCACTGGTCACTTACTTCTTTGGGTTGGTGCCCGGCTTTGCAAGGCTGTAATATAACTGGCCTCTCTTTCAATACTCTGCTCAGTAGGCTTTATTATTATGAGTGGGGAGTGTATGTTCCTTCCTTACAACCTGTAACTCCAGCTCCGGAGTTCTGATAGCCTATCCAGGCCTCTGAACACACCACACGCACATGCCCGCACACACACGCCCGCACATGCACGCACGCACACACACACACACTCTCTCTCTCTCTTTCTCTCTCTCTCTCTCTCTCTCTCTCTCTCTCTCTCTCTCTCTCTCTCTCTCTCTCTCTCTCTCTCTCTCTCTTTAAGGGATGGAATCTGGGAGGCTGTGTCTCAGCAGTTCCCCTGGGTGGTTATGCCATATACCTAAGTTTCCTGGTCGAGCTTCAATACCAGCTTCTCTATGCAGCCCTTCCCGAGCCCAGAGGCCAAGCCAAGTTCCTGTCCGCTCCTACACCATCCACTCCACCCTTCTCTGAGACTGCTTTGTCCTTTCTGACTGAGCTGTGACTCTAGGGGTGAGCCTGTTCTCTCCTTATGACTGTGAGAGCTGGGCCAGGACCCCTCACACAGAAAAAGGCGTGGCAGGGAGTTCCAGGGACAGGCAAGTGGAAGTTACGGGTACATGGGACGGGTGCTTGCGTGCCTTGAGCTACAACCAGGTGCAAGGTGCTGGACCTTTCAGAGGCTTCCCCTGCGGGGAAGACACACTCATCCCAGCTGTGTCACCTAAGTGAGACGCAGGGCCACACAGCTGAGAAGCAACAGTGCCGGATTCATGATGAAGCCCAAGTTCAATATGTTTCAGTGACTGCCAGTGTCATTCCTGGGACTGTACGGGTGCCCACATCCTCCTTCGTTTCCTGTGTACTGCTGGGCACTGACACCACAACCCCTTGCATGCTAGGCCTCTGACCTCTACCTCTGAGCTCTACCCACAGCCTCCCACCTCCCTCTTGAAGAAGGAGGACTTGGGTCCATTTCGTTTTCCACCGAGGAAAATGTACACCGACTCGGTCAAGAGTTTGGCATGAATAAGCGATTGTGGGCCTTTCTTCTGTAGCCTGCCTGAAGTCCGGTGTGGCCAAAACCGAAGTTAGAAGCTAACAACCGGGGATGGGGGTGGGGGGGGGGGGGAGGGGGGGGAGACAGACAGGATGTGGATGAGGGAACAGGAAGAGAGTGAGTCCATTCTAAAGGTGTGGAGGGTTGGATCTAGGTGACTATGAACCACAGCAGAAGCCTGTCACCCAACCCGACTTCGAGCCAGGAGGGTCTGTGGTTTGAGGAGTTGAAATCTGTCTGAGCATCCTTCTAGCTTCTGGCCAGAGGAACCCCAGGCCTTTAGGTTGCCATGGTAACCCAAGTCTGCTGCACCCTCCCCCTACACTTCCTGCCTACCCACCCCGAGAGCTCTAAGCCATCAATTAATGATCCAATAATGTCTGACAACAGTCATCCAAGCCCAGCTGCGGCCTCCTGAAATCAGCGAGACTTCTCCCGGGGAATGGGAGCCATAAAGATGTTCATTGCACTTGACCTAGGGTCACCTGCTAAATTCTCTTTTCCCAAATCTCGGTTACTTTTTATCTTCTTCCGCTTGATTTTGAAAGCATGACGTTGCCAGAGGTGGGGACTGATGCCTTAGAGATTTCCGAGAAACAGATGCAGGAAACCAACACATAGGACGCTTACCCCCCTCAGTCCTGACTCAAGACACTGATTCCTATGGAGTCTTGGACATGCACTTTTGGGACACTGCTGGTCCTTACCTGGAAGAGATCCTTCATCTTTGCAAAAGATGATCAACTCACAGCACCCAGAAACGAGAGAGGGAGGGAGGGCGGGCGGGAGGGAGGCTGGAGATCTGACTCAGTGGGTTAGAAAGATCAGCTAGCAATACACACCCTGGGTTTGGTCCTTAGCCCTGAATAAAAGCAAGCACGGCTTCTACACCTGTAGTCCTGGGACAGCATAGACCAGAGAGGGTTAGAAGCCCAAGGTTATCACCAGTTGCCCAGCTAGTTTCAGACCTGTTGGGGAGTATTATTTTGACTAGGCAAAGATGAGTTCCACTTGTTCATGCCGCAGAATATTACTTCAACTATGTGAACGTGTGTTCCATTTGTTTCTGCTGCCTCTGTTAACGATGGAAAGATTTGTTTGTGCTAAATTTGTTTAATGATGTAAAGATGTGTTGCATTTGTTTCACCTTGCCTAAGGCACTGGCTAGTTTAATACAAAAAAAACTGACTGGCCAATAGCTAGGCAGGAGAGGGATAGGCAGGGTTGGTGGGCAGAGGAAGAGAGAGAGAGAGAGAGAGAGAGAGAGAGAGAGAGAGAGAGAGAGAGAGAGAGAGAGAGAGAGAGAGAGAGGAGGGAGAGGAGAGAGGAGAGGGAGAGAAAAGAAGAGAACAAGGAGAAGGAGAAAGGACACGCCCAAGGCCAGAAGTCAGACAGCCACCACCAGCCAGACACAGAGATAGCAGGAATGAAAGGAAGAAAGCCCTGAGGCAAAACATAGGTAAAGAGAAACATTAAAATAATAGCTAAGATAAGGCCGAACATTCATAATTAATATTAAGTCTCTGTGTCATAATCTAGGAGCTGGGTAGAGGCCCAAAAAAGAAAAAACCTGGTACAGAGACCAGCCTGGGCTACATCAGACCCTGGAAAGACAGAGGGGAGTGGGGGTGGGGAAGAGGGGAAGGAGAAGGGAAGGAAAGAGGAGAGAAGAGAGACAACCATGTTGTGGTGACTCTAAGGTGGCTGTAATTTAGTACTCATCTGGCAAGGGGTAGGAGCCCCTCTGGATCCTGCTGGGCTCTGTAATAGCCTGGCCAGTAGAACTAAGTGGAAGCAATACTGTTCCAGCTTCTGGGTCCAGTTTAAGGGAACAGACAGTTCCCACTCCCTATCTCTGGAGATAGTGGTTAATTGAAATTTAAGTACTACACTGGGGGGAGCTCACCAACCAAGACAAGAGCTGACAGCCCCAGATGAACCTCCAGTTGACAGCTGGGTCCAGACTCCTGCTATACAAGTTTGCGACTCAATTGCAGAGGGGCCATCCCGCTGACTGACAGAGATCGCCTCTGAGCCCTTCCTTAATCACAGTCTTTTGAACAACATAAACAAATGTTTTGAGCATGTATCTTTTTTGTTTTCTTATTTCTTTAAAAATACATAACGAAATTCTTTGAGAATTTCACCCACCGTATTTTGGTCGCATTTGCTTCTACCCTTCCCTCCTCCTGGATCCACCCCGGCCACCTAACTCTCCCCCTCCCCACTTCCTATCCTTAGTCGTGGGGCCACCCACTGGAGTGTAGCTGACCTACTAAGGTCACAGCCTGACTGACCGACTCTTCCTCCCATTCGCAGTTCCTAGCTGAGTTCGTGCTTTGCTCTGCTCCAGTGCTAGCGGAAATGTATCACTGTCTCCCAAATCTTCTTAGGGTCTACCATGGACTGAGCTCCATGCATGGCTATTTAATTTTAATACTTGTATGGACTCTGTTGCAAGGGTATTATCATCTCTATTTTCCCTGCAAAACACATGGGTTTGGAAAGAAAAATAACATCCATTGAGGTCAGCAGCTGAAACAGGAGTTTCAATGCTGAGAACCCCAGAGAGCCCAGTTTAATTGTCCTGACTTAATTGTTCTTCTGACTCTCTAGTCCCTAGAAAGTGCAGCAGGGGAGGGGGCTGGGTATCAGCGTTGGTCTCTACACCTCGGAGGTCAGAGCTTGTGTGGTCCCATCACCACACTAGAAAGAACTCCAGCAGCAGGTCCTTTCTCGGAGGGGCCCACTGAAGCTTAAAATGAGGGCGTTTTTTTTTTCCAAATATTTATTTATTATGTATACAATTTTCTGTCTGTGTGTATGCCTGCAGGCCAGAAGAGGGCACCAGACCCCATTACAGATGGCTGTGAGCCACCATGTGGTTGCTGGGAATTGAACTCAGGACCTTTGGAAGAGCAGGCAATGCTCTTAACCTCTGAGCCATCTCTCCAGCCCCAAATGAGGGCGTTTTGGACTGGAGATGTGCGTTGCATGCATGCAGCCCTCTGGGGAGCAGGTAGGGGAGAAAGGGTGAAGAGGAAGAATAAGAAAGAGGAGAAGGAGGAGCCCAGAACTCCGACGAACAGAAGAGGTGGCTCAGAAAGAAAGCAGTGAAGTTCTGGAACTGGGCAGACGACTAGAGGAGTCCATATTGCTGGGCTCGGGAATTTCCCCTCTCGCTCTTGGACACTCACCTCTGTATTGAGAGGTGGAGATGGAGGTGGGGGCAGGAGGAATGAAGCAAGTCATAGCTTTGTCTGTCCAACGATCGTCAGATGGGAGGGCAATCGACTGCCGCATGTCACCTCACTAACCTCTAGGGTTGATTCATCCACCCACAGGTATCCCGCCCCCCTTCACAGCAAGACATACCCACAGCCATTTGGGCACATTGGCACCAGGACAGTGCCCTTTTAAACCAGTGCTGAGCCCCAGAAAGCTTGCTTCCCTTGACGTTTGCTTCGCTTTTGTACACCCATCCCTTCATCCAGACACAGGACCTGGGACACAGCTTTCTCTCTGAATTATTTGATTCCCAGAGGGGATTTGGAGGTTCAGACCAGCAAGTGCTGGTACTGCTCCTGCTGACTGGAGGTGGGCCAGCTTCCCCCTCCCTTGAGTGGAAGGTGAAGACACGGTAACTGTTTGGGTCTCAGTATAAGATGTAACCAGAATCTGCCCGAAGAAGGGACACAGATTCTGGGAAAGGACCCCAGTGCAATTTTTGGATCACCAGAGCTGGGGAAATAAAGGGTTAAGGGTCTCACACTCTTTTTTGCGGGTGAAGAAATTACCAGGTGGCCACGGAGCCAGCCGCGGGGGCGGCAGCTAAACCCTGCGGCGACCGCATAAGGAGACACCCGACCTAGGAGAGGACCGGGAGGCGCCAGCGCTCCGGAGCAGACACCATCCGGTCACAGTCAGTTCTGCGGGTCCACCGCGCGACGATACTGTTTGGGGGTGTGCCCGCCTCTGCCATGTACTCGCGTCTGCGCGCGGTCGCACCCGCATCTGTCGCCGGGCAGCGGCTGCACGCCAGACCCCGCGGTGTGCGCTCCGGGGCAGGACCCACAACCCAGCCGCAGACCCCCCACGCGCTTCTCCCGGCCTTGGCGCGCAAGTCACCCGGGACCGTGGCAAAAAGAAGGAGCTTGGCTCTCGGGGGACACGTACCTGTGCGGCGACAGTCTGGGACGCGGGCCTGCTGTCTTCCGGCGCCCTACACTCGCCGCCCGGAGAGGTCGGGGACTCCTGCAGGCACACAGGTCTCTTACTCTTAGCCAGCCTGGGCCACGTTGTGCGAGATTCCTCCAGCTCCCAACCCCCTTCAGGCATAGCCAGACCTGCCGGCCCACGCCCTGCAGTTCACACTGACCGCAGGCCACAGGCGAGGCGCCTGCTAGAAGGGCCGAGGTGGCCAGAGCGCGCGCCGGTCCCGGAGGTGCAGCATCCCCCACCCTCCTCCCGCCAGCATCCTGACCTAGAGACTCATTCTGCCAAGGAAGCTTCGCTAGTGAAAGGCTAGGGGACTTCTTCGGCTACAGGCACAGACAGGCGCGCTTGAAATCCAACATGGGAAGCCAGGAGAAAGGTGAAGAGCGTAACAGCCTTCCTGTGTTCACCTTCCGTCTCCAACATCAGTGGCACATTAGTGGCCACTCAGTAAATGCGGTGGGTGTCACATATCTGAGCCTTTCTCTATATGCCCTAAATCAGGCCTCCTGGATCCCAGAGCTGATGCTCCCAGAGCCAGCAGGAGTGGCCAGGGACTTCATGAATGACCTCTGGTTTTATGGAGACATCAAGGAAAAGTTAATGTCCTTGGCCCTACATGCTCCCAAATAATACTAATAACAATAGCCACAGCTTGCATTGCTATAAGCAGCTAAACATGTTGATTTGATTAACTCTAAACAAACGCTACTAATTTTTTTGTTTATATGAGGAGGTATTGAAGCACTGAGAGGTCAAATAGCTTGCCGAAGGCCACACAGCTATTTTCATTAATGAAGACTTGGAGATTCAAGGCTGCACCCTATGCTGTCTTCTGTTTCCTAGCTTTCTCACAAGTGCACACCTGGGCTCCTGTGGACCACCTCCCCTTGAAAGCCTCCCTGCCTGGGCTCCTGTGGACCACTTCCCCTTGAAAGCCTCCCTGCCCCTCATTTTCTGAACTTCCTCCGTTTGGGCTCTGGCTTCCGTCCGACAGCCTTTGCACAGCTTGATGGGATCCTTGGCACACAGCTGCCTGTCTGTGTGGCCCTTGCTCTGGACCCACACTCCCATCTATGGAGTGAATGTCTGCAAGTGGTTGGTGGGGAGTCTACAGAGTTCTTGTCTGAGACAGACAGACGGTTAGGGTAGAGTGTAAACCAAGGCGCAGCCTGGCGAGGGGACAGACAGGAGCTATCTCAGTGGCCCAGAGTCCTAGAATGGAAGCTCCCGATCATTGATTCTCAACCTTCCTAATGCTTTGACCCTTTAATACAGTTCTTCATGTTACGGTAACACCCCTTCCCCATCATAAAATTATTTCATTGCTACTTCACAACTGTAATTTTGCTGTTATGAACTGTAAACATCCAGAGAAGGAGGGGAGGATGGGTCTCTGTTGGTGTCAGAGGCTGGGTCAGCCTGCTGACTGGTCCCCATTGTGAAATCCCACTTTCTTGTTTTCACAAGTGGAATTTTCCAGATTTACTGTCTCTGCCTGAAAATGCTCATCTGATCTCTTTCTAATTTTTATTTATGTGTGTGAGTGTAGTATGTGGTATGAATCTGTGCGTGCTGGTGTGCATGGCTGTGTGTGTTTATGCATGTGGAGACTGGAGGCTGACATGGGTGTCTTTGTCTATTACCTTCTCCACCTTGCTTTTTGAAACAAGGTCTTTCCCTGACTCCAAAGACCACTAACTTCTAGACTGACTGGCCAGAGAGCCCTGGGGATTATCTGCCTGTCTATCATGTGTCCCCCGCCCCCCCCCATCAGTGCTAGGTTACAGATACATGTGACCATACCTGGCTTTTTGCATGAGTGCTAGGATCCAAATTCAGTTCCTCATGCTGGCACAGCGGGCATTTTACTGACCGCCTCCCCAACCCCTGCTTTGCCTTTTGTTTGTTTTGTTTTAAATTGCCACTCTGAATGTAGTTAAGAGTTTGGGTTTGAAAGGCAGAGCATCTGAGTTTAAATTCCAGCCCTTCTTCTTACTGGCAGGGTGACCTTTGATCAGTCTCTTAGTCTCCTTGTGACCATTTCCCTGTCTATAAAATGGGGACACTACCTATGAGTGGGACTGACGCATTGCATGAGTTAACCAAGTGATGTCTTCTCCACTCAGTCAGGGATGTCCAACAGATGTCGGCTGCTGTGATGTTTTGGATGCTCACTGCATCCTTAGAGCTCAACCCTGAGTTTTCTTTGTAATTAGGTTTATTCTCTCCCTCTCACAGATCAAAACACTGAGGTGCTGTGAACTGCCTAAGTCTACCCCATTTCCAAATGACCCAGCCAGGATTCTAAGGGAGTTCAGACCCTAAAACTGTTTCCCTTGGTAACTATGCTCCACCCCTCCCTCCCTCCCAGCCTCCCTCTAGGAAAGAACAGAGCTGTTCTAAAGCCCACTGTTGCTGCACTTCGGACTCTCGGAGTCCAGTCAGGCTGTGGTGACAGTTTACTGCAAACTGAACCCCATATTGCTCTCCTGCCCCACAGTTCCTGTGGTGCTATAGGTGACCTATGTCATAAGCTCTGGTTGGAGGCCCCTAGTTCAGGTTAGCACTACTGAGTGGTCCTCTCTCCCATTTCTATCCCATAATCTCTATTTGCAGATGGCCAACCAATATCTTGTGCCCCTTGCTGCCTGAATACTCTGTAGAGCTGGGAATTGAACCCAGAGCCTCATACATGCTAAGCAAGCACACTTTTCCTCAACATCACCTTAGCTCCTAAATGTCCTTGAATTAAGCTTCCTATTACCTCACCTTGTGAGACAGGAGGATGGCTCTCACCCCCAGTTTCTCAGAGCAGCAGAACTGGTGGGAGAGGTACAGACAGGGCAATTCTGGCCTTCCATTCCATAAGAAAATTCTAGATTTGAAAAGGTGAGGCAGGCACAGTGGCACATGGGCACGCCTTTAATCCCAGCACTCAGAGGCAGGAGGATCTTTTGTGAGTTCGAGACCAGCCTGATCTACAAAGGGAGTTCCAGGACATCTGGGACTGTTACACAGAGAAACCCTGTATTGAGCGGCCCTCCATGGCCCTGCCCACTCTGCTGTCTTTTGGCCAGGTTTTTCTGGGGCTGTTGGGGTCAAGGTGACTGACTCTTTGGCAGGGGCAGTGGAATTTGTTGTACTGCAGATGAAACCTGGCGACAACCTTATAAACAACGCACGGCTCGCTAAGTTGAAAGGAAGAACGAGTCATCTTCCAGGAGCTCCCTAGGGCTGGATGGGAACTGCTCCAGGAATGCTGATTCGAAATACTCTGCTAACCACTATCTTTCATGCTCACTGAAGTCTCTCCCCATATGGGCAGGGTTCCAGAGACCAGGATGGAAGTTCTCTGTCCCCAGCAGGTAGGGTTTGCTCCAGGCCTTCTTTTCCAGGCTCCTGTGGTTTGGGGTTTTCTTGTCTGTATGTTTTGTCTTGGCATTGTTCCTGAAGACAGTCTTCATGCTGAGAGTCATGGTAATGGGTTCACTGTAGTTTTCGGTATCAAACCTGGGGTGATGCTTTGCAAAGGTCCAGAAAATGGCAGACATCAGCCCGTGTGCACAACACCTTTGCCCAGGCAGGAGTTTTCTGTGCTCTCCTCTGTCTATCCACACCCACTCTTCACCGATTTCGTGGAGGACTGAGTCCTGGCTCCCTGCCTTGCTTCCTGTGTTTAGCCAATAGGAGGAGAATGGGGACCCAAGGGACCTAGTTCCTTTGCCAGGGTGGCTTTAAGATGGCTGCCTTCTCTTGTTGAAGGTGTCAGTCCCAATAAGCTGTCCTTTTCTACTTTCTTCCCATTGGCCTTGGGGGAGCCCCCGGTTCCACATAACCACCCATTAGGTCAGTCTTCTGGACCCTGCCCCTCAGGTCTCCACTTCCCACTGGGACTGGGACTAACACAGAAGCAGTGGCTACACACACAGAGGACTGAATGGGGAGTTAAGAATGAGCAAAGAGGAACTACTTGTAAAAATTACTGTCTTCCCTGGCTTGTTCTTCTAATGCGCATAGCTGGCCAGCCTCAGAGCAAATCCCTCTTCATTCTCCAGCGGGAAGAATGAGCAGTTACTCCCTCCCCAGCCTCCAGCGCCAGCTCAGCCCCATGGTTCCCATCACTGACTGCCCCTGACTGCCCTGCCCCATGCTCCCTATCACGGGAACATGTCCTAGGCAGAGCTAATCAGACAAGTGGATGCAGACAGACAACTTTCCTCCTCAGAAATACCCGCCCGTGCTGAGTCAGGCACCTTCTAGAATAGTCTGGGCAGCAGGAAGCTGGGCGCTCTGTGGACGATCATTTCTGGCATCAACCACACACCAGCAGGCTGAGGCCTGAGCTGATTCATCAGATGGCTTGGGCAAGCAGAGGAACACATGGCTGGTTTTGCTCCTCCCTAGATAATCTGAAGGTTCTCAGGAGACTGTGACTAATGGGGACATCTGAAGAAAGGAGATGCTGAGGCTGGTGAGTGCGTGCGAGTGTGTGCATGTGCGTGTGTGTGTGTGTGTGTGTGTGTGGAGGTCAGCTCAAGTCCACGTGAAGTATGAACATATGCATTGAGGGCAGCATGTCTCAACCTGTGGTTCATGACCCCTTTGGGGGGTCATATAGCAGAATCTAGCATATCAGATATTTACATTATGATTCATAACAGTAGCAGAATTACAGTTATGAAGTAGCAATGAAAATAATTTTGTGAGTAGGAGTCACCACAACTTGAGTAACTGTATTAAAGGGTCAGAGCAGCTGGGTGGTGGTGGCGCACGCCTTTAATCCCAGCCTTTGGGAGGCAGAGGCAGGTGAATCTCTGGGAGTTCGAGGCCAGCCTGGTCTACAAGAGCTAGTTCCAGGACAGGCTCCAGAGCTACAGAGAAACCCTGTCTCGAAAAGCAGATAGACAGACAGATAGATAGATAGATAGATAGATAGATAGATAGATAGATAGATAGATAGATAAAAGGTCAGAGCATCAGGAAGGTTGAGAGTCATCTAGAGGGCTATCCTTGGGATTCTAGGAGAAGATTTCAGGCCGGGTTTGCTCAAGTTGTGTTTCTTGAGAAGAGGAAAGTGCAGGGAATTTACGCAGGTCTGATTCTGTGAAAATAGGCAGCTTCCCTGGGTCTCAGTTCCCTCTTTAAAATGGGCTTAATATAAAGCCAGGCTGTGGTGGCACACACCTTTAATCCCAGCACTTGGGAGGCAGAGGCAGGCGGATCTCTGTGAGTTCAAGGCCAGACTGATCTACAAGAGCTAGTTCCAGGACAGGCTCCAAAGCTACAGAGAAACCCTGTCTCAAAAAACCAAACATAAATAAATAAATAAATAAATAAATGGCTTAATATAAAGATCAATACCTACCAATTGAATACAAGGGAGCCCTCACTTCTGATTGACCTTAGAAACCAGTAGCCTATCTGAGTGTGCTGGTGTAGGCCTATGATGCCAGCTACTCTAGAGGATAAAGAGGCAAGGGTTTGAGTTTGAGGCCTTTCTACCAATTTCAAAGCCAGCCTAAGTAACTTAGTGAGGCTCTATATCAACAAAAGCAATCAACAAAAGCAAGAGTTGGGGATGATGTAGCTCAGTGGTACTTGACTAATATGACCAGTGCACATGACATTATGGGCTCTGGTCCCAGTTCAGGAAGAAAGAAAAGAAGGGACTGGATTTACAAGGAGCGGGGAGAGAGCAAGTGAGGCAGAGAAGGTACACAAGGGGCTTTCCTTGCGACTGCAGTTTTGAGAGCCGGGATGGCGTGCTCAGCTGGCATAAGCGGCATCTGCCTTGGTTCTTATGTGGCATACATCACACCTTGACTTCTCCATTGATGCTCTGACCTTAAGCATCCTTCTGAGTCTCCATTTTCTTCTCTCTCTCTCTCTCTCTCTCTCTCTCTCTCTCTCTCTCTCTCTCTCTTTCTTTCTTTCTTTCTTTTTTTGACAGGGTTTCTCTGTAGCTTTGGAGCCTGTCCTGAAACTCACTCCGTAGACCAGGCTGGCCTCGAATTCACAGAGATCAGCCTGCCTCTACCTCCCGAGAGCTGGGATTAAAGGCGTGTGCCACCACTGCCCGGCTTCCATCTTCTTATTTTGTAAAATGGCATCACTAACAGTACCTCACAGGGTTGTGGCAAATGAGTTAATGGGTCTAAAACTCTTAGAACTATGCCTGGCTCTAGCGAGCACTCCATGAACATTAGGCTATCCCTCCTTAGCCCAGCACCCATGGAAAGCGCTGAGCTTTGCTCTGCCTCAAGAGTGCCAGGCTTGGAGTTGGGTAGATGAAGACTGGTTTGTTCACTTGCTTCCTCTTGGGTCATATCATTTTGGATTATGTGAAGGAAGGAGGATGACAGAGAGCCCCTAGAGAGAGCCACTGGGACTAGGCACAGTAATACACACATGTAATCACAACACTCAAAGTTTGAGGCAAGAGAATCCAGCTGAACGTCAGGTTGCATAGTGAGGCCCTGTCTCAATAAACAAACAGACTCAGTAGTAGAGTACTGATCCAGTTTGCACAAGGCCCTGGGTCCAAGAAAACCAACCAACCAATAATCAACCAAACAATAAAAGCATCTCCTGGAAGCTTCCCTCAAGTCTCAGGAACCATGGTTTAGGTTCCTCTTATGGGGTGTGGGAAAGAGAGGATGGGGGAGGACTAACAACAGACATAACCTAGACCAGGCCCTGACCAGGGAAATTCCAGTGAGAACTCTCTCCAATCTCTCCCCCAGTCAGCTTTAGCTCTTGCTTGGTCTGAGCCCAGGGTGTGGGAGCAGCAATGGTACCAGAGACGTGGGGTCACCTCAAGGTCAGAAAGGGGGTGCTGTAGAGTCCAGCTCTGCTACGTACCGAGTTTTAAAAGCCCGAGTGCAGCATACATACAATGAAGATGTATGATGTACCATGTACCATGTATGATGGTGCCACCTGCCCAGGGTGCCATGCTGTAACCATCCAACATCAGCCACTGCTAACACAACCCTACCACAGGGGTTCCTGGGACATTCCCCCACAGATGTCGGTGTCCTAGTCCCTGGAGCCTGTGAATATGTCATCTCACATGGCAAAGAGGACACGGTCAGTGTAATTAAATTTGAGATCTTGAGATAGGGTGGTTATCTGGATTAACTCAGGGGGGAGCTCACGGAACAGCAAGAGCCAGAGAGGGATGCGGGAGACCCACCAGCCATTGTCCATTTTGAGGGAGGGAAGGGGAATAAGGAAAAAAAAAGCAGGCAGCTTTTAGATGAAAAAGGCTACCAAATGGAGATCCTCCTGGAAGAGGCTTCACAAAGGACCCTACCCGGGAGCTCTTGGCCCTGACCTTCAAAATTCCGAGATTATAAATCTGTGTTCTGAGACGGCGCATTTATGGTCATTTGTCATGGCAGGAAATGAGTACAGCCACTGAGTCCCAGCACGGCAGTATCCTTGATGGATGGGCCAACTGAAGGAGTCGCCACAGCATCATTGAGCCCTTGTGGCATTCGCTCCCCCCCATCTCCTCTACGTAGTTCCGCAACCCAGGTCGTGGAAGCAATTGTCTGTCCTTGGGCACAACCCAGGGACGGAAACTTCCAGGATAGGCGAGCTTGGTTTCTAGAGAAACCGGGCTCTCATTAGGTTTTTCTGAAGGTCTCCTGAAGGATGGACGTGTGTGGGTTTGAATGAGTAGGTGGAGGGCAGACAGAAAAGACAGAAGGACATCATTGGAATGGGACCAAGAGACCAGTTTTTCATTCACCTGTGTCTTCCATACTTCAGGGCGGGGCACCTGGATAGTGATGGGAACTTCATGATATATGGAGTAGCCAACAACTCACCACAAGGATAGTGGGGTCATAATGGGAGGTAGGCTCGCTGTGGGTGATGTCAGGTGGCTTCCTGGAAGAGGCGTCCCTCCAGCCATTGCAACAGGATAAAGTGCTTTCGCTCAGCCCTGGGACGTCCAGGTTGCCCACTGGAAGCATTTAGCGATTGTTGTTGCTGTTCTCTATCCAGTTCTCTTTTAATTTGTCTAATTACACGGAGGAAGTCTCTGCTGGGCACAAGCATGCTTTGCATGCCGTTAGAGTTCTCTGTTGGATGGAAGGGCCAGCCTCAGGCTGGTCTGCAGGCAGCGAGGACCCAGGACGCGGCTTAAGAGCTCTGCTGGGCTTTCTTTTGTTTTCATCTTTTGTCTAACTACTTTCCTTTTGTGTTAGGATACCGATTTTCCTTTTCTGGGTATGGAATACAGGATACTTGATTCCTCCCTGCAGGTTAGTTGACAGGGATAAGTAAGCTCCCTTCACCTTGGGACAGAGCTAATCTCAGCAGTGGGCTGGCCCGTGAGAATGAATGAATGGGAGCAGGAAGGGAAGGATAAACTGAAACTCAGTAAATAATCCCGTGCCTCTCCCTTTTCCTTCCTCTCCCTGGGCCAGGGCCCACCCTTCCTTCCCCTCCATCTGCAATGCCACTGGTGGTCCCCTGGTCTCTTGCCCTACACATTACAAGCAGGACGGTCAGGATACACCCCAGTATCTGGGCAGGGTTGGACTAGGCTCCCTCAGGAAGCCTAGGCAGGTGTCTTCTTGCATCTGCTGACCCTCACACAGCAGCATGGCAGGTCTCATCAAAGCGGATGACTGCTATCTCCCAGCCCTTCTCCTCTCCATCCCCACCCCTCGGCTTTTATCCCTGAGCCTGAGAGGCCTGGGAGCAGCATTGCTGAAGGTCAGCGGTCTTCCTGGTCTTAAGAGTTCCTCGCAGGTGTTATCTCCTGGCTGTACTCACCGGAAGCCGGGGAGCCACTCACGTACCTCTTGTGGGCACGGATGGCATGCAGCCCACATGGCGGGGGCATGGCACGGGTCCGATGGAGGCTTGGCACCCATCTGCACCTACCCAACCCCAGTGAGAGCAGGCCCCAGGCTGACACAGGGAGGCACTAGCCAGCTCTCCATACCAACTGCCCAGCAGTGGCCTGGGGAGGGTGCAGTCTCCACATTCTCTGGAGACAGAGGGACCCAGATTCCTGCTCATCCTTTTGAGGTACTCGGGGGTGAAGAGATGAAGAACTGGAAGCTGGTTTTACAAGGCCAGGCAGACTGACTGATAAGGCTTACTGGGATGGGTCACCAGGCTGAGCCCAGCCACCTTCCTCTCCCTCCTTCCCCAGGCACTAGGTGACGACAGTGGAGATCCTGGTCCCCCAGCTCTGGCTGATTTCAGGCTGCTGCCAGGCAGAGCCTCACTGCCAAGCTGGCTTCCTGCCGTGCTGCATGGAGAAGGGAAGGGGTGTGGGCTGGGATGGACTCAGGGCAGCTGAGTTTGGAATGACCTGCGGTGGCCAGTGTATATCACCTGCATCCCCTTTGCTGCTCCCCTGCTTCCAGGCCAGTCTTAGGGCTGGAAGGACAAGGAAACCACTAAGGGAAGAGGTGCTGCGGGCACACCTAGCCATCTTGATTTCAGGTTAGGCCCAGACTCACTTCCCTTCTGTTCTGTTTGATCTTATGTCCGTCCCCTCCCTAGCCCACTCCTACTGGTGAAGAGTTGGCCCACTCTGACTCCTGACAGCAGAACAGGGAATTGTGCAAACCAGCTGTTAAAGGTGGCCATTACCAGGAGAGGAGGGAGGGGAAACTGAGGTCGGGATGTAAAATAAGTGAATAAATTTAATTAATAAAAATGGTGACCATTACTGAAGATGAACTGACGTCAAGCTGTGATTGAACAAAGTAATAAAAACAAGGATCGTAAAAACTCAGAATTCACCCTCTTCTGTATTACTTTACTAGTTCTGTGCCTTCAAGGGTTTACACGCATTTTATCTGTATAGTGTTTTACAGTGTAGGGGAGGGGCTACTGCACATCTTTCTTCCTTACCCATGTTCTATCACCCCATGCAGGTAGCTTGAAATCAGCCCAGCCAAGTATTTACACCACAGGAATGGGCATGCTGTACTCATGGCTGGATTTGTGGCTGGTTTGGGGGTTTTGTTGAGACAAGGTTTCACTATGCAGTTCAGGGTGGCCTAGAACTCTCTCTCTTCTCAGCTTCTTGAATGCTGGGATTAACCAGCGTGGTCTGTGTCACCACGCTGGTTCAACGTTTTTCCAGTCTGAATTGAGGAAACGATGGAGACAGTATGCTAGCACTATACAAGCATGTCTTGGGTGAACACTGCCATCCTGCCTCTAAGGAAAGCTAGCCATACTGGAGACTGTTACCTCCTGAATAGCATACACATGGAGGAACCCTCAATGCCGCAACCAGAAAGCAGTACCTGACTTAGCAGGTCCCTTCCAAGTCAATGAAATCTGACTCAGTCTTTGACTTGTTGACCAAGTGCCAACCCACATTCACTTTGGACTGCAAGCACCTGCCAGCCAGGCTGACGTCGATACATGAGCATGGCAGCCATGAGCGAGAACATTCTTTGACAATCAGTTGGCTGCATGGACTTTGATAAACTTTTATTATTTGTAAATATTTCATATCCTTTACATCAGTGAATTTAGATGTATGCATTCATCTCTCTCAGACACAGGTATTTGCCAGAATGATCCCCAATGTCTGCTCTATTCCAAATGTTCTCTAGAGCCCCTTGTCCCAAATCTCTCGAAGACCTCACCTCACGCTGAGAACATGAAGACTCGTCTGTCACTTGGGTACATTCCAGACACCTAAAGTTAGTGTAGAAGGTAGGATATGGGACCTAGGAGGGGTTAGTATTAGAACACACTTCTTAACCACTGGACTCAGGGTGTTGCTAAAGGACCATCATCACTTGGGACTGGATGCAGACTCAAGGCTTGAGTTGAAACCATCTGAGGGAAGGGACAAGGGGGAAGACAATTCAAACACCTGGGCATGAATCATCATGTTTAGTGAAAGGGGAAACGGACAGCCAGTGTTGGTGTTTGGGGCAGATGTGGGTTACATTCCAGGCAGCTTAGCAACATCCAGTCATGTACGTGCAGATCTAGAATTTCAAAGGAGCTGGGGGCTAAGGATGGCTGCTCCGTGCCTCCTGGGAATGGCCTGTAATTAGAATCGTGGATGTGGAGGAGCTTGTCAGGGCGTGAGGGGTGATGAGAAGCCTAGGTGTGCCTCGGGTGGACAGGACTCAGTCCGCTGAGTGCAGGGTGTGGCTACGACAGAGCCCCAGAGAGGGGAGTGTCAAAGGGAAGGTCACCTGGGGTGAATGCACCAGTGACCAGACTGCCTAGGGATTTAGCGCCTGTAGTGACCTTAACAACAGTCTTTACGTTGGGCAGAGATTAACAAAGTGAGGCAGAGAGACCAGAACTAGGGCCCTAGGGCTGGATGCCTGGGATGACAGAGCTAACCAAGGGCAGGACAAAAGCCTGGCATGATCTCTAAATATAGCTGAGAGGGTCAAGACCAAACGCGGGCTTCTGTAATGGTACAACAGATGGTGTCCACTCAAGGGCTTGGGGAGGTGAGCCGAGAAGCTGAAGGCAGACTTCATGCCTGAAGCTTCTAGGTCTGCGTTTGTGAGCACAGGGGAGGTGTGTGGAGGGAAGGGAAGTGGTGGAGGGAACCCAGGGCAGCCCACAGGCTCTGTGTGGGTGCGTGAGTGTGGGAAAGGCTGTCCCAGAAGGGACACGGTCGTGAGATAAAGGCTGCCAACAACAAGGCATGACTGGCCAGGTGTCAAATCCTACAAAGGTCACACAGAGTGAAGTCTGCCAAGAGAGCACTCCATGGAGAGCAGCTCCCAGCATGCAGCCAGCTCCAACAGACTGTAGAGCCTTGGGAAGGAAGGGCAGGGCCAGGAGGCAAGAGCAGCTCACACAGAAGTCTGGCGAGGAAGGAAAGGAACCTGAAATACCAGGTGGACCAGGAAACAGGACACGATTCGGTCACCTGGGGAGATTAATATCCTTTTTCTTGTCCCATTCATCCACCTAACTGATTTAAATACGAGGCTCCAACATCCAAATCCAAGATTAACACTTGGGAGCTGTGTAGGGAATCTTGTCCTGACTGCAGAGTCCTATGCTCAACTGGAGCTCCCCCGAGGCTGACGACGTGTGACACGGACTATGGGGGCTGCTGTCACTTCCAGAACAGCTCTGTTCTTTACCCTCGTCTTGCTGGCTGTGCAGCTCTGCATATCCAATGACTCAGCCAACTATGGACCCCCACAGCCGAGGAGCCTGGGGTGTGGGCGGAAGCCCTAGTTTGTGGTAGCCCACTGCATGCAGCCACGGTGTTCACTGAAGAAAGCCAGGCACTCAGGTTCCATTCCGTTTTATTATGGCCCTGCCCTTGTCTTCCAAAAAGAAAGGCTATTTAACACATCAACCCAAACACCCTCACCGTGGATCTTGTTAACATACAGAGATCTCCCCTGTTTCCTCCTTAGCACGTTACACCAAAACAGAAAATAAATCATTCAGTCCATTCCAGGAAAAAAGCACCATTACAATAGGAAACGCAACATGTTAGGAATTGGACCAAATATAAAAACAGCAGGTCAGACCCTGAAAGAATGACTTCCAACATAATAGGAACATAAATAGGCCCCCGAAAGTATATCTATATATATATATTCATGTGTGCACATATATATTAAAGAAATTTGGTTTCTACCCCCAAAGTTATTCAGAAATAACAACATTCCATCTCAGCTAAGGAAGGCTGGGTGCAACAGCCACATCACAAAGGAGCATGGCTTGGCCTTCTGTGTACTAACCATGCCTGCCAGTCAGTCCATCGCTGGGGCACTTCACACCCTAGGCCTAGCAGATCCAGTGTTTGTAAAGGCTGGTCCCTGGGCAGCCTCAAAATCCAGTAATAGAGCCCAGAGCCTGGGGCTGATTCTGGACCTTGGTCCTGCTGTAGGGACAAGCCTAGAGCCTAGGAATGGGATAGCCACCACCCTGGGTTTAACAGCCAGCCCTGCTCTGGGCTTTTCCCAACACCCTGCAGATCTTTGCAGTTTGCCCATCCCAGGCCTTTCCCTAGGATCAATGGCTTTTAGATGGGAGACCCAGAGTTGGGACTTGGCTCTGTGAGCCCGGCGCACACATATGTATTCACATGTGCACACACACGCTTTAACGGAGGTCAACAGGTTGCAAGTGAGCATTCCTACTCAAGTAGTGTCTCTTCCTGTGTAAACTGGTTTGCCACTGAATTCTAGCAGTCCCCCTGCTAAAGAGATCTGTCCATTAGACACCAGCTACCGGAAGCTGTAGACGTAGAAGATAAGTTACAGACCCTGGAGAGCAATCCTCTTAGGGCTTGGCACAGTGTTTCCATCAACCAATAGGATGACTGTGTGGGAACCCCATTCCCCTTTCCATACCCTTTCCTGGCACCCTGGGCAAACAGGAGAAAAGGCCATTGTAGTCAGAAGGCGCACAGACAGTTTGGGGTTTGCAAGCCGCAGATCCAGTGACAAGAGTCACACACAACCATACTCATACCACACTGTTTGTGGGTCCCCACCTGGCTCTGGGGACGCTGGTGTGCTCTTTGAGCTGTTCCCTTGACTGAAGTCATCAGGGCCCCGGCTGACATGAGGAGCCAACTCGGGAGATCTACCAGGGCTTTTGGTCAGGAGCCCCTCGCTGTAGCAATGCCCCGCGCCCCCATCTCCTTCTAAGGTGCTGAGCCCTGACCGCACAGGAGCGACGGTGGCTATCTCCCCAGAGTGTGGTGACACTTTGGGTTTTGTCCTGGCAGCAGGAGTCACAATGGGAGAAAAGTGCTGGATCGGGGGGTTGCTACCGCTGCTACACGCAGTGGCAAGGGCTGGGGCAGTGGCAGACTGCTGTAGGGGGGCCAGCCTCTCCTCCTTTGGGGGAGCCAGGGAGAAGCGCCTTGTGTCCAATGGCCGGCCACGAGGACCCGGGCCTGGAGAGGAGCTGTCAGTTTTTCCTGCCAGTGGAGTCTGCTCCCGGGCCAGACTGTGGGAGCCCTGCAAGCTGTGGCTGCCCGTGTCTTTGGTTCCTGCAGCCTCAGGACACCCAGGCTTCTGAGGAGACTCTGGCCTGCAGGCTTCTGGCCCACTGGCCCGGAGGAGGTCAGCCGAAGCCAGGCTGAAGGTTCTGCTCAGAGATGCACTTCGGCCAGCAGGCATGTGGCAAGTTGGGGGCATCGAGGCTTGCCTGGGTCTACCCAGAGACAGGCTCTGGGGAGGCTGGACCTGTCTCGAAGGGACCCCAGCCAAGGCTTCCGCCTCAGACTGTCTCAAGTTGGGCTTTACATAATGCCCTGGCTTCAGCCGCTGCCCCTCAGAGGTGTTGACTGACATCTTGATGGTGGGAGTCACAAAGTTGGTGGGCATCTTGGCTCCGTCTTTCCTAGTTGGTCTTAGCTGGCCTCCCGTGGCTGGAGGATCATGGGCCTTTCGGAAGTTGTCGCTAAGAGGGTCATCACGGCAGCTGGGAGTGTCCTGGGGAGGGGAGAGAACAGAGGTGGCAAGTCAGGCCTGAGGGTCCTTGGGAGTCCAGACTAACATTTCTTTTTCTTATGGGCTTCTAGGGATTCCCAGGAAGCAGTCTCAGACGTGGGGCCAGGAGTGCAGGGGACACTGGGTAAAGAACCCCAGACATTACCGCTGTCTAGGCAGACACAGAGGAAGTGACTTCTCATAAAGCCACAGTTTTAATGCCCGTAATGAGACCTGGGAAGAGCCGGCTGTTTCAGTCCATTTCCTCCCTATGGTACAGAGCAGGAGTGAGAAGTTTTGGGGGGTGAATCAACCCTTCTTTCTCCATCCATCCCACATGCTTGGGCACTCACGAGGACAGGAGAGAAACAACACACACACCACAACTGGCACTGCCACCCACATCTTCCTCTCAAGAACAGGAAGGGAGGAGGCGGAAGCCAGAGATGTGGAGGGCCCGGAGTGGAGAGGGCTCATCCAGGGCTCCAGGAAACTGCTTCTATCCAGAAGGTATCCTTTGCCACCACCCTGGAAACAACAAAGCTATGGGAGGCAAAGGTCTGTGACACCGGTAGGGTCTGTAGTCTGTAGCATCTCATAGGCTGACACAGGCAGCGGTCAAGGTGAGGTGTTCTTTCCAAGGCTGACAGGAGGAGGGCTGGTAAGACTGGTCGGGAGTAAAAATGCTTGCCACCAAGGCTGACAACCCGAGTCAGCTCTCCAGGACCCATTGGTGGAAAAGCCAACTCCCACAGCTGTCCTCTGATGTCCACATGTGCCACTGTGCGAGTGTCCACACACACACACACACACACACACACGAACAGATAAATTCAATGGGAATAGGAAGAGATGGGAGCGCAGGCAGGATGTGAAGGTCAGGGACTGCCACAGTTCCTGCTGGAGTTAGACCATGGCCTGCTGTGCCCTGCAGGGGTGCCAGGCTGAAGGATAGACCAGTGGTGCTCTCTGATGTGGTACGTATCTAGGAGAGCTGTGAGCACTAATGTCCACAGACGTCATTTATCACCTCTGCCACCAGGCCCCGCTCCAGGCTTCATCTACTAGAACCAAACCAAAACAAAACCACAAAGAACAAAAGCCACCTCACCTGTTGTGGAATACCCCCTTACACTGTGTGAAGATGTGTCACTGTGACGGGTTTAATAAGAAAGACGGCCGATAGCTAGGCAGGAGGTATAGCAGGGACTTCAGCAGAGAGAAAGCTCTGGGAAGAAGAAAGGCAGGGTCTCCAGCCAGGTGGAGGAAGCAGGATGGGCAGTGCAGAGTAACAGTAACCGAGCCACATAAAACAATATAGACTTAAAAATATGGGTTGATCTAAGTTATAAGAACTAGCTAGGAACAGGCCTAAGCTAAGGCCAAGCTTTTATAATTAATAAGTTTCCGGTTTTGTTTTTTTTTTTTTTTTTTTTTTTTGTGAGCTTGAAGTCCTAAGCAAAATCTGTCTACATTCACCCAGTTCCTAAAGCAGCCTGGCAGGGGTTGGTTCAAGCTATGGAAAAGTACTTAAGACAGATTAAAGAAATGGGGTCAAGCAGGCCGCAGGCTGGAGGTTAGGCCAGGGCTGTGTGACCCTGGGCCTCTTCTCACACAGCCTCTCCTCTCTGCACACCACTTCTATTTTCATTCGGTCATTTGCTTCTGCCTGTGTGCTGGCAAGGGAGTCGGATCTCACCCTCCACCTGCTGTGGCAGGGCCTCTCATTTCTGCTGCTGCCCTGCTTGCCAAGGCTAGCAGCTCCTAAGCTTCTGTGGATGCTATTTCCTGTATCTCCTATCTACCTCCCACCCCACTGGAGGACCACTGGGATTACCAGTGTATGCCACCATACATCCAACTCTTTGTGTGGGTTCCAGGAATTGAACTCCGGCTGTCAGGCTTACATGGCAAGCTTTTTTTTTTTTTTTTTACCTGCCAAGCTCCCCCTCCGCCCCTCTGGCCCCTCTTGTCTTCTGCTGAACTGACTTATAACTGCCATTTAAAAGACAGTACTTGGCCTTCTACACATGCCTAAGTTCTTCGTGTTTGGCATCTCCAAACGCTTCTCTTCCGGTTCTTCCACCGCTGGCACTCACTCCTTCTCTATCAGTTTCTTTCAGCTTCTACGTGAGGAAATGTGTGGTGTCTGTCTTTGTGTAAGCAATAAGTCTCAAATACGCACCTTCCAAAAATCAGCCTTCCTGGCTACCCCAGGAGCCCACCTTATGCCCCTTCCCCCAGGCATCAAAGTCTTGGGTGGGGATCCTACTGGGGAAGGCTCTACTGTGGTTCAAACAACCTAGCGGTCCTAGGCACTCAAGGGAGGTGCGAGAGGCTATGGCTGCCCACATCAGATTTCATCAGAAGCAGCTACAAAAGGCCTCGTATAAACTGAGAAGAGGTGGGTTGAGCCTATAGGGCTTGCGGCTCTGACAAGAGGTCTGAGCAGAGGAGGGGTCCTCACCCTTTCTTAGAACCTGTAAGGGGAGAGGATACAACTGTTGGAG
The DNA here is from genome assembly GCF_903992535.2 of Arvicola amphibius. Lineage (NCBI taxonomy): Eukaryota > Metazoa > Chordata > Mammalia > Rodentia > Cricetidae > Arvicola > Arvicola amphibius. Next base: position 79,719,374 of record NC_052053.1, on the reverse strand, counting down.
ACACCACACCAGGATAAGAAGGAAGGCTCAGTTGCAGCCCGATTCCTGGACGGTGCCTTGTGTCAGCAGTGCATACGGTGCCCACTGAAATGATCTGAGCACTGCCTCGGACCCACGCAGTCAGAAACCCCAGTGTGCCTTGTGCTCTGACAAGTCTATTAGGCAACTGGACCCAGAAGGTTCAGGAACCATGAACTCAGAAGCATCAACTTGTGCCAGGGTAGTCCATCCTTCTCAGCTGGAGATCTCCGGCATCTGGCATGAAGCCAGCACTCGACAGACAGAAACAGTGCATGTTTCTCTCCCCTGCTGACCATGAAGCCAGGCACTGAGCAAACGTCTAGAGGAGTTGGTTGGCCTCACTGTGAAAAACAGGCACTATGCCCACTGCCCAACAGATAGCAGGTACTCTCAATGAACATTCACGAGCAAGCATTTTATATACCCCAGGCCTTTGGGCTCTCTTAGTATAGGCCGTAGATACTGCTACACGGATGAAATCTGTTTACTTAGGGGGAGTAAGGGTGGGGGGGGGAGACCGAAGCATTAACTCAACAGTTCTCAAGATCAAGATGGCATAGTTCACTCAAACACCCAAGACTCCCATTACTAATTTCAGACAGCATACTGCAGCCTATGGGTGGCCCTAAAACACTGAAGTCCTGAAGAGAACAGAGGAGGGTCTATCAACAGGCAGTCATGGGGAGCGGGGCGAGAAGCTACTGAGCAAGTCAGCATGATGAAGCCATGAACCCAATCTAGCTAGCTTCTCAAAGATGGGGTAGGAGAGAGGGAGAGGGAGTTGTTGGAGATCAAACCCAGAGTCATGCCAAAGCCACCCAAGTACTCTACTAACTATGTTCCCAGCCCCTATTGCAGCCTATTCTCACAATGCATGAGCAGACAAGTCTCTGATGGGTGGGTGGGTAACACAGGTGTGTGTGTGTGTGTGTCTGTCTGTCTGTCTGTCTGAATGCAATGTGAAGACATGTATGTGGAGGCCAAAGAAAAAACCTCTCCCAATGCTGTCTAACTTAATTTTTTTATTTTTATTTTTTTGGAGACAAGAGTTTTTCTGGCCTAAAGCTCACCAATTAGCACAGCAGGATGGCCGATGAGCCAAGCCCTGCCCATGCCCTGCTCCAAGCAAGTTTTCATGCTTCTAAACATTTGAGCAAACAAAAACAAAAACAAACAACAAAAAACAGTACTACGAATGGCACAAAGCCTTGGGTTCAATCCCTAGTAAAATACAAACACACACACACACACACACACACACACACACACACACACGGCACGCACCCTGTTACATCGTGGCATGTGAAAATCATTCAAATGTCACTGCGTGTAAGCACAGCTGTGTCAGATATGGTCGAAGTCTGGATTCTCTACAGGAGCAGAGCGAGACAGCTCTAATGAAACTACCCAAGGGTCTAAGGACCTAAGATGTTTACTCTGTGGTCTTCGGGAAGCCTGTCCAAGCTGCCAATGGCTGCTGGAGATGACACAGGCTAAGAGGCACTCAGCTCTGCCACAAACCCTGCCAGTGAGTGCTGGCCACAGACTCAACCAGCTTGGTTTCCAAGAGGAGAGCAGCTGCTGTCTGGGACCTGAGTCCCTGCTGTCCCTCACGCACCACTGGCTCTGCTGGGCCAGAGAACTCACCTGGGTGGGAGAGCCGCGGTTACTCTCCTCTAGAAATTCCTCCAAGGTGACCATCTCACTGCTGGGTGAGGCCGAGCGGGGCCGTCCCCCAGCGTGGGCTGGAGCTGCACCTCTCTTTTGGACATTCTCCTGGGAGACAGGCCCGTTCCGGAGTGGAGGGTACTCGTGGCGGCTGGGAACAGCACGTCCTGGGGTGCAGGGGTCCCTGCTGGGGATCAGGTCTGAGCTGCTGAAGCTCTCGCAGCGGCTGTGCAGACGGTCAGAGGACCCTGGAGGAATGCAGGGCACATGTCAATCTCACTGTCCCCTGCTCCCTGCAGCTCACCTGAAACCATCCTAGCTGGAAAAGCTGCCCAAGCCCTGCTGTGCCCGGCCGTGATCCCTTCTTCAGTCACTAACACTACACCTCAACTCTTAACAACCTGGTGAAAAGGAAAAGAAGCTTCCAGTAAAATTTTAAAATGTATTTAAAATTTTCCCATCTCCTAGGCAGTATTTCTCCATGTTTTATTATTTATTTGTTTATTTAGTTTTTAAAAAACTATATGTCTCATGTTGTGCAGGCTGGCTGGTGACCTTGGACCTCTGATCCTCCTTTACCTCCCAAGCGCTGGGATTATAGGCCTGCACCAGGTTTATGCAGTACTGGGGACTGAACTCAGGGCTTCATGCATGCTAAACCAACACTCTATCAACTGAGCTATATCCCCAGTCCTATTTTTCTATTCTTTGTTTTGGGAGCGGGGGTGAGACAGGGTTTCTCTGTAGCTTTGGAGCCTGTCCTGGCATATTTACCCCTACCAGGACTGACAACTACCTCTGTGTCACAAGAGACAGACACTCCAGTTGCTGGCAAGTGTGAGTGTTGAGGTATATATAAGGTTTACACTGGAGCAGGAAGCCCGGTGCAGACAGATGGATGGATGGATGGGTGGATGGATGGATGGACAGATGAATGGACGGATGGATGGACGGACGGACGGACGGATGGGTGGATGGATGGGTGGGTGGATGGAGGATGGATGGATGGGTGGGTGGATGGGTGGGTGGATGGATGGGTGGGTGGATGGACGGATGGGTGGATGGACGGATGGGTGGATGGGTGGATGGACGGGTGGGTGGACGGATGGGTGGGTGGGTGGATGGACGGACGGACGGATGGGGCGCCTCTCGGCTCCACCAGTCTGCACATCCTCCTTGCTCAGCAACAGTGCCCATCTCTTCTACACTGCTCCAACGTCCGTACGGGTGACACCGCAGCGATCAGTGACGTTGAAATGACTAACCGCGGCACACTCATCAGCTCTCATCCACTCACATACGAAGTTCACTCAGCACACATACACACAAGGTCACTCTTGCAGGGGTCAGTCATGTAGAAAGTTAAGAAGACAAAAAAAATCCTGATAAGTCCCACACAATAAAGTCACGTGACAGCATATGTCCTCCTCAAATGTGGAGGTGGGACGGGTGGTGGTGGCGCATGCTTTTAATCCCAGCATTCAGGAGGCAGAGGCAGGCAGATCTTTGAGTTCGAGGCCAGCCTGGTCTACAGAGCTAGTGCCAGGACAGGCTCAAAATACAAAAACAAAACCAAACAAACAAAAAACAAACAACAACAACAAAAAAAAACCCAGAACACCCAAAACCAAACCAAACCAAACCAAACCACAAAAACACCACAAATGTGGGAGGCAGGGGTCCAAACATGTAAACAGACCATGAAATAAACTTAAAATTTAAAATTTCTGTTAAATTTAAAATTTCTGTTAAAGAATCAAATTCAGCCTGGGGATGTACCTCAGTTGGCAGAGTACTTGGCTAACACGCATGTAGTTCAGGGTTGGAGTTCCAGCACCACACAGACTAGCACGGCAGCACTCTGGCCTTGGCTCTAAAGTGAGCTGGAGAGTAGCCTGGGATACGAAACTCATCTTGTAAAAGGAATCACACTTTTCTTGGTTCTGTGTGGGAAAGAGCACTGGTCCCTCTCTCTATTCCACGTAGCTTGGGCCCAGAGGAGCTGTGACTTACCCACATCCTCAGGGTAGGCAGGGGAAGAGGGGACCGGAGCCCTAATCTCCTTGGCCTGTGTTTGGAACCTTGCTGTAGCCTATGACTGCACCAGAATGTGTCTCCAGCCCCGCTAAGCACATCTGAACTCTAAGAATGGAGCGAGCCCAGAGCTGACCGTCCTAATAAATGTTTGCCTTACCCTTGAGGCTCAGAGGTGAGCTGTTGCTGGACGTGTTCCTGCTGCTCTCCAAGCTGTTTGGCCGTGACACTGAGAAGAAATGACTGTATTTAATACAAAGGGCCAATGGCCAGGTAGATCCCAGGTTAACATCCCGACTGGAGAAAGAAAACATAACAAAGCAACTCTACACCAGTTCAGGCCAGTGCTCTCAGGCAGGGAGGTCCGCAGAATGTGCTTATACTCTTCTGACTCAACTGGCTTCAGCAACAGGGAGCTAGACACAGCACGCAGCAGGCGGCCATAACCGGCAGAGCTAGTTCTCTATCTGTCACCAGGTCTAGGCATCTGGTTTAAAATGTTAATAAAACAGGCCACATCACAGAATTCTAGCACAAAAAGCACATAGGGGCTCCTCTGGGCAAACCCAGAACTGGGGCTTAGAGACCACCTCTTACTGCACAGAACTTTCCAGAACACATGCCCACAGTCCTGTCAGCAGTGAGGTACTGTCCAAGGCAGGAGGTGCACACATGTATGTGCAAGCAGTGGCGTGCATCTGAGTGTTTCCTGCAGGTAATCACACGAGGTGATGCCAGGATGTCTGTCTACATGCTACCTGCATTTCTTCAGCTGCTTTTGGCCACCTGCCTCAAACATTCATCTGCTCTAAATCGAAAACTCAAGGCTTCTAGTAACAAAGGCAGAGGGACCCAGCCTTCATGACTGTGAGCGTTAGCCTGAGCCAGTCTGAAGTAATCACCCTACTTCAGGTGCAGAGGGCAGCACGTCACTCCTTGCCCTGGCTGGACCATCCCTTCTAGGGTCCGTAGACCTCTCCTGGTCCACCTGCAGCAGCCTGTACCAGTGTCAGGTAAGAAAACACCTCTGCTGCTGGGCTCTGAGCCCCAAGGGACAAGGGTAATGTTCCAACATCTCTGTAGCTCTGGAGTCAAGTGCAGTGTGTAACAGCACTGGGCAAGCCTTCAGAAACACTAGACGGCCCCTGGCTTGCTGTCCTCAAGGGGTGTCAGCTCGGGTGTCTACACAGGCCTAAGTACCAAGTGTGATAGGCCCTGGCACAGAGCAGGCATCCGGAACACATCTGTTTAGGGATGAGCCAAAGAAGACTTGGAGCTCGGGAACAGTACTGAACCAAGACCCTCGGTGGAGAGGCAGTTGGAACAAACGCAGGCTGTTCTGTATCAGGTACAGGGTGTGCTAAACGGAAGCATCTATGTTTATTATTCTGGTTTTGAGTTAGTGCATTATTAGGTAGTTTAGAGTAGCCCTGAATGCACAACCCTCTCATCTGAGTCTCTTGAGGGCTGGGATCATAGGCCGGAACCATCATGCCCACTCACCCGTGTTCATTAAACAATTCTTTTTGTTCCATATTCCAAACAAAGAAACTGGAGGGGTCGGGAGGTGTATGAAGAACCTCATGGCCAGGCAACCAGTCACCAAACTGGCTCCACAGTGAGCTGGTGCACATGGAAGGGCCCCCACCTACTACAGGGTCCCCAACTCCGGGTAAAGACAGAAGGGCTCCTGGACCAAGAGGCCTCATTAAAGAGCCTGTCCTTACCCACAGAATCATAAATAACTAACACCAACACTGTCACACTCTCTAAACAATGGGTAGAAGACAAGGCTGGCTTCCTCGACGACTCCAAGCACATCAGAAACAAACTGAACCCATGTAAACCTCCAAGGTTTCCCTTCTGTGGAATTTCTTCCTACCCTTCTCAGGTTTACTTTTTTTTAAACATATTTATTTAGTGTGTGTTATGTGTGTGCAATGACACGTGCAGAGGTCGGAGGACAAATTGCAGAATTGGTTCCCATCCACAATGTGTGTCCTGGGATGGAATTCAGGCCATCAAGCTTGGTAGCAAGTGCCCTCACCCCTCACCCACTGAGACACCTCACTAGCCTACTACTTTTTAGTTTTTAAAACATTCATTATTTTTATTTTTTTAAATCTTTTTTAAAATACTTATTTATTTATTATGTATACAATGCTCTGTCTATGTGTATGTCTGCAGGCCAGAAGAGGGCACCTGACCTCATTACAGATGGTTGTGAGCCACCATGTGGTTGCTGGGAATTGAACTCAGGACCTTTGGAAGAGCAGGCAATGCTCTTAACCGTTGAGCCATCTCTCCAGTCCCCCATTCATTATTTTTAAACATTTATTTGTGTGTACGCATGCATGCGTGCATGTGTGTGCGTGTGTATACACATGTGTATGGAGGTCAGAGGACAAATGCATTAGCTGGTTCTCTCCTCTGACCACATGGGTTATGTGATCAAACTCAAGTAGCCACACTTGGCAAGTGCCCTTACACACTGAGCCATTTTGTCAGCTCCCTAGAATTCCTTTTTAAAAACTGAGAACTAGAGACCACTGGGAGAAGGGTGAGCAGCAGCACGGCAGGCCGCAACGGAAACAGCAACGCCAGCAGTGGCCTCCACAAATTACCTGACCATGGGAGCCTCAGCCCCGCCAACACCAGGAGGAACGACCCTCTGAGCCTTGGGCCCGTAGGCACCTGGAGGAACGATCACCAAAGGCTCTCCTCTGCCTACACCTGAAAAAGCGATCATAGAAACCATAGCCCCCAACTACATCAATTGGAGGAAGAGGGAGCCCCTGAAACACAGGCTCCACCTGTTCCGAGTGGAGGAAGAGATGGGTCAACAACAAGGTAAGAATACACTCAACCTAATGAGCAATACAGCACCATCAGGAACTAGTGGTTCTACAACAGCAAGACCTGAACATCCCAACACAGATGAAGCGGGAGAAAATGACCTTAAAAATAACTTTATAAAGATGATAGAAGACCTTAAAGAGGAAATGAAAAAACCCTTAAAGAAATGGAGGAAAAAGGAATAGACAACCAAAAAATTGGAAGAAATCAACAAATACTTTAAAGAAAATCAAGAAAAAGCAATCAAACAGGGGAAAGAAATGGTTCAAGACTTGAAAACAAATAGAGGCAGAAAAAAAAGACACAAACGGAGGGAAATCTGGAAACGGAAAACCTGGGTAAACAATCAGGGACTATAGATGCAAGCACAAACAACAGAATACAAAAGATGAAAGAGAATCTCAGGCATTGAAGATACAATAGAGGAAATAGATTCATTGGTCAAAGAAAATGTTAAATCCAACAAATTCTTAACACAAAATATTCAGGAAATATGAGATACCATGAAAAGACTGACCCTAAGAATATGAATTGAAGAATTCTAGCTCAAAGGCACAGAAAATATACTCAACAAAATCATAGAAGAAAAATTCCCAACCTAAAGAAGTATATGCCTATAAAGGTACAGTAAGCTTACAGAGCACCAAATACACTAAACCAAAAAAGAAAGTCCCCTTGTCAAACAATAATCAAAACACTTAACATATAGAATACAGAAAGAATATTAAGAGCTGCAAAGGAAAAAGGCCAAGTGACATATAAAGGCAGACCTATCAGAATTACACCAAACCCCTCGACAGAAACAATGAAAGCCAGAAGGTCCTGGTTGGGTGGCGTTATACAGACACTAGGAGACCATGATACCACCCCATACTACTATATCCAGCAAAACTTTCAATCAACATAAACAGAAAAAACAAACAAGATATTCCATGACAAAACCAGATTTAATCAAATTCCAACCCAAGGAAGTTAGCTACACCTACAAAAACACAGGCAATAATCTCACACCAACAAAACCCAAAAAAGAGAAACACACACATACCACCACCACCACCAACAAAAATAACAGGAATTAGCAATCACTGGTCATTAATACCCCTTAATATCAATGGACTCAGTTCACCTATAAAAAGACACAGGCTAACAGACTGGATACAAAAACAGAATCCATCCTTCTGCTGCATACACGAAACACACCTCAACTACAAAGACAGACACTACCTCAGATGGACCTAAGAAACAAGCTGGCATAGCTATCTTAATATCTAACAAAATGGATTTCAAACCAAAATTAGTCAAAAGAGATGAAGGTCATTTACATATTCATCACAGAAAAAATCCACCAAGATGAAGTCTCAGTTCTGAACATCTATGCCCCAAATACAAGGGCACCCGCATCTGTAAAAGAAACATTACTAAAGCTTAAATCACACATCACGCCACACACACTAACAGTGGGAGACTTCAACACCCCACTCTCACCACTGGATAGGTCTGCCATACAGAAACTTACAGAGAAAGGAACTTAAAGATGTCATGACTCAAATGGACTTAACAGACATCTACAGAACATTTCACGCAAACACAAAAGAATATCTTCTTATCAGCACCTCATGGATCCTTCTCCACACACTCGGTAACAAAGCAAATCTCAACAGATACAAAACAATTGGAATAACCCTGTGTCTTATTGGATCATCATGGCTTAAAATTAGAATTCAACAACACTAATTGCAGAAAGCTCACAAACTCCTGGAAACTGAACAATGCTCAACTGAATCATCATTGGGCCAAGGAAGAAATAAATTAAAGACTTCCTAAACTCCACAATATACCCAAATTTATGAGACACAATTAAAGCAGTGCTAGGAGGAAAGTTCTTAGCACTAACTGCCTAAAGAAGCTGGAAAAAAAATCCTACACTAGTGAGTTAACAGAAAACCTGAAAGCCCTGGGTCAAAAAAGAGGCAAACTCACCCAGAAGGACTAGATGACAGGAAATAATCAGAGAGCTGAAATCAACAAAACAGAAACAAAAAGAACAATACAAAGAATCAAAGAAACAGAGTTGGTTCTTCCAGAAAAAATATCAACAAAATAGACAAACAAACCTTTATCCAAACTAACCAAAAGGAAGAGAAGGGAATATCCAAATTAACAAAACCAGAAAAGAAATGGGGGACATTGAACAATGGATACAGAGGAAATCCAAACTAATCAGGTCATACTTCAAAAGCCTATACTCCACAAAATTGCAAAACTTAAAGGAAACAGACAACTTTGTGAATAAGTATCACTTACCAAAATTAAATCAAGACCAAATAAGCAAATTAAACAGACTTATAACTGCTAACGAAATAGAAACAGTCATCAACAGTCTCCCAACCAAAAAAAAGCCCAGAGTCAGATGGTTTTAGTGCAGAATTTCACCAGAACATCAAAGAAGAACTAATACCAACACTCCTCAAATTGTTCCAAACAGAAACAGAAGGAGCTTTGCCAAACTCTTTTTACAAGGGTACAGCTACCCTGATACCCCAACCACACAAAGATACAGCTAAGAAAGAAAATTTCAGACCAATCTCCTTCATGAACATTCATGCAAAAATACTCAACAGAATACTGGCAAACTGAATCCAAGAACACATCAGAAAAATCATTCACTATGACCAAGTAGGCTTCATCCCAGAGATCCAGGGATGGCTCAACATATGAAAATTGGTCAATGTACTCCATCACATAAACAAACTGAAAGGAAAAACTGCACGTGATCATCTCATTACATGCTGAAAAGCCTTGCACAGAATTCAATACCCCTCCTGATAAAGGTCTTGGAGAGGGGCGCAGTGGTGGCGCACGCCTTTAATCCCAGCACTCGGGAAGCAGAGGCAGGCGGATCTCTGAGTTCGAGGCCAGCCTGGTCTACAAGAGCTAGTTCCAGGACAGGCTCTAGAAACTACAGGGAAACCCTGTCTCGAAAAAACAAAACAAAATAATAATTGCCGGGCGGTGGTGGCGCACGCCTTTAATCCCAGCACTTGGGAGGCAGAGGCAGGCGGATCTCTCTGAGTTCGAGACCAGCCTGGTCTACAAGAGCTAGTTCCAGGACAGGCTCCAAAGCCACAGAGAAACCCTGTCTCGAAAAAAAAAAGGTCTTGGAGAGAGCAAGGATACAAAGAACATAAATGGACAGAAACTCTCAGCGATCTCACTGAAATCAGGAACAAGACAAGGTTGTCTACTCTCTCCGTATCTATTCAATATAGTACTTGAAGTTCTCACTAGAGCAGTAAGAAAATAAATAAATAAAAGGAGAACAGGGGATATAAATTAGAAAAGAAGTCAAACTTTCACTATTTGTAGATGATACGATACTATGCATAAGTGACTGCAAAAAACTCCTACAACTGATAAACACCTTCAGAAATGTAGCAGGATACAAGAGCTCTCCTATACACAGATGATAAACAGGCTGTTAAAAAAAATTCAGAGAAATAACACCCTTTGCAATAGCCACAAATAGCATAAAATGCCTTGGGATAACTCTAACCAAACAACTGGAATACCTGTATGACAAGAACTTTAAATCTTTGAAGAAAGAAATCCAAGAAGACATCAGAAAATGGAAAGATCTCTCACTAGACAGGTAGGATAGTGAAAATAGCAATCTTACCAAAATCTGTATTGCAATCTACAGATTCAAGGAAATACCCATGAAAATCCCAGCAAAATTCTTCACAAACCTTGAAAGAACAATACTCAACTTCAAATGGAAAAACAAAAAACCCAAAATAGTCAAATCAATCCTGTACAATAAAGGAACTTCTGGAGGCATCACAATCCTTGACTTAAAACCCTACTATAGAGCTATATTAATGAAAACCCTGGTATTGACATAAAAACAGACACATGGATCAATGGAACGGAATTGAAGATCTGGATATAACCCACACACCTATGAATACCTGATTTTGGACAAAGAAGCCAAAATTGTAAAAGGGAAAAATGAAAGCATCTTCAACAAATGGTGCTGGCATAACTGAATATCAACATGTAGAAGAATGCAAACAGATCCATACCTATCAAAACTCAAGTCCAAATGGATCAAAGATCTTAACATAAAAGCAACCACATTGAACCTCATAGAAGAGAAAGTGGGAAGTAGCCTTGAACGCATGGGCACAGGAGACTACTTCCTAACTGTAACTCCAGCAGCACAGACACTGAGAAAAACAATTAATAAATGGGACCTCCTGAAACCGAGAAGCTTCTGTAAAGCAAAGGACACGGTCAACAAGACAAAACAACAGCCCACAGAATGGGAAAAGAGCTTCACTAACCCCACATGTGACAGAGGGCTGATCTCCAAAATATATAAAGAACTCAAAAAACTAGACATTAAAATAACAAATAATCCAATTTAAAAAAAATGGGGTACTCTCAACAGAAGAATCTCAAATGGCCAAAAGATCCTTAAGGGAACGTTTAACATCCTTAGCTATCAGGGTAATGCAAATTAAAACAATTCTGAGATACCAGCTTACACCTGTCAGAATGGCTAAGATCAAAAACACCAATGATAGCTTAGGCTGGAGAGGATGTGGAGTAAGGGAGAACCTAGACAACAAAGAAGACCCTAAGAGAGACATACATAGATCCACTTTGGAAGGAAAAAAACGACAAGAGCTCCTGAATAAATTGGGAGCATGCGGGGTAGGGTGGAAGGTAGAAGGGTTGTGAATTGTAGGCTGATTGTTCTTTGCTTTATGTCTAAAATCCAATTATGAGTGAGTACATATTATATTTGTCTTTCTGGGTCAGTATGATTTTTTTCTAGTTCCATGTCATTGTTTTTTACTGCTGAGTAGTACTCTATTGTGTAAATGTGTCACATTTTCCTTATCCGTTCTTCAACTGAGGGGCACGTTCTGCTTATTACGAATAATGCTGCTATGACCATGGTTGAGCAGATATCCTTATGGGATGATTGAACATCCTTTGGGTGTATGCCCAAGAGTGGTATTGCTGGGTTTTGGGATAGATTGATTCCTAATTTTCTGAGAAATCGCCATAATGATTTCCAAAGCAGCACCCTCCAGGTGTGCCAGGGAGTCCTAGTGACCAATGAAGGGAAGGGAAGATGTTTTAGGAAGCCCTGCGGTTTGCCCTTGCTCAGGTCCCACGTGCCCGTGGTTAACACCGAGTTGTATGAAATCTCAGCGTTTTCAGAACCCGGGGCTTCTAGGGGGGCCAGTGAATTCCCTACCTGGAGAGGCTGCCAAGCAGAACTGTGTGGAGAGGTCCCCAGCAGGGTGGAGAGGCAGGCTCAGAGACGCTCCACCCTAACATTTCCTGCCACACCTCTCTTGTGTGTTAGATATCCATGACGCCCGTGCCACTTGGCTCAAACTCAAAGTGCGACCAACAAAAACCCACCTAAACCACACCAGCTACTCACCTGGCTGCCGGTGGTAGGGCCCCTCAGGCTCCATGGAAGGCTCACAGAGATTGTCTTCTGAATTACAACCTAAGGAGAGAATCAAGTTAATGTGTTGGGGTTTCTAGAATGCCCACAACCCACAAGGAAAACCCTGGGGTCCCGGGCTACATGACCAACTCAGGCCTTTGTTCAGCCCCCTCAATCAAGCAAGCAAGAGAAGGTCCAAGGGGTGAGGGAGGGGTGTGGATGGTGCCCCCGCTCATCTGTCTACCTGGGAAGAGAAGATGGGCTAACGCACTGGACTGACCCCATCCAACTCAAGTCACACTGTGCCTGTGCATGAAGAGCAGGGGAGCTCTGGCCGTGGGGCCAGGGAAAGCAGCCAAGAGTCTAGTGCCCCAGGAACTTCCCAACTCCCAAAGCTAGCAGCACCAAAGGCAGAGGGTGTGCGATCATCTTTAAGGGTCACAATGTCATCAAGTGGGGTGGGGGTGGGGGGAAAGAGCAGACAACTGGGACCCATCATCTAAGGGGGGAGGGTGAGCAAGCCTAGAGCCCTCAGCCCCTAACAAGATATTAGTCAGCAAGAGGCCACTCCAAGATTGCCTGCTTCTACTTGAACACTAAACGTGGGGTCATCTCTGAAAAGATCTCCATACTGAAATCAGTTACCTACCCGCTGGCAGCAAGTGTGCAGACTGTGAACTCAGGGACCCATGAGTGTTGCTTGTGTCTTACTCATAGCACCAAGGTTGTGCACGCTTCCTTCCAGGCCGAGTGCACAGGTGCAGCCCCGGGGGGAGGGGGGGCATCATAGTCAGCATATTTTCATCTTCCTTCAATCATATGGAGGGCGGTTCCCTTCTGTTTGCGTATTCTAGACTTTCAAACGCCTCTCTCTGGCCATCACTTCTTTCATAGCATCCTGTTCTTGTTTCGTGGCCACAGTAATATTTTTTTTTTGTTTACCACCGTTAGGCAATTTAACACTTCCATCTCAATGCTTCCAAACACCCCAGTTTATGCCAATGACTTCTGATTTGGCTTTTCCTCTGCTAGGGGCTGCAGGCTCTCGGGTGCCTACAGAATCCTTGAGCCTCTGTGGGCTTTATGTGGCATCTGACCAAGCCATCTGGCTAGGATCTCTTCAGCTAGTGAGACTCAAAGACTACCGATTTTGCTCCTGAGGCGTGTACAGCCACTGGAGTGCTAGGATATAGCTGTCTGCAAACCCCTGACTGATGTCGCTCCTTTTGGTATGGGACATTTGCCCTCAGTTCTGTCAACAGACTTCTGGGTTAGAGACCCTCTCATTCATCTTTTCTAGAGAAAATATCTTCTGACTCCAGGGAGCTGCCTGGTATCAGCCCAGCCCCGGTGCCACCAATGCCTGAATGCTCTTGCTGATGGGTCCTGAGGCTTTTCTCGTGGTACTTAGGCCTACTGATGGTTCAATTATTTATCCAAACTCACTTGGCTGGTAAGTAGAGATAAGGCTTGCACCAACTTGTGACTCTGAAGTCTTCATCAGCTTTTCCCCTCTGAGAATGTCTCTGGTCTTTAGAAGGCCCAGGGCCAGAGCTCATCATCTAGAGAGGTCATACTCACCTTTGGTGCGGCCTGGGTGCTTGGGGACTGAGGTGGAGCTGGAAGGGGCTGCCGTGATGGCTGAGGTTGAAAAAGTCCGGGAGCCAGGCTCTGAGGGCCAGGACTTCACAGCTGGGTCCGTGGAGGCATCTGTGCGATCAACACTGCCTCCTCGTGGGGACCCTCGCTTTGGTTTTAGATCCCCGGAGCCTGGGGCAGAAGACATTGAGAAATGAGGTTGTGAGCCCGAGTCAAGGCTGGGCAAGCACACGGAGGCCCAAAGCAGGTGCGGCAGAGCACAGAGACTACAGAGACACAAGCTGGGTGGCCCCCCAGCTAGGACTGAGAGTAGGAGGCACCACAAGGCTAGCTCAGACTCCAGTGTGGCCACATGGTTATCACTGGGGGACTGGTGGGGAGGAAGAACACAGCAGAGATGATCCAAAAGTCAACTACGGAGTACGCTCTCTGCGATCCTCTACAAATCCTGTCTCAACAGCCCGAACAAGTACCTGCAGCTGTCTCCAACCCTGCCACTGAGGTGCTAAGGGCCCTGCCAACTGGGTTCTTTGGGGTGTCAAAAGGAAGTTCACTGACAAGCTCACCACAGTTTGTTCTCAGAAACAAAACAAAAAATAAAACAAAAAACAAAAACCCAAAAATCTTTAATCTCTGCAAAGTGGTTTTCACCTTGTATCTTAGGTTTTTATGCAGTGCTAAATTTTCTGCTACAACCTCATTTCTCAATGTCTTCTGCCCCAGGCCCCGGGGACATACCTGCTGAAATTAAGCAATATTGTTGAAAAGCATTACCTCCAAAAACAAACAAACCAACACCCCTCGCCCCAAAACACCTAACCAAAAGAAGTGAGTGTGGGATCTCCAGATCCAAAATATAAATGAGCAGGGAGGGCTGAGGGCACAATGAGATGGCAGTGTGCGTGCATCACACATGTAAGACCCAGGGTTCGAACCCAGAAAAACAAAAGAACACACGGGAGCATTCCCAGCAGCTGGCCAGGCTGCAGGTGGAGGTTGCTCGAACATAAACTGGACTCCTCAGCCCTTCCACTCCAGACTTCTTCTCCGTGTGGTCTCAAGGCTCGGATCTTAGGATCTGGGCCGAGGAGGAGATTAGATTTTGGATGCTAACCCTGACGAGAAGCGAGCCTCGCGTCTGGTCGAATGGATAGTGATGAGGCCTTCCTGTGGGTCAGGTGAAAATGAAGCTCCAGAAGGGGGTGGAGATGGGCAGACAGTTAGCATGAGCACCAGACAGACAAGCACAATTCCAACAGCATGCGAGGAAGACAAGACTCTGGGGTCAGGCGCCACGATGGCTGGGTGTTCTTAAATTAAGACAGGGTCACAAGCTGAAGTCGGCGGCAATGATAACCAACCTTAACGCTGTCATGGCTGCAGGTTTATATGGTCACCTGATTTCTACGGTGACACTTCTTTTCCATGTGCCGCACAGTACTGACAATAACCTTTCCTTTTCAAGATAACGTGGAGTGCAAGCACTGAGTCACTTTAAGGGAGAACATATAATAACCATATAGGAGCCGGGGCCACGGCCCAAATCACAGAGCTGTGGTGTGAGGCAGACAGTGACGGTGGTGGTGACCTCTCTGGTCAGCATCTTCCCCTGCTCTGGGTGCAACTTAAGTCCTGATATATGTTCTGTCCACTATGGCTTTAATGTCACCATCCACGATGTCAAAGAATCACAACATGGTCATAAAACTCCACTCTGGCTGGGCGGAATCAGCTCAATTATTTAAAATGCTAGAAAAGAACAGGGCCATCCTTCAAAACACAGACTGGGGGCTTAGGAGCGGAAGGCAGCAGCTGTGTTCTGACCAAGAGAGGGGAGCAAAGTTGAGCTGCTTAAGAATAAATCTTTAGAAAGGCAGCTCACGGGCTGGCAGTACTTCAGGAAGGGCAGCGACAGCTAACCACGCCTGCTTTGCACGCGCACAACAGAAGCTTGCAGATGCGGGAGGGGAGGAACACGAGGCCTCTTCACTTACTTAGCACGGGTCTCCTGGCCCAAGGGCAAGTAAATGCACGTACATCCCGAGGGTCCCCTAAAACTGTGCTGTGCTGAAGAATGGTCCAGGGAGCATGAGAACTCATCTTCTATTTTGCAATCAGAATCCACGATGGCTACTTTGTAACTGGGGTGAGGAACAGGGGTTCCACTAGGGACCGCGTGGCCTTTAGGGACTAACTTCCTTTGGTTGGCAGTTTGAATTTTAGAAATGAAGGAGGGATACACGATGCAGACACATGGTAAAGGAGGGGGGTCAGAAATCCCCGATGTCTGAGAAAGAGACAGACTCGCTGGGAGAGGAGGGGATGTCAGAGGAAGACCAGAACCGCAGGCGTTTAGAGAGAGCTGGGTGGGCCGATGGAGACTTGTCTTTATCCTTGCTTTTGCTTCTCAAAAAGGGGCTCTTTTTGCGCTGGGATGCTAAATTGTTATCGATGTGATAACCCAGAAGAGGAAAAACAAAAAACAAACAAACAAACAAATGAAATGAACAATAATCACAATGAATCTAGGCTAGCAAAAAGTACTTAGGAAAGCGGAGCCCTGTCCAGCCAGTACCCAATACCTGAGCCAGAACCATTTATGCTCTGACTCAATTTAATTTAGTGGCACACGGGTGCCAACCATTACTCCTGAGGTGCATCAGGAGAAAGATACGCTGCCCCAGGAGCCGCCGGTTAAGATGACTTTTCAATTTCAGTGTGTTAAATTATTAAATACGAATGCTTATTAACATGGAAGCCAGCTCTCTTACTCATTCATTTTAATGACAGGTTCCCTGACAACTCACTGGACACACCTAATGACATGCTGGCCCACTGTCAGGGTACAGTCTGCCTGGAGCACTCACAAAAGGCTGTAATTCTAGAATCTCCTCCTTCGGCAACATGAGTTTAGAAGCACTCGAATATCTTCTTCATCCCCCTCCACCTGAGACCAGGGGAAATGATTTCCTTTCAGATCCCCCACGTCCTCCACTCCTTGAAGGGGAGCATCTGACTGTACCTGCCAGGGTATTCACTGCTCCAACAGATTTCTGGTTTAGGATTAAAGTGGAGACCAGACTCTCTACTATTTCTTTTGCCACAGCACCACCTAGTGGTCAAACCCCACGTTACAGACTAAGGGTTCCAGGTTAGTGACCACAGCTGAGGGAGGCACTGAACAGAACTCCACAGCTGCTGTCACTCCAGGCCCTGCCAACTCAGGAGCCTGAAGCTGAGACACCAGGCTTGGATCTCTATTACTCTATCGGCTCAGTGTTACCTTTGTGAGACCATCTTCTAGAAAATAAATAGCATAAAAGATGGACAGTAACAATGCCCACCTTGTGGGTTAGGAATCAGAGGAGATAGAGACCTTGCAAAATGGCTCAGAGGGTACTCAGCTCAGCTCCCAGGGGCAGTTTGGACCAGGCAGACACTTTCTCTGAAAGTTTGCTTGCTTGCCTTCTGGGTTTTTGTTTTCTTTTTCTTTTTTACTGAGACAGGGTTTCTCTGTGTAGCCCTGGAACTCGCTTTGCAGAACAGTCTGGCTTCAAACTCAGCGGTCCACCTGCCTCTGCCTCCCAAGTGTGAGGACTAAGGGAATGTGCTACCATGCCAGGGCTTCTGAAAGCTTTCTTAACGCAGTTAAACTGAGCACAACTAATTCATTTATTCAACTCAAACAACAATATAGGCAGAAATGGAAAATGTTAAAAAATTGCCAATATGGAAACTGGAGACCCTGGCTGGCTATCAGAAATGTTAATGTCTAGAGCTAGTTAAGAGCTGAGGCGTGCCAGCCCTCACCTGTCATCCCAGGACTCAGGAGGCTGAGGCAGGAGGAATGCCGTGAGTTCACGGCCTGTCTGGGTTATATGAGTTTAGACTGAGCTGCAGCATGAGACCCTGTTCACTGTGACTCACCTTTCACCCACTCCCGTCCACATAAAGGACAGACGCAGCTGACGGGAGCATGCACATGCCTCCCAGCTGACGTGACATGAGCACTTGCAGTGGTGAACATGCCGCAACCCACAACAGAGGGCACCTGTGACTCCTTCTCATGTGTTCTGTCAGCCCGACAGCCCGGGCTTCCCTGACATACATTCAAAAAGTTCCAGTGTCTTTAATAAAAATTTAAGTTACTTAAGAATGAAGGTCTGGCATAAATAACCTAGCGCTCCCTCCCCATCACACCCCCAATAGTGAAAAGTAAATTTGAACTTCTTGGAATGTTTAAGGTAACTTGTATTTCAGATTCGATGATAGTTATTTTTGATATCACAGCATCGGAAATTTGGACCTAGCCTCAAAACTGCTAGCAGTGACCATGATAACGATGTCTGTATCATATCTGCCTTGCTAACCTCTTCTTTTTGTATGTTGTGTGCACAATAATCTGTATTGTTTAAAATAAAAAAAAAACTGGGCATGGTGGTGCACATCTTTAATCCTACTCGGGAGGGAGATACAGGTGGATCCCTGAGTTCCAGGCCAGCCTGGTCTAAAGAATGAGTCTCAGGATAGCCCCCGGGCTGCACAGGAAACCCTATCTCAAAAATAAAGTTTTTTTTTCTAATTTTATGTGTACGAGTGCTTACTTGTGTGAGCATTTTGTGTGTGCAGTGTCTGTGGAAACCAGAGATTTCTGGAGCTGGAGTTACAGGCAGTTGTGAGCTGCCATGCGGGTGCTGGGAATCAAAGCCATGTCCTCTGCAAGAGCAGCCAGTGCTCGTCACTGCTGAGCCCCCTCTCCAGCCCCAACAATCTGTCTCTTAGATGAGGGTTTTACTGCCCAGGAGCATGGTAAAACACCCCAGTGGTGAAGTGCTGTCAAGACCAAAGGCATTCACCAGTGGCACAACCACGTGCAGCTCGCCCGGTCTGAGACGCTTAGTGAACTACAACACGGACTACTAGCGTTCCTGTCTCACTTCAGAGCTCCTGGCCAATCCTAAACGCCAACCTTCAGGGAAGATACACCCAGTGTCCCAAGACCACAGTGCTCAGGTCGTATATGTGTGGGGAATAAACCAAGGTGCTTTTCAAATGATGAAGGATGATAACCACTCGTGACTTTCTAACACTTGGCACGTGGAAGGTGTGGTAAATACGGGTGTAACCATAACCTTTGACACGCCTGAGGGAATTCCAAACATGCAGCCCATGTAATAAATGGTGCTTCCCATTCTAAAGTAACAACACAGCCATAGCAGAGACGGCTTGGTGACATGCCCAGGTAGGGGACACGCATACTGCCATGTTCCCACGGAGACATGGCACACCCGATCAGTGGGTGGAGCTGTCAGAGCTTCTATCATTGCTCTGGCACATCTGGCAGAAGCACCTACCTTTCCCCACAGGCCCGTTGTGGGTGTCACGTTCTTCTGCACAGTTTGAACCGGATGGGGGGATGTCAGGGCTCTCTGTCTGTGATCTGACAGTCTGGGAGGCAGGTGGTGAGGCGGGGTCTGAGGGCTCCAGCTGCCAGGAGGAGTTATCTGTGGTGGATTTTAATCGTTCTCTGGAGCCTTCTTTCTTTGGTTTGATAAGTTTGACTAGAGCTTTGGCTCCGATCCAGTGGTTCTTCCTAGGGAGAAGAATTTTAGGAGTTACAACCCACGCTCACAAGAGGAAAGCAATGGCACTGGGATGGAGGTCTGGCTCTGTGGCAGGGTTCTTCCTCGTATTCACAAGGTCCCGAGTTGGATCCCAATAACCTCAAGCAAAGAGGACGGTGTTCATGATCGCCATGATCTTATTTACACCGCTAAGGCCTGGAACTGAGAAGCCTTGCTCCTGGGTGCAGGCTCTGCAGTTAGCAGAGGGTATGCGGCATCAGACCATGCTGGTCTCCTAGAAGACAACACTTAACTGCACTGTTACCCATCTCTCATGTGCAAGAACGGGGCCGTGCTATCTAGCTGCTTCGTGTTTTCCCCGAGAAAGTCATCTCCAGGTGTAGCTGCTGAAGTCAACCAGTGACGGCTCGTGCTCACCGACTGGCATTCAGGAGGCGCACCAGGGCAGAGGTGTCTGGGTTAAAGGGAACAGAGGGCATTCTCGGGTACCTGGAGGAGAGCCCCGCTACACACCTCTGGCTCTTGTTCACCTGTCACTCCTACTCCTTGTTGCAGCCTCAGTTTCCCCACCACATAGAAGATGGAGACTGGGCGGCTCAATGAAGCTCCCGTGAGGACTGGTGGTGATTTCAACTCCATGGCCTACCCCAGGCAGTCTAAAGGGACTCTCAAGGCTTCAGGCCAGCGACCAGGAAAAGTACTACAAGAGATGACGGGCAATCTACAGGCACTGAGCTAGCCCCATAACCCGGGGCACTGCTCATGGGGGTAGATTCACTGTTCAGGCTTGTGAAGCCATCCCTGTAAACAGTGTGTCTACACAGGGAATAAGGCCAATGTATATACCACATCTGGTAACTGTGGGGCCCGAGCAGGGGTTCTGCGCACGATCCCTTTCCCTCCCGGGACCCTGGCTGTGCTGTAGACATCATGTTAAACTCTGACAAGTCAACCACATCATTCAACTTTAGTGACTGACTCACAACTTTCTGACTGTTATCAAGGTTCACGGGTGAGTCTAATCAGGGTGTCTCATCAGGGCTGGCTGGCACTTGCCACCCCTCACAGGACCAGCTGGGGTATACAGGGCAGGGCTGAGAGCTCTTCTCTGCCGTAGGCCAGTGGTTCTCCACCTGTGGTCGTGATCCCTTTGGACCACATATCAGATATTTACATTAAGATTAATAACAGTAGCAAAATTATTGTTATGAAGTAGCAAAAAAATAGTTTTATGCTTGGGGTCCTCACAAAATGAAGAATTGTATTAAAGGGTTGCAGCATTAGGAAGATTAAGAACCACTGCGGTAGGGGCACCTATAAGTGGGGCGCAGGGCTGGTCCCATCCTATGGCTCCCAGACTGTCTTGTCTCTCAACTAAACTGACTATGATCATTGTGCCACCGATCTAAGATCTACTCACTTCTTTGGAGCAGGGTCATAGAACTTGTACTGATCCATGATTTTTTCTTCCAGCTTTTCCTTGTGTCTCCGTAAAGCATTTAATTTGTCTCTGTGAACAGAGGGACAGGAAACTGATCGATCCAGTTTAAATAAACAAGTGAGAGTACTCAACAACCCAATCTAGATCAGAAATCGGAATCTGGATTCAGACCTGAGGGGGTTCAAGCCTACACTGCTCACTGAATTGGGAATTTAGGGTCAGCAGTACTAGCTATGCATCCAGCCGGCCTTGTTGGCCCACTCCTTTAATCCCAGCACTCAGGAGGCAGAGGTGGGTGGATCTCTGTGAGTTCGAGGCCAGTCAGGTCTACACAGTGAGTTCCAGTCTAGCCAAAGCTACAAAGTGAGTTCCTATCTCAAAAAATCAAAACAAAAACCCAGCTATTCACCTCTTGGAACACCTGTGATCACCTAAGTGGGCTTAAGAGAGCAAATCTCTGACCACCTGGGAACTCACGCTTGGAACTCCCACGATTTCCCAGCCAGGCCAAACTGTGCAGAACTCAGCACCACTGGCCTGAGGCAGACACTCTAACGCAGCAATGCCACCAGGCACGTTAGCACTTGAACACTGAGACTGAATGCCAGTGTAGCAAAGGCACCCTGGGGCCTGGTAACAGCTTGTGAGGCACACTGCTTTCAGAGAACAAGCAAGAAGGCAACAGGCTGAAGGCCACAGACTGGGGCCTGTGGCAAGCCTGAGCATGCCCTGGGCAGCCAGCCCCGGCAGAGCAGCCATGCGGGAAGAAAGCACCTGGGTATGGTGACCCCTTGAAAAGCCAGAAGCTCAGGGGCCAAAGCAAATCTCTGCTTCTAAATGGCAGAAACCGGCTTATGCTTTCAACATCACAGTAGCGACTGGCAGTCCCAGTGCCTCTGCTTCCTGTCTGCCATGCTTGCTGAACTCTGCGGGCCTTCTGTGTGGTCAGCTGGCTCCAAGCCCCCAGCTTCCTCATGGGAAAGTGAGGCCCTAGGCAGTAACTGCTCAGGTTACTTCATTGCTGAAGCAGAGAAGATAACATCTATGCGGAACACTTTCCCAAGAGCCCCATGAAGGCTGCACTATGGGAAAAGGCAATGAGGTGCACGCTGCTTGGAACAAGCTGAGAAGAGGTGTGCCAATCCACTGGCCTTACACAGACACTCTCTAACACAAAAAACATCACCAATAATCTCCCTAGGACCAGTCTTCTACGCTGTTTCGTTAGCATCTGCCCAACCTCGGCTGGCGACTCTACCACATGGATTACAGAGGGTAAACTTTAAGCAACTGCCACTTAGATCCCAAATTACAGTGTGGGCTGGCACATGAACCATCCCGAAGGAGGTAGCAAGCAGATGCATCAGGCAAAGAGGAGGCAGCAGAGTTACATCAGAGAGAGCTGGGAAAACACTAGGGGTCCAGTGACCACACCCCTCCATAAACATGCCACTTCCTGCCTTTGTTTTGAGACAGGGTCTCTCTATGTAGCCTCGGCTCTCTTGGAATACGATACGTAGACCAGGCTGGTCTCAAACTTACCAGAAATCCACCTGCCTTTGCCTCCTGAGTGCTGGGATGGAAGCCACGCACCACCATGGCCCACTCCTCTTAAGCGCACTGAGCCCAGCAGCACAGGGCTTGCACAACTGTGGGTTTCCAGCATCAGCGTTCTTCCTCACATTCACTACCGCTGACAAGTGACATGACACGCATCCCTCCAGATGTCCCAGTAGAAGCAATGTCTAGCTGGACAACCCTCTCGCCTACATTCCTAGCACCTAGATCACCTGCCACACCCGCCCCTCCTTATCCAACCTGGCCTCTCTCAACTCAGCACCACAAACGGAACCCCCCACGCGCCCTTCTGTGCCTCTCTAATCCCCATGGGAGGGGACACAACTCTGCTCATACCTGTCGCCCCAGGGTTCCAGGCTCCCAAGGCCTGCACAAGGATGGGGGGGGGGGGGGGGAGGGGTTAAGCAAGGCACAGGACAAACTTACTTGCTACAGTCAGATGAGATAGAAACTGATTCCCAGTTTTTAATCTGATCCCTGAGATACATCTGGTGCTAGCTGCCTGTTTCTACAAATGAACTCAAGTCTAGAAGTAGAGAGAGACACACCCCCACCCCCAGTGGCAGATAATGCTTCAGAAAAAGCAGATGAAGGCAGAGGCTATAGCTCAGTTGGTAGAATAACTGCTATGGATGCATGTGAAGACCTGAGTTCGAGCCTCAGAATCCATATAAAAAGCCAGACCAAGTGGAGTGCCCTTGAAATCCCAATAGGGAAGAGACGAGACAAAAGGACCCCAGGGGGTTCACTGGCCAGCCAGCCTAGCCTAATCAGGAAGGTACAGGCCAATGAGAGGCCTTATCTCAAATGATACTCCAGGTTGAACTCTGGCCTACACACACACACACACACACACACACACACACACACACGCATATATGTTTTCACACAAAGAGAGGGCACATGGGAGCAGAAAACCTCACACATGCATGAGTTAACCTCTACCTCTTTCAGAAATTGAGAGCATTCCATAAAATGGTACAGTTCCAACTCCAACCCTCCAACCCTAATGGCTAGGGGCTGTTCTCTGTCTTGAAAGCAACAGGTGTATTGGGGGAGGAGAAGATGACTCAGGGGACTGAGTGAAGACTGCGTACTGTAGGGGCTGAGGACAGTGGGGGGGGAGCCCTTATGGACACGCCCACTGCGGCACTCACATGTACTGTTTCTGCTCCTCGTGGTACTGCTCCTTGTTCTCCATGTTCTGCTCTAGCAGCATCTGGTTCTGCTGGCTCAGCAACTGGATCTGGCTCAGCAGGTGATGGTTCTCCTCCTCTAAGTTCCCCTTGAGACGGGAGAGCAGCTGAAACACAGACCAAGACTGTGATGCTACGCTGGGAACCCAGCCTCTCAAGGGAAAGGAACACTCGCCCAGGGTGTCCATCTTGGTGCTGTCTGCACCCATGAAGACCTGGGAAGGCTCAGCGAGCCTGCAGCCTGCATTTCCTACATGCACACCTGACCCAGCAGCCAGCTGCAGCTTGCGGCTGCTGAGAGCATAGGTGAGCCACTCCAATGGAGGTGTGAAGCCAGACACACGAGCGGGTGCTGAAAACTCAATATGAAAAAGGGGAATACAAGATTACATTATGAAATAGTATTTTTGATCTACTGGTTCAATAAAATGTTATTACAATTAATTTTCTGGGGCTAGGGATGTGGTTCAGTGGTAGAGGGCTGCCTGACATCCCAGCACCGAAAAAAGAAAATTTTAGCCGGGCGGTGGTGGCGCACGCCTTTAATCCCAGCACTCGGGAGGCAGAGGCAGGCGGATCTCTGTGAGTTCGAGACCAGCCTGGTCTACAAGAGCTAGTTCCAGGACAGGCTCCAAAGCCACAGAGAAACCCTGTCTCGAAAAACCAAAAAAAAAAAAAAAAAAAAAAAAAAAGAAAGAAAATTTTATTAATCTTGAAAAGAACTGTTTTGGAGGTGGCTACTACACAGTGCTAAATCACACGTGTAGTTTCCATGTATTTCAACTGGAAGCTCTGTTGTGAAAGACAGCCTGTTCTGCCAAGCCAGAGACTAAAGACCGTGGGCCTTCCAAGACATCTAGTGTCTTGTGCCCTAGCAACACAAAAGCAACCTAAGAATGGCTGTGCCCCAACAAAACTACACTCTCACACACACTGACAAAAATCTCATAAAACTTTCCCTAGCCACAAATATCACTGTTTGTTTGATTTTTACCTTCAACCATTAAAAATGTCAAGAGCCATTCTTAGTCCATGGGCTGTGTAACTGCAGGTAGTATAGGGAGCCTCTGGCCTGTGGGCTGAAGTTCACAGACTTTCGTTTTAGAACAGCGGGAAGGCCCAGAAGCGTGAGAGGCAGAGACTGGGTTCCTGTCCATTATGTACCTCACTGAGGATGAAATGAGCTAACGGGTAAGCCACAGTGAAACTCCCAGCATGCCACAGGAGGGAAACCCCATAAGACTAACTTCACTAATCGAAGGATCTACCTTTTTCTTTTCAATTGTTTTTTTACAACTAATATGTATGTAATGAACAGAACTGGAAGGACAATAGAGGTTAGACCATTTCCTTTGCTAGAACACTTCTTTGAGGTCCGAAGAAATGGCTCAGTTCATAAAGGCACTAGCCATGCATAGCAGCAAGCATGTGCATGCACGCACACGCTCATACACAGACATATAGAGACAAAGACATACAAACACACGAAAGAATCCTCCTGCAATGGCAGTCTCCAGTGGATATGGGTTCCCTGAGCAGTGACAGCCCTCCCCGATAGGGCACTGGGCCAGGGTCTCTCCTCTCTCATCCTCCATGGGCAGCTCAGATCTGGCTGGGTGACTGGATACTAGGGGGTGTCTCAGAAATCAGGAGGGAATCACTTGCTTTCCTCAGTCTCTCTCTATACAGTGGGGTCTATCTGATATTCTATTTAAAGAAGGGCTTTGCTTCCCACAGTGGCCATTTCTGACCCAGCTCTGTGTCAACAGCAGCTGAATCACCCAGGGGAACGGAGCCAGGCAGCCACACTCAATTCCAGGCCACTTTGCTTGTATGGCCGTCTACCGAAAGGAAGAGGTAAAGAAGACGGTGCTACCACGTCCTGAAGGACAGGAGCCACTGCCAACCTCAGGGAGCAAATGTCAGACAAAGTGGCCTCTGAGATGTCCCTACCCCTGGGGGCTCTGGGGTCTCACCTTGACTCCAAGGACACCTCCAGCCTCAGAGAAGCCACCCAGGAGGAGCGCTAGCCCCTCGCAGAGCTGCCAGAAGCCACGCCTCACCTCACAGTGGTTGTCCAGCTTGGTCAGTGAGATGTCCATGCTCTGGTGCTGCTCCTTAAGCTCGTCGAAGCGCGCCTGCCAGCGGTTCAGCTCCAGCTGGGAGTTGTTCAGTGATGTTTTCAGCTCCTTGGTGTGGGCATGCAGCTCTTCGTATTCCCCTTTCAGCTGATGGTGCAGGAAACTGACCCTGCGGGGATGAGAGCCACAGGCAAAGGGGCTGAAAAGCATTCTAGAGATAGAAAGGCCTGCAGCAGCTATGGTTTCTGTACCCGTTCTGACAGTGGCAGACTGTGCAAGCTGTTAACTCCTGTGTGTAATGTAAGAATTCTGAGCAAAACTGCTGCTTTTCAGCCGTGTTTTCTGGGGCTCTAGGAGGGCACCTCTGATGCCATGCTGGCCTGGGTTAGGGGAGAGAGGACAAGACACATGCAGGCTAAGATACTGGCCTAAATAGGACATCAAGGCCAGTAGCCTTCTACATTACAGTTTAGGTGTTCTGGAGTAAATAGAAAAAAAAAAAACTATGGAAAAAAAATATCGGGGAATATTTTTACTCTAAAACACAGCCCTCACTCTTCCTAAGGAGAAAGGAAACCAACAGTCCCACTCAGCCAGGACACCTAAGAACCACCTTAGCCACCAGCATGGCATGGGTAACGCTACAGGCGCAATACTGGTCAGTAACAACAGCTCAGCTCTCTAATAGACTTAAGAGCCACTCAACAGGAGGGATATCATGCCTGGCACTGGAAAACCTAGCTAAGTAATCAGAGCTAGAGAAATCATGGCTACTGGAGGAGAATCTACAACCAGTAATTTACTAAACCAGCATAATTTCTAATGGCAACCTATAAACAGTTGACCTTATTTACACCCACAGTAAGTGTAGTTTCACCCTCATCAAGGACACTTCTCTTTGCAACAGAAGCTACTACAGACAACTACAGCCAATCGATATGCAGAGACATGGAGCCCAGTCCCAACATACTTCTACAGACATTCCTACATCTAAGGCTCAGGGAACACTGCAGAAGAGGGGGAAAAGATTCTCAGAGGGGCTAGAGATGGCCCAGGGGTTAAGAGTACTTGACCGCTCTTCCAGAGATTCTGAATTCAATTCCCAGCAACCACATGGTGGCTCACAACCATCTATAATAAAGATTTGACTGCCTCTTCTTGTGTACCTGAAGGCAGATCATACAAATACATGAATAAATTTAAAAAAAAAAAAGATTCTTAGAACCAGAGGATCGGGGACTTTACTGTGTGAGATTATCCCCTAGAGTAACATCAGAAACTACACCCATGAAGTCTCACCAACATGAATGCCCAAAACATGAGCTGAACAAGGAGGACACCAAAGAAATGCAACCAGCACGGGGACCTCAGGAGACCTCAACCCTACCCAAAGAACTCCAGGCAACTGAGGAGAGCTGGGAGCTGGAGAGGTGGCCCTCCCAGGAAGAGAGCACACCAACTGGTGGTCCAGTGCCAAACGTCAGCCCTGAAAACACACGTACAAGCCTGCGACTCTAGGCAGCGGAACGTATCTAACACCGGTTGTTTTCTCTGCTAGGTACACGGCTGCCACTCTTCACTCAGGACACTGACTGCATTTGAGCACTGTGCCTGGGTCTGTTTAACATAGCAAGATGAGGACTCACGCCACCGAAGATGCAGCAATAATCTGTCCTGGGAGGACTGTGGTCCACCTGATGACTGGGACATTTTGTGAATGTTGTATATACCCACAAAAGATCCATGAACAGGACTGAGATGCTGGTTACAGATGCGCACTAGTGACTGGGTGAACCTGCTGAGTAAGGAGGACCACCATGGCTCCCGTGGGCTGGGCTGACATCTGAAGCAGGCCATGCTATCCAGATATATGACCTGTCCTTCCCTGGACTGGCTGGTTCCACCATCCATGCCATCCCCATTGGCACAGCCCTCAGCTCCTCGCCTGGCCAGCATCACGCAGTCCGTGACCAGGAGTTCACAAGCCTTCCGCTAGCAGGTTTTAGTGAGCACTAGTCTGAACAGACTTTTAGGGGCCACTCCCCCAGGCCTGGGTGGGCGAGCCTGGGTGCTCACCTGTCCAGCTCTACTCTCAGCCTTTGGTTCTCGCTTGTGGCGACGGCGTTGGTCCTCTGTTCCCGCTGCAGAGCCTCCCGCTCGGTGCTCAGCACTTTTTCCAGCTCCTCTAGCTCAGCTTTCTGCTTCTGTAAGTCACCGTGCCTGGTGGAGGAACAGTCATTGGAAGCGCGGCCAAGTTTTATCTTCCATGGGCAACTCACACCCCAGGAGATGGGAACAGACCCTCTCAGAAAAATGGGGACTCCTCTGAGACCTTCTCTCTGTGGAGTGAGAGGCCCAGAGTCCTCTTCCATTCTCTGGTCCCTTTTGTAGGTCGCCTAAGAGCATAAGGCCCGCACTCTACACCCTTTTTAGAGACTCATGTTACAAAGCAGTCCACTAACAACCAGTAGATCTAAAGGAAACCATGAAATAAACAGCTAAATTCCACTGTATGAAACAGCTAATCTCTGCTCACACCCTTCTCACCCTATGGGAGCCCGCATCTGTTCCCACTGGCATGGGGGGGGAGGGGTTGTTGAGGTTTTCCCCTCTCCCCTCAGCTTGAACTTTCTTTCTCAATCCTTGTAGGCTGCACAGCTGTCACTGGGGGGCAGCAGAGCACAAGGAGGATCAACAAGCCCTGACTTCTGTCCCTCCCTGCTGATCACCCGGGATCTCCAAGTCCATGAAAGGAGTGGTCTCTTCAGAGTATGTAACATTCTGTTGGGGTCTCCAGGCTCCTCTCTAACGTCTACCCCCCGCATCAGCTGAGCCTGGGCCATCTCCCTGGAGCCCCAGGTAAGGGATCTGGTTAGGAGACTCAAAGACAGATGCTTTCAAGGCCATTAGCCAAAGCACAGAGGTGGCCCTACCGTGATAAGATGTGGGGATCTGTCTGGCTTCCACAGCCAAGTTAGTGACCGTGGAAGAATCATCCAAGGTTGACAAGTAAAGGCCACAAACTGACCAGCAAGGCTTTCCAGTTCCTGCTCTCCTTGTGTGACTTCAGCAAAGCATACAGATCAAGCCCGCCATGGCCCGCAAGCCTATGGAGTCTTGCTTACCAGTGAGCCCTTGACACGACACAGCAAGTATCTGGCAGGAAGCCAATTAAACATCGAATGAAAAGAATCCAGACTTCTATCACTCTGAAGACTGTGCCTCCAGCCATGTGTCCAACCAGCCAAAGACGTAAGTAGCTGGCATGCTATACCAAGCCAGGACCTTGACCTTCAGGGTCAGTCTCAACTACAAAAACCTTCCTCCTCTGAATGGGCATTGAGACTCTAAGAAGAGATCATCTCTGTGAGTTCGAGGCCAGCCTGGTCTGCAAGAGCTAGTTCCAGGACAGGCTCCAAAGCCACAGAGAAACCCTGTCTTGAAAAAAGAAAAATAAAAAAGAATAAGGAGAGAGATGGCTCAGCGGTTGAGAGCACTGGCCGTTCTTCCAGAGGTCCTGAGTTCAATTCCCAGCACTTACATGGTGGCTCACAACCATCTATAACTGTAGTCCTTGGGACACAATACCCTCTCCTGGTGTGCAAATGCACACACAGACAAAACACCTATATACATAAAATACATAAGTAAACCTGATGGTGGTGCACTCAGGAGGCAGTGACAGGTGAATCGTTGAGTACAAGGCCAGCTTGGTCTACAGAGTAAATTCCAGGACAGCCAGGGATACACAGGAAAACTGTCTTAAAAAAAAAAATAGACCAAAAAAAAAAAAAAATCTTGGGGCTGGAGAGATGGCTCAGCAATTAAGAGCACTGACTGCTCTTCCAGAGGACCCAGGTTCAATTCCCAGCACCCACATGGCAGCTTACAACTGTCTGTAACTCCAGTTCCAGGGGATCTGACAACTTCACACCAATGCACATAAAATAAAGTTAAATAAATCATAATAAATTATAAAAAAAATCTTTAAAAGACTAAGAAGACAATGTTTTATGACGCTTGAGAGCAGAGATCACACCCGTATTAGTGCCAATGCTGTGTTCCACTGCATTAGTCTGCCAGGGGCATGGCTCCTTCCGGGACTAGACACAGCCCCATATACACAGTATAGGTCCAATAAATGCTTCAGATAGTATGGGCTGGAGGGGGAACAACCAGGGGATAAAGATGCCCAGAGGCAGAAGCTGTACCATCCAGTAGGAAGGAAAAGTCACACTGAAGCCAACATCTTGGCAGCCCTGAAGGACAGAGATGGGAGGGAGACTCTAGATGAAGGCAAAGAGGCCATACTTGATGGGAAAATCCACTGCCGCCACCATTCTACCCACAAGTACCATCAGCACCCCCACAGGCTTTTCTGGCTCGATAACATTTTGCAGATCCCTACAATGGAGATTTCTTACATGTCAGTCACTCCTACCAGACATAACCAATATATCCGGTGCCTAGCTGTTCTGCTGAGGACTGGACAGAAATGCTGTCAGTGGGGGCACTTTGCTAGTATGGGAAGGGGACGCTAGTTCTCTCCTGTCCCACTCCTGTGGGTGGCTTCTTTGGACAAACCTCCTTCTGATGCATGGCTCACTGATTCTCTAGGCTCTGGAGATAAACCTCCAGACGGGACTTTAGATACACCTGTTAGGGATTTAGAACCCGCAGTACAGGAGCAGGGGCTCAGTCAACAGTGGGTGACTTTAATAACACACATCCCAGGACCTGGGACTGCCAATGTTGAAAAATTAACATTTATGTATTTCAACATATCAATAGTTTACCTTAAAAAAAAAGTGACAAGTGCAGATGAAAGGACAATTGCAGAGTGGGTGACCAGGGGAGGGCACCTGGGGGCTCAGAGCAGTCTCTCTTCCACTCCCTCCCTCCTGCTTCTACCTCCCAACTGTGCTAAGATCATAGGAATGGGATTCCTTTGTGCTCTGTTGTATGCATTCAATATTTAACATAATGGGAGTGTGTGTGTGTGTGTGTGTATATATGTATATGTATGTACGTATGTATGTATGTGTGTTTGGCTCTTCGAAACAGGGTTCCTCTGTAGCTTTGGAGTCTGTCCTGGAACTCACTCTGTAGACCAGGCCTGCCTCTGCCTCCCGAGTGCTGGGATCAGAGGCATGTGCCACTACTGCCCGGCAGATCTGGGTTTTTAAAGCAAGCCCTCTAGACTTAGACTTGGAATAGGCAGTCTAAAGTGTGAATGTGCACAACCCTGCACAGAGGCAGCAGAATTTTCTCAGGGCTGTGGGTCAGGAGAGGAGAAAAGGCGGGGAAGAAGAAGAAAGAATTCTTAGTGAGCAGATCTCCAAGTGTCCACACTGGGTCACCCAGAGTCAGGGTGAGCCATAACACCCCTTTGCTCCAAAGTCCCCTGCCACAATTCCCAGCTGGACAGACAAAAATCACATAAAAATTGTTAAAGGTTCTATTTCCTTCCCTTTGGGAAAGCTCAGGTGCACCAACAATGGGAAGCAGCCTGCCAAGAGGAAATGCGGGGGAGAGAAGGAGATGCGTAGAGGCCTCAGGAAAGTCCCAGAAGCTCTGGGACAGCCTAAGGGGCTCAGCACAATAGCTGCCTCCTCTATAGGCTTCATCCCTACCCCTGCTCTCCCCTGCCCCACAGGCTCTACCCCTGCCCTCCCCTACCCCACAGGCTCTACCCCTGCCCTCCCCTGCCCCACAGGCTCTACCCCTGCCCTCCCCTGCCCCACAGGCTCTACCCCTGCCCTTCCCTGCCCCACAGGCTTCACTCTTCCCTCCAGGGCCCACCTCTCCCCAAGCTCCTTATGCTCCAGCTCCAGGTTCCGGTGTAGCGTCTTCAGGCAGCTGTGCTGTCGGATGAGGGCCTCATACTCCGAGGACTGGCGCTCGTACAGGGCACCCAGGTGCTCATGGTCCTGCAGCAGGGCCTCATAGGCCGTTGCCAGTTGCTCCTGCTGCTTCTGCAGACCTTCATGTTCAGCCTCCTTGGCCGCGTGCTGGCTCTGCAGCACTGTGTACTGTGCACCAAGTGCTGCGTTCTGGGAGCTCAGTGTAGAATTCTCCACCTGCAGGAGAGCAGAGCCCTGTGTGTGGTGAGCAGGCCAAGGACTACCAGCCGCAGGCGGCACCAGAGGGACCGCAAGGCATGCCAGGCACGGGCAATGCTTCTAGATCTTGAGGACTTGGCTCTGGAAAGGGTGGGGATGGGGGAGGGACAACATGACAAACACTGGCTATGAAAAGGTTGTCATCCTGAACCATCTCCACAAACTGTCCGTCTCGGTAAGCCCATTACAAGGCATTACTGATTATTTTTTTAAAGCCTGTTTTCTAGACAAGCCAACAAAAAACCTATAAGGATAGACTATCAGACAATAGTGTCTGTTATTTTTGTTCTGCTAGGGTCTGCACTGAGGACTTTGAGTATGCTAAGCATTTTTACTAGTGGTCCGTATCTGAACCCCTGGTGTTTTAGAATATTCTAACATAATCCCAAAACAGAAAACTGAACAGGGGCCAGAATTCCTCTGATATTAAAGGCAGACAAAGGCTTTTTCTAAGACAAAACAAAGTAACAAATCAACATCCTATTTTGTTATTTTAACAAAACAAACCCAACCTCTTTGCCAAATACATTTCCTGTTTATTGTCTCTGTCCCATAGTAGCTTTCCAACTTTCCCAGAAATTACATTAATGAGCAATTTTTCATTTTCCCACCACCTAATAGCCACAAATAAAACCACGTGATATGTGGGCTGCAATGCTGGCCCTACTGGCAGCTTCCAGCAGACGGAAGCCAGATCACAGCCCCACTTCCCCTCTATCAGGTTGTACAATACAGAAACTGTTTAACTGAGCTTACTTATTTCCAAATCTCTCTCTTTTGGTGTGTATGTATGTGTGTATGGGTGCGTGTGTTTATGTGTGCATATCATGTTCACTTGTATAAACCGAAAAGCAAAGAAATGAAGTTTTAGCCAGATTTCTTTAGGCCCAGCTATAAGAAATGTCTCATGAGCCACCCTACTACCGTCAAAGACTCCCGTCTACAACAAACCTCATAACAACCACCCAGTCCCCACTGCCCCATGCTTGGCCTTGCAGCTCCCACCAAGGAGCCTCCCTGGGTCCCACTACCTGCAGCTTTGCGGTCTGGGTCTGCAGTGCGGTGGTGTGTTCCTGCAGGAAGGCGCTCTGCTTCTGCAGGGTCAGGATCTGGCTGCTGAAGGCCACATTCTGAGTCTCCAGATGCTGCAGCTGATCCTTCAGCAGCTGCTTCTCAGCCTGAAGAGCTGCGTTCTAGAGGAGAAGCATGCGCCAGTTACCCATGGCATGAGCCCTGGGGCTACTGAACCCTCAACGGTAGATACAGCCCAGAGCTGGGGTTCCTCAGGCACAGGAAGTTAATAGCTTTCCTCTTAGAAACAGACAACTAACAGAATTTTCAAAATATGACACAAGATTACAGGAGTTATTGCCCAGGACCTGAGACACATGGGCATAAGAGCCACTTTCATGATTCCATTTGTTTCCTCTGGAATGGAATACCTGAAGAGTCCTTTTCTGTGAGCTGAAGCCACTCCCCACTGACCACAGAGCTCAAGCCCTCAGCAATGGCTGTCCTTACATTTGAGACAGCAAACGGAACAGGGTACTTAAGAGTGGGAGACTAAGGTTGGAGGGATAGTTCACTGACTAAGAGCACTGGCTACTCTTCCAGAGGTCCCAGGTTCAATTCCCAGCAACCACATAGCAGCTCAAAACCATCTCTAACTCCAGCTCCAGGGGATCTGACACCCTCACACAGACACACGTACAAGTAAGACACCAATGCACACAAAGATAAACTACTTAAAAGAAGGGTAGGAGACTAACAAAGATCATATGTATTATGTTACCAACCAGGTTAGGAGCCAGGACATGGGCTGCAGGCTGGTGCTACCCCTTATTAGCATGTGACTTTGAGAAAGCCTCTAATTTTCTGTCTCAGCTTGTTTGTCTATTGAAAAGCATCACAGTGAACTTCAAAATGTCAACAATGAAGGCTGCCGAAGCCGCCGGAAAGCAGCGCAGACCACACGTCAGTGTAAGAGGTGACTGCGTGTCAATAAAGCTTTGTTCAGACACAGCTTGGGCTGTGGTACTGGGAAGTAGCGCTGGAAAACACATCATTGTGGGGATAAAGGCTGGTGCACAGATTCTAGGTTTGTCACCGCAGGCAGGGAGGTCATCCTAGGAGACTGGGTGCACCCCCTTGTATTTGTAAGCCTGAAGGAACTACACCGAAAGGCACCAAAGGGACCAGGCAGGACAACTAAGGAAGTGTCCTACTAAATCCAATAGCCTCTGTAGCCTCTGCCATCCATATTCTTTGCAGTGGTGATATACTCTGGGGGCAGCTGCTAATAAGACACTCAGCTCAAGGGCGGCCCACTCACGCTGCGCTCTAGCTCAATGGCCCGGTCCTTTACACGGAGAAGCTCCATGGTGGCCTCTTTGTGGCTGGGCTCCCAGGCCTCTTTTTCTTGGGGACTGGTGACCACCTTGCCCGTAGGGAGCTTCAGCACATCCTGTGCCTGTGTTCTATCCTCCTGGGTCTGCCTGAGCTGCTCACGTTCGTCCTTTACCTGCAAGCAGCATTGGAAAGCAGACTCAGGCAGGAAGCAGCTAGCAGGAGCCCCACTAGTAGGTAGGGAGGGACTCCTCACCAAAGCCTAAGACACATACCCACTCATTACCTGAGGAGGGACAGGCCGGATACTCTCCTCTGCCATGTGTTTCCCCAGAGAGGACACAAAAGATGGGGACATGAACCTACGCCTGTCTTAGTCCCCACCTTTAGCTACATGACTGGCAGGTTTTGTTGCTTGCCTGGGCCTCCAGTCTACACCACACAACAGAGGCAAAACTGGGCATAGACAGCCATACATCTCACAAGGGCCTTGCCAGCTCTGCATCTGCCTGACTTCAAATCCCAAGTCAGCTCTGTAACCAGGAAATGTGCCATATGTTTAAAAAGGGAAATGGTACCACGTGGTACCAGCCCACCCATACACAGATGGAGATAGAATACACAAGTGTGTGTGTATGTGGCGCTCCTTATTGACACGTGTGGAAGATGTGAATGAGGGAAGCATATTTATATGCATGTAGACTGTGCACACATGTCGCCTGTATGTATGGGAATGTGTTCTTGTATGCGCCCAAGAGTTGACACACATATTCATACAAGGTCCTGTCCCATCTAAGGGGCCTTTGAGTCTGCAGGGCTCCGTTTGGCACTCTGGGCTGTTTCGGGTTCCCACACTTTACCAGGAGGTGTGGAACTGCCCTGAGCCACAGCCTCCTCCCTACCATGCATCTGGCTGTCGTGCCAGCTCCTATACCCTGAGGTGGGCACCCTCAGGGGTCTATAGCTCATCCTCATGTGTCCCAGGACACTGCCATGGTTGTCGCAGAGGCCTGGCAGGTAGGACCTCAGCCTGGTCCTTACCAGCTGCAGTTCAATCTGCAGTTGGCGATTCAAGCTTTCTTTCTCTTTCACCTGGGCCTCCAAAAACACAATCTTTTCTTCTTTCATGGCCAGTGTTGTTTTCAAGGCCGATTCACTTTTGCCTTCCAAAATCTTGCATTTTCTGAAAATACAAAGATACAATAGTACAGTTTTCATGCCACTTCACCCCCAATCTCATCTTCCTGGGGCCAGCACACACCCTTCCCACTATGCTGGTTTTAGATGCCACTTGCAGAAGGTATCACAGGGACCCAGAGCCCTTCCTGGCTGACATGTCCACAGCAACGTCACCGCTACACTTTGCGGCTACTCCTTAAAGAGGTGTGCTAGCACAGCCACTTTATAGATGGCTTTCTACCCATCTCAGCAAACACCAGCAACCGGCTCAAGGTCACAGAGCTAGGGCATGGCAGCTCTGCAGCCTCCCACCGCACCAGACATGTCAAAGCCGGCATGTGAGTCTTGGTGCTTACAAACTTCTCAGAAAAGTCAAGTTATTCAAGAAGGCATCGCTAGGAGAAAAGCTGTAGTCATCCATTAAGAGAGATGTGGCTCTCCCTGGCGGCAGTCAGTGCAGAGCCTGTCAAACATGCAAGAGGCCCCGGGGTTCACTTCCAGCACCACAGCTGTTTTAACATACACAACAATCTCCTTCCCTGCCTCCTTGAGACTCTCCAGGGACAAGACTTGAACTAAGGACAGACTCAAAGGGTCACGTGATACAGTGACTTCAGCAGTGAAGAATAGATCTCGGCTCAGGCTGAGATCCGGGAGCTCAGATTCATCGGAGAGCACTGTGCTAGCGTGCAGGGGCTGTCCTTACGTGCCACTGTGACTGTTATCCTCCTGCAGCAGCAGCTCCTTGCTGAGGCCAACCTTCTCCAGCTCTTGGCTCAGTTTGTCCAGTTCGCTGGTCAGCTGCTGGCTCTTCAATTTTTCCAGCACCAGGTCCTACGAGACAGGATAATACCACTGTGGACAGGAGTCTGGCAGAGGCACGGCAGGGAGGCTAGGGCCTCATGACGGTGTCACACCTTCAAGCCACCTCTTCCCCAAGCCTGGCGGTTTCAGATGTTACAGGCAAGAAAGTGAGGTGACGAGGGGGTCAACTCCAGGATGCTCCATCAAAAGAAAAGGGACGAACACCCTTTCCCAGCTTTCTCGATGCTAGAAACAATAGACCACACAGCAACATAGGATGGATCCAAAATGTCCTCCTTCTCCAAAACAGGTCAGAAATATTCCACGGTGCTGACTTTTAGTAGCGAGAATGATCTCTACTAATATGATTGACTTTTTAAATTACAAATTTAGCAAGTTAATTAAACACTCAATACCGACAACGAAAAAAAAAAGCAAGGAGATAAAGATTTGTTTGTTACTGTAACTCAGGGTGGTCTTGCTGTGTAGCTGAGGCTGATCCTGAACTTCTGATCTTCCTGTCTCTCCAAGTACTAGAATTACAGGTGTACACCACCATGCCCGATTTTACACTGTGGTTTCAACCTAGGGCTCGGTGAAAGCTAGGTGAGCAGGCACCCAACCAAGCCACCCGTCTCCACACCCAAAGGAGTTTATTTTAAACCTTGGCTTAACTTTTCAGAATGTGGGCGATGAGCCCAAGGTTCATCTCCTCAATCCATTTTGCTTTCATCCCCACACATATCTCTGAGAGTAGCTATTACCTCCTGCCTGGTGCTACAGCGAACCCTCCTATCAAATCACAGGCAGGATGGTATCCCCACCACCAGATTTCCTGGCCACGCCAGCAGCTGATGCCAGGTGAGCAGCTCTGGCCATGAGTTGGGGGTTAGAGCAACATGGATCAGCTCCTGGGTGAAGCAGAGACGAGCTGGCATGTGTTTTCCGGCAGCCTTCTAACCTGCCATGGCCACTGCCCAAGCCCAGTGCTGAGATGGTGGAGCTCTAGGTCAAAGCTGCAGCTGGGCCCTTGGGAGGTTGAGACAGGAGGATCAAGATTTCAAGGCTAGCTGGGCTATACAACGATCCAAGACTAGCCTGGGCTATATAGCAAGATTCTGTATTCAAAAACGAAAACAAGAGCAGAACAGCACCCGGGATGGCTAAGTCCCAGGTCAGATGGCCAACTGCTTCAGGACTGTCCTGCTGTGGTGAGACGGACGTGCATCTGTGTGACAAGCCCTGGAGATCCCTGGGAAGTTGGTAACTGCATCACAGCCCACACTGCCTGAACTGTACAGACATGGGCTGTGGGAGGCATGCAGGGCTTGTGTTCCTCCCTGGCTCAACCTACGTTGTCAAGGCTCTGGGCTCACTTTGAAGTCACTTCCCTTCTCACTAGGCACATAGCACCCTGCAGCCGCCTCCGGCTGAGCTCCGCAGCGTGTCGGGCTTTCTCCCTTGATCTCTTCCTTGTCTCCCTGGCACACACTGATGAGCCAGAAAGACAGTCCACTAGGGGATGGTTTAGTTCTAAGCTAGAAGGAGCCAGGCACCCAGTCAGTGAACCGCAACTACCTGGACTGAGCTGAGACGAAGCCAGAGGCTTGGGCCACTCCCTACTAGAGCACACCATGATGAACACACCAACAGCCCAAGAAAAGGTACCAAGGGCAGTAGAACAGATGCCCAGGAAGCAGAAGATACAAGAGGCTAAAACGATCACACACTTCAATCCCATCACTCTACTTCTAGAAACATATCCTTAAAAAAAGTGTCCAATATGTTCGTGAAGTGATAGGAACGCCCAGTACCACAGAAGTAGTAAGAACATGTGGAAACCGGAAGACATCTTGAGAGAGTCCATTCTCTCCTTCCATTATTTGGGTTTTGGGGATCAAATTCAGATCGTCAGGCTTGTCAGCAAGCAAGTGACATACATGTGCCTACATACACACCAAATTAATAAATGAATGAATGAGTAAATAAATAAATGTAAGAAGACCATCACCTAAAACCTGAAACTTATTTCATGTGGAAAAACATAATTAAAAAAAAAAGCTTAGCCATATGTAGTCTAGTATGGCGTAGCCCTATGATACATGACTGATTTGTGATTGATTGTCTTTTAATTTATGGTCAGTTTGGGGGAATCCTGGTTTTATGCCAGGCTAGCAGTATACACAGTTCAATACTGTCTCTCAATGCTGGGCAAAGGCAGTGAGCCAGAGCTCTGGATCGCAGGCACTGCAGAATGCCGTGTGCCTAAGCTTATGTGCAGGAGATGTGGTGTGTTAAGTGCATCTTCCATTTACAGAATCCGATCTATAGTGAGTGACAGGGACACAACCCACTGTGAGTGGAGGGGCGCACAGGCACAGGGGCATAGAGTAAGAGGTAAGGATTCCCAGGGGTTTGTTAATGAGCAGTGAGCTCCCCGTGCCCTTCCCCCAGGCTGACTGAGCTACCTATGCTCCCCCTCCATTCCAGAACCTCCCATCCCGGAAACAGGTCGAGGCTCACCTCTCTCAGGGTGGTCAGCATCTTCGTGTGCACAGTGACCTGCTTGGTGAGGTCCCTGTTGTCCTTCTCCAGCTCCTTCAGCTTGCTGGCCGCATCCCGGCAGCGTGCCAGCTCTTTGTCAAGCGCACGGCTCTCCTTCTCGGCTGCCGACAGTTTGGCAGCACTGTCATCCAGGACAGCATCCTTGAGCTCCACCTGCTGCCACAGGCGCCTGGTCTCCTTCTCCAGCAGTTTCTTGTCCTTCTCCAGCTGGGCCACCTCCTGCTCCAGGGCCTTCCTGTCCTTCTCAGCCCCCTCGAGCTGCTTGTTGGTGAGCTGCAGAGTCTCCAGGTCTCGCTTCAGAGACTGGCGCTCGGCCTCCAGCTCACCCAGCTCCCTCTCGAGGGCCTGGGACTTGTGGCTGCTGCTCTCTAGGCTGTGCTGCAGCCGCAGGTTCTCGGCGCTCACGCTCTGGTAGCTGAGTTCCAGGCGCTCTGAATTCTTGCTTAAAGTCTTCAGCAGCTCCACACTCCTGCGCAGCTCCTCCTTCTCCTGCTCTAGCTGCTGGTTCTCGGCCTCGATCTGTGCCATCTTGGCGCTGGTGAAGCGCATGGTCTCCACCATCTTCCGCAGCTCCAGGTTCTCCTGATCCAGCTGCTTGTTGTCCCTCTCCAGGCCCTCGAGCTGCACAGACACATTCTGCAGGGTGTCTAAGGACTTTCTCAGCGTTCGGTTCTCCAGCTCCAGACCCTGGCTCTCATGCTCCAGGGCCTCGACCTTCTCGGTGACTGTCTTCAGGGAGGTCAGCTTCTCGGCCAGCTGCTCATTCTCCTTCTCCAGACGGCGCAGTTCCTCCTCCAGCACCTCTGCCCGCTCTCCCTTCTCCTTGGCCTCCTCCAGGTCCCTGTGCAGCTGCTTCTTCTCTAGCTCCAGCTGGCTGACCTTGCTGCCAGCCTCAGTCACAGCCTGGTGGAGGGCTCTGTTTTCCTTCTCCACATCCTTCATGCTGCTGGCCTGTGGCCTCTCCCGCAGTGACCACACAGCCTGGTGGAGGTGGCCCTTCTCCTGCTCCAGGTCCTTGATCTATAAGCAAACACATTAGGTATGACCTAGGCTGCTGCAGGGACCCACACCAGTGATCTGGGTTCACACAGGAGCTGCCAAGTAGAAGTCTTCAACAGCACTCTACGGTGCACCCAAACACGTCCATGGCTCATCAAAACACACTCAATACAGTGAGCATGGTCTTAAACCTAAATGGCATGTTGAAAGTGTTAGTGATTCCCTTGGTCATGGTCAGCAGAACCCAGGGGATATCCTAGCTGCCTCTATGGCGTTCTCTTGGGCAACACCCTTCCGCTGTCTAGTTTCTTCCTACCATGGATACACTGGACAGGCTGCTGCTTCCTGTGCCTTGGTCCCTTCCCTGTGTCTTCTCTTCACTGACCTCAGTGCCCCCAAGAAACCTTGCACAGTGGCTCTCAAGGGCCTCCGTACTTGCTTGGCTGTGAGTGGTTTCCTGGCAGTGTGCTGTGTGGGGTACCAAGCCTTCAAAAGTTCCAGTTTCCCTGACCTCCCTTCATGACGGGCTGTACCTATAAGCTGAAATAAACCGTTTCTTCTTCAACACTGCTTTAGGTCATGGTGTCTGTCACAGCCACAGAAAGAAACTAGAACGTTTGTGTCAGGAACTATAGTCTTTTCCTTCCCAGAGTCAGAACAACTGTCGGAAGACACTGCCAAGTGTCCATCCAGACACGGCCGTGCTCCTCAGTGCCTCTCCTGCTAGCACGAGCGCGAGGGGGTGGCGGCGGAGACGGTGCCTACCTGCCTGGCCTTGTCAGCCTTCAGGGTCTCCATGTTGCTCTGCAGCTGCTCCTTCTCCCGGATCAGCTCCTCGCTCAGAGTCTCCAGGTCTTGGCTGCTCTGCTTTTCTCTCTCCAGCTGTGTTTGCAACTTTTCAATCTGCAGATTTAAAGATCCAGCCTGTGACAGTCAGCCTAACTCAAGCGAGCTGTGTTTGGACAGACAGACAGAGCCTCCTCTGCCCAGGCTATTCCCGCAGCCCCTTGAGAAAAAGGTACCAGTGTTACTTTGCAGCAAAGTCCTCCTGCTCCCTCAGTCATGGATCTGACATGACCTGCACTTCCTGCTCGGGATAAGAGAAGTTACTTAGCTGAGGCCTGCCCTTGTCTGTCCCAGGTTACCCATGCTGCTATGTGTCTAATCTACTCTATATCTTGCTTTTTTTTTTCTTGACCTCATCTACTTCCACTGTGCCAGACCACATTGCCCAAACACCCAGTGCCAGATTCCCCACAAGTACAGTATGGTTCCCCTTCCCCTCCTTATGCTTGGTGAAAGCACCCAGCTGCTTAGGTTTTATCCTCCTAGGTAAACCTATCATCAAACCCTGCCCCTTCTGCCCACCCTACTTCCCCCCGCCACACACACACACACACTTCATGGCTGTTGCCCCAGACCAAACTACACTGTTCTGCCTAGTTCTGCACTTATCCTCCTATTACCCCCTGCCAACACCAGGCTCTGACGGGGCAACCACGGGCACCCAAACTTCCGAGAGCACAAGTTATCTGGACGAGAGTTCTCCACATCTTCCAGCATCTGTGTGCCCGTGAGGACGCAGGACCTGACTCAGCAGGGCAGGCAATCTTGTTCTCTGGAGATACTCAAGCTAGTCTACTCTGCTGAGGCTTCAAGCCCAGGCTGTCTCTTCTTGCTGTGGCCAACTGTATTCAGCACAGGACACGGATGCTGGCCTCAGAGAGGCAAAGCAAACCTGTCCCCTCCTACTGACGATGTGACGTTGAGTGAGTGCCTGACCATTCATCAGGGCCAGACACACTCATGACAGTCACCACATCTG
Organism: Arvicola amphibius; assembly: GCF_903992535.2. Classification (NCBI taxonomy): domain Eukaryota; kingdom Metazoa; phylum Chordata; class Mammalia; order Rodentia; family Cricetidae; genus Arvicola; species Arvicola amphibius. The sequence goes on along the minus strand of NC_052053.1, from coordinate 79,678,005 downwards.
CTGCATCACAGGTAGCTGACCCTTTCTGGAGACTGCAGGGCCCACGCCCAGTTTCTGACTCTACGGGTCCGGGATCTGCATTTTATGTCATCTTAGTGTGCCTAAGGCTGCTAGTTGGGGACCACTGCTCTAAAAGTGATGCTAAGAACCATCGGAAGCTCAGGCCACAATTCAATCTGAACCTTGAAGGTAGAACCAGGGAAGCCCAGTGATCCTGGGAGCACAGGGGCTGAGCTGCGGCTCTCCCTCAGCTTGCGGTGTTGTACTGACAAAGGTTCAAGATCCCACAGCTCTGAGAATCCTTGTCTATAAAGACTCTGCAATCTCTCTCCTTCTTGAGGTGCCACCCAGCCTTCTGACCTCATAGTTGGGGGTACCATGATACGTTCCTTAGGAGAAACTGGGGTCCACCAGCAGGAAAGGCGGGGCCAGTGGGGTGTGCATGCATCATGGTTGTTAAGAGTCCCAGCATGGGACCCTAGGGCAGGTGTGACTCATCCAGCCATGTAGGTCACGGCTTTCCAGAAGGATGCCACAATGTGCCACATACAGGTCTTTTCCAAAATCAAGACCACCTATCTCACCTGACATGCAGAAGGGAGGCCGAGTTGGCCAAGCACAGAGCATGCTCTGGGGCAAAATGAGAAGAAGTGGGGTCAGTTATGGAAGAGTGCCAGCCCACAGGGGTCAGTGTGGCCTAACACCTTTAAGAAGGGCTGGATGCATGCCCCTCTATGCATACTTCCAGGCCTGTGGGATGAGGTCCCCAGCTCTGCTGAATACCATTCCTTCTGGCCTTCATCTCACCACGCCCCCCGCAAATATGCTCGACCCCACTCCTAGAGAGCTATGCCAGTCTTTGGTCCGATGCTGCCGCTGCTATCTAAACATGGGATTTTCCTGGGTCCTGCTTAGCTGCTCTGGGGTCACCTCCATCTTTTTCCTTCTTGGTTCTCTGTCCCGCATTCTATCACTTACTGAAGACAGCAAACCCCTCCACCCTCCAGCAAGCTGGCTATGCTGGGTTGAGAGGTAGCTACAGGCTCGTGAGCCTGAGAAAGCTTCTGTCCTTACTGCTGGGGCTCAGACACTTCGGACAGCTGCTCCTGACGTCTCCCCAAAGCAAGCGGGGCCCTCTTCCTCCGATAATACGAAATCTTTTCCTATTTGGCTACAGGAACTGCATCTCCATGACACTGGTATAAAGTTGCACAAAGACTGGAGGGAGGCAGTGTCTCAAGGACCCAGCAGGGAAACTGCAAGGACTCTGGTGAGCCCTACCACACAGAGGATGACTGGGGGTAACAGAAAGGAAACGGGGGGGGGGGGGGGTAGAGGGTTGAGCTGGTTGAGTGTGACCTCCTACTGGTGCTCAAGTGCTTACTCACCAAACACAAGGAACTAGGACCAAAAGATGTTCAGATCTGTATAAAGACAGACACGGCCTCCTCTACTGGCTGGGCAGACTGCTGCCAGACACACTCTATAGGCAGGACACAGGACAACTCTGGTCTGGGAAAAGCACCCCCGCTTCTAGTGTCCCATTAGTCCCTAACCACTGGGAACTCTGTGGGACGTCATGGCTTTCCTGGCACCACACAGCAGGACAGGGCTGGTAAGTGCCAAAGGGCTTAGGGAAAACAGAAGGTAGGACTGGACATGGGCAAGAGCTGGTGGCAGTGTTCACTGCATGTGTTTGTATACAAAGGACAGTCTATAGAACAGAGGTGACCCACACTGTCCCTAGCCCAGTAAGAAGATAGCCCGGGCTTTCCTGAGAACCCACAGAGTGGGAAGGTCTCATCTTCTTTTATGTCAGCTCTTTTTCATTCTGTCCAACACTGAATGCCCATTTATAAGGGCATTCCCTGTCCTGGGACCGCAAAAGCCCAAGAGACCAAACCATGTGCTCACTTCTCCCATTTTCGCTTTGCACCACTAGACACGAGAGAGGGGTGTCTCCTGTTCTCTAAAGGAAGAACAAATCACTTGGCAGCTAAAATGTCACATGACAATCCATACTTCTAAGGACCATGAGGGTAAATGCAGCTGGATGGTCCCATGAAGGTCCTTTTCACAGCGGGAGGGTTTGGGCCAAGCCCTGTGCAGAGGAGAGAAGCAGCAGAGGCAGGATTCCTGGGGACTGGTCTCCTGCCAGCAGACCTTGCTCCCCTCCCCCACCACACCAGGTGCCTCATATGGGACTAAGGAGCAAATCAAGAGAACACAGACAGGAGACACAGTTCCTAGGAGAGCCACCAGTGAGGAAATGATCGCCGTCTCCCTGGAGCCTGGCAGTGGGTGTGTTAAAGGCCCAGAGGCACGCCATCTCCTGCATCGCACACTGGGTGCCCCGTGCCCGCCCAGGGAGGTCACCTTCTTGCTAAGCTGCTGGTTCTCCTTCTCCAGCTCCGCACACTTGAGGCTGCTCTCCTCCAGCGCCAGCGACGCGTCCCGCAGCCCCTGGATGGTACTCTGGAGGCTCTGGTTCTCCTTCTCCAGCTTCAGGATGCGGCTCGAGGCACACTCGTTCAGCTCGAACACGAAGGACTTCCTGGAGGCTGAAGTGCCAAGTCAGTCAGGGTCTAGCATTTCAGGAGCCCCTGCTTCCACCCTCTGGCACAAGCCGAGCCCCAAGAGCTAGGCATTCCTCTTGTTCTCCATTCTCATCCGATTGGAAATGCTGCTTCAGCGCCCAAGAGTGAGGCGTCTGCTGGCAGAGTTGGGTCCACTCAATCTAGAGCTTAAGAAGAAACTAGATTACACTGTAGGCGCCAATCATGGGACCAATGGGAACCTGGGTCACCACACCGCTACTCGACTGACTCAAGGGCTGAAGGCATTTTCAGTGCCCACTCCAGGAGCAGTGGGCATCTCGGCTGCCCAGCATGGAGGGCAGAGTGACCAGCTGACAATGAGTGAAGCAAAGCAGTGCCCGTAGCTGCCAGCCTGGGCTAGAACCTGGGCAGATTTCTTCCAGCCTCACAGTTAACGTTCAAGCAAAGTCAGACAATACATGCAAGGCTGCTTTAGATGTCTCGGTGAGATGAGGTAAATGTCTCTGCATTTACACTCCCCAGGTATGCAAGTAGTACAGAGATATGCACGCAGGCAGAAACACGCACGCACACAACATCATGTGGTCAGTGAAATGGCTCAAGGAGTAAAGGTGCCTGACGACCGGGGTTTGGGTGGATGAATAACCAATCCCCACAAACTGTCCTCACTTCCAGGTATGCACACATGCATAAGTAAATCTAATTTTTAAAATTAAAAAAAAAAAAGAAAAAATCTATCATGGCCATTGACTTAAAGGGTTCATAAACTACACCAAGCAATATGAACTGACCAGGTCTTTGACGCTGGCCCCGAAAGCCTGCGCTGCTTCTACAGTCCACCAGGGGGCAGAAGTTCTTCTTGGTGGACTTGAACTTCTGAGCCATAGACAATGCCCTCTCCCACCCACCCTGTGTGGCTCCTAGGCACCTCAGCTTGGTACACAGGCACCAAAGCAGACACAGTTCAGTGTCCACAGAAACAAGCTAATGCAAGGCTTTCACATTCAGAGCCAGTAAGAGCACTGGAAGAAATGACCTTGGTAGTATTCTCAGGGAATTTTTATTGCTATCTTTCAAACCTAAAACAAGCCAAATGCCCAAGCCTGCTCTGTCAAGTGCTAAGTCAATACTAACTTGTTAAGTCGGGTGCATGGGAAAGGTGAACGTGGCTATTTTCAAACACAGGAATTGGCTTATTGTTTGCTGGGCGCTGGAGCTTCCTGCTGCAGTGCTGACTGGGGTCCCCCACCCTTCCCATAATGAACAGCTTATCTCAGGGTACCGGCAGAGGGCAGCAGTGCGAGCCAGGAAGAATGACTCTCCTCCCTCCCCTTCCCCCAAGATCATAAGGATCATAAAGAGCCGGAGACTAGGGAGAAGTGGCCACTTAGCATCCCCACCAGGGAGAAAGGAGAGGCTGTATCCATCCTGCCCAATTATGCAAATGAACAGGGCAAATAATATCCAGGGTCCATTTATAATAAGGATTAGTGATCACTGGGGACACTTCTGGTGTCAGGGCTTTCTGTCATCAGCAAAGAGCTGTGATCTGGAAGCTTCAGAGTGTCCATATGGGAAACCCAGAAATCCCAGCACTTCATTTAGAGTTGACTTCTGGGCATCGGGGCTGCCAGGCCACTCATGCTCCCCCTGGGGATGACCATAATGAAACAGCTCCAAACGGCACTTGAGGAAATCACATTTACTTGTGGAAAATGGATGGGCTGTTATAACGAAGCCGCAGAGGCAGTCACGGGCCCAGCTCCTGGCTGAGCAGTGGTTCGGTGGGGCTGAGCCCCAGCACTGGGCGCTACCTACCATCGGACAGGTCTGCATGCTTAGACAGCTGCTCCAGCTCCCAGCCCAGGTGGGCCGACTCGTTCATGCTCTGCTTCTGCGCGATCTCCAGAACCATGTTTTCTTCCAGCAGCTCCTCGATTCGTTTCTTATCTGTGTCCCGATCCTGGGGTAGAAAGAGGGAACGTGAGAGAGAGGGCCAACTCGTCTCAGGACTACCATCCACTCAGGATACAATGCTTCCTTCCAGACAGAGAGCTGCCCTCAAACACCCCTCGCAGGGCCCCACTGCAACAGGGACCTCTACTAGAGAGTCCCTTGACCTGGCCAACTTAGGTCAAGAAGGAAATTCTAAGGTCCCAGTGAACGCTCTGAACGTAGGAGCACAAGGAACAGTGCTTTGCCACGTGACACTGTGGCGACAGGCAACTTGTCAGCTCTAAGGTAGGTCTCCGCACCCTCAAGTGCCATGACGAGATGACATGCCAGTGCTCAACCCATTCAAGAGCCATTGAGGACCCCTGAAAAAGACACACGTGTTCACTCTTGCAGAAGCAACACGTAAGTCAGGTCCTAGCTGTTTTGAAGGCACTAAGTGCCCTTGAGCCACTGAGTGCTGCAAGCTCTTCTCTTAACCCACAAGCTGCTGGGAGGCAGCAAACTCAGAAGCTGGCACACCGGAGGAGCTCGCCCCTCCTGTACCCCCACCACGGCTCCTGCACACGGCACCCGCCTCGTTCATACCAGTTCCAGGTCATGGAGCTTGGATTTTAGCTGCAGGTTCTCCTTCTCTAGCTCGTGGACTTTGTCACTGCGAGCCCGGGAGGCGGTCAGTTGCTCCTCCAACATGGCCTTGGTCTCAATTAAGATAATGTTGTCCTCTCTCAGTTCCTGAAGAGCAAACACCAACAGGAGAGCCATCAGATAAGGCCAGGGTCATGACCCTAGGACTTCCAAACAAAGTACTTTCAGGCCCCTGGAGCGAGACAACCAGGTGAGGGACACATGTTGTGGGAAGCTCTGCATCTGGCCCTTGTCAGTCTCACGCATTCCCTTGAAGCCAGACACGTAGACTCTCAAAGAAAAAAGTTCAAGAATCAAGAAAATATAAAATAGTGCTGGGGTACAGATCAGCGCAGAATGAATGCCTAGCACGCACAAGGTCCTGGGTTTGCTCCCCGGCACAGCAGATAATAAGAAACTTTGGGAAAGCAACCCTTCCTCAAGGTCTTCCACAGTCAGTCAGATGATCCTCAACTTGGACCCCACTGGAAAGTGGACTCTACTGACAGCGTGGGTCACCTCTGGTCTGGTTTCCTTTAACACAGGGAAGAGAAGGGGGTGGCTAGGCTGCCGAGGGGACAGAGCCCAGAACTAAGTAGGGGCCAGTCAAGTCGCAGCAGAGGAAATACAAATCCTACAGACAGAAGCAGGTAGAAACTGGTCTCTGCTGGTATCATAGGAAGAGGCCATGTCTGTCAGACCCTGTTGTCCTGAGCCGCTCATGTCCCATGAGCCCTTCTCAACAGCACTTGCTGTTCTGAGTGGGGGGTAGGAATGGAGCGGCTTGCATGTCTCTCATGTCTTCACGGTTTATAAATAGTGCACACCGGGAACTGTCACCTTCCTTGGTGGGGAAGGTTCCCAAGACTTGTCCCACTCACAGCCTGCAACAAGGACCAAGGATGGAGCTTGAATTTACCCACCATGTGCTCATTCTCCCACTTGGGCCTGAATCCAAGCTTCCCGGGGGAGGAAAACACTCACGGACATGGGTGTGGTCAAAGCTGGCCCTGGGGACGCAGCTCCTTGATTCTAGAGTCTCCATGCCAACAAAGACCGCCATCACTGGGGCTGGTTCTCTCTCAGCTACTCCTCATAGCACCCCTCAGAGGGCAGGCAGGGCCAGTCTCTTCCCATAGATGGAGAAACAACCCAAGTGCATGAAGGAAGGTGCCCAAAGTCACAGGCCTGCTGTGGGCTGAGACTGAAGTTCCTGTTTAAGCTGTGGGCTCAGACTTTTCTCCATGACCCTCAGCTTCTCAGGGGCCTCTGGTGAGTAAGAGGCCAACGCTGCCACCAATGACATAAGACAGAGAACACAGAAGGTCTGGTATCAGCCAATGTCCGGCATGATCTTTGCGGTCACTGTCCATCCTGTGTCTAACAAGGTCTACTCAGCTGCCCCAATTTCAGCCTCGCTATTCTGATTTGGTAAACAACCACAGGACAGGCTGTATGCACAGTCAACTCCTATTTAGTCTTCAAGATCCATCCTGAACGACTCTCTCTGAGGACTTGGAGTCTATGTTATCCTATTCACTAAGTCAGGTAGCTGCCTTGTCCTCTTCCCCAACTCGGGAACTCTGGGGAAGGAACTGTTATGCTTCTGCTCACTGAGTCGTGTAGCAAGGGGGAGTTGGTGGTAGCCTATGTGGTGGCCCTTGAAGGACTCAGAGACTATGACAGGCAGGGAGAGCACCCAACAGAATCATCTCTAAACACCTTTCAAATTGCCTCTGCTTTGGTCTCAATGTCCCCAGTATTAGGTAATGACATTCCACCCTGCCTTACACATCTACCACTTCACAGGACAACAACCGGCCAGGAAAGACGCTATATACTTAAGGTCCTGACGGCCAAGGACTTCACTAGCGGTCTGCAGGGCTGAGAAGCTGACTCCGTGGCTCTGGGCAGTTGCCTGGCACACCTATCTGTCCCAACCAGAAGGCTGTTATCAAGTCCAACCCTGCCCTGCCTGCAGCTGGGGTGGTTATACAGCCATAGGTTAGACTAAAGGTCCTATCCCCAAGTGACTTGAAAGAGTAACTGAGGGGGCCGTGGGCCAACTCCACTTCTGCCACGAATTCTGGCTGTAGGAACTCTCAGACTGGATAACTGCCTACGCGAAAATGTGGGTTAATAATGCATACACAACTCTGATTACACAACGCGTGAACTCACGAGCCGTCCAGTCACAGGCACTTCACACCTGGGAAGGACAAAGTTCAATCCAGCACTCGCCCACAAAGCAGCTCCTTGTTAACACATAAAAATTGTTTGGCAAGGGCTTAGGGGTGTTGCTGAACAGTGGAGGACTTGCCTAGCATACATGAAGCCCTGAGCTCTGTCCCTAACACTGGAAAACAAACACATACAACAAAAATTAACTTGTTTCCCAGAGTGCCTCGTGACCCCCCACGAACACCAAACACTAAAAGGGATACGGAATCAAAGAAAGTCTCCTTTCCAGTGAGCTTGGGATTGCAACACACAGGGCTCCTGGCGTCCTCTGCAACAGAAAGCCCAGGGATGCCGAGGGAAGCAAGAGCTGGGCCACGGGACCCATGGCAACAGGCCTCTTGCTCCTTCCTGCCCTGTCTCTATCCCTCTTAGCCCCGCTGCCATGGAGAGTCAAGGGCAGGGTATGCTCTACCCTGACCCTGAAGGCCTGCACACCTGAAGCAAGGCCTGACCTGAAGAAATGTAGGGACCAGAGCAGAAACCAAAGGTCCCCTCTGTCCTGTTCAACTTGACAGATCTCATCACAATGCCCAGAAGCCAACAGGGACAAAGGACACCCCAAGACAGAAAGAACAGAAGACTGCCCAGCCAGCATCTGAGTTCCCTTCAGCCAGCTCCCTGGAATTTAATACTCCTCACTTGGGACATGACTGCTTAGTTGTGCATGAATTGTGGGAGGCTGAGGTCCCCCATAAACACCTCTAGTTCTCCTGCAACACCCTTACCCCCTTTTCTTCTCCTTAATGGCCAAGGCTCCCCCTCATTCTCTGGCAGCCATTCAGGGCTCTGGAGACTGCCAGCCACATTCCGATCCAAGACCACTTGCTTAGCAACTGTGCCGCCTTTTCTCGTCTGGAGAAAGGAGGTTGCTACACCTCACAGGGTCACTGTGGGCCTTAAATAGTACGGTGGGCCTAGAGCTAAAGGCAGTTCGTGTTCTATAGTCCCTACCGCTCACCCAAAGGCCACGCTGCACATCTGCTCCATAAAGGACCAGAAAGCAATACTATGTTGGGGCCAGAGAATGGGGCATTGTGTGCCAATGAAACTGTACCCACAAAAGCCAACGGTGGGCTGGGTTTAATCTACAGACTACAGTTTGCTGGCTTGCGAGCCAAGAATGTCACTGGGACAGAGGCCTCACTATCAGAGACACACATACTATCTGCCTGGGCATAGAGTCTGGACAGGAATCAGACAGGAACATATATCACAGTAATACCATACTTCACACACCACCCAGAGTGTGTGTGTGTGGGGGGGGGGGGCTTATAGAAGAAATGTGAAGCACAGGATTTGCTGAGCTCACAGACCCAGCCCTGCACTCTGGCCCTAAAGACACAACTTCTGAATGAACGAGCACAAGGAGAGGCAGACAACCTGGGAAGTCAGCTGCAGAGACCCAGGGCGGTGGCTGCAGTGGGGGGTCAGGGGCAGCACTGAGTGCAGGACAAAGGGAGAGCATGGAGTCATTCCGGTGACGTAAAGTATATGGTGGACCACTGGAGAGGCCAGGGGACTGAGCAGCATTGCTAGTTTAGATTCAGGGAGGGCTTCTGTGTACAGCGGCCGGAACAACCAGAGCAAACCAAGAGAGGTCAACTAGAGGCATGCACAGACTTCAGATACCTACTGAGGACAGCAACATGCCAAGAGGTGGGAACACAGGTTTAGAGGATGGGCCCCTGGGCCTGACCCAGGTGGGGTGAGGTGAGGAGAAAAGAGAGGACGTGAACCCTGCACAAGTGCAAGGAAAATGACTGAACTCCACAGGCACAGGCCGGCATGGAGAGCAGTGATTCTGGACACATTAACTGAGGCTCCTATGGGACGGAGATCTGAAAGCAGGAAAGGGTCCAGCCCAAAGCTCAAGGCACTGGGCGCCATCTCCCACTGAATGTGACAGACACATGTAGAAGAGCTAGGAACCTCAGGGTACCTCAGGGTACAGGGGAGTAAGTCAGCCTGGGGTCAGGGCAGGAATGACCAAACTCTGTCCCTTCCTTACCCTGGGACCCCCTGCTGTCATCTTAGAGGTGTGATCTGAAAATGGGGGTTACAGGAATGAAACACGTTGGAACTGGTCATTAACTCAGCTCCTAAGGACCAGGGCCTTGCCAGTGACCCACCCATGTCTCTGGCTGCCGCTTCCCTGCAAGACCTGTTCCAGGGCTTTTATCTCCACTCGGGGTTCTCTACAGGGAAGGGCTGGCTAGAATAAGCTTGCTGCAGGCATGCCTCTGTGCCTGGGAGGCCAGAGCAGGACATACTCCTCTTTTCGTAACAGGACAAGACTTGCCCAGCACTTGGCACAACAGTGTACGGCTGGGTCTCTGCCCCTCTGATTAGTTCGAAACTAGCACTTCCTAGAAAGCTGTTCATCTACACAGCACATGGAAGACCTCGGCCACTATGCAGTATCTGATCAGCTGCCTTCTGCTTTATGCAGAATTTTTTAAAGATTTATTGTTATGTATATAGTATTCTGCCTGCATGTACGCCTGCACACCAGAAGAGGGCAGCAGATCCCATTATAGATGGTTGTGAACACTATGTGGGTGCTGGAAATTGAACTCAGCATCTCTGAGTTAACAGCCAGTGCTCTTAACCACTAGAACCATCTCTCCAGCCCCTAGGCAGAAATTCTAAGCCAATCAGGAAATACTGAAAGAACTCCCAGGCTGCCACTACGCTACAACCCTGACAGAGACCCTCTTGTCCTAGGCAGGGGCCCTGAGGCCCACTGTTTTCAAAGGGAAGCCACAGGGGCCAGCTATGCACCCATTCCACACCTTTTCCCTGTCTCCAGGGTGGTTACACTGCTCCCTGTATGCAGTTTCCATTCTTCCGGGAACTAGACTAGGAACCACAGAAACGCTGTTGCAGCTTAAGAACAAACTGTAAATCTGTGATCCAGATTTTACTCATGAAATCCAACTGGCTATGGCCCTCGGACCCGAGCTCTTCCTCACCTCCTCCTCCTCCACCCGCACTGACACGTCCTTCCTCTGGGGATCTGCACTGGTGTGTGCTCTTCATCATCATCCACCAGAAAGGATGGCTCAGTCACCCCACCCCCCACCCACTGTTACAGAGGAGTGTCACAAATGGGGACAGCTGGTGCGAATGTGACAGCTAAGCAAGCCAGACTCTCGCTTAGAGGAGCTTGCTCACCTGCTCATCATAACTAACTTGATCTATTCCAGTCCCAAGGAGAGTGACCCCCAGGCTTCCCCCCTGCATTCTCCCTACAGCAAAAAAACCCAAAAAACAAAAAACAAAACTCTACACAGCAATGGTTTCTTTCAATGGGTGCAGGGGTTCCCAAAGATCTCATGCCTGTTGCTATGTAAGGTAGAATCCCCACCCAGGGTTGGAAGCCCGCACGGACAGAGCAGACCACAGACAGGTATTAAGTTCTGTAATTCTTACCTATAGAAGTGAGCACCCCACAGCCCAGAGCCTCTAGAGGAAAGTATTATGGCAGCACACGCCTGTAATTTGTGTGTTAGGGAATGGAAATCCACAGGTCAAGCAGGCCGGAGGCTGGAGCTAAGCGTCTCCTTAGTGACATTTTTACTTTATTTTAAAAACGTACTGACTGGTCAGCAAGTCCCAGGGACCCTCCTATACCCGCCTCCCCAGTGCTGGGATCACAGGAGCAGTCCAAACTCCTCCTGCTGCGGAGCAGCGCATTACCAACTGAGCCAACACTAACCCTCACCTTTGAAGATGAATGTGTATGTTTATTTTATATGAGTGTTTTGCCTGCATTCTTATCTGGGCACCACACACCAAAGAGGCCAGAAGAGAATGTTGGATACCCTGAAACTGGGGTTAGACAGTTGTGAGCTGCCACATAGGTGCTGGGAATTGAACCTGGGGCCTCTGAAAATCAGCCAGTGCTCTTAATCACCGTTTAGCTGTCTCTCCAGACTGAAATGTGTGTTCTTAACAGGTCCCTCAGCTGATTCAGGCCACAGCTTGAGAAGAAGAGCTCAGATGCAGGGAAGGTGTTTCATAGCTTCAAACTAGCATTTCTGTTTCATACTTAAGTTGATGTGGCCAACCAGGTATGCACCTATTCAAAGGGCTAATAGCCCCTTTATTAGGCTCCTTTCTCCATTTACTCTCTCTCTCTCTCTCTCTCTCTCTCTCTCTCTCTCTGTGTGTGTGTGTGTGTATATGTGAGAGAGAGAGAGAGAGAGAGAGAGAGAGAGAGAGAGAGAGAGAGAGAGAGAATTTAGAAAACAACTCACCATGTATGCAGTTATAAGCAAGTGCACCCAGAGTAGCATGCTGGCTGTCCTCTGTTTTTCTCTACCTTATTCTCTTGAGACAGTCTCTCACTGAACCTGGAGCTCACTATTTCTTTGGATGATAAACCCTACTATTCCTTCTTCCATCAGAGGTGCTGGTGGGCCCGGGCCCAGTCCTCTGATGGTGGGGGGGGCGGGGACAGTTACCTCAATCCCTGCAGACCCAGACAACACCAGGACCTTCAGGGAAAGCAAACTGCCCAAAGTCTCCAAACCGCACTTGACCTTAGGGCCAAAGTACACTGGTGCACAGGCCAGTGGTGGCCCGGAACAGCCTATGTCTACAGAAAGTACAGCGTTACCAGGTCTGCAAATGCAGCACTGTCCAAGAAAGAATCTAGTAAGTATGATTCTTCAGCTCCTGGTGTGTGCCAGGACTGTTCCAGATGCTGAGAATATGTATCCATCAGCAGCATGAACCAAGCTCCTTTCCCAGAAAGGCCTTTCTGGTGGGACCCAGGAAAGCAGGGAGAGGCTTAGGTGCCAGCCCAAAGGAGCCTCTGAGATATACACCACCACTCCACCCACTAGACTGCTGGGGAATAATCCTTTTGTACACTGTGAAAATGGGTGGCTCTCATTGTTAATAAAAAAGTTAACAGGCTAAGCAGAATTTTCAGGGCAGAGAGAATGTTGGGAAGAAGAAGGGTGAAGTCTGAGGAGTCTCAAGGCAGAAGCACCCTGAGAAGTTCATAGATGAGGTAAACCAGCCTCGGGGCAGCACACAGATGAATAGAAATGGGTTAGTCTAAGTTGTAAGAGCTGGCTGGAGACAAGCCTAAGCTAGTGACCCACCATCTAATGCTGTGTATCCCACCATTACCTGAGTCCTGGCACCATGTTGCACAGATGTGCAAACTTCTCCTCTCAGGCCCAATTCACCAGGAAGCTCTGACCCCACAGTTTCTGCAACCCATGCACACATCATCACCTGCCCTGCAAGGTCTCATATAGACAAATGCATTTCTTCTTACTGTTAATAAAACTACTTACTTCATAATAACTTATGGAATCAATAATATAAAAAGTGTTACTGTACTCAATTGAGTCAGGTGGTGAGAACATGGGTGGGAAAGAGACTCCCTGCAAACCTCATTCAATGTCTAGATTCGCCCTGCTGCAGAGAGCAGGGCTCCTGCATCATCAGCATGATCATCACCAGCAGCAGCAGCTCCTAACACAGTAGTTTATCTGCATGTTCACGGGAGAACATTGGGACAATGCAGAAATGAATGTGGAGTCTGGATCTGGAACCTGCCCACCTCTGGTATTTGAGTCCTGCTCATCACATCGTACTCCTGACCCTGTCTGGGGACCTTTTAAAGTCCCAACTGCATGAATAGCTAACGAGACAGCAGTTTAGGAAACCTGTACAAGACTGTGCCTAAGGCTCCATCTGTGGCATCTGAACAAGCAACAAAGCCCAACTGGGACACACTCTCCACCCGGAGCCCAGGCCAGAGTGTACACCTCTCAACATGGGCAGAGGCAGTAAGCCATGGAGCTGTTCCCAAGACAAAGGAAGGCCAGGGCCCTTGCTCTAGCTCCTTGCTCAGCATCTAAGATGTCTTCTTAGCAGAGAGGAGGGTGAGTCATCCAGCTACTGACATTCCGCAAGGGGACACTCCCTGAGTCTGAGAAGCAGTGCTCAGCCACATCCTCTAGGGTTCACCTCAGCAACCCTGGCTGCAGCAGGAGGACAAGTGTGACAGCAGGAAAGAGAAGTCCTACAGCAGGGATGACAAAGGGCCCCTAGACCTGTGCTCAGTGACCCCAGAAGCTACCAAGCTGAGGCAGGACAGCTGGAGCCAGTGTGAGCAGGGAGGCAAAACCCATTCTCAAGGGGGGAGCAGGGAGAGAGATAGCCCAGTGCTATGTAAGGTTGACAAATCAAGTGCAATCCCTGGAACCTACATCAAAACTAGACACAAGGGGATGGAAGGGCAGCTCATTGGTTTAGTCCCCAGCACCTGTCTCTATAGAGCAGCTCACAACCACCTCTAACCTCTGTGGACACCTGTACATGCATGCACACAGCCTGCTCCCCCCCCACATACACCATTAAAAGTAAGGTAAATCTTTTTGTAAAAAATTCAAAAGGTCAGACAAGGTGGCACACGCTTGTTGTTATGACACTCCTACAGTGAGAAATGAGAGAACAGGATGGAGGCTCGCAGACCAGCCTGCCTGGGGAGTGCAGGGGCACAGGCACCCTGGCAGCCTGGGGACTGCAGGGGCACAGGCACCCGGGCAGCCTGCAGAGTGCAGGGGCACAGGCACCCGGGCAGCCTGCAGAGTGCAGGGGCACAGGCACCCGGGCAGCCTGGGGAGGGCAAGGGCACAGGCACCCGGACAGTCTGGGGAGTGCAGGGGCACAGGCACCCGGGCAGTCTGGGGAGGGCAGGGGCACAGGCACCCGGACAGTCTGGGGAGGGCAGGGGCACAGGCACCCGGGCAGTCTGGGGGAGAATACAGCAGCAGAACCACAGGAATGACTCTCTCTACCTCAACAAGGTAGGAAAGGCAGAGGCTGGAAAGTCATCCTGATCTCCACACATACCCTGTGTGTGCCCGCACTTACAAACGCAGTGAGTAAAGTAACGCTAACAGCTGGCAGGGCTTCCACTGCCTAGGGGTAGATGAGGGGACCTGCATTCCACATTGCTCATTTTTTAAACTTCATTAGAAGCAGTATTTTTATTTTATGGATGGCGGACACTGAGGCCTAGCAAATAACCCAGAAATTGCAAGCCTTAAGAAACAAACCAAACAAACAAAAACCAAAACAAAACCACAGACAGAAGTCATCATTGATGTCAACTTGAAAAAGCAAGAGGCATTTGCGAAAATGGAATCTCAACTGAAAAAAAAAGCCTCCAAAAATGGCCTAAAGCTGAGTCTACAGTACAGTTTCTTAATTAGAGATTGATCTAAGAGGGCTGTTGTGGGTGGTGCCTGAGCTGAGGAAGTCATGGCTTCTCCATCAGCTCCTGCTTCAAGGTTCCCGTCCTGACTTCCATCAACGATGAACTGCAAGCCGCAATATAACATAAACCCTTTCCACCCCAAGTTCCTTTTGGCTACGCCATCTACCACAGTAATAAAAACCCTAAGACAGTCATAAAGTGGAGGAAGAAAACTCTACAAAGCATGGCTGCTGTTTATCAGTCGATTCCATTCCCCTCACCCACCCAACATTTGGAGATGAGAGAAGGGCTCGAGGGAGACCCAGGAAGGACCCAGGCAGGTGGGCTGTGCAGGAAGCGGCTGCTGCTCTCTCCTCAGATCCTCCAAAAACACATGCTTGGTGGCTGTGCCCAACAGCAGTGGAGGGAAGCCTGTCTGGCCGCCTTACTCTGCCTGGAGGGTGGCCACTCACCTCCATGCGAGCCTTGTAGAAGTCCACATCGTGCAGCTTCTCCTTGCAGCGTATCAGTTCCATCTCCAGCCTCTCCACACGGTTCGCCTTTTCCCTCAGCGAGTCCAGCTCATCCCGATAGGCCCGGGCTGACCGGGCATCAGCAGCGAGCTGAATATTCTGTAGGCGCAAGAAGGTGAAACCCCAGCTTAAGACACTCATTTGAGGAAGAAAGGATCAAATCCCTACAGCACGGGATCTCCTGATGTCCATGCACCCTGCATGGTCTCCCACACTTTCACTAAGAAACACGGTTGGCATCTCGAGGAAGGGCTCAGGACAACAACTGAACAGCTTTGCTGGACAAGTCCCGTGCTACATTCTTGACCCCCTGGGATCAGTTACTGGGGAACCCCAGCCTCAGCCCAGGCCTTGTGCTCACATCTTGCTTGGCCTTCTGAAGCTCCAGGACCAGCTGGTCCACTTCGTGTCTGGTATCTGCAAGCTGCTCCGTCTTCTCCTCCCTGCACGGGTGATTAGGAGAGAGTGAAGGGGAGGATGTTTCTTGGCAGGCTCAGGGAACAGGCTGCTACTTCTAGGACCACAGAGGGGAAAGGAGGGCACACAGGCTTCTAGGAGCCTGTGAAAATATTCCTGACATGTATTCTGTATGCTTGTACACACACGTGCACACCTGCATGTGCGCACATTCACTTGTGCAAGTGCATGTAGTATTTATAGATTTGATAGTCCATGTCTTTCTCTATACCCTCCATATCATTCTTCTTGAGACAGAGTCTCTCATTAAAACAGGAACTTGTGTTTCAGCTAGACGGGCTAGCCAGCAAGCCCTGGGGACCCTTCTGTCCTCACCCCCAGTACAGGGTTACAGATGTGGTGTTATGTGAGTGCTAGGATCCCAAACTCTGCAAGCACTGTACCCACTAGGCCGTCTCTTAAGATCAAAACTCTTAGGTTTCTAACAAGCACCCTTAAACTGGGCCCAATAACCAACCACCTACTGCCCCCTAAGTGAACAGGACAGACAGAGCCTAGCCACAGCTTTGTGAGTCCACAGGTAGCTCTGAGGCCAGACACGGAGAGGTAAGGCTGAGCAACTCCCCAGATGGACAAGTGACATTCACAACTTCAAGAAAACGGGAAAGAACCAAGAAAGCCAAGAAATCAATCTGTTCATCCCGGCCCTAAACTGAGTCTGCATGAGCAGCAGTCTACTTTGATAGGCAGCCTGGCTGGATCCTACGCACCAGGAAGCCCTCCCTACAAGTGCAGGCCTGCAGAAGGCTGGTGATGAGCCTTCAGCCACAAGGAGCTCAGAGCAGTCCCGCCAGCTGAGCTATCCTACACCACCATACACACAAGCAAAGTACCTGAGAAGAACCACGTTAGGTTCATACCACAGAAGAGGGGGGAAAACGGCAGGACTCACAGTTCCTGCCTGACGCGCCGCAGCCTGGCCTTAGTGTCGGCCAGCTCAACAGCCAGGTGCTGCTTGTCTTCGCTAGACAGGCTGCTGGTGGGGCTCGGTGTGGAGTCTGGACTGGAGAACTTGCCGGGGCTGGGAGGGTGCTGCGCCTGGAGGTAGTCCCTCTCTTGTGTCAGGTCCACAATCAGCTGCACAAGACAGGGAGAAGACAGGCATATGCGGGGTCACTGCTGCTCCCCGGACTGGCCCAGTGTCCAGGCCCAGATTCAGTGAAGAACCACTGAGACAAAAGACTAAGAATCAGGAGGGAGAACATGCTACATGTTTACAGAGCAGGAGCAGAAGCAGACCCCGCCCGTGTTAGGAACCCTGGTCAGCCTCTGTCTTCCTGCTGAGGCTATTCACCACAGGGGCTATACCCTAGGGGAATACTGACGTCCCACCCTAGAGACCATGACCAGCAGGCCGGGAGGAATTCAGACCAGAGACAGAGAGAGGGAAGCAGAAGGAGAAAGGCCGCCTCAGGGACCCACACGGCCAGCCACAGCTGTCCCACAAGCACACCTCGGTGCACTCGTCCCGTTCATCAATGAGTCTGCGGAGGTGGAACACCATGTTTCTGGACAGGGCCTCCAGCTCCTCAGGGGCCACATCTGGCAACTCCAGCCACTGCAGGTCAAACACATTCTCCTGGTTGTGGGTCACCTGTGGGAACATGGCCTAAGGTCGCAGAGGCTGCTATGCGTGGCCCTGGTATTCCTGAATGCCCAGGGACATGTGGGGTGTGACCCAGGCAGAGCCCAGAGTCCACTCTACACCTCATTCCCACATCAGGAACAGCAATTTTCTCCCCAGATGTGATTAAGCCCTCACTGATAAATTCCCCATGCCCAACAGAGGGGGCTCCTTAAGTCTTGTCCTTGGATGACAAACGCATTCTCTGTGATGCTGTAAGCTGCATTAACTCACAACGTAGAGAAGGTGAGTTTTCGGTGTGTGGATGAGGAACAGCTCTTAGCTTATTTCTTAAAAATAAAATCTAATGCAAATAGAACAAAAATGTCAAGCCTCTTAGTTCAGAATCGTGCATACATAGCAATCTTGGTTTCTTCGGGGGAGCTATTTACAGTCTTAGGTGATTCTGAGGTCCGAGCCTCATCCCCACAGACCACAGAGGGCAGCCTGGCTTTACCACTCTCCTGAGCAGAGAGCTGAGGATCCTCTCACTGTTGGGAGAGAGATAGCATAACACATGGGTCTCAAGGGGACGGCAAAACCAGGGAAGAGGTGTCTATGGCGGAAGCACTCAGATCTCTGAACGAGGAGAAATCCTATCCCATGGTATCTTGCAGTCAGGATCTGAAGCAAGTCCCTAATCTAGGCCAGGGCTGGGAAGACCCTGAGTCTCAGTGTCACTGTGAATGGCTGCAGGGTCTCCAAGCCCGTGGCACATGGTCACCCGAGGTTTTTAATTTCAGGCCCATTCTTCCCCTCCCTTGATTCTAACAAGCAGTTCCAGAGCAGATCCTGAGCATGGGGCTTTCAGGAGGCACCCAGTGAATTCCTATGCTAGCCGTCAAATTTGCTAGTTTACACAGGCATCTTTGGTTGTAGATTTCTTTTTCTTTTTTAATATCCTGCAGTCTGGGCAGGAAGGACAGTGAGTGGCAAAGAACTCACAAATTTCAATGACCTAAGTCTGTCCCTAGACACACATATTTGCAAAACACAATGCCCACAAGGAAACTGAAAGGCAGACTACTTCTTAAACTCAAAGGAGCACAGTAATGGTTGAGAATATTTATTAAATACTGACTTTCTCCTATGTCAGCTTGGCTGGGCCTCCTCCTACCACATGCCACAAGTGGCATCTACCTCATACTTCAGATCCTGAACCCTGCAGTGTCCCAGCCACAGACATGTCGCCAGCACCTACCAGGAAAGCCCCGTGCCTGGTGCCTCTTCTAACTGCACAACAGCTCTTGCACGTTCCCAGTTCTGCATTTATCTACCTTGTCTAACCAGAGCGCGCGCTGAGCCCAAACAAGGCACCAAGCACCAGGACGTCCCTGGTGGACATCTGCCACACATGAAGCCACCTTTTCGGCTGACACCATCTCAGTCAACCTTAGACAGAGGAACAGGAAGGTCTGCCTTGTCCTTCCCCATAGCAGTGACCGCGTAGAGGCCTCCTGAGGCAGTGTTCTCAGGGTCTGCTGGCTGACATCTCACTTGGTGGCAGCTTGTTTCCTTGTGTATCACTGACAGCAGTGGAGACTCTCTATAAAGATCAACTGTTCAGTGCGGGATGACATTTGCCAGAATACATTTTCAGGGCCAATAAATCAAATTCTAAGCCTAAACCATTTGACAGCTCTTAAAAATAGTCTGAGTCCATATAAGGCAAGAAGAAGCAGGCAGAAGATGACTTGATTGAAGTGTTGATTTTTTTTTTAAAACCTCTATTTTATTTTAGCTTGCTGGTGGCTACCTTTCCAAACAGAATCAATGTGTCTGTGGTGTTATGAAACCTAAAATTAGCAGCACCGTTCACGGTGATGCAGTCCTCAAACTTTTCCACTATGGAGATGTCACCTCTTGCTATAACCCCAGATCCACGGCCACCCCACCCCCTCAATACTCCATGCCTACCTCCTGGATGTGAGCCACAATGCCAGCCTGGGTCTCGATGTCCAGCTGTTTGATTCTCTCAATGAACTCCTCTTTTCTCTCACACTGTAAAGGGTTTACACAAGTTGATAGAAGCATTTGTCCAGGTACAGAAAACCTGGGTAATCAACACACCCACAGGAGCCTAGGGACCTTGTACCCGCCTCAGACTAAGACTGCATAGAGCTCCTCTGACCACATACAGGAGACTGGTTTCTGGGACTCGCCTTTGGTCCCTCCCAGGTGAGAACGTAGGTGGGACACAGAATGCTTGCTTCACACAAGGTCTTCACAAGTAAAGGGAACACACCAGACCCAGGGCAAGGGCAAGCACATTCCAACCGTAAAGGGCCAGAGGGCAACTATGTCTGCTTGGAGGCACCAGGGACAGAACCCAGGCTTTTATACAGGCCAGCCAAGTGCCTTGTTAGTAACCTTGCACCAGCCCTCTTCATTGTTTGAGACAAGGTCTCTGTCCTCTAGGTTACCCTCAAATTCACAGTTCTCCTACCTCAGCCCCCAAGTGCTAAGATCATGGGTGTGTGTCACTTAATCCAACCAGATGCTGACAGTTATCAATTTCCTGGCCTCTGTCACAGTTCCTCAACCCTGCCACCGCAGCTGGACAGCATGCAGCGACAATTGCAAAGAACAGAGCGTGAAAGCAGCTCAGTAAAACCTACTTATAAGAGCAGGTGCCTGAGATCTTGCCCACAAGCTGTAGCGAGCACACGGAATGCTATCCTGGCTTGAGGTCCTGTATCTCAAGATGCCTTCACTACAGACAGCTGCCACACTGCTTCCTAGCAACTCCCGTAATGACAGACTGGCCTCCCGGAACCCTCCCCAGCCACTGAGCGGCCCTACCTGAACAGCACAGCCCAGCACCAACAGCAGCATTTTCTTAATCTCCTCCATGCTCTTCCCTGTGTCAAAACAGCGACAGATGTCATTAAATTCAACTGCTTAAGCAAGTCCTGGGAGATGTGTTTTGCTGGGGGGGGGGTGTCATATAAAAGACAAAATCCCAGTAGCCACTTACATGTGTACACTACACAAGAGTTCATTTATTATTTTTTTAACCATGAGAATTCTGTGCGGAACCATTTGAGCCCTTTACCATAAAATAAAATACCTCATAAAATCTCTCTCCATGATAATCAACAGACCTTCCCATCAGCAAAAACTGTTAGCGTGTACTATAAGCCAACAACAGGAGCCTCCCGTGTACAGCTTTGCCTGTTATGTGGCATCTCCAACAGAGCAGGCGGGACAGCACAGCAAACAAGCTGTCTACAACTTCACGCTGCTAATGCTTATGTATCTCACATCTCCCCCCCCCCTTTGTTGATGAAGTTCAGTGTTGAACTGGAGTGCTCTAATATAAACCACAGAAAACATAGACGTCATTTTTTTGTTTTTTGAGACAAAGGCTTCCTGTGCACCCTTGGTTGGCCTGGTCCTTGTGACTGCCCCCCTCTTCAGCACCCCAAGCTGTGGCATTACAATCAAGCACCCACACTGGATCCACATTAGTTTCTGATGGTACCCCTTCCAGGGGTCAGGTTTTGAGAAAAGCCTCTTGTGGCTGGTTCTCTAGTCTTACTCACTTTCTTGGGGGGACAAACACTTCACAATTGCCATGTGGCCAAACTGTCCTGCAGACAGGCTTTTCCACATGTCCTGTGAATCATGTAACAGTTTCTACTTTCCAACTCTTGATCAATACATGTGGCTACTCTCTTAACTCTGCCACTGGGACAGGCCCCAAACTGTCCTTCATTCAGAGTTAGATATCTCTGACTACGCTTGAGGCTGAATGAATGTCTCAATTACCTAACCAACACCCGAGGACCTGGGCTCTCTCCTGTTTCTGTCAGATGGAGACAGCTGGCCGGGGTTAGGAATGAGGTTTCCATTCAAGTTTGTTTTAAAAAAAAAATGTGTTTCTGCTTTTTTTTCGTCACATCCTGTCATACAACAGGGAACAGTGTTTGCCAAAAACATGGCATCATTTTCTCAAGACTTCTGACTCTATCACACTGCGCCAAAACGGCCCCAAGTACCAACTGGAGGCCCTTGTGATGTCAACCATCACTGTCGACCCGACTAGATTTGGAAGCACCTAGGACACCTCTGTATGTGTCTTTGAGGCCAATTCCAGAGAGGCTTAACTGAGGACAGAAAACCAACACTTATATGGGTGGCATCATTCCATGGTGCCCGAACTGAAGAAAAGGGAGAAAAGAAGAACCCTGATAAGTGCCAACATCCCCATCCTCTCCTGACAGAAGCAGAAATGAGGTAACGTGACCAGCCCTACACTCACACCACCATGAACTTCACATCTTTTCCCACCATGATGGATCCTCTTAGTGCATGAGCCAAAATAAACGTATCTTCCCTTAAGCTGGTGTGTCAGGTATTTTATAAAGAACAGAAACAAGAGAAAAGACCAAACCACACCTAGGAACTGGGAGATAGACACAGGGGCATAGGCAGTTAATATGGGATTTCCCTCTATATGCTGCTATGTTTTATTACTATGTTTTATTACCACTGGTTAATAAGGAAGCTGCTTTGGCCTATGGCAGGGCAGAATATAGCCAGGCTGGAAGAGATGGAGACAGAGAGAATAGGCGGAGTCAGAGAGGAGCTATGTAGCTGTTGAAGGAGAAAGCCACCAGCTGCCAGCCATAACCTTACCGGTAGACCACAGCCTCGTGGTGATTCACAGATTAATAGAAATGGGTTAATTTAAGATGTAAGAGTTAGTTCATAAGAAGCCTAAGCTAATAGATCAAGCAGTGTTTAATTAATATAGCTTCTGTGTGATTATTTCAGGTCTGAGCAGCCAGGAAACAAATGAGCCATCTCCGCCTAGAAAATGGCATGCCAACATGTGTCAGCTACATCCACATAAAACCTGAGAGCGCTTAGGAAGGAATTCTGGACAGACAGACAGACACACACACCAGAGTTAAACAGGGCTTCACGGTAGCAGCATTTTCTTGGGTGGCAGAGGCACGATTCCTTTAAGAGAAGGCTTCCTGGTTAGTGCTAGTTGCAGGAATAGCTCTGGATCTTTCAGTAGGCCAAGCAGGTGAATGGGGTTTGTAGGCAGCATGCTGCAAGTACCTGCCAACTGCTCCAGAGTTGAGATGACAAGAATGGTTCCCACCCGGCCCCAGCAGTCCCAGAGCTGGTGGTAAAGGTACCTCCGCCATATTAAAAGGCTGAAAGAGGCGGAGCCAGCATCCAGGGCCACTGCAACCAAGCTGCATTTTAAAAGCACTCCTGGTCAGGAAATGATTACAGATACACAATAAAGACAGATAAATAAACCTCTGAATGGGTCACAGTGTGTTTAAAAAATGTACGTAGGCTTGAGAGAGAGAAGAAAAAAGTATAGACAGTTGTAAGAAGAAATAGTGTTAGCCGGGCGGTGGTGGCGCATGCCTTTAATCTCAGCACTCGGGAGGCAGAGGCAGGCAGATCTCTGTGAGTTCGAGGCCAACCTGGTCTTAATAAGAGCTAGCTCCATGACAGGCTCCAAAGCTACAGAGAAACCCTATCTCAAAAAACCAAAAAACAAAATAAGAAAGTTTTTTTTAAAAATAAAACAAAATCTTTAAAGAGGCAGAGTACAGTCAGTCATAGATTTTAGGAGTAGAGATAATAAATATTAAAAAGCAACAGATAAAAATGAAAAGAAGCCATGTAAAGATGGAAAATACACAGAAAATCTGGACTGTGTATATTATTGTGTTTTCTTTGAATTTTTTGACTGTAAATGAGCTAAGTACAAGGAGACATTTCATTGTACGGGCTAAACCAACATACATATTTTAAAGGTATCTTGACTTCAAAATTTAAGTCTAAGAATACGTTGCCTTGGAGAAGAGGTTCTGCTTTTGTTTCCAAAGAGGATAGAAAGCTGTGGATTCCTTACCAGCTAACATGGTTTGATCAAACAAGACTTCCCTGAAGCAATGGCCCAGATAGTCCAACATCGATGACAGCTTCAGGACTGCTGGTTAAGATGGACCTACCACACAGGATACCCCATGAAAGGCCTGATTAACAGCACCCCAATTAGCAGAAGGTAGTTACACAACAATGCCCAAATTCCCTAAATGATTGTTTATAAATGTTTAATTACCTTTAAAGGGTGATATGCTATAGAGATGAATACTTAGCACTGGTATAGATCTTGGTTTATATGTATATTTCTGCTCTTGATTAAAGTATTGTATTTGTGTAGTTCATTTAAAAATGTAATATATAACTAAGAAATACAGGTTAATAGTCATCTATAGTAGTCAAGCTTGTAGTCATGTTAGTTAGGTTTTCTAAATTTATAGAGATATATTTCAGATGAATAGGTATTCTTCAAACCTTTCAAAGACTAGCAGAATGTTTTAAGAATTTAGGACTTTACATGACAATGAGACACATCTGCTCCTGGCAACACCAATTTACTTCAAGAGGATGATGGGCATCAAAGATGCTCCTCATGGAGTATTTTAGCCATTTGGGCAAGAAACTGCTCTTGCCTGGACTGCTTGATGGTATGCTGTATGAACTGGACATGCAGGACCCACAGAAAAAATGCCTACTGAAATTGCCTAAAGGTGAAATAGTCCTTCAGGGTTCCTGCTTCAAGAAAGAGTCTGCCATACATTCTGCAGGACACAGAAGACAGTGACTGACAAACTGCCAACAGAAGTAAAACAGTCTTTCAAATTTCCTGCTTCATGGAAAAGTCTGCTGGATACTATGGGCCTGTAGGCTGAAGATGGGTACCCAAGTGTTACAGAAGATCTTTGGGTGACTTTCCAGGCAGTGAGATGTCTCTGTCAATTCTAAAGTTTTGGAAGTTGCTTATAATATACTTCTTGTTTCCTTAGGTAATATTATATCCTTCTGGGGTCTTTGATGGAGTTGAATAGTTATAATTTTTCTTAGTTATGATAAAAGATAAAGTAGATATAAATATTGTAACTGTAATTCTTGCACGATACCAGTTTTATTATGTGTAATTTAACTATCTTAAAATTAAAACCTTCCTTTTTACATTTAGACAGAAAAGGGGAGATGATATAGGATTCCCCTATGTACACTGTGAATATGTTTTATTACCATTGGTTAACAAAGAAGCTTCTTTGGCCTATAGCAGGGCAGAATATAGCCAGGCTAGAAGAGATATATAGAGAGAAGAGGCAGGCAGAGAGATGCTATGGAGCTGACGAAGGAGAAAGATGCCAGTCACCAGCTATAACTTTATCAGCAGGCCACAGCCTCGTGGTGATTCACAGATTAATAGAAATGGGTTAATTTAAGATGTAAGAATTAGCTAGAAATATGCATAAGCTATTGGCGAAACAGTGTTGTAATCAATATAGTTTCTGTGTGATTATTCAGGTCTGAGCAGCCGGGAGTAACCTGCGAGAGCCTGCTAATTCCTGGCCAAGACTTCACTGAACTCAATTCTGTGGTATTAGCATGGTTGTCAAGGCTCAGAACAGGGAGCTAGGAGATCACTCCTCTACACCGCCGAAACGCCTCCCAGCCTCGGGTGGGGCCCGAGGCCATCTCCTTGTTCTCAGTGACACATCAGAAGATGAGGTTCAGTGATGTGGACCCATATATGATGGCCTTCTTTTTGCCCAAAGACTCTAATCCACACACTACCATGTTCCCTTCTTATCATTGAGGGGAAAAAAATAAGTAAATCAAGCCTTCCACATTGGTTCTAATTAGAGAAAAAGGGAAATTCCATGTCCAAGAGCTAATAGCTTCAAGTCAGGCCAATGGGATGCTCTGGGCATCCCCAGTCACCATGTATCTCCAGTAATGAGTTTCACACATTACTGGCAGGCAGAAGACCCTTATGAGCCCTTGGGTAGTCACAAAAGCATTGGCTCCTAGCCCTACAGTGAGAGGTACATAGCTCCTGCTTCCATGCTGACCTGCCCCTATCACTGGACCTGGACAAGGGAAGAAAATGCTTGTGGAGCTTGAGCTCGTGCAGAAAATCTTTATTCACGTCCAGGACCAAAGGATCTAATTGTAGCGTCCTTCAGAATAACTGAGACAGCTCCAGCGATGCTCTGGAACAGCAGACTACAACAACAGGGAGAGTGGTCTCGAGGAGTGGGGGGGGGGGGGATGACCCAGATGGGAGGAGCAAGCTCTGTGCCGGTGACAGCTCACAGTACTACTGTAGGGAGGACTTGGGTGTTCTCACCAGGGTTCAGTGTTTGAGTGATGGGCAACCTAAGGGGCCTAGGTTGATCAATACACACTATGAACGGACCAAGATGTCACGGTGAGGTGCATTCAGTCTGTAACTGTCAATGAAAAACAAATCTAAGTGTGGAGTGAGTGCTGGATAGGCCTGCTGCCAGTGCCAAGAACACAAGCAAGTGTTCTGACAGCAAAGGGTTTAGAACCCTGCACAAATGTGAGGGCTCAAAACTACACTGAGGGGCTGGAGAAATGGATCAGCAGCTAAGAGCACTGGCTGCTCTTCCACAGGACCCACAGAGCAGATCACAACTGTCTGTAACCCCAGTTCCAGGAGAGCTAATGCCCTCTTCTGGTATCCATGGGTACCAAGCACATGAGTGGTGCACAGACATAGGAGACAATATGCCCATATATACAAAAAAATAATTAAAATAAACAACAGTAAAACCCAATGAGGTCAGCAAAAGAGCAAGTGTGGCACTCCCTCGGCACCCTGCCATCACCCATGTGCTACCCCAAGCCACTCATTAACTCAAGAAGTCACCAGAATTAGGGAAAAGCTAAGGAAGAGCTAGGCATGCATGGGGCACGCACCTACGGCAGCACTGGAGGGATTGAAGCAAGGAGGACCATGGGTTCAAAAGGCTAGCCTGGGATACATGGTAAGACCTGTTTCAAAATAAGACAAAACAGCGTCAGCAGATGGCTTAGCAGGCAAAGTCACCTGCCACCAAGCCTGATGGCCCAAGTTTGAAGGAAAGGACTGAGTCCTCCAAGTTACCCTCACCTTCCACACTCACGCTGTGTGGCAGCTTCCTCACATGAAGGTACACACAGAGACAAATAAGTAGAAATGTAATGTAAAAAATTAAAAGACAAAAAGGCTAAATGTTCTCTCTGTAGAGCATTGTTTGAAAAATAAGGATTTTTTTTTTCTTGCAGAGGGGAACAAAGGCTAAAAAAAATAGAGAATTAAGCTTAGGTTAAAAAAAAATTCCTAAATGAAACAATGGAAATAAAGCCCACTAGATATAAGCAGGGTCCAAACCCCAAGTGATGGAGGAGTGTCTGTGTGTTACTTTCATTGATTAATAAACTGCCTTGGCCCTTTAAGAGGACAGAAAATTAGGTAGGCGGAGTAGACAGAACAGAATTCTGGGAGAGAGAAGGCAGACGCTTCAGGCAGTCTCCATAGTCAGTCGCCATGCTTCTCCTCTCCAAGACAGACACAGGTTAAGATCTCTCCTGATAAGCGACCACCTCGTGGTGCTACACAGATTACTAAATATGGGTTAAAGGAAGATGTGAGAATCAACCAATAAGAGGCTGAAACTAATGGGCCAGGCAGTGTTTAAAAGAATACAGTTTCCGTGTAATTATTTTGGGTAAAGCTAGCTGGGTGGCGGGACACAGCCCGCCGTTCCATCTACACCCAAGTCACACCCGTGCCCGCCTGGTGCTCAACAATGGCAGGCTGCATGCGTTCACCTGGCAGATTCCTTCCTAGGGAAAGCCTGGAGTGAACACTGAAGTCCACTCCTCCCTGCGGCTATTGAAAAGCAGATGCCCGTTTCTTTCAAGATTCCACTAGGAAAGAAAAGCGGCTATTTTCATAAGTCTCCCAGGTTACAGGCTGAACTAGTTTCAACCCACAGAAGACTCTCCCAAGTCCCTGCAGGCAAGCGGGCTGGGTAACCCAATCGGCGCCCGAGGACAACCTGCTCCCGGCCAGCTCCTACTGTGCGCTGGAAGCATAATAGACAAGTCCTCTGAATGCTGACGACATGGGCACAGATGAGCAAGCCATCAGCTTCAAAGGTCTAATGGGCTGGAAAGATGGCTCAGCGGTTGGGAGCACTAGCTGCTCTCCTCCTGGACACAGATTTGGTTCTCAGCACCCACTGCCCATAACTGCAGTTCTAGAGGATTTGACACTCTCTTCTGGCCTCCATGTGCATACACACATGTGGTGGATAGACAGACACACAGACACACAGACACACACACACACACACACACACACACACACACACACACACAGGGGACCCAGAAAAAGGACTTCTAATTTGCAGTGCCAGGCACAGGAAACACCATCTGCAAACGTCCAGAGGTAAGAAAGCACGTTTCTCAAATTTTGAATGTTTTGAATTTTGTGGTTAAGCTTACTGGAGTTGGTTTCCACAGAGACGGTGCTGGGGGTGAAACAATATCATTTTCTAGGCCAGATGATTCACAAGCAACCCCAGGCAGTGAAGTCAGACACCCACTCTACCTTAAGTTTTGTGAAGGGAACCCCAGAGAGTCTGAGTCAGTGGTGGAGTCTAAGAAAATCCCACTAGCTTGCTTACAGTCTGACAGAGTCAACCAGTTTGTCCCAGTCAGCATGGCAAGCAGCAGACAAGCCGATCAACAAACGCACAAACCCAGAAGATGCACACAGTACCTGGCTCCAGGTGCAAGAGGAAAGCATCTGCTCTCATCCATGGTGTGAGGGTGGATGGACAGCAGCAGCAGTTATTCTGTGGCGCTGGGCTAGCTCAGAGGGCTAGCTCAGGAGTAGACAGTAGCAGCCAGTTATACCATGGTGCTGGGCTAGCTCAGAGGTGTGAGGGTGGGGCGGACAGTGGCAGCCTCGAGGAAGGTAGGAAGGAAGCACTGGGGATCTGGACAGGGTCAAAGAACAGCAGGGCAACTCAGCCCTGCCTGGCTAACTTAGCAAGCTGAGGACCTGCAAATTAGCCAGGTTTGGGGGGAGGGGGCTTACACCCAAGAGTACCGCCCTGAGCCTGTAGAGATATGCTTCAGCCACTATCACTGTACTTCAGTATCATGTACTATGGCTACCATTTGTGTTAACCCCAAAACAGCCCCGGAAGGACATTATCTCCTCCATCTTACAGACAAGAAGGAGGAGGCTGAGTCAGAGCTTCAGGCTGCCCCCAGCCTGCCTACCTCCCCCCTAGCAGCCCAGCACTTACTGATCAAGTGTTTCCCCACGTTCACTCACTGATCTGAACTGTTGCAGATCAGCTAAGATAACAGTGTTGGTTTCCACAGATAGATGCCTTTCTTAGTAATTCTACGTTCTGTTCTCCCGACTTTACATGCTAGGGTGGACCACTAACTCTGCTTTCCCTGGCTTGCTGTTTAAGAAGTGGTCGTTTCGTAAGCACGATTACAGGGCTGTCCCGTTTGTGAAAACAACAGTTTGAATGTGATTATCAACGGTCCTCATGTATATCCAGGGGCTCACCCAAGAGGCTGGCTCTGGGACCTTCCTGGAAGTTCTGCCTAACATGAAGACAGTGATTTGCTATTACTTAGACAGAATAGCCTTCCAGGGTACTACCGTGGAATCATGCACAAAACTGCTCATGTGTGGGAACATGGACAACCTGTACCATCCATGCCCCACCGAGGGGTAAGGAAGCAGGCTCACATTCTGGGGTGGGGATGGGGTTTGGTTAGATTTCTTAGTCACTGAATGTGATTACACATGACACCCACCCGGCACCAAAGAAACCATACAATCCCCTATTTGTTTATTTAGCCATTCAACAAACATTATCAACTAGAGACTTTGGTGGGCACAGAGCTGCACTTCTGTGTGGAATGGCGCAGAGCTGCCCCAAGTGTCCCTGACCAACCACACACCCCCATCCCAGTGTCTCTCTCTGTCTTACATATTAAATCTGTCCTATGCCTCTGAGTGCTCTGGTAAAACCATACAGGACAGAAGATAGGTGTCCCCAGGTTATGCAGAGCCATTGGTAACCACAGGAGCCCTCAGGACACCCTCCACACCCCAGCCTGTTCCTACCAGCCTGGGGCCACAGAAGTTGACAGAAAATTCACCAACCAAAGAATATGAGAGGAAAAAAACATCCACACAGTTTGCCCAGGAGGAGACGAGGGGCCGTGCAGCAGGAACACATCAGAGTCGAGGGACCTCCCGGCACCAGATGGAGAACTCTAAGCCCAGACATCAGGGAAAGACAGAGACCTTTGACAAACAACATCTCCTCCTTCAATCTCCTCTTCCGACTTGGCCGGCTGCAGCCACAGAGAGCAGAACTTCTAGAAGCCATGGCGGTGGTGGCTGAGGCTCTCTCTGTGCTCCACCACTCCAGGGAGTTTACTAAACAAAGCTTGGTTTCCAAGCAGGCCCCGCTGGCCAGAGGGCTGGCCCTGGGCTACTGTGCCGGTATGGGCACGCCAGGAACCAAGCTCCATCTGTTCCTAGGAGGCATGGCATGGGCTTCTACTGTCCAGGCCACCAAGCCAGCACACTGCGGCCTGGCAAAGGGACACAGGGAAGGCAGGAGCAGGCTAACAGACCCTGAGAACATCAGGATGCTATCCCTGAACTGCTCTCGAGAGTCAAACAGGAGACACCAGAGTGATCAAAATTCCAGGAAGAGTAAGAATTTTTAAAAATTTACTATTAGCTATTTTTCTCACTGCTGTGACAAAGGGTGCACTCAGGCTCACGGCAGAGCAGGTGTGGCGGCAGAGTGAGGCGCCTCTCACGCTGCCTCGCTGCACCCACACTCATGAAGCAGACTTGATTCAGTCCCGGACTCCATTCCACAGCATGGCGCCGCTCCTACTCTCTCTGGAAACCCGCTCACAGACACACTCAGGTGTTTCCTAGGCGGTTCCCAATCTAATCAAGTTAATGAAGATTGGCTATTAACTCTATGTTTTCCCCCTCCTCGTTCAAACAGCTTAAGGTTTTTGCAATCTACAGGCAGCGGGACCTTTGTGGGTAAAGATGCCTGTGACCAAGACTACCAAGTTGAGTTTGAACCCTGGACCCCTACATGAGGGGAGGAGAGAACCAACCCCTAAAACGTCGACTTCTGAGCGGAGCTATACATGTACACCGCGGCACATGTACACACAAAGGAAGTGTAATAAGTAAACGAACAGGATTAGCAGGAAAGGCCTGGATAAATGAAATAAAAACACGGGCAGGCTGGGGAAAGGGCACAAGAACGGCTCAGCAGCCCTGTGGAGACTCTTAGTAGCTTCACCACCCCACAGCAGTCGGTTCTGAGGAAAGCAACCTAGGTAAGAAGGCCAATCATGACAAGCAGAGCCTGGGCCATTGCAGGAAGCAGCCGGTGAAACAAGCACACCTGCCTTGGTACCCGCAGTTGGTTGTGCAGAGGGAGGTTGCTGTGGGATCCGGGAACTTCAGGGCCATCCCTGAGAGGGGTAAGGAAGTATGGCTGCCTCAGAGCCTGCCTCAGAGCAGGGTTGACTCCTGCATATCTCCAATCCTGAGCTCCTCCCACCCCTTCACCCCTCTTCACCTCCATAGTCTGAATGGCCTGTGTGTTGAAGGGCTAACCCCAGAGTGGGACTGGTAAGAGACCGAAGAGATGGTGACTAATGAGAGGTCTAAAGTTAGGTCACTGGGGCATGCCTTGACCCTGGACATTTCTTCCTCTGCTTCCTGGCCCTTGTGTGGGCAGTTTTGCTCCAACGTATGCTTCAAGGTCCCAAAGCAACTGAATTAAGGGCTGGATCATCCCAACATGATCCAAAGTAGACCGGCCCCCGTATAAGGCGATCGCTCGTCTCGAGTATTAGTTCCATGACAGAAAACAAGCACTACTTAACTTCTCCATTAAGAATTCATCAAAGCTCTGCCCAAACACCACCTCCTCCATGAAGCCCTTCTGACTTGCTCGGGTAAGATTAATTATGCCTCTCTGTACACAGAAGAAGCATGCTGTCATGCCGGGATACCCATCATTATGGATTCTCCTCTTTCACCTCCCTGCTCAATACACACTGAGGGCTTTTCTATGGCTCCAGGGCCCCTGGATCCAGTACAGGGAGCATCTGAGCAGCAAAGGCTGAAGAGCAGGTTTGGGCTGAGCTCCTTCTGCAAGTCTCCAGCCAAGAGGCAGCCAGCCAGGATGAAAAAAGATACAAGGGCATTTGGGTCTCCTTGGGAGGGTCAGAAACCAGGCCTCTGGCTTCCTTAACCGGAGCAGCAGACATCACAGGACCCCACACTTGGCCAAGGAGGAAGGGTATACACAGAATGCTCTGAACCCTCCATGAGCCCCGCCTGCTGCTGGAGACCTTTCTCAACCACCACGCCAGGAACACTTGGGACCAATGGCCAAACCACTGACAGCTGGTCCCAAGAGTTGCAGCTTGTATTCACAGACAGGTCCCTATGGAGCACACATACGGGGTTGCAACCCCTCCACGGCGGCCCCCACCCCGGAATCTGAACTGACATTCAGAGTCAACATAGCAATGGTGGTGGCAGGTCCTGCTTGGGAGCTATGGTCAAAAACCCTCAAACATAACCATTTGCATGGTGTAAGGTTTAAACACGGTTACCTAGGAGACCTCCGTGCTGCATGCATGTCTCTCTCTCAACAGGGTCTCTGCACCTTCATGGCTCCTTCCCTTCTATTCTTGCTAATGCAGATGAGATCAGCAATTTATGAGTATGTAAACCACCACTGCGCTTGGATACAAGCCTTGGACGAAGAAACCAAGTTCTCTTCCAGACCGTTCTTTGCGGCATCACAGAAATTAATTTGCTAACCCTCTGGCTTCTTGTCAGACAAATTCCGTCTTTCCGTGTGGGGAGGGGCACAGGGGCAGGCCTAGGTGCTGAGAAACCAGAAGTGTCGTGTGCACCCCCCACCTCATTCTACAGTCAGAGCTGATGTGGGCCCTTGGTCTTCATAAGGCTTCTACAGAGCACGCTTACCAGGAAACCAGAGGGGCTTGATGGTTATGCAGCTGGAAAGCTAGTGTGGCTCTCTGGGGGCCATCTTGGGCCTAAGGAAGAGACAGCTGTTATGAAGCAGAGATTAAACACCACCCGAGTGACCTTTTACGTATCCGAGTCTGTGGTTAAACAACTGTAGGAAGCCCTAGGAAGCTGTTAAAAGGAGCAGCACATGGAGAGACAGGAAGAGGCGGGGGCAGGCCTCCAGCACATGGGCTGTGACTCTGCGTGTTCGCCAAGAAGTTATTTCACTCCAGACCCTGATCTAGGCACAGCCTATCCTCTCAAGGGAGCTAGGAAAGAAGGGAAAACAGGACAGGAAGAATGGGACAGGCTGCTGAGGGACAAGGAGGCCAGGAGGGCCTTGCTGAGGAAGCTCAACAAGCAAGGACTTGAAAGGGTCTGCCCCCAGGGTGCCTGAGAGAGGAGGCAGCAAGCAAGAGAAGAGCAGCCAGTGGCACCAGGAGGGTATCCCACAGGGGAATCCACACTATTTGGGATCAGAGACATTGTTCCATTGTGCTACGTGTGCCAATAACACAAAAGTAACCTCAAACAGCAGAAAGCTATGATTAACAGCATGGTGTGAGCCTCTGCCAAAAAAAAAAAAAAAAAAAAAAAAAAAGGTTTAAATGCGCCCCTCATTAGATGCAGGAGACAGGAGTGAAAAAGCCTATTCTCTCTACCCCTGGGCAGCCACTCAATTCCTTTAAAATGCTAACCCCGTTCTTTGTTTAAAAGGAAACACAAAATGCTTCACACATCTATTTTTAAAATTTAAAACTGAAAATACAATTCCATAAATACCGCCTGGGATTTGTGTTTGCATCTTCTTGCTGGCAGATGACTCCCGCCATCCCCCTTGACTCTCAGAACCCCTCAGGAGCCCTGTCAAACCTACTCATCCGTGTGTCGTGGGGAGGCCACCTCTGCCCTCAAAGGCAGCCTGCTGAGGCCCCTGTCTACCATGTTATTCAGGCCTGCCTAGGTCTCTGAACTTAGGCGTGAATGCCGTTTTTTGTTTTAATATGCGATGCTCACGGTGTCTCCCCATCACTTCTCCTTAGAGCTGGACCTAGAGTCTCTGGAATGGGTGAGCATTGGTTCTGTATCACAGAGAAGCCCTGGGACCATTCACCTCGTCTGCTGACCAACACTGAAAAGCAGTACCCCATGGAATGATGTGAGGGTTATACAATTCTGTGCACTTTTGGGGAAAAGCACTAGCGTGAATGATACACTTAAAACTGGGGGGAATGTGACAAATGAAATTATGCAGATAAAGCTGGGTTTTGGTTTTGGTTTCAAATCAGGCTGACAAAATGGCTCAGCAGGTAAATTCATTTATCACCAAGCCTGATGACCTAAGTTTGATCCCTGGACTCTCTATGGTGGAAGGAGAGAACCAACTCCTGCAAACCGTCCTTTGATAACCACATGCCTGCCATGGCCCATCTGCCTCTGCCCCCCCCTTAAAATAAATAAATATAATTGAAAAAGAATCTACTTTTCTGTGGGTACTCTGGGTTGGTGCCACACAGGAACAAGGACTTGTTTTCCCTAACATGGATACTCTGTCTCTGGTAGGGGTAAGGGACCCTGAAGAAGAGAGACAAAAGGCGTCCAGATCTGGAAGCAACAGGAAGGTGAGGAAGTGGCACAGATGACAGGGGGGTCAGGCAGGGCGAGGAGAAAATGTTTATTACGTCGATCCGTTCACCATTGCCAGTTCTCTCAGCACCACGTGATCCAAACAGGTTCAATGTTGGCAACTGCCGAGCTGGGGTGCGTGCCACAGACAGGAACTCAGGCCCCAGAGAGCCTGAGCTGCCGATCAGCTGTTCTGCTTATCAGCTAGCGGCAAGGGTGTGTGCATACATAAATTCCACACCTATAGAAATGGGAATGACATTGACACACCCCAGAAGCACACTGTCATTTCCACACTGTTCAAAGGCTGGCACAGGAGCAGGTGTTCTGTTCTCCGGCTCCTCCACTGCCCTCAAACCAGACAGAACGGCAGCCCTTGCTGGCACAGCCAACCTTACAAGGTATACCCCTATCTACTGGCTAACATCAGCCCCTCATCAACCTGGAAGGCAACAGTTCCCCATCATCACCGTTCAAGTCTCATAGGACCCAACTGTCCCTGAAGTTCAGGGGTGGCTGGACAGACCACAGCTGGCATTCTCCCTCTTTTTGGAGGGCCATAAGCTGAATCCAGAGTCGGGGAACCAAATGCCCCCGTTCCTGATGCAATGGGATAGAATGGGGAAGGTCCTCACAGGCAGGAGCCACCAAGCAACCTGGTGGACATGGAAGGGCCACCACGTCAAGCTGCTCATGAGCGCTTATGAGCCAGTGCCAAGGATGTCTTTTTTTGGGTGCACAGAAAAAAAAAGAGGTGGACATCTTGCCAGCTGGAGCCCAAAAGGAGTGTCCTACCTACTTAAGCTGTCCAAGGTCGAGCTGCCAAACGAACTGCTGCTTTAGAAGTCATGTCCTTGACTGGTCACTGGGTTTATTTTTCTTCCAATATCACGGCAACTTAGGGACTGTCCCAGTCAGGAGAAAGGTCAGGCAGACCCCGGGAGGCCAAGAAGCAGCCCACAGAGGGAAGCTCCTTCCGTGAAAACTGCTGGCTCTCAGGACCCCCTGGCCTCAGCCCATCCTGCAGGCCTCGTTCCCTTGTTTGTCCTAACACCTCATGGACTCCAGAGTTCAAAGCAACCAAGGAACAAGGAACCAGCATGAGGAGCTCGGACCCCAGGGCGCACACTGGGTGCCGCAGCAAGACAATGTATAAGGGAGGCCACCCACCACCTTTTCACCTGGAAATCACCTGCACGTGGAATGAGCTGTGCTGTGACCCAGAAGGCGTTAGGAGGATTTGCCACTTTACAGACCTACTGAGTCCCAGACCAGAGGGGCTCAGAACCCTTGCCCACGAGGTGCTCTCAGTCCAGCGAGGGACACGGGACAGGGGAGAGACGCTGGCTCCCAAAAGGGTGCTTGCGTCCAATCTAGGGACGCCA
This sequence comes from Arvicola amphibius, assembly GCF_903992535.2. Classification (NCBI taxonomy): domain Eukaryota; kingdom Metazoa; phylum Chordata; class Mammalia; order Rodentia; family Cricetidae; genus Arvicola; species Arvicola amphibius. The sequence goes on along the minus strand of NC_052053.1, from coordinate 79,642,779 downwards.
TCCATCACACTGAAATGGGTGCCGTGTTGACAAGAGTGGGGTCTGCAGAGGCCACCACGATTCAGACTCCCAAAGTCAGACCCACATTCTCAGAAGGAACACAGCAAAGGCCCGTCTGTCTCTGCATTGCATCTGAGAGTGGAGAGGGACGTACTCTCCAAGGGAAGAAATGCATGCTTGGCCTAAAGTCTCCGGACAGTAAGCCACCCTTTAAAGCCTCACCAAGACCATCACGTGTTTCACAGTGCTGGCTTCGAGCTGGCAGCCAGAGCTGTGGCTAACAGCTGTCCAAACTGATGGCATCGCGCAGGCACTACAGAAGGTGGGAGGTGGGGTGCTTGCACTCACCAGACAGTGGATCTTTGCCAATCATCAAAACATTGGGCAAATTCATTACGATCAGCTGCTGGAGAACTTCCTATAGAGACAAAGAGAGAACGACACCATTAAAGAAGACAAGAATAAAGAGCCATTAGGTAAATCACAGCTAATCAAGTCACTAGAGAAGTGTGCAGCCACTGTGTGGCAACCGTGAAGGCCCTAAATGATAGGATGAGCCATTCAACACAGACTGTAATCATTCTGTCTTGCTATCAAATAAAAATGGTGGCTGCATATGTAGAAACTTGCAGGGAGAGATGAATGACATGCTAGGACTAAGCCTCTTTTCAAAAGCTATATGGAATTGTTTTTGTTCCTATAGTAGGTGCAGTTAAAACAAAATAGGGAATAAATAATGGAGATGCTACTGAGCCTTTACAAGCTGAGGACGGGAGGATCCAAGCATGGGATGAGGCTTTGGGGCAAGTTCTAGAAGAGATTTTGTTTTTCCCCAGGGAGTGACTTTCAGCCCAGTCAGAAAAGGTGGCCTTGGGCACAGCTGCCTCCTGACCTGCATACAAAGGCCCCTGAAAGAAGGTGGGGCAAGGCCTCCTATCTGTGGGTCTTTTAGGAGCTGTGCTCTGACCAGTGGTGGCAGCACTGCCACACACGGCGCAGGTCATTCCCCGGTTTGGGCAGACCCATTCTTCCTCCTTGCTTAGGACTGCTTTTTACAGATCCAGAAAAGAAAAACCCAAGTCCGGAGCTCCAGTACTCAAATGAAAATTGAGGCATGGCAGGGGTGGGGAGTGGCAGCAACAACAGGTGGATCTTCAGAGATCACCAGCCAGCCTAGTAGTGAGCTCCAGATTCAGTGAGAGACTCTGACTTGATGATGATGATGAAGATGATGAAGAAGAAGATAAGTGGAGTGATAGAAGAAGACATCCAACATCACCTCTGGCTCCATGTGCATGTATGGGGAGGCACACATGCACACACACACACACACACACACACACATCAAAAGAAAACTCCGGTTTTATGGAAGACTGGTGGGAAAGAGTGGGTGCCTTTGAAAAGGGTTTCTACTGAGATACAGTCTGAGTCCGACTTCTCTGCTGCTTGGAGGGGAGGCGGAGGCTGTATTCAGTAGGCTTCCCACTGGCATTTGAGAAACAAACCCAGTACCAGTCAGTACACAGCTGAGCACCTCAAAACCATCTCAGAAGCATGAGGTGAGACACTTGACAGTGGGGAATATCTAGTACCTGGGCTCACATGTCATCTTGCTGACCACAGCTGTCATCTCAAACATACTTCGGTGGCAACACACAAAACTCTCCCAGCACAGGTCCAAAGAGCACATCTGGAGAATAGGGCTTTTAGGACAGCATGCCCATCCTTTTAGGCAGCTCCCTCTGTGGGGTCTTAGCATCAGGCTACCCTGGGAGATCAAGACCATCCTTGACAACCACCTGCATTCCAAGTCCTGGTGGCTTTCCTGCCACCTTGTCCAAACCTCAAACCTTCATGCACCCTTCTATAAATGACGTGAGTATAGTAAGCAATGCTTTCTTCACCGTTCTCAAGGTAATCTGTCAAATCTCCAAGCTTTACTTTTGTGCTAAAATAAGCAAATATCATTACAAAGCACCATTAGGAAAACTGTCTTTCGAAACAGGAGGCTTAGATTCATTTAATCAGTACTTCCTCATTTCTCTTAAGAAAGATGTTATTTATGCAATAGAGAAAAAAACGGTTTATGTCATGGTGGTGGATGCCAATAATTTCAGCATTCAAAAGGGTGAGGCATGAGAATTGCCGGGAATTCCAGACCAGCCTGGGCTACACGACAAGACCCTGTCTCAAGAAAACGGTAATAAAGAAACAATATTTATATACAGGATTTTTTAAAAGTGTTCCTTGTAAAACAGCAGGAGTCTTCTAAGACCTAATTCAATGAAAGAGAAAAAAAAAAAACCACTAAAGGGTCATTAACCAGTTCTCTTAATGGAGCATCCATAACATTGCAGCAAAAGCAGGCTCAAAGGTTAGCATTGCCAATAACATGCAACTTGAGACACATCGTTAATTCCAATTTCTCCAGAAGCCCACTTTAAAAAGGTAAATAAAAGTGGAAATATTTTCATAATACTTTTTAGCCAATGTATCTAAATGTAATCATAAAACAAGATAAAAATTACTGAGTCATTTTACATTCTTTCTCATAGGATCTTTGATATTCACAGTATATTTTACACTTAGATCACTCAATTTGTATGCAATTTGGAAAAACTTGAAGTGTACATAGATTTAATAAATTTATAGCTAAACAAGTAGATTTCAATTCCCTAGTTGTTCCAAATACACTCGGGAATATCTTTTTTTCTTTTTTTAAATTCGGACAAACTAAAACGGTAATTTGTATTCCCAGATGTACCAGTCACATCCCAAAGCTTCGACAGTCATAGATAGCTACAGGGTCCCCAAGAGTGACAAGGTACTCCGTGGCCCATGAGTTCCCTTGTACCTTTGACCTCCCCCAACAAAGTCCAGCAAAGTGTTGGGGCTCCCGCAGGGCTGGAGCCTCCCTCCAGGATGGGCCTCAGCCTACTAGGGACGTGAGCAGGGTGCTGACGAGAGGCCCCTCTGCCTGGCACTCAGAACAGAAAGCCACTGTGAAGCAACTGCCACAGTCTGCTTGGGACACCTGGTCCCACCCAGGCTGGCTGTGAGGGGCAAGGCTGGCTGATGCTGGAGTACAGCCCAGTGTTGAGCTCCCCACACTCCGCCAGACCCAACCACCCCAAAATACCACAACGGCATCCTGATATGGGGATGAGGGAGCCTTAACCAAGGCTTGGGTTTAACAAGCTGTCCTTCCAGAGAGCACCCCTACCCTACTACCCCTGAGTAGGGTGGGTAAGAGTCTGCACCCTCCATACTGGACTTGAGATCCGCTGTCGCAGCCGCACATAAGAGGCCGCGGAAACCCCAGATTTTCCTTTTCATAAATGAAAGTGGAGTAAATCCAATCCTGGAATGGCCCACTGGCAGTCAGTTGCTTGAAACAATCCCCCAAATCTGGGTCAGAGGAGGGTGTATGCTTCCTGCAGAGGCAGCCTGAGCCCCAGGGAGGAGCCAGGCAGGAGAGTGCTTAATATTATAATAGGCACCCTTTCTGCCATACTAATCTGGGCTTCAAATCCTAACACAGGATCTCATCAATTGCTCGAGACCAAGGGGAGCAGCTACAACCCTGTCAAGGAGGGTCTGTCACACCAGCTTTGATGGGCCTCAGGACAGTCCCTGCGCCTGCACTATGAACAAGCCAGAACCACAAACTGAGCCTCCCTCCATTTTGACCCTGACTGGCAGGATGGCATAAGGTGGCTAGTGTCACGGTCTGTGGTTTTCAGCAAGCCCCAGAAGACTTAAGAATATACTAGGCGTGACGGCTTATGTCTAAAATCCCAGGACACAGTCTGAAGGCAGGGGCCTGTGGGTGGGGAGATCCAGAAGGGCACTACACAGAGCACTACACATCAGCAAAGGCAAAGCTGGAGTCTCACTGTAAGGTTCAAACAGCCGGTCAGGCCTATTAGTCTTTGCCATACATTTGAACAGAAGATTCTTTCTCTGTAAAGGTGGAAGACATGTAAGGTACTAGAAGGGTCAGGAGAACACCAGGCGGGCATGGTGGCACTTGCCAGAAACCCCAGAACTCAGGAAACAGAGACAGAAAGATCACCACAAATTCAAGGCCAGCCTGGGAGAGATAGTAAAATCACATCTCAAGACACCAAAACCCAAGCCAGGTGTGGTGTTGCACATCTACAAGCCGAGCATTTGGGAAGTGTACACCTATAATCCTAGCATTTCGGAGGTTGAGGCAAGAGGATCACCATGAGTTTTAAAGCAAGCTTAGAATTCAGAAGTGAGTTTCAGGCCAGCCTAGGCTATAAATAAGACTGTCTCCAAGAAACAAAATGAGGAGAGGGATTGGGACAAAACTACTCTTGTATGCATGTGTGGGGGAGGTTAGTGTGGGATTGCCAGATCAAGAACAGCGTTTTAACCAACGAGGCGGGGGGGGGGGGGGGGGGGGGGGGAGCGCACATCTTTAATCCCAGCACTCTAATCCCAGGTAGAGGCAGGTGGCGTCTGTGAGTCTGAGGTCAGCCTGGTCTACATAACAAGCAAGCTCCAGGCCAACCAAGACTACACATAGTGAGACTGTCTCCAAAGTCAATCAATCAAGCAAGCAAGCAAAAAAGAACAACGATTCCATGAGAAATGGAAAGAGCAACCCACAACCACCACCACCTGAGTGAAACTTTTTTTAAAAAAAAAAAGTGTCTAGGTATTTTGCCTGCATAAATGTATGTGCACCACATGCACACCTGGTACCCATGGAGGTCAAAAGGCGGGTATCAAGTCCCCTGGAATTGGACTTAGAGGTGGCTGTGAGTCACCATATACAGGGTACTCACAAAGAACTTGGAATCCCCTGAAAGAGGTCAATGCTCTTAATAGCTGAGCCATCTCTCCAGCACCCTGAAACTGAAATCTTAGTGGTTGACAATTTGTCCAGAAGGGAAAATAGGAACTGCTGAAGCTAAGAGCTTAATCTTTGTAAGAGGTGCCACAGCAGCTGTTAATCCTGAATCAAGAAGGGAAATCCCAAAAAGTTAAACACCCTGCACAGGCAGCAGGAGGAAAGTGATGCTCTCGGTTGCCAAGGAGATGGGGATGGTCCATATGGCAAAACCGCAAAGCATGTTCATGCTGACTTACCCAGACTCTCAGAGTCAAGACTAAAAGGCAGGAACATACATGACATCAGCTTTGTATGAGCTGCTCACACACGCTTCAGTCTAGTCTGAGTTCAGATATTCACAGGACACAGACCTCACTGTGCCTGAGAATGGCAAGACAGCCACAGCACAGCAAAAGGAACACAGTCAAGGACTTCCCAGTGGCAGGGGCCTTCTGGCCTGGGCTGTGGAGGATGCTTAGGAGCCTGAGAGATCAAGGACCAGGCTGACAAACTGTTCAGGTGAGCAGCAGATCAAGCCCCAGGTTAGTGAGCGGAACACTGAAGGATGCACAATCGGCTCTTCCACTGAGATGCCCTTCCACACCAAGCCCTGCAACACCAGCCAGGGCCTTCTCAGCTCCCAGACCTCAGGCAGAACACAAGTGCCCATGATCACATGCAACCTCCTCTCTCTCTAAATTTATTCATCTGCCACTTCCACATTTTACTTGTCAATCAGCTCCCCACTCAGCCATCAAAAAGCCTCTAATGGTGGCAGTTGGGAAAACTGAATCAGAAAACATTCCTAAAAGATTTGCATTAAGACTTCCTTACAAAGCCTCTTTTATGTAGGTGTCTTCTCTCTCCCATACTGATGAGACACCAAACCCCCGGAAAACCAAATGCTTCCCTCTGCAGAGTTATCTCCCGTGCCTTCAACCCTGGCACTCTCTCCCACTATTTCCTTAGGATTCACAGCTTGTAGCTGTTAGCAAAAGATGAACTCTTTCAAAGTGGGAGGAAGAAAGGAACAGTTCGGAACGTTTTATAATTTTCCATGAAAACGTTCCTAAGTGAATACTGAATATAAATGTAAAAAACACATTCCGAAGTGAATCTATGATGCGGGCTTGAACGTGCTGTGCCCTTCTAAACTGTAAAGTCCCAAGGGTGGTCATCTGAGGAGCAAAACAAGGATCACTCCTCAATTCCCAAACTGTGTGTGACAGCCCACAGGAAAGGCTCACTGGTGTCAGATGCCTACAAATGCCATCAGGGTTCCACTGGAAGCTCTCCCTAGGAATTGCACCATACTGGCTCCACCCAGCATGGCAGGAACTGAGCCCCACAGAGACCCTGAAGCTGGGAGGAGCATAACACGGGTCATTTGCACTGTGTCCCAACACTCGTGACACGAATGTGCGTTCCTCCACTAGCTACATCTCAAAAATCTTTGACCTGTATTTGGCCAAGATAGTTCTCAGAACAACACTTCAACATCGTCCAGAACAAAAGCTGCCCTTCCAACATTGGCTCCTGGGCCTTACTGATCACTTCACGATTCTTACTAGAAGTACCCAGTCATCGGGAGGTTCCTGTCCCTCTCTCCTCCTATCACTCCTATGTGGTGTCCAGGACAGGAATCACCAGTACACATCTGCAGGACCTGCTGTGTAGCGCTGCACAGGGATTTCATGGGAGGAACCAGAGTGAGGGGCAGGGCTGAGCAAGCTTATCCCCCACCAGTCTCTACCAGTCTCTCCGTGGCCCAAACCAGGGCATCTCCTGCAGCTGACACTTGCTTCATACCTTCACTGTGGACTCGTGACATTTCCAGCCTGCCACTTGAGGCCAGGCCAGCATGCCTCCCACATTGCCACCCCTGAGAGGGCAATAGGGATTTAACCCCAAAATCGTGAGCCACAGAGAGCTTTGGGGGCCTGTTATGCCAGGACTACAATTTTCTAATTTAACTGCCGTGAAGAAATATAAAACGCTGATTTATCCATGACACCTGCTCAAAGCACGACCCAGAGGACCAGGAGCTTGTAATTCCATCTGTACAGGGGCCTCCAGTCCTCACACAGCCCCCGCTGACTGGGGCAGGAGTCCTGGTACAATCAGTGGGTAATGAAGTGCTTTAGTGTGAAGAGGCTGCCATGGAGCACTGCTGATAGACTCAATCCATCTGTTCCGCCTCGTTTCAATTAATCCAGGGTCCCCAGGGCCTGAAACCAGCCCGGTCTGAACAAGCATGGCAGCACAGGTTTCTCTAATTAGGCCAAGCTGTGTTCTAGGATAAGGCAATTTTAAGGCCTGTCTGAGGTTACCAAGTCACCAGAAACCCTCTTCCAACAAAACAGAAACAAACACCAGCTGACTGAAGAGAACTGGGGTGAGGGGAACCCCCAGAAAAGGCAAATCAGCCCCTCTCTGAATCACACTCTCCTGTAGCAGAACAGGATTCCCTCCTTTGGGGGGGGAGGAGGGGCACCGGATGGATACAACACACAGTGCATCTTCCTGCATCAGGAGCCCAGAGCTACCTGCTCTTAGAGCAAGAAAGTGCACACCCACCAGGAAGAGCCCAAGGAACTCAAGAGGGATGGGCCCAGAGGACATTTCAAAAGTAACCCCAAGAAACGCCCTCCCTTCTCTTTAAAGGCTGTGTGATGCTCCTTATGGCTATGTGGACAGCTGTCTGTCTAATGCCAGGGAAGCAGGACAGAGTGGAAATGCTTGAGGTGTATGTATGAGGTGAACACATTGCCTGGTTGTGAGAACCCAGAGGGAGGCTTTGGGGACCAATGTCTCTCAAGATGTCATCAGCAACCACATGTGTAGGGGTGGCAGGTCTCAACTATACACAAAGTCAAACCAACATCAGGAGATATGGAGAATCTGCTATTTTTTTTTTTTGAAGTCTTACTTTAAATTATGTGTCTGCGTGCCTGTGTGTGGCCAGGCACCTATGGAACCTGGTATTAGATCCCCTGGACTGAAGTGATATGAAGTTATTCGCCACCCAATGTGTGTGCTGAGAAGTGGACTCGGATCCTCTGCAAGGGCGGTGTCCATCCTTAACTGCTGAGCCGTTTCTCAAAGTCCATAACCAAACCAGCACGGCCTTATGGATTTCCAGAAAACAAGCCCGGAGTAGACAAAAATGGGAGGCCTAGCACCACATTTAGGTCTTGAAGCAGGACCCACTGGACCCTGCCTTGGGGCTCTTTGTACCACAGCACAGAGCCTTTCGCTCCAATGTCTAACAAGGACCAGTGGAGAGAGCCATCCTGTCCCCTGCCCACCAACACTTCTACCATCAGCTTACAGGACAGCGCTGCAGCCCTGGAGCCAGGGCTAACAGAAGGAGCCTGCTCTCAAAAGCAGGAGACTGCTATCAATCAGGTCCCAAAACGCCTTTCTTTGGGCTTCCAGGAAAGGCCTGGTTTCCCTGGTGAGAAAGCAACAGGAGAAGAGAAGGCAAGGCTTCCTGGAGACTCGACTGTTGGGAGTGAGCCTGGCCTGACAGGGGGCAATGTAACCTGCAGCAGTTCCTGAAGAACAAGGTACGTCACACCTCTGCTCACGCGGAAGGCTCTACGCTGCCTTCCCGGCAGAACCTGCTGCCCCGAGCGCCCCGCTAGCCAGAGCTCAATGACCGAGGCATAGCCTTCCCTCCACCTAGCAAGTGACACCTCCTCAGCTACTACGTCCCACCGTACCTGGCACACTATCCTTACCCACTGCCCTTGGTTCCTTCATTTTGGGGATACAGGCAGAACAAGAGCAGCAGAAAATGTCCATGAGCCTCCAGCTGCAGATGGCAGCCCACATCATGCAGCCAGACAGGACCTGAGGGTCCAAAAGCAAACTGGGGTGGGGGCAGCACACGAGTCTACCATTGCACACATTGTCACATGAGTACCCTGGGACAAAGGCCGCCAATACTCTGTGGTTAACGGTCCCGACTCCATACCCCAAGGCAAACATCTAGAAGACCAGCAATGTGACATATGTGGTTGTATTTAATGCCCGCCTCTCTGATTTCCGGGTACCTGCTGGGTGTCACATGCTGCACCTGTTTGGAGATTATGGACTGAAACAAAACCCACAAAACCTGCCGGGAGAAGGGAGGACTGCCTGAGAGTGTGGGTGGGCCTGTCTCAGAGCCCACAGCTGGGAGGAGGCAGCTCCTCCAGCAAGCCCAGCACCCTAACAAAGACAGCTGGCTGCTGAGCTGGGGATCCCGCCAGGCTCTGGATGTGGTGTGCAATCCCCAAGATTCATGAAAAGGAAGCTTAATCCCCAGAGTGGCAATGTTAGAAGAGGGTAAGACCTTTAAAAGACAGGGCTGAATTGGAAGTGATTAAGTAGTTTTCAAAGGACCCCAAATCTCACTTGTTTTCTGCTTTGTCATGTGATCTCTTCTGCACCCACTCCTTTGTGAGGACCCCCGCCCCCAAAACAGCTGCCTGGTCTTGGGCTTCCAGTCCCATAAACCATGCGCTAAATAAACCTCTTCATAAAATACACCTCCTCAGACGCATCACTGCAGAACAGCTCCATTACAAGCTCCTGAAGCGAAACAACAAAGAACAAGGAATAGGTACCAACCAAGATCTACAGGGATGTGTGGTGCCTGGTCTATGGCAGGGCAGGCGGCAACAGAGACCAAATTACCTTCTGTTCTCCAATCGCAAGGAGGATATGGTACATTCTCCTCCAGATTCGCAGCGTGACAACTGAGAACAGAGCCACTGCTCAGGGCGAGTGCCATCTATGTATGATTTTAAGAGTCTCTGCCAGCTTCAGAACGCCTGCCAGACAAGCAAGTGTCTAACCCACAGGCCAGCAAGCTCTATACCTGGCGTGCAATCCAGTCCCCAGCCCATGCTGGCTACACCCGAAGCCACGTTGGTGCCTGTGGGTTTTGCTAGGTGTCATTCCCAACACAGTTAGGGGCTATGGATATTCCCTCCCTTCCACACTGACTTAGAAATGCCCAGCTGTAAAGAAGACTCAAGGCCATAGCCCAAGAAAGTAGATCCCTTGGAGACATACAGACCACAGCTACTTTTGCATAGGGAGAGGGGGTGTCAATTCCACTCTAGAAGCTTTGAAAACATTTCTCTCAAAGCCCTCTCCATCCCTCGGGGCCAAGCCTAGAAGGAAGGAGAGCTGAGCAGGGTCATCTACTAGGACTTTCTTCTCTCTCCTTTCTCCAACTGAGGAAATATGCACGCACTCACGCACGCACGCGCATACCCTGCCTATAATATCAAGGGTAGTTTTGACTCCCCAGGGCTAATGGGGACACCCACTGAGAACTGAGGAACCTGGCTGTTCTGGGCTCAGTGGGGGAGGGTGCAGCAGTGGATGAGCAATGCCTCTAGACTCAGTCTGTGCCAGAGAGAATGAATGACAAGGGCTGCAGGGGGGGCAGAGTGGATGAATGAGCAGGGTATGTGTTGGCCTTCGAACAGCCCCTCACTGTCCCCCACCCTGTGGGCAGATCTCTATAAATCAGCTCCTTTCCAAGATGTAGGAGTCTTTAGCAAGAGATGACACTTCACCTAGTCACCAAGAATATACTCTCAGGAAACTGAGGGAAGACAGCGTGGGACAGGGCTGATAACAGGGTAGTGACGCGGTGTGCACATGTGTGTGTTTTGTGTGTGTGCGTGTGTGTGTGTGTGTGTGTAAGGGGAGAACAAGTTTACCAGTAATATCTTCGCAGGAAGTGAAATCTCAACAGATATTATCGGCTTTAGGGCTGCCATCCCCGGTGGGGATGGGGGGGGGGGGGTTGGTGGCTCCACCCATCACGTGATACAACCTGCTGTATCCTGTGACACCCACCTACCAGGCCTGCCCCCATCCCAAGCCTTCCTAGTTCCTCTGCTGACTGTGTGTCCTCTGCACAGGTAACCAAGAAGGTCATTCTCAAGTGTTAGCCCCTGGAAGACGCCTACCAAGCGCTGGCTGATCAGGGCTGGCTGAAAGGGAGGCTGTGCTCCTGTGAACAGAGGTTACAAGACCTCAACACACACCGCCCATCTCCAATGCAAAGGATACTTTATTTTGAACAATCACAAATCAAAGGGTCTCAGAAGCCAGATATTGCATTATCTCATTTAGTCCTAAATTAGGCAAGTGGAACCAGAGTGAGGTCACTAGGTACTAGACCCCACCTTTTGAATCCCAGCACTCAGTGGACAGAGACAGGTGTCACAACTCTTGTGTGTTTGAGGCCATTCAGGTCTACATAGTTAGTTCCACATCAAATGTCTCAAAAAAGGAAAAAAAAATCCACTCTACCCACAGTTCCCTGACAGCTCAGGGCTGGGGGGGGGCGGGGTGTGCTGTGAAAAAGGAGGGGGGTAAATACATCCCGGGTATCAGGGCCTTGGATGAAAGGAGGACTGAACAGGACAGACATGCAATGTGGGGTACGAGCCAGGCCGAGATGTGGAATGAGAGCTCCGGGCAAAGGGAAGACCAAATGGGAAGGGCTCAGACAGATGTTTCTGGAACCCCAACTACATCTGCCTTGAGCTTCTGTGGTCAGATATCCCAAGTTGCTCAGGTGAGCAAGGATTTCCTAGGGGTTTTCTGTCTGGTTTGGGGGCTCAGGTGTCTGGTGAGGACTATGTGGAGTGCAGCATTCAGGCTGATGATCCTGACTGGGGCTGGAGAGACGGCTCAGCAGTATTGGCTGAGTATTGGCTGCTCTTGTAAAGGACCTGGGTTTGAGTCCCAAACCTCTTAGGGCAGCTCATAACTGCCTGTAACTCCTCTCCCAAAGAAGCCAACATCCTTTTCTAGCCTCCTTGGGTACAAGACAAGGCCATAGTTGACCAGACGATGTCTGAACCAGGAGTTAAGGTATGCTGCCACTCTTCTATGTAATCAAATGTGACAGGTGACTATAACTGTGTATAGCAAAGGCGAACTTCACTGGTTACAAAGCTGTGCACTAGCCTTCCTGGCTCAACCAGATGCACGTTTGCAGTCTCCTTCCCAACTAACTTGTGGGCTCCTAAGTGTGGCAATGGGGGCTATTACTTCCCAGGGTCCGGCACTCAAGGGAGTCAAAACCATTTGCCAAATGATCTAATCCAGGGACCACACTCCGCAGGAAGCATGTTCACCCTCTATGTAACAGCATGGCAGTGGATCTTACTGATGGGGACGAACACTGCCCCTCAGTCAGGCACACCGAGTCAGCGCTATTTGAAGACAGAGCCTTTCCCCTCCCTTCCTGTCCCCAAACAGGGACACTGTCTTGGAAAATCAGACCAGCGGCCCCCGCGGTCCCTCAGCCAGCTGAGGGTCTAGTCATTAAACACAGTTTTTCTGCTTCCTGGCAGCCAAACCTACTGGGCAGAAGGAGGCAGTCTGCACCCCCACCCCTTCTATGGCAGCAAGTGGACTCCTTCCTCCAGCTGTAGCCCAAAGATGCCATGAACAGACCCAACACCACAATAACTGACTGAGTGCCTGCAAGGCACCGAAGTGGATGGCCAGCTCTCTCCAGCTACACATTCTACTGGAAGCATGGAAGGATAGATGAATTTGAAAGCCGGGGCGCGACTGGTAGCCCCCAAGTGGGGCTCGACCTTCCAACCTTAAGGCCACGATAAGCTTGGTGACACAGTGAAGTCCCTGTGTGTCTTCCCAAGGATCCAGAGGGGTTGGCAGGTGAAGAGGTGGCCAACCAAGCTCATACGAATGATGCAAATCTGGGTACCCAAGGAAAGGCAGATGGACAAACATGCCGGCTTCTCCAGGCAGTTGCACCCATGTTCCCAGACCCTCCCAAGCCTTAGCTTTCTCTCCGGGTTTCTGTACACTGGGCTCTTTAAGCCACCTGCCCCCACCCCAGTCTCCTTTGCACACTCAGCTGCTGCTTCCCTTTTAGATTCCTCCATGTCTTCATTCACTAAGTGCGGCAGAGTCTTCACAGCAGGGCACCAGAAACCAGGACAGGAATGTGAATACATATAGTCTTCCTGCCCTCCAGGCAGTGATTAGCCCTCCCCACTGTGAGCTCAGCCAGGACCGCTGCCTGCTGGGCACAGGAAAATAGAGACCTGCTTGTAAAGAGAGTGTGTTGCAAGGTCAGTACCAGTCATCCTAAACCACCACCCCCTCCGAGGAGGGCGGGCGGAGAAGCATGGCCTACTCCACCTACAGGGCAGTGCCACCACTGGGTAAGCCGCGTTGGCTCAGCCTCCAGCTGGCCACTCACTGGAGCCCCAGGCCTGCTGAGATGGCTAAGGGCTTTCTCCTCACAGACTGCAGAGACTGGCCATGCCCGGAGGTTAGCATTCCAGAATTGTGACTGCTGCCCAGTCACCGAATCAGAGGGTGAGGCTGCTGCTGGGCTCCACATTGGACTGCCCTAGGTGAAAACCCTACACCTACCCAGTTAAGTCACCCCCATTCCCTTTCCAAGCGTAGCTATCATCCTGCCTCCATTTACAAGTGGATCCCAAGCAGAATAATAAAGACCTACACAGTGAGACCCTGTCTCAAAACAACCCACCCACCGAAATTAACCAATTAAAAAGAGAAACTGAAATCACAATAAAATGCTACACTTCCAGCCCTACAATCCATGCTGGTTTTCCTCTAGAGAGGAGACAAGAATGGTGGCCCAGGGCTGGCAGGGTCGGGTAGGAGAGCCACCTTCAACAGCGGTGACTGTCAGGATCAGCCATTCCAGGGCACAGATGCTAGGTCCGGGTCTGTGGAGCTGAGTGCACTCCCTTGCGGCGCACACCCCCACACACACCCAGTATGCTGTGCATGCAAATGTGATGTCTGGGCAGAGACCCGACGGTGGCAAACTGTCTCACTGAGAAGTAACATGTAACATGGTTTAGGAGTCAAAGGGGCTGGAGAGATGGCTCAGTGGTTAAGAGCACTGACTGCTCTTCCCGAGGACCCAGGTTCAATTCCCAGCACCCACATGGCAGCTCACAACTGTCTGAAAATCCAGTTCTAGGGGATCTGACACCTTCACACCAATGCACATAAAATAAAGTTAAATAACCCCCCCAAAAAAAAAACAAAAAAAAAACAAAAAAAAAAAACATGGTTTAGGAGTCAAGAGATGCCCGGATCAACCAAGAGTGATCAGAGAGGACCAGAGTCCCTGGGGATTCAGGTCTCTGGGTGAATGCAAATGATCCTGGAGTCTGGAAGTCAACAGCTGCCACAGACTTTTAAGTCACGGGATTCATGGGATACTCATCCTGTATCTAGTAATGCTAAGAACAGGTGGAGGGCCATCGGACATACCACAGAGAATTATGCTCAATTGTGGCGATAAAGCCTCGAAAAGCAGCAACTCAGAGACGCAGATTTATTTATTTATTTATTTATTTGTTTATTTATTTATTTATTTATTTATTTATTTTTGGTTTTTCGAGACAGGGTTTCCCTGTAGTTTCTAGAGTCTGTCCTGGAACTAGCTCTTGTAGACCAGGCTGGCCTCGAACTCAGAGATCCACCTGCCTCTGCCTCCCGAGTGCTGGGATTAAAGGCGTGCGCCACCACTGCCCGGCTAGAGATGCAGATTTATGAGAAGCCAGGTGAGCCCCAGCATAGGGTATCATGGCCCTGGGTGTTTCTGATCTCACTGCCCTTTGGGAGGCCCTTTCCCTGTTCCGCAGGAAGAAAAGAAAGAAGGAAGGCAGGAGGCCACCTCAACCACGCTACACATGGCCAAATGGCCTGCCTGGCCATGTAGCCAGAAGAGGACTTGAGTTCTGCTGTCTCAGAGGAAGGGGCAAGCGGGCCCAGAACTAGGGAGCTATCCACCACAGAAGAGGAGATGGAGATTACAGCTCATCAGAGACCCGCGTGAACACACGTGGAAACGATTACCCTGAGAGGTCGCTCACCAACAAGGCATTAATCGTGTGGAGCAGATAGGAAACAAAAGGTTAAGGAAGGGGGAAAGTCGCAAGCTGGCTGAAGTCACAGCAGCCCGCAGGCATCCCAGAGAAGGGAGACCTGAACTGGATGGACAGGTGGTGAGACAGAAGCAGGGGGGAGGGTAACTATGAAAACACAGGCTCCACACCAATCCTCAGCAAATGCTGGATCACATCAGCCTTAGCTAAAACCAACTCCAGCTGCAGGACTGTTGGACTAACATGCACGGAGCGGGATAATTAGTGAACATAATCCTTGGCCCCTGATGTTCACGTCGGGTCACACACTAACCTCACTCCACAATGCAATAACCATCTGCAAGACCTCCTCCGAAAACAAAGGCCAGGACCCTGACAGAACCGACAATTAACCAGACACCCTACTTCCAGATTTCAGAACCTGAAAATTCCAGCTAGCTTTCTTAAACACTCTGACTGCCTATAAATAGTCCTAGTGAGTACGCCAGTTTAGTTGCCTTTCACCTTACAACAAAAGAATAGGCTATGTGTGGTATCTGGGAACATGCTATTTTTACCTAATATTTATGTATTGCTAGAATTCATCTTCAGCGCCGCATGCCACTGTACTTAATTTGTTTAGACAGCTGGGTAATATTCCATTGTGCAATTGTGTCTTAGTGTATCCAACCGTTCTCCCATTGATGGGCATCTGGGCTGTTTCCCGTTTTTTGTTATTGTGCATGAGGGTACAGTGGGCATTCCCGTTCGTGCTTCCTAATGTCCGTGTGATAGCTTCTCTCGGCTGTATGCCTAGGAAGGAAGCCAAGGTGGGCTGTGGGTGTGTGGACTCCATACAATGCCAGATACATTTGCAAAGCAACTGTGACAATTCACACTCCCAACAGAAGCAGATGAGAAACAGAACAGTGAACGCTGACTCAGGAGTCCACCAAGGGTCTGATCCATCCTAGGTTTGCAATAGTCCCTTCACAGAAGCAAGCAAACCACCACGACCCGGCACTACGGACGACCGTATCCAAGAACTGGGTCCTGATATGGAGCCAACCCGACTCTGAAACCTTGTGTTCCTACCCACGCCTCCCACCAACAAGTAAACAAAAGACACCAGGTATCTCTTGCCCAAAGCAGTAGCTCAGAGAGTCAGAGGACACTAGCACCGACAGAAGGCTCAAGTATTAAACACAGATAAGACACTTCCAGGCCAGTCTGCGGGATCAGGTTATGGCCATACAGGACGGCTTGGAAATGGGCTGGCCATGTCAGGAGATCTAACTGGCTTTCTATATCCGGCATTTCTCACTCCTTCATTAAGTCCCCTGATGCACACGCCTCCTCTCAGTCAGCCCCCATGTGTCCATAAAGAATGGATACCAGGAAGACCTTGTCTCCCTCCATGGCAGCCTGGCACCTGCTCCCCTTGACAGCTGTCAGCATGTAGCTCTGAACAGCTGGCAGCCATGGCCTACCTCAGCAGGCCCTTGCCCCCCCCCCCAATCAGAGTTCTTTATGCATTCGGCCTTCCCTGTGGCGGGCCTGCTGGAAAACATTAACTGTCTGCCCTCAAGAGGTTTAGCTACTGTGAAAGGAGCTAACCCCTAAAACAGGACGAGAAGGAGTCAAGGCAGAGACTGTGGCTCAGTCCAGACACCACCCGGCTCTGACAGCTGATAGGGGTTCAGATCCAGCAAAGTGGTTGCGGCCCGGCCACACCCACTGTGAGGAAGCCCCTCCATGCCGTGAGATAGGACCCTACGAGGACCCTTCCTTCTCCTGGGACCTTGGCTTCAGTGAGATCCCGGGAAAATCAGGGGCTCAAACTACTCACTTACTTCCTGCTAGTGTTTATTCAATAAAAACAAAACTCATATTACTATTTATACAAGGGCACTATGAATAACCTCTGCAAACCTACCAATGGTGAGGCTCCTGTCATTTGAGGGAGCTCTGGACATATTACAACTTTTCAATAAAACATTAACTACATAAACGAGGAGGAGCAAAAACACAAGAGCAGAGCAAACAGAGCACCCTGCGGCAGCTTCTCTGAACAGGCCAGTGTGACAGCGAGGCCCCAACAGAACGCCACACACATTTTGCAATCTTCCTTCCTTTCAATTACGTTTAGAGGTTGGAGAGATGGTTTAGTGGTTAGGAGCAAGAACTGCTCTTGCAGAGAACCTGACTTTGGTTCCCAGCACCCACATGAGGGCAGTTCACAATACCTGTGACTCCGACTCCAAGGGTTCTAACACCCTCTTCTGGCTTCCATGGAAACCAAAATGCACATGCACATGAGCGTATGCACACATATATGCACAAAGAAATAATAAAACAAATATTTTTAAAAATTACATTTATTTATGAGTAAGAGAGGCCAGAGAACAACGCGCAATTCTCTCCCTCCACCACGCAGGTCATGTCAGACTCAGCAACAATCACCTTCACCTGCTAAGCCATCACAAGAGTTTTTCTGCAAGCCTCATTGTGAATCATCACAAATACAAACCCAAAGGGACACACAGTCTGCCACATGTGCCCATACCTTATCAAGGAGCAAGGAAAGTTTCACCCTTCTTTGCTGAAACACAGGAAGAATTTTAAAGCAAACTCCAGATTAACACCCCACTATCCATCAAAACACACTTCCAAAGAATACTTGAACTTCCTTACAAACCACAATCACACAGGCCGCATGTCTCTCTTGCCACATGCTTCACCTGTCACTGTAGAGGGGTAGGGAAAATGAGAAAGAGCTGGCCAGCATGGTTACAGCATTTGTGATGCTGAGAGCTGCAGTCTCAGGAGGGCAGCAATCCACACGCCCAGGCAGGTTTGCTTTCTTCCTTTCATGACTATGACTGCCAACCACTAGCCCCGAAGAACGTCAGTCAGAGGGTGACTATGTGGCCCATCAACAAGTGCAAGGAGGATGCAGCAACACTGCCGGCGGGAAAAGATTAGACGACTCTTACACCTGCCAAACTAGCTCCTCTTCCTGTAAGAAAGATGAGCTACTAGCTGGAGCCATGAGTTCCTGGGTCCACTCTCGGCTGAAACTGCTGGGTGCTGTGGCTCCTGTCACACTCTACTCATGGCTCTGAGAAGCTCCTGAAGAGAAGGGTGCAGGGGCTTCTCCTGTGGGAATTCCAGTCTCTTGTCCATGAATGATGTGCAACAGAGACTAAGACCCACCAGATCCGTGTCACATGTGGGACACAAATGAAGTCTCAACCAGAACACAGAGTGCTACAGATACAACAGGTGGGCCCAACCAGCCAGCAAGCACACAAGAATTGTTCTGGGGTCAGAATAGTCCTCTTCACTGTGCAACAAAATTTAAAGAGTACCCCATTTCCCTCTGCCGCAAAGCAGCTCCAAAGAACACCAGCACTTCGACCACACTCACACACTTCAAATACCTTCTCCCCACGTGCATCATAAATAAAGGCTTTGCATGCATTTGGAGGCCGATCCAGAAGTGGATGAGTGGGTGGGGCTCCTGACACCACATTCTCTTTGCTGCTGAAGGAAAAATGCTTTAAAACCTAGCACCAAGGGCCCAGGCAGCAGCTTCACCCTCTCTGCCCCTGTCACTGAAGGGGATAGAAAATTTACTTTCTACACCAGTCAGGCTTCTCTTACAAGAGCCAGCCCTCTGCCCTCTCCAGTCTGAACCCCCCTCTCCGTCTCCTCAACAGCCTGTTGCTATTCTGCCCTGGTTATTTAGCACCGTCTTCTCTCTAGCTAGGATGATTCCTTAATGCCAAAGCAACAGAAAGAGTACAGGAATGAGAGTCAACAGCATTGGCTTCTAAATCTAGGTCCACGGCGGAACATACAGACACAATTTCCCTGGGCCTCAACTTTCTCATGATACTACACTTCATGAATGGAGTGATACCAATCCCCCCTCCTGATGTCACAGCTAACAGACTGAACACTTTTCCCCACGATCATGGTGGAAGATTTAAAACCCAGCCGAAGCTAATCAACCTGCACACAGGACTAAGCCCGTCTGCCGCTCCCAGGCCTAGAAGGTCTCTAGGGACACTGTAACCATGGTGGGGCCACAGCACGGCACTCGGTAGGAGAATGAGAAAGGTAGGCACATACTGAGTCCTGCACTCCATGAGCTGCACTCCCAGCTGGCCTCCTCTGTCAGAAATGGCAGTCTGAAGAACTCTTCAATAGTGGCCCCCAGGAGCCGTCTGCTCAGTGTGTTCCCTAGAGTTCTGAGCCACCTATATAGCACGAGGCACACTCGTTCACCTTAGGGCCCTAGGCTGAGCCAGGGCCATGGTGGGTCCCACAGAACCAGTCAGCAGTAAGAAACAAGACTTACAAAGGCAGGACCACAGCTCACCAGCTCCCTACTGGGATGGAACCCAGGGCTTCATGCCGGTCAGGCAGGCACTCTACATCCAGGCATACCCTAGCGCTCTTTTTAGTCTCTTATTTCTGTTTGTGATACTGAGAATTAAACCCAAAGCTTCCCACAGTGCATGGGGGGGGGGGATGAGTGGGTATGTTGTATGTGCATGTATGCGTGTGCGTGTGTATGTGTACTTGCCTCCAATGTGCATGCAGAGGCCAGAGGAAAGGTCAGGCATCCTGCCTATCACTCCTCCTCTTATTCCCTTGAGACAGAGTCGCATTCAACCTGGAGGTAGCTTGCAGCCAGCAAGCTCCAACAACCTTTCTGTCTTTCCCCACTGCACTCAAATTACAGGTATGCACGTGCCCATCAGACTTTTCATGTGGCTGCTGGGGATTTCAACTCAGGTCTTCAAGCTCTCCCAGCAAGCTCTTACTTGCTGAGCTCTCTCTCCAACCTCTTTCTGTGTTTGTCTGAGACAGGTCTTGAACTCCCACTTCTGACTCCTGAGCACTGGGTTAATAAATAAGCCCAAGCTACCGTGCCTGGCTTCCCTATGTATTTCTGTGTTAGAGGATTGAACCACAGGGCCTTGTGCATGCTAATAACACTCTACACGGAGTCAGGCTGGCCTTGACTAGAGCCCAGGATCTACACTGTACACTTCTCAGTGCCCTCCAGCTCTGGCCTCTGCCTCTCTGCTTGCAGACTTGGGGGGACTGTTCCTCACAAATGAGTCATCTCTCCAGCCCCAGCTCTGACGCCTGTCCCCGAGGCCAATCATCTCCCAGGCTGGCATTATTTCAGCTGGAAGTCCAGCTAGGAACTTGGGGCCATGGTCTGATCTGACAGGCATGACTGGCTTTGTTTCTACCGGAGAATGTAGCCTTTGATCTAGGCTTCTACCCTACTACCCAGGATGGAAGGGTTCCTCCCTCACTCTGCTTGAATGTGGGAGTGCAGAGGACCCAGGAGAGGCTGTCTGAGAAATCTAGGGGCCCAAGAGTGTCTGGCCTCTGCCAAGGTCGGCCATAACTTACTAGCTGCTCGTCTTTCTAGCTGAGGAGATTGCGCTGAGCTGTCACTTCACAAAACCAGTCCTCCCAGATCAAGAACAGTGTAGGACTTAGTGAATGGCTGGTGGGAAACCAGACACCCCTGGGAACAGCTTCCTTCTTGATGAAAGGAGGTGCTGGGAAAAAAACATTAGCACTCCTGCAGGTTATAACCCATTTTATTGTTAGCTGCACGCTGGGACAGAGAACCAGACTCCCAATGGAGAAGACACAGCACCGTAACACAATAGCTTCAAAAAAGATGAGGCAGTTTTTCTCACAGTGAGACAAACAGATGCATCTGTGTGTTAACGTCTACAGAAGTGGGGTGACTGTTACAAGGCTGGCAGAAAGGCAGCCTCTCTCTGTGCCCTTGACAAAGGCCAATTCTGCACCCAGCATGACGACGGGTACAGCTTGCCTGAGCACCTCACTATACACTGGTACCACAGCACACCAAGTCCTGGGGAGGCAGAATGAAGGTGCCACATCTGGATGCCAATAGGACTAGTGCATACCAGTAAGAATGAAGTAAAGGCTGGGTGGGCAGTGGTGGCGCACGCCTTTAGTCCCAGTACGTGGGACACAGAGGCAGGCGGATCTCTGGGACTTTCGAGGCCAGTCTGGTCTACAGAAGAAGTTCCAGGAGACAATCTCAAGAGCACCTCACACCTTCTAACACCCCAACTCCAAACTCCTGCCTTGCAGCTATTTCATAGCATAGGGCCAGCTGGCAAACTGGGCATAGGTCTAGGTGGGGCTGAGTCACATGCTAGATTCCAGTCTTGAAGTCCTTCCTTCCCACCTTAGGCAGACAGACCCACAGTATACCAGAGAAACCCAAAGGAGGGCATAGGAGTGCCTATGTGGTACTTAAATCACCACCTGCTGCCCTTCATGATATCTTAAATCAATTCCCTAGTAGGGTGTGGCTCTTGGGTCCCCAGCCACCCAGTATCAAAGCATAATACAGGGCTGGAGAGATGGCTCAGTGGTTAAGAGCATTGCCTGCTCTTCCAAAGGTCCTGAGTTCAATTCCCAGCAACCACATGGTGGCTCACAACCATCTGTAATGAGGTCTGGTGCCCTCTTCTGGCCTGCAGGTATACACACAGACAATATTGTATACATAATAAGTAAATAAATATTTAAAAAAAAAAGCATAATACAATTCCTATTCTCTTAAGTGGACAAACTCCATCCTTTCTTGTTATTCAAAGCAACATCCTCCCATGAGGCAATGCACCATGGCCTCTTAGATTACCAGGCACCTCTTAATACACCCCACCAAGGACCAGCACTAATTAATACTCCTTTTCATCAAGGACAGCACCCCAGGCTGGTTTGGGTTTGAGGTCTGGGTCCTAAAGCTGCAGGACCCAGACCATCAGAAGTGCAGGTGGGATAAAGTATACTCCATAGGACAGCAGCTTCCCACAGGAGTTAACCAAGGATGCTGGCGACCAGAGTCAAGGCCCCAGTGAGCCTTTTCATGTCCTCCAGATTCAGTTCTCCTGACCCTTGAGTGACTTCAACAAAAACTCTTGTGGCTATCCTCCCCACCTCCCTACACTGCATCAGGGCCATGATCCACGCTACTGCCAGTTCCAACAGAGTAGCAGTTTGGCACTGATCCCAGCTGGAAGACTGAAAACTCGAGGCCAGCCTAGGTTATGTAGTAAGACCCCGTTCCCTTTCTCCCTGAGGCTGTGATGGTCCCCTACCTTCCTGGGTCTTACACTACATAACCTGGGCTGGCTTGGAATTCTCAATCTTGCAGTTACCCGAGTGCCAGGATTACAAACATGCCTTTCCACACTCTGTTCTACTGAGCAGGATCCACTCCCTACAGCATATCTCCACCTCTAACAGGGGTAACTGCACAAATTTTATTTCAGAAGCCAATGGTGCAGAGAAAAATGACGGGCAGAGAGCAGAGACCAGGGTTCTGAAATCAACACAGACACTCAGGCCAAACACAGTGGCACACACCTTTAATCCCAGCACTAGGGAGGCAGAGGCAGATGTATCTCTGTGAGTTCCAGGCCAGACAGACAGGGTATACAGTGAGACCCTGTCGGAAAACACACACACACACACACCACACACACACACACACCACACACACACACACCCTAGCTGGGTATGGCCCAGGGCAAGCCACTGCACACTCCAGGGTCTCATTTTCTCATCTGCGAAACGAGGACAATAATTCCCAAGCCGTCTGCTTCATAATCTTCAGTAGGCTTTTTGATGACTGGGTTTCCTCTTTTTCTTTATCTTATGACTAAACTACAATTAAAAAGTGAATCCATGTCAGAACCAATACTACAACCACAGGTGTGCATGCACAAGTGCACACACGCACACACACAAGCTTTGAGGTACACATAGCTCAACCGCCATCCTCTAAAGGCTGACTAAAAGTCACTCAGAAATAAGGAGAGGGGGTCAAACTCACTCTGTGTGTGTGTGTGTGTGTGTGTGTGTGTGTGTTAGTTAATTAGTTAATTAACTACTCTTCCAGGGGATAAGAGCCCACCATGGAAAGGAGGAAGCATGGCAGCAAGCAGTAGGTGTGGTGGCTGGAGCAGGAAGCTAAGGGCTCTCACATCTTGAACCACAAGCATGAAACAGAGACAGCCAACTAGAAATGGACTGCCCCCAGTGACATACTTCCTCCAGCAAGGACAAGCCTCCTAAACCTACCTAAAGAGTGCCACCAATTGAGAGCCAAGTATTCAAATGCCTAAGACTGAGTGACATTTATCATTCAAATCACCACAGTGTTTGTGTGTGTGTGGTTTTGCTACTAGCACATTTCAGAATTTCCCACAACACAACTGTTCAAATGAGAGGGAAGCCTCACCCCTTCTCTATGGCCAGCATACTTCCTCTTCGGGCCTGGGACAACCCCAGGGCTCTGCTGTCGTCAGTTGTGAACCTGTCCAGACCCATCTCTTTAAACCACGAGGGCAGCCAGAACTGAGTATATGAGCCACTTCTGAGCATTCCGAATGTCCTCAGATCAAGGGCAGCAGGTGGTGACTGAGGGACAGACATCGTTCTAAGTGTTTTAACTAGACTGTCCTACGCATCCTTAGCCCAATCTACTGTAAGTCTCACTTTGCAAATAAGGAAACCGAGGTACAAGGACGTAGAATGACTATCCCATGCCAAGGTGATCGGGCCAAAGAAACCTCACAGCCTCAGACACTAACACAGTGCCGGAGAAAGAACGTGAATGTCTGGTTTTGAACACTGAGAGTGTGGCAAAGCTAAGTCCGCTCCTCTGTGGATTGTGCAGCAGGACAGCACTGACTCCACAGCTGCTGCTGGTGTTTTACTGGCTGAGTTATGTTACTATCAGCTTAGGCCCTGACTCTTTGGCACCTGTGGACTGGCCATCGAGCTGTCTGAAATGCCTAACACAGAAAACCCTGATCTCTGACATTCTGAAACTACATCTGTCGGTTAAGGCTTAGAATGGAGCATGTTTATGCCAGATGGCATCTAAGCCAGGAGCATGCTCACCTAAGGTAGATTCCCAGAGAATTTAACTATCACCCACTTTAAGCCACCAGGTTCCAAGGTGTACAACTGTAGCTTTAATACTTCCACACGCCCCAGGATGCGGGAGCTGGAGCCAGGGTGCAGCCCATGCAAGTCTGGTGGACTGGCTCAGAGGACGCCTGGAGCTGCTGCAGCACCTTCCCCCAGGGCCTAGCTCTGGCCAGACCTCCACACCACAATCCGAACCATATAAGCAGAGTTTACTGAACCCAGGAGAGCACTGACAGCTGTAGCCCCCAAAGCCCTTCTTAGATCCCCATGTTTCCAGTCAGATGCAAACTGTAGAGGCTGCCTTGGTAGAGGCAGCAAAGCCACACGGGCCTTCCTTAGTCTAAAAGTCCACAGAAGCCAACAAGAAGCGGCAGCTGCCTCGGCACTTTCCAGAGCTATTTATGCAGCTTCAGGAAGACGCCAGGCTGATGCCCGACATGGAAACAAGGCAAGGAGTGAAGGAAGCAACCTGAGGAACTGGAGTTGATATAGGAAGTCTGGACTCAGCCGCTGTGGTCTTCAGATTGCTAAGAGGGTGGAGCAAAACCACTTGGGGACATTGCTCTGCTGTCCCCGGTGCTAGACAGGAAGCAGCTTAGAGGGATCAGTGTTCTAGGCTCTCAACTGCATGTCAAAATCCTCTGAGATTTGAGAGAGCTATCAGATACAACTTTCAAGCAATACTGATTTACTAGGTCATCAGGTCAGCTAACTACTGGTCTCTCACTGGGGAAGGGGTCCCCATGCATTCTTTAGGGAAGCTGGAATTGACAGCTACCCCACTGGGTGATCCAAGCCCCTATCACAAGCTTCTGTCTTTCTTTTGTAGGTGTTTTTGGTTTTTTGAGACTGGGTTAAATGTAGTCCAGGGTGACTTTGAACTCCTGGTCTTCCAGCCCCACCCCACCCCCCAACAATGTGATCACTCATGTGTGAGCCACCTTGCCTTGCTAACATCTGTCTTGTCTGACTGACGGTGCTGGAGACAGAACCCAATGCTCGGTCTACAGAAACATCCCAACACTAAGCTACACACCTACTACCCTTTCCAGCCACTACAGTCTCACAAACACCAAGGAACAATGGTCAAGCCCCGGGGTTATCCCAACTATTTCAGAAGTGGGTGAGAAATGGAGTATTCAAGCGAGTTCTAGCCAGTGTATGAGTTTATGTACAGCCAGGCTTCTGATAACTCCATTATGTGGGGCCCTGGATAAGTTCTGCTATTCATTTTGTGTGTGTGTGTGTGTGTGTGTGTGTGGTGTGTTGCAGGGAATACAACCCAGGCCTTCAAATATGTGAGGGAAGCCTTCTACTACTGACCTACATCCGGCTCCCTGGTCCAACTATTAACTCATTTATGTGGTGTCAATCAAGACCTCACCTATGCACAGTAAGAGGGCTGGGCTGGGACCTGCAGCTCTGGGAGGCCACAACCCACTCTCAAAAGCCCTTGACAGTGCCCCTGACCTCTGAGCTCAGGTAGCCTGCTGCATTTGCTTAGGAAAGGGGTTAGACTGTGGACCAGCATTATGGTTGGCTACAGAGGCTCTGGATGCTGGCTGAGCCATTCTCTTTCTATGTCATGTGGATGAGAGGCACGGCAATCTCAAAGATCAGACCAGAGAGTAACAACGCCTGCCGCCTGCTGCTCGAGTTCACAGTAGGAGCTCAAACCGATATATAAACAAGAAACACACATGGCAAGCTGCCAGCCCGTGTGAAACACTGAAAATGACTAAAAAAGGACCGAGACACTCAAACACATGCCGCTTCCACCAAATAAAGACAGAGCTGTTCCAACAGTAGGCCGTGACTCAGGAACACTTGGGGAGCAAGCTGTTAGCTCCTCCCTCGGAGATCCGTCAAAAGGAGTTCCCCGGGTATTAATAACCCTCAGCTGTAAAGGAAGCAAAGAGGACAAAGATTCCCTTCCCAGGGACCGGCTGCAGCCTCAGCAAGACAGTGAACGGTGAACCGCTGTAACGTGCCGAGGCTGCAGGAGGATGAGTGGCGGGTATGTGTCTTCTCTTCTTTCATTATGACTGAGGTGATAAAAATAGAAGGCCAGAAATAAAGTATCCGAGTCCCCGACTCTGCTCAGGCCGAGACATGATACCGGTCCTGACCTCACAGCAGCACTGGGGCCAAGCAAAGCACTGGGGCCAAGCAAAGCCCAGGTTCCCAGGACAAACACCGGGCACTGGGATCCAACCTGCTCCTATTTAAGGAAGGCCAGGGAGAGTCCCTCTAGCTCACCCCAACCTGCTCCTATTTAATGAAGGCCAGCCAGAGTCCCTCTGGCTCACCAAGAGAATCGGGAAGAGAGAAAACACACCCGACCCCCACTCCTTCCATTCTCCCATGTTCCTAACCTCTGTGCCACCCTTCCTCTTGACCCTCCAAACCCTACCCCTCCCCTAGTGAATGCCACTCATTTCTTCCTCTAGAAATAAGTCCAAGTTCAGATCCAAGGCTACTCACTGGCTCAAAAGGCCTCAAGTGCGGAGGGATATTTGATTGTCTGCCAGGTTAATTCTGGATTGATTCAAACATGAACTTCTAAAAAGTCCTCTACTGAGTCAGCAAGACAGCTCAGTGATTAAAGGCCCTTGCTTGGCAACCTGTTTACAGCTGGAACCCGTGTAAGGAGGAAGGAGGGAGCAGACTCCACAAAGCTGTCCTCCATGGGAGCTGGACAGATAGCTCAGTGCTTAAAAGCACTGGCTGTTCCTCCAAAGGACCCAGATTCAATTCCCAGCACCCATATGGCAGCTCACAACTGTCTGCAACTCCAGTTCTAGGAGATCCAACACCCTCACACAGACTACATACAGAGAAAACACCAGTGTACGTTAAATGAATAAATAAATCTTTAAAAAAAAAAAAAAGCTGTCCTCCAAACACCACAGGCACCCCTCCCCCAACACACACACACATTCCCAATAATAAAATGCTAAAAAAATTCTTCCGTACTACCACCAGCCACAGGGACATTTTAGCTGCTACGATTTCTCAAACTAATTGTCTCTTAATTAATTAATTGTCTCAATGCAGAAAAAGCCTTAAACTGACAAAGAGAAATGGGAGGAAGGAAAGGAAGGAGGGAGGAAGGGAAGGAGAGGCGGGCTGAAAGGCCAAACCTGTGTGGTGGTCTGGATGAGAAATGTCCATCCCAGGCTCATGCATATGAACATCTGGTCCCTGGCTGAAGGCATTGTCTGGGGAGATTATGGCTCCCTTAGGAGGTAGAGCCTTGCAGGAGGAAATACTTCCCTGGGATTTGGACGTTTATAGCCTTAACCTACTTCCAGTTTGCTCTCTCTGCTTCCTGCATGCGGGTGAAGATGTGATCGCTCCCCCAACCCGCCTGTCCCCGGAACTATAAGCCAAAGTATTAAGTTGCTCTGCTCATGGTGTCTTATCACAGTAACAAAAACTAACTAATACAACCAACTCTGGTTACTTAGCCTCTCTTAAGCCCATGTGCCTTACGATTAACACCACATGTATTTTCATTAGAAGCCCCTTTTATGCCTTCAAAAAGCTATCCGACACATAGTGACAAGTTCCACATCAACCTAGCCTCCTAAGGTATGCCTGCGGCATTCTCCTCTGTTACGGACAGGGCACTGCAGTGTAACACCTACAGCCACCACAGGGAAATTGAGGAGCACGCCAGACGGCCTCAGGGGCTGTCGCGCTCCTTAAAGAGGTCTCAGGCAGGAAAGCCCTAGGACACTATACAGTGCTGCTGCTGCAGGTCTGAATCGGGACCTCTGAAGTTCACTGTGGAAACCTGACCCCCAAGGCAACAGCACTAGGAGGTGATTAGGGCCTCGGGGCCCTGCTCTCAAGAACTGATAAAGGCCCTTCTAGCAGGTCTCCCTCCTATCTACAAATGAGCCCTTCCCTGGCCCCTCCCTCTCCTTCTGCCACATTAGAGCACAAAATGAAGGCCCTGGCCAGGAGCTGCCCTTGGACTTCAGACTTGCTAGCCTACAGAACTGGGAGTTGACGATCCCTTGATTATATATAGATAACCTTGTCTGTGACCCCTGCTGTTAGTGTTATAAAATGTCCTAACAGAGAGGTTGTGCAGGGTTTGCCAATTGGCTACTCCAAACCAGCACTGCTGGACAAAAGACAAAGCCACAGCTAGCCTGCCACACCCTTCTGACGTGGAACTCAGTCACCTGGCAAGTGCCATTCAAGAAGCCAACCATTGGTCTCACTCTTTATCGGGACTGCAAGGCCAGAGAGTGGAATGGGAGCAGTCTGCTTCCTTCAGCACAAGGGAGTACAGGGTTCAGGGTCCCAGAGGGAAGGAGCTGTCTTCAGCACAGCCACTTAATGCCTTCTATCCTATCGTCACAACCACCAGGATCCTTGGTTTCTCTAAGCTTCCATTTTCATCTCTGAGACAAGAACACGTGTCTTAGGAGGCAGAGGCGGGCATGTCTCTGTGAATTCTAGGCCAGCCTTGCCTGAATTAGGAAGGTCCAGAGGAGTCAAGGCTACACAGAGAGACCCTGCCTCAAACAAAACAAACGTTCATGTCGTAATAAAGAACAAGGTACGTACACAAAGATTCCACACCACAGACCCAAAACTCTCCACTGTCAACACCAAACGCCCGACACAACAGACGGCAAGGTTTAGGAAGATTCTAGAAGCCTCAGAAATCAACCCGCCCATTCTCTAGCGGCCTGTGTGTCAGACTTCTGAGACCCTGAGACACAGAACACTCAGCTCTAGTTTCACATCCTCACGGTGCAACGGTCTTACTGCTTGCCCCTTCCTCTAAGGAAAAGAACGGTGTGTGCAGGGGGTTCTGTGCTGAGTTTCTGAACTGCAGTAACATACATAACATCACAAAGCACTTGGCTCTTCTGGGTGGGTGTACGGCTCAGTGATGCTCATTACACACACTGTTGTGCTGCCAGCCCGCCCTTGGTCTCCACAAGACTTTCCATCTTGCAGAGCTAAATAGTAACTCCCTGGGCTCCGTGCTTAAGAACTAAGGACTTCTAAAACCAGGCAGCCTTCTACAAGACCAGCGCTGAATTTTCTGGAAAGCTGCATTCCTTTCTCTTTGCCTTTTAAAGGTCTGGCTCTACTCAGGAACTTAAAAACCTCACTACTACTCACACCCCTGAACTCACACCAGGGGTTCAAACCATATCATTACCTCATCCTCTCACTCCTGACCCTGAGCTGTGGAAGGAGCCTCTTAAGGTTCCCACCAACCTAGCGCCTGGTGCTTCAGCTCTTGCCTTCCAGACGCTGGACCCAGAAGTTCAAACAGACCCCAACCACTAACCCTGGAAGTAGGGAAGGCTGTGAACAGAGGTCCTGACCTGGACCTCCCATCGCAGGATGGAGCCGAGCAGGCACCTCCATCAGTCACAACAGAAAGAGAAGTGGAAGCTTCACTGATCACATTTCTAATTACGTTCAGTTAAAAACAGCAAGTTTAGAAGGAGATCAAAAGGCCTGTCACGTGACTCTGCCTTGAGAAATCACCGTAGCCCACTCTTTGAACCTCCGTTGATAATAAGGCCCCTGAGTTTCAATACAGACAAAAGCCGAATCATCTTGGTCCGCCCCCACCTGCCTGTGGACCTCTCCGGCGGCTGTGGGCTCCCGAGCTAGGGCGGAAAACTGCTGGAGCAGCTGGGCTGCTTTTAGGAAGGCATCAGTCATATTCAAGCAATGCCACGCAAGTTTGAGGGCGGCAGCTGGCACCAAAGTTCCTGCCCTTGGGACACGGAGACAGTGAGTGGGAGCAGGGACATCCAATGATGGTGATAACAAAAACCATTAGCTGGTTCAGGAGCCTGTGTGGGCTTTCCAGAGGAGGCCAAGGGAAGCAACCATGGGCAGGAGGGAGCTGGTCATAAAAGCAGTCCTGCTCACCAGACACCAGTTGGGCAACAGGATACAGAAGTAGCACGCTGTCTCTGAACTGGCCAGGGAGCTGAGGCCAGAAGTTACCCCAAACGACAGAAAGGGAAAACGCTTGGAATCTGGCAGGGATTTCTGGTTGGCTGCCATGGCAATAGGACCCTACAGAGACTGAGCACGGAGGGCAAGCAAATCCAGTTGTTACCCTCCTCCAGGACAGACGAGGGGAGGCTTTTCTTTTTGCACCCTCAAGCTGCTGCCCAGGCCAGAGGCAACCTCCCCAAGTGAGAACCAATGGTAAGGGCAGGAGGGAAAGAGAGAAAGCTGCAGATTAGAGCAATGACCCCTTCTGAATGAGCCACGTCTCACTAAGGCAGGTCTTCTACGAAGGTGTGGGCATTCTATCCCATATGGTCAGCAGAGCAGGCCGGATTCACCAGAAACCATCAGCCCTCTGACACCTCACGCCTGGGACACCCACGTCCATGACTCAGTCCATTTCCATCTGAACAACGCAACTCTTTAGACTCCATTCATAAAACTCACATAGCATATCTTATCCTCTGAAGGCATGGGGCTACAAGGCCAGCTTAGCACAGGCACTGCCAAAGTGGCCCCAGTTCTGGGCAGCTCACTGGATGCAGGTGTTGACCCGCAGCAAGAACAGGAGATGAGCCTGTAGGCTGTAGGTTTGAAAGGAGGATTTTTATTTTTTTAAAGCTTAAGGTCATTCATTAGGCTTAAACCTTAGAAAGCTCAGGGGAGCCAAGCTGGCTAGACCAAGCTGAAAACAATCAATTTAATTTTTACCTCCCAGGGCTTGAGGCTCTTAGTACATATGACATGTGGCATTTCCATCAAAGCAAACAGAACATAAAAAGCCTACAGGCTAGTGAGAAAACAGCAGGGGTCCTGGAGTGGGATTCAGACTCCAGGGCCTCAGTCAGTTACCTCTATGCAGTCAGGGTCTGAGCCCCTGCCCTGTATCAGGCTCCTCTCCACAAACTATTCAACCATCCAGCAAGGGCAAGAGGTCAGGGGCTTTGTAGGGTCGTGGCCTAGAGCTAGGATCCCTGTGCAGACCCAGAGCGGGCCGCCCACTAGTCCTGGAAATGAAATGATTTTATCTCAAGTATTTATCAAGCAGCAGCTTATATTGCTCAGGCCATTAACACACACACACAAACACACACACACACACACACACACACACACACGAGAGAGAGAGAGAGAGAGAGAGAGAGAAAGACAGAGAGAGAGAGACAGACAGAGAGAGAGAGAGAGAGAGAGACAGAGAGACAGAGAGACAGAGAGAGCGAGCGCAGCTGTGTCTTCATGTGGCGAGGTGAGAGAAACACCAAAGGACCGAGTGCCTAGTTTTTTAGAGTTTCGTTGCTGGTGTCAGCCAAACCTGGGCAGCTCCCTTCAATGTGAAAGTGTGAAGCCACTCCGCATTCTGCGCGTACCCAGAAAGCATAAGCCAGAAAGATCAGAGAGGAAAGGGGCCAGAGGGGCAAGAGACAGGCACACGCATGCACACACACTGCCGATCCGTGAGTCAGAGCAGGCTGCCCTCGGAAGGTCTTTGGATTCACTCCATAAGGCTGCCTGCCCACTACACCTACCAGACCAGAGGGCAGCCCAGCCACCCACCGATCAGACCCATGGTGTAGCACAGTGCTAAGTCCCTTTTAACCCTCCTTGGCAGGCACTGCAGATATCCCCTTTTCAGACAGGAGGGAACTCGGGGAGAAGAGGTGAGCAGCTCGGACTTGGCGCCTGCGGAAGTTGGCGATTACTTTTTCTTACTCTTCTGTATGATCTGCATCTCCTGACGCCTGCTTTCTCCATCTGCACATCCCCCGTCCCCTCCCCTACAGAGTCAGCCGGTGCGGCTGTTGTGATTCACAGATCCCACATATCCAGATCATTTCGTTAAGCCTCCCCATAGCACACGCTACTTCATCTGTGGCTAGGAATGGGCTCACAGGAGTTCCTGGACCCAAATGTGGATCCTGTAGTAGAACTCTCCCTCATGGCCGCCCTCCCACTTTTCAGCTAGTCCCTCAGCTACTAGTTTCAGTTTCCCAGCCAGGGAGAAGCCTGCTGACTCTTCCAAGCCAAGACTAGATCATGACAGCAGCAAGGGATTACTCTCTGCAGACCTCTGCTTTCAGAGTACCCCAACATCCAGAATGCCACCCATCAATCTGTAATCAATCTGTAATCTACTGAAAACTCAAGCCATTAGACCCCTCAGTGTGCACACTATCACAGCCTCTATGTACTTCTTGGAATATCTACAGCCCAAACTATTACCAATAAACTCAGAATCTGGGGTAGGGTGTGGCCTGTCCGTTCCCTCTATAACCCTGGCTGCTCTGATGGTTACTAGAAACAACAGAATGAAATTATCTGGGAAAGGCCAGGGTTCTGAATGCCTTAGCAAAGCCATGGGGGGAAGTTGGGAATCTGTCTTTCTTGAGCCAACAGTTCAACAACAAAAACTGTTATTAGCTTGGCCGTGCACCAGGTAGCCAGCTTTAGGGAGCAACCAAGCTTGCCTGGGCAAATCCTTGTCGGATTCCATGTGATAAACCAGTTACAATCAAATATGCTGACCTTGGCACCGACACCCACCTCAAGGAGATAAGGAGAATCCCCCCCATCTCACTTCAAAATTGAGAACTCCATTTCCTGAATCTGGTCACAAGAGAAGGGGTACTTCTTCCCACCTCCTACCGGATACCACTATTGGAAAAACTATTACACTGACATTCATTCCAGCATGGCTTGAGTCTCACGGTCCTGGGTGCCCAACACCACTCACCAAGACTTGTATAGTGACCACTGTGGACCGAGAGGCTCAGGGACTCTTGGTGTTTGAAGTACAGTATAGCATGTGTGGTTTTAGCTGTAATTTTGCAGGCAGCATGAATTCAGGCTTCTTCCTCAGCAACTGAGGGTGACCATGGCTTCCATGACAACAGCCTTCCCACTCATGTCTGTGCACCCACCACCACAAATAAGGGGCTCACAAACACAAGTCCTCCTAAGACCGAGCCACGGTGGGAAAATCACACCTTAGTGACAATGCACTGGAGATTCTGGACAGGAAAGCAGCAGAGGAGACGTGCAGGTCTCTGGGCTGAAGGGAACAGACCAGCAGCGCAGGAGCCACCACATCACTGGGTGGCATTCTCCACACCTGGGAACAGAGGACCAGGGGCACAGGCCAGCATACAGCTCCAGGTATCCCTGAAAGAAATCCTGGCAATTCAAATCTGGACTCAAGACCAGGAGGAGGAGCCCACAGGAACAGCCCAGACTAATGCACGTCTGCATGCACACACACACATAGTATTCATGTATGTGCATGTAGAGACACATGCATACTCATTCACATTTGCACATATAATGTGCTCATGCTCACTCAGGCGTGCTCGCTCTGTGATAAGCCTCCAATACCTCTGGCAGAATCCCAACTCTGTTAATTACATCAGACCCACCTTTCACCCCTCCCACCAGCTGCAATTAGCCCTGTATCTTGACTTCCTGCTGCTCTGGGGGTGAGGGGAAAAGCCAGCTGCTCCCTCTGCCCAACCCCGGAAATGTTGGTTTCAGAGGTGCCTCAAGCAACCCAGTCCCTGTTTCTTGGGGCTCCAGGCTGATAGAAAATCAGGGGCAGCCCTTTCAAGATGTTTTGGGAAGCAACACCCCCAGCCTAGCACCGGGCTGCACCCACACTGATCTACCCAAGGCAAGCCACCTCCCTACACAGACAGCAGAAGCTTGGCTTTGAAGAAAGAAATTGCTCTAGGCAGCCAACAACTTAGGAGAAACATGCTGATCCCTGTGGCTGAGGTTTCCTCCTTCATAAGTCTCAGTTTCTTAACCTGTAAAATGGGCCCCGCAACTTCTTCCTCTTGAGGATGTGGCTGAAGAATAAGGCAGGCATGCCCTGGTCTCAAGGGAAGGCTAAGCTCCCTCCTGCTTGGTCTCTGCCTTTTGATCCCACTTTGAGCTCCGGCCCCCCACATTCCTGTTGCTATTCAATACGCCTTGACAGCATTTGAGCTGACAACAAAAAGGTGAGGTGAAAAGGAGAGGGGGAAGGGAAGAGAGAGAATGGAAATCAAATTTCCAGGTAGCCTCACATCCAGCCTCCCCAGGAATGTGGCAAGTCCCCAGGGCCAGGGCCCCTTAACCTCCTCCCCAGTCAACACCAGAGCTCAGAAGAGAAGTGGCAGGGATCAGCAAGCCAGGGAGAGGAAAGACCAGAGGAAGTGCGGAGTCCAATGGAGAAAATGACTTCTGTGACCTTGAATGCTTGAGCAGTTAGCTCCCCAGCTCCCGCCTTGGCCTCAAAGCCACGATGAGGACGCCCGGCAGAATACAGCTTTCTTACGGCGGGAATCCCAATGGAGCTGGGTCCGCTGACCACCTGCCCGGGTCTCAAACCCAGGTTCCTCAGCACACACAGCCACAGACCACCAAGCACAAAGACGCTCACTTCCCCTCGGTCTGTGGGCCTTCCATCCCAGCCTCTACCTTGTCTTCTGTCCTGGCGTGTAGGTCACACCCAGCCCTACCCCTGCTCCCTTGGCAGTGCCAACTCATGGTTCATTCTTCACACAGGTCCCTGAGTTTCAACTCAGCCCTTTTCCTTTCTAAAATAAGGAGAAAAACAGCTCCATCCTTTCCCTTTTACAGCTCTGGGTGCGGGGGCTGGAGGGGTACAACCCAGAGGTAGAGTGCTTGATGAGCCTATGTGGTCCTGGGTTTGCTCTCTAGTAAAACAGGTAAGCAGAAAACACCTACGACACCAAAGGCATCAGGACGAGGTTCACATCCACCAGCATGGCACCCCTCACCCTTACCCCCCACCCAGATCCCGTCTCCAGCCTACTTCACATCCATCCTTCGGGTGCCTCCCAGGACACCCCTCCACCAGTCTGGTGCCCTCAAGTCACGGGCAAAAGTGCCACCCCCTAGAGAACGCTGTCAGTCAGGGTCCTCATCCTGCCTGGCCTGTGTTCTGAGACACTACCACGTCTTGTGACAAGCTGCGGCAGCGCTGATCTGATCTCCTTCCCTCAGTATCTCAGGTATGAACAACAGGAGAAAGGCACAGCAAAGATCAGCCCCACAGGACCCCAGCCACACCCACCGCGGGGCCACCAGGGCTTCCTGTCTCGCATTTCATCATTCTGCACACACCCGTGGGGGAGCGGGGTGGGGGCAGGAAGAGGAAAGGAGGGGCCCAGGCAGACTGCTGTCCTCCACTCGGCATTCACACCGTGGCCCACAGGGAAACAGGGTTCCACTGACCCTGGGACAGAGCCCAGTCTGCTGCCTGGGACCCTATGATCTCTCCCCTCCTCCTCCATCCTCAGACTGCCTTCAATGGGTTCCAGATTAGAGAGGGAGCCCACCCAGAGAGACTGGCAGAGACCATCTCCAGCACGGTCTGCCTTACATGAGCGAGGTACCAGCTTTTGCAAAGTGAGCAAACAAACTCCCCCACCCCAGAACTCCGGGCCTAGGGTAGGGACACAGACATGGCCAGTGTTCAGCAGCAGCACGGAATGCGGTCTTTCAAACAGGGCAGCAGGCACAACCATGAAAGGCACAAAAAAGCAATTCACCAGAAAAAAGGACAAGGCCTATAAACAGGGTACTTGTAGCAATAAGGAGCAAACACCCCTCAAGTATTCATGCCCTCTGACCTGGCAACTCCCTGACAGGAATTTACCCTGAGGAAACCAAAGACGAATTTGCTGAAACATTTATGTTCAGGGTGGTACCGCTCATAATTCAGAAAGAGGGATATCGGAAATGTCAACGACAGTTCAGTCACACAAAACATCACACAGGCGCTGACATTCATACAAATGAATGTTTAATGGCAAGGGGAAACACTCACTCCTCCATAAATGAAAAAGAATACACTTCACACAGGCATTGGGAATTACGAACCACACACACAAAGAAAGCAAAGGCAAGCACCAAAATGGTGGCACCCCCAGGTAGGGAGATGACGGGCGAACTAGATTCCTTTGACATTTCCCAACCTGCAGGAAGGAACCCAGGAACAAAACATTATCTGTAATTTCCTCAACTGTAGACGCAAGCTGACCAATCAAGAGGACAAGCCTCCTCCTCAGGCTCTCAAGGCGGCAGCGTGGAAGGTAATTTCTCTGCAAAGCCAATGCGATGTGTTATTCATGAAGCAAGTTCTGTGTGTGCCTGGATTTCTCGACCCCTCAACCAGCTAAGGGAACACCACTTCGTACTCCCCAAGCCACACAACAGAGCTGAGTGAGATTAATATGCCTCTGCCACCAACAATGCCGAAGACCTATCTCCTTCTATTCTTTTTTATTTTGTTCTGTTTCAAGACAGGGTTTCTCCGTGTGCAGCCCTGGCTGTCCTGGAACTCAGACCCACCTGCCTCTGCGTGCACCACCACAGCCTGGCTTTTTTATATTTTTTTAAGACCAAGTCTCATATAGTCCAGATCAGCTTGCCCCTAAACTGTCTATGTAGCCAAGGATGTTTCAATGCTTGCTCTCCCTGTGTTCCATCTCCCAACTACTGAGATTGCAGGTGTGTAACACCCTGCCCTATTCTGGGTTGACTTCTGACAGTGTTTCATTCCAACCAGAAAGAAGGCCCTGTGAGTAATGGTGGCACTTGCTATACCCATAGCAGGTGAAGAGAAGTGGCTTTCATCAGCTGTCCTCTGACCTTCCCACAGAGACTGTGGTACACAGGCACACACACTAACTTGAGAAAAACTATTCCCTTTGTCAAGCCGCTTCTCATTCTCAGCAGCTGCCATATGCTTATCAAACACAACTGCCAAAGAGCTGGCTGGGGCGGAGTTGGAGCTGCATCTTGGCATCTACCTATCACAGAGGCTAAAGGTCACACAATGTAGCTCAGGCAGGGCAATTGCCTAGCATGGTCAAGGCCTTGCACTTCAGGAAAACGGAGCTTGGGGGCTGCAGATAGCACAGCCACTGGGAACACTTGTTGCTCTTGCGGAGTAACCAAGTGAGATTCCCAGTGACCAGACAGCCGCTCATGACACCCCTGGAACTCCACTCCCAGGGATCCATTGCCCTCTTTTGGTCTCCATGGCACAAGGCACACATGCGATGCACTGTATACATGCAGGCAAAACACCCATACCTGTAAATAATAATTTTTAAAGGTATCTTCCAAAAAGCACCCTTCTCACACCCACTGGGGTGATCCCCCTCCCTCCCGGCCATCCCAGACCAAGGAAGGAGCAACAGTTGCTCTTGGTTGGTTGGCTTTGTTAAACAGTCTCACTGTGCAACCTACACAGGCTGCAAACTCGCTGTACAGTGCGGGCTGCCCTCAAGCTCTCCACCCCCCTTTCCTGCCTCCCTAGGCTGAGATCACAGGCAGGCGTGCACCACTGAGCCTAGCTGGGAATGGCATGTGGGCCATTTCATACCACTCTGGGCTACTTTCCAACAGGGAAGCTGGGCAGTGGTTCCTTGGGAAAATGCCCATTGAATACCCTCTTCACATAAATAAGCTATGGTGCTACCCTGGAAGGGAAAAGGGCAGGATGTGCAGTTAAACTTATGGCATGCCCACACGGCACAAAACAAAACCCATTCACCCAACCGCGGGGAGGAAACACTAAACGCGATTGGCGATTGTCTCTGGTGGAAGGCTGACGTGTTGGCCGCCTTCACGGTACTTGTTTCTCAAGCTGTTTATACAGCTTCTAACATGAGAACAGAATTTCTGCTCCCCATAAACCAGAAGGAAAGAATACACAAAACACTGTGCCCAGGTAACGTGCCAGTCACGAATGCACACGTCTCACGAGCTCTTTCTAGGCTGGCAGAATGAGGAGACAGTGAGTGGCCCTTTGCTGCTTCCAGCAAGTACTTAAGTACACTTTGCTTAGCTGGAGCTAGACAGTCACCCAATGCCATCCCCACTCCCAAAGAGCTAAGAGACGACAAGAACACAGGGCCCTCTTCCCCACCTCCATTCTGGTTGCCCAGCTCTTTGTGTGAGTTTCTGGAACCCTAGGCAGCAACCACCTCTCAGTCGCACACTGTCTTCAGGCCTTTCGCTTGGCCCCTCACAGCTACTAATCACTGGCAGCAAGGAGCCCACTGGGCAGGACGCTGCCGCACCTCTGCCTTGCGAGACCACCCCGAAACTGTCATTCACAGGTAGGGGTGCCACAGCCACACTTCTACCTCCCCCGACAGGACAGATACAGTCAGGACAGAATACCCAAGACACTGCCCACTTCTTCCCTCTCCCAGCCCATTTCAAATCCATATTGAAGAGAAGCCAAGGACCCTGCAACATGCGGACAGTCCTTGGTAGGACCTGGGCCCAGGGCAAGCCCAAGACAGCACCTCTGCCACTGGTCTAAAGTCAGCAATCAAGGCAGAAGGAAGCCTCAGCTAACAGGGAGTCCTCGGGTCGGCAGAGACCTCACCACATCTACGAAGACCACTGATTTCAAGCACCAGGACTCAGCTACAGACCAGGGAACTGAAGGGGCAGAGTCCGGCCATAGATCTGTGAGACCCTGGTACCAACAATGGTTCTTGAACCATGGCATTGAGAGTGACTGTGTTTTGCCAGAGTGTCAAGAGGTATCACATGGCAGAAGGCAGTTTCACTGCTAATCAGAGACTCAGAAGCCAGAGGTCTGAGGTCCCCAGCTGTGGCTCGTTTCCCACCAGTGCTGGCCATGCAGAAGAGCTCGCAAACACCCTCAGAGTATCAGCCACCCTGACCGACCCACCCAGCACATCTGACCAAACACAGCAAGCAGTGTACAGTGGACTCTTCACGCCATAAGCCCAAGTTCTTGCTGGCCTAGAGGCACAATAGTTCCATTTTTCGCCCCTAGAGCCCTTTGTGGTTCCTCCTGCCTCTGCTCAAGTGATTCCGGCAAAGAGCTACCAAGTCAGAGGCATAGATCATGCATCCCTTCCAGAGTCCCCAAGTGACACACAGAGAACAGGCTCTTATGGAATTCAAAACGAACCAGTCTGAAATGCAAGAGTCCCCACCCCCAAACTGACACCCCCACAGCAGGGCTAACACAAAAGTACCAAGGGTCAGCAGCCAGCCACCACTTACTCTGGTTTCTTTGGGGAATCCATCTAAGGGACCCCACTGCAAACACATGGGAACTCACTCAAGGGACCTTTGTACACACCTACTTGAGGGGCCTCTCTATACACATGTGGGAACCCACGAGAGGGGCCCCACTCCAGACTCACAGGAACCCCTGGGCCAGCAGAGCGGCCTCACCTGGTAGTAGGTCTTGATGTTTCTCACCAGGATGCTCAGGTTCTGGATGCGCAGGTTCACGTCGTTGTTGACATGCTTGTTGATACGCTGATTGTTGGGCCTGGGGTCTCTAGAGTAAGAAACGGAGTAGAAGTCACACCTCTGGACATCCACTGTACCTCCTTCCCCAGCAGAAACCAGTGCTCAGGTTCATGAGCCTCGCCAATCCTTTGGTGGTCACGAACGTGTGAGGCCGGAGCGCAAGTCAAATCCTAAGTCTGCTCACAGCGGCGCTAGAACCCGGTATGACCTATCATCTCTGCTGCTTCACTGAGGGCCCTGCTGAACACAGCCCTTTTCAATACCGTCCGTTTCCACTGCTGGGAGCACCGTAAGGGACATCCAAGTGTCAAGACTGTGAAAATCAACATACAGACATATAAAAACCAACAGCCTATACAAAATTGCATTTTAGCATTAAAAAGCCAAGCAAAGGCCAGGCAGTGGCGGCTCATGCCTTTAATCCCAGCACTTGGGAGGCAAAGACAGACAGATCTCTCTGTGAGTTCAAGGCCAGCCTGGTCTACAGAGTGAGTTCCAGGACAGGCTCCAAAGCTACAGAGAAACCCTGTCTCAAAAAACAAGAAAAAAAAAATACATGAAACATCAAGAAAAACGGGCTGGAGAGATGGCTCAGCGGTTAAGAGCACTGGCTACTCCTCCAGAGGTACTGAGTTCCATCCCCAACACCCACATGGTGGTTCAAAGCCGTCTATAACTGTAGTCCCATAGGATACCCTTTCCTAGCGTGCAAACATACATGCAGATAAAACGCCCATCCATATACATAATATAAATAAATAGATCTTTTAAAAAAAAAAAGAAAACAAAATACAACATGGGGGGCGGGGGTGCTGGCATATTTTATGGCCTTAAGAATCGAGTTCCACTCAGCGCTGGTCTCCCTGTCATCTGGACTTAGGTTAGTCCTGCTCACGACTTACACTCCAGGAAAACAACGGTGTCTTGACAACCTGACGTCCAGGAGTCTGGGATATGACTGGTGTACCATCACACCCCACAAGAAACGCCAAGTGTGGGGAAACCCCAAGCGTCACTCATTTTCCAACCTCAGGCGAAACTTGGGTCTGGCTGTAAAGACGTCAGCTCAAGCGATTTACAGTTTGGCTCATCGACATGCAGGACAGTGTGGGAAATGTCTGCCAAGAAGACTGAAGTGAAAAGGGGAGCCTGCTTTCCATAGCAAAGGCCTCCCTTCCATCCGCTGTCCTGAGGCACCACCAAGGATAAAGGGCAGGGAACTCAGAGGCCCGTCTTCTCATTTCAAGTGAGCCAAGCCCTGTGATAATGGTGCAGAGCCTCCTCAGGGCTGGTGCGGAGCTACAGAACTACTTCTGGGGCTCTCTGGTTCATTCAAGGCCGCATTAACAGAAGGTGGAGAAACAGAAGGAAAATCTTCAATCATTTGGAATGTCACTGGAAGCAGAAGGCTTTTTTGTAAGCTGTTTAACGGTCAAACTCTGAATAAATACTGGACATATATACTCTGTCTCCACACCATGCCCTAAGCATGCGAACCTTCCCACATGCACTCAGCAGCCCCTGACTTCACAAAGTCCTTCCACAGCCCCTCAAACAGCCACGTGGGTCCCCGAAGGGGAACCAAGGAAACAGTTTTCAGCTGTCAAGTGACAACATCCCTCAATGTCCCCATACCATGATGGAGTCTGGCGAAACCATTTGCCCATTAGGCTTCTTCTAGGGCCCTTAATTAAAAAGGAAACAGAGGCCTAGATCCCCACTGGTGTTAACTTAGGAAAGAGGCAGCATTCTGTATTTCAACTGTAAAGGCATTTTAGCCACAGAAGCCTTCTGAATGTGACAGAAAGGGGCTCTCTTACGGGATGAGCAGCGGTTTCAAGGGACCACACATGAATTTGTTAGAAGCTGCAGGCTCTGCTGATTTCTTATTTGAGGAAAGTTAGGGAATGAAGCGGAGGCTGCACACGTGTTTAGCAAACACTCATCACCCATCCCTAACTTTTTTTTTTTTAAAACTCCTGAGACAGATTCTCATTATGTGGCCCAGGCTGACCTTCAACCTACAATCCTCCTGCCTCAAGCTTTGAAATAACCAGGGCTGCAGGCGTTGGGATATGCACTGTTTCATTATTTCAATCTTGACTTTTTCTTCGAGACAGGGTTTTACGTAGCCCAAGCTGCCTTAAACTTCTGATCCTCCTTCTGCTCTTCCTACCAAGATTCCAAGACTGCATCACCACACTTACTGTGTGTAATGCCAGGGATTGAACTCAGGGCTTTGAGAATACCAAGCAACCGTTTTACCAACGGATCCACATCTACAGCCTCCAGATTCCATCTACATCAGAGGGGCCACATCACAAGCACCAGGTATCTGAAGCGTTAATGTGCACCACTGACAGCCACTCACTTGCAGAGGCTCTGCACACACCCAGGACCTGGGATGCGCGGCCATATCTGTTTTTGTTCTCCCCAGGCATGGGAAGAAACGGCTAATTGATGGAACACTAGAAAAGAACCCTGACATTAGTTATATGACTAATTAGACTAATTATCATGATCATTAGCATTCCCTCAGTTAACTGAGTCTCTCAGGGTAAAGAGCACTTATTAAGAATTAAACCAAAAGTTTCAGCATTGCTTATAAAAGGCAAATCCCCTTCTACCCACTCAGTGTTCCACACTGGGTGCTAGAAATGGGGGTCAGAGGCCCAGGGCTCACAAGAATTTGAACAAGCAATAGGCTGTGGTGAATTTGCCACCATCCTAGTAAAGGCGGAAAGAAGTCAGCAGGCAGAGCCCCTAGTCCACTGAGGCTCCTTCACGAGCAGATAAACACACACACACACACACACACACACACACACACACACGACCCAGCCCTACTTCACTCATACCCCACTAATGACATCTGGATATTAATACACACCATCTTGCTCAACCCTCCCCACATCTACAAAATTCTACCCCTTCATCCCAGAAGAAGAAACTGAGGCTCAGGGGTGGCGTGGAGCAATCTGCCCAGTGTAGTAGAACTAGTCAGCAGTGGAAGCTAGCTCTGCCTGAAGATAGCGCAGCACCCCGGTTTCCCAGTAGTCCTCACAGACAAGAGAAGCACAGCCTGTGTGTGCTCTACACCACTTGGTGGACTCTCTCATTCAAGAATTCTAGCCTGGGCCTCTCCTGAAAGCTGAGCCTACGGGGCTTTCCTGCTTCCAGGTGGGCCTGTGTCAGGGAGGCCAGGGCCAAGAGACTACCCCAGCCTTCTAGAGTTGCCATAGACAATGGCCAGGTGCGGTCACATGACCACATCCAGCCTCCAGATGGCACTGAAGTATTAAGTAACAGCCTCTTATCTCAGCCCACCCCAACCCAGTCAGCCACACCGCTCTGCCATTTTCAAAGGCCACTGCCTCCCAACTGGGGAGAATTTATCAAAAATAGCATAGCAGTCCAGGTACCCAGCACAGTAGGTTACACCCATCCACTGATCATGGTAAGGACCCGATCCTTAGGCAGACACTGCTCCAACTGGGCAGAAGGGAGGCTAAGGCTCTGCCTATATATCACCAGGGAAAGACCAAGGCTGAGAATTGCACGGTTGTTCAGAGACTGAACACAGAGGGAAGGAGACTTGCAGGTCTGAGTTCAACTCAGGAACTACTTGTGGCAGGAGAGAACCAACTCCACGCACATGCACACAAGTAGACTGAAAAACCAAGCACTCTCTATATGTGACTGACTCGCAATGCCATTCCCAGTACTGAGCCAGGCTCTAGCATATCATCTCATTACTCTCCTTAGGGCAGAACTTTAATTCCTGCTTTTCAGATGAGAAAACCGAGGCACCTAGAAACAATCCCAGTGCCACACTGCTCACAAGAAGACGAGCCTGGGCCCAAACCTAGCCCGACCACTTAGGATACCCAATGCTCCGTCAGGGTTCTTTTTGTTTTTCTTTGTTCTTTATTTCCTTTTATGTGCACATTTGTCCATGTGAGGATGTTAGGTTCCCTGGACCTGGTGTTAAAGACAGTTGTGAACTGCCACGTAGGTGCTGGGCATTGAACCCAGGTACTCTGGAAGAGCAGCCAGTGCTCTTAACCACTGAACCATCTCTGCAGTCCTGTTTGTTTTTTGCGATAAGGTCTCATATACAGCCCAGGCTGGCCTGGAATGTATGTAGCTGAGATTGGCTTCGATCTCCTGACCCACTGTTAGGCTTACAGCTGTGCACCACCGTATCTGGCAGAAGAACTCATTCATCCAAGGTTCTTTTAGTTACACACATTTTGAGGTGGCAGGTATGGAGCCCAGGACCCTAGACTCTCCATGTAAACACCAGAAAACTGCAGATGCCTGTTTGTGTTTTTACAGAGGTTACTTTGTTGTTGTTCGTTCTTGTTGTTTTTGGAGACAGGGTTTCTCTGTAGCTTTGCAGCCTGTCCTGGAACTAGCTCTAGTAGCCCAAGCTGGCCTTGAACTCACAGAAATCCACGCGTCTCTGCCTCCGAACTGCTGAGATTAAAGCAAGCATCACAATCCTGCCATAGCCTAGCTAGAGGTTACTTTTACAAGAAGTAAAAGGTGGGCATCTTAAATCACAGCCTGGAGCTTGGGAAAACACATTGCAGGGAGCCATTCCACAGGCCCCCTGGCAGCCAAGCCCCACCCACTTCCGGAGGCCTGTTACCTGGTGCCAAGTTATGATTCCCTAGAAGCAGAAAATGATGATAGGCAGGTCCAGTGCCCACCCACTCCTGCCTGTCCTTCCCGGTACAGGACAGTCACTCATTGTCTCTGCGGCTGTCCCGGGGCTGCTGCATACCGGCCAGTCCTTCTTCCAGAATGATCGCATTAGCACACCGAAAACTACTAGGAAGAGGAGCTGCCGACCCTTCCGCAGAATTTAGCCAGGGCCAAACGCAAACAAGTGATGAATCGGCCTTTTTCTCAGAGAGGTCCAACAGGCTCCCCTGATTTACAGGCAAGTGGTAAAGGCTTCAGGAATTCCAAAGGTCAGGAAAGAAAGAGAACCGGGCCCTGGGCTTTTGTTCTCCCCAGTGCCTCCGTGTAGCTCGGTAAAAGCCTGGAGGACACTGCTGTGTTTCCTAATTAAACAGCCACAAGCTTTACGGGGATAGGCTGAAGTTGTCCTTATACCAATGCAACCCACTCATTCTCGGGGTCTGACAGAATGGGGAGAGAGTGGCCAGAACCCAAGCCTGCCATGAGGCAACCCCAGAAAAAAACATTTTCATCAGAGTCCAAGACACACAGCCAAAGCCAAGAACAAATGTATTTCTTTAGAATCTGGTCAAATGCTGGAGGATCGTGGAGACAGGGTTTCTCTGTAGCCCTGGCTGTTCTGAAACTCGCTCTGTAGACCAGGCTGGCCTCAAACTCACAGAGATGCCTCCTGAGTGCTGGGATTAAAGTCATGTGCCACCACTACCTGGCAGAAGAAATTTTTTTTAAAAAAAGGAAGGAGAAAAAAAAAGAAAAAAGAAAAAAAGCTGGGTGGTGGTGGCGCATGTCTTTAATCCCAGCACTAGGGAGGCAGAGGCAGGCGAATCTCCAAGTTCAAGGCCAGCCTGGTCTACAAGAGCTAATTCCAGGACAGGCTTCAAAATTACAGAAAAACTGTCTCAAAAAAAAAGAAGGAAGAGGAGGAGGAAGAAGAAGAGGAGGAAGAGGAAGAGGAGGAGGAGGAGGAAGAGGAAGAGGAGGAGGAAGAGGAGGAGAAGAAGAGGAAGAAGAAGAAGAAGAAGAGGAGAAAAAGAAAAGAGATGACAGTTCCACCACTG
This sequence comes from Arvicola amphibius, assembly GCF_903992535.2. NCBI lineage: Eukaryota > Metazoa > Chordata > Mammalia > Rodentia > Cricetidae > Arvicola > Arvicola amphibius. Next base: position 79,597,906 of record NC_052053.1, on the reverse strand, counting down.
TGACATCAAATGTTGAGCCATCTAATTGGGAAGGCACCCCATACCTGCCCCCAGCTACAAATAGAGACTGTTTTTAATTAGCTAATGAATAACTGAGTGTGGCACCTCCATCAGCCCCAGGTGAGTGGGTAAACGGAAAGGCAGGTCCACAGAACACACTGAGGTGTTTTTATTTCGCCCCAAGTGCCCGTGACTCATACTGACACTCACTTCCAATATGATCCCTGAAGCTTCTAAGTTAAACACAGAATGTAGGAGCCAACACCTACACGGTGATAAGATGTCAGATAGACAGGCTCTGCAGAACTCAGCAACGGATGTGGTCAGAGGCAAGTAAAATCTACAGAGACCCCATTTAAGGCCAAACGGTCCGGCACGGCTGCCTAAGTGCCTTCTGAAGCAGACTTCTGAAATGACTGCATCTGCCCGAGCAATTGGCAAGAGAAGGGAGGCTCAGAATTCGGTTACCAAGCCACAGTGAAACTTCAACCACATTGCGACGCCCAGACCCACCGGACATTTCCTGTAATCAGACCCTCGTTACAGTTCTGGGTCTTCCCCAAAAGAAAAGGGACTTTTAATGTCAAGGCTCAGACCACCATCAAATCCTTGAGTTTGCAGACGAGTCAGTTCCAAATTCCTTAATTGAGAAGGAGACAGGGAGAGTCCAGCGGCCCACCTGCAGGCACCCCCCCCACCTCCCTGACCACCTGGCCTTCAAACTACAATCTCAGGCTTCCGAAAGCATCCTCTCTGAAAAGACAACTTACATTTGCAACATGATTTGGTTCAAAAAGATGCCATCCACTAAATCCATGTACAGAGTCAAGTTGTCCTGGTGGCCACTTCCAAACGTGCCAAAAGTTTTCACCTGTGGGGAAGCAAAGGCACGTCGGTCTGACGCTGGGGGACAGGCGGGCCAGGGATGTCACCCACCATCGCGGCACCCTTCGCAGGCAACAAGCCCACCCTTCCCGAGGGCTGTCCCCTTCACGCGCCAGGCAACAGACACAAGACAGGAGGAAAACTTCTGGCTACTTTTCTCCAGCGTCCCGGAGCGCGAGGGAAAAAAAAAAAAAAAAAAAAACCAACCCAAACAATCGAACAAAAACAAATAAAAGGGACTTTTTCAACGCATTTCTCACGTCTCGGGTTCACTGGAAAGCAGCGCTCCCAGCCCGTCGCTCCGCGTCCCCACTCGGCGCCCCCAGCGCGGGACTCCGGGCTTCAGGAGCGCACCCCCCCCCCAAACACCCCGAGCGGGAACAGGTGCGCGCTCCCGAATGAGAAGGCCACCCGCCACGGAGCCACCCGGTCCCCAGCGCCGCCGCACGGAGTGGAGGAAGGCCAGGACGCGCTCACCCAGGTCACCAACGGGCTCTGCAGGAACAGCTCCACGAGCTGCGACACCGTCACGTCCATGCTGAGCCGCGGCCGCGCCGCACAAAGCGGCTCGGGCAGCCGGCGGCGGGCGCGGGAGACAAAGGCGGGGCGCGAGCCCACGGTGCGCGGCTGCAGCCCCGCCCGCCCGGGGAGAGCGAGAGGATGGGGGCGAGGGGGGGGGAGAGGGAGGGGCGACGCGGTCCCTTCCTCGGCCGCTGCCGGGCGCCCTGCGCAGCCTAGTGGAGCGGAGCCCAACGGGGCGGGGCGGGGAGCGCGTGGGGAGCGGGGACGCGAGCGGGGAGGGGCGGGGCCACAGCACGTGGCGGCCCTAGTGCGCGGGCAGGTGCAGCCTGCGCGCGCAGACCTGGGCGCGGTGTTGGCCCGGGAGGGAGAGGGGCTCGGTGTTATCCTCGGGCTACAGGATCGCACACCGGTGCAGACGCTCAGCCGTCTCCCGGGCTTCCCTCCCTTGTAGAGGTTCCTTTAGGATGCAAGCGGTGTGGCCGGCTCACCCGTGTGCACCCCCTGCTTTGGCTCTGCCCTCCCTCTACCATTGCACCAGGGGTGGAGAGCCTGTCCCGGGCACAGCACCTTTGAGGCAGGGCCCCCAGCACGATGGTCGCGGTGCCCCCTGCTGGCAGGGTTGTGTGCGTGGTGGACTCGCAGCCCCACTCCCTCTCCACTTCCTGGAAATAACTTCGCTCCACCAGCTGGGCCGTTGTTCGATGAACGCTACATGACTGACGGATTTAATCCTCAGTGAGTCGTGAGAGTGTTAACCCGAAGCCCCTGGCACGTTGCGTAGCGAGCTACTCAGTGGCTGCCCTTTGGCTAGCAATTTTACAACATGGCTTTGTCACATAGGGGTGCGACATCTGCTGATGACATGTAGTATTACAGTTCCGCCTGACGGGAAAGCATGTTCATCGACTGTAGCCGCTCATAGACTGTAAGGGTCTGAGAATTGTAAAAGTCATGGTAATTAAAAAAAAAAAAAAAAGGCGGGGAAGGGGATGTCGGAGATTAAGAACACTGATGCTCTTTCCAGAGGACCCAGATTTGATTCCCAGCACCCACAGGGTGATTCATAGCCATCTATAAATCCAGTTCCAGGATCTGATGCCTTCTGGCCTCCTGTGGGCACCACACACACACGTGGTGTACAGACATTTATGAAGACAGAACACTTAAAAAGAGTAAAATAAATTTATCTTTTAAAAAAAAGGTGGGGTGGGCGGGCGGTGGTGGCGCACGCCTTTAATCCCAGCACTCGGGAGGCAGAGGCAGGTGGATCTCTGAGTTCGAGGCCAGCCTGGTCTACAAGAGCTAGTTCCAGGACAGGCTCTAGAAAGAGAAACTACAGGGAAACCCTGTCTCGAAACCCCCCCCAAAAAAAAGGTGGGGTGGGAATAATGGCACAAGCCTGTGATACCAGTTCTACAGAGATGGCGGCAAAAGAATGAGGAGTTCATGTTATCCTTGGCTACATAATGACTTCAGAGCTAGCCTGGGCTCAGTGACGTCCTGTCCCAAAAGAAAAAGACAATGGCAGTCAGTCTTAGTTCCTGTAATCACAGAACTTGGTGGAACTGAACCAGGAGGATCTTGAGTTCCGAGCTAGCCTGGGCTACATAATGAGCTTCGCGACTACAGAGATGGGGGCAGCATAGACCACCCTCTTTGGAAAAGTAAGGGCTGTTTGTGGGGGGGGGTTGTTATTTTTTTCTGTACCATCTTTTTTTTTAAAGATGAGAAATCCTTCCAGCTGTTTAAAAAACAAGCATATTATTTCAAACCAAAAAATTCATTGGACAAATGTCTGTTACTGTTCATGAGACATTTCATTCTAGTGTGGAAATAATTTCTCCACTAGAGATGCTGGCAGTGCCCGCACAGCCACACCAGGGAATTTTCACTTTGGATCAGTTATACACACACGTAACAACGTCAATGAGACAGTATGTATGACTAATGTACCATAAAAACCACTCCCCTTTTTAGCTTTACCCCTGGGATGTAAAACACAACGTTTGTTCTGTGTTCTTAGGTCTGCGCTACGAAGCAGGCTGGAGACCTAAAAACACACACGCACACAGAGAGAGACAGGGATACAGGTCATCCTTGATACAAGAATGCCAACTTTAGTGTGCTCAGGGGAAGCTTATATAGGACTCTGGCCACGCCCAGCTCTTGAGATCTTTTAGTTGCAGGCCCACCAGAAACCAATCCCCTCTCATGTTCAGAGCAGCTGCAAACACAAGAAAACAAGTTTTTTTTTCCTCAGAGCAGCGGCAAGCAAGTTGTTTACAGGAAATTCAGGGTCTAGGGGTCCACAGCCCCCAACACTGGGGAAAGCAAGTCTGAGAATTTTCCCTATTCAAGGATTTTTACAAAGTAAGTTGGAATTTCAAAGTGAGGCATGTAAAATCTTTGCCGTGATGTCTTTCTCCCCTTGTCCCAGTCTGCTGCCGCTGCTCTAATGAGAATTGTTCGCTCGAAGCTCCATCACGCTGGGGCTGAGCTCCGGGAAAACTGAACTGCTAAGTAGTATCCCTCCACCCACCTCTGCCATTTTAAAATGTCTCAGTTCATTTCTGGATAGAAATGTGTTTGTTGCTTTTACAATTTTTGAGTGGAAGAAGAATTTCTTCTCCAAACAGTCTCACTGGGTACCCACGGCTTGCTTAACTTGCTACGTAGACCAGGCTGGCCTGTCTGGTCTGTTCCTGCTTCCCAAGTGATGGGATTAAAGGCATGGGTCATCATGCGTAGCGGGAACCAGGTTTTCAAGTTTCATTCTGACAAAGGAGTTTCTCCTCCAAGGAAACACTGACTTAGTATCATAGCTAATGGCATTTCTGTGTCATCTGGTAGGAGTTTAAATTGTGTAACTGACTAGTAGGTGGGGTGACATTTTATTGTTTATTAGTATATATTAGGTATACACAAGTTTCACTGACATTGTTATAAATTGTTTTTGGTTTTTGAGGCAGGGTTTCTCTGTGTAACAGTCCTAGTCCTGGAACATGCTTTGTAGACCAAGGGGGCCTTGAAACTCTGCCTCCCAAGTATTGAGATTAAAGGCATTCGCCACCAGCATCCAGTTTTTTTTAACCACATTCACTGTCATTATCTTCTCTGTCCCCACTCCTATCCCCCACCTCCTGACCCCTCCTGTTGATCCCTTCCTCTTCCTGATCCCTTTCTTAACTCTGTTTTGGATTTTTTTGTTTTGTTTTGTTTTGTTTTTTGTTCCCAGTGACTGTCACTGAGATTGCCCACAGGAGCCCGAGTAAGATGTTACTTTCAGAAGCATGGATACACCACCAGTTGCTACATTACTAAAGAAAATGTCTTTCCCTCTGCTGGCAACCATTATCTGTGTATAAATTGTCAGAGAGGGATAGAGTTTTGTGAACCCCCTTTCCTTTCCATGACAGGATACTGACGGACTAAATTGGTGTAGGAGTTTCTTCTGTTCATGTGTTGCTTTTATTGGTTAATGAATAAAGAAACTGCTTGGCCTTTTGATAGGGCAGAACTTAGTTAGGCGGGGAAAACAGAACTGAATGCTGGGAGGAAGAAGGGCAGAGTGAGAGAAGCCATGGATCCCCTGCCTGAGATGTTAGAATCTCCGGTAAGCCACTGCCACATGGCGATACATAGACTAATGGAAATGGGTTAAAGTAATATGTAAGAGTTTTTTTTTTTTTTGGTTTTTTTGAGACAGGGTTTCTCTGGCTTTGGAGCCTGTCCTGGAACTAGCTCTTGTAGACCAGGCTGGTCTCGAACTCACAGAGATCCGCCTGCCTCTGCCTCCCGAGTGCTGGGATTAAAGGCGTGCGCCACCACCTCCCGGCAATATGTAAGAGTTAGCCAATAAGAAGTTAGAGCTAATGGCCAAGCAGTGTTTTAATTAATACAGTTTCTGTGTGGTTATTTCAGGTGTAAGCTAGCAGGGCAGCCAGGACAAACAGCGAGCCTCTCCTTACAACACTGGATCTTATACAGGTAGTAACAGCTGTGAGTTCAAGAGTGAATGAGCCCTGTGGTGGTGGTGGTGCACACCTTTAATCCCAGCACTTGGGAGACAGAGGCAGGCGGATTTCTGAGTTCGAGGCCAGCCTGGTCTACAAGAGCTAGTTCCAGGACAGGCTCCAAAGCTACAGAGAAACCCTGTCTCGAAAAACAAAAAACAAAACAAAACAAAACAAACAACAACAACAAAAAAAAAACAGTGAATGATGAGGGTATATAGGGATAGAGAGGGATGAGCAGTCAACAGTCTCTGATTCTTGGCACTTTGACAAGTTATGAGTTGCTGCATCATAAAGTACCTCCAGTACAGCGATAATTCTTTGACCAAAGCCGACAGCATCAGTAGCCTATGGGCATAAGTACTTATTTAGAAGGTAATTTGATGGGCTCATCATGTCCGTTTAGCAAAACAACAACAGTATAGTTGTCATGAGCCTCCTTTTTGGGGTGACTTCTGCCGCAATCCTAGCCACGGCAGGTGGAAGTGTGAGGACCAGAAGATGCTAAGTAACAGGAACAGAGATAAGAAAGAATCACAAGAGACACAAGATAGTAACGGGAGAGCAACTGAGTGAATTCGGAATGCTGAATTCACCCGCCTTTTTCTTTATCTTTATTTTATGTTCATTGGTGTGAAGGTGTCAGATCTCATGGAACTGCATTTCAGACAGTTGTGAGCTGCCACGTGGGTGCTGGAAATTGAACCCAGGTCCTTTGGAAGAGCAGTCAGTGCTCTTAACTGCTGAGTCATCTCTTCAGCCCCCACCCCTACCCCGCCTTTATTTTCTATATACTTTTATACCCAATACAAAAGGCAAAAGACTGCTTTAACATGATAGAAAAGACAACTAGACAGTTACTTGCTTCAGTACTTTAAGACATTAAGTCATTATTCTTGAGAAAAGCATTCTGTTGTTAAGGCAGTGAACCCACCCTAGACCAAGTATCCTGAAGGCAGCCACTCCCTAGGTCAAACCTCCTACTTCCAAAGAAGGATCAGAAGTATGCTTCAATTCTCTGACCTTTGGTAAGGACCATCTTAATGTCCAAAACACCAAGTAACCACACCCTAGATTAGGATTTGTAGACTCTCAGACCTTTAGACAAGGTGGAATATGCTCACAGTTTTAGGCCTCCACTTATAATAGCATTCTCTCCAGGGCCTGTGACCTCCCCAGATGTGGGGTTTTGACCAGGTTTAGTTGCAGGAGGTCTCAACTGCCCAACTGATAGTCTTCGGGATCCTCAAAAAACCCTGGTACTGTAATTGTTATTTAATAACTTGTAGCTTTGGGGGACAGTTTTATTTGCTTCAGCTAAGTACCTCTATCAAATGCTTTAAAAGAATCTTTTCAAATTTACTTATATATGTGAGTATTTTGCCTGTATGTATGTATGTATGTGCACCACGTGTATAGCTCCAGATGGTTGTGAGCAGCCATGTAGGGGCTGGGAGCTGAACGCAGTCATCTGTGAGAACATTAAATGCTCTGCAGCACTGAGCCATCTCTCCAGCCCTCAAAATACACCTTTCCTTTTGAATTTTTTTGGTGCGGCGTTTTGTACCAGCAATGAGAAAAATACACTAAGCTTTTGTTGGCTTGTTTGTAACACTGTTCCCTGAACCTAGAGCCTGGTACATGCTAGATATCTGCTTTTTTTTTTTTTTTTTTTTTTTAGTGGACTATACTGCCAGACCCCGTTTTTCCCCTTCTTGAAGATTACTTGCATTATTTTGAGTCCCTTGTAATTCCTATTAGCTTCATTTTACTTTATTATGGTGCTGAAGACAGAACCCAGGGCCCTTGTGTGTGGTGAGCATGTGGTATGCCATGGAGCTCTATCCTTGCCTCCATAAACATTAGAATATTTTCAGCATCTACAAGGAAGTAAGCTGGGAAATCCTAGGTGGCCTCCACTGAATTTGGTTAATATTGAGGATGCACGGCCACTTAAACAATACTATCATCCACTATGCATGAGGTATTTTGCACTTATTTAAACCTTTTTTTGTTTCTTTCAACAATGTTTTATATTTCTTTTTTTAAAAAGAGTTATTTTATTATGTATACAGTGTTCTGGCATGTATGCCTGCATGCCAGAAAAGGGCACCAGATCTCATAGATGGTTGTGAGCCATCATGTGGTTGCTGGGAATTGAACTCAGGACCTCTTGAAGAGCAGTCAATGCTCCTAACCTCTGAGCTGTTTCTCCAGCCCATAAACCTGGCAATTTCTTAAAAAGATTTATTCATAGCCGGTGGTGGCGCACGCTTTTAATCCTAGCACTCGGGAGTCAGAGGCAGGCAGATCTCTGTGAGTTTGAGACCAGCCTGGTCTACAAGAGCTAGCTCCAGGACAGGCTCTAAAGCTGCAGAGAAACCCTGTCTCGAAAAACAAAAAACAAAACAAAAAAAAAGATTTATTCATTTATTTAATGTATGAGTTTTCTATCTGCATGTACAACTTTATACCAGAAAAGGGCATCAGATACCACTATAGATGGTTGTGAGCCACCATGTGGTTGCTGGGAATAGAACTCAGGGCCTCTGGAAGAACAGCCAACTCTCCAGACCCTCTGGCACTTTTGTTAAATGTGTTAATCCTTTCCCATTTTTCTTTTTTTTTTTTTTGTTATGTTTAAATCCTCGAGAGGTACAGTATCACATAGATTCTGTGTCCATTGGCCTTCCATAGGAGGTTACTCCAGAATTTGGTATAAACCAGAGCTGGAGAAATGGCTCACTGGTTAAGAGTACCAGTTACTTTGCAGAGGACCTGAGTTTGGTTCCTAGCACACACATGGTAGTTCACAATCACCTGTTACTCCAGTTTCAGGGGATCTGACACCCTGTCTGGCTTTCAAGGGCAGCAGGCAGGCACATGGTGCACATATATGCAAGCAAAACAGTCATAAGTAATTTGTTTTGGTTTGTGTTTTTGAGACAGGATTCCTCTGTGTAACTCTGGCTATCCTGAAACTCACTCTGTAGACCTGGCTGGCTCCCAGCTCAGAACTCTACCTGTCTCTGCTTCCCAGTGCTGGGATCAAAGATGCTACCACTTGCCATTTAAATCTTAAAAAGAATTCTGGGGGCTAGAGAAAAGGTTCAGAAGGTCCTGAGTTCAATTCCCAGCAACCACATGGTGAGTCGCAACCATCCATAATGGGAACTGGTGCCCTCTCCTGGTGTGCAGATGTACATGCAGGCAGAACACTGTATACATAATAAATCTTAAAATAAAAGTCTTTGGACAAAAACTACCTCTCTCAAGATCGTTTTAGCTTTTGGGGGGTATTGCTGGGAGTTTCTGTGTTGTTATTTGCTTTGTCCACATTAACATATCTCTTGTCCAAATAGAATTGTTTTATGGTGGAAAAAACACTCAAATTTAAGATCTGTGAGCCTGAGAGATGTTCTAGTAGGCAGCCTTCCAAACATGTTTTACAAGTTCTGTTCCTGGTTAGAGAGATGGCTCAGAGGTAAAAAGCACTTGCTGCTCTTGCAGAGGACCAGAGTTTGGCTCCCATCACCCATGTCTGGTTGTTCATCACTGCCTGTAATCCAGCTCCAGATCTGATGTTTTTTTTCTAGCCTCCAGGAGCATCCATGAGCACATGTGCATAAACAGATGCAAATACACACACATGTAAAAAATGAAAGTAAAATATTGTTCCTCCAGGCATGATGGCACATGCCTTTAATCTCAGCACTTTGGAAGCAGAGGCAGGCAGGCAGATCTCTGTGAATTCAAGGCCAGCCTGGTCTACAAGTGGAGTTCTAGAACAGCTAGGACTGTGACAGAGAACCCCTGTCTCAAAAGCAAACAAAAAGAAAACCCTGTTCTGAGTAGGCTTTCATAAACCCCAATATGGCAGGAAGAGCTTTTTTTTAAGTGCCATTGTAAATGGAATAATTTTTTGTTTTGATCATCGCAAGTGTTTATTTTATTGGTTTGTTTTGATTTTTCGAGATGGGGTTTCTCTGTGTAGCTTTGGAGCCTGTCCTAAAATTCACTTTGTAGACCAGGCTGGCCTTGGAACTCACAGAAATTCGCCTGCCTCTGCCTCCTCAGTGCTGGGATTAAAGGTGTGCGCCACCATTGAAAGACCACCTCAAACCGGGTGGCGCACGCCTTTAATCCCAGCACTCGGGAGGCAGAGGCAGGTGGATCTCTGTGAGTTCGAGACCAGCCTGGTCTACAAGAGCTAGCTCCAGGACAGGCTCTAAAGCTACAGAGAAACCCTGTCTCGAAAAACCAAAAAAAAAAAAAAAAAAAAAAAAAAAGACCACCTCAGCTAAACTGCTCCCCCTCCTCTGAGAACCAGGAACCTGATCATCACCCATGCATGCACTAGAGCTTTGGGTACTTTCCCCTGGAATTTTCCATCCCCTTTGTAGTTTTTCCTCAATAGACTTAGATCCTGGAACTGGGGTAAAACGACCTTCAGATGACCTGCAGGTATTTCTCCTTGTTCAACCAACCCAGTAATCACCATAGCAACGAACCATCATAGTTAGCTGACCATTAAATGAGCTAGTCACAGTAGTGGACAAACGACTTCTGCACTCCCCCTTTTGGTTCTGCAGTTTTTCTCTTTAAAAAAGAAGCCTGTAATAGCTTTTCGTAGTCCTTCTCCCCTGTGGCTGAGGGACCTCTGGCGTCAGAAATAAAAATTCCTTTTGCTTTTGCATCAACTGCGGTGTGAGAGTGGTCTCTTGGAGCAACTCCTCCTCGGTGATTGGACTTTAGGGTCCAACACCACCACCCTGCTTGTTTTTGGTTTTGTTGAATCAGGGTCTCACTATGCAGCTCAGGCTGGCCTTGAACTTGTTTTATAGCTGAGGATAGCATTTTAACTCTGATCCTCTTATTTCTACTTCCTACGTAGTGAGAAGACAGGTATGTGTCACCAAGCTCCTACTGCTTTTTGAGTTAAAGTTTGTCTCTCTAGTATTATGTCACTTCATCAATAATTATTAGTATTCCCTTATTATCCTTTTAATTTCTATAATGTTCCAATCAATTAAAAGGGTTTTTTGTTTTGTTTTGTTTTTGTTTTTTCAGTTTCTCCAGACAGGTTCTCTCTGTGTAAATGCTGTGACTGTCCTAGAGCTAACTAGCTTTGTAGACCAGACTGACCTTGAACTCGTAGAGATCCAGGTATGCGCCTCTGCCTCTTAAGGACTGGGATTTGGGATTAAAGGCATGCACCACCACTGCCTGGTGGATTATAAATTCTATTTGTGTATGTGTGTGGGCACACACGGTCACAACATTGTGATCAAAGGACAACTTTCAGGAGTCAATTCTCTCCTCCCGGGCCCAGGGATTAAACTCACAACAGACTGAATTTAGGTGCCAGGCACCTTTAACCACTGAGCCAACATACCAGCGTGTATGTCTGTGTACGATGTGTGTGTGTGTGTGTGTGTGTGTGTGTGTCTGTAGTGCCTGTAGAGGTCAGTAAAGGGTGTGTGATACTTTGGAACTGGAGTTACAGATGATTGTAAGCCGCCATGTGGGTGCTGGGAATTGAACCCTGGCCCTCTGGAAGAGCAACTAGTGCTCTTAACTGCTGAACCATCATCCCTCCAGATTCCTTACATATATTTGATTTTAGTAATCTTTTTTTCTTTATTTAGCTGTTGCTTTTAACTTGAGTATTTTTTCCCCTACACTCCCAACCAGGTGTAGCAGAGAAGCCATTTGTTTCAATGCTGTCTGACCTCATTAGAACTACCTTAAGACTGGCTAAAGATTAGGTGGCCAGTGGGTGGGTGGATCGCCACCATTCTTAGGAGACTTTTCAATATGCCCTTGATTCTTGAATTCTGCAACTGTTGGGTTGGGTCACTTTACCCCAATTAAAGAGATTTACAAGGTTCTCGCCATCATTTCTGGTTTTTAATTTTTAATCAATATACCATTCTTGCTGCACAGATTTGGAATGACTAAGAGTAGAAAATTTCAGGTGAAGATCAAGTTTTATAGTCCTCTCCTTCCAGGTTTTGACTCTATCAATATATTCAGGGGTGGGAATGTAGCTCAGTGGATAAATCATTGTTTAATCACACAAGCATACATACATAGAGCTGGTTTTTGGCTTGGTGGTAGAGCACTTCCCTGGATTTTCCCATAAGCAATCCCCAAAGCAAGTAAGTACACACACACACACACACACACACACACACACACAATCATTTGCAGTGCAGACATATTAAATATTGATCGTTCAATGATAGCACACCATTGGGACACCTTTTCATACACACCTTTTGCTATAGCCAATTGTTTTCAGTACAGGTAAGGATCAAGAAACTTAAAAACGTCTATGCTCTTGCTGTTGCACACCTGCGGGGACCTGCACCCAGGGTCTCCCACATTGTAGGCCAGTATGGTAACACTAAACTATATCTCCAGTCCCTACATTCTGCCCATAACTTTTTAATAGCCAGAACTTGGTCCTGAGAGTCAGCTGGGGCTGGAGAGATGGCTCAGCCGTAAAGAGCACAGGCTGCTCTTTCCCAGCAATGACATGGTGGCTCACAACCATCTGTAATGAGATCTGGTGCTATCTTCTGGCCTGCAGGCATACACACAGACAGAATACTGTATACATAATAAATCTTTAAAAAAAAAAAAGTCTGCTGACCAATCAATAGGGACTATGACTTCCTAAAAGATCATTTGGCCTCTATTGTTTCTGGCCCTTCTACCTTTCCTCATTTTCCCAAAGGTGAACCCTCAAGTACTTGAGTAGCAAAGAATCTCCTAACACCCAGTTTTCCTAGATTCTTACCATGTGAAGTCTACTTTTTAGAGCCACCCCATTAGGACCATCATGGAGGCTGTTAGATCCTCACTGAACCTCCATTGGTAGCATGCCATTGGGACAGCTATATCCCACACACCTTCTTCTATAGCCCTCAGTTTGTACTTCCTCTAATGCTTAAGTCATGACAGCATACAAATTAGTAATTTCTGGATGAATTATTTTTTAGGTAAAATTTACCTATCTTCTTTCTGTATCAATAGACGCTTGTGTATATGTGTGGGCTGTGGTGGAGGACATATGTGTGACACCAAAGGAAGAAGATTCATGAATACAATGCTAGCCTGGACTAAATTGTCAAAATGTTTGTCTCAAAACAACCAAGAAGCCAGGTGCAGTGGCACATGTTTGAAGGTCCAGCCACTTGAACCTGAGCAAAGCAATGGGAGCCGACTCTGAAGGCATGCACAGGAGGAAAAATGCCATAGGACGAGGCAGAAGGATCCCAAGTTCCAGGCCAGCCTGAGCTCTATCATTTCTAGTCTGTTGGGTATGGTGGCACACACATTCCCAATGAGATGAAGGCAGGATAAGCAATCCAAGGCCATCCTTTGATAAGTGAATTTACACACCAGTTTAATAGAAACCTTAACTGTACTTGCCCCACACTCCCCAGAGACAGAGAGGGTGGGACCAGAAAAGATTAGATTCTAGTTATAACACCCTCCCCCCTACACAAAACTCCTCTGTGTAGCCCTGGATGTCCTGGAACTTGCTTTTTAGACCAGACTGGCTTCAAAGAGATCAGCCTTCCTCTGCTCCTGGAATTAAAGGGGCATCACACCACATCCAGAAGAGTTATTAAGATTTCTCTAGGGCTGGAGAGATGGCTCAGGGGTTAAGAGCACTGACTGCTCTTCTAGAGGTCCTGAGTTCAATTCCCAGCAACCACATGATGGCTCATAACCATCTGTAATGAGACCTGGCGCCCTCTTCTGGTGTGTGGGCATACATGGAAGCAGAATGTTGTACACATAATAAATAAGTTTTTTTTTTTTTTTTTTTTTTATAAAAAAAAGACTTCTCACCTTGGACTTCCCACAGGGCAGGGAACCCTGACTGCTCCTTGGACTGGAAAGGGAGGGGAGTTAAGGGAGGGGGAGGGAAATGGGAGGTGGCGGAAATTTTTAAATAATAATAAAAAAAAGAAAAAAAAGAGACTTTTCTAAATACATTAACAGCAGCAGTAAAGAGTTCTGGTTTCGTAAAATTTCCCTGAAGATCAATATTAAACAAAAGAGGTTTAGAGTCCTCCATTTCTATCCACTAAAAGGGGAAATTAATGGTTAAGAAAACTGTTAATATGAAAGCCATCAGTTTGCAGTGAGCACGCACAGGTGGTCTTTTCTGCACTCAGCATTTCCAGAGTCCCATGTAGGTAGGCTACATAGTTGTTAGGTCACATATAGGTAGGTTACACGGCGTTAAGTTACATATAGGTAGGCTATATGGTCTGGGTGTTGTAGATACAAAGTAAAAAGATAGAACTTTCCATCAAGAAATAAACAGGGTGTCTGGGCAACAGACAGTAAGATCAGGGGGATATTCTGATGTAATTACATACAGGATCTGAGTACAACCGGGCAAGAAATGGCAACTAATCATAATCCATTGAAAACTACAAGGGTAGCTTTGTAGAAGAGTGGATGGCAAAATGTTTTCTGGATTATAAAGCTTTCATCACTTCAAATTTTTTTTCTTCATTGCAAACACTATAAAATGAGCAGAAGAACTCATTGGTATCATTAAGGTGAAAAATATTTTATACTATATTCATACCAGCTACCAAGACTTGGGCTTAGGAGTGTGAACTTGGGGCTAGGTGTGTAGCTCAGCAGTACTGCATGTGCTTAGGGTACTGGAGTCCAGGGCTGAATTGCCAGAACATAAATACTGTGGCCTTTCAGTTAAACTGTCAACTCGAGGGCTGAATATCTAGTAACTTCTGGCTGATGGTAGGTCTCCCAGAAGCTCTTTTTGACTTATAATAGCAAACCTTCATTTGCACTAAGAGCTAAGAAAGCAATAATCTGAAAAGCATGGCCAAAGGTTAACATAGATTTTTTTAAAATAACTGGATGATTTATGATGAGTCTGTCTTCTGCCCAAGCATTTCTACAATATCAAAGCAAGTGTTCCAAGAATAATTCTGACAAGTCAGAAGGATGAGTTTGGCTAGAGATGTTTAAAAAATGTTTAAGCCACCATCATTAGTTGATATAAAATGTTCTAAGTAATAGTAAAGACAGTATTGACTTAGACCTTTTCCCCCCTAAATTAAGTTGATTCAGGCATGGTGGCACATAGAACTCTTTTTTGGCAGAAGCACCTCTGTTGACTCCAGTTTACACAGTGAGTTCCGATCAGTCAAGGATTCCTAGAGACCCGTTCAAAAATATAAAATACAACAACAAAAAACAAGATAGGCATTAACTTCAACTGTTAACAGCCAGAATTTCTGACTCAGAAGTAGCTCTAACTGCATGTAGGTCCAACGCAATTCACAAGAGCCAGGACTGCTGCTAGCTAGTTTAAGGCCAGTTTGGTCTAAATAATAAGTTCTAAGCCAGCTGGAGCTATAGAGCTAGAGCCTATCTCAAAAGTTAAAAAAGGGGGGCTGGAGAGGCTTAGAGGTTACACTCAATTTTTGCTTTTACAGATGACCAGGATTTGGTTCCGATTATCCACTTGCTGGGCTCACAACCATCCGTAACTCCAGTTCCAGATGATCCAACTTCTGCCCTTCCCAGGCACTGTGGACATGTGGTACATATACATACATAAGGCAACACTCATCAACATAAATATAAATCTTTGTTTTTTTGAGACAGTTTCTTTGTAAAACAGCCCTGATTGTCTTGTCTCACTCTGTAGACCAGGGTGGCCTAGAACTCAGAGATCCAACTCCCTCTCCTTCCTGAGTGTTGGGATTAAAGGAGCGTGCCACAACCATCTGGATAAAATACAAATCTTTTTTAAAAAGCAGATTTATAGTGAAATGGATTTATCTTTTGTAGTTTATTATACTTTAAAGTTTCTTCTTCTATTCTTTTTTTTTTTTTTTTTTTGATACAGTGTTGCCTCAAACTCAAAGATTCGTCTGCCCCAGCTTCCCAAGTGCTGGGATTATACTCACTACCACGTCCAGCATACTCTAAAGTTCCTGTTGTTACTGAGGAATAAGCAGCAAAGACAGAAGCACCAAGTGCTTGGTTGGGTACTCAAAGTATATCCACAACTGTGTCTTCTCCTGGGTATGAAGTTTTACTCATTCACAACTATAAAGTTTCATTTTCCACCTTAAAAAAGTGAGATTTCTTGGACATTTTAATTTCCTTGAAATCATCTTAGTATGTCTAACAATAAAGACCCTATTCAAGAATATATTTTTTTGGGTGGTAATGGAGCTAAAAATGGAAACTGCCCCAACCCACTCTACCACTAAACAACATCCCCAGACCCCAAAATGCTGTTTTATCAGGTGTCATCTAATGGTCATTAGGTGTTTATTACCACTTACAGCTTAAACTGGTATTCCAAAGGGCATATGTTAAAAAACGAAAGAAAGAAAAGAAACATACAATTAATACAATTTCTCTTACTCTTCACTTTTCTTTTTATTATTCAAAAGTCAAGTATTACTTTTAAATCATCCATCCTCAATTTTGATTTAATGTACCGTCATTTCTCCAAGATACGAAATTTCTGAATCTCTTTGGAATACTAATTTCATGTTTCTAGGTTTAACAAAACTGTCGAAGTTTTAAATTCCACTCTATTTCCCTGAAATCTCAAGACAGCTGCTGATGCAAATTTTAATATAAAATATTTAGTCACAAAATAGTATTGCTTTTTTATGCACATAGTTGTAAGATTACTTTGCTTTTGTCAATAAAAACTATACCATCTTTCATAAAACTCTAAACAAATTAAGAACTGTGATGTAGAACACAAATTACACATGTAAAGCAGGTGCCAGCACGTTAGGCTATATTACATCAAAAATGTTTTAATGGTCCCAAATATATATATTCAACAACTAATCATACACTCAGGGGGAGAAAAACAAAACAAACTGAAACAAAAAGAAAAAGTATGACACAAATGACCACATCTAGAATTCCACTCAATCTTTAATCAAGTAGGGACAAATCCCCACCTTTAAAAAAAAAAAAAAATCTGCAGTTTGAAGGGCAAAGGGAACAGATTAAAAAAAAGAGGATACTTTATTTTGCCCCTCCCCCACAGAGGTTTTCCAAACCTGTTGTAGCTTGACTAAAATGTTCAGAATGTACGATTTTAAAGGCAGGTCTCTTTATACAAAGAAACTGCTGGCATTCTTTACTAGTGAGGAACTATGGCAGAAAGACCCATTCTTCTAAGTCTCAAACATGGTCCAAGAAAGCAAGTTTTGATTGTAGCAACCGACCAGTCAATCCAGAGTTCCACTGACAAAACCCCTGCCCTGTTGGCTTTTTATTTCCATTTCCTTCCCTGAGAAAAGGGCAATGTGTGGTCCAAGCTGGAGAGCTCACAGGCTTATGTCTTCCCCTAACTGTACAGCATCCCCCTCCTCCTGCTCCATTGAATTGGCACTTGATGAGCAGAAGTCCAGTGTGCTGCTGCTTTGTATCAGTCACTCACAAGAGACCACTGCACTTGATGTGGATGTTGTGGGGGGGAGGGGTAAGAACCAGTTTTGTCAACAGGTACTGATCACAGGCAGTTGCGATTATTAGGACTCAAATTTTGCTTTCTTTGACAACGGTAGCGTGTCTTCTTTGTCTTCATCCTCATCATCATCTTCATCATCATCGGGATAATCTACCAGACCCACGAGTCCTCCCTGTTCAGAAATAAGGGTTATTTAAAGGGAAAAAAAAAAAAAAAAAAAAAAACAGAACAAAAACATACTGCATTTGAAAATACCTGTGTTAAGCACAGAAAAAGTGTAAGTCTAATGGCAGGATGTTGAAGCTCCTTAATTATTTTTATGTTTTTTAAATGTTCATATTTTTTGGAAGGTTGTTTTAAGCTCAAAATATATACACTATATATACAGCAACAAAATATATACAGCAACAAAAATATACACTACTAGAAAAGCACCCAAGAAACAACTACTACAGAAAAATGGCCCGACTATAAAATTTCATTTTTTAAAAGTGATGCTGGGTATTGAATCTAGGGCTTCAAATGTCTCAAACCAAGGGTTCTACTACTACTACCTACCCAGCCTTCATTTTTATTTTTTGAGCCAGGGTATCACTTAAGTTGCTCAGGCAGCCTCTGAACTAGCAATTTTCCTTTCTCAGTTTCCAAAGTAGCTAGGATTATCAGCCTGCACCACAATGTCTGGCTCAAATTTACTTCAAAATATAGTATAAAATGGTACCAAAATGCACAAGACAGATCACTCAAAATGAAGGCAAATAGGAAAATAGTTCTACTATCTCTCTGTCCTTCTCTCTTCTGGATTTTCTTTTTAGCCTGCTTTTCCACCATAAGCTACTACCATACAACTTGAATACCTATTAAAATTCATAGTGTTTTGCTCTGAGCCCATGCTTCATTTCAACATTGTTGACCAACTTGCCCTTAGCCCTGAGGGATCTCCTGCCAGTGTCAGATGAGACGAGAACAGTGAGATGGCACAACAAGTTAAGGGGACTGTAGTGATATTTCATTTGTTTTTTAATAAATAAAGCTTGCCTGAAGATCAGATAGTAAAACAGTCCTACTGGTCAGTCTTACAGACCAAGAGGTAACACACACCGCTAATCCCAGTAGCTACACTAGTTTGCTATAGAAATTGGGTGGCAGTGGTGCAGGCCTTTAATCTCAACCCTAGAAAGGAATATAAGACAAGAGGAGACAGTCCTCACACACAGTCATATTCTGAGATTCCTTAAGACATGATAGCTATTTCGGATTGAGGTAGAGCCGGTGGCTGGCTGTTCTGCTTTTCTGACCTTTAGGTTGAACCACAATTTCTTTCCCTGTGTTTTTATTAATTGTGCTACAGGGGACTTTCTGACCTATGCTTGATCCCTGATCCCTGGGTCCCACACATGGTGGGAGAGCTGATTTCTGCAAATTGTGTTCTGACTCCCCATACATGCTGTGATGTATCCACACACACACTTTTTTTTTTTTTTTTTTTTTTTGAGACAGGGTTTCTCTGTCTGTCCTGTAACTTGCTTTGCAGACCAGGCTGGCCTTGAACTCATGCCTGTCTCTGCCTTCCAAGTGCCAGGATTAAAAGCATGCACCATCATTGCTTGGCACAATAATATCTTAAAAAAAAGGAAAAAAATTGGATGGTACTATGAATTAGCCTGGCATTATGCCAGTCTTAATTAGTTTGTTCTAATAGCTATTAGTTTTATTTGTGTTTGGGGAAGTCATGCTGAAGTAGCAAATGCCACCAAAATAAATGTTTTTCTTAAGAAGAGATATTGTCTAAGAACCAGGCAATGGTGGCACAATCCTTTAATCCCAGTACTCAGGATACAGAGGCAGGTGGATCTCTATTGAGATCGAGGCCAGCCTAAAAAAAAGGGACAAATAGTGAGATGCCGTCTACATCTTTTATATCAAAATTTTATTCCTTTTATGAAATGTTAGTGATAATGGATAGTTATAGTAAAGAAAACAAAACAAAACAAAACAAAAAAACTCTTGCTTCCCCTCCCAAGTTTTCACGTGGGCTCTAATTGAGAAAGGTAATAAAGTTACAGTTCACAGTGAAAAACACCAAAGACAGACTAAATTTTGCATTGGACATATGAGTTCAGGTAGTG
Source organism: Arvicola amphibius (assembly GCF_903992535.2). Classification (NCBI taxonomy): domain Eukaryota; kingdom Metazoa; phylum Chordata; class Mammalia; order Rodentia; family Cricetidae; genus Arvicola; species Arvicola amphibius. The sequence goes on along the minus strand of NC_052053.1, from coordinate 79,578,845 downwards.
GTTGTAATGAAGTCTCACCTAGTTCACAGCATTTAGCTATCTACAGAAAAGAGAACCAGAGCTAAAACCCAGACACACTGACCACTGAGAAACCCTAAAGCACAGTAGAGAGGGGCATGTGGGGAGTGAGAAGTGTACCTTTGTGGTAATAGCTGCCGTCTGAGATGTACTCTTAGGGACGGATCCAGGAGAGCCTGGAGAGCCTGGGGATCCAGGTGACCCTGGAGAGCCAGGCAGGCTTGCTGCCGATGACTGGCTGCTGAGGTTAGTCTTTGTCCCACTGGACAGGGAGAGTTTGAAACTTGGGCTCTGTCGTCCAGAAAGATTAGTTTTCAGAAGCACCTCCTTTTCTTCACTTTCTTTCACTAAAAAGGAGAGTGTAAAATAGTTGTCATTCATTTTTTTCTTAAGTCCTTCAAACGAAGTGACACTAAAAAACCATTAACTAGCTTATTTTTTTTTTTTGCATAGGAACAACTCTGTTCCAACCTATGAGTGAAGCCTAGCCAAGTATTAATTGTGATTATGCAGCATTTTTGTTGTTGTTGTTTTGTTTTTCGAGACAAGGCTTCGCTGTAGCTTTGGTGGCTGTCCTGGAAATGCAGCAAATTTTACAATGCAGAAGTATGACCTTTGGTATCACATTTAATATTTGTATCCTCCATCAAGCTATTTCCCTTAAACTAGGAAAACTCAGCCTACGCCTTTATACAGTCATCAATTCAGCCATGTCCTGTAGGTCTTTGGAACTGTCATTGTATACTGAGTAGATACTAATCATTTTCTCAAGAAGAAAAGAAAAGACCTGGATTTTCCCTTGCCCACTGTTTCAACATACATTTCTTCCTTTCCATGAATTTACTTATTGGATCCATGATATCATCATCATTCTTAGTTTTGTCAGATGGAGACACCACAGCCTCTCCATCTTCCATGTCATCTTCATCTGTGTTGAACCACATCTCTTCTTCATCTTCTAGTGTTCTGGCATCTCGTCGATATCGATGATTCCTCAAGATGGACCGCATGCTATGAGAAAATGGAAGGTCATAAGGGACTGATGTAAACGAGGTACTAGACCTAATGCCTGACACCACCAAACCAAATACCAAACCACATGAGAACAAATACACAATTATAACACTGACCCTATCAAATCTAGTAGAATCAAATTTCCTATTTTATAACTGTTATAGCTCAATTATTATACTTGCTAAGCTTGAGAGTTAAGGAATTATTGTGTAATTATAATTCATACTACAAAGGCTAGAGGTAGCACAGTAGTTAGGACCTGTATTCATTCCCAGCATATAATAGCAGCTCACAACCATTTGTATCTCCAGTCCCAGGGGATCCAACACCCTCTTCTGTCTGCAGTGGCTATCAGGCATGCACCAAGTAGGTACACAGATATACATGCAGACAAACCATTATATATATTATATATCACTCCCACCAACAACCCATACTACAAGTGTGAATCCAGTTATTGAGGAAGGTACATGGATGGTACTTTAAATAATCTATACTTAAAAAAAACAGTTAAGATAATATTCTGACCATATGAAACCTCACTGCTCTATCAGTTTATTTTGGTATCTAAAATCTTCCTATAATTCAACTACACTTTCAGAAACAAGCAAAACTAGTACAGGGTTGCCAGAGTAAAAGTGTGTTCTGCCAAGTATTAAGCCCCATAACCCACATGATAGAAGAAGAGAATCAGCTCCTGTAAGTTGCCCAGAGACAATTCCCACCTCCTCATAATGGTGTACATGTGTGTGATGACACATGTATGCATAAAACAAAAATGTTGAAGAAAAAGACAACGGAAAGTCCTTCACTCCTCAACATTTCTGTGCATGTCTTCTATTCTTTCAATGGCCAACTCAGATACTGCCAAGAACCAAGAAAATGAGTACCACACGATCTACTGCCAAATGAAGAACATATTCAAGCATGTAGTAACTTACCTATCAAGTTTAGGGTTGTCTTGCCTTTCTCTTTGTTGTTCAAACCTCAATTTTAATCCTTTAAAAGTCTGCACATAATCTACATCTTCTAGTGCTTTCCAATAATTTTCAATTACATGGGCAGTTAATGATTTTATATCTTCCTACAGGAAAGAATTATAATGAAATAAATAAAAAAACACTTTAACAAAATAAAATGAGGCATTACTGTGGTAACTCCTAAGATTCACAAAAATTTAATTACATAAAGTTACCATATAATTTAAAAAATAAACAATGAAAACAATAGTATATTATACTGGCTCCTTCAATAGTCTTTTGGTGTATCTGGGAATTGTTCATAGGTGTTCCCAAAGTGTACGTCCAAGCCCTACTCTAGTGATTCTGGCTCACCAAAACTGGACACAATGCCACACAGCTGCAATCCCAGCACTTATAAGGCCTGAGGCAGGAGAATGGTCATGAGACTGAGGTCAGCCTTAACTGTAGAGCAAGGCCCTCCCTAATCTCAAAACCATACTAAAAAACAGAAAAAGTCTACAGTCAACTTCAGTGGAAGTTGCGCAGTAACATACAACACTACCCATAGAGGATATATTTTAGAATGACAATGATAAACATTTGAAGTTCTGTATATCTCATCATTATTCTTTCTTTGGTTTGAGACAGGGTCTGAGTACTAGGATTATAGAGTCACCACACCCAGCATATTTATCTCAGCTCTTAAAAAATGCCAGATACTTTTGCACACATTTTTTTAGATTGATCTGAATTGAATTAGTTTTAAGTTTTTGGTAGCATGGTTCTTTTCTTCTTTTTTTTTTAAATTATACATACAGTGTTGTGCCCGCATATATGCCTACAAGCCAGAAGAGGGCACCAGATCTCATTATAGATAGCTGTGAACCACCATGTGGTTGCTGGGAATTGAACCTAGTATCTCTGGAAGAGCAGCCAGTACTCTTAACCTCTGAGCCATCTCTCTAGACTAGCAAATCTCCACATTCTCAAGAGAAAAGACAGAATACTCATGTTTCTCAGATTAGAACCCGAATCCTACTATAAGAAGACAGGACCTACCACTCTAATAAATTCAAACATTTCTATTATGGCGGAGTTCATCAGATTGTAACGAGATCCATTGTTGAGAAACGCTTTGACTACAGGTTCAAATAAAAAACTTTTCATTATGTAGCGGTTATAAAATTCATCTTTTAATCCAATGATTTTTCTCTTAAATCGGAGGGCACCTGAAAGACAGAGGCATTACTGTTTAATGTTCTACATCTCAGAGTAAACAAACATCAGAACTTAACAGACACCAGTATTCTCCATTCTTACCTGAGCACAGGGATATTAAGAGTGTTGTAAGAAAAGACATTCTCCAACAGTATATGTTGGTAGGGTGTGTGATTCATGCCTATAATCCCAACACTTGGGAGACTGAGGTAAGAGGACTACTTAGAGTTCAAGGCCAGTGGAGGCTACCTATTTGAGATTTAGGACATCCTGGGCTACGATGTGAGACCCTGTCTGTTACCCGTCCCCCACACAAACAAAGGTAGTGTATGTTATCATAGAACACAAGTCTTTGAAAGCCAGAAAGTTCTGGGAATATATCACTCACTATCAGCCAAAATATGAGGACTAAATTATCATATTACTAAGGGGACAATCAACTTTTTAAAAAAAAATCATACCCCTTGAATGAATTTTAAAATCACCTAGAAAAAAAAAAAAGCACTGTCTTTTTTAGGGCAATCCACCGTATTGTAATTTGATCTTAAAATTTTTGGACCCTTAGTATTTTATAGACTTCATGGATCTATACTGGATTATTTGTAGATGTGGTTAAAAAAAAAAGACAACAAATCACAAAAATCCGCATGCCCCCTAAATTGCCTTCCCATGGTTTAGATATAAATTTAGTTGTTTTAAAATTCGGTCCTCTACTCTCATTGCAGCGAGTATGCTTTTGAATTTTCCCTTAGTTTTCCTTTTAATAATAAATTAGGCTTTAACTTACAGATTAGCAGATATATATTTGCATCTTGAGGTATGGGGAGTTACTTAAGTCACCATTCATCAAGATCCAAATACACTCAGACAGCTAGACTTCAGCAGAGCCCTTGAACCTATGGAATTATCAGTAAGTTAATGCCCCAATTACTGTAAACAGTTCAAAAAAGCATACTCACTTCACGCAGTCACATCGTCTTCGGTTGGCAAGATTAAATATTGTGTTTGTATTTTGGTTTCTTTGGAGATCATGGAAGTGGCTCGTTAAATTGCCAATTTGTTATTAATCAAGTCCTTCATGAGCAGGTAGCCAGGCAACCATGCTGACACGGTTTCTGGGTGGGAAGGCAGAGGAGTAAAGCAGCTCAATTTTTCTTTAGTTGGCACAAAGAGGTCCACAAGTGAATGCCCAATTAGGTACAGTTGGTTAGAAACTGCCCTAACAATCCAACTTATTTAAGAGTGTATCTTCATAAAGAAACACTCTGGGCAGGGAGTTTCAAAATAGTTTAAAGAGTAATAACTGCGTTTTATTTTTAATCTACTGAAAAAATTTAAAAACTTAAGTATGGTGAAGACATTTTAAACACTAAGAGGCATTGTTCAGTGTGGTGAGTGAAGGCCTGACAAGGGCTTATTTCTAAAACAGTGATTTCTCTTGATTTGGGTAGCTGGCAAAAGAACTTAAGTGAGACAGTTCCACTTGTTCAGATAAAAATCAACACTCAAAAAGCTCATGCTAGTAAATTTTAAACGTTCAAAAGCATAAACTTATTATTCTAAGGTTTGGTAATCTAACTCTACAGGCTTTGTGGAGACTTGTGTCCTATCAAAACATCACATTAACCACGATACTATTATACATGCAATTCCTAGGTATGGGAAAATAATCTCCTACCTTCCCAGAATTCAGTGAGGCCAAGATTTGCCCTGATGTACATCAATAATTATTTGTTTCAAATCACCCCCCCCAAGCAGCCCTGCATCAAAAATATCCAAATATTACTATTTTTTGCTACTAAATAGCAAGATACTCTCTTCCTTTGTCTGTTTTTCGAGATAGGGTTTCTCTGTAGCTTTGGGAGCCTGTTCTAGAACTGGCGTTATAGACCAGGCTGGCTTCATACGCACAGAGATCCACCTGTCTCCGCCTCCCGAGTGATGGGATTAGAGGTGTGTGCCACCATCACCTGGCTGTTTTCCATATTTTACCAGTTAATTCTAAAGTTCAGTCATTCAAAAAGGAGTAGAGAAAGCTCCCAGTTATGCACAATTGGCATAACCACAGCATTTTCAACATAATGTGCACTCTGGTTCCACTCACAACACTGCTAATCTTCATTAGAACAGGCCAGGAATCCCTTGTGTTCAGTTCTGATGACACTTTTTTGTAGTACATGATACAAAATTTCATGGAGTAAGTTTGAAACTCATCACCACATGTGAAAGTAATAATAGAAGCTTTGTAGCAAAGCTCTATTTGCCCCTCCTTCCTATTGATCCTAGGGATTGAAGCCAAGGGTCTTTCTATGCTAGCATGCCAGATAAACACTCTACCTCTGACCCTACAATAAAGCTTTAAAAGAAAACATTCTTTTTATGGAGTTCTGTTTCTGTTCTCCATTTGGTATGTGTGGGAGAGGGAATATATGTGTGATGGCTCACATGTGGAGGTCAAATGACAGCTTTTAGAAGTTGGTCCTCTCCTACCAAGGGATCAAACTTAGCAGCAAGCCGCCTCTACCCACCAATCCATCTCCCCAGCCTGAATGCAATACTTCTTAACAACACTACCTAGTCAACATAAAAGTACCCAAAGTCTTAAAAAGGCAGTCAATAGAGTAATAGAACTTGTTATCTATCTTGTACTCATTTTAGAAAGGAGTGTAGGCCTTATCTAAAGACTTGCTTATTTAAAAATGACAAATACTAATTAAAACAAAACAAAACTCCAGGCTGGGCAGTGGTGGCGCACGCCTTTAATCCCAGCATTTGGGAGGCAGAGGCAGGCGGATCTCTGTGAGTTTGAGGCCAGCTTAGTCTACAAGAGCTAGTTCCAGGACAGGCTCCAAAGCTACAGAGAAACCCTGTCTCAAAACAGAAACAAAACAAACAAACAAACAAAAAAAAACCAAAAACATAAAACTCCGGGGGCTGGAGAGATGGCTCAAAGGTTAAGAACATTGGCTGCTGCTCTCCTAGACGTCCTGAGTTCAATTCCCAGAAACCACATGGTGGCTCACAGTCATCTATAATGAGATCTGGTGTCTTCCTAAATCCCCAAACCACATTTAACTATTGTCTTTTCTCCTTACACAGTATATTTAATGTGCAAATTCTCTCTCAAATAGCATCCCCCACTCCCGACAGTTTTCCTATGACTTGGAGCCTGTCCTGGAAATAACTCACTCTGGCCTCAAACTCAGAGATCTGCCTGTCTCTGCCTCTGAGGTGCTGTGCTTAAAGGTATGCACCACCACTACCTGGCACATACCTAACTTCTTACTTCAATGTATACTTTTCTCAGAAATCTGCCCACCTCTGCCTCCTGAGTGCTGTGCTTAAAGGTGTGCACCACCACTACCCAGCTTAAAGCCAGTCCTTATTAACTGCTATTGTCTGAGATGTTCTGATCTAAAGTATGGGAATAGAGGCCCACTGTAAAGAGTTAGGTTTCAAAGTAACTTGTTCCAGTTAAAACATGTACAGAATATACCTAAGATAGAATAGCAGTTTCCAATATGATCTTCATCTTGTAAAATAATTTTCTACATAATTCTTACTGGGTTATAGTAAATTTGTTTTTAGAGTATTACAAGCAAAGAAGATACTGGGAATGCCTAAATTAAAGAAAAGGACTTTTCTTTTAGCTTCCATATCCTGACACTTTCCACCTGGACTCGTTTCCCACCTATAGCAAAACATACCATTGTCCTATACTTAACATCTTAACTGCACATTCAATGAATGCGAACAAGACAATTCAAATTAATACCTCTGTGAAAACTTCTTGATATGATTCACTTAACATAAGTTGATATTATACTGTTTCTCTAAGTACAGTTCTTAGATTTTTATTTTCATATTACACTCCCCTAATAAAACAATGAAAACAAAACTACAAATTATAAACACCATGCCATCAACTTTAAGACTTACCTTAGTTTGAGATGATAAATAAAATCAAGATGTGCATCTCAGATTCAATGAAATATAATAGTAGTTTGTGTTTAATCTTTTTTTTTCTTTTATTTTTAATTCTTGGAGACAGGGTCTCTTTCTGTAGCAATGGCTAGCCTTGAATTCATAAGACATTGGGCTGCCTTTGGAGTACCAGAGTCACTGTATCCAGCGATATTCTTTGTTGAAATACAACTATTTAAACTTAAATCTATGTATTCAGTTTTTCCTTTCTGTTTCATTTCCAAATTTCCTTTCCTTACATATATAGACAAGACTTTTTATGGTGACTAAGAACATGGCCTTGGTACTATCACCTCTCCTACAATAAATATATGGAGAAATGTTTTTAGTCTATTGTGTTCTGTCTGCATGTATGCCTATCTACCATGTGTGCCTGATACCTGTGGGTATCAGGGCATCAGAAGAGGGCATCAGATGGCTCTGAGCCTGGAGAAAGACAGTAATGCCACGTGGGTGCTAGCAATCAAACTCAGGTCCTCTGGAAGACCACACAGTGTTCTTAACCACTGAGTCATCTTTCTAGCCCCCTAAAGCCACTCTTTGTTAAGTACTGAGCTAACATCCTTAGTCTCATCAATAATACAGAAGTTATGACTAAAGTAACATTTAGTATTCTCAGTGTCCAGTGGAAAGTAAATGAACCCATTAGTCTCTTCAGGATGTAAAAAGATATATTCCAAACACATGAATTTATCACATATGTGTCAAGTAAAGGAACATGACAAGTGCAAACTTAAAACACGAAGCCTTAAAATAGTACAACAAAATCCGACTTACCTTTAAAAGTCAACTGGCAAGTTACTTGGCATTATCTCAGCCTCCACTATCTCTAAACTTGGTCAGTCAAACTGACCAATAATCAGTTTAGACATGCAAACTCATTACCTAAGAAGTCTGGCTACAGCGTGACCATAGCACTATGGATTAACCAATTTCTTTCTTTTGAAATATTTATGTATTTCATGTGTCTGCGTGTATGCCTGCACACCAGAAGGGGCATCAGATCTCATAACAGATAGGTGCTGGGAATTGAACTTAGGACCTCTTGGCTTGGGTTAAAAGCAGCCAGTGAGTGCTCTTAATCACTGAGCCATCTCTCCAGTTCAATAACTTTTTTTTTTTTTTTGGTTGTTCAAGACAGGTTTTCGGTTTTCTGCGTTTTTCCGTAAAAGCTCTGGCAGTCCTGGAAATGCTTTGTAGACTAGGCTGGTCTCAAACTCACAGATATCCTCCTGCCCCTGCCTCCCTAGTGTTAAGATTGATGGTGTACACCACCATGGCCAAGGAATAAAATAAACTATTTCTATTTCAAAACTATGTTTTACTATAATAGACTGAGGTCTCAACAACGTGAATGTCAGCTTAAAACAAAAAAAAATTATAGCTAAGACTAATCTAGAAGAGAGAGAGAGAAAGAAAGAAAGAAAGAAAAAAAGAAAGAAAAAAAGAAAGAAAGAAAGAAAATCCTGTTAAATTTTTTTTCTATTGCTTTTTGGGCTAGGGGTGTAGTATAGTGGTCAAGGTATTGTGCTCAATCCCTTAGCAACACACACACACACACACACACACACAAACTACTACGTGTAAAGCTAGGGATGGTAGTTTGCACCTGTAACCTCAGGACTCAGGTAGTTGAGGCATGAGGACTGCGGTGAGCGTAAAGACAATTTGTGCTGCAGAAAGACTACTGATAAAAGATAAAATAATAAAAACAAAACACACACATATGTACACAAACAAAACAAAACTATCTATAGCTATAAAATAGTTTACTAACTTTCTCCATAAAGGTTCACATGTACATATTTCAGGCTATGTGGGACATATATGGTCTCTGTAGTATTATTTGGTTTTTTTTTTTTTTTATTAAACCACTCTTTAAAATCATCTTTTAAGTTATACAAAAGATAGGCAACTGTAGTATCAGTGAAACTGTAGTTACTTACCACTTGTATTGGCAGATACCTTCTAGTCATTCTACTTTGTATGAATACCTGCCAAACTACGTCACAGGGCACAGAGCTTGTACTAAGATGCTAGGTCCCCTGAGGACTCAACCCTGAAGTCAGTGATGTTCTTAGCAATGAGCTTTAAAGCTACAAACAGGATAATACAGAAAGATAATAATTCTTTAAGAAGCACTTACATAATGCTAAGAAAGCATGCTTGGAGGCCATAAGAACTAGCACTCTGCGAAGGATGTCCTTGTTGATAATATAGTTCTTTATGTGGTAGGTATGGTGCTCCACACAAAATGTTAGCAATTCCAATACAAGTGCCAGTAACTGTGCAGTTTGAAAATCATCTAGAATAAGCAAAACATGGTCATATGTATACTGAACAGACAATAAGCAGTATAAGCCACATTACACACCCTTTCTTCTTTAGTGTAATTTTACTGTATCTTCTTCCATTTATTTCATTGTGCTGTGTTTTCTTCACAACACACAGTATGCTTATAATACTGTATTTACTGATAAATCTTTACTCTTTAAAGCCAAGAAGTCTCTCCAAGTATCTTATTTTTTCCTTCTTATCATGTAGACCCCATAAGATTATGGCATAATTCTTTCTACAAGTTCTTAGTCAATGCTAGGTGGCTTGAAGGTGTGAATTTGGAAACAGACTTCAAATTTTACGAAATACAAATACAGAAAGAAGAAAAATAACATTTCAAAATTTGACTTCAAGGGTTGCACAAGACTTTACCTAACTTGTTGGACACAGAAACACACCTTTAATACTACCATTTGGGAGGCAGAGGCCTGTGGATGTCTGTATGTTCAAGGCCAACCTGGTCTACACAGATGAGTTCTAAAACAGCCAGGGCTATGTAAAGAAACTCTGTCTCAAGAAGAAAAAAAAAAAGAATAAACATTTTTCACGACAGTACATCAACACTATTACAGTTTCTATTAATGCCATGAATAACACTATTAATAGAGTATGCTTTAAATTAAACATACTAAATTGTGAATTTATAAGGGAAAATAATGTATGGATTCCTAAATAGAGCATCAATGGCAAATTCCCAATAATGACTCTAAAACTATCCCTTAAATACATACACTTAAGTGCAAGTCCTAAGGAATAAATTGAAATAGTTTGCCGCGTACCATGGCACACATATTGGGGAGGCTAAAACAGGAAGATGTTTGAGGCCAGAATGGATCCCATAGCAAGATCTCTCAAACAAACACACAAACAAAAACCCAATATGAAAATAACTACTTTCTTTGGCATATTTTTTAACTGTGATCATAATGCTTTTAAACAAATTTCACCTTAAAAAGAAACTCTTGAAAATACATGATTAAATCTCAATCTATTAAAAATTGTCACTTCTGTTTTAGGGTATATTCTGCTGCTCCTGCTTCTGTCCCTTCCTATAGACTTTTTATTTTAGGAACATTATTTTTTGCCTAGATATATTTCTATGCACCATGCATATGCAGTGCCCATGAAGGCCAGAAGATGGTGTTAATGCTAAGGGACTGGAGTTGCAGACTGTTTTTAGCCACAGTGGGTCCTCTGGAAGAGCAGCCAGTGCTCTTAACCGCTGAATTATTTCTCTAGCCCCCATGTCTTAAATCTAGACTGTAATCAACACCAGGTTTTGAGTTTGACAATTCAAAAAAGCTACGAACCTGTGTTATCTTACCTTTACTAGGCTTGTCTTCTGTTGTATTTGCTAGTAAGGGAGCAGTGAGAACATGCATACAGTGCTTGTAGAAGAAACCCAGAAATTCAGTCTTTTCTGTTTTCTAAGGAATCAAACATACTTTGATGAACTTTAACTGTATTGGTTCCTACCAGCAATAGAAAACATACTGTTATAAAAGAAAAAACAGCTATGGCTTACATTGGCAGTGGCTAGCATGTTCTCTGGGTCAACTAAAGTTCGAAGCAGGCCCATAAGTTGGACTGCTCCTCCAAGCTCAGGATCTGTATCACAAATCATATGTTCTATAATGAGGTTGATGAGCAAAATATCCTGGTGATAAAAATACACATAATACAGATTACTAAGACAAATAGCATTACAGCTAACTCTAGCTGTCTTGTTAACTTTAAACAACATAGAATGACTGATCAATCTAACAGGGTAGATGAAGTGTTTCTTTCTTCTAACGAATGATACAGATATTCAATATACCCCTCCCCAAAGTTCATTTTCCTATTATTTCGTTTTTCTTTTTTGAGACAGGATCTTACTATGCAGCTTTGGCTGCCCTGGAACTCATAAGCTGCCCAACCCCCAACTCAGAGATCTGCCCATCTCTGCCTCCCCAAGTGCTGAGATTATAGGCATGTGCTACTACCTCTCTGGCCTTTTCTATTATCTTTAAATTTGTCTGATTAAAGGGGAAAAAAAAAATCACAAAGGTCAGGTTTGGTGTTAAAGCATGTTTTGCTTCTCTAATAATTCATTTAACATCTGCAGAAAGCTCACGGACTTTACATTTATGGCTTCAAAATAAGAATACTCTCTAAAGCTGCAGAGAAACCCTGTCTCGAAAAACCAAAAAAAAAAAAAAAAAACAAAACAAAACAAAAAAAGAATACTTAGAATTTATAAAACTGATTTGCCTTCACTGCATTTACTTTTAGTTTTAGTTTGTTTTTTATTATTATTTTTTTGAAATGGTAGCAATTTTCCATTTGTGGACATAATAAATTGAGTAAAGTGAGACTGGAGTATACAGAACAGTAGGTATATTATGTGGATTCCTAATGTCAAAGAAAATCAAATGCTGATTTTTTCAAAGGACCTTTTAAGGTGGGTGTTCTTGGTTCAGAGGATAAATAAAAACTGAGGGATACAGTGAGCAAGTTCCTCCCACTTGCCTATGTATGCAGTGGTTAAGACAAACAAGGACAAAGAAAATGCAGACACTATATGGAAATGATTGGCAAGTGAAATCCAGAAGCCTAATGCATGTTTATGGAGTGTGAAGATGCACAGGCATGTCTGCTCACCCAGTGGTTACAGGGCCTATAAGAACAGCTTTTAGTTCTAATTACTCAAGATACTCTCGTTCTCAAGATAGGACTATTTCATAAAAGAAAAATGTGATTATGATTCAATAATTCATGGTACATTTTTGCATGTAGTCTAGCACTGTAATTTCAAAAACAAACCACAAATATAGACATTACTAGGCATTCAACTTCATACTGATGGGGTAGGTTTTTTTAAAAGTAACAAAAGCTGTGGTTGATTTTCTAAGAAATACTGCAAACTCCCCTCCCCCAAAGGAGACATAAATTTCTTCTCATGGAATTCAAGATAGCTTAATCTATTCTTAAGTAAAAAATGGCTTCCAAAAATTTGGAAGGAGAAAAAAACAGAACCATTGGTTTAATAAATGAAGTAGAATAGCACAAACATCCAGAGCTTTGACATACATTATGTACCACAAAATAAATACTACCACAGCTTATGAGTATACAAGACAATAACTTGTTTTTATTGCTAAAAAGAAACACTTCCCTAATACATTTCAGGGAGATGTATTTTATTTTACTTCTTTAGTCTTGATTCTGAGAATCCACCCCAAGTAGTGTGCTTTCCAATGAAAATTACTCACAGTTCCACATACAGAATATTCAATTGATTTAAGGGTTTAAATAAGACAATATAGCCAACTCAGCTTCATAATTTAAAAAGTTGAGGTCAAATACAATAAATTTATAAATTAAGGCAGGAGTAAATTAAGGGAAAGAACGAGCCATTTGACACTATGGCTACACTCCCCAAAGAGTAGTTTAAATCTTAAAAATATATAACCCCAGCTATAGCCTCCTATGCATAAATACTTACTATTAGTGTAAATAATATTTACCTTGCTGGTTATTTTTTGCTCTGTTAACTTCTTACTTACATCATCATTCTGTTGTGCCTCCTGCATGACAAACTCTCGTACCATGGATGGATTATATTCAACCAAGTATGAGAATATATCAGTAGCAGCACTTCGCACCTGTGTATCATCCATGCCCTGCAAAGGAAAAGTACCATTCTCTCACAATTGTAAAAATATGAAACTTTAGCCGGGCGGTGGTGGCGCACGCCTTTAATCCCAGCACTGGGGAGGCAGAGACAGGCGAATCTCTGAGTTCGAGGCCAGCCTGGTCTACAAGAGCTAGTTCCAGGACAGACTCTAGAAACTACAGGGAAACCCTGTCTCGAAAAAACAAAACAAAACAAAAACAAAAAAATAAAATAAAATGAAACTTTATATCAATGAAGCTACCTAAACCCTGACAAAAGAAATTGTCACAAAGTACTGCAACATGAAAGAAACATTTAAATAGCTGCTGGGGAGAGCTATTTTTCTGGTACAACTCCTTATCCACACTGACCTATATAAGCAATCCTAATTAGAAAGAAAGGAAGGGAGACATGAAAGCAAGATAGGAATGACAGCAGGTCAGTCAGTGGTGGAGCACGCCTTTAATTCCAGCACTCTGGAGGCAGAGGCAGGCGAGGCGGATCTGAGTTTGAGGCTAACCTGATCTACAGAAAGTTAGTTCCAAGACAGCCAGAGCTACACAGAGAAACCCTGTTTTGGAAAAAAGAAAAAAAGAAAAATAGGTATGATTTAGAAGGGGGGATTCAGCATTCAGCAAGAGTGGGAAGGGATTATAAACAGGATTAGGGATAGGTAGATTGCTCAATGGACAGAGCACCTGCAAAGAAAGTCTAAAAACCCAAGTTTAAATCCCAAGACCCCATGTAAAGCCAGAGAGAGAGAGAGAGAGAGAGAGAGAGAGAGAGAGAGAGAGAGAGAGAGAGAGAGAGAGAGAGAGAGAGAGAGAGAGAGAGAGAGAATTCTCTGTGTAATAGCTCTGGCTGACCTGGAACTCACTCTGTAGAAAGGCTGGCCTTGAACTCAGAGATCCATCCACCTCCCTTTGCCTCTCTAGTGCTGGGATTAATAAACATATATAAAATAAAAATTATTATGGGATAGTAACACATTATTAATACCATAATTATGTCAACATGCTAATATTATCTATTCACGTATTCATGTATGATTTTAAAGATGGGAATTCTTTCCTTTTTCTTTTCTTCTTCTTTTTTTTTCTTTTTTTTCAAGACAGGGTTTCTCTGTGTAATATATAATCCTATATGATCTGGAGCTAGCTCTTATAGACCAAGCTGGCCTCGAACTCAGAGATCTATCTGCCTGCCTCTGCTTCATAAGTGCTGGGATTAAAGGCATGAGCCATCAACGCCCAGCCGGGTTTTCTCTGATTAGCCCTGGGTGACATTTTTTAAATTAAAAAAACAATAAAAGAAAAAGAAGTCAGGAATGCTTGGATTAAAGGCAAGAATCACTGCTCAGTTATTTTAACATTACATTTGATAGGCTGAAAAGCTAATTATTAAATTAATTATTAAAGATGTGATAAATTACTGTATGTATGCATGTATGACAAGGTCTAACACAGCTCTCAATGGCCTGGGATTCTTTATGGTTAGTCTCAAATTCATAGAAATTTCTCTGCCTCTGCCTGGGATTAGAGGCATGTGCCATCACTGAATGGCTGCATAAATTATTTTAACCAAGCAGTTTGTTAACTAAACATGAGGACTCCAATACTGGACTCGTATCACTTCTTTATTAACTGTATGTTATACACAACTAGTATTCAATATTGGTCACACACAAATATGCTACATAAAAGTCTGCTGTATTTACGTATATATGTAATAAAGAAAAAGAGGCTGTGAGAGAGAGAGGGGGGGGGGATGTGCAAGTGGCTGCCTGGAAAGGGAGGACAGGGAAAAATGATTTGATTTCAAACGATAAAATTGTACAACATCACATCCAATTTTTGATATAGGCTCACATGGGTAGTTGAGAATTAAGAGAAACAAACTTACAAGGATGACTTCTAAAGCTGGTAATATGCCCATGTTTGACAAAGTCTTGAAAAAAGCATCTCTGTTTTGGGGTTGTAGCGTTTGAGAAAATGCACAAAATTCTTTTAAAAAGTTAACCTGAAATCAGGAAAGAAGACAAGCATTAAAAGGCTAATCTCAAATTAGAAAAGTATTAAGTGAGTGTAAATGTTTTACTTCTCTGCCCTTTTATTATTTGATTTCTTACCAATTCTTGTCTTTTTTCCTCATCTGTTGCTTCATCTGTTAGTTGTGCAAACAAATCTGTCAAAAATTTTTCATCCTCCTATGAAATAAATGACACATTTAATTAGCTCACTGATAAGATTGTATAAAATACAATTTCAACATGTCATAAACTAGTTTGACAAAAGATGTCAAATTTCTTTTAAAAAAAACTAATAAAAATATGTATGTACACATGTGCGTGCATACACACAGACACACATGCAGCCAAACATGGGGAGCACACACTTTTAGTCCCAGTAGTAGGAAGGCGGAGGTAGGTGGATCTCCATGAGTTCCAGGCCAGCCTGGTCTACATAGTGAGCGAGACCTTGTCTCAAAACATAACAAAGACAAACTGAGACTTCTATCAGAAAGATTACCTTTGTGTTTTGACAAAACTCTTTTCCAAACCCCACTTTAGAGCCAGGAAGTTAAGTGTTTCACACCCTGCAAGCCAGTGGTTTATCATACCCTACTACTGCAGATGAGTAGAGAGACAGTATGTAATCGAATATAGCATTGTTACAATGAAACTTAAGAAACTCAAGCATACATGTCTGGCCTAGTGGCAAATGCTTAAAATCACGGCAATAGGGAGGCAAAAAGAGAAGGTTGGGGAGAGAGGCCCACATGGGATGCAGTGAGATCCTGTCTCTAACCGTCAAACAAAACACACATACAATGTAGTCAGTGTTTGCCATGCTCGGTTTATATGAGCTAATGGTAGATATTAAGGTTCTATAACCTCTCTTCAGTAAAGATAAAAATGAAACATTCTTTGGGCTCCAAAGATAGAAAATGGCCAGGTGGTAGTGGTGTATGCCTTTAATCTCAGCACTTGAAAGGCAGAGATAAGTGGATTTCTGTGAGTTCATTGTCAGTGGTCTACAGAGTGAGTTCCAGGACAGCCAGGTAAACACAGAGAAACCCTGTCTTGAAACAACAGCAAAACAACAAAAACCAAAAAACTTAAAAAATGAAAATATCTATTATTTGAAGATACCCATTACAAATATATTCCTTAACACATTAAATTATTTTGAAATAATTATTAAACACAGTAATAACTAACACATTAATTTTGAAAAGGCCCCAAAAGGTTCTCTTTTTCTTCTTCTGGTTTTCTGAGACAGGGTTTCTCTGTAGTTTTCGAGCCTGTCCTGGAACCAACTCTTGTAGACCAGGATGGCCCTCAACTTACAGAGATTCACCTGCCTCTTCCTCCTGAGTGCTGGGATTAAAGCTGTGCATCACCACTGCCCGGCTGCCCCAAAGGATAGATCCTCCCTGTTATCCATGAATTTTCTTCATTACAATTTCTCATCAAGATTTTTTGTTGTTGTTGCTTAACATTATATTATTTTTTTATTTACCTAAAAATACATTTTTAATCAATCAAGATTTTGTTAATAATTTATTTGCTTAGGTAGGAGTACATTCAATACTACTCCAGCTAAATGTAAATTCATGCAGACTACAGTCTTAAGTTTCTAAGAAATTAATTTATTTATATATTAGAAATGAGGGGAGCAATGTGCCACAGAACACATATGAAGGCCAGAAAATAACTTTCTGGAAGTTAGTTCTCTCCTCCTAGCACTGAGTCATCTTGCTGTTCCTATGTAGTAAGTTTTATATTAACTATGGTAGGTGTTTAGGAAACATTTTCTATACAACACAATTATAATGCTCATTATTTCTTCTAAAATGTATAATAGGAATAAATAATATGATTCTGATGTTTTCTACTTTTTTCAAAACTAATGGCATCCAATTTCAACATACATCACAGATTAGTATCAGAGTATTCAATAGCATTACAGAGGAATTTTTTATGTGTACATGTAAAAGGGTGGTAGTGAAATTCTATCTGTAGGGGCTAGGGAGAAAGTTTAATGTGTAAGAGAGCTTACTGTGCAATCATAAGAACAGTTCAGATCCCAGGACCTAGACAACAAGCGAGGCATGGTCCTGTTTACACCATCAGCAACCACTGAGTCAGCTGGGAAACAAGGACACATAGCAACAGATAGGTCCAGAGAAGGTTCTGCCTCAAAAGAATAAGGCAGCAAGTAACAGGACACCCAGTGCCCTCCACTGGCTTTCATGTACACTAAGGTGTTTATACCTGAACACTTACGCAGATATACCACACAAAACAGAAAAATCTATCTCAGTTAGAGTAGACTAAGGTTTTGTCAAATACTATGTAACATAGGTCACATTCAAATCAAGCACTAAAAGACTTTCTTTTTTTTAAGGTCCTATTTATTAGAAAACGGTCAACACTTTACTATATGGTTTCACTTGATCTTCAGACACTTCACAGTATCCTATAGTATTAATATGATTCTTCAGATGGTAAATTCAAGTTTCCTATAACAACCTAGCAGCTATTAAGTAACAAGTAAAGCCCAAATATTCTCAACTACTTCAAAAACATACTTTTGGAAGGGACACATACAGATGTGGCTACAGGTACCTGATGTGGTAATAGGACCAAATGCCAGTTCTCTGGAAGAACAGCACATTGTTATTAGTATTAAAATATTTACCATCATATCACAAGATTAAGTTTAAATGTAAGGATGTAAAATAAATTATTATTTTTGCAGTACCTTTTTAAAATTGGGGGATGGATGGATAGGAGATAGGGAACTGAGAATGACCGAACTTACCTGTAACATACCAACAATTTCTACCTTGTTGAAAAAAATGAAAGAGTGAAGTGTTGATAACATGTTTTCTTCAAAGACTGAAGGGGTGGGGAGAACCATATCTTGTATATACTGAACTCTGTATGTCTGATGAATTTTTTGTTTCAGCTCAGGATCTGATATCGGAATCACTTCTTTAAACTTGGCTGTTTTTGTTAAAAATTCCCTGTGTTTTCGTGGTTGTGATAAAGTTGGGTCATATTCCAAGCATCCAATGACGTCCATTATACATTCCTCAGAGAACATAACCTCAAAAAGAGCAGTTCGGTTCAAGAGGAAGATCCCTTTGATAATTTCATATAAGTGGTGCAGTCCTTCAATGTTTTCCAAATCTTCACACACATGAAAAAGCTCTAAAAGCTTTTTAATATAACCCTCATTTTCCAGTGCTAGTGCGAGTTTCTCACGACGGAGGGGGGAAGGTAAAGATGATGCCACAAGCTCTGCAATTTCCTCCAGTCGACTTAATTCACAAGATGGCAATTCTAACCCTGGTGAGGACATGTCATCAAATCGCTCCTCTTCTGATTCATCTACCAGGTCCTGAGTGATGTCCACTGAAGGGTCCTTTCCTTGAACCTATAAAAAAAAAAGATTCTGTGGTAGCTGACAAAATTCAAACAGAAAGTCTAAACAATATCCTTAAATGAAAAAGACATGACAAATATAAAGTTGGAAGACTCTTCTCTCAAACCTGAAACAACTGTCTACTATGCTGTAACTCTCCAAATGACATTTTCATGTTTATGCAAACTAATCAAAAGTTGAAGAAGTTAATAAAAGCTCTCCTGAAGTACAAGTGTCAGGCACAACTTCACTTCAAGACTTACAAGACAGAGGACCAAATACAGACAGTCTTCTGTCCATGGCCATCTTTTCTAAGCAGGAAAATTCCACATTAACATTCTAGGACCATATATTGAATAGTACCAAGCTCATTAATATTTAAGTAAAATTCAAATGAATATCAAATACAATAATGCTATGGTCATAAAGAATACACATAATTCTAAGACAAAAAGAAAAAACATCTAATGTCAATTGATCCTAAAGGAAAACTAGCTTTGGACCAAAGTGGATCAATGGTCTGTTGTAAATGCTAGGTAGTAGCACTGGTGCGGAACAATTCTATATTATGTCAATTATGTTTTAAATAAACAGATTGGCCAGTAACCAGGCAGAAAGTAGACAGGAAAACCAGACAGGAAGTAGAGATGGGGCAATGAGAACAGGAGTATTCTGAGAAGGAAGCTCTTTCTGCAGTCCTGCCCAGACACGAAGAAGCAGGATGTGATCTGCCCCACTGAAAAAGGTACCAAGCCATGTGGCTAACATACCTAAAAATAATGGGTTAATATAAGTTATAAGAGCTAATATGAATCCTGAGCTAATGGGCCAATCAGTTTATTAATATAGTCCTCTGTGTGATTTCTTTGGGGCATAACAACTGTGGGAACCAGGAAGAACTGGGCAGGACAGAAATCCCAACAAGCAAGACCCACGTGTTATAAGTCCTATGATTAAGAAAAGTTAATTAGGACAAAGTGAACCAACATAACAAAGCTACATATATAGTAAATAAAATATGTGAGTGTAGAACTGTCCATAGGATTATCTGCTGAAGTTTAAAAACTAGTTGTTAAGCTGGGCAGTGGTGGGGTAGAAGCAGGAGGTGCTATGTAAATTTAAGGCCAGCCTGGTCTACAAAGGGAGTTCTAGGACGGCCAGAGCTGTTACATAGAGAAACCCCATCTCCAAAAACAAAACAAAACAAAGCAAACAAACAAACAAACAAAAACCCCAAAAAACAAAAAAACCTAAACTAGTTGTTAAGACCCTACTGCTGAAGACACAAGCCTGTGGTGCAGGACACAGACCTGGTGGTGGTGTTGTACCCATGAAGACAAGACAGACACACAAGACTGAAACTAATACTGACAGATTTTGCAAGGGTTGATGGCTGAAGTCTTGAAATATGCTATATGGTGATATGATCTTGACTTAAACCAGTGGGCAGCACTATTGAAAGAATGCTACACATATTCAATCTCTACCACAATTAGTTTTAAGTTGGTTCTGTATTATACAAGTTTTCATTACAGCTATCGGTTCATAAACCAAATTAAAGATAAAAATGTACCTCTAGCGTTCAGTTCTAGTAACTGCTAGCAAGGATACTTGAAAATGGGAGCATTTTTAGCTGTTCTTATATCAAAAACGGTGAAAGACTCTTAAGAAAGAGAAACACCTAAGAGTTCTGAAGAAAAATGAAATGACTTCCTTAGAGTGAACCATGATACAAAAAACTGTTTAAGGCAGAACCCATAAAATAGTGACTGAAAAATGACTCTTGGTGGATATTTATTTTAAAGGTCGAGTCTTACTTTGCATGCCAGACTGATCTAGAGCTCTCTATGTAATAAGTTTAGCCTAAAATTCCTATCAGTTGTCTTGCCAGGGCCACCAAGTGCTGGGATTATAGGTGTGAGCCACCATGACAAGAAATGGCAGTTTAGTGGACATATACTAAAACTGGAACAATACAGAGAAGATCAGCATGGCCCCTGCACAAGGATGACATGCAAATTCATGAGGCATTCCATATTTTGCAACAGCTCTGTCTGCTTTACAAACCAGTCAACTGATCCCCGCCCCCCCGAAGAAATGACAGTTTAAATATGAAGTTGGATAGGAAAATTAATGCTTGAGTAATTACTGTGAGAAAGTATACAAAATAACACGTTATCTATGTTACAAATGAAGATAGGTAAGAAACACATGGCATCGAAGACTATGGAAGCTGGACAGGGTGGTGCATGCCTCTAATCCTAGCACTTGGGAGATGTAAGTAAGATAAGAAGATTTTAAGATGGGGCACCTACCACCTAGTAAATTCAAGTCTGGCTGGGTTATGATCTATCTCAAAAACAAACAAACAAACAAACACAAGACAAAATAAACTGGAGAGATGGCTCAGCAATTACAAGTGCTTGCTGCTCTACCACGAGGACCCTGTTCAGAACCCAGGAACCAGTTTGGATGGCTCGCCAATACCTCTAACTCCAGTTCCAAAGGGATCCAATACCCTCTTTTGGACTAGCACTAGCATACACACATAAACTCACAGACACAGAAACATAAAGATAAGTCTTAAAAACATAACAAAGACTAAGGAATATTATCAGAATGTAACTCAGATGGAAGGAAATTTAAGCCAATATACTCCAGATACTTGCATATCCATGTTTACTACACCATTTAAAACAGACAAGACAAAGAACCAGCCCAGAGCACACCATCAACAAGTGGACGGACAAAGCAAATATGGCATATGTACATAATGGAGTTTTTTTACTCAGTTATAAAAAATAAAATGTCATTTGCAAGAAAACGGATGGAAATAGACATCATTAGGTTAAATAGACTAGGGTATGTGTCTTCTTACGCACAGATTAGAATTAAACAAGACATGAAAGTAGAATAAGGTCTTTACTTATTTTCCCTTTTCTTTTCTGAGACAGAGTTTCTCTGTATAGCCCTGCCTGCCTCTGCCTCCAAGAGCGCTGGAATTAAAAGTATGTGCCATCATGTCAAGTAGGACTGTTCTTGTAGCTGTTCCCACCTTAGTTGACAACTCCATGCTTCATTTTCCTCAGGCCAAAACCTGAGTCATGAGTTGCCCTTGGCTCCCTCCTTGCCTTCTGCCCCATGTCTGATCATTTGTAGATTGTGCTGTCTCTGCCCCCACAATCCACTAATCCTTGCTTGCCTCTCACTGCCTAGCATCTCTCAAGTGGGTAACTCTCCTTTGTCCCACAGTTTGTCCTCAGCACAGGAGCTGCTATGGTTTGGATAAGTGTATCCTGGAAGGAGGAGATCTTAAGGGGGAACCAAGAGTTAGGTAATAGAAAAGAAAGATAACTACATGCTTTCATAGAGAGAATCTTGACTTAAAACGTGACAAAAGCAAAACTACTTGAAGAAAAAGGGAACCCGGGGAGGAAAGACAAGGAAAGTAAAGGGGGTATGAACAATGATAACAATGTTATTTGTACTTAAGTATCATTATGAAACCCATTATTTTTGTATGCTGAGTAAAAAAATTATTAGTGTGTTGTTTCTCTATTCTTAAAATTACCTGACATATTTTCTCCCAAATTTCATCACATCCAGCTTTTTCTTGAAAGCTAAGGGCCAAGTCATAATTTTCTGCTTCAGACCACACAATCAGAGTGTCCTTTGGATTTAAAAAAAAAAAAAAAGTCTGAATAACTACATGTGTTATCACAAACTCTTTAAGATATAGCAAATGAATAAAGCAACAAGACAATAGGAATTGAGAACATCATTTTTTACATTTCCAACACTTCCTACTGGTAATTATTAGTGCTTTGTTATACTTTACTCTGCCAAATCAACATAAATGAAACAATGTTTTAAATATAGAAGTTTGGCCAATATATGAAAAACACTGTAAAAGGCATACATAATATTTATATTCTAAAAGGAAAATACAAACCATTGCACCAAGACCATCTTCACACATTACAATTTTTAAAAAGGCTTATATGTTTTGGTGTTTTCTTTGCATGTATGCAACACCTACGAAGATCAGAAGAGGGCTTTGGATCCCCTGGAGCTGGAGCTATATACATATGGTTATGAGTAGCCATATAGAATCTGGGATTCAAATCCGGGTCCCTTGGAAGAGTAGTCAGCGTTCTTAGCTGCTGAGCTTTTTTTCCAGCTGCCACTGTATTTTATACTATCATTAAAATGCCCACCAAAGGAGTCACAAAATGGATCAAAAAATAAAATCTATTCCTCCCCTCAGTTGGCAACAACTGTTCTTTACCTGTGGCTTATTTAGCCTCTGAAATTACTGGCTTAAATAAGTCAGGCATGAATGAGCCATACCTCTATTCCAATACTTAGGGGCCTTGAGTTTGAAGCTAGCTTGAGTGGTTTTAGCTGCTAGGCTCAACCTGAAGGAGCACTAAATGTGGGTTCTTAAGGATACACCAAACGGCACTCCTGTCAGAGCACCAGAAAGGTGCACTGACCAGTTTCTGGTGCTAAGCTGGAATTACTGTCTTACCCTTGGAGCAAGTCTACCAGATATACTTCCATATAGAAAGGCTTGAGTAATGGGCTCCCTCTCCCTAGCCTCTGGGAGGTCTTCCTCATAATCCAGCCTCTCCTGTGGCCTGGATGCAAAGAGAGTTTCCCGGCCCCTATAAGCCATAGCCTGGACTAAAAAGTCCTATATTCTGGGCCAGCTTCTAACCAGAGGCTCAGTTCTCCCCAGGGATCCATGGAGCTACCCTAAACCATAAAAGCCCTCAAGGTTTAGATCCAGAAGGACCAGATTTGAGTGAGTGCTGGTGCTGGGTAATTTCTGTCTCCTGCATGTAGTTGCCCCAACCTGCTGGAGGGAGGGAACTGCAAGTCTCACTAAACCAACAGTTCTTAACATGTCCCCATATCCTTCTCATGTTCCTCAGGAACATTTCTACAAGTTTCCAGTCTAAAAGTGGGATTAGGGCTAATGGATGTTTTTCCTTCGGTGGTTGCTGCCCCCTGAACTCTCCAAAGCACCTACTTGCACTCTGCAACATGTTGCATTGTAAAAATTCATGTTGTTTTACGTTTGAATCAGGAATGTACCTGCCCAGGCTTGCCTGCCTCAGCCCCGAGTACTGCACTACAGGTATGTAACACCAGCATATTTGTTCTATGCCCCACAGCAAAGTTATATTTGTTTTGTTTTTCTTTGGCAAGGCCTCAGACTTTATAGCTAAGGCTTCTGATCCTTTTATCTTCCACCCTGCAAGTGCTGAGATCATAAACATGCACTACCACACCCAGCCCCTACCAATACCAACTTCCTTCTAGTCTTATTTTAATACTGAAGGATATAAATTTTTCAGACTTGTACTTTCAGGGCAATAAAGAGATTTCTTTATTTCAATGGCTTTGTGGAGCACATTTTATTTGTGTATGCAAAACAATTCATTCTATCTGCAGAAGCATCTCTGATAGCACAGAAAGGAACTTTAACCACTTGGCTGAGTTAGTAGTTGATTATTACAGCAACGGTCACTTTTTCCTTCGGGTAAAAAACTGCTTCTTTAATTTTAGAGAAACATGTGTTGCTAGAATATCTGGAATATGAACTCAAATTAAGACAGTTTCTTTAATTTTTGATTTAAAATTGTGGCTGAGGACTGGAAAGATAGAACAAGTGAACTGATTCCTGAAGAACCCAGTTCAGATCCCAGCAACCACGTCAGGCATCTCATAAACTGTAACTCCAAGGGATCCAACATTTTCTTCTGGCTCTGCAGGTACCTGCATACTTGTAACATGCAAACACACACTCAAATACACATAAATAAAATAGTGGCTGACAATACAGTTAAGTGAGTACATGTTTGTCAGCCTGTAAGAGGCATGGAATTCATTATCATCAAGCAAAAACAATAAAAACAACAACACCCCCCTCCCCTCCCAAAAGGCTGGAGAAATGACTCAAGCATATAAGAGCACTTGTTGCTCTTGCAAAGGACCCGGGTTCAGTTCCCAGCACACATGGGTGCTCAGAACTACTCCTAACTCCAGTTCAGGAGGACTGATATCCTCTTCTGACACCCAACTCCTGAGGATACCAGTAATGCATGTGGTACACAGACATATATACAGGTAAAATTCTTGTATACACAGATTTAAAAAAAAAGAAAAAAAACCCAAACACCTTTTAACCATATACAGACTGGTAGAGATCTTAAAATTAGATTGGGCATGCAAAAATGGCTCAGAATGTAAAGATAGCTGCCATCAAGCTTGACAACCCAGGTGCGAGGCCCAGAATCCACACTGTGGAGAGAATCAACTCTCTAAAATTATTCTCTGACCTCCATGGGCAGGCTGACCACAACACCCCCCCCCACCCAATGCAAGAAAATATTTTTCAGGAATCAGACTGGAGAAATGGTATAATCTGTTCTGATTTTCTTATTGTAAAGAATCAATGGTAAATTTATTTAATCACCAAACTAAAAAATAATGCATAATGCACAACAGCTTTACTTTTTGTTTTTTTACCTGTTGTTTCTGATATGCAGTGTTAGGATTTATTTTGGACTCTAGAAGAAGAGAACCTATAAAACAGGAAAAAAAACTGTTACTGCAAAACAGAAAAATTAGATATCCTTCATATACATATGCTTATTTTCTCAGTTGCATGTACACCTTCAGTTAAGGAACAAAATGTAATTTGGAGCTGGCCAGATGATGGCTCAGCAGGTAAATGTGTTCTCTCCAAGAGCCTGACAACTTGACTTTGGTCCAGGAACCCACTGTGGAAAGGAACCTATCCTGAAGGCTATCCTCTGACTTCTACATGCTTATCTTGGCAAGACAGTTATTTCACATATACAAGCAAAACAATGAGTGCGACAAAAACTGCAAATATAACCTGCAGCTTGAGAAACACACTGTTTTGACTGATTTATTTTTGGTGGTAGTAGAGGTCAGTCCAAGCCTCAAACGTGCTGGGAAGTACAGAGCTATACCCTCCTAGCCAAATAGACTTTTGGTTGGTTGATTTGTTTGTTTTTATAAGACAGACAAGATAATATGAAGACTGAAGACTGGGAAGCAATAACAATCCAACAATTTGGGCTGGTCTAATACACCCTTAATCCCAGCACTCAGGAGGTTCTGGTAGGAGGCCAGCATAATTCTAGAACAGCCAAGGCCACACCGAGAAACCCTGACTGAAAACCCAACCCCCACCTCACCCCCCCACCCCAACCTAACAATTTACAGAGCATAAGGCAGCAAAAACAGCAGTGTGAGGCCAGATATTAATTTCTAAAATTATATTCATTGTAATTTTTATGGAACCATTTAATGTGGTACATGTATATAATACATAACAAGCAAACCACTTCCATCTAACTAAAAATATTTTGATAAACAAATAACAAATGTACATATTTACATAGCACAATGGTATGTCAATAAAAATAAATAACATGTATTGATCTCAATAAGGTTAACAGACATTTCTATCCCATTATTTTGTTTGGAGTCTCTGAAATCCTCAGATAGTCTGGGGTTAATAATGTTTGATATGGGGCTGGAGAGATGGCTCAGCGGTTAAGGTCATTGCCTGCTTTTCCAAAGGTCCCAAGTTCAATTCCCGGCAACCAAATGGTGGCTCATAACCATCTGTAATGAGGTCTGGTGCCCTCTTTTGACCTACAGGCATACACTCAGACAGAATACTGTATACATAATAAATAAATAAATAAATATTTTAAAAAATAATGTTTGATATGGTGTGCGTGTTATAGAATACTTTTAAATAAGCAAATAAGGCTCTCAATACAATGTGACAAGTGTCAAGACAAGAAATGATTTTCACAATGCAAAGAGTTTACATCAAGCATTAAGTAAAACTCAAAATGACACATGAAGCAAAGATACGTTTACGCGTCACCTTCAGAAGCCTCAATTTTCTTCTATTTCCCATCCTTCCTGTTTTTCTGTTGTTTTAAGACAGTGTTCTCACTATGTAACACAAGCAGATATCAAAATTATGATTCTCCGGGCTGGATAGATAGATGCCTCAGAGGTTAAGAACAATGGCTGCTCTTCCAGAGGTCCCAAGTTCATTTCTCAGCAACCACATGGTGGCTCACAACCATCCAGAATGAGATTTGATGTCCTCTTCTGGTGTGCAGTCATATATGCCTGAACACAGCATACATAATCTAAAAAACGAAGTCAAGCAGTGTCTTTAAAAAAAAAAATGATTCTCCTACCTTAGTCTCTTGATCAGCTCCGACTATAAGCTTGTGTCATTACGCTCATCCACTATTTCTATCTCCTCTGTTCTCTACACATTTGAAGAATAAAATTCTTCCTGTCCTCTCATCAACCAGGTCTAGTTTATCTGGAGACAGATTATCTAAAAAGTTTTGGATTGAGAAAAAAATGGTGCCTGCATCTGTCCTCTCTTGTACTTTCTTCCCTCTTCATATTATACTTTACAGTTGCTTCACACATACAAAACAGTGATGAAACTGACAAAAAGTCAAGGTTTACTATTTTTAAATTCACTTTGTTCTTGCATTAAATGTACTTAGTAACTGTATAATCAACCATTCATTACTTGATCAGGAGTGCTAAATGACACCCTTCATTAGCTCATGAAGACTCCATTTAAAACCTCTTATCCTTTCAGAATTTAAGTAACTAAACGTGTGTGTGTGTATGAGAGAGAGAGAGAGAGAGAGAGAGAGAGAGAGAGAGAGAGAGAGAGAGAGGATTCTACCCATAACCACCAAATCCTATTTCTTTAGTTTTCTTTCCTTGTATCCTCCTAACTGGCTTACTGAGGTTCAGATAAGAATCATCACAATTTAGGGGGGAAAAAGTTTCAACCACCTTCTTTTCCCCCCAAATTTTGTGAAATTAATCATAAAAAAATCATAAACTACTGAAAATTTTCAGATTTTTATTTTACCGATTAAGACCTATGTTAGTGATACAACACAAGAAAACTGCAGGCAAATTAACAGAATGTTTAGAACATCCAAAAATGGTGAAGTCAGAGGGAGAGGACACAGCTTAGTGGTACTGTGCATTTTCAGCATGTACAAGCCAGTTCAACCCCTAGGATCCTGCCAAGTCAACCATCTTTGTATTTTTCCAATTTGTTTACCAGAATAAAAATTGCATTCTATTATTTTCCACTAAAATAATGTTCAGGCCATGCAATTAAAGGTTGAATTTATTTTTTAAAAAATTAATAAAGGCATATATATAATTATACTTAAAATGGGTTTTATGGGAAAATACAGGGGAACTAGAGAGATGGCTCAGCAGATTACAGTTATGTCTTGCTTTTCCAGAGGACCTGAGTTCAAATGCCATGACCCACCTACTAAAGCCGCTCACAACCACCTGCAACTCCAGTTCCAGGCCTCTGCCAGTACCTGCACTCATGTGTACATATAATCCCCACATATATATTAAAAATAAATCTTAAGGAGCTGGAGAGATGGCTCAGCAGTTAAGAGCACTGCCTGCTGTTCTAGAGGTCCTGAGTTTAATTCCCAGCAACCACATGGTGGCTCACAACCATCTGTGGTAAGAGATCTGAGGTCCTCTTCTGGCCTGCAGAACACGGTATACATGATGAATAAAATTATTTTTAAAAAGTCTAAAAAAACCAAAATAAAACAAAAGACAATACAATTCTGGAAAAAAAAATAGAAAACCTAAAAACAAGCAAATAAACAAAAAGCACAACTACCTGGGTATTTTTTGGCTGTGGGACAATGGTCTTATACCCCTAAAGATTTGTTACTTGTATTTTAATAAAACGCTGAATGGCCAGTAGCCAGGCAGGAAGTATATGCGGGGCAACAAGAACAGGCGAATACTGGGAAGAGGAAAGGTAGTCTGCAGTCGTCATCCAGACAGAGGAAGGAAGATGAGAATGCCTCTCTGATAAAAGTACCAAGCCACGTGGCTAGCACAGACAAGAATTATGGGTTAAGATGTAAGATATAAGAGTTAAACCGGGCAGTGGTGGCTCATGCCTTTAATCCCAGCACTTGGGAGGCAGAGGCAGGTGGATCTCTATGAATTTGAGGCCAGCCTGGTCTACAAGAGCTAGTTCTGGGACAGGCCCCAAAGCTACAGAGAAACCCTGTCTCAAACAAACAAACAAAAGTTAGTAAGAAGTCTGAGCTAATAGGCCAACCAATTTATAATTAATGTAGACCTCCGTGTGTTTCTTTGGGACTGAACAGCAGGACCTGTATTTTCATTCAAGGAAGACCTAAGGATTTCCTGGATAAGCTCTAATATCTGTGTTCTTACTGTCAACTGTCAATCACAGCATTAAGGAAGTTGTTTAGTGTTTATCACCCAAATGGGATGTTTCAAGTATTAAAAGGAAAACCAACAAACACAATAATGTCTTGAATTAGACAGAATATTTTTTTTAAATATTTATTTATTTATTATGTATATTCTATATATGTGTGTATGCCTGCAGGCCAGAAGAGGGCACCATACCCCATTACAGATGGTTGTGAGCCACCATGTGGTTGCTGGGAATTGAACTCAGGACCTCTGGAAGAGCAGGCAATGCTCTTAACCTCTGAGCCATCTCTCCAGCCCTAGACAGAATATTTAATTAACTATAAAACATCAGTAATTGGGATCTGCTGATACACATCCATAATTTTAGCACTTAGGAGGCCAAGGCAGAAGGATTACTGTGAATTTGTGGTCAGCCTGGGCTATGTAGTAAACTTTTTTTAATTGTTTTTATTGAGCTGTATATTTTTCTCTGTTCCCCTCCCTTCCTCTCTCCCTTCTCTCATGGTCCTCATGTTCCCAATTTACTCAAGAGATCTTGTCTAGCTAGCCACCTTCACCTAATTCACAAGGCCCAGGCTGATGAAGAGATCCTGTTTCAAAAACATTGGTACTTGAGTGAAAAAACTGCCTTTAGTTAATTACTAAACGTTCTATATTGAAGACTAGTATTAAACATAAAATGAAGCAAAGGGCAGGAGGTGTTGCTTAGTGATAGTATTAGCCTAGCATGTGCCAAGTTCCTGGTTGTGATACCCAGCACGGAAGGGAAAAAAAATAAAGACACATACACCTGACTTGGCAGCTATTAAAATGAACAAATGTAAAATAGTATGGTAAGACACACCAGCCACCTAATCCCTACTAATAATTATTTTTCAGATACCAGGTCCTTTTGCATTTTCTTTCCAAGTTTCTCAGTAATGCCACAGAACCAGGACAACAGAAAGGGGGAAAAATTGTTCATTTAAAGAGGAATCATTTCACCTCCATCCCCAAAACCCTGGGTAAAATAAGTACATTTAAAGCAGTGGTTCTCAATCTGTGGGTCACAACCTCTAGGTAAACCTCTATCTCCAAAAATATTTAATGATCCATTCGATTCATAACAGTAGCAAAATTACAGTTATGAAGTAGCAATGCAAGTAATTTTATGGTTTGTGGTAAGAACTGTCTTAAAGGGTCGCAGCATTGAGAAAGTTGAGAACCAATCATTTCAACTGGTATGAGATGTTGGGGAAGCACCTTTCTTGAAACCTAGTTCTCCCATGTACCTTGGCTTTATCTAAGACACCACTTTAGAAGTCCAGTTCTGGGCCCTGTTGAAGGTATGGGTTACCCAGCCCCAATGTTGGGGTAGGGAGCATCCCCATTACTCATCTGACATGTAGTGGCATGGGTGGAGAAATGATGCTCTCCCTTCCCCACCCCCTGCCCATCAAAGCACTGACAGGTGGGGGAACTGGCCCAGGGTTCATGGAAGTGGGAGGGCTGTCCCTTGTACCTCACCTGAGCATGCTAATGCAGAACTAGCCCCACCCCTCGCTCATTGCTACAAGGGGTGAATGGGGGGGGGGCACATGCCAGTGCTGAAGGTGGGGAGGACAGAGAACTGGCTGCCTGACCACTGCACTGCCCAGGCCCAGAACCAGGGTTATGACTTGGCCCACACCAACATCCACCCCATCTATGATCTGCTGGTGCACTTGAAAGGGCCTGACCTATAGACCCAAAGCTGCAGGATCTTCATAACAAAGGGCAACAACAGGATAGTCAAGAAGAATCCCAGTAAGGGCCCAGTATCATTAGTGTAGTAGAAACCAGAGGCTCCTACAAACCACAATTCCAGAACTTAGACAACAATGAGGACATCAAGAGAGACTTACATAGATCTGATCTACATAGGAAGTAGAAAGTAGAAAAAGACAAGATCTCTTGAGTAAATTGGGAGCATTGGGACCTTGGGGGAGGGGAGAGGCACGGAGGGAAACAGAGAAAAATGTAGAGCTCAATAAATATCAATTAAAAAAAAAGCAGAAGCCTCTATCCAGATCAATGACCCTTTACATTAACACTTTCAAGTAAAGATATATGGATATAAGAGTTTATTGCATGACTTACTATGTCATGTGTCACAGAGCTTACATGATGAGATTTTGAATCTTTTCCTTTTTTGTCTTAAATTTTGTTTTAATTTTGGGGAGTTTGCAGGGGCAGAGGGTAGATGCAAAGGAATGGGAAAATGAATGGGATCAAGATGCATAATGTGAGCCGGGCGGTGGTGGCGCACGCCTTTAATCCCAGCACTCGGGAGGCAGAGGCAGGCGGATCTCTGTGAGTTCGAGACCAGCCTGGTCTACAAGAGCTAGTTCCAGGACAGGCTCTAAAAGCTGCAGAGAAACCCTGTCTCGAAAAACCAAAAAAAAAAAAAAAAAAAAAAAAAAAAAAAGATGCATAATGTGAAAGATGTATAGAGTAAATAAAGTTAAAAAAAAAAAAAAGGAACTCCAGTTTGGTCTCTCATGCCTATTCCCCAGCTAGTACATAGGTTGAAACTTGGAAAACAGTTCTACAATGTTGAGGTTAACTAATATAACTAAAAACAAAAACAAAACAAAACAAAAAAAACCAATAAACTATTTTGGCCCTGCATTTACAGTTTACTTATGCCAGTCTACCTAACTGTCTGTGTCTGCCATCTAACAGCACTTATATAACTTATGAACACTTGTCCAGCCTACTGAATCCCAGCACTCAGGAGGCAGATGGATCTACAGAGTTTCAGGACCGCTACAGCTACACAGGGAAACCCTGTCTCAAAAGATCTTAAAAAGAACAACAAACAGGCTCCAATTATGCGATGTTAATGTCAGTTAGCTACAGACCCCAAATAGTAATTCTATCACAATGTATGGTGTAGATCCTGACATAAGAGTTTAATTTTATGTAGGAGGCATTTACCACGCCAACAGGAGAAAAAAAAGTATGATCCTGGGACTGGAGAGATGACTCAGTGTTTAAGATAGCTGCCACTCCCACAGAAGACTGGGGTTGAGTTCTCAGCACCTATATGGCAGCTAACAACCATCTGGAATTCACAGTTCCAGTGGATCTGACACCCTCCTCTGGCTTCCACAGGCACCAGGCATGCACGTGGCACTTAAATCCATGTTGGCAAAACATCCATACATATAAAATAATAAAACAAAAAAATAATAAAAATAACTTCAGTATCATTAATAAAAACAGAAAAGACTCTTATCAAAAGCAACACGTTTCTGACGGGAGTAACTTCTTAGTAACAACTGCAGTAAAAATTTAGGACAGTCCTTTCCTACTCCAACTCATGAAAAAAACACATCTAGGGCTATGCATGGTAGCACACATCTTTAATCACAGTATCTAGGAGGCAGAGGCAAATAGGTTTCTGGCCTACATAGTGAGTTCCAGGACAGGCAGAGCTACACAAAAACATAGGCCCTATCTCAAAAATTGAAAAGAAAACAATCTAACCATTATTAATGTGTAATATAAAACATCATTATTTTTAAGTGAATAAATATCTAAGTCTCAGTTTTAGTTTCCAATATGGTAAACATTAATGGATAAAACCCAAATAAATTGTATGGGATACCCAACGCAAGAACAATGGCATTCTAATTAAAATCTTCAGAAATGCCACCAAAAGGGAATACAGAGTGGAATATTGTGCTACTTTTATGAGAGTTTGGTAGAACCTAACACTGATAAAATATACCAGTATACCAATAACAGATAACCAACAGATCGTCATGGTTCCTCCTATAAAGTAAACAGGGTTTTCTTGTGATTTGTTGTCACACACTTCAATGGGTTGGGGCTAAGGGTGCGGGTTGCTAGTGTTTCTCAGAAAGTGTCATAGAAAGTCTCAGAACTCTAAACTAATGGGGGCATACAATTAAAGGTTTTTTCCCCCCTTAAGGTCCATCAAGCTCCAAGCATGACAAATGTGAGTTAGAGTAGATCCCTGGGACCTACATAATGGAAGAACTGAACTGACTCCTATGGGTTACCCAATCTCTTCCTGAGCCCATGTGAACATGCACAGACCCACAACGCAAACCCATTTTTTTTTTTAAATATAGGAAAAATGGGCAGAGATAGTGCAAAACCAAATAAGGATAAGGGTAAGACTGTTTGGCTCTAGAGTTCATGGTTTTTAACCATTGTGTTTAATACTGTTTCTTCAATGCTATTTTCCCCACTTTTGTTTAACAGGAATTTGATAGTAGAATCCAAGAAAATCTTTAGACTCCAGTCTAGTGACAACAGGTTACTTGAGGCTAAGGCAGAGAGAGGCAAAATCAAGGCCTATGTGAGCCAGGTGAGAGAAACTCATTTCAAAATAGAAAGTAAAAAGAATGGCGGAAAGATGGCTCAGCAGTTAAGAACATGCACTATGCCTCAGAGGACCAGAGTTAGATTCCCAGCAGATTTCCTGTACTTCTAGCTCCAGGGGATCTGATTCTTCTGACACTAGAATTCACTTGCACAGATCCACACACATACACATAATTAAAATTTTGAGCAAAAAGGGTTGTTGTTGTGTAGCTCAACAATCACTGATTGTACAAGGCCCCAAGTTCAGTTCCTAATACCTCAAAAAAAAGCATTGAATAAAGAAAACAAACAACTCCTCCCCCAGTTTCTTGTTTAGAGAGTGTGTGTGTGTGTGTGTGTGTGTGTGTGTGTGTAGCTATCCAAAGAATCAAAACATTAAAACTTATGGTTAGAAAAAACAATGCTAGCCAGGCAGTGGTGGCACACGCCTTTAATCCCAGCACTTGGGAGGCAGAGATAGGTGAATCTTTGTGAGTTCAAGGCCAGCCTGGTCTACAAGAGCTAGTTCCAGGACAGACTCCAAAGCTACAGAGAAACCCTGTCCTGAAAAACCAAAAATAAATAAATAAATACCCAATCAACCAACCAAACAAAACCAATGCTATGGGTATTCACTAAAAATTTATATGAAGGGCCTAACCCCAATATCTAGTATAAAACCAGCACTTAATAACTTGGATTTTTTAAATATTTATTTATTTATTAACTATACAATATTCTGTCTGTGTACATGCCTGCAGGCCAGAAGAGGGCACCAGATCTCATTACAGATGGTTGTGAGCCACCATGTTGCTGGGAATTAAACTCAGGACCTTCGGAAGAGCAGGCAATGCTCTTAACCGCTGAGCCATCTTGACAGCCCCAATAACTTGGATTTTTAACTGACAACCATTTGTAACAGGAAATGGAGCTTTGGCAATGGTGATACAGGTCTACATTACAAGCATAAAGCTCATGATACTGCTTAGTATCATGCTTAGTCAGCATTCCATGCAAATTGTCTAGCCTCCAT
The DNA here is from genome assembly GCF_903992535.2 of Arvicola amphibius. Taxonomy (NCBI): domain Eukaryota; kingdom Metazoa; phylum Chordata; class Mammalia; order Rodentia; family Cricetidae; genus Arvicola; species Arvicola amphibius. The sequence continues at coordinate 79,544,495 of NC_052053.1, read as the reverse complement.
GAGCACCACACTCATTAGCACAACCCTTCTCATAACTAAAAGTAAAAACAAAAATTTAATGGTATAGTATTTAGGTCTGCCCTATAACACTCAGATCCCTTCAAGTATAATGGCCCTCAAACTTGCAGAAGTTATCACATTCAGATATTAAAGTTTTGATTAATCCACCGTTAGTCTTTACAAAGCTGTTGTACTCAAATTTAAAAATGTACTTTTAAGTGTACTTTCATGACTGACACTGAGCTATGGATAACTAAATACACCCCATACTGTAGGCAAGATTCTATACTAATACCAACTTAGGAGAACAGCCATGCTTCCCCTCACTAGAACAGTCAAAAATGAAAACAAAAAAAAAAAAAACCTAAGAAAAACCCTTCCTACCCAAATGTCTCTTTTTCAAATTATAGGGCAGGTAGAGACAGACTATACAAAATTTCATTAGGCTGAGCCTAATTTAAGCCTCAGTAGTCAGTGAGCTGTGCTACCTTGAATGTCTGTCTCCATTCCTTCATGCCTCAATTAACAAAATCCAATCTGTTTGATTTTTACACAAGTAACTCAGATATGTAAAAATACTTCACAATACTTAAAAAGTAGGGCTGGTGAGATGGCTATGCTTGTTGCCAAGTCTAATATCCTGAGCTCAGTAGGAACCACATATTAGACCCTTCTGACCTCCACACGTGCAAGCATACACATTATCCTCACCTCATACACAAATGTCATACCAACAACTTTAAGTAGAAACCAAACAGAAGAACCCTATTTTTAAAACCAGATAGTCCATATACTTAAGCGGCTGAGGGAGGAGAATCAATCACTTGAGTTCAGGGATAAAGGGAAAAACATATTTGGTGAGGTGGAAGGGGTTGAGACAGTTCTTAGTAAAGGCCAAGAAAGCCTCAAACTGAGCCATTCTCTTGCCTCAGGTTCCTAAGAACTGGGATTACAGGGGTGCACCACCATGCCCACTCAAAACACAGTTCTTGATGCTGTCCAGGCAACCTTACGTAAAGAACAAAGGTATGATTTTATAAGCTCAGTGTAGAACACTTGCCTGGCATGTGCAAGGAAGTCATCCTTTGTATGAAGAAATGCCAAATCCAACTTTATCAATTCTAAAACTGGCTAGGTTGACATTATCCTTCAGCAAGTTAACAGGGAAACAAAGTGCAACATTAAATCATGGTCGGAACACAGAATATCACACAAGACCTACTATAAAACAGAGGAAAATGACTTTTTTTTTTTTTTTTACTAAAGAAAAGGGTATTTGGGGGCTGGAGAGATGGCATAGCAGTTAAAAACATTTACTGCTTTCCACAGAGGACCTGAGTTCAATTCCCAGCACCTTACAACCACTTGTAACTCCAGTTCCAGGGGATCTGATGCCCTCTTCCAATGTTTTCTGGCATCGAAAAACACACGCAGATGGTGCATACAAAACAGCACAAAAATCTAATTTTAAAAAGGAGGGTGTGTCTGCCAGCAGATGCCTACTGAGTAAGAATGAAATCCAGGGACCCTTTCTAGGTTGTTTTGATCATCGGAGTTTTATCACAGCAATTTAAAAATAACTAAGGCAGACTCTGTGACACCGAACAAGGAAATTAACACAACACAAAGTTTACTTCAGGGTGAGCAATAAGGCTCACAGGGTAAAGGTACTTAGCTAATAGTAGCCTGACAACCTGAGTTTTATCACCTGTGCCCACAAAGTAGAAGGAGAGAACCTGCTTCCCACACCACTGTGCAGATGGGCAGGCAGATGGATGGACAGACAACAGAAAAGAAAAAAAATTCAGGGGTCAGGATGCAGCTCAGTGGTAACGCACTTGCCTAGCACGTACAGTCCTGGGTTCAAACCCGTTATTGGAGACTGCTTTTACGTTCTGGCCACCCAGACCTGAATAATCACACAGAAACTATGTTAATTACAAAACCGTTTGGCCTATTAGCTCAAGTTTCTTATTAACTAACTCTTACATATTTATCACCATGAGGTTGTGGCCTACTAGTAAGGTTCCAACATCTCTCTCCTTTGGCAGCTACATGGTGTCTCCCTGACTCAGTCTACTGTCTCTATATATCTGTTCTGATTTCCCGCCTGGCTTTACTCTGCTAAGCCATTGCCTGAACAGTTTTATTCATCAACCAATAAAAGTAACACATATACAGAAGGACTTCCCACAAACCATTGTATTTCAAAAATTTAGAAAACAATTATCTTATGTTTCATCAGTTTTATAATGATTTTTGTTTTTGAGACCGAGCATTGCTATTCATTATTTAGAACAGGATGGACCAAAAATCAGTATGTAGCCCTAGTACCCGAATTACACATAGATGCCTCCACACTGCTAAATTCTCAAAAAAAAATAATCGGAAAAACATATTCATAGAAAAAAGAATGTTACCATATAACAGTCAATGTTTTTGAAGGATTCTTTCAGGGTGTTGGGGGGACAGCGACAGGGTAACTTTTTTTTTTTTGAGACAGGGTTTCTCTGTAGCTTTGGAGTCTGTCCTGGAACTATCTTGTAGACCAGGCTGGCCTGAACTCACAGAGATCCGCCTGCCTCTGCCTCCCGAGTGCTGGGATTAAAGGCGTGCGCCACTACTGCCCGGCCAGGACAACACAATTACTAGAGGTCCAACCCATCCACAATACTTTCCCTTTCTTCTTTTTTGAGAAAGAAGCTTAAACTAATCTAGAAGTAGGGATACTTCTGCTTCAGCTTCCCAAACACTCAGATTATGAGGAAGGGTTAGATTATTAATTTGTGCACCATATCCATCTCTAATCTTAATTTTCTACTAGACAACGAGCCACTTTATTGAAGACCACACTTTCTATTTGCCAGACGGTTGCAGACACTTATGTCTGCAGTTCCTGCCCTTAGGAAATAATTGGAAGGATAGTATTCGAGGCCAGTCTTTGAAACCACCTGAAAACAAAACAAAGCAAAAAATGCTGAGCTGGAGAGATGGTTCAATGGTTAAGATCACTTGCTGCTACTGATTTCAGAATCCACCTGGTAGCTCAAAGTCTAACTCTGGGTCCAAGGAATCCTTTTGACTTTCAAGGGAACCAGGTATGCATGTGGTACACATACACATACATATATGTAGGTAAAACACCTACATACACAAAATAAAAAAAAGCTTTAAAAAAGAAATGCCTTCGTTGACCATCACAATGGAAAATTTCTCAATTAATTATATGTAACAGAATGGAGAAGGAAACAATAATGGGTGATCTAAACTAGCAGCAGATGTCATAACTTTTAAGCATCCAGGGCTACACAATAGGTAGGATCCTATCTCAATCAATCAATAAAATGAAACTTATCTTGGGGCTGAGCTCAAGGCTCAACTGCTGCTTGTCTAGCACTCATGGAGCCCAAGGTTTGATCTCTAGAACCACGTAGATAAAGCAGGAAAGCATAACACGAGAAAATGGAGGCAGGATCAGAAATAGAAGGTGGGGCTGGAGAGTTGGCTCAGTGATTAAGAGCACTGCCTGCTCTTCTGAAGGTCCTGAGTTCAATTCCCAGCAACCACATGGTGGCTCACAACCATAAGTAATGAGATATGGTACCCTCTTCTGGCCTGCAAGCATATATGCAGGCAGAACACTGTACATAAATCCAGCCCAGGATACATGAAATTTTGCCTATAACAAAATTAAAGTATCTGCAGAGTAAACTCAAATTTTGTTTCCTTTGAAATAATCCTTGAGGCCAAGAATAAAATAGCACACAAACAAACCATAACATAGGCATAAAAAATTACATTCAACATAAGTAGCTGTAAGTGCTTTAAGCTGTAGGCTAAATTTCTCACTAAAATACAGATCACCATCCTAGGCTGAATTTGTACCAACCTACAATTATTACCTCAGACTCTAAATTATCTATAAAACATGGCTAATTATAGAACCCACATTTGAGAATCGTTTTAAGAATTATTTCAGTAAATACAAGTGAATTGCTTAAAGAGGCCCTGGTACATAGGAGGTACTCAATAGTCTATTTCTAATCTTGCTTGGAATTTATCTATAGGGAAAAAGCTTTAGTAATAAAACTATAGACCTCATCACAAGTATCTCTCAATTTTTCTAAGTCCATTTTTTTCTTTGTTGTTTAGTGAAAGTTTTACTATGTAGGCCCTGAACTTGATCTCCTGCCTTGCTTCCTGAGAAGTGGAGTTAGGAATATGGCACCACACCCATCTTAAATCCATTCTTTGGAATTCGCTTTCCCTCTTAACACAAATTTACAAGGCAAATCAATAATTTTGTTTAGCTCTTTTCCCACTTGGGTAAAAATAAAAACCATTTTACCTATTCTAGTAAATTAGAACGTCAAAATTCCAAATGGAAGAAAGGTGTTTAGAGGCTATTTCCTGAGTGATAAAAACATAAAAGGGCATAAAAACACCAGACCTTTACAAAATCTTGTTAGAAGAGATTCTTCAAGAAGTGTGGCATTAAGCTTATCCTTTCAAAAGGTCTTTGTAAACTGGTTGGCTGTGGTAGCTCACTGCCAGTAATCCCAACAGAAGGAGCAGAGGCAGGAGATAGGAAGAACAGATAGAGAGAATGGCTCTAAATCAAAACAAAGAGGTTGGATGAGGAAGTAGATTTACAATCCCAGGACTTGGGAAAGTAGAGATGGAAGCACCAGGACATCCAGATTTATTTATTTATTTGGTTTTTCGAGACAGGGTTTCTCTGTAGCTTTGAAGCCTGTCCTGGAACTAGCTCTTATAGACCAGGCTGGCCTTGAACTCACAGAGATCCGCCTGCCTCTGCCTCCAGAGCGCTGGGATTAAAGGCGTGCACCACCACTGCCCGGCTTCCAGATTTTTGACTACGTGTCTGATTCCAGCCTGGTACTACAGGAAACTCTTTCTCAAAAACCAACAAAAGGGTATTTGTATAATCAAATAAAGCAGATTGGTGTGAAGAAATTCAACAAATTGGTCTAAAGCCTACACATAGTTAAATCAAAATATCTAACTGGGTGTTTGCTGGAGGTAGTTCAGCGGTAGCCTAGCATGTTCAAGACCCTAGAGGATTCTATTTCTAGTCAGCCCACCCTCAAAATAAGCAGCTAACTTGACTAGGTGTTAACCTCTATTTCCAATTTACTATAAGGAAGTTTTCCACACACAAAATGTAGCGGTGGAAGTGCGACAGTCACCTACACATTCAACTTGTATTTTAACGCCAAATAAGAACTCAGCTCTGAAAACTAGACCTACTGTAAACTTCTTTTTAGACCAAGTCTCACTATGTAATTCTGGCTGGCCTAGAACTTTATGTAGACCCAGGCTGGCTTCCAATTCACCTAGAACTGCTTGCCTCTCATGTTAGAAACTTTTAAAAATACCCATAGAAGTAACTTTTTACCACTGCTAACTCATTTGGGGTATCTTTATCAAGATAACCTATAGGCACTATACTCCAAATTACCATTTTCCAATTCAAATGTTTCTACAACTTCAATTACAACCAGAAGAATCTTGTTTTTCACCGAATGAGTTCTGGGTATAGTCCAAAGAATACAAATCTTTGAGCCGGGCGGTGCATTTGGCGCAAGCCTTTAATCCCAGCAATCCGGAGGCAGAGGCAGGAGGATATCTGTGAGTTCGAGGACAGCCTGGTCTACAAGAGCTAGTTCCAGGTCAGGCTCTAAAACCACAACGAAACCCTCTCTCGAAAAACAAAAAAACAAAACAAAACCAAAGCCCACAAATCTTTGAAATAAATTTGTAATAAATTAGATACGAAACAACTACAAACATACTAAATTGCCTGGTCCCTCCGATTAATGCAACAAGGTAACTATATTTATAAAGAAACAACTTTAAAAGTTTTGCCCAACATATATATTTTCTTTTGTTAAGTGAAATTCACAGAATGTAGGCAAAGAAAAGGGTAAACCCTGAAGAAACTAGTAATTTAAAATGAGAAGCCGAGCCGGGTGGTTGTGGCACACATCTTAAATCCCAGCACTCGGGTGGCAGAGGCAGACGAATCTCTGAATTTGAGGCCAGCCTGGCCTACAGATAGAGTTCCAAGGCAGCCAGGGTTACACAGAGAAACCCTGTCAAAACAGGTCAAAAAACATAAAGCCGTTATTTTGAACAACTTGGTCTTTGAACCCTGAAGACTGTTTCAATAGACCTAAGAGAAAGCAGGAGGGAAAACTCAAGTTTCAAAAATACTTCTCCCCACCTGTTAGTTGAACCAAATGAGGACCATACGCTTAAGCAATCAGAAAATCTTGCAATAAAATGTTCCAAAAGTCCACGAGTTCCCACAGTAGAATTACAAAGTCTTCCTTTCTTGGCCAGGCCTGCTGGCGCACTTTAATCCCAGCACTCGGGAGGCAGAGGCAGGCGGATCTCTGCGTTCGAGGTCAGCCTGGTCTACAAGAGCTAGTTCCAAGACAGCCAGGGCTACACAGAAAAACAAACAAACAAACTGCCTCCAAACACAACACGGCAACAATAATAACACCCTTCCCTTTTTTGTGAAAAAGACACCCAACAGCGGAGAAATCAAAGGGGTCCTCGCAAGGCGAAGCAGCAATTTCTCCGTCTAGTGGAGTTGCCAGATTTACAGACCAGCACCGCCGACCCTGAGGACCAGAAAGATGTAAGCGGGGAAATGTTCACAAATAAAACAGCGGCTCAGAACTTTCTCCCAAGCGTGCAACAGCTATGAACTTCACCAGCTCCAAGCAAGGTCTCCCGTCGCTCAACCACGGCGGGCAGGTCGGAGTCGTTCCGCGCCTTTCTCAAGGTCACGCCGGGGCCGAAAGCACGCGGAGTCCCAGGTCTCCGACCTTTCCCCACCGAAAAGGCGGCCGAACGCGCCGCGCCCCTCTCGGCTCGAACTCTCAGGACCGCAAGGTTCCGGGGTTAGGGAAACACCCCGAATGTTCTCCGCCGAACTCTGCCGGGCCTGGGGACCCGTGCGGCGTTCCCGCCCAGACTCCCGGCCGAGGGCCGCTGCTCCCCCGGCCCCAGTGCGCTTCACCTACCGTCGCTCTCGGCCCTGACGAGCAGGGACATGCCCTTCAGCCGCTCCACGTAGCCGGAGGACACATGGCCGGTGCCTCGGTCGTCCCACTGCCGGTCCTCGTTGAGCGTGTAGACCTTCACCCGCCGCCGGGTGTCGGTCATCGTGGCGGCCGGGGACCCCGCCCGAGTGGCCCGGGGACTGTGTCCAGGAAAGGCGGGCGGCCGCAAACGGGAAACTCCGCGCCCTCAGTGCCGCCGCTGGCCGCCGCGGAGCTGCGCCGCCGCTCGCATGGCCCGCTCCCGGGTCCGAGCCCAGGGCCGCCGCCTTCGCTCGCCGCCCGCTCCTCGGCGCTATTGTCCAGGCCGGGTGAGCGCGGCCGCCCGGCAGCCCCGACGGGGACGCGCAGCACTGAGCTGCCTACCGACCCGCCGTTCACACGAGAGGCAGCTCGGTTCACAGCCCTGCTCCCGCCTCCGCCATGACCTCCGCAGAGCCGCTTCCCGCGCCGCCGCCGCCTCCTCAGGCCGCCGCCGCCATGTTTTCCTCCCTTGTACCTGGCCCTGCCGCCGCCGCCGCTGGAGCCTCCGCTCCGCTCAGCTCCTCCCGCTTAAAGCATCCGAAGCGGACGAGCTAGCGCTGTCGGGAAGACTCCGAACGTTCCGGGCGACCTGAAAACCCCTACGTCTTCTTAGAAGCCGCCTTCCCTACCCCACCGCCTCTTCCGTCTTCCTCACAGAGCCAAAGCCGCCGCCATCTTGACTCGCCCCTCAAAAGCGGCGCGCGGGGCCACCTAGGCAGCGGCGGCAGGGGCGGCCCGCAGGCCCCACCACTTAAAGAGACAGGCCCCGAGCCAGCAGCCTCGCTGCGGCGGAGGCCTCGCGCCGAGGCGGACCCGGAGTCGCGGGGGTGGCGGAGCGGAGGAGGCGGGACGCGAGTCGCGCCGGTGTCGGACCGGGACTCCCTCGCGCTGCCCTGCACGTAGTGTCGTGCGAGCGCGGGCTGCGTGTGCGTCCGTCGCACCCTGAGTTCGTCATCAGCCGTGTTGTGGGCAGGGAAGGGGTGTGGAGTCGCTTGGCGGCCTAAGACCCAGTCTGGATTTTGGACTCTGATCCCGTAGCTCACCCTTCTCCTTGTGTGCTTTCCCCCGCCGTTTCCCGGGGGGAGCCTTTGGAGTCGGCCCCGGGTCACGGGCTTCTGGCTTCTTCCCTTGGTTTGAAATGAAAAACTTCTGGGGAAAAACTGTTCGGGCCGCGGCAGGCCTCGCACGGGCCGGAGGAGTCTGCTACACACTTGGCATGGTGTTCATTGCGCGGCACAGGGTCATTCTGAGCACCCACCTCCTTTGCTCTGCCGGTTATCAGAGCTGATGTTCTTTTGCTTGTGTGTGTGTGTGTTAAACAAAACAAAACAAGTCTTGAAGGCCTTGCAAAGATAAATGCAGTACTGTAAGATCAAGATGAATTTCTTTTTGTTTTTGTTTTTTGTTTTTTTGAAACGGACTCACTATGTTGCTCTGACCGGCCAAAGCAAAGTATGTGAGAAGCTGGGACCTTCCTCACCCACAACTTGAGAGACAAGCGGAAGACATGTCTGAAAACGTCTGCAAACAAAATTGGCAAGTATGGAAAAACAAAGCCGTTGCTTTAGCGACTGGAATCCAATTGTTTCCAGCGTCTAGATGGAGCCCATGGACTATCAAGCAGACCAGATTATCAATCAGTATGTCGCACTGGTGTGCTGATTGTTTTAAAGCAGTGGTTCTCAACCTTCCTACTGCTGCGACCTTTTAATACAGTTTCTCATGTCGTGGTGACCCCTAACCATAAAACTATTTTGTTGCTGCTTCCTAACTATAATTTTGCTACTGCTATCAATCATAATGTAAATATCTGATACGCAGGATATATGCTGTGCATCCCTGAAGGGGTTGTGACCCATGAACCTCTATTTTAAAGGAACTTGGAGATCAGCTAGGAGAGGCTGCACCCTGGATAGTTTCATATTTGCTTTACTTCTTTACCCATCAAAGAGATTGCTTTCAGTCCTCTTTGGAACTTTTGCTGGGGAAAGAAAACTGGAATAAAGCACACCTAGCCAGGATGACAGTATCTGCCTCTTGGATGATAAAGGACATCATTTTTACAATCTAATCTGTGTCTTCTGGAGTCATTCACCTCTGAAATAGTTTTGTTCTAACTTGTCTAAGTTGTTATACTCTGGCTTTCCCTCTCCTACTCCCCTCTCCCCCCCAAAAAAGTGCATTTTAGGGACTTTGAATCAGGCCCAACCAGGATTTGTGCTTCTCAGAATTTCAGAAGAGCCAGCGTCCAGCAGACGCAGTTTAATAGTAATGCTTTAATATAGACGTACACAGGGGATTAAGAGGAAGTGAGGAGCCCAGAGGGACATTCTCCAGTACATGAAGAGTATAGGCTTCTCGAAGAGTCAGTTTGTCATTTATTTTTACTTTTCCCCACACTATAGTCAAATATAGAATTTGGGTGGATTTTGAAATTGCTATCTTCAAAAGGTTACTGAGGAATCTGAATGATATCTGCAGCACAATCCACAAGATTACAGTTGATAAGGTAAAACTAGATTACAGGACATGGGGTGTACTTACTGTAGATAGGGTTGGCAGTCTTAATAAAATTCCTGAAAATGTCTGAGGAAATGAATTAGACCCTCCCTAAGGTTGTGTACATTCAGGCCTTAAGCCTTGCTATTTTACATAACACACACACACACACACACAACACGGGACTGTATGTTGGGGCAATGTTCATAGCAAATATTGTTGGAGAGAAATTCTTGCTTCTCAGCTGGTGGGAGGCTTCAGTCATTGTGGTGAGGGCTTTGTTGACATCAGACTGTGCCTTGTTCTAAGTTACCCCATAGTGTATGAAACAGTTTAGGCTGTGTCTTGCCCTAGGAGACCCCATTTTACAAGCAGCTCTTGATTCCACTTTGAGGAAGAAAGATGACCACAGCCCCTGGGTGAACCCATAAATTTTATCATCTGTCGGGTACCATCTATCCCCCACAGACTGATAAATTACATTCCCGGGAGTAGAAAGGGGGCTACCCTTTGAATTGAGAATGTAGGAGGACAAGGGTCTATTAGAATATCAGGGATGTTTATGCTACTTTTCTGTTACCATAACAACACCATGATACAGGCACACAGAGCTTGTGTTTTGGGATAACTACCATGAGGCAGAGAGAGCTGTCTTGGAATGAAATGGGGTGTTGAAACCTCAAAGCCAGCCTCCAGTGGCATACCTCCAACAAGGCCACACCTCCAAATCCTTCCCAGACAGTTCCAGCAAGCATTCAAATATAGCCTATGGCAACATTCTCATTCAAACCACCACAAAGAGGGCTGAAGAGATGGCTCAGCATTAAGAGTGCTGACTGCCCTTCCACAGGAACCAGGTTTGAGTCTCAGCAAGCAAACAATTGCTAGCAACCATCTGTAACTCAGGTTCTAGGGGATCCAGTGCCCTCATCTGGCCTCCATAAACTGCATGGTGTGTATGTGAAGGTACAATACCCATGCACATAAAAGTAAAAAGCATCAGGGAAACAAAGTCCAAGAACATGCAGACCATGCCAGACTAAGGGAAAGAAATAATACCCAGAGCCCACAAAGCAATGGATACCGAATACTGTCATGGCATGGGCTACACAAAGCTATCATCTGACTCTTGGTTTGCCTGGCAAGGACCAATAACCAGAGAACTCCCTGTCCTGGAGTCTCTGCTGGGTTTCCTGCTGTTGACCTGGTCTGCTTGACTGCCTCCCATCTATCTGTTGGCCCATCTAGGGAACCTGGACCCACCCTTGGATCCAGATTTCGTCTTCACCCTCTAGCTGAAATAGATCATCATTCTCAAACTGTAGCTGCAGTAGCAGCTACCTTCTGGCGCTGGTCTGGTTTATTTTATCAATACAGACTCGGTCCCTTTCTGAAAACCCCTACTGCAGGTTTTTAGACTGGTGTTCATTCTCTAAAACACACACACACACACACACACACACACACACACACACCCTGGTGGTTTAAATGAAAATGGCCCCCATAGGCCCATAGGGAGTGGCACTATTGGGATGAGTGGCTTTATTGGAGTAGGTGTGGCCTTGTAGAGGAACTGTGTCACTGAGGGTGGGCTTTGAGGTTTCAGATGCTTGAACCAGGGCCAGTGTCATTCTTTCATCAGTCCAGATGTAGAACTCTCAGCTACCTCTCCAGGACTATGTCTACCTGTGTGCCGCCATGCTTCCCACCATGATAAGTATAGACTAAACCTCTGAACTGTAATCCACCCCAATTAAATATTTTCCATTATAAGAGTTGCCATGGTTGGGCTGCAGAGATAATCTTAGAGATTAAGAGCACTGCTTCTGGCTGCTCTTCCAGAGGTCCTGAGTTCAATTTCCAACAACCATATGGTGGCTCACAGCCATCTATAACAAGATCTGGTGCCCTCTTCTGAGCTGCAGGCATACATGCAGACAAAGCACTGTACACATAATATACAAATCTTTAAAAACAAAAACAAAACATCCCAAAGAGTTGCCATAATTGTGGTGTCTCTTCACAGCATAGAAACTCTAACTAAGAAATTAATAAGATTGGAATAAAGAACCTGTATTTACCTTAGCCAAGTTACCAAGGTAGGTGGTAACAGATGACAAACACTGTCATTAAAACAGCTAAACCCTGCAAATGTTCTGTTGTTTTATAAATTCTGACATTGCGGGAAGACATATACTTATTTATGCTTCTGGCGTATTAAGTTTACAACAGCTTCCCTTCCCATGTCCCCCTAATTTCCCCTGTGTTTTGGTCCTGCCTCAATAACAAAAGCCTTCAGAGGGAAACTTATAATTCTCCCGGGAGGGTGTGTGAGAAACCTTTCTTTTTTTCTCTTTAATTTTGAAGTACTTAGGGATTGAACCTAGGTCTCATATATAATAGAGGGACATTTTGTTTTGTTTTGTTTTAAATTTGAGACAAATTCTCACTAAGTTTCCCAGTTTGGAGTTGAATTTGCGACCTTCCTACCCAGTTTCTTGAATAGCTGGGATTACAACAGGCCCCACTGGATTTTTTTCTTTCTTTCTTTCTTTTTTCTTAACATGTGTGTGTGTGTGTGTGTGTGTGTGTGTGTGTGTGTGTATGTGTGTGTGTGCTTGTGTGTGTAGGTGTATCTTTCCATTATTTGGTCCTTTGGTCCTGAGGGCAGAACTTGGGTTGTCAGGCTTGGTAACAAGTGCCTTTATCTGCTGAGCCATCTAACTAGCCTTCAATTTTGTCTATTTTTGATGCAATGGGAAATTAAGTTTAGACATATGTTGATTAATGTTTACATATCCAAATCAAAACAAGCAGTAATTTATAGAAAAATAATACTTTAAAGCCTGGCAGCTGTATAAGCACGAGAACCTGACTCATATAAACGAAAAAGCTGGATATATATATATATATATATATATATATATATATATGGTCAACTTGTCTTAAAACGACAAGAACAAAAATAATTTACAATGACAAAATTGGTAAACATCAATTTTAGGGGCATACACGTCAGAATCACAATGGGATGATGGGGGCTATTATCCAAAAAGCAGAAAATAGCTAGTGTTCTCCAGGACCTGGAAATGTTGGGGACCCTGAGCACTGTCAGTGGCGAAGCCCTGGATATAGCTGGAAACAGGATGTTTTAGTTAAGACACACCCCCATCCTCACACATACATTGTTGGTTTTTGTTTTTGCTTTGTTTTTGAGACAGACTCTCTCTCACTATACAGCCCTGGCTGGCCTGGAAGACACTATGTAAACCAGAATAGTATCTTACAGAGATCTGCCTGCCTCTGCTTCCTGAGTGGTGGGATTAAAGGTGTGCACCAACATGCCCTGCCCAAAAACAGAGGTTGTTGAATGACTCAGCAATTTTACTTGTAGATATAGATTCAAAAGAACTAAAACCAAGATATTTGTACCCCTATGTTCATAAAAGAATCACAATAGCCAAAAGATAAAAAACAAAAAACAAAACAACAACGAAAAATCCAAAGCCAGGCAGTGGTGGTGCACGCCGTTAATCCCAGCACTTGGGAGGCAGAGGCAGGCGGATCTCTGTGAGTTGGAACCCAGCCTAGTCTGCAAGAGCTAGTTCTGGGACAGGCCCCAAAGCTACAGAGAAACCCTGTCTCAAAAAATCAAAAAGAAGCCGGGCGGTGGTGGCGCACGCCTTTAATCCCAGCACTCGGGAGGCAGAGGCAGGCGAATCTCTGTGAGTTCGAGGCCAGCCTGGTCTACAAGAGCTAGTTCCAGGACAGGCTCTTAAAAAAAAAAAAAAAAAGCTGCAGAGAAATCCTGTCTCAAAAAACCAAAAAAAAAAAAAAAAAAAAAAAAAAAAAAAAAAAAAATCAAAAAGAAAAAGCAAACAATCAAAAAAAAAAAAACCCAAACCAGAAAAACCCACAAAGGCCTATGGATAGCTATCCGAAACACTGGAATCAACACTAATATATGCCCATACAATATAATGTTATTTGGCCCTAGAAACCTAGAAAAGAATGAGGGTAAGATGGCTTGAAAGAAATGACCTCCAAAGGGAGTGGTACTATTGTGAGACATGGCTTTGTTGGAGTAGGTATGGCTTTGTTGGAAGAAGTATGTCACAGTAGAGGCAGGCTTTGAGGTCTCTTATATCCTCAAGCCATGTCCAGTTTACTTTCTGTTGCCTGCTGATCAAGAGTAGGACTCTCAGCTCCAGCACCATGTCTTACTGCACACCACCATGTCCCACCCTGATGAAAATGGACTAAACCTCTGAAACTGTAATGTTTTTCTTTATAAGAGTTGACATGCTCATGGTGTCTTTTCATGGCAATAGAAACCTTAACTAAGACAGAGGGTTAGGAGTATGGCTCAGTTATAGAGTCTACCATGCACAAGGCCCTAGGTTTAATCTCAGCACCTAGGTTAAAAAGGAATGACATTTTGATATACTACATTGTGGACGAACCTTGTAACATAACGCTAAGTAGAATAAAACAGACACAAAGGGACTATTCCAGATGCCAAAACAGTCACATTTTCACAGCACTCGGGAGTCAGAGGCACTCAGATCAGATCTCTGTGAGTTCAAGGCCAGCCTGGTCTACAAGAGCTAGTTCCAGGACAGGCTCCAAAACAACACAGAGAAACCCTGTCTCAAAAAAACAAACCAAACCAAACCAAATCAAACCAAACCAAACCAAACAAAACAAAACAAAACCAGTCACATTTATGGAGACCAAGAGCAGAATAGTAGTTACCAACCAGGGACTGGGAAAAGGGATGGTCAAGAGTTACAGCTGTGCTTGTTACAGGGTGATAATGGGTAACTGTGTGTGCTGATGGGCATGCTAATTTGTTTCACCATCTTAACCATTTTGCTATATATGTATCTCATGACATCCTACTGGATACCTTCAGTATATACAAAAATATTTATTCTTAAAAGTTGATTTTCATTCTTACTTGTATTTGTGTATATGGGTGTTTCCGAGTGAATCTATGCAAGTGCCCGTGAAGGCCAGAGAGTGCATTCGATCCTTTGGACCTGCAGCAGCTGTTAGCCACCAGATGTGAGTGCTAGGAACCAAATGTGGGTCCTCTGAAGGAGGAGCAAACTCACACATGCTTCTAACAGGTGAGAGAGATGGCCTAGTGGGTAAAGGTGCTTGCCACCATGTCTGATGATCCGACTTTGATCCTTGGGACATGAAGGGACTCTAGCTGGCTTGAGCATAGCAAACATGACTCTGGCAGACCTTGCCTTTCTCCCCCATTCCCTCTACCTTGCTATAAACCAGTAGCTTACATTCCTTAAGCTAACCATCAATGTCTATTTCCTCACTTGGCCACTTCTTCCTCCTGAGGTTGACTACCAAGGTCCAACTGTCAAAGTATTGAAGTCCAACAATCAAATGTCCCTCTTGGCCACCTTAATTAATATACCCAATCAAAATTAAACAACTCATCCTAACATGGATTTCCCTTTTACCTTTATAAATTTCCATTTGCCCATAGGCCACTTCTGTCTCCTCCTTTTCCAGAGGCGGTCCTTTGTCCCTTACCCCCCTAGAACAAATGCTCACCCCTCCTTCTATGTTCCTTTCCCTGTCCTCTGTCTCCTGTCTTTATCTCTTACTCCCTGCCCTTTGTTCCTTTGGGGTAAATGTATCTCCTTTGTGCTGAGAACTTGGTCTTGGGGTATCTTGAGTCACTACTGGTCCCTTCAAGACACACATAGCAGAAAGAGAGAATTGACTCTGTGTGTTTGTGCACACACATGTGCACATATGAATGAAAGGTATAATTTAAAAACTAAAAATAAAAACTCAGAATAAAAAACTAAAAGTCTGTATCTCCAGATTATTAAAATGATAAATTTCATCATACACATACACATTGCCACAATAAATAAAGATGCACACTTTAGAAATGGAATTCTGGAAGTATTATTGAAGATGGGTGGGAAAAGGGAAAAAAATGGCATGTGGGAGATTCTCGTAAAGACTGTGAAATAGCCGGGCCATGGTGGCACATACCTTTAATCCCAGCACTCGGGAGGCAGAGGCAGGCGGATCTCTGTGAGTTCGAGGCCAACCTGGTCTACAGACCTAGTTCCAGGACAGCTAGGGCCGTTACACAGAGAAACCCAGCCTCTAAAAAAAAAAAATTATAAAAAGGAATTATGCACCATTTAAGCGTTGAGTAGGGAAGAATCATGGGTAACTGGAGTTTCTAAGTCACATGACATTTTGAGGGTAGGAAATAGATCACACAAGATAGTTTGGTAGTAATGCGAATAATTCAAAGTTAAAAAGATATATTTTTAAATTGGTGTGGTGATGCACACCTTTAATCCCAGATCTCTCTGAGTTCAAGGCAAGCCTGGCATACATTCCAAGTTGCAGGCCAGCCAAAGTTACTTGTTGAAACTCTGTCTTACACAACACTACATGCTGTCTTCCTTTCTGTTGCTGTGAAAACAGCATCAAAACCAATAAAATGCAACCAAACAAAAAACCGACTCTGATCAAAAGCAACTTAGGCGAGGACATGATTTATTTGGCCTATACTTTTAAGCAACAGTCTATTGTTGAGAGGAATCAGGGCAGGAACTCAGCAAGAAACTGAAGCAGGAACCTTGGAGGAATGGTACTTACTTGTCGGCCTGTTTCCTCATGCTTAGCTTACTTGGAAAGCTCAGGACAACCTACTCAGGGAGGGCGCTCCTTCATCAGCTGTTAAGAGAACAAAGACAGACCCGCAGGTCAGTCTGAGCTAGGTAGTTCCTCAGTGGAGTGTTTCTCCCAGATGACTCTAGAAGGCATCAGGTAGACAACTGAAGCTAAGCAGGGCACACGAGCTGTTTAACTAGAGGAAGGTGAAGCAATCTTCCGCCTTTATCCTGGCACACACAGCCAACTCTTTCTCTTCTAGATTATTTGCAATACCAAAAGTTCACCTGTGGGGTAAAGAGCAAAGTTCCAGATGCAGACTGTGGTTTGCTGGCTTGCCACATTTTGTTCTTTTGTTCCCAGGTTTCTTGTCATCAAGAGTTAAGTTTATCAGAGCAGTCTAAAGCCTGTCCGCTAATGTATTAGAGATACACAAAAATATGGGAACATATTGTTCAGTTTATTGAAAAATAAGCAACTGTGAACTGACACATCTGACAGACCACCGCCTGTAATTTCTGGGTATTATTATCTATCTATCCTTTCCTCTTTCTTCTTTTTTTATCCAAGACAGCATTTCTCTGTGTAGCCTTGGATGTCCTGGAACTTGATCTTTAGACTAGGCTGGCCTTAAACTCAGAGATCCACTTGCCTCTGCCTTCCAAGTAATTTTTTTGATTATGATGTTGGGGTTCCAATGCAAGGCCTCATGCATGCTAGACAAGCACTCTGCTACTGAGCTATATCCCCAGCCTCCCCCCATTAAAAAAAATTCTCTCCTTCTTGTCTTCCTCCTTTCTGCTCCCTTCCCCTTCTCCGACAGGTCTTTTATACCCCAGGCTAGTGACCTAACTTTGAATTCATTCAGGCAATAGATGAATTTCTAAACAAAATGTTCTTTTGATTTGAAAAACTTAATATCTAAGCCCAGCACTTCAGAGGTGGAGGCAGGAAGATCAGAAGTGCAAGGTCATCTCTGGATAATAATGTGTTTGATCCCTGAAAAAAAGTAAATAAAATAAAGTGTGCATCTGCTCAAGTTTTGAGAAAACCTTAATTAGCAAAAATGTCCATATATCTTCCCTGCTCCTATTTCAAAGAACTGGATCCTTTCCTGATGTGGGATGTCCTTATATATACATGTGTTGAGTTTGTTGGTTAATGAATAAATCTGCTTTGGCCTATGGCAGGCCAGGCTGGAAGAGATACATAGAGAGAGTAGGTAGAGTCAGGGAGACATCTTGTAACTGCCAAAGGAGGCAAATGCCACGTAGTTGCTGAAGGAGACAGATGCTGGATCCTTACCAGTAAGCCACAGCCTCACGCCAATACACAGATTAGAAGAAAGGGGTTAATTAAGATGTAAGAGTTTGTTAATAAGAAGCCTAAGCTATTGGCCAAGCAATGTTGTAGTTAATATAGTTTCTGTGTGATTATTCAGGTCTGGGCAGCCGGGAAATTAAATGAGCAGTCTCCGTTTACACTCTCCAGGTTGTGTCAAATCTCTATTTTTTTTTTTTTTTTTTGGTTTTTCGAGACAGGGTTTCTCTGTGGCTTTGGAGCCTGTCCTGGAACTAGCTCTTGTAGACCAGGCTGGTCTCGAACTCACAGAGATCCGCCTGTCTAGCACTTTACTAAGCCCCAAATCCTGCTGTCTTCAGTTTAACATCTTTGATGTCCAGATTATAGAGAACTTCTTGTTATGAAATATTACTCTGTAGTAGTTCTTTTAAAATTATCATTGACAAGAGAAAATAACTTGTCTTTTTTTGAGCATACACAAGTCCATGCACTCATTTCTCTTCACTGATTTGAGACAGGATCTCATGTAGCCCACGATGACTTTAAACTCACTATGTAGCCAAGAATGACCTTGAATTCCTAGTCCTCCTGTCTCTACTTCCAAAGTACTAGTATTACAGGCCTGTGCCATCACACCTGGCTTCTTTTCCACCTTTGATAATCCAAGGGGTAAGGATGGCGGATATAAAAGTATTGATTTTTGTTGTTGTTTTTGAGACAGGGTTTCTCTGTGTAGTTTTGGAGCCTGTCTTGGAACTATCTCTGTAGACCAGGCTGGCCTCGAACTCACAGAGATCCGCCTGCCTCTGCCTCCCGAGGGCTGGGATTAAAGGCCTGCGCCACCATTGCCTGGCTAAAAGTATTGATTTTTAAACAAACAAACAAACAAACATGGTCTTGCTATGTAGACCATTGTGAAATTTCCATTTTCCTGCCTCTGTCTCCTGAGTGCAGGAATGCACCACCACTATACTACTGAGCATTTTTATTTAGCTATTTTTAAATGACCCACAGATTGTGACTTGGCTTTTGTAATTCCAAATACTCTTGCTAATTAAAAAAAAAAAAAAACCTTTACGTGCATTGGTGTGAAGGTGTCAGATCCCTTGGAAGTAGAGTTACAGACAGTTGTGAGCCACTATGTAGGTGCTGGGAATTGAACTCAGGTCCTCTGGAAGAGCAGCCAGTGCTCTTAACCACTGAACCATCTCTCCATCCCACCATTTTTTTTTTCTTTTAGTTTGGGGCTAATAGGATGTTCCTTAAACAGCTGAAGAATTCAGAGCCTCAACATCTGGTCACAGTGGCTCAGGTAGTACTCGACAGAAGTCAGGCCAGTCTGGCGTAGAGCTTGCATTTCTCTGACTGTTCTTGGGGGATGGGGCTAGGGATGTGCATATCAGGTGTGCCCACAACTCCATCCTCGATGTAAACAAAAGACTGCACCCTTGAGAAGAAAGCTGAACATTCTGTGGGGCTCAGGTTGCCTCCCCATAGCAGAGCAGTTCCTTCCTGCGGTCCTTCCTGTGGGCCCTCCTGCGGTCCTTTCTGCGGTCTTTCCTGCGGTGTATCAGAGAGCTGGATTTCGCCTTCTTATCTGTACTCTGAAATTTATCTTGCGTCACTGCATGCAGATATATGTGAATGTTTGTATATATATATATATATACACACACACACACACACACACACACACACACACACACACACACACACACATATATATATATATATATATATATATATATATATATATATATATATATATGCACCATGTGTGTGCCCGGTGCTCTTGGAGGCTAAATGAGGGTGTTAGATCACCTATAACTGGAATTATAGGCAGTTGTGAGCTGCCACGTGGGTGATGAGAAACCAACCTGGGTCCTTTCCAAGAGAAACACGTGCTCAGAATTGCTGAGCTGTCTTTCTAGTTCCAAATACCTAAGATGATTTTGAAATTACTTGTAGAATAAAAAAGAAGTTACAAAAAAAAGAAATTACTTGTAGAACAAATAATAAAAACCCAGAGACAGATATTGGGGTTCAAGCCGAAGATCAGAAAAGCAAAACAGCCATGCCACTAGAAAAGTCTTACCTCTACCAAGGCAGGGCCACTGCAGACTGAGCCCTGAGCCTCTGTCTGCTCCTGTCCCCTTTAGTGCTGGGATTAAAGGCATGTGACTCCCTAGTACTGGGATTAAAGATGTGAGCCACCACCCCCTGGATCTGTTTCTTTATTGGTCTTGTGTAGCTCAGGGTGGCCTTGAACTCACAGAGATCCATCTGACTCTGTCTCCCAAATCCTGGGATTAAAGGTGTGTGATACTACTGCCTGGCCTCTAGTGGCTTAGTTTTACCCTCTGATCTTCAGGCAAGCACTTATTAAAACATAAATAAAATATGACTATAATTACCTGCGAAGGGTCTTGAGATGTCTTCGTGGGCAAAGGCACTTGTTGCTAAGCCCAAGGACCTGAATTTGGTTCTTGAAACCAACACGACGAAAGGAGAGAACCAATTCTCTTCTGACAGCCACACACCCCTCCCCATCTCACGGAAACAAAATAAATGTTAAAAAAAGTCACTTTCAAGTTCTTTGACATTTTTCTAAGACTCTAAGACATTTCCCAAAGACTCCAAGAGTGGTGTCTTTGCTAGTTGTGAACATGCATGCCTTAGTTCCAAATCCTTGGGGAAGAAATACAGATGGATCTCTGTGAGTTAATGGAGTCTTGGTAGGGGTTGGAGAGATAGTGCAGGAGAGTGCTTGCTGCTCTTGCAGAGAACCTAGATTCAGTTGTCAGCATCCACACTGGGCAGCTCGCAATCTTGTACCTTCATTTACAAGTGATTTGACATCCCCTGCTGGCCTCTGTGGGTATCTGCGCAAAGTAGGAGCATATGTATTCATTCACACTCAGTCACACACACATAAAATAAATATCTTTTAAAAATGGAGTCTCGGAGCCGGGAGTATTGGTGCATGTCTTTGATCCCAGCACATAGGAGGCAGAGGCAGAGGCAGGAGGATTTCTGAATTCAAGGACAGCCTAGAGAGTTCCAGGATGGTCAGGGTTACATAGAGAAATCCTGTCTCCATAAAAACAAAATACAAACAAACAAGCAAACAAACAAAAATGGAGTCTTGGGACTGAGGATGTAGCTCAATTGGTAGAATGTTTGCTTAACATGACCAAAAACCTGGATTCAATCCCAAACCCTGCATAGACCAGGCATGGTACAGTATGCCTGTAATCCCCAGCATTTAGGAGTTGAAGGAAAAAAGATCCTAAATTTAATATCATCCTTGGCTTCACAACAAGTATGGGCCCTCCTATACTATATAAGAACATGTTTTGCCAGCCAGTGGTGGTGCACGCCTTTAATCCTAGCACTCAGAAGGCAGAGCCAGGTGGATCTCTGTGAGTTTGAGGTCAGCCTGGTCTACAAGAGCTAGTTCCAGGACAGGCTCTAAAACTACAGCAAAACCCTGTCTCAAAAAACCAACAACTGGGGCTGGAGAGATGGCTCAGAGGTTAAGAGCATTGCCTGCTCTTCCAAAGGTCCTGAGTTCGATTCCCAGCAACCACATGGTGGCTCACAACCATCTCTAATGGGGTCTGGTGCCCGCTTCTGGCGTGCAGGCATACACACAGACAGAATATTGTATACATAATAAATAAATAAATAAATATTTAAAAAAAAATGTTAAAAAAAAAACCAACAACAACAACAACAACAAAAAAGAAGAAGAAGAACCTGTCTCAAGATGTGGCAGAACATGCCTCCCAACACTAACACTTTGGATGCAGAGACAGTAGGGTCACGAATTTGTGGACATCAAGGGCTATATAGTGAGTTAGAGGTCAGCAGGAGCTAAATAATAAGACCCTGCCTCTGTAGCCCAGGCAGGCCTTGGACTTTCCAAATTAAAACAAACACAAGCAATGGAACCACCACTTCCCTCCTCAGACCTGGGCAGATCACCCCAACGTGTTTGTGCCCCACAGAGGGAAGCAGGATTGATGCTATTGACATCAGAGACCAGGGCGGAGCGGGCAAGCCTGCTTCTGTCAAAATGCTTTCTGTGGGGAAACCGGCCACCATGTAAGTGCTCTGCCAGAAAAGCCACCTGTGGCTGCACAGGTGCAGGGAGCCCTGGCTGAGCTCCAGATGACAGCTCTCGACAGCTGCGGCCATGTGTGTTGCTTAGAGAATGGTGCAGCTGGTGTTTCACTGTAACTAACTGCAGGAGAGGCCTCAGGCCAGGGTCTGCCTAGCCAAGCCTTCTCCATTCCTGACCCAGGGTCCAAACATGTTAAAACGCCTGGCCCAGAGCACGGCTTTAGGAGGTTATGCACAACGCAGCAATAAGAAGCAGATTGTTATCTGCATAATCGAGTCCACTTTTTTCTCTTTTGGTTTTTTTGAGACAGGGTTTCTCTGTGTAGTCCTGGCTGTCTTGGAACTCGCTCTGTAGATCAGGCTGAATCACAGAGATTTGTTTGCCTCCCAAGTTCTGGGATTAAGGGTGTGTACAACCACACCCAGGGAGTCTACTTTCAAAGAGGGTAGAAATACATTTGTCCAGGACTGAATACGTGGGATCTAGTTAGCTTGTGTTTTTATTATTTTGTGATACTAGAGATCTAACCCACGGCTGGTGAGTGCTACATTCCCAGCTTTCCTCGGAAGGCATGAGGACCCACCTAAAAGACAAGTGTAGTGGCTTGTGCCTGCATCCCCATGACTGAGGAGCCAGCTGGCCAGCCAGTGTGGCCAGTTAGTGAGCTCTGGGCTCAGCAACAGATCCCCAAAACTAAGGTGAAGGGACTGGAAAGATGGCTCAGAAAGAGTGCTTGCTTCTATTCTGAGGACCTTAGCAGTTCTGATCTTAGCATCCATATTGGGCAGCTCACAAATGCCTGTAGCTCCAGCTCCAGGGGATTTGATATCCTCTTATGACTTTCATGTGAACCTGCACACATGTGTATACACACACACATACACACACACAGAGAGAGAGAGAATTAAACTAAGATAGAGAGTGTTGAAGATACCCAATGTTGACTTCTGTTATCTAAACATATGTTATGCATGTACAGATATACAAACACACACCAAACATAAGACACATGAAAAAAAACCCTGCTGATAATGGTAATAATATACAGTGCTTTTATGCAATGGATTTTCTTTTTTTGGTAGTAATGGGGATTGAACTGAAGGCTTTTCACATGCTAGGTAAGCAATCTACTGCTAAGCCATGTTTCCAGCTTTTTATTTATTTGTTTATTTATTTAACATGTTGTATGTATGATGTATATGCATGAATGTGGACATGCAATACATACCTGTGGAGTTTAGAGGACAACTTTCAGGAGGTGGTGGTTCTCTTATTCCACTGTGGGTTTCGTAGCTAGTACTTTTACTTGCTGAGTCATTTTACTGAGCCACATTTCCAGTCTTTGAATTGCTTTTTTTATTTTAAGAAAAGATTGCCCAACTCAGGAGGCAGAGGCAGGTGGATCTCTGAGTTCGAGGCCAGCCTGGTCTACAAGAGCTAGTTCCAGGACAGGCTCTAGAAACTACAGGGAAACCCTGTCTCGAAAAAACCAAAAAAAAAAAAAAAAAAAAAAGATTGCCCAGGCTGACTACAGACATATTGTATATGATAGGTTGACCTTGAACTTGTCATTCTCTTATCTAAGCCTCTGGAGCACCTGGAGTCACAGACCTGCACATCCCAGCCTGGCTATGCTGTGACCTTTTGAGCACAGTCTAGATGTCTGGTTCCAAGACTTGAATTGGTAGAGATCAGGTATCATCAGACCAACTGCACAGTAATTGTATAGATATACAGACTGAACACTACAAATACAGATATTTGTACTAAAAAGCTGTGCTAGTTTTGTTTTTATATGAGTGACCTCTACATTTTAATTAAATTGGATCTCCCTTCCTTCCTTCCTTCCTTCCTTCCTTCCTTCCTTCCTTCCTTCCTTCCTTCCTACCTTTCTTCCTATCTTCTCTCCTTCCTTCTTTTGCAGGCAGGGTTGGTTTCATGTGGCTCAGACTGGCTTTGAAGTCACTGCAAACTTCCTGCTTCAGCTTCCCGAGGGCTGGGCCTGCGCTGAATGGATAGCAATGCACCACCACACCAGGCAGTGGAATTTAGTTTTCAGTTATATTATTTGAAGTTGGATCAAAGAGACACATGAAAAATTGGCAATATAGACTGAGCATCGAACCGGATGTTTACCTGTGATTCCAGCGCTTGGGAGGCTGAGGTAGGAGGACTGAAAATTCAAGGCCAGCTGGGCGGTGGTGGTGGTGGTGGTGCAAGCCTTGCCTTTAATCCAGAACTCAGGAGGCAGAGGCAGGTGGATCTGTGAGTTCAAGGCCAGTCTGGCCTACAGAGCAAGTACCGGGACAGGCTCCAAAGGTACAGAGAAACCCTGTCTCGAAAAACCAAAAGAAAGAAAGAAAGCCCCGGCGGTGGTAGTGCACGCCTTTAATCCCAGCACTCGGGAGGCAGAGGCAGGTGGATTTCTGTGAGTTCGAGACCAGCCTGGTCTACAAGAGCTAGTTCCAGGACAGGTTCTTAAAGCTGCAGAGTAACCCTGTCTCGAAAAACCAAAAAATAAAAAGAAAAAAAAAAAAAAAGAAAAAAAAAGAAAAAAAAAAGAGAAAATTCAAGACTTACTTGGGCTATGTAGTCAGGCACTACCTTTATTAGAGTCTTGTTTTATTTTTATGTGTAAGTGTGTATGTGTGCGAGTGTGTGTGTATGTGTATACATCTATGTATGTGCATGTGTATTTATAAGCATATGTATGTGTTGGCCTGTATATGAGTTTGTGTGTGTGTGCCTGCAGGGACCAGAAGAGGTTGTCTGATCTTTTGGAGCTGGAGTTACAGGTGGTGGTGAGCATCTCAGTGTTGGTGTTATGAACTGAATCCAGCCTTCCACAAGAGCAGCCGTTGCTCTTAGCCACCGAATCATCTCTGCAGGTCCCAAACACAGCTTCTTAAAAAAAAAAAAAACAATACAAGTTTGAAAAGAGCGAGTATAGGATCTTCCTTTTAAACTGACTAAATGGGAACGCTCTTTTGGAGCACTGGGTAAAGGTCAGTGCCATTTCTCAGCCTCAACGCAGAGCTAATTAAACTGAGAGTGGACACTTGTACGATTAGTGTGTGAGGAGAGAGGTCACAGCCCAAGAATCTGTTTCTCAGCAAAGTCCGATTTTAGAAGGTCATGAAGAATTCCAGAACTGAGCAGAAGGCCAGAGCAGAAGCCAAGAGAGCCCAGAGAAGAGCTAGGCAGGCCGAGAAAGGAAAAGAGCAGCTTGTATTGTTTTATACACTAAGGCCAGGGACTAGCTTTATACCCGCTTGTGTCTTTTACAGGATGACTTTCCTTCTCTCCAGGGCTTCCCCCCTTTGACCACGGTGACAGGTGTGACTCTGGATCCCAGATCCATCTGTGAACCAACCTTTGTCCTTACTTATCGATGGGAACTTTGTACTGGCCAAATCAGTTTTAGTTTTCTCAGCTGTGAGTATGTGTACGCTATAACGGTGAGAAGAAAGTATGGCGTTGGGGCAGCTGGCCCAATCCCTGCGTTCAGGGGCGTGGCTGCCCCAGGGGAGTAGGAGACCCCTTAAATAGGATCGGGGCGCCGGAAGGAGCCCCGTTTGCTATCCCCCGCGTTACCTTCTACTCCCCTGGACCCTTGGTTCTGTAAGTTCCCTTATTCCCCTTTTATTAAAACTGATTTATTATAAAAGGACTATTTTGGTTATTTCCTAATCCCTCCGACCGCCGGTACCGCCGATACCCGCCGGTACAGTATGGGGTGGGGAGGTGGCATGGGGTGCATCTGGAGAGACTGTTCGGTGGTAAAGAGCACTGATCCCTATTCCAGAGAACCCAGGTTCAATTCCCAGGAGATCTGATGCCCTCCTATGGTCTCCACAGGCAGGCACATTGTATGCAGACACACATACGTGCAAAATGCATAAAAATAATAAATAATTTTTTTTATATAAAAAGAAAGTACAGGTTTATTCCTGGGCCTCAGAAATTCCAAGTATCCTGCCTGGCTCGGATCCTCATGTTTGGGAAGCTGAGGCAAGAAGATCTCTGTCAATTCAAGGCCATCCTTGTCTACATAGCAAGTTCTAGGCCAGCTAGGTCTGCATAGTGAGAGCTAGTGAGAAACTGTCACAAAAAACAAAACAGCTGGGCAGTGGTGGTACACACCTTTAATTCCAGCACTCGGGGTGGGGGTGGGGTGGCAGAGGCAGGTAGACCTCTTCGAGTTCAAGGTCAGCCTGGCTCCAAAGCCACAGAGAAACCTGTCTTGAAAAAAACAAACAAAACAAAACAAAACACAAAAGAAATAGATAGATAAAATAGATAAAAGAAAGATGACAGCCGGCGGTGGTGGCGCACGCCTTTAATCCCAGCACTCGGGAGGCAGAGGCAGGCGGATCTCTGTGAGTTCGAGACCAGCCTGGTCTACAAGAGCTAGTTCCAGGACAGGCTCCAAAGCTACAGAGAAACCCTGTCTCGAAAAACAAAACAAAACAAAAAAAAAAAAGAAAGAAAGATGACAGATAGGGAGATGGATGGATAGATAGATAGATAGATGATAGATAGATAGATAGATAGATAGATAGATAGATAGATAGATAGATAGATAGATAGATGATTCCAGGAGCAAATGAGAAACTATGACATAGGCTCTCTCCTACCCCTTGAGGCACTAGAGATTAAACATGAAAATGTGAATGCTAGGAAACACTCACCCAGCATTCGTTCCTTTTTAAAAAGTTATTTTATGTGTATGGGTGTTCTGTCTATATCTATGTCCGTGCCATTTGCATGCAGTACCTTTAGAGGCCAGAAGGCGACATCAGATCCTCTGGAACTGGAGTTCCAGAGCTGTGAGCTGTGCTGTGGTTACTGGGAATGGAACCTGAGTCCTCGCCAGCGCTCTTAAGCTATGAGTCAGCTCTCCAGTCCAACATTCATTCTTTTAAAAATCTGCTGCGAGAACAATGGCATAAGTAAAACATTTGCTCTGGTAATAAGTATTTAGACTTTCAAGGAAACTAGGAGAGGAATAACGTCAAATGCATTTATTTCTAGCACTTTTGAACTTGACACTGACAGCACAAGCCACCAGCAGAATTATTGAGCCGGACTTTATACGAATTTAAGATTTCTTCCATGAAATACCCTGTTACTAGCGTAAAAGGATATGCCACATACTGGGACATTATGTTTGCAAAGCCATATATCTGATAGAAGATCTTCTAGAAGATGTTAAGAATGCTAAGCATTCAACAGTAAAAATCAGACATTCCAACCAGGGAAATACACAAACTGATATTTTACCAGAAACATTGTTGCAGGATATTTGATTACAATGTGAACCCAGAGATTGCATTATTTACTGGAAAAACCCGTTTTTAGCTGTGGTGTGGCTCAGCCCTAGTGCACACCTTTAATCCAAGAGTCTTTTCTGCTTGAATGTTGTAACAGGGATTTAAAAACGTCAACCATAGATCAAGAGATAAAGCAAGCACTCAGTTGACAGGAAATGAACAAGAAAAAAACCATAGAGAGTAAGAGGGAGTGGGGGGGGGGACAGATAGAGATACGCATAAGAAGTAGAGGGGGGCACTGAGCATTGAGTTTGAGGAGACCTGTTTGAGATGGGAGGAGAAGAGAAGGGTATTGGGATGTTGGCAGAGGAGGAAGATCAGCTGGGTGCTTTCTCTGCCTCTTTGAACTCTAGCAGGCTCTGACCCCAGCAACTGACTTGTTTTATTTTTATATTTACTTATGTATTTATTTATTTATGTTTTTTTTCCAAGACAGGGATTCTCTGTAGCTTTGGAGCCTATTCAGGAACTAGCTCTTGTAGACCAGGCTGGCCTCAAACTCACAGAGATCCACTTGTCTCTGCCTCCCGAGTGCTGGGATTAAAGGCGTGTGCCACCAGCTAGCTGGCTCCTGAGTCTTATTGAAAAAAACAATCTAATGATTAAAATTTCATTAAAAACAACATTTGGGGTCAGGCGGTGGTCTAGAGATATTGGTATTTCCCAACACTAGCTTCTAGTTGAAGGTCAATATGCTGAGTTACAAAGGCAGCTTGAATTTGAGGACCACCTTGGCACTATGTCATTTAGCAGCCTCTAAATGTTTGACACAAGGCTGAAGAATCTGGAAAGAGGTCTCAGTCACTTACTAAAGTTATACAATGCCCAAAAGAAGCCTGCACTGATTTTTTTTTGCAAAGATTGACTTTAGCTGTAAATAGAATAGCATCAGATCCAGAAGTCAGACAAATATTAACTGAATCTTTGGATTTTAAAAATGCTAATTCAGAGCCAGGCAGTGGTGGCGCACACCTTTAGTTCCAGCACTCAGGAGGCAGAGGCAGGCAGATCTTTGTGAGCTGGAGGCCAGCCTGGTCTACAGAGTGAGTTCCAGAACAGGCTCCAAAGCTACACAGAAACCCTGTCTCAAACCTCCCCCCCCCAAAAACCCAAAACAAATAACCCACCCCCTCAAAAACAAACAAATGCTAATTCAGAATGAAAAAGGGTGATTAGGCCTTTAAAGGCAAAATCAGTACCAAGAGATGAATGGATTAGAAATATGACTGATACTGGGTCTCATGTTTATGATGTTACTCTGATAGGAGAAATAATTTCTAAAAGTTTTAAGACAAATCAAAATGTCAGATGTTTTAATTGTGGTAAGCAAGATCATTTGAAAAGAGTTGGTAGGCAAGACATTCCTAGAAAGCATTTTTTTTTCTAGAGATAATCCAAACAGACAGCCCCAGCTTTCTGGAGTATGCAGAAGGTGTGGCAAAGGTCAGCATTGGACTAATGAATGCAGATCAACAAGGGACAGGCAAGGTAATTCTTTGTCAGCAGGAAAGGCCCCAACATCAAATTTGGTTCAATCATTCCCTGTCAGCACCAGAGAAATTTACCCACAGAACAATTAAAAGATTTAATGCCTGTTATTAAAAACAACAATGCTCTGTATGCCATCAAGGACAGAACAGCTTCAGTAGATAAAACCAAAAATTCAAGAGAGATCAGAAAACCAGTATTTTGGCAAACTGCTATAAACAATTAGAGACCAGAGCTAAAAATACAAATAAATGTCATTAAAATTGTATGTTTATTAGACACAGGGGCAGATGTAACAATGATTTCACCAAAATCTTGGCATCTAGATTGGACTCTTCAGGAGCTAAATATTCAGCTTCTAGGGACTGGAATTTTATGTCAGGTAAAAACAAAGCACAAGATGGGTCAAGTGTATAGGGCCAGGAAAAATAGGAAAATTAAAAGCATATGTGGCTAATATTGCCATGAATTTATGAGGACTTGATTTGTTGCAGTAGTGAAAAAACAGATTAACATTCCTCCAATCTCAAAAAAAAAAAAATAAGGTGACTGGAGAGACGGCTCAGAGGTTAAGAGCACTAATTACTATTCCAGAGGTCCTGAGTTCAATTCCCAGCAATCACATGGTGGCTCACAACCATCCATAATGAGATCTGGTGCCCTCTTCTGGCATGAAGGCAGACATGCAGGCAGAATACTGTATATACAATAAATAAATAAACATTAAAAATAAACAAATGTAAATAAAAACATAAAGAATACTTCTGAGAGAAATATTAAAAGGCATTGTCAAGAACAGTCACCATCAGACCGCTCAGGTCTTTCATATGCAGGGCACAACAGGTGGTCTTTCAAAGGCACAACAGCCCTACCTTTAAAATGGTCAGCTGACAAACCTGTGTGTGTGGAACAATGGCTTTTGACATTATAAAAATTATAGGCAAAAACACAGCTGGTAGAGGAGCAGTTTAATGCTCGACACATTGAAAAATCAACCAGTCCTTGGAATTTTCCTATATTTGTCATTATAAAAATTGGGAAAATGGAGAATGTTAACAGATTGAAGAGTCATAAATAAAGTGATTCAGCCAATGGGCTCTCTACAGCCGGGAATTCCCTTGCCTTTTTATTACCTACGGACTGGAATATTATAGTGATTGGTTTAAAAGACTCTTTTAAACTGTACCTCTATAAGAACAGGATAGAGTTTTTTTTTTGCCTTCACAGTGCCTACTTGCAATTACTAGTTACTTACTACTAGCTACCTGTTAAAAGGTATTAACAAAAAATTCGTCTACAAGGAATGTTAAACAGTCCCACCTTGTGTCAATATTTTGTACAACAGCCATTAGAAATAACTTACAAACCATTTCCCCAATCTGAAATCTACCCATATATAGATGATATCTTATTGGCTAATTCAGATGCAGATACCTAAAAAATGTTTGGTGAAGTAAAGAAAGTTTTATTTTGCTGGGAATTACGAAAAAATACAATCCTGAAAAAATACAAAGAGAATATTCTATCAGTCATCTAGGAGATAAGATAAATTCACAGAAAATTCAACTACAAAAAGTACAAATCAGGGGAGATCAATTAAAAACTCTTAATCATTTTCAAAAATTGCTGGGAGATATTAACTGGCTACAGCCCATTATTGGATTAACTTTCTAAGAGCTGAGGAATTTGTTTCAAACCTTACAAGGTGATAAGGATTTAAATAGTCAAAGAATATTATGAGCTGTGGCTGAGAGGGAATTTTCTCTGGTGGAAAAGAAATTACAGGATGCACATGTGGATCTCCTGGATTCAGAGTTTGATTGTATTTTAGTTATTTTGCCTTCTACTAATTCTCCCACAGGAATTCTTATGCAGAGAGAAGATAATATTTTAGAATGAATATTTTTACCACACAGTAAAAAAATAAAGGCCCATGTTTCAGAGTCTGAATTGACTCTGAAAGAAAAATGAGATTTCATCAATCAGCAGAAGTAGACCCATCAGAAATTGTGGTACCTTTTTTTTTTAATGCTGAAATTGCCTCCTTATGGGCAGAAAATGAACAGTGGCAAAGAGCTTGCAGTAATTTTTTGGGGAGAGATTAACAACAAATATCCCCAAAACAAGAGACTTCAGTTTATAAAAAGAACTAATTGAATTCTCCTTTGTATAGTAAAAAGGACACCAATTTCTGGAGCCCTTACATTCTCTACTGATGAAAATAAATCAGGCAGAACTGAAGAGATCGCTCAGAGGTTAAGAGCACTGGCTGCTCTTCCAGAGATCCTGAGTGCAATTTCCAGAACCACATGGTGGTTCACAATCATCTGTAATGACATCTGGCGCCCTCTTCTGGAATGCAGGCAGAACAGTGTATACGTAAAAATAAATCTTTAAAGGAAATAAATCAGGAGAGGCAGGTTATAAGTTAGGAAAGCAAGTAAAGTAAAGTTAGGAAAGCAATCAAAGCTCTTATGATTCAGCTAAAAAATCAGAACTATATGCCATTCTTATGGTATTATTAGATTTTCCTGAACTCTTAATATAGTTATTGATTTTCAATATACAGAAAGAAGTGTTTTGCGTATTGAAACCGCTGAACTTATTCCAGATGATTCAGAATTAACTTTACTGTTTATTCATCTACAACAAGTAATCAGAAATCATTCACTATAGATAACACATATCAGATCCCATACAGGCCTACCAGGCCCTCTAGCACAAGGCAATGATGAAATTCACCAACTATGAAGAGGAAATGTGCTAGAAGCCTCAGAACTTCATAAGAAACACTGTGTTAATAGCAAACATTTAAGAAAAAATTTTCTATCACTTGGCAACAAACCAAGGAAATTGTAAGGAGATGGTTTCCTTGTTCTTTGTATAACCAAACTCCATTTACCTGTAGGAAGTAACCCAAAAGGCATGCAAAGAAATGAAATCTGGCAAAATTTTCCTTTTGCTGAGTTTGGAAAATTAAAGTATGTGTACCACACCATAGACACAGATCCAGGATTCCAATGAGCTCCTGCTTTAATTTCTGAAAAGGCTGATTCTGTGGCTATACATTTATGAGAAGTTATTGCTATTAGGAAATACTTGTACAAATTAAGACTGACAATGTTCCAGCATTTGTCTCTAGTAAGATGAAACAGCTTTTTGCATATTACAATATAAAGCATATTACAGGTATACCATACAATCCTACAGGACAAGCAGCTATAGGAACATCTAATTGCACTTTAAAATAAATGCTTAACAAACAGAAAAGTATAATAAAGACCCCCAGAGATACATTATGCAGTGCTTTATTAACTTTAACTTTTTTTGTATAAAGTTTTTTTAAACTTTTTAAAAAGTTTATTATGTTCTCTCTGTGTGTATGCCTGCAGGCCAGAAGAGGGCACCAGACCTCATTACAGATGGTTTTGAGCCACCATGTGGTTGCTGGGAATTGAACTCAGGACCTTTGGAAGAGCAGGCAATGCTCTTAACCACTGAGCCATCTCTCTAGCCCCTTAACTTTAACTTTTTAAAATGCTAGTGAGAAAGGGACAGCAGCTGCAGAAAGACACTGGATAGTAGAAAAGACTTCTGAATTAAATCAACCTGTATATTTTAAAGATGTGTTGACCTCAGAATGGAAACTGGGATATGTGAAGAGGTTTTACTTTTGTTTCCACAGGAGAAGAAATGCTATGGATACCATCAAGATTCATAAAGATTAGACTTGAACAGGAGAGACCTCCTGAATAGGAGAGATGATAATTCATCATACAGCTTGGTCATTCAATCCAGACTAACTTATTTTTTTAAGGATTTATTTATTTATTATGTATATGGTGTTCTGCCTGTGTGTGTACCTGCAGGCCAGAAAAGGGCACCAAATCTCATTACAGATGGTTGTGAGCCAGCAATTTGCTGGAAATTGAACTTGGGACCTCTGGAAGAGCAACCCATGTTCTTAACCTCTGAGCCATCTCTTCAGCCACCAGACTAATTTATAAAGATTAACAAAAGCCTTTCATTTGATTAGGTATAAAAAAGAATTTCGAGTGATAATTTACCAGAGGCATACTTGCCTTACTGGCATGAAAGGAAAAATGGGTTTTCTTAAACCACAGGTTTAAATTTAAATTTTAAATTTTAATTTAAATTTTTATTAATTTAAATTTATTAATTTAAATTTATTTTATTAATTTAAATTTAAAATTTAAATTTTAATTCCACCTTTAAATGTTAGACTGTAGACTGCCACACGGTCCATGGCATTTTGAACATCAGTTTTTGAGTTTTCTTCATAAATAAAAAGGTTGTTTTATTGTTTGGCATTAAAAACACATTTAAGAGATTGAAAATGTTCTTGTAAATTCAAAGGGTTACTATAATTCAAATTTGTTTTCTAAAACTCTTAGAGAGAGTGATTTGGAGATAAGATAAAAAATATTTGAGCAGGGCAGTGGCAGCCCATATATTTAATCCTAGCAGGCAGACCTCCATAAATTAGGTGTTTTTTAAATTCTAGAGTTACAGTGAACAGGGCGGTGGTGGTGCCTGTAATCCAACCACACAGGGGGCAAAGCTCAGATGCAGCTCCTAATTAGTATGTTTGCACGCTAGAGAAATCATATTCCATATTTACAGATTATTATGAAAACCCTCTACAGGATTACTAGAAAGGCAGGTAATTTTCAATAGGAAAAGGAAAAAAGCAGCTTTTGCAACTGCTGGTAAACTCTTCTCTGTGCATGCAACGCTGACCAATATTGAACTAGATGATACCCTAATTATGGATATCATATTTATTGTTAAATTGGCAACTGGGGACTCTTCATAAAGCAAAAAGGAGTCTACCAGCACATACCTGTTGGTTTCTCTTTGCAAACACTTCTCATACATAGAGAATAAATATTCTCTCTTTGAGAAACAAATCTGGACATCTGCAGAACCTTATACTTAGTCTTAAAGGCGCCCCTTACAATGATGTGTAGGATCCACCCAAAGACAGAGTCCTTCATAGGCTTAGTGGTGGAAGAAAAGGTATTTCAGTGGAACTGCTACCTATCTGAATTCCTTTGTGACTGGGACGTGGAAGCAAAGGAGTCTGTGCCTTCCTGTACCAAGGAAATAGCTCAGTTGTCTAAACTGCTCACCCCTCCCCCCCAAATGGCACCCATTTGTAGCATTAATTCTAGAATGTATTAATAAAAAAATCAAGAGTCAGAGATTAGGGGGTGAAAGCCGAGAGATCAGAGAAGCAGATTAGCCAGTAACTAGAGAGACCTTTTACCTCTACCAATGTTCAGACCAAAAGAGTGATTGTGCCCTCAGACTGCTTTAGACTGCATCTCAGACTGTATCCACAGATTGCGACTGTTATCTCCAACAAACCTCAGTGATGGAGGAGTGTCTATGTGTTACTTTCATTATTAATAAAGAAACTGCCTTGGCCCTTTAAGAGACAGAAAATTAGGTAGGTGGAGTAAACAGAACAGAATTCTGGGTAGCAGGAGTGGGGAGACACTTCAGGCAGTCGCCATAGTGAGCAGTCGCCATGCTTCTCCTCTCCGAGATGGATGCAGGTTAAGATCTCTCCTGGTAAGCCACACCTCGTGGTGCTACACAGATTACTAAATATGGGTTAAAGGAAGATGTGAGAATTAACCAATAAGAGGCTGAACCTAATGGGCCAGGCAGTGTTTTAAAAGAATACAGTTTCCGTGTAATTATTTTGGGTAAAGCTAGCCGGGTGGTGGGACACAGCCCCGCCGCTTTCTTCTACACCTCAGACAGTATCCAAGTTCCTGTCTCTTTCTGCCTTATATTCCTCTCTCTGCCCAGCCATATTGTTTCCTGTCTCCATCTCCCTAGTGCTGGGATTAAAGGCGTGGGACTCTCAAGTACTGGGATTAAAGATGTGAGCCACCACCACTAGTTTCTAGTGGCTTAGCTCTGCACTCTGATCTTCAGACAAGCTTTATTTGTTAAAACACAAACAAAATATGACTATACCTATTGAACTATGGGGACTGCCGGAATGATCACAACGTTTGCTAATGCAAGGTTTACTGATGGTTCATCAAGTACTGATGGATCAAAAAGCTAATGGAAAGTGGCAGCCTCCAGACCAGAGGATGAAATGGTTAATACTGAGGAAGGATCCACAACATCAGTGCAGCACCATTGGCTATAAGACAAACAACTAGGAAAGCAAGAGTTAAATCTTTATCTTCTTCCATTTTTGTTGCAGGTGCAATGGTATAGCTATATGATCATCAAAATGGAAAAGCTCTGAAAGATAAGTGGCAAACTGGGCATGGGAGGCATGGATTGAAATGGCAAAAATCTAGCAAAATTTAGCAAAGACATCAAATTTTATGTAGTTCACAAAGGCAAGACAGACAAAAACATCTGAAAATAATGAAATAGTGGACAAACTGGCATCATGTCTAATTAAGACTAAAATATTAAAATTTTCCAGGGAACAAATTCAGAATAAATCAACAAGAATGATAGATTATACATTCTAAAAACTTGAAATTTTTACCCCTAACACAGTAAAATAAGGGGAAATAGAGAACCAAATGAAACCAGGACAACCCTGTGAGAATAACTTTTATAAGGAATCCATAGCCAAGTTGTTCACACCTTTAATCCCAAAATTTGGGAGGCAGATGCAGCCACACAAGAATTATAGTGATTTAAAATTAAAAACCACTTGCAAGAGATAGGCTCAAATTCAAAGTGAATGTCTTCTGTAATCTAAAAATAAATCCACTTAAACCTTGAATTTATATATAAAGACAAAGGGGACTATAGGTATATTACTCCACACATACTAAGGTATTTAGTTCCAAAATTTCAAACAAAATTTTAATTGAAAGATAACACTTTCTCTATTGCCAAAAACAATTTACCCTAGGAAAGATATAATCTGCCAAAAAAAAGAAACCCCCTCCCCTAGAGTTAGTGTTGGAGTGGGGTTTTGCTTTTATCTTTCCAGGAGAATAAAAACATTCGACTCCGGAATTCAAAGACCACTGGAGAAGAAAAAGAATGAATCATCAAGAGAAAATGTCCCAAGAAAAAAAGTTAATTGGCCAACCGGTCTTGCCCACCTCCAGCTGACTGGCCTGAAATCCCAGTTTGGAGCTCCAGGCTGGTTCTGGCACCCAAGTCCTCATCTCGTCTGAGTGGCTGCCCCTTCCCATTGTACAACCACCTGATGAATGCTGGGGGTGGACCCTCCTTTCTTTCTTTCCACCATGTGGTTGCATGGTGGAATCCCAAATGCTTTTCTCTGCTGCCCTCTACACACATAAGTGACAAATGGTCTTTATGTGGACCCAATTCAATTAAAAATTAAAGCTGGCTTTGAGATTGGAGCATGGCTTTCTCCTTCTCTAAACACACACATGCTTGTTAAAGGAAAATCCAAAATCTCTGTGTCATATCAAAAGAGCCACTCCTATGGTACAGAAGAAAACAAAAAATAAGAGACTGTT
Source organism: Arvicola amphibius (assembly GCF_903992535.2). Taxonomy (NCBI): domain Eukaryota; kingdom Metazoa; phylum Chordata; class Mammalia; order Rodentia; family Cricetidae; genus Arvicola; species Arvicola amphibius. The sequence goes on along the minus strand of NC_052053.1, from coordinate 79,508,455 downwards.
TTATTGCCACTAATATCTTATAATCTTTGGTTTTCATTTGAGTCTCTAAAATGTTTCTTAAGGTATAGATATCATCTCAGAATCCATAAGATTATTATGTATACATAACCTTTCTGTCATGATGCTAGTGGTCATACAGAGTACTAACTAATCTAGAAATGAGCTTCATCTAGTATATAGTTTTGTGTCTGAGTCTGAAGCAGGTAACTAGGAACTAAGTTTGTGTACCTCAGACGGACTTAATAGACTGTGGTCCTCAAACCTTTCGGAGCTCTGCTGAGAATGGCAATTAAAATGTTTAAGTTTTCTACAGTAAAGTGTGACCATTCCTAACAGACACCTTTGAAATCTCCAAGAAGATGGTGGAGCCCTGCAATGGCAAATCCACCTGGACTGTGGTAATGCTAACCAAGGCACAAAATTGGCCCATGCTTCTTCTGCCGCCAGATTCTGTGTGAACAGTGGACACCTTTGGGCTGACTGCTGTGTTCTATGCAGCCAGGATTGCCGCTAAATTGACAAACACCACCCAAAGATCAGCTTTGGGCTACAAACTTCTCTGGACGTTCAAATTGCTGAGTTCATATGAGACTGACATGAACACTTTTAACAGAACTTTGAACTCAAAAATATTTAATCTTAAGACTGCCAAATACAACCAAGCTGGACATTGTGGAACACTTGGAAGAAATAGCTTCATTATTGTAAATAGTTTTACTGAGCTAAAAACCTTTCCTTTTTATTTAGGCAAAAGGGGGGAAATGTTGCATGATATTTGATTATACTGTGAACCCCAGGATTGCATTATTTACTAGAAAAGCCTTTTCATAGTTGTAGTGTAACTCGGTCTTCGCTCACACCTTTAACCCAAGAACTTTCTGTTTGAATATTATAAACAGGATTAAATAAAGTCAACCATTGGTCAAGAGACAAAGCAAACAAGCAATTGACAAGTGAACAAGAAAAACCATAGAGAGTAAGAGGGAGTCAGGAGCATCCTGATAGATGCACAGGAAGTGGAAGTGGGGCTTTGAGTTTGTGGAAACTTAAGACTGGAGGAGAAGTGAGAAGTGCTGGGACGTCAGTAGAGGAGGAAGGTGGGCTGGGAGCTTTCTCTGCCTTCCTGAGCTAGCATCTGGCTCCTGAGTCTTTATTGATAAAAATCTAACAACTGAGGTTTTGTTAAAAAACAGCAAGAAATGGCCAAGAAAAGTTGTTCAGATCATTAGCTGTTAGGGAAATGCAAATTAATTCCATAATTAGCTATGTATATATACTTAACAATGGCTAAAAGAAAAATGTAATCAATTGACAGCATCAGGAACTGTTGGTGGCACAAGGGCCCAGTTGCATGTTTCATTCCAGATGGCCAGTTTCCTAATAAAAATTAACCATGACTCAGCAATGGTACTTTCTGGCTAGGTGACAATGTTTTCAAGGGTATTTATTGCCTTTGTCCTTGGAGTCAACATGTCCTGCTGAAGTATCTAGCTCTCAGAATAGTTATATATTTAAAATTTAAATAATTTATATATATATATAATTTAAAATAAATCTTTATGTTCACTAGAATTTTGCCTTTTGTATGTATGTATACTGTTTTCATGTAGTACTTATAGAGGCCAGGAGAAGGCACTAGGTACCCAGAAACTGGAGTACTTGCTGCTCTTGCAGAGGACTGTGGCGGCCGCACTTACATTTCGCCATTACAAGATGGCGCCGAGGGCTAAAGTAAACAAGTATGTGGCGCGAACTTTTCGCGCCACATCTGCCTAGCAACAGGTTTCCACCAATCCTTTTCTGCCACGTCACCTAATCAGTAGACACGCCCCGTCCTCCTCTATATAAGCCGCCACCCAGCCCGGCTCGGGGCCCCCTGCTTCCAGCTCTCCCTCAACCAAGCAGCGCTTCATTAAAGTGTGATCAGAGAAGAATCCTGTGTCGGTGGTGATCTTTCCCTGCTGGTCAGGGCTCGCTCGCCGCAGCTGGTGCCGAAACCCGGGAACTTCGGCGGACACACGCAGGGGGCCGAAGTGGATTCAGAACTCTACACACGAAGCGGTCGGCGCCGGTAAGTATCCTCAGGTATGCTTCTTGGAGGAATTAGTCCTTTGTGGTTTGCACTAGCAGTGGTTGTTTTTGCTGTAGTGGTTTATGCCTTTTGCATTTTTATCCGTTGTCATAGACCAGGAGAGGAGTGTCTCTGCTGTAACATCTAAAGTGAAAGTAAGTCCGTGGCAGATAATGCGATTTTTCTGCCCTTTTGTAAGCCTCTTGTAGAAAAGTAAGCAAAGATGGGAAACGATCAGTCTGTCTCCGGTGCATGCGATTTTGTAGATCCCATACAGCGGTTACTCCAGGAGAGAGGATTGAAAATCTCGAAATCCACCATAAAGGTGATTGTCGGGGATATTGATCGCTCGGCTCCGTGGTTTGCGGTGTCTGGGGATCTAAATCTGCATTGCTGGAGAAAGCTAGGAAAAGATTTGGAGGCAGCAAAAGAACAGGGGCAATTAAAGAAGGGGACTTATCCTTTTTGGAGATTAGTACACTCCTGTTTGAAAGACGGAAAAAATGTAGAGGAGTTAAGAGAAGGAAGGAAAATGCTGGCAAGACACCAGGACAGCCTTTCAGAAGCAGGTTCAAAGACAGAGGAGGATACTGAAGAAAAGTGCACGGTAATAAGGAACAAAAAAGGGGAAAAGAAAGATATAAAAGAAAAAGAGGATCCTAAGATAAATAAACCTTCAGCACCTCCCCTGTATCCGGTGCTGGATGAATTCGCAGCCTTGCGGCTGTCTGAAGAAGAGTTGCTAGAGGCAGAGGAGGAGAGCTTAGAGGAGGAAGATGCACGTTATGAGGAGGAGAGATATGGGCCAGCTCTAAAAGCGCCCACTAGAGAGTTTCCCCCTCCTTACGTGCAGCCCAGGAGTAGCTGCCATTTCATCGACAGGGGCACTCTTGCGCAGTTAGCTGTGCATTATCCACCTTCAGTGGTGGTATTTCCTGTTTTTGAGGATCAAAATCAACAAAGATATCATGAGCCAGTCCCTTATAAAGAGTTAAAAGATTTAGTGGAAGCGGCAAAGACTTATGGAGCTAATGCGCAGTATACTCGCACATTGCTGACTCGGTTGACCACCAGAGCTATGACACCAACAGATTGGTGGGAAATTGCTAGAGCATGCCTTTCTACAGGTCAATATCTAGATTATAGATCCATAGTGGTAGAAGCTGCTCACACTCAGGCTCGAGTAAATGCGCAAACGCCGAATCGAGCTCCCTGGAATGCAGACATGTTATTAGGGCAAGGGCAATGGACGGCTAATCAAACAGCCTATCCAGTGGAGGTATATCAACAGATTAATGAAATTTACACAAGAGCATGGAAAATGATACCAAAAAGAGGTGAAGTGACGGGCAACCTTACTAAAATTATTCAAGGCCCTACTGAACCTTTTTCGGAGTTTGTGGCTCGCATGATGGAAGCTGCAGGAAAAGTTTTTGGTGAGGCGGAAGAAGCCATGCCTTTGGTTCAGCAGTTAGTGTTTGAACAGGCTACTAAAGAATGTAAGAGAGCCATCATGCCGTGGAAAAATAAAGGACTGGATGCTTGGCTTAAGGCCTGCCGAGAGATAGGCGGCCCTCTAACTAATGCTGGTCTAGCGGCTGCTATGCTAGCAGTCTCCAGGGGGCAGGGAAGATCAGGTACCTGCTTTAATTGCGGGAAGCCGGGGCATGTACGAAAAAATTGCCCCCAAGGCACACATAAAAAGAGCCAAGGTCAGAGACAGCCGGGCACATGCCCGCGGTGCAAAAAGGGAAAGCACTGGGCAAATGAGTGTCGATCTGTAAAGGATATCAATGGACAGCCCATACCTAATGCAACATCAGCCATGTCAAAAAACGGGCAGAAGGGCCCACTACCCCAGGGCCCGAGAATTTATGGGGCAATTCAGGAGCCAAACATGAGACCACCCCAGTCATCAGAAGGGCCACCACAGGTTCCGCAGGGTTGGACCTCCGTGCCACCACCGGATTGGTACTGACTCAAAGTATGGGTGTTCAAGCTATAGACACAGATATGTCAGGACCTCTAGAGGAAGGAACAGTGGGACTAGTTTTAGGAAGATCTTCCAGTACTCTTAGAGGGTTATTAGTGCTACCTGGAGTGATCGACCCTGACTACAAAGGCATTATTAAGGTAATGTGTCATTCTCCGTTTGGCATCATTTCGATTGCACCCGGAGATCGTATCGCACAATTGTTAATTCTTCGATCAGACCATGAAAAATTTCCTGCTTATGAGAAAGAGAGGGGCAAGCGAGGGTTCGGCTCCTCTGGGGTTGAGCTAGCATGCTTGTCTATAGGACTTGATGATCGCCCCATATGTACCCTAGAAGTAGAAGGAAAGCTCTTTACGGGCCTGTTGGATACCGGAGCGGACAGAAGTGTGATGCGTAAACAGGATTGGCCGAAGAGGTGGCCGTTACAGACGGCTGCACAAACCTTACAGGGTCTAGGATATCAAAATACTCCAGATATGAGTGCTAAGCAATTGCATTGGAAGATGGAACACAGTCAAGGCACTTTTCAGCCTTTTGTCATAGACCTTCCTTTAAATTTATGGGGAAGGGATGTACAACAACAATTAAAATTGATAATTACCAATGATTATTCTCAAATGAGTAAAGATGTCATGAAGGCACAAGGCTTTGTACCAGGAAAAGGGCTGGGGGCTCATCTTCAAGGACGAAGTGACCCCGTGTTGCCCACTCCCAAATCTGATCGGAAGGGCTTGGGTTTTTCCTAGGGGCCACTGATGATGCGTTACGCATCCCCTGGGGCACAGATACACCCGTTTGGGTGCCTCAGTGGCCCCTGTCTATGGAAAAGCTCCAGGCCGCACACATATTAGTTAAAGAACAACTTCAGCTTGGTCATATTGAACCTTCTGTGTCTCCTTGGAATTCTCCTATTTTCATCATAAAAAAGAAGTCAGGAAAATGGAGGCTGCTGCATGACCTTAGAGCAGTTAATGCACAGATGCAACTCATGGGATCTGTCCAAAGAGGGTTGCCTCTTTTAAGTGCTTTGCCAAGAGATTGGCCTGTTTTTGCCATAGATGTTAAGGATTGCTTCTTTTCTATACCCTTGCATGTTTTAGATAAACATCGTTTTGCATTTACTGTTCCCTCTATAAATCATGAACAGCCTGATGAACGCTATCAATGGAAGGTTTTACCACAGGGTATGGCCAACAGTCCCACCATGTGCCAGCTATACGTGGATCAGGCGTTACAACCAGTGAGACGTAGTTTTCCCAAAGTTAGGCTGATCCATTACATGGATGATATCCTATTGGCAGCAAAACAAGAGCATATGCTAGAACGGGCATTAGTTGCCCTGGAGGCATCCTTAAAACAAAAGGGGCTGATTATTGCCGCCGATAAGATTCAAAAGACAAGTATTATAGAATTTTTAGGAGCCCGTGTTACCTCAAAACAGATTTTTCCACAGAAAATTTGCATTCGCACATCACATTTACGCACTTTAAATGATTTTCAAAAGTTGCTCGGAGATATAAATTGGCTGAGAGGATATCTCCCCATTACCCGTGAAGCTTTGCAGCCGTTGTTCTCAATATTAGAAGGAAATCCTGATGTAACGTCACCTAGAGAGCTTACACCCAAAGGAAAAGAGGCATTAAAGATAGTGGAAAAGGCCATAGAACAAGCGCAGGTTCTTCGGTTTGATCCAGAACAACCATTATTGCTTTGCATTCTGCGCACTGCTGGCCATCCTACTGGAGTATTGTGGCAGACAGGCCCGATTTGGTGGATACATGGTCATACACTTGGTTCGCGCACGTTAAGCTATTATCCTGATTTAGTGGCACAACAGGCATTATTGGGAGTGAAGTTTAGCTTGACCTCCTTTGGAAAAATGCCAGAGAAGTTAATATTGCCCTATACCAAAGATCAAATTGAAGTTTTGACAGGGACTACTGATGATTGGGCCGTATTGATTTCCTCATATTCAGGCGTTATTGATAATCATTATCCGTCTGATAAATTGCTGTCCTTTATGGCACAAAATGTTGTATATTTTCCAAAGATTACCAGTGCTTCTCCTTTGAATAATGGCTTGACTATTTTTACTGATGGGTCCAAAACTGGAATTGGAGCCTATATGGTATATGGCTCCCCGCCTGTTACTCTGAAATTTCGCTCTGGAGCACCCCAAGTCGTGGAGTGTCAAGTAGTGTTGGAGGTCTTTAAGGCCTTTCCCCATCAGCCTTTTAATTTGTATTCTGATTCATGCTATGTAGTTAATGCTGTAAAACATCTGGAAGTGGCTGCATATGTTAAACCTAGTAGCATGGTTGCATCTTTGTTATTACAAATTCAGAGTTGTATAGTTCAACGTGCTAAACCATTTTTTATCGGTCATATTAGAGCTCATTCCGGTCTTCCTGGACCTATGACTGAAGCTAATGATATGGTTGATAGGGCTACCAGGGAAATGGCTTTAGTTGCCCTGGATCCTATGCAATCGGCTGAACAATTTCATAGAAAGTTTCATGTGCCTGCAAATACCCTTCGCCTTAAGTTTAATATTACTCGCGACCAAGCGCGTGAGATAGTTAAACAATGTTCCTCATGTGTGATTTTTCATCATCCGCCTCATATTGGGGTTAATCCACGTGGGTTAAAGCCACTTACCCTTTGGCAGATGGATGTTACTCATGTTTCAGAATTTGGCAAACAAAAATATTTGCATGTTTCCGTGGACACTTGTTCAGGTGTTATACATGCCACCCCGTTATGTGGTGAAAAGGTCCTTAACGTAAAGACCCATTGCCTAGAAGCCTGGGCTGCTTGGGGCAAGCCTTATTCTTTAAAAACTGATAATGGCCCGGCATATACCTCTAAAAGTTTTCAACAGTTCTGCTCTATTTTTGAAATTAACCATATTACTGGATTGCCCTATAATCCACAAGGACAAGGCATCGTGGAAAGGGCTAACCGCACCATTAAGGAATTGCTTCAAAAACAAAAAGGGGGAATAGCCGAGGGCGCATCCCCGCGAGATAGAATATCTCTCGCTCTCTTTACATTTAATTTTCTGACCTTGGATTCCAATGGCCGTTCAGCCGCGGAAAGACATATGGACCACAGACACAGAAATACAGAATTAGTAAAATGGAAGGATGTAATTGATAACAAATGGTATGGACCGGACCCTGTGATACAGAGGTCCAGGGGAGCTGTTTGTGTCTTTCCTCAGAATCGGCCAGATCCGGTGTGGGTCCCTACCAGACTGACAAGGATCGTGACAACACTGGAGCAGCCTGACGAAGAGCAAGGAGATGTTGCTGCTCCTGATCCTGTTGGTGAACCTGCCGGTTCCAGTTGAATCTGAAGAATCTTATTTCTGGGCTGTGGCCCGTACATGGCCCATTCCAATTCCTGTTCATAATGAGTCCACAATATTGCCACAATTTTTTGTTGATAGTTGCCAATTGAACTTAGTTTGCAAAAAGGTGGATGCCCAGGAACAAAAATTTAATCAAACTGTAGTGCCCCTAGCAGGAACTTTATGTTTTACCACAAATCAGAGCATTTCTATCTCAGACTGCATCTTGCTAGATGCCATGAATCTTACTGTAGCTAGAGATCCATTTTTAGAAGATACCCCCAATTTTTTGAGAAAAGCCATTAGCGTAGCCCTGCCTCAGGTTAGATCTGGAGCTAAATCTGGATCTGGTTCCTATTCCGGTTCCAATGATACCGTTAATGTTACCACTTATGGGATCAGTTGCAACCTTACAACGCCCAATTGGGTACAGGTTAGCAAGGTTAATAATAGTGATTCACAGGTTGGCAATAGTAATCATACTAGTAATAATATTTTTTCTTGGTCTGTCCCTAGATGCTCTGGTAATGATTTGAGCTATCCCCCTGAATTTGTGGGTTGCAGAGGACGATATGATAAGTTTTACAACAATTCTGGATGGGTTCTTAGGAATCTTAACTATTTTAAGGTTAAAAGAAAACTTATGATAAAGGTTGGATCACCCTTTACTCCGTGGATACTTATGAATTCCAGAGGAGCTATAACTGAGTTGTCTCCATTTGCTACATTTGTTCGCTCTGGAATAATTATGTTAAATAATTATACAGGGATTATGAATCACACTTCTAAAGAAATTAAAATAACTAGTATAGAGAAAAAAAACATAATACTACTCTACGGCAAACCAGAGTTTGCCTGGATCCTCCCTTTGTCTGGCTTTTGTTCAATACTACAGGGAGTTCAAATAATACTGCAGTTGATTGCAAGAAGGATAATTGCTCTCTGTCACAATGTTGGAATTTCTACCATTCAGGTGCGATTGTTATGCGCATCCCTACCTTTGTGTTTTTGCCTGTAAAAGCCAATCCTAAGAACTTCCCATTAGCCACCCTGGTTCGCAGGAAAAGGGATTTTGGCATTACAGCAACTATTGTGACGGCTATTGCAGTGTCTGCTGCTGCGGCTGTTACTGCAGGAGTAGCTATGGCCAATCAAGTTCAGACAGTTGCTATTATCAATTCCGTAGTTCAAAAAACCTCGGACGCTATGTATATACAAGGAAAGATTAACCATCAATTAATGTCAGGTATTTTATTGTTAAATAAGAGAGTTGATTTGGTGGAAAGAAATATGTTAGAAATGTTTGATATAGTTACCTTTGGTTGTGTGGATCGTACTAAGCACTTGTGTGTTACCCCCTATACTGCTACCCTTAACGAATCCCGAGCGATTTCTCAATATCTAAATGGCAATTGGACAAGGGAATTGGAACAATTGCAAGCCAATTTTAGTTTGAAGATTTTGGCTTTGAATCAAACCCAGGCGACTATGGTTTCGCTGGGGGAATTTACAGATTGGCTGGTAGATACCTTTTCATATATTAAGGAATGGGCAGGGGTTGGCGTGCTAGGATTAATATTAACTTCGGGAGTGATATTGGCGTTGTTTCTGATTCTAAGGCTGATTCGGGTAAGGAAACGGGAAAAGGTGGCCATTGCACGTGCCCTCACAGCCTTGGAGGCCGGTAACTCCCCCCAAGCTTGGATCAGCATCTTACAGGACTCCTGACCCTAATCCCTGCTTTTGCACCCGAAGGCCATTGAGCCATTGCACTCGGAAAGAGGGATCGATGAGGTTCCCCTGAATCTGGGGATGTGTTGTCCTGGACAGGAGGTTTTGCACCTAAGAGTGCACTGAGTAGATCCACTCAGGAGATCATGACCTTATGCATATGGGTAGTCCCGCTTATTTTTCCCATCCCTGAGAAAAAGGGACATGTCTACATTTTCAGGGTAAGGTCCTCTGACCTCAGCCTTGACTGTCTTTTAAATGTCATAAAATTAAAAGGGGGGAACTGTGGCGGCCGCACTTACATTTCGCCATTACAAGATGGCGCCGAGGGCTAAAGTAAACAAGTATGTGGCGCGAACTTTTCGCGCCACATCTGCCTAGCAACAGGTTTCCACCAATCCTTTTCTGCCACGTCACCTAATCAGTAGACACGCCCCGTCCTCCTCTATATAAGCCGCCACCCAGCCCGGCTCGGGGCCCCCTGCTTCCAGCTCTCCCTCAACCAAGCAGCGCTTCATTAAAGTGTGATCAGAGAAGAATCCTGTGTCGGTGGTGATCTTTCCCTGCTGGTCAGGGCTCGCTCGCCGCAGAGGACAGGGTTCCTGGCACCCATATTACACACAAATGTCTGTAATTCTATTTCCGGAGAACTGATGTTCTCTTCAGGTGCTGCGTGCACACAGTGCGCATACATACATGCAGGCAAAACACCCGTGTACATAAAATAAAATAAATAATCTTAAAAATGCTTGACAGATCAGAGAATGTCCTTCAGGCAGTTCAGCTGGCAAGAGGAGTTCCAGGGAGGTCCACTCCCCTTTTTTCTCTAGAGAAATTGTTTGATTGGCTCTATACTTTTGGGGAGGACCCTATGAATTTCCTTACTTTCAGCTCTCCAGGATTGGAAAGCTTGTTTATGTTTTAGTTAGTGTTTCTATTGCTGTGATATAACACCATGACCAAAAACAACACAGAGAGGAAAGGGTTTATTTAAGCTTACATGTCCAGGTATGCTCCATCATTGAGGAAAGACAGGGAAAGAATTCAAGAAAGGAACCTGGAAGCAGGAACTGAAGCAGAAGCCACAGAGTAACACTGTTTTCTGGCTTGCTTTTCATGACTTGCTCAGTTTTCTTTTCTTTTCTTTTCTTTTCTTTTCTTTTCTTTTCTTTTCTTTTCTTTTCTTTTCTTTTCTCTTCTCTTCTCTTCTTTTCTTTTTTCTTTTTTTCCTTTTTTCTTTTTATTAAAAATTTCCATCTCCTTTCCTCCTCCCATTTCCCTCCCACTCCTCCAACTCCCCCTCCCCCACCGTCTCCAGTCCAAAGAGCAGTTAGGGTTCCCTGCCCTGTGGGAAGTCCAAGGTCCTCCCCCTTAATCCAGGTCTAGGAAGGTGAGCATCCAAATAGACTAGGCTCCCACAAAGCCAGTACATGCAGTAGAATCAAAACCCAGTGCCATTGTTCTTGGCTTCTCAGTCAGTCCTCATTGTCAGCCACATTCAGAGTCTGGTTTGATCACGTGCTCCATCAGTCCTAGTCCAGCTGGCCTAGATCAGCCCCACCATTTTAGGGTTAGCAAGAGACTTGACTCTAGAGGGGTTCTCAGGTATCCATGGAGATGTCCCCAGCTTGTTCCTTGAGCAGCTGAGGAGAGGGTGCCTGAACTGGCCCTATCCTATAGCCACACTGATGAATATCTTGCATATCACCATAGAACCTTCATCTGGCGATGGATGGAGATAGAGACAGAGACCCACATTGGAGCACTGCACTGAGCTCCCAAGGTCCAAATGAGGAGCAGAAGGAGGGAGAACATGAGCAAGGAAGTCAGGACCGCGAGGGGTGTGCCCACCCACTTAGTCAGTTTTCTTTCTTATACCACCCAGGACCACAAGCACAAAGATGGCACCATCTACAGTGAACTGGGTCCTCCCATGTCAATCATTAACCAAGACAACTCCCCAGAGACTTGCCTGAGGCCAATCTTATGGAGGCATTTTCTCTATTAATATTTCCTCTTCCTAGATATGTCTAGGTTTGTGTCAAGTTTACAAAACCAACTAGCATAGTTGACCCTTTGCCCACTTGTGAAATGCATCACTTATTAAACCAAAATATATATACCACACCATTGACACTTATTCAGGGTTTCAGTGGGCAACTGCTTTGAGCTCAGAAAAGGCTAATTAAGTAATCATGCATTTTTTTTAGAAGTTATGGCCATTATGGGTATACCTTTACAAATTAAGAGAAATAATGGTCCAACATATATCTCTAAGAAAATGAGTTTTTTGCTTATTATAATATAAAACATATTATAGGTATACCAAGCAATCCTACATATATATAGGTCAGGCAGTTATAGAAAGGTCAAATTGAACTGTAAAGGATATGCTAAACAAACAGAAAGGGATGGAAAATACTCCCAGAAATAGATTGCATAATGCTTTATTAGCCTTGAATTTTCTTAACACTAATGAGAAAGGAACAGCAGCAGCAGAGAGACATTGCATAATAGAAAAAAAACTTCTGAATTTAATCAGCTGGTGTATTTCAAGGATGTGTTGATCTCACAATGGAAACCAGGAGATGTGCTACATTGGGGATGGGGTTTTGTTCTTGTTTCTTCAGGAGAAGAAAAGCTATGAATACCTTCAAAATTAATAAATATTTGGTTTGAAAAAGAGAAACCTCTTGAGACAGAGAAATGACAGTTCATCCACAGAGGTGACAATCACACAGGTGGTAAGGAAACCTCATAAGGGTTGGGGCAGTGTTCTGTTCTTGTCTTTGCAGGAAAATACTCATCTTCAAAATGTCAAGAACCTTGGACATTTAGATGTCTAAAGAAGAAAAGTTAGTTATCCAGAAAGGTCACCAAGCAATGAGAAACCTGACTTATGGTACCATATCCTCTACAGGGTGAAATTTCATTACCTGAACATTGTCAGGGACTAGCCATGACAAAAATACTTCTCGCCAGGGTAAAGCTGTGGGGATTAGAAATATAGTAAAGAATCTGAAGACCTGAATGAAAATAATAAAATGGAGAGACATATAGGATAGTATTGGGAGGGAATTCCAGTGAATACTGAAAATTCACCTGCATTTAATTTCCAACTGTTTAAAATACCCCTACCACCAAAAGGTGGGATTAAGACAAAAAACTGCATTAACATGATACAGGGAAATGAACAGACCAGTTGAGGTTTGTGGGCTACATTCACAGTTAAATATTCTGTTGCTAGAAAAAAGTCATGCTCATACCCTAGAACAAAACATTCTGTAGGCAAACCACTCCCTAGGTGAAATCCCAAGTTATCTCCATAAATGGAACTGGAACTTAGTTGGATCCTTAAACACTTGTTTGAGGTAGGAACAATCTACTTCTCTATTCCTGGAGCACAAGGTCTGGCTATTAGCCACACCTGTTGACAATATCCTTGAGAGAGCAGAACTCTCTTGTCAATATCTAGGTGGGACCCTTGTCTGACGTAGAAGCACAATAACCTTGAGGGAACTAGAGGAAAGTTCTAACACTCTGACCTTTGGTCAACATGGAAACAGGCTCACATTTTTGGGTCTCCACAGAACATACATATATCTACTTCTCAGTATAATAAAAGTATAAATCACTTAAAAATCAAAGCTAGATTTGGAGTTAGACAACAGCTATCTATCTCTAAATCCAAGCATGTTGTTAATAGAAAAAGCCAGAGTGTGTTTCATATCAGGAGCCATCTGGTATGGGACAGAAAGAAGAAAGGATTTAGGAAAGATTTTACTTTTCCCCATAAATATTTTTGTTTATCATACCTATTTCATTGACATATATGTCTCTATGAATAATGTTTAAGTTTTCTACAATGAACAGTAAATTTTCCTGCAGTAATCTTTGAAGTTTCCAGGAGGAAGATGGGGCCCCACAACAACAATTCTACCTGGATGTTATGACATCATGATGCTGAAAATGCTGCTTTAAGATCAGTTTTGGGTACCAGCTGCTCAAAATGATTCCAATTTGGCCAGCTGAAATGGTGCACCTTCTTACAATGTTAAGGACAGAAATTCAAATGAGAACTTCAGAAGAACTCTCCTGACTACTCAGAGACTATTTGCAATTATACCAGAGAGTAATCTCAAAACTTAATCATCATTCTAGTTTTACAGGATCCCAAAGAAAGGACACCGCCACCATGACGGCTGGAAGTAATTCTAGAAGAAGATGTCTCCTCTCCCAACAATGTTTGTCCTCAGGGTTAGGGACATAAATTAGGGGTTGATTATAGCTGGTATAGGGTTGGGTTTAAATTTTATAATCTCAGGGATCTCCTTTTGAGAAAAAATAGTAAAATGAGGATATAAATATGATAAGATAGAAAGGTAGATTATTGAATCTACTTTTTAAAAGCAACCATTAACTTTAAATGTTTTACATTAGTTTTACTTTTGTATATTGTATGCAATGTTTGTATAATGATACAAATTTGAGATTTTGTTAAAACATATTGTACATACATTTCTGATCTTGTCCAATCTTGTACTGTACCTATACAACTCATTTAACAAGGTAATGCAAATTTCTACTCCTTGAAAGTATTATCAGCTGTTGAGGATAATAAAAAAATATAAGTTAGTAGTTAACCATCTAGTATATGTAGTCACATTAGGTATGTTTTCAAGGTCAAACAAAGATGTAGTTTAGATAGATAGGCTATCTTCAAACACTTTAGATATCTACAGAATATGGTATTTAAGATATTTTAATAACCTAGGTTTTTCTTTTTTATGACAATGAGACATGTCTGCTTCTGGCAGCACCAATCTACTTCAGAGAAGATAATGGGCATTGATGAAACTCCACATGGAGTTTACTTTCTTTATGGCAAAAGTAAGCCACTGGGCAAGAAAATGCCCCTGCCTTGACTGCTGACATTATGCTGTCCTAATGAGACAAGCAGGACACAAAATATCCTGCTTCACAGAACAGTTTGCCGAATATATTAGGTCTGAAGACTGAAGATGGGTGCCCCAACGTTGCAGAGGGACTTTGGGTGACTGTCTTAGCAGCCAGTTGTTTCAATCATTACTCACATTTTTTGGACGTTGCTTGCTTGCCAGCTTTACATCCATTTATGAGTGTTTGATACTGGGAAAGTCATTAAGATTCATTCTGGGTACCGTTAGTGAGTCTGTGCACCCAACAAAGAGCATCCACACAGGAATGAATGTGGAGGAAATTGATATAATTCTATGCAGACACAGTTCTTTCTAATCTTTGCACCATGTGTGTTTACTTATCTTGCAATAAGTTCATTTGTCAGTCTTTGCACTTAAGTCCTGTTTTTTCAAGATAGGTATGAAGCTCTTTATGACAGGTTACCTTAAGTTTCAATGTATAGAGACAGAGTGACATTTTGGCTTTTATGTTTTTACTTAAGTACTCAAATAAGCATCTGAACACCCTAAAATGGATAGTATATTAAAGATTATAGATTTGGGAAACTACTACTAATCATAGGTTTTCAATGAAAATCTCTGACACCCTTGATGGAGGCAGTTAGTTAGAAATTCCAACTGCCTATCCTTTAGATTTTTCTTAGCAGCCTTCTGTAGTTAGTAGCAGCTGATTGGCTGTTACCAAAATTAAGTGGACTGTTGAGGCAGTCAACTGTAAAAACTCAGCTAAGGTAGTCAACTGTGAAACCTCAGTTCTTGATAGCTGGGTCTTTAATCTGTACAGAGAAATAAGGCTAAAATGTAAACAACAACAACAAATCAAAAGAAAAGACAAGGGACACATGCAATTAAAGGTAATTATAGTAATGAATATTAAAATAAGCTTCCTACTATAATATTAATTGATGTAATCACTTTTCTGTAACAGTGGAATAGCTACACGTGAGTCAGGTGGGGAAGAGATGGGCTTCTTCTTTGGTTCACAATGTTTGTTGCCACTGAAGAAAACCACCCAAATACTTTGTCTTAGACAGTTACATAAATTCAGTTCTTAATACTACATCTTCAGTCTACAGTGTAACAGCAGAAACATGAGTAAAATATAAAAAGAAAAGGTAACCAGAGAGGAATTAGAGGTAATTATAATAATGAATATTAAGATAAGCTCCCTGCTACAATATTAATCTGATGTAATCCCTTTTCTATGGCGATGGAATAGCTACACATAAACTGAATGGGGAGGAAGCAGGGCTCTTCTTTGATACAATTTACAGTGTTTGGTCTCAGAGAAGAGGAGAATTCAAACTGTGTGGTTTGTCACAGACAGTTCTATAAAACCCATCACAATTAAAGGCATGGCTAACTAGAGCCGTTTAGCTGTTGTCAGTTTAACTGTTAAATGAGTTGGAAAAAAGTAAAAAAACATTGCCATTTACTGTTATGTAGCTTCCAAGTTTGAATCTAACCAGTGAAAAAGATAGTATAATTGTCTGATAAGATGAAACATATGAATTTCATATATTGAAATTTATGTAACTGAAGAAAGAAGTTGTAGAGGTAATCAAATACTTCTCTGTAAAGAATCTGCCAGATATAGTGTTAGTTCCCATCTATTGAAGAGGAAGCTTCTCTGATGATGACTGTGTGAGGCACTGGCCTACGGGTACAGCAGAATGTTGCTAGGAGTTGTTTCATTGCTATGATCCTTTAGCAGAACAACATTATTTGGTTTTACCCTCGGCCCATGCCCTATCCAGTCTCAGGTTCTTGGCAAGCTGAGCAGTGTAAGGGTTCCACTTCATGGAGCAGGCTTTAAATTCAACCAGAAAAGTGATCCTGCAGGCAGATCACCTTTGTAGGTCACAGGTTTGTTGCCGGGGTGGTGGTTACCTTTCTCCTTTGGTAGCTTAACAAAGTACCTTTCAGTACCATGAACTCTAGTTAGTAGGGTGAAGTCTAGTCAGGCATCAGCTCAACTTCTCTGTATTCCTTGAGATATGGAATGTTGTCTTCAACTATAGGGCTGAGCAATTATCAGGAGCTCTTCAGAGTTTGAGATTTCAGTCTGCTTAAAGTTGTCAGGTTAGTCTTGCACCCATTCTCTTGGGTGCTGGCAAAAGACATGGGATTTCTAGGTTAGAGACACCATCGCTCACAGAGAAAAGCATAGCCAGAGTATCAACATGAAGCTCTTTCTAATTCCTTCACTTCCAAAGTCTAACAGTATTTCCTAAGGTTCCATAAGAAAGTATCACACACCGAGTAGATTCAACAGCAGATTTTTTTTCAATTCTGGAGGCCAGAGGGTCAAAGTGTTACTATGGATTCTCTTTTCTTCCTTCCTTCCTTCCTTCCTTCCTTCCTTCCTTCCTTCCTTCCTTCCTTCCTTCCTTCCTTCCTCCCTCCCTCCCTCCCTCCCTCCCTCCCTCCCTCCCTCCGTCCCTCCCTCCCTCCCTTCCTTTCTTTCTGCTTTCGCTTTCTTTTGGTCTTTGGAGCCTGTCCTGGAATTATTCACTCTGTAGACCAGACTGGCCTTGAGTTTACCGAGTTCCTCCTGTCTCTGTGTCCCTAGTACCCTCACCACTCAGCCCATGGTTCGTTTCTTCTGAGGATGGTGAGAGATTGATGTGGTCTGGTCTCTCCCATGAGTTTGTACATGATTATCTCGTCCCTGTCTTTGCTTCATCTTCTCTTCTAGGTCCAAGTTTACTCAGCTAGGACACTAGACATTTTCAGTTAGAGCATCTTTTCAATGGTCTCATCCTCCGAACAGGATCACATTCTAGGGGTAAGGACTCTGTATAAGAGATCCTTACACAGGTCATGAAATGTATCGCAGTGGGAAAACACCGACATTAGGAGAGTCACCATGGAAACTGGCCTGCTATTACAACCTGAGAAAAGCCCTGGATAAAGAACACCAGAGAGTCACATTCTTACCATACCCAGCAAGAACATGCAAGGAAGCTTGGGACCATGTGGACTATTTTTTTTGGTTGGTTTTTCGAGACACGGTTTCTCTACAACTTTAGAGCCTGTCCTGGAACTAGCTCTTGTAGACCAGGCTGGCCTCGAACTCAAGAGATCTGCCCGCCTCTGCCTTCCGAGTCCTGGGATTAAAGGTGTGCGCCACCACCGCCCGGCTTCCATGTGGACTATTTTAAAACCTAGGTAGTCAAGATAGTAAAAGAAAAATAAAGATGATCAGTTTTATCATTCTTAGAGTGTGTATCAATCCAGGTTCTTGATCTAGGATCATGAAACCCACTTCACCCACTATTATCGATATTGAAGAAAATCCCAAGCCCCAGTCTCTCTCAATGTCCATGCTTTTACATATATGAAAAGGGAATAAAATAACATGTAAATAAAATAGTCATGTAAAGATGGGAACTAGACAGGGCATCTGGATTCTGTATGGTTCTTTATTGACTTTAAATTTCTGGATGCTGATGAGCAGAGAATGACAGCTGCTGGGGACACGGGATTGTGGAAGTCATGCTGTGCGTCTGTTCCAGGGTTTTGTTGTGATGTGGTGCTGGGGATCAGACCCAGGGCGTGTGTTGCTAGGCAGGCTCTCCACCTCCAGCTCCATCCTTTGCTTTCGTCACAGTACAGAAAATACTTGCAACTGGAAGAGATGTTTTCTTTACCTCTGTGTAGTTGTTTTTATGTCTAAAAACTCAAAATAATATTTTCAGAGTAACTGAATAGAAATTATTTATATTTATTTCAACAGATGGAATCACCACTTCTATATGTTCTGATTCTACTTTTGAATGTGTTTGAATTTTCATCAGCAGTGATATATAATCAACGTAAGTATCAGACTATTTCCTTTCATGGAGTTCTTATTCTTTTTTTTTTTTTTTTTTTTTTTTTTTTTTTTTCGAGACAGGGTTTCTCTATGGCTTTGGAGCCTGTCCTGGAACTAGCTCTTGTAGACCAGGCTGGTCTCGAACTCACAGAGATCTGCCTGCCTCTGCCTCCCGAGTGCTGGGATTAAAGGCGTGCGCCACCACTGCCCGGCTTGGAGTTCTTATTCTTATCCTTTCCTCATTTGCAGTTCAAATATTTAATATTTTTATTTAATAATTCATTTAATATTTTGTCAGTATTTTCTCATTGTTTTCATGTGTTATCTATTTACTCTCGCCCAGGTGTCTAGAAATGTCATTGTGAATCCATTGTTATCAAGTTGTGTATGCAACCTTTTTTAAAATAACACTTTGTCACCTTCAAGTCATAGAATGTTTACCATTAAAAGCAGATTATACATGGCAAATATTTGATTTATTTGAACAGATATAAAATCTTTCCCTTGATGTATGAATTCTCAGGCTACCAAATTGAAAGGAGAATTTCTTGAACAAATACAAAGATAGAATTAGTTCACAAAACTTTAATAATAGAAAAATTTGTTAAGGAAACATCCATTTCCATAGTGCACACATGTTTGAGATCTTCCTGCATCCTAGAATGCATAATAAAATACAGTGGTGTTTAATAAATGGATAGATAGAAGAATTCAGACCTAATCGCAAATGTGCTGTAGAATTCAATGAGCTACAAATTGTCCCAGTGTTTAGTTCAAACATTGTAGTAGGGATTTCTGACATATATGTGGCTATGAGCCAATATTGGGGAAGTCACCAAGGGAGAGAAGTCAGTGAAAAGAGAGATTGTATCTGGCCATGGAAAATCAAGTCGTTAAGGCCGGCATTGTATAGAAGAGAACAGTCTGTCTAGGTCCTTAAAGTGGGTAAAATTTGTATATGCATGTATGAGAAAGTGTGTGCTTCAAAGGCAGCATCGGACACACGGTAAACAATAGTTTGGAGGTAGTAAACTGCAGACTCTGTGAGGGACGCAGTGCATAGTTCAGTCTGACATGAAAGAAGGGATACAATTAAAGTATTCTGAAATAGTGGGAGCTGGCGCATATAGAGGTGCCTGCATGCGAGGCAAAGAAATATTGATTTCAAACTATAACCCTTGGAGGGACACTGACACGCTAACACAGACAAATTGAAGAATAACACTGCAACAATTACATTGTACAGACACTGTGCAGTAAAAAATAAATTTATTCTTAGCTCTGACTAAAATCTAATGGTAAGTTTTCCTCTAATTTTGGTCTAAAATTCAGGCCCTTCCCGGCAACGTCTGTCTGTCTGTCTGTCTGTCTGTCTGTCTGTCCCTCCCCCCTCTCTTTCCAAACTGCAATACATTTTCTGACTTCCATTATAAAGTTAAGTCATGCCTAAAGTATCTAGGCTGGTCTAATTCAGCCCCTCCCTTCCACAATCCCGTGTCCCCAGCAGCTGTCACTGTCTGCTCATCAGCATCCAGAAATTTAAAGTCAATAAAGAACCATACAGAATCCAGATGCCCTGTCTAGTTCCCATCTTTACATGACTATTTTATTTACATGTTATTTTATTCCCTTTTCAAAGGCTTTATTATTTTTAAACTATTCTTTCTATGAATGTCTATACCTAAGCACCTAAGCACATTTTTAAACATTTTGCACCTTTTTTAGAAGTTTTTTTTTGTCTGTACCTAGCATTACTAAGCATCTGCAGTGTTCTCTGGTCATGTGAGACTAATTTAAAACTGCTACGTCTGTCACCCGGCATAGCTCACCTTAGTGCATGGCACTGGTGGCTGATTTCAGCCTGAAGGCAGTCTCTGTACACTGAGCCTATCTGAGAGACCTTGGTCACCAGGAAAACCTGGCAGGAAGCCACATTTGACTCAGTGTTTTGACCTTTTTTTTTTAAAACTTTCTCAGGCCTTATGTGGATATATGTGGCTGGATATATACACAGATTTTTTTCTTTGGTCTATCAGCTTACAAAAAATGACATGGAGACTTATTATTAATTATGAAAGCTTGACCTTAGCTTAGGCTTGTTCCTAACTAGTTCTTATAACTTAAATTAAGTCACATCTTTTAATCTACATTCTTCTTTTGCTGCCAATAGCCGTTAAGATACTGGCCCACTTTGGGCATGGTCGCATGTACTATATATGCATATGTAAAAGCGTGTGTGGGGAGGGGGGCCTTGGCTGCTGGATGCGGTTCTAGCTCCCCGCTCATGCAGAGGACTGCTGATCTCTGAGTTTACCCCTAAATAATGAAATCTTTATTATACTCCATTCTGGACTAGTGTGGGATTTTATTATAAACTGCAACATTTTTTTTTGAGGCAGTGTTTCTCTGTGTTAACAGCCCTGGCTGCCCTGAAACTCGCTCTGTAGACCAGGCTGGTTTCCACACACAGATCCACCTGCATCTGTCTCCCAAGTATTGAGATTAAAGACGTGTACCACAACTACCAGACTTTTCAGGTAAGTCCTTTTAGCTTGACCGGTTTTTGTTGTTTTTGTTTTTTAGGTGATAATGAGAAACACTTTGCTTGCTCCAGCGACCAGTTCCCCAGTGCCCAGAAAATAATCAAGTTGTTTCTTTCCACTAACAGTTTGGTAAAGTCCATTAACTGTATGTATTATAGCCCTTTGGTCCCCTTTAAGGCCAGGTTTAGATGCAGTGACACTGTAGTCTCTCAAGTAAGTGCCTTCTCCTGTCCAGATGGGAAGGTGAGATTCTATGGAATTGTGTCTGTAGTTGGATAGGGTAGCATATTTTTAGCCATCGAGAATCCTGGGTAGCCATGCTCTGTGGGTGTTGTTAAGAAATGATGCCCACCTCTCTTTTCTAGACCACCTGCAACTATCTTCATCGTGATATGGAACCAATTTGTTCTTTTGAAGTTTGACAAAGTAGCCCGTCAGAGAAATGTACCTCACATGATCGTAGGAAAGAAATAGTCCCTGTGTGATAGGGACCGTGCTGCGTCTGTCATTTTGTGTAAGGGGTGGTGTGACCTTTCTGTAGAAGACCAGCTTCGACAGAATTCATGCATTCTGGGGTAGGAGCGTGAGTTTTAGAATTATTAAGCAAAAGGAACAGAGATATGAGAGAATTAAGAGACAGAAACACAGAACAGCCTCCGGAGGGACGTTCAGTGAATACTGAATTTGCCTTTTTTTCCCCCACCTGCTTATATACTTAACTCCAAAAGGGAGGAGGGGCACCAGATTTCATTAACATGATATAAGGAATAGACTTGTATTCTTTGATCTTTTGTCCAGGTGGAGTGGATCCGAGGGGATCCATCTCTACACTCAAAACACTAATTAACCACACCCTTGGTCAGACTCTCGTTTGTAGCCACATCTGTTGTCAACAATTTTGAGAGAGCAAAAATAAGCTCAAACTCTGTGACGTCCAGTCAAGGTGGAGCAGGCTCACGACTCTGTGGGCCCTCATACCTTTCCATTCAAGTGATGGGAGACTTTTAAGTAATCAAACAACAAAACAAAATAAAGCAGAACATTAAAATAGTCATGGGCTAACACCATGTATAATGGCTCAGAGAAAGAGTGCTTGCCTATTGTGCTGAATCCTTGGGTTTGATATGCGTGCACACGTGCACGTACACATGCATGCACGCGCACACATGTCCACACACACACGGACATGCACGCGCACACACACAATTGAAAATTCAGATAGCAATTGCTAGCAAAAACAAACCACACAGGTTATCCAAAATTAGATGACAATTACAATAAAAACACAGAATAACATTCCACCAAGACACATAATTTATCCCTAAGTCCCCTTTAACTTGGTCCCTAATTTCTGTTTGACGTATCAAATAAATACTTAGTTTAAGTTTTGAATTTATAACTCTTGAGAAGCCTGTGCCCTTTTTGGTTGTGATTTTGTACTATAAGAAAGGGAAGGTAGACTTTCCAAGCTGGGGTCAAATCTTGGGGTCAAATCAATATTTATGGCTGTATGCCCTGACACAGATTAATTAACACTTTGGTTTTAGTTTTTCTATTTTAAAAATTATTTGTAGAATTTTTATTTTATTTTATTTATATGGATGTTTTGCCTGCATCTCCATATGTGTGCTACATAGATGTACATATGTGTGTGTGTATGTGTGTGTGTGTGTGTGTGTGTGTATGTGTGCGTGCATGATGCCCACGCAGGCCAAAAGAGGGCATCTAGTAGTTGGGGTTACAGAGTTGTTGCTACAATGTGGGTTCTAGGGATTAAACAAAAGTCCTGTGGAAGAACAACAAGGCTCTTAAGCGCTGAGCCATCTCTGTTTCTATTTTTAGTTTTAAATTAGTATTCTAGCCAATTTATACATAGTTATAGTGAAGTAAATATCACCTTGGCATTGTTTTCAATCATTACATTTTTAAAGTGTTTGTATGTACAATCAAAGTGTTCTGTGTACATTATGAAGCTTGATCTTCATGCATGACCTTTCCCGAGGGAAATCTTTTGCTCTGAGGACTCTGTTAAAAATAGGACTTCCCAGACCAGACCAGTAAGCTGTCTGGTAAGGAAAGGCAGCTGCCACCAAACCTGATGGCCTGAGTGTGATTAACGGGTCCCACATGGTGGGCAGAACTGAAGGCCTCACATGCATGCTGTGGCATAGGTGCTCATACATGCATGTGTAGACAAGCCCACCCCACCACAATAAAAATTTAATTAATGTTTTTAAATCAGACTTCCCCAACACCTCTGTTCCAACGCTCCCTTCACCATTTTATTCTACAATTGATGCCATATTTATTCTTTTGGTCTGTCTTTCCCTCCATCCATCTACAAATCTACTCACTGCTCCAGCCAACAAGTTTGTCTTCCTCACACCCCTCACTGGACTGTGAATTCTACAGTGGCTGGGAGTTCATCAGTTTTACTCACTTCCATAGTTCAAATGCTTTCCACTCTGCCCAACTTATACTAGATATTTTTAATGTTGCTGTCAAGGCCTACTCCTTTGTTTCCATTATTTAGGCAGGATTGGGGTCTTCCACTTAGCTCAGAATAGCCTGGGATTCAGTATTCTCCTGCCTTGGCCTTCTTATTAATTGTTTCTCTCGATGTCTGTGCTATTGGGGTTATATTTAAGAAGTGGTCTCTTGTGCCAATGCGTTCAGTGTACGTCCCACTTTCTCTTCTGTGAGGTTCAGTGTGGTTAGCTTCCTGTTGAGGTTTTTGATTCATTTGGATTTGAATTTTGTGCATGGTGATAGATATGGGTCTATTTTCATTCTTCTACATGTTGATGTCCAGTTATGCCAGAACCATTTATTGAATATGCTTTCTTTTTTCCATTTTATATATTTTGTTTCTTTGTCAAAATTCAGGTGCTCATAGGTGTGTGAATTAATATCTGGGTCTTCAATTCAGTTCCATTGGCCCTCCTGTCTGTTTTTATGCCAATACCAGGCTGTTTTCAGCACTGTAGTTCTGTAGTTTTGAAGTCAGGGATTGTGATGCCTCCAGAAGTTTCTTTGTTGTACAAGATTGTTTTGACTATCCTGGGTTTTTTGCTTTTCCATATGAAGTTGAGTACCATTCTTTTGAGGTTTGTGAAGAATTTTGCTGGGCTTTTGATGGATATTCCAATGAATCTGTACATTGGTTTTGGTAAGATTGCCATTTTTACTATGTTAATTCTACCTACGCAAAAGTATGGGAGATCTTTCCATTTTCTTGTGCCTCTTCAATTTCTTTCTTCAAAGATTTAAATTTCTTGTCATACAAGTCTTCCACTTGTTTGGTTAGAGTTACTCCAAGATATTTTATGCTATTTGTGGCTATTGTGAAGGGTGATGTTTCTCTGATTTATTTCTCAGTTCATTTATCATCTGTGTAAAGAAGGGCTACTGACTTTTTTGAGTTAATCTTGTATCCTGCTACATCACTGAAGGTGTTTATGAGTTTTAGAAGTTCTTTGGTAGAATTTTTGGGATCACTTACGTAAACTATCATATCATGAGCAAATAGTGAGAGTTTGACTCCTTCTTTTCTGATTTGTATCCCCCTGATCTCCTGTGTTTGTCTTATTGCTCTAGCTAGGAACTCAGTAAGTACTATATTTAATAAATATGGAGAGAGTGAACAACCTTGTCTTGTTTCTGATTTCAGTGGGATTGCTGGGAGTTTCTCTCCATTTAGTTTGATGTTCGCTGTTGGCTTGCTGTATATTGCCTTTATTATGTTTAGGTATGTTCTTTGTATCCCTGCTCTCTCCAAGATCTTTATCATAAAGGGATGTTGTATTTTATCGAAGGCTTTTTCAGTACCTAATGTGATGATCATGTGGCTTTTATTTTTCAATTTGTTTATATGGTAGATAAGATTGATAGATTTTCATATGTTGAACTATTCCTGCATCTCTAGGATGAAGCCGACTTGATCATGGTGGATAATTTTTCTGATGTGTTCTTGGATTCAATTTGCCAATATTTTATTGAGTATTTGTGCATCAATGTTCATGAGTGAGATTGGCCTGTAATTCTTTCTTAGAAATGTCTTTGTGTGGTTTGGTTATCAGGGTAATTATAGCCTCATAAAAAGAGTTTGGCAATGTTCCTTCTGTTTCTATTGTGTGGAACAATTTGAGGAGTATTGATATTCTTTGAAAATCTTGTAGAATTCTGAGCTGAAACCATCTGGTTCTGGGCTTTTCCAGTCAAAGTATTTTTAATTGTTAGGAGAGCCTTGAGATAAATCTCAGTGTCTGTCTTAGGTTTTCAGTAAAATTCAGCATTTATGATGTGACATTTCCACAGCTATCTTTAAAGTTTTTTATTAATATTACTTGATTGATTCTTAGGGAATTTCATATCATGCACCTCAATCCCACTTATTTCTCAGTTTTTCGGTATCTGCCCCTTCACCTTTTAGTGTTGCCCCCTGACGAGGAAAACTAAAAATGAAATAACATAAGAAACAATAAATAAAATAAACATGTAAAAATAAATAAAGTAAAAAATGCACATAAGAATATTGATTTAATAAACAAACAAACAAACAGCAACCCCTACTTGGTTCCTTCACCTTTCCACCTCTCTGTCAATTCTTCATTTGTCTTGCTGGCCTTGGTACCTGCTGTGTATCATGCAGTAGACTCCTTTGTCCAAACAGTTTTACTTGCAAATGTTAATTGTGTAATGTGTTGTTGGTCAGGTTCAAGGCCTCTGGCTTCTGGTATACTGTCAATACTGGACCCTTATTGAAACTCCTCTCAGATATCCTGAAGTTGCCCAAATCATGGAGATCCTGTGGTTACAGTTCCACAGGCCCAGTCCCTGCCCATGCTCCAGCAGATCATATGTGGGGTAGATGTTGGGGAGTGTCTACTCATAGCCCTGAACGTGTGTCTGGGCTGTAGCTGGACTGTTGACTGGGCCACTGGGACAACCCTCCTGAGATAAGGCATGGAGCTAGCTTTCACACACTGGTGATAAGAAGTAGGACCAACTTTCCCCTGTGTGTGTGTGTATGTGTGTGTGTGTGTGAGAGAGAGAGAGAGAGAGAGAAAAAGAGAGAGAGAGAGAGAGAGAGAGAGAGAGAGAGAGAGAGAGAGAGAGAGGGTCAAGTGGGTAAACAGGCTCTCCAATTAGGGGTGAGGCCAGCTTTCCCATGCCAGGGTCATTGGGGTCTCTTATCCCAGGGCCCGGAGGGGTGGGGCCAACTCAATGTGGGTCTTTGTACTTCAACACCATTACAACATTCGGTTTACATGGACCTTTGTGGTAATACAGGCAACAGACATCAACACAGACTCCAGCTGCGGCAGGACCACAGACACAGACAGGCTATCAGTAGCAGTCTGGGCTTGGATGTCACCATGGCCCTGGGTAGCAGTGAGGCCTTTTTGACTGGCATAGGCCCAGGAGCAGCCTGGTTCCCAGACTCCAACATGGTCCTATGGGTCAGTTCAGACTTCAGGTAGTTGCACGGCCTTCAGTGGTAACAGAAGTCAAGGATCTCAAAACAGACCCCAGCTGCAGTAGGGCAACAGACTCACAGCTTGGGTCCAGGAATCAACATGGTCCCTGGTGGTAGCATAGGCTACCCCAATCTGTATGGCCCTAACAGCAACATGACTCTCAGGCACTCGCATAACCTCAGGTGTTGGCCTAGACCCCAGGCAGACCTACTTCCTTTGACGGTAACTGGAGCCATGGGCATCTATACAGATCCTTGCTGTAGTAGGGCCATAGACCCTGACATGGTCCCCAGCAGCAGCTCAGGCCCAGATGACATCATGGCTTGGTGGCAATGCAGGCCACTCAGCTTGACGTGGCAGTAGTACAACCCTCAGAGCCTAACATGGCCATAGGTGGCAGCTCAGAAGCCAGGCATCCTTGTGGTCCTTGGTGACCATTTTGGCTATGGACATCAACACAGACTCCAGGTACTGTAGGACCATGCACCTAGATATGGTACTAGGCAGCATCCCTGGCCTGGATGTCACCATGGCCCCAGGTGGCTGCACACGGCACTCAACCTGGCTGCAAGGTGGACAACAAAATGACCCCAGGTGGAGGCCCAGACTCCGGGCATCCACTTGACCTTTGATGGTAACTGGTGCCATGGACATTAACACAGACCTTTGCTGCGGTAGGTTCATGGACCAAAACATGGCCCTTGCCTGTCTCCATGGCTCCGGGTGGCAGCTCAGGCCACACAGATTGAGATGGCCCCGGCTGTGGCATGGCCCTCGGACACCAATGTGGCCATATGTGGGGGTGTCCCAGATCTTGGGCATCCTCAGGGCTTTTGGTGGTAATTGCAGTCATGGATATCAACAGAGATTCAGAGACTCAGGGTCATGAGCCCAGACATAGCCTTAGGCAGCAGTCCATGATCCAACATCACCATGGCCCTGGGTAGCAAACAGGCCTCCCACAGTAGCCTGTTCCTCATCACCTTTGTCTCTTCAGATCTGTCTCTCTCCCCAGGACAGGAACCATTCAATCCATCTCTCTCCCATATCTCACCATGAATTTGCTTACCATAATGGTGCTTGACCACCTAGTACAGCAAGGCGCTTGGTGGGTGCGTAGTTATTTCTCCCTGCCTAGGGCAAATGGTCCTAAGAAGACGTGTTTGTCTGTCCCCCTCTGCCAACCTGGGTGCGCACATGTGTGTGTGTGTGTGTGTGTGTGTGTGCGCACGTGTGCATGTGTGTCCATTTCTGCCCACTTGGTCCTAATGGCATTGTAGTTTCTTCTTTCTGCCCAGGGCAAACAGCTCTGGGAAGGCAAGTGTATGTCTGAAGCAGACCATGTCAGATGTGGGCGGGGGAATGCGAATCAACCCCACACTAGCTCCGAATAGGGTATAGTAAGGTGTTCTTTATTAAAAGGGTGCTCACGGATCACAATGAGGAATCAGGAATGGAACCCAACATCCAGGTGTGGGGAGAGAGTGAGAGGGCGGCCCCAAGGGCTTTTTGGTACCCAAGGACATGCCCCACCTGGTCCAGCCTCTCAAAGGCCATTGGGCCCCACCTGGTCCAGTCTCTCAAAGGCCATTGGCTGAAGGAGGTTTCCCATCTTGTATCCATCTCTGCCTGCTCCCCACATCTCTTTTAAGACTGGGAAGTGGACAATAAATTTAAATCCCTTTTAATTTAGTCACAGCACAACAGTTTTAATAAAATCATATTTTCTACATGTGAGACTAGTTGGCTTTCATTTTATAGTCATGAAAAATATAAAGTTACAATTTTATGACTAGAACACTTTCATAAGGATGGATTAAAATCTTAGGACGTTAAATAGGTTACTGAGTTCCAAGGACATGCTCCTAAAAATAGGTTCTCCTCACTGGAGGTGGCAATCATTAAAGACAGAATTTTATCAGCAGTGGTTTCTCACAAACTTATCCTCACTAATAAATTAATGCAATATGCTTCTCCACATTAAATTTTCATTACTTGTTATATTTCTTTCTTTCCTAAAGAAAGTCTACTGTTTCTTCCAAAGTGAAAACATGGATTCTTCAAGGGGAATTTTGGGTGTATTTACAGCAGGAGGCATGGCTCCCAAACTGATTGTCATGAACAGTACATACCATGACGGCTTCCACTTCAAGTTAACTCTGGTAATTATGTATTGTTTTATACTGTGTTTTTTTTTTATTGAGAATAAGCATGCTCTTATTGGATGTCTTTTTTTTCATGTTGAAAATTCAGTAATGTTTCTCTACAAATGTTTTAAAGCCAACAATATATGCTGTGCATTACATTCCTTCATGCTGTGTGAATATATGGCACTGTGGCTAAAAAAAGCTAAATGGCCAATATCTAGGTAGGATTACTGGGGCAGAGAAAATGCTGGAAAGAAGGGCAGAGTTGCAAGGAGACACCAGTGACACAGAGCAAGCAGCATGGGCTTTACAAAGAAAAGGTAACTGAAACACATAAAAGAACACATATTAAAAGATACTGGTTAATTTAAATTGTAAAAACTAGTTAGAAACAAGCCTAAGATATCTGCTGAGCTGCCATAATTAATAAGAAGTCTCCATGTGGTTAATTGGGAACTGGCAGGTGGGACAAAAAAATCTGCCTGCAAATACAGTATAGGTTGTTAATTAAGAAGTCATATAATTCTCAAGTACTTAGAACACATTAAAAGAAAATAACGATGATGATTGTGGTGATGATTATGATGGTGAGGATGATAAAACACATTAGCAAGCCATATGGTACATGCCTATAATTCTGGCACTCAGGAGGTAGAGACATGAAGATTGCTATAAGTTCAAGGCCAGCCTGAAATACAGAGCAAAACCCTTTTTATGAACCCCTTTTAAAAAGAAATCACATAAAAGAAATGCATTTTAAGCAATTAAATGTTTCTATTGCTTTCCGAAGATCTGACATTTCTGCTAGCTTCAATTTCTTCCATCATTTTACAGTGTCTGTCAAATGGCAGTGAAATGCATTTGACTCCACCATCTGTAAAAAGTGTACTTTCATTTTAAACAAGTTTATCAAGATAAACTCACATGCCATTCAACTCACCCACTGAAAGTATATAGTTGATTGGTCTTTAGTATTTTCAGAGTTGTGCGGGCTCACTAGTAAATAATTCCAGGACATTCCATCATCTTGAAAGACAACATGAAGTCATTAGCAGTCTCTCCTCACTCTCCTTCCAGGTTCTCCAGTCCTCAGCAACCACTATTCGGCTCGTGCTCTCCCTCCCTTCCCATAGACGCTCTAGTTCTGCATAGCCCGTGTAAATAAAATATAATACATAGTATTAGTAGCTGCCTACTTCAGTTTTCATAATGTGCTCAAACTCCGTACATCGCAAGGGAAATGCCAATGTTCTTTTTTTTTTTAAATTTTTATTGAGCTCTATATTTTTCTCTGCTCCCTCCCTGCCTCTCCCCTCCCCTTCAGCCTTCTCCCAAGGTCCCCATGCTCCCAATTTACTCAGGAGGTCTTGCCTTTTTCTACTTCCTATGTAGTTATATCCATGTATGTCTCTCTTAGTGTCCTCATTGTTGTCTAGGTTCTCTGGGATTGTGATTTGTGGGCTGGTTTTCTTTGCTTTATGTTTAAAAACCACTTATGAGTGAGTGCATGTGATAACTGTCTTTCTGTGTCTGGGTTACATCACTCAAAATGATGCTTTTTAGACCCATTCATTTGCCTGCAAATTTCAAGATGCCATTATTTTTTTCTGCTGTGTAGTACTCCATTGTGTAAACATACCACATTTTTCTTATCCATCTGCAGTCGAGGAGCATTTAGGTTGTTTCCAGGTTCTGGCTCTGATAAACAATGATGCTATGATCATAATTGAGCACATGTCCTTGTGACATGATTGAGCATCCTTTGGATATATACCCAAAAGTGGTATTACTGGGTCTTGAGGAAGGTTGTTTCCTAATTTTCTGAGAAATTGCCACACTGATATCCAAAGGGGCTGCACTCCCACCAGTAATGCAGGAGTTTTCCCTTTACCTCACAATGTCTCCAGCATACATTGTCATCAGTGTTTTTGATCTTGGCCATTCTTACAGGTGTAAGATGGAATCTCAGAGTTGTTTTGATTTGTATTTCTTTGATGACTAAGGATGTTGAACATTTCCTTAAGTGTCTTTCAGCCATTTTAGATTCCTCTGTTGAGAATTCTCTATTTAGTTCAAGACTCCATTTTTTTTATTGGATTATTTGTTCTTTTGATGACCAATTTCTTGAGTTCTTTGTATATTTTGGAGATCAGACCTCTGTCTGATGGTGGGTTGGTGAAGATCTTTTCCCATTCTGTAGGCTGTCATTTTGTCTTATTGACCATGTCCTTTGCTTTCCAAAAAGCCTTTCAGTTTCAGGAGGTCCCATTTATTAATTGTTTTTCTCAGTGTCTGTGCTATTGGGGTTATATTTAGGAAGTGATCTTTTGTACCAATGCGTTCAAGTGTACTTTCCAGTTTCTCTTCTATGAGGTTCAGTGCGGCTGGTTTTATGTTGAGGTCTTTGATCCACTTGGACTTGAGTTTTGTGCATGATGATAGATATGGATCTATTTTCATTCCTATACATGTTGATATTCAGTTATGCCAGAACCATTTGTTAAATATGCTTTCTTTTTTCCATTTGATATTTTTTGCTTCTTTGTCAAAAATCAGATGTTCGAAGATGTGTGGACTGATATCAGGTCTTCAATTTGGTTTCATTGATCCTCCTGTCTGTTTTTATGCCAATACCAGGCTGTTTTCAGTACTGTAGCTCTGTAGTAAAGTTTGAAGTCAGGGATTGTGATGTCTCCAGAAGTTCTTTTATTGCACAAGATTGTTTTGGCTATCCTTGGTTTTTTGCTTTTCCATATGAAGTTGAGTACCATTCTTTCGAGGTCTGTGAAGAATTTTGCTGGGATTTCAATGGGCATTGCATTGAATCTGTAGATTGCTTTTGGTAAGATTGTCATTTTTACTATGTTAATTCTACCTAAGCAAGAGTATGGGAGATCTTTCCATTTTCTGTTTTCTTCTTCAATTTCTTTCTTCAAAGATTTAAATTTCTTGTCATACAAGTCTTTCACTTGTTTGGTTAGAGTTACTTCAAGATATTTTATGCTATTTGTGGCTATCTGTTGGAAGGGTGATATTTCTCTGATTTATTTCTCAGCCGGTTTATCATCTGTGTACAGGAGGGCTGATAATTTTTTGAGTTAATCTTGTATCCTTCTACATTACTGAAAGTGTTTATGAGTTGTAGAAGTTCCTTGGTAGAATTTTTGGGGTCACTTATGTAAACTATCATATCATCAGCAATTAGTGAGAGTTTGACTTCTTCTTTCTGATTTCTATACCCTTTTGGTGTCTTATTGCTCTTGCTAGGACCTCAACAACTTATATTGAATAGATATGGAGTGGACAACCTTGTCTTGTTACTTATTTCAGTGGGATTGCTGGGAGTTTCTCTCTATTTAGTTTGATGTAGGCTGCTGACTTGCTTTATATTGCCTTTATTATGTTTGGGTATGTTCCTTGTATCCCTGCTCTCTCCAAGACCTTTATCATGAACGAGTGTTGTATTTTCTCAGAAGCTTTTTCAGCAGCTAATGAGATGATCATGCAGTTTTTATTTTTCAGTTTGTTTATATGATGGATTATATTGACATATTTTCGTATATTGAACTATTCCTGCATCTCTGGGATGAAGCTGACTTGATCATGTTGGATGATGGTTCTGATGTATTCTTGGATTCTATTTGCCAGTATTTTATTGAGTATTTTTGCATCAATATTCATGAGTGAGACTGGTCTGTAATTATCTTTCTTAGTAATGTCTTTCTGTGGTTTGGGTATCAGGGTAATTGTAGCCTCATAAAAAGAGTTTGGTAATGTTCCTTCTGTTTCTTTCTATTGTGAGGAACAATTTGAGGAGAATTGGTATTAGTTCTTTGAAATCTTGCAGAATTCTGAGCTGAAACCATCTGATCCTGGGCTTTTTTGGTTGGGAGACTTTTGATGACTTTTTATTTCCTCAGCAGTTATAGGTCTGTTTAATTTCTTTAAGTGGTCTTGATTTAATTTTGGTAAGTGATATTTATTCAGAAAATTTTCCATTTCTTTTAGGTTTTCCAATTTTGTGGAGTACAGGTTTTTGATGTATGACCTGATCATTCTCTGTATTTCCTCGTGTCTGCTGTTATGTCCCCATTTTCATTTCTGATTTTGTTAATTTGGATAGTCTCTCTCTGCCTTTTGGTTAGTTTGTCTAAAGGTTTGTCTATTTTCTTGAAGAACCAACTCTTTGTCTCATTGATTCTTTGTATTGTTTTCTTTGTTTCTATTTTGTTGATTTCAGCTCTCAATTTAATTATTTCCTGCCATCTAGTTCTCTTGAGTGAGTTTGCTTCTTTTTGTTTTAAAGTTTTCAAATGTTCTGCTAATACACTAGTGTGGGATTTTTTCAGCTTCTCTATGTAGGCATTTAGTGTTATGAGCTTTCCTCTTAACACTGCTTTCATAGTTCCCATAAATTTGGGTATTGTGTGAGGTCATTTTCATTGAATTTTAGGAAGTCTTCAATTTCTCTATTTCTTTCTTGACCCATTGATGATTCAGGTGAGCATTGTTTAATTTCCATGTGTTTGTAGGCTTTCTGAAATTAGTGTGCTGCTGACTTCTAGTTTTAAGCCGTGGTGATATGATAAAATACATGGGATTATTCCAATTTTGTGTGTGTGTTTGTTGAGGTTTGTTTTGTTATTGAGTATGTGGTCAATTTTTGAGAAGGTTCTGCTGAGAAGAAGGTACATTATGTTTGGATGGAATATTCTACATATGTCTGCTAAGTCCATTTGAGTCATAACATGTTCCTTCCCTTATTTCTCTGTTCATTTTTTGTCTGACTGACCTGTCCAGTGGTGAGAGTGGAGTGTTCAAGTCTCCCAGTATTAGTGTGTGGGGTTTAATGTATGATTTAAGCTTTAGAAGTGTTTTTGTATTTGGGGCATGGATTTTAGTACTGAGATTTCTTCCTGATGGATTTTTCCTGTGACTAATATGAAATATCCTTCTCTGTCTCTTTTGATTGACTTTAGCTTGAAGACTATTTTGTTAGGTATTAGGATAGATACACCTGCTGTTTCTTAGGTCTATGTGATTGAAAAATTTTTTCCTAACCCTTGACTCTGAGAAAATGTCTTTCTTTGAGGTTGAGATGTGTTTCTTCTATGCAGAAGAAGGATGGATTCTGTTTTCCTATTCCATCTGTTAGCTTGTGTCTTTTTATAGGTGAGGTGAGTCCATTTATATTCAGGGATATTAATGGCCAGTGATTACTCTCTCCTGTTAATTTAGTTTTCATTGTTGGTGATGTTAATTTGTGTGTTTCCCCCTTCTTTGGGATTTGCTGCTATGAGACCATCAGTTTTCTGTGTTTTTGTTGATGTTGCCCACTTCCTTGGGTTGGGGGTTTTTCTCCTAGTGTTTTGGGTAGGGCTGGGTTTGTGGCTAGGTATTGGTGAAATCTGGTTTTGTCATGGAATATCTTGTTTTGACCTTCTATGGTGACTGAAAGTTTTGCTGGGTATAAAAGTCTGGGCTGACATCCGTGATCTCTTAATGTCTGCACAATGCTTGACAATGATCTTCTGGCTTTCATTGTCTCCAATGAGAAGTCAGGTATAATTCTGATAGGTTTTCCTTTATATGCTACTTGGCCTTTTTTCAGCTCTTAACATTTTTTTCTTTATTCTGTATGTTTAGTGTTTTGATTACTATGTGGCAAGGGGACTTTTTTTTGGATCCAGTCTGTTTGGTGTTCTGTAAGCTTCTTGTATCTTCATAGGCATATCTTTCTTTAGGTTGGGAAAGTTTTCTTCTGTGATTTTGTTAAATATATTTTTTGTGTTTTTGATTTGAACTTCTCCTTATTCTATGCCTATTATTCTTAGGTTTGGTCTTTTCATGGTGTTCCATAGTGTTCCTGGATATTTTGGGTTAAGCTTTTTTTAGAATTTTAGACTGATGAGTCTATTTCCTCTATTGTATCTTCAGCACTTGAGATTCTCTCTTCCATCCTTTGTATTCTGCTGTTTATGCTTGTTTGTGGTTCCTGATCATTTCTCATTGTTTCTGTTTCTATGATTCCATTGGCTTGTATTTTTTATTGTCTCTATTTCAATTTTCAAGTTTTGAATAGTTTCTTTCATATGCTTGATTGCTTTTTCTTTGTTTTCATTAAGGGATTTGCTAATGTCTTTCAATTTTTTTTGTTTGTCTTTTCTTCCATTTCTTTGAGGGAATTTCTCATTTCCTCTTTAAGAATTTCAAACATTCTCCTGAAGTTATTTTTTAGGTCATTTTCTTTTGCTTCACCTATATTTGTTTGTTCAAGTTTTGCTGTTGTAGGGTCTCTAGATTTTACTGGTGTCGTGTTGCTCTTTGTAGTGTTGTATGTGTTCTTGCCTTGTTTACTCATCTTTTCCTCTAATTGGTGCCTAATCTATGCACAGATTTGTAAAAATGACATTTAATCCATTGTCTATTAGTCAACTTGAGTGAACTGACTGTATTTGTCCCCATTATATCAGTTACATCTGCCTGTTTGTTTTCCTACTGTCATTGTCTTGGTTGAGAACTGGATACTGTAGGTAACATGTTGTGGCAACTCTGAATTCTGGTTGGTTCTTTTAAGAAATGCTATTGTTACTGTTAGTCTAAACAATCTGTTTCCTTGGTTAAAGAAGAAAAGAAAAACTGCAAACTGGCTACCTGTCGTTCTAATGGTTAATGTCCTGCTGGTTTTTTGGCTTCCATTGTTTTTATTTTTTAGCTGTTCTGGGAGTGTTCTCTACTCTGGTGTGGCAGGAGGATTTAGACGTGTTTTCTATGTAAATTTTAGAGCTCCCCATTCCTACTGCTCCCCTGTTCCTGTGATTTTCCTCCTAAGTTTCCAAATGCTCTGCCAGCCCCATGCTGGACTCTGACTTACCAAGTCAGTAAAGCTTCAGTTTTGTGCTTCCTGGGCTGTTCCAGCATGTGGCCATATAATTATATATCTTACTAGCATTGCCATCAACCTACTATTACAAACAATGATGCAAAATATCCTTCAATATGTGTATATCTGTGTGTGTGTGTACAATTTTACACATATGTGATGCAACACGGGAAAAAAATCCCCAAACAGTGAAATTTGCTATTGAAAACCATTCATATATATGAAAAACATATATTGAAAATATATGTGTATATATATGTGTATATATATTTTCATTTATATATATATGAAAAACATATATTGAAAATATATGTGTATATATTTGGACATTTTTGACTAATTTTATTTTTAAAATGTTGGGCAGAATATGCCAAAATAAGTGTTATTAATGTAAAATAACGTATGCTGATTTCTTCTTTCTTCAAGTTTGACAATCGGGTTCTCTGGGTGTTGGACATTCCTAGAAGAAACATCACAGTAAGACAAAGTAAGAGGGATCTGAACTAATTCTGTTACTTATGGGTTTTGTTGGTAAATATAGCAAATCAAAACACTGACTTCATGTATTAAATTGCACTTTGCCTCATGCATTGTGTAGCAGACGGCTCCTGGGGAGACACAACACATGTGTCTACTCACTCTAGAAAGGGAGCCGGCTACAGACCAAACTAACTGTTGCACCAGTGTCTGTTCTGGGGAACCAGGGAGATTTTTCAGGGGCTTGCTAAGCTAGCTGTGAGGAACAGGTGTAACGCAAGTGCAGCTGCATTACCAGAAAGCCCACCCTAACATGGGGGTGACTCACCAAAACCTGCAACCCTGTAGCTTTCTACAAGCTTGTGCAGCCCCACAGTTGGGACATCTCTCTCTTTCCTGGGATGCCTAGTCCTCTACACCTGCAACAACTGTTTACTCCCCTTACATAGGTGGGTGGAGGCACGCAAGAATCTTCCATGTTTCTGTTCTGGATTTGTACCCTTTTGTTTACCTGCTGAAACTGGTGAGCCAAGGCTCACCCCTGGAGGAAATGTTCTAATTGTAGAGAATGTTACAATTTGGAGGAATGTTCCATATGACATCACATAAATGCCCGTTATACTTGCGTGGAACATACTAATAATTATTTGTGGTTTATCTGAAGTTCAAATTTACCTGAGCATTTTATCTGGCAGTCTTTTTTATTTTTTGTTTTTTGAGACAGGGTTTATCTGTAGCTTTGGAGCCTGTCATGGAACTAGTTCTTATAGAGCAGGATAGCCTTGAACTCACAGAGATCCACCTGCCTCTCCCTCCGAGTTCTGGGATTAACAGTGTGCACCACTACTGCTCAGTTTATCTGGCAGTCTTACAAACTGACTTGCCTAACATGTTTGTATTATATAGCAATTTCTCTCTCTCTCTCTCTCTCTCTCTCTCTCTCTCTCTCTCTCTCTCTCTCTCTCTGCAGCCTTGTGATGTGCTAAGCTGAGTTGTTCAGCAGTTGACACATCAGTTTAAGACTTGAATCACATGGTAAGATTATGCTGCAGGCACTTAAAAAAGCCCAGATTCAGACACAGCAAACCTCTAAAAAGATACAGTATGTTTAAAAACTTGCTTAGTTACTGGAGAAAGAAAGGAAAATGGGTATAGACAGTCATAGAAAAAATAGTTTGAAAGTAATCAGGTAAAAATTTTAAAGAGTAAAGTAATATAAAAAAATAAAGCCACATAAAGATGGGAAATACATAGGGCATCTGGATCCTGTACAGTGCTTTGTTGACTTTGAATTTTTGAATGTTGATGAACAAATGATGGCTGCTGAGAGACATTGGATTATGGAAAGGACTACTGAATTAAACCAGCATCTATACTTCAGAAATGTCTTGACTTCAGGATGGAAGTTGAGAAATATGTTGTGTTGGGGGAGAAGTGATGCCTTTGTTTCCACAGGAAATGGAAAACTATGGATTCCTTCAAAGTTAATAGAGATCATAGTTTGATGATGGACACTATAAAGTTATCCCACACTAGCTCAGAATTGAGTATAATAAAGGATTCTTTATTTAGGGGTAGACTCACAGATCACAATCCTCTTCACAAATGGGGAACAGGAACCAAATCCAGCAGTGGAGAGACAGTGTATGCACTATGTTTATGGCTGCATTTATAGCATATGAGACCATGCCTAAGTGGACTGGCATCTTAAAGGCTATTGATGGAAAGAGTTCCCACAGCACCTCCCTCTTTTGTCTAAATAAGAGAGGTTTAAGCCTAATACAAAACTATATAAAATAAGAACAAATATCAAGTACAAAAATTAGAATTACAACCAGCATAAACAATATCAAGCAAGAGACATATGCTAAATGTTTTCATATAATTATCCTATCCTAAGGAGTCTAAGTCTTCTATTAGAAATGGCTTGGCCAAGTCATGAGAGGAAAGTAACTACCACTCTCTAGTCTAGTCAACCTCATCGAAGACCTGAGAAAGGAAATAATACTACTTCAGTAAACAGGAAGTGCAATCAAGCAACTTCCAGAATGTGCAATAAATGACAGACAACTGGCTACCCGGGCAATCACTGAAAGTCTCATTTGCAATGTTGGATCAACCAACTTTGACTAAGGCCTAGAGTAACGGACAGACCATTTTCACAGGCAGGAAAATTTCCAAAACTGTATTACTCTGTCTTGGCAATGTTTGACAGTCTTTTTTCTTGTATCCTGCTTGTCCTGTCCAGACCCTATGCATTCTGTCAGTGGTCAAGGCATGAGCAGTTCCTTGCCCAAAGGTCAGTTTTGCCAAGAAGAAAATAAGCTCCAAGTAGAGTGTCTTCGGTGCTCAACATTCTCTTGGGAATAGATTGGTACTGCCAGGAGCAATTGTGTCTCACGTCAACAGAACCCTAATGTATTCAAATGCCATACTTTACAGTTCTTTGAAATGGATGAAGATTACCTATCTAAGTGGAATATAATCTCTATGCGTCTAAATAACCTGATTAGTCTAACTATAACTATGACAAACGTGGATGACTATTGACCTATAATTCTTAATACCTACATAGCTTAAAGACTAAGACTTTATATTAGAATAGTAAACAAGCTTTAAACAACTGTGCAGTATATGAGGACAATGACCTCAAAATGTGAACAATGTATAAGTATCTTGATCAGACGTAGACATGAATAATGAAATATGATAAATATATCCTAAAATTTTATCAATATACAAAATATCTTAAGCAGAGTTAGAAGAATGCATACATACAAAAATAAATTTGCCTAGGTGTACAAATATTGCAAACATAAATAGGAGCATAGTCAATATAATTTGAATTTGTATCAATATACAAAAATCTATACCAATGTAAATTGCCTATAGATAATAGTTCACAAGTATTTACTCTATTACTCACTATTATTATTAGTGAGTAAGCTCACACTAATCTATGTATTATCTCATCCAATTTACTTTTTTTTAAACAAAGAGATCCCTGAGCCTACATAATTTCCATCCCAACCCCCAACCCTATACTAGTTATAATTAACCCCTAATTGATGTCCTTAACCATGAGGACAAACTTTGTTGGGAGAGGGGACATCATCTTTTAGAATTACATCTAGTTGTCATGGGGGTCATGTTCTTTCCATGGGATCCTGTAAAAGTAAAATTATTAAGTTTTCAGGTTACTGACTGGTGTAATTGCAAATAGTCTCTGAGTAGTTTTTCAAGGTTCCTATTTGAAGTTCTGGCCAGAACATTGTAAGAAGGTGCACCGTTTCAATTGACCAAGTTGGAATCATTTTGAGCAGCTGGTACCCAAAACTGATCTTAAATAAGCACTATGAGCATCATGACATCATATCAATCAAATGGAGTTGTTTTTGTGGGGGCCCCATCTGCTTCCTGGAAACTTCAAAGATTATTGCAGAAAAATTTATTCATTGTGGAAAACTTAAATATTATTTATATAGACATGTATTCAATGAAAAGTATGATAGAGACAAAATAGGTATGGTGAAAATAAATAAATTTATTTCCTAAATTCTTTCTTCTTTCTATCACATACCAGATGACTTTTGACATGAGACAGAAACTCTGAATTTTTCTTTTAACAACATGTGTGGATTTAGAGGATAGCCATTGTCCAACTCCAAAGACAGATCTGCTTTTGCTTTTTAAGTGAGTCATGACTATTATTCTATAGGGAAGCATATATATGCTGCATATGTTGCCCTGTAGAAACATATACATATATATACATATATATGTGTGTATATCAATATATATATACTACACACATATATGCAACAATCTCTCTCTCTCTCATCTATCTATCTATCTATCTATCTATCTATCTATCTATCTATCTATCATCTATCTATGTATATATCTATCATCTATCTTCAGAGATTTTTACCCTGCAGATGACCCATTCTTATAAGTCATAATTCTCTGCTTGGTGATCCTTTCTGGATAGTTATCTTTTCTTCTTTAGGCATCCACATGTCCAAGTCTCTTGACTTTTTGAAGATAAGTATTTTCCTACAAAGACAAGAACAGAACCCTGCCCCAACCCTTCTGAGGTTTTCTTATCACCTGTATGATTGTCACCTAAGTGCATGTGCTCTCATTTCTCTTTCTCAAGAGGTTTTTCCTTTTCAAACTGAATCTTTATTAATTTTGAAGGTATCCATAGCTTTTCTTCTCCTGTGGAAACAAGAACAAAACCCCCTTTCCAATGAGGCACATTTCTTGGTTTCCATTGTGAGATCAACACATCCTTGAAATATACCAGATGATTTAATTCAGAAGTTTTTTCTACTATCCAATGTCTCTCTGCTGTTCTTTTCTCATTAGCATTAAGAAAATTCAAGGTTAACCCCTTGATCTCCAAAAGGAGATACAAATTGGAAAAGAAGAAGTCAAACTCTCACTGTTTGCTGATGAGATGATGGTTTACATAAGCGATCCCAAAAATTCTTCCAAGGAACATCTATGACTCATGAACACTTTCAATAATGTAGCAGGATACAAGATTAACTAAAAAAAAAAATAGGTACACATCCTGTACACAGATGATAAAAGGGTCGGGATTGAAATCAGAGAAACAAAACCCTTCACAATAACCACAAACAGCATAAAATATCTCAGAGTAACTCTAACCAAACAAGTGGAAGTCTTGTATGACAAGAACTTTAAATCTCTGAAGAAAAAAATTTAAGAAGACACCAGAAAGGGGAAAGATTTCCCATGTTCTTGGTAGGCAAAATTAACATAGTAAAAATGACACTCTTACCAAAAGCAATCTACAGATTCAGTGCAATGCCCATCAAAATCCCAGCAAAATTCTTACAGACCTCATAAGAATGGTACTCAACTTTATATGAAAAAGCAAAAAAACCCAGGATAGCCAAAATAATCCTATACAATAAAAGAACTTCTGGAGGCATCACAATTTCTGAATTCAAACTCTACTACTACAGAGCTATGGTACTAAAAACAGCCTGGTATTGGCATAAAAACAGACGGAACTGAATAGAAAACCCAGATATTAATCCACACTACTTCAAACACCTGATTTTTGACAAAGAAGCAAAAAAATTCAAATGGAAAAAGAAAGCATATTTAATAAATGGTGCTGGCATAACTAGATATCAACATATAGAAGAATGAAAATAGACCTATATCTATCACCATGCACAAAACTCAAGTCCAAATGGATCAAAGACCTCAACATAAAACCAACCACACTGAACCTCATAGAAGAGAAAGTGGGAAGTACATGTGAATGAATTGGCACAGGGAACCACTTCCTAAATATAATATATCTCACAGACACTGAAAGAAACAATTAGTACATGGGACCTCCTGAAACCGAGAAGCTTCTGTAAAGCAAAGGACATGGTCAACAAGACAAAACAACAGCCTACAGAATGGGAAAAGATTTTCACTAACCCCACATCAGACAGGTCTGATCTCCAAAATATACAAAGAACTCAAGAAATTGGACACCCAAAAACACATAATCCAATAAAAAATGGAGTACAGACCAACAGAGAACTCTCTACAGAGGAATCTAAAATGGCTGAAAGACACTTAAGGAAATGTTCAACATCCTTAGTCATCAGAGAAATGCAAATCAAAACAACTCTGAGTTTCCATCTTACATCTGTAAGAATGGCTAAGATCAAAAACACTGAAAACTAATGCCTGAGAAATTGTGATAAAAAGGGAACACGTCTGCATTGCTGGTAGGATTGCAAGCTGCTACAGCCCCTTTGGATGTCACTGTGGCAATTTCTCAGGAAATTAGGAAACAACCTTCCTCAAGACCCAGTCATACCACTTTTGGGGGTATATCCAAAGGAAGCTCAATGGTGCCACAAGGACATGTGCTCAACTATGTTCATAACAGCTTTGTTTGTCATAGCCAGAGCCTAGAAACAACCTAAATGCCCCTCAACCAAAGAATGGATAAGTAAAATGTGGTACATTTTGCAGAAAAATGGATGGAACTCGAAAACTGGACCATTATTTGTCATTACTTGTGCAGATATACCTGTGATGGCCATAACTTCTAATAAATGAATAATTATTGAATCAGCCTTTTCTGAGCTCAAAGCAGTTCCCCATTGAAAACCTGAATAAGTGTCAATGGTGTGCTGTACATATTTTAATTTTCCAAATTCTGAAAAGTAGAACATATCCATCTGCCAGATATTATTTCTTTTAGTACCCTCTGAGTTTCTTCATGCTGGTAATGGTGTTTGGTTATAGAAAGAGCAAGTAGGACATCTCTTTATAATCTCCTTAGCTTGTTGCCATGTAATAGAAAACTCTTTTTTTAAATTGTATATTGTTTTGTATTAGGCTTAGAACTCTCTTATTTAGACAAAAGGGGTAGATACTGTGGGAACTCCTTCAGTCAATAGCCTTTAAGATGCCAGCCCACTTGGGCATGGTCTTGTATACTATAAACACATCATAAACTTGCACATACTCTGTCTCTCCACTGCTGGATTCAGTTCCTGTTCCCCATTTGTGAAGAGGACTGTGATCTGTGAGTCTACTCCTGAATAAAGAATCCTTTATTATACTCAATTCTGAGCTGCTGTGGGATAACTTTATAGCATCTATCATCAATATTTGATCAGGGATGACCTGAGGATCTTGGCTACAGATATGAGGAAGAAAGATAAAAAAGCCTACAAGACAGGTGACATGTATGCTGATCTCTCTGCATGGGAACAGCTCTGAGACTAGATGAGACATAATAATTTCTTCTTTGCTATAGAATCCTCATGACTTATTACATGCTATGCTTCATATGATGTACATAGAGATTTATATTAAAGTTTGGTTATACAGACCACACAGACTTACAAAGTTAACATCCTTTTTACCTGCTCAAATATAAAACAAAAAATCATCTTTAGCTCACTTGTACACACTGCATAGTCCGTGTGTGTTAATACACACACACACACACATATGTGTGTGTGTACAACCTTTAAAAGGTTGTATGTTGCTGGGTAGTGGTGGCACACACCTTTAATCCCAGCACTTAGGGAGGAAGTGGCAGGCAGATTTTTTGAGTTGGAGACCAGCCTGGTGTACAGAGTAGTTCCAGGAAAGCCAAAGCTATACAAGGAAACCCTGTTTTGAAGTCTCCAAAAAGAAAAGGTTGTGTGTTTTCAGAAAAAACTATATACCAACAATAACAAGAAGCCCAGGTGATCTAGCCTCTCAGAATGCCTCTGCTGCAGTTTCCTCAAAATTTTGCATCCATACAACTTCAAAGCTTCTAGCTGAGATGGTCCAGCCCCCACAGACTAGTCCAGGCAAGACTTCAGATAAGCTCTACACTTTCCCATCATACAGAGACTAAGCAAAAAAAAAACAAAAACAAAAACAAAAACCCCAAAACAAACAAATAAACAAACAAACAAAAAACGAAAGCCAAAAAAAACCACAGCTGGTTTCCCAGAACTTGACCATTATCTCAATTTTCTCAGGGTTCCCTAAAGATGGTATCATCCCCAGACAACAGGAAGTAATTTTAAGAGTATAACACCCACATTCCTAAGAGGTGGAGTGGGTGTTCTTTTGGCTATTCAGTGGATTATGGATGTTTGTTATTTTGCGGGGTGTAGGGGGGCTGGTTAAGTTGTTATTGGTCATGGTCAGAAAAAAAGCTGAGTAAAGGAAATTAGGTTTAGGTATCTTGTTCTGAAAAGAACAGGATTTAGAAATGATAGGATAAGAGGACAGATTACTTGTATTGATACAAATTTAAAATTATTTTTGTGAGAATATACTTTTTATTGGTTTCTACTCTTGCTTAAGATATTTTTGTATATAGATAAAAATTTAAAGTTATATAAATATATGCATATACTTTTCTACTTTTGTTTAAGGTATTGTACCTATGCAGTTCATTTAGCAATGCAATATAAATTTCTAGTCCTTGTTAGTATTATAAACTATTTAGGATAATTAAGAAATACAGGTTAGTAATTAGTCATCTTTTATAATCAAACTTGTAATCATGTTATACATGTTTTCAGGGTCAAACAGAGATATATTTTAAATAGATAGATGGTCTTCAATCACTTCAAAGACTTACAGAATATGACAGTTAAAATGTTTTAATAACATAAGGCTTTTCATGACAGTGAGACATGTCTGCTCCTGGCAGCACTGGTCAGTCTACTTCAAAAATGGATGATGGGCATTGAAGAATCTTCATATGGAGTTTGATTTTATTATGGCACAGTTAGCCCCTATGCCAGAAACTGCCTTACTCTTGACTGCTGACAGTATGTCCAAATTGGATAAGTAGTACACAAGAGAAGGCTACTGTCAAACTTTGCCAAGACAAGGTAGAATAGTCCTCCAAAAATTTTCTGCTTTGGTAAGAGGCCTGCTGGCAGGCTGCTATACCACAATTCCTTTCCATTGGATAATATAACCTATAAGACTCTGCTTCCCAAGCCCACTGAACCCTTCCCCCTGGCCAAACTTCCCCTGCAAGATCAGCAGCCCCTAGAGACACAAGCACCACCTACACTAATTCAAAGAAGGAGTGAGTGACTGGTCTCCTAGCTAAACTGCACCAATCCATAGGCCCTAAGCCCCAGAGCACATTATGTGACCT
Source organism: Arvicola amphibius (assembly GCF_903992535.2). NCBI lineage: Eukaryota > Metazoa > Chordata > Mammalia > Rodentia > Cricetidae > Arvicola > Arvicola amphibius. Next base: position 79,464,329 of record NC_052053.1, on the reverse strand, counting down.
TTGCCCTACCAGCTCAGTTTCATCAGCCAGCTAACAGTTGAGAGTCCTGCTGTCAGCTGCTCTACTGTCCAAACCCATTGGGTACTGTAACTTACATGACCTACTCCACCACCCAAACTCACTGAACACTTCATCCTCCCCTGGCCAAACATTTTTCATAAGAGTAGCAGCCCCTAGCGACAAAAGCATTCACTGAACTAATTAGAAGATATTGGTAGACAGTGATGTGAGAATACATCCAACAGGCAGAGTCATGTGGATCTCAGTGAGTTAGCGGTCAGCCTCTAACAAAGGACTTTCAGGACAGCTAATGCTGTTACACAGAGAAACCCTGTCTTGCAAAGAAAAATAATATATTCAACAGCATCAAGAGCAACATGGCACCACCAGAAACTAGTGGTTTTACAACAGCAAGACCTGAACATCCTAATGCAGATGAAACAGAAGAAAATGACCTAAAATAGCTTTATGAAGATGATAGAGACATTTAAAGAATAAATGAAAAGTTCCCTTAAAGAAATAGAGGAAAAGACAAAAAATTTGGAAGAAATCAATAAACCCCTTTAAAAAGTCAAGAAAAAACAATCAAATAGATGAAAAAAAAAACAGTTCAAGACTTGAAATTTGAAATAGAGGCAATTAAAAAACCCCACAAACCCCATTGTGGGATTAGGGAGAAACCTGGTGCCCAGGAAAGCACCAGGAACCCAAAAGCATGACCCCAACTAAGACTATCAAGGTGGAGAGGGTGCCTCTATTGGCCATCTATTGTAAGTAGATTGGTGACTTCCGTAATTGTCATCAGAGATACTCTATCCAGTAACTGATGGAAGCAGAGGCATAGGTCCATAGACAAGCACTGTGCTGAGCCTCAAAAGTCTCATGGAGGAAAGGGAGGAGGGATGGTACCTGCCAGTGGTGTTTTGATGGGGGAACCCACAGAGACAGCTGACCCGAGCTAGCAGGAGCTCATGGACACTGTACCAACAATCAGGGAGCCTGAATGGGACTGACAATTGTGTAGCTTAGTCTTTTAGTAAGGCTTCTAATAGTGAGAACAGGACCTCTCCCTTGTGCTTAACTGACTTTTTGTAATGTATTCCCCATGCTGGATTACCTGACCCCACCTCAACATAAGGTCAGGAGTTCAGTCTTATCTTGACTTAATGTGCCATGCTTTGTGCAAGTCCATGGGAGGCCTGTCCCTTTCTGAATGGAGATGGAGGAGGAGTGGATGTGGAGGAGGGTAGATGGGAAAGGGGAGGGTATGGGAGGAGAGGAGAAACTGGTTGGTATGTAAAAGAAATGAAAAAATATTTTTTTAAATAAAAAATTCCTGCTTCACAAAAAATCTGCCAGATATTCTAAACTTGTAGGCTGAAGATAGATGCCCTAATGTTATAGAGGAACCTTAAGTGGCTGTTTAGGCAACCAGATGTTTCTGTCATTTTTTAATTTTGGAAGTTGCTTGCTTTGTATTTCCTGTTTATTTAGATAATAATCCTTCTGGGGTCTTTGATGGGGTTGAATATTATTTAGGTAATAATCCTTCTGGGGTCTTTGATGGGGTTGAATACTATATGGTTATAGTTACAGTTTTCCTTGTTACAAAATTCAGAAAAGAAACTCATAAAAGAAGTATAAAGTGATAAGGTTGAGAGACAGTAAAAGTGTAAACTGTCAAAGAAATTATTTTGAAGTCTAAAAAGATAGTTTTAGCATGGTAATACAAGGTTTGATAAAAAATGGTATATGTCTAAAACTTAAAATTTACTAAGATAGGATAGATAAACAGTACCTTCTCCAGTGTTGCCAAACACAAATTGACACGACATTGTGAATGTAATTCCTACTTGACAATTGTTCTCATTGTATATAGTTTTCCTATGTTAGTGTTGAAACCTTTCCTTTTTATTTAGACAAAAAGAGGGAAATATTGTGGAATATTTGTACACCGTGTGAAGATGTATCGCTGTGGTTAGTTGAATAAAGGATTTAATGGCCAATAGTTAGGCAGAAAGTATAGGCAGGATTTCCAGAAAGAGAAAGGAAGAGGAGAAGGAGGAACCGAGGGGCAGGAAAAGCAAGGAGACATGGAGAGGTGCTGTGGTCTGTAGGATCATGCAGTGAGATTTCAGCTGATAAATCAGAAGGATAGCCAAGCAGACAAATGCATTCTGATGGTAACAAGCCCAGAGAAAAGATGACAGGAATATTGCCTTTTGAATAGCTGCTGTTCTTGCTGTAAATCCTTTGTGAAGTCATAGCGCTCTCCTTCTCTAACAGGATTCTTCCCAAAAGATTCAGCAGTGTATTAAATTATTGGGCACAATTTTCCCATGTATTGGTATATTGGGTGACTTTCTCTCCACACTGTGGGACCCTGGTGAGAAAGTTAGTCACACAATCATAAACCTTTGTTCCTACAGTCCAGTCAAATCTGTGCTCCATTCCCTGTGATAAACTTAGAAGCCAGCTCTCTGAAATGATCTTTTATTGGCAGGATAATTGGCCAGGAGACGAGTCTAGTCTTCCAAATAGATCACATTTGGGACCTTCAAAGGTAGGCACTAGGAGGAGGTTATGACATGTCTGAGATTGTTGATTCATAGTCCTCACAGATAAGGAGACTGGGAGTCCTGAATTTACCCACAGGTGACTTGGGGAAGTGCAACCTCAGTTAAGCCTCCACTCTAGCTCTAAAAGGCTAATAATACTCTGCACCTACTCTCATCTTGGTTTATTGATATGAGATTTTAGTATAGGAAATTAACTGTCTGTGTCTTAACCCCGAGAGATATCAGGAAAAAGATCTAGAGGAAGGTAATCCTTTTTACATGGATGGCATAGGGACAAACATCACTGTTTGACATGGGCAGCTGGACATTTTCAGGCCAAGATTTTGTAGTATATAACCATAATTTCCCCTTTTTCTAAGTGCTTAGTGTAGCATGGAAGTTTCTGTTCTGCCTGGTTCTCCAGCTGTTTAGTCCCAAAGAAACACACAGAGGCTTATATTAATCATAAATAGTTTGGTCTATTAGCTCAGGCTTATTATTAACTAACTGTTACAACTTAAATTAGCTCATAATTCTTTTCTATATTGAGCCACGTGGCTTGGTATCTTCTCAGTAAGGAGTTCTCATTTCTCTGTGATTCCTTTGCCTCTGACTAGTGACTCCATCTCTCCCCTTTCTCTTTCCAGAATTCTCCTAGTCTAATTGTCCTGACTATACCTCCTGCCTGGCTACTGGCCAATCAACATTTCTTTGTTTTGTTTTTCAAGAAAGGGCCAATTAGCATTTTATAAACAAATATGAGTGAAAAATCTTTACAGTATACAAGAACATTATTCCACAACAGCTTAGGGTGATAAGTGAATTATTAAATATGAGAGATCCCTTCTAGCCAGTTATTATTGGTGAAAATGCTAAAGTGGACAGGCTCCCTTGTTTTCTTCTGCAGTTTATGCCAGTCACCATGGCTACCTTCATGTGTTCCCAGGTTCCCCAGCTTCTGCAGGCCAAGAGAGTGCCCATTACTGCATCCCTCCCTTCTTTTATATATATCATCACCAACCCCTAGTCTAACTAATTACACTTAGGAATGTAGCACACCAACTCCCCTTTCTTCCCTTCTTAGAATTTAAAGATCTGTAAATAAACTTTTTTTTTTTGCCTCTTAGTGTTGCCTAGGGTTTTTTTTTTCCAGCCACACCTCCCTGGCGCCATAAAGTAAGCTGACAGAGTTGCTTATATTATATATAATTCAGGCAAATGTAAAATAATATGACTCTCTATGACTTTTCAAACTTCCTTGGTGTTACACCTTCTCTTATCTTCTTCCTTTCCATATTCTCCAGTAGAAAAAAATCTCTCATTTTTCTATTTTAAATTTATATTATTCAATTATTTGATTATTTTTTCAGAGACAAGATCTCTCTATGTAGCCCTGGCTGCCCTGGAACTTACAGAGATCTGCCTTCACTGCCTTCTCAGGGCTAGAATCAAAGGCAAACTCTACCACACTCAGCTAAGAAATTTTAGTTTGTAGAAACTAAATGACAAAAATGCAGCCATGTTCCAGGATAGAAGTATAAGTAAGAAATGGACAATACTCAGGGAATACTGTCACTTTGTCTTGCTTAAGTTTTTATGTTCTCTATAATTTTTCTTTCTCTGAAGACTGGCTTTCTAGAGCTAACGTAATAGTTTTGAATCTTTGTATTTTTCTCCTAGATGTCAACCCAATTCCAGATTCCCATTAGACTATCATCAGTTCTCATTGTTGGTCTGACATTTACTTGCATGCCAATAAAATATGCAGGCAAAGGAACACTGGGAGGGTGGGTTCGGATGTGTGCAGCCAACCTTTCTAGCTATGGGGTAATAGTGTGTGACCTACTGAATGAAGGGGGTGAGAAGGGGCAGAAGTGACAGATAAGGCAAGGTCAACAATGAAGACAGAAGCTGTACATGGACTATATCACTATCTTTACCCTTTATTCATCTACTAAAAATTGAATCTGTGTAAAGTAGTTTCCACACAGGCATGAGGAATGCGGTCAGATCCCCAGGAGTCATGGACAGTTTGACTTTGTAATGTGTACCTGTAATCATGTGTTCCAATGGAGAGATGGAGGCAGAAACGGGAGAATCCCTTTCTTCTCTGCCCTACAAAATATCAAAAATATGCCCTGCTTGAAGCAAGGTGGTAGTCACAGATTAATATCCGAGGCTGTCCTCATACAGCCATACTATGTGGACCTGCATGCCTGAATTAATGGAAATTTTTAATAATGTTTTGTGAGTCTTTTTTTTTGCAAAAAGCTCATTAAAATTTCAACTCTAAAAATTGTACTTTATTAGTCTAAAGTAAAATATCATTACTACAGGCACAATTTTGACAATTAATTCTTCTATCATGTATCCATAGCTTACTTAGACCATGCTGACAGGGGTAATACAAAATCTTAAAGTAGATTTAATTTGTGCATTTCTCTAATATCTAAGTACTTTGAACATTTTGAAGTATTTCTCAGCTTATTTGTGTTTCCTCTTTTAAGAACTCAGATTTTCAATTGTTACAGACCATTTACACTTAACATAATTGTTTATTTGGTTCTTTTGAAATCTACCATTTTGCAAATGGAACAATGTTTTACTTACCTGTTAGTTACCTTCAGGTTTTGCTATTTTTCCATCTTCATTTTATGTTAATTACTTTGTGATTCCATTTTACCACTACTATAGGGACTTTATGTCTTAAGTTTTTCAATATTTATACATTTTAACTAATTGCCATCTACTCTTTTACAATATATTTCAGGGATTTTATTCTTAGTGGAATATTAGCTCTTATTTTTTATATTATCTTGAGACTGGATCTAACTGTGTAGTTCTGACTGGTGTGGAATTTGGCTTTGAAGACTCAGAGATCCTTGATTCGATTCCATTGGTAAACCTGTCTGTTTTATATGCCAATATCAAGCTGTTTTTATTACTGTAGTTCTATAATAGAGCTTGATATCAGGGCTGTTGATACCTCCGGAAGTTCCTTTATTGTACAGGATTGTTTTAGCTATCCTCAGTTTTTTATTTTTCCATATGAAATTGATTATTCTTTCAAGGTTAGTGAGAAACCTTGTGTTGTGATTTTGATGGGGATTGCATTAAATCTATAGATTGCTTTTGGTAGGATTGCCATTTTTTTATTAGGTTGATCCTATCTATCCAAGAGCATGGGAGATCTTTCCATTTTCTGGTATCTTCTTCAATTTCTTTCTTCAAAGACTTAAAGTTCATGTTGAACAGGTCTTTCATTTTTTTGGTTAGTGTCATCCCAAGATATTTTATGTTATTTGTGGTTATTTTGAAGGGTGGTGTTTCTCTGATTTCTTTCTCAGCCCATTTTTTATTTGGATATAGGAGGACTTCTGTGTTGCAAGGAGGGGGCACACTTGTTTGTCCTGGCTGCCTGGCTATCTTACACCCGAAATAACCACACGGAAACTGTATTAATTAAATTACTGCTTGGCCCATTAGCTCTAACTTCTTATTGGTTAACTCTTACATCTTAATTTAACCCATTTATATTAATCTGTGTATCATCACATGGCAGTGGGTTACCAGGTAAAATTTGGCATGTCTGTTTCTGGCAACTCCATGGTGTCTCTCCCCAACTTCACCTTTCTTCCTCCCAGCATTTAGTCCCGTCTCTCCCACCTACTTAAGTTCTGCCCTATCAGGCCAAGGCAATTTCTTTATTAACCAATGAAATCAACACAAAGACAGAAGGACCTCTTACACCATTTCTGCTTTTCTGTTTAAACAAAAAAGAAGGCTTTAATTTTAACATAGTAAAATTACATATAACAAAACAGTTATCAAGCAAGAATTACAGTTACAACATTTATACCTACTTTATCTTTTATCATAAGTAAGGAAAGCTATAACTATAAATATATAATATTTATAATATTATAATATTACCTAAGTAAATGAGAAGTGCATTGTAAACAACTTCCAAAATTCTAGAATTGACAGAGACATCTTGCTGCCTGGACAGTCACCCAAAGTTCTTCTGTACTGTTGGGGCATCCATCTTCAGCCTACAGGCCCATAGTATCCAGCAGACTTTTCTATGAAGCAGGAAAATTCAAAGACAGTTTAGTCACTTTCTTCTGTGTTCTGCAGAATGTTTCACAGACTCTTTCATGAAGCAGGAACCCCGAAGGATCATCTCACCTTTAGGCAAGTTCAGCAGTCATTGCTCTGCAGGTCCTGCATTTTCAGTGAAGCAGTCCAGGCAAGAGCAGTTTCTTGCCTAAATGCTAAAGAGCATCTTCATCCTGGGAATTGGAACCCTATCTCGGGCAAAACAAAGCACAAGATGGGTTGAATACATAGGGACAGAAGGGCCAATAGGAAGACTAAGGCCATATATAGATAATATTGCACTGAATTTGTGGGGTCATGACCTATTGCAGCAATGGAATACCCAGATTAACATTCCTGCAGCCCCCAAAACTTTTGTTTCTGAAGAAAATATTAGAAGATATTACAGATGACAGACACCAGCCATTCGGACTGTACAAGAACACAAAGCAATTGATAAACCTTCAGAGGTACCAACAGCCCTACATTTAAAATTGTTAACTGAGAAACCAATATGCATTAAGCTAAGTGAGGAAAAGTTGCAGGCTTTAGAACAGCTGGTGCAAGAGCAACTAGATGCTCAACACATTGAAGAATCTTCCAGCCCTTGGAATTCTCCTATATTTGCTGTTAAAAAGAAATCTAGAAAATGGAGAATGGTGATAGATCTAAGGGCTATCAACAAGGTTATTCAACCTATGGGCCCTTTACAATCTGGAATTCCTCTGCCTTCTCTGTTACCAAAGTGATGGCCTCTCATAATTATTTATTTAAAGGATTGTTTCTTCACTATACCTTTACAAGAAAAAGATAGGATAAAGTTTGCCTTTACAGTGCCTACTTAAAATAATTATCATCCTACTAGAAGATATCAATGGACCATTCTCCCACAGGGAATGTTCAATAGCCTCACCTTGTGCTAATACTTTGTCAGCCAGCCATTGGAAATAATTGTTGAAGGAGCTGTGGGCTGTGTCCCGCCACCCGGCTAGCTTTGCCCAAAATAATTACATGGAAACTGTATTCTTTTAAAACACTGACTGGCCCCTGGCCCGTTATCTGTAGCTTCTTATTGGTTGATTCTCATATCTTGTTTTCACCCATATTTAGTAATTTATATTGCACCACGAGGGGTGGCTTACCAGGAGAGATCTTAACCTGCGTCCATCTTGGAGAGAAGAAGCATGGCGACTGCATATGGTGACTGCCTGGATTGTCTGCCCACTCCTTCTTCCCACAATTCTGTTCTGTCTACTCCGCCTACCTAGTTTTCTGTCTCTTAAAGGGCCAAGGCAGTTTTCTTTATTAATTAACCAATGAAAGTAACATAGACAGATAACTCTCCTCCATCAAATAATATGTAAGCAATTTCCTAGGTCTATAATCTACCATTACATGGATGACATTTTGTTATCTGATTCAAATACAGATACTTTAGAAAGAATGTTTGAACAAAGTCTTGCCTAAATAGGGATTACAAATTGCTCCTGAAAAGATTCAAAGAGGAGATTCTCTTAATTACCTAGGTTACAGAAAATTAGAACACAGCAGTCACAAATCAGGAGAGACTGGTTGTGGGCTCTTAATGACTCTCAAAGATTATTGGGAGATATTTCCAGTCTACAACTGGCTGTTGGGATAACTTGATCTAATAATTAATTTAAACAAAACCTTATAATGGTGATAAAGACTTGAATAGTCCCAGTGGAATAACTGAAGTGGAAAAGGAATTGATGATTTTTGAGGAGAAATTACAGGAGGCACATGTGGATAGGGTGAATCCAATTCTTAATTGTATTCTAGTCATATTGCCTTCCAATTTCTCCTAGAGGAATTTTAATGCAGAGGGACAATACTATCGCAGAATGTATCTTTTTACCATATAAACTAAGTAAAAAATTAAAAACTTATATGGAAAAAGTCTCTGAATTAATTATAAAAGATAAATGGAAACTTTGTCAATTAGCAGGTATAGACCCACCAGAGATTATAGTGCCTTTTACTGCTGATGAAATAAAAAAAGTTATGGGAAGACAATAAACCCTGTCAAAGAGCTTATGCTAATTTTTTTGGAAGAAATTAATAGCAATTATCCCAAAAGCAATAGACTTAAAGAGAACTTCTTGGATTCTTCCCTAAATTGTACGTGATGTACCAATAACTGGAGCCCATACATTTTTACTGATGCAAATAAAACAGGGAAGGCAGGTTACAAATCAGAAGAATTAAGTGAAACAAAGCCCTTATAATTCTGTCCAGAAGGCAGAATTATATGCTATTCTTATGGTACTAAGGGATTTTAAAGAACCTCTCAATATAGTTACAGATTAACAATATGCAGAAAGAGTTGTCTTACATATTGAAACTGCTAAATTTACACCAGATGATATGGAATTGACTTCATTGTTCATCCAAGTACAAGACATAATCAGGAATAGGCTTTGTCCTATATACATAACACACATCTGATACCATACGGGTCTGCCAGGTCCTCTAATACAAGGTAATGCAGAAATTGATCAATTATTGATTGGAAGTATGTTGCAGGCCTCTGAATTTCATGAAAACATCATGTCAATAGCAAAGGTTTAAAGAAAAACTTTTCTATTACCTGGCAACAAGCTAAGGAGATTATAAAGAGGTGTCTTACTTGCTCTTTCTATAATCAAACACTAATGCCTGCATGGAGTAACCTTAAGGGTACTCAAAGGAATGAAATCTGGCAGATGATGTGTTCCACTTTACAGAATTTGGAAAATTAAAATACACACACCACACCATAGACACATATTCAAGTTTTCAATGGGCAACTGCCTTGAGCTCAAAAAAGGCTGATTCAGTAATCACACACTTATGAGAAGTTATGGCCATCATGGGCATTCCTGCAAGTAGGTCAAAGTATCAGACAGGCCCTGTTCCCAGTGTTAATAATCCCAAAAGTATGCCAAGCTATTCAGCCATTACAGGTATGCAGAGGACCTAAGTCAGCCCCCTACAGGATTCCTGGTTTCTATGAACCCCCATGACAGTGGGCAGCAATTCTAGAAGATGACACCCCCATCCCAAAAAAGTTTGTCCATAGGTTTGGAAACACTGTTTAGGGGTTGTTTATTATTACTTGTACTAAATAGAGGGTTGAGGAGAAAACTATGTTCAAAAAAAAGGAGGGGGATAGTAATAGTGGGTAATACAATAGAGTGAATACTTGTGAGCTATTATTTATGGATAATTTACATTGGTACAGTGTTTTTATATTGATACAAGTTTAAATTATATTTGTTACTTTTGTTTATATTATTTGTACATATATACAATTTTATTTTGTCAGATTGTATATATGCATGTTTCTACCTCAGTTTAGGACATTTTGTATATTGATGCAACTTTTAGGGTATATTTTCATATTGTATTATATATTACTCCTACCTCTGATCAAGATACAGGTATTAATTATTATAGGTCAATAGTTGTTCATGTTTGTTTTACATATAGTAGATCAATTAGGTTCTTTAATACTTAGAGATTGTATTCTGTATAGATAGGTATTCATCAACCACTTCAAGGATCTGTGGAATATTGCATTTAAATAATTTAGGGTTCTGTTGACATGAGACATGATTGCTTCTGAGAGCACCAATCTATTTCGGAGAGAATGTTGGAGCTTGTTTTCTTCTGGGCAAAACTGGGCTTTGGGCAAGGAACTTACAATGTCTCAACCACTGACAAGTTAGTTACATAGTTTCCAGAAATGGATAAGCAGGACTGTCAAATCTTGCAAAGACAGGGTAAAATGGTTTTGAAAAATTTCCTGCCTCTGAAAATGGTCTGTTAGTTACACTAGGCCTTAGCCAAAGTTGGTTGCTTCAATGTTGCAAAATGAGACTTTGGGTGATTGCTCAGGTAGCTAATTGTCTCCATCATATATTGCTCACTTGGGAAGCTACTTGACTGTACTTCCTGTCTGCTCAAGTAATATTATCTCCCTTCTCAGGCCCTTGATGGGGTTGAAGATTAGATAACTGTACTCTTATGATCTAGCCAAGCCATTTCCTATAAAAGACTTAGACTCCATATGAAAGAATGTTTATTAAAACATTTAGTATGTTCCTTGCTTAATATTGTTTATGCTGGTTGTAATTCTAATTATACTTGATATCTGTTCCTAGTATATATAGTTTTATATACTCTTTTATTTAAACAAAAAGGGGAGGTGCTGTGGAAGCACATTCTGCTTCAGCCAATAGCCTTTAAGATACCAGCCCACTTGGGAGTGGTCTCTTATAGTTTAAAAAGCAGCAGGAACAGTGTGCCCGCTCTCTTGCTTCTGGCTCCCATTCTGGCTGCTAGACTCTGTTTCCTTTTTATGCTCTGAGGACTATTGTGTAGGAAGGTGATCTGTAAGTTTTCCCCTTAAATAAATAATCCTTTTTATAATCAATAATTCTGAACTGGTGTGAGGTGGTTTTATGACATCACTTCTTTTGAGTTGACCTTGTATCTTGCCACATCACTGAAAATTTTTTCAGCTGTAGGCGTTCCCTAGTAGAGTTTTTAGGGTCATTTATGTACACTACCATATTATCTGCAAATAGTGAAAGTTCAACTTCTTCCTTTCCAATTTGAATCCCCTTGAACTCCTTTTGTTGTAGCCAGAACTTCAAGAATTCTGTTAAATAGATACAGAGAGAGTGGACAGCCTTGTCTTGTTCCTGATTTTAGTGGAATCACTTTGAGTTTCTCTCCATTAAATTTGTTGGTGACTGTTGGCTTATTGTATATTGCTTTGTTTATGTTTAGATATGTTTATTGTATCCATAATCTCTCCAAGACTTTTATCATGAAGCGGTGTTGGATTTTGTCGAATGCTTTTGCAGCATCTAATGAGATGATCAATATGGTGGATTACATTGATAGATTTTTGTATGTTGAGCCATCCCTGCATCTCTGGGATGGAGCTGATTTGATCATGGTGGATATTTTTTTTGATGTGTTCTTGGCTTTGGTTTGCCAGTATTTTATTGAGTATTTTTGCATCTATGTTCTTGAGTGAGATTGGTCTGTAGTTCTCTTTCTTGGTTGACTCTTTGTGTGGTTTCTGTATCAGGGTGATTGTAGCCTCATAAAAAGAGTTTGACAATGTACTTCTGTTTCTAGTATGTGGAACATTTTGAAGGGTATAGATATTAGCTCTTCTTTGATGTTCTTGTAGACTTCTGCACTGGAACCATCTGGCCCTGGTTTTTTAATTTATTTTTTATTTTTAGTTTTTTGTTAGGAGACTTTTGATGACTGCTTCTATTTCCTTGTGGTTATAGGTCTATTTAAATTGTTCACCTGGTCTTGATTTAATTTTGCTATGTGGTGCCTATCCAGAAAATTGTCTATTTCTTTTACATTTTGATATCAGGGATGGTGATGATGTAAAATATTACATTTTACATCATCTTTTACATTTTCCAATTTTGTGGAGTACAGGTTTTTTGTAGTATGACCAAATGATTCTCTGGATTTCCTCAGTGTTTGTTTTCATTTCTGATTTTGTTAATTTAGATGTTCTCTCTTTGCCTTTTGATTAGTTTGGATAAGGATTTATCTATTTTGTTGATTTCCCCAAAGAACCAGCTTTTTGTTTCAATGATTCCTTGTATTGTTTTCTTTGTTTCTATTTTATTGATGTCATCCCTCAATTTGATTATTTCCTGTCATCTACTCCTCCTGGGTGAGTCTGCTTCTTTTTGTTCTAGATCTTTCAGGTGTGCTGTTAACTGACTAATGTGAGCTTTCTCTACTTTCTTTATGTAGACACATAGTGCTATGAACTTTCCTCTTCGCACTGCTTTCATAGTGTAGCATAGGTTTGGGTATGCTGTGCCTTCATTTTTGTTGAATTCTAGGAAGTCTTTAATTTCTTTCTTTCGTCCTTGACCCAGGGTGGTTCAATAGATCACTGTTCAATTTCCGTGAGTTTGTAGGTTTTCTGCAATTAATGTTAACTTCTAACTTTAAACCATGGTTATCTGATAAGATAAAGCAGGTTACTCCATTTTTTTTGTATCTGTTGAGATTTTCTTTGTTACCAAGTATGTGGTCAATTTTAGAGAAGATTCCATGAGAAGAAGGTATATTCTTTTGTGTTTGGGTAAAATGTTCTATAGATGTCTGCTAAGTCCATTTGAGTCATGCCATCTGTTGTCTTATTTCTTTGTTAAGTTTCTGTCTGGTTGACCTGTCCATTGGCGAGAGTGGGGTGTTGAAGTCTCCTACTATCAGTGTGTGGGGTTTGATGTATGGTTTAAGCTTTAGTAATGTTTCTTTTACAAATGTGTATGAGTATTTTGTCTACACATGTGAGTATTTTGTATTTGTCTACACATATATGCATGAGCACCATGTGTGTACAGCACTCACAGAGGCCATAATAGGGTGTTTAAACCCTGGAACTGGAGTTACAGGTGGCTGTGGTGGCCGTATGGTTGCTAGGAACTGAACCTGGATCCATTATAGGAGCAGCAAGTTCTCTTAACCACTGAGCAATCTCCTCAGGTCCCAGTATTCCAATATTTGCTTGAGGATATTTTACCTTAAGTTTCCTTAGGAGTGTTGATTTGAAGTTTTCTTTTTATGGTCTGCCCTTATCTGGTTTGGTATCAGGGTAATACTGATCTTGTAGAATGTCTTGCAGCGCTCCTTCTGCTTCATTTATGGGAACAAGTTTGATAAGAAATGTTGTTCATTTTTCTTACGCACTTGATCAAATTCACAACTGCCACACTCAGGTCCTGTACTTTTCTTTGACAGGCACTTTAAAATAATAATATTATACTGTTTCACAAAAGGGTTATGGTTTTCTTATTCCTCACTATAGCTGTAGGGGAGACATTAGGATCTAAGTTTATTAAGATCCATTGTTGTGGTAGTAGAATCATTTCATAATTCTTTTCCATTATTTCATCAGAAAGTAAGTTTGCAGAAAACTATGTGATATTAGACACATAGATGTAGTCAAAATGATTGTAAAAGGAAAAGGAATCATTGTTGGTCATGTTCTTAGAACTTCCATTTCATCAACATGACATGTAAAAAGTTGTTTATCTTTTATTTTAGACATAGCAGCTGTAGAAGAATGGACAATAAGGATCACAATGCATGAAGGATTAAACATTTATGAAACTGAAGGGACTCTATTGGATCTTGTCCGAGGTAAATATCAACTTATAAAGTAGAATGGAATTCACATACTCTTTGAACAAACTCTGATGACTACCAAAGAGTGACAAATCCCAGATGGCCGGGACGACCGCCCGATGGCGCAAACAAGAAACAAATATATGGACATATGTGTATATAAGTGCATGTATATGTATGTATGTATGTATGTATGCTGAAGCACAGAAGGTGATGGCATGGTCGGTGTCCCTTGAATTTAGAAAGGCTGGCAGGGATTGTGGAAAAAGTGTGGGCTTTTTACTAGCTGGAACAAAAAGACATCAGCTGGGTGCCTTGAGTAGGAAGGTGGTACACTCTGACTTGGGATTTAGAAAGGGTCCCAGTGTTGGATGCTGGTGACCTATCCTGGGAAAAGGGTGACAGGACTGGAATAAAGGCCATGGCTGACAGCTGTCGCATCACCGCACCCAAGAGCTGCCTGTAATCCGCAGGCTGTGGTGCATGCCATGCAGAAGCTGAGCAGTAGCAGAACAAAGACCACAAATACACTTTGTAAGTAAAGCAGATGGGATTCCTGATGGCCAGGGGAGAGGGAAGTGGGAGCATCAAGGATGAATCCTCCACTTCTGGAGCAATCAGGTAGGGCAGTGTCAGTTCCTGGAGACAGGAGGGATGGTACAAGGAAGTGGGAGGCAGGGAGAAAGGTGAGGGTATAGTCCTAAATTTATATTCACTACTAAACTCAAAAGGGATGTTTAAATTTCCTCTCTGGACTGCTTCATATCTAATGCAGAGTGCAATAGATCCCAAACCATGCATCTAAATTCTGCATCGTACACATAAACCATTTTAAATCACAGGTGAACAGTGACCTTCACGTTGGTCACATCTTTCTTAGTTTGGCAGCACTAAGTCTCTCTGCAGGAGAGGAGACTCTGTAAGTGGCATTTGAGGGATTAGGGACTTTATAGGACAAATGGGAACTTTGGGAATATAAGTTTCCATAGGCAAGTCAGTTCCCCTACAGTTGAAAAATGATAATTACCAGCAAAGATCAGTGTGTTGGTCTTATAAGAAGCTTACCAAAGGTGTTTATTTTTCAAATCAACTTTCCTGATCAATTTCTCAGCTCACTTGAGTCTTTTAGGTCACTAACAGTCTCTAGTTCTTTTTTTTTTTTGTTTTGTTTTGTTTTTCGAGACAGGGTTTCTCTGCAGCTTTTTTAGAGCCTGTCCTGGAACTAGCTCTTGTAGACCAGGCTGGCCTCGAACTCACAGAGATCTGCCTGCCTCTGCCTCCCGAGTGCTGGGATTAAAGGCGTGTGCCACCACCGCCCGGCTCAGTCTCTAGTTCTTATGACTTAACATAGAGCATCTGACCCCAAGCAGCTTTTTCTTAAGGTCAGAGGCTCTGTCAATCCAGGACAAGTCGAACTTCCTTGTTCTCTGAGGCTGGGGGAATGGCCTACAACCACGCTACAGTCCATGAAATCAGTTGCTTACCTGAAGCTTCTCTGAAGTCCTGAGCAACTTTCTGCTGAATGACTGTAGCTGACATTCTTTCTTTCCCCTTCTGGCTGTGGCTAGACTGCATAATAACCAAATAGGCAGAAACTGAACTGCTTTTCCTGCTTTAACAAAGTAGGGGAAAGAGGGAAGTTCCCCAAGGGATTTGGGTCTAGACACAGTCGATTTTCCTGAAAGTTTAAGGAGATTGAACTGCACTGTAGAATATAAACAGCTAAGCACTGATTAGCGAGTGTCTCTGTTGCTGGTTCTTTGACTATTTTTTTAAATCACACAAGTAGTATTCTTTCAAACTGCCGTGGACTACTTTGTACTTTTCTCTCTAATTTTTGCAAAAGAAGAAAAATGTTTTTCCTTTAAAAATTTTAAATAAGAAAGTTTAAAACTTTTTTTTACTGTTTCTTTTCCATTGGAGACAAGAGCATTTTTGTTTTTATATATGAAAATTTGACTTTAATTTCAACCTGTTTTATATCTGTTGTGGGAGCCGCTCGTTCATTTCCTGGCCACCCAGACTCCTGAAATAACCACACAGAAACTGTATTAATCAAATCACTGCTTGGCCTATCAGCTCTAGCTTCTTATTGGCTGGCTCTTATATCTTTGGTTAATTCATTTCCATTATTTTATATTTTACCATGATACTCATGGCATACTGGCAAGGTTCTGGCTGGCAGCTCACGTTTTTCTTCTTTGGGGGCTCCATGGCTTCTCCCTGACTCTGCTGTCTTTCTCCCAGCATTCAGTTTAGTTTCCCCTGCCTAACTCTGTTCTGACCTACTATAGGTTCAAAGCAGTTTCTTTACTCATTAACCAATAAAAGCAACACATATACAGAAGGACTTCCCACATCACATTTCCATTTAGGTATTGTGAGTTTTAAACTTGTACCCCTTGTCTGACTAAGTCTTTCAGCTGGGTCATTGCCGAGTGCAGTCTGGCAAGGAAGACTACAGTCTCTCTTTTTAGTTCCGGTGATGCTCAGAGCTGCATTGAGGTCCAGGAGAGCCCCACTCGTCACAGCCTTTCACAGAGTGCTTCTCAGAGAGGGAAGATAGGGTATGGAGAACGGCAGGAGACTTCTGAGTCAGAGCTTAGCAAAAACAAAAGCACAAGAATTTTAAAAACTAACAAATTTTCTGTAAAAAGGTGATGTGCAGTTTTTAATAGACTGAACTTCTACCTGTTCCCTAGAGACCTTAGTTTCTGGTTCACTGATGAGAACGTGTCTTTATCTACATATACTCTGGGTTTATTTGCCTTTTATTTACCCACTGTTGTTTTGATGGGATTGGAAAAGGACCAAAAGGAAATGTGTGCTTTTGAAGCAGAAGCAGATTCCTAAATTACAGATATCCCTGTTCTGTGTTCCAGCTCTTGTAATTCTAAGCACAGACCATGTGACCATGCTTGTCCATGTATGGCTAAAGTAATATCTCTCATCCTAAATGTTCTTCAGCAATTTCCAGATTATTAGCAAGAGAATATCATTCTTTCTCCTTTGCGTAATAAAAACGGACCCATTTTTAACTGCAGAAGAGTGAGATCATATGACACACATGTATAAGGTTTACGTTTATAAGTGTTTTGCCAGTACACATGTCTGTGCATCAGGTGTGCGCCTGGTGTCCTGGGAGGTCAGAAGAGTAGTGAATTTGCTGGAACTGGAGCTTCAGGCAACATTCAGCAACTCTGTGGGTGCTGGGAACCAAACCCAGGTTCCCCGAAAGAACAGCCAGTGTTCTTTTTTGGGGTTTCTTAATTTTTTTATTATTGATATTTATTGAGCTCTACATTTTTTCTGCTTCACTCCCTGCATCTCCCCTCTCCCCTTTAACCCTCTCCCAAGGTCCCCATGCTCCCAATTTACTCAGGAGATCTTGTCTTTTTCTACTTCCTACTTCCCATGTAGATTAGATCTATGTAACTCTCTCTTAGTATGCTCATTGTTGTCTAAGTTCTCTGGGATTGTGGTTTGTAGGCTTGTTTTCTTTGCTTTATGTTTAAAAACCACCTATGAGTGAGCACATGTGATAATTGTCTTTCTGTGTCTGGGTTACCTCACTCAAAATAATGTTTTCTAGCTCCATCCATTTTCCTGCAAAATTCAAGGTGTTGTTTTTTTTTCTGCTGTGTAGTACTCTATTGTGTAAATACACCACATTTTCCTTATCCATTCTTCGGTCAAGGGGTATTTAGGTTGTTTCTAGGTTCTGGTTATGACAAACAAAGCTACTATGAACATAGTTGAGCATATGTCCTTGTGGCACGATTGAGCATCCTTTGGATATATACCCAAAAAGTAGTATTACTGGGTCTTGAGGAAGGTTGTTTTCTAATTTTCTGAGAAATCACCACATTGATATCCAAAGGGGTTGTACCAGCTTGCAATCTCACCAGCAATGCAGAATGTTTCCCTTTTCCCCACAACCTCTCCAAGCATAAGTTGATCTTGGCCATTCTTACAGGTGTAAGATGGAATTCAGAGTTGTTTTTATTTGCATTTCTCTGATGACTAAGGATGTTGAACATTTTCTTAAGTGTCTTTCAGCAATTTTAGATTCCTCAGTTGAGAGTTCTCTGATTAGGTCTGTACTCCATTTTTTAAATTGGATTATGTGTTTTTTTGGTGTTCAATTTCTTGATTTCTTTGTATATTTTGGAGATCAGACCTCTGTCTGATGTGGGGTTGGTGAAGATCTTTTCCCATTCTGTAGGCTGTTGTTTGTCTTGTTGACTGTGTCCTTTGCTTTGCAGAAGCTTTTCAGTTTCAGGAGGTCCCATGTATTAATTGTTTCTCTCAGTGTCTGTGAGATATATTATATTTAGGAAGTGGTCTCCTGTGCCAATGTGCTCAAGTGTACTTCCCACTTTCTCTTCTATGAGGCTCAGTGTGGTTGGCTTTATGTTGAGGTCTTTGATCCATTTGGACTTGAGTTCTGTGCATGGTGATAGATATGGGTCTATTTTCATTCTTCTACATGTTTATACCCAGATATGCCAACACCACTTGTTAAATATGCTTTCTTTTTTCCATTTGATATTTTTTGCTTCTTTGTCAAAAATCAGGTGTTCGAAGATGTGTGGATTGATATCCGGGTCTTCTATTTGATTCCATTGGTCCTCCTATCTGTTCTTATGCCAATACCAGGCTGTTTTCAGTACTGTAGCTCTGTAGTAGAGTTTGAAGTCAGGGATTGTGATGCCTCCAGAAGTTCTTTTATTGTCTAGGATTGTTTTGATTATCCTGGTTTTTTTGCTTTTCCATATGAAGTTGAATACCGTTCTTTCGAGGTCTTTGAAAAATTTTTCTGGGATTTTGATGGGCATTGCGTTAAATCTGTAGATTGTTTTTGGTAAGATTGCTGCAGCCAGCATTCTTAACTGCTGAACTAGCTCTCCAGCCTCTCCTATATTCCCTACCTGATTTGGACAATCAAATATTTTCTTTACATATATTTTAAAAAAAATAGTGGTGCTCCAGTTTCAAGAGTGCTGCCATGATTTAAAGGCCTAAATTTGCCTTCCACAGAACCTATTATTCAGTGGAGTCTTGGATCTGAAATGTCTGAAGCACAAGTCCAACAATTGTATCCACATGTGATAGATATCCGAGTGGCAAAGTGCCCCTGTGCCAATGATGTGGCATTACTTGGCTTTATTTTGAACTCGACATATAATGGTAAGTTTACAGTCTGACTGGCTGTTAAAGTAAGCAGTGTTTTATATTTGTTAAGGGTTATTTTAAGTTGAAATACACACTAAATGCATACAGAGAATAAAATTTACTGTTTGTCACTCCACCTCTTCTACTTACCAGTGTAAACTGCTAGGAGAGATCCTCCTTTGTTTTGGCCTTGTGCCATTCAAATGGTGACTTAAAACAGGACATGGTGGTGTGTACCTAAATCCCAGTTACTTGGCAGACTGAGGCAAAGCAATTGAGTTTGAGGTAAACCTATTTAGACCCTATTTCAAAACCAGTTAACCAAGTCAGTCAAGTAGTAGGTAGATGTCTTGAATCCCCCGTCCTCTGTTCTTTGTAAGTTTGTTACATTTTTCCAGAGATTCTTAACTGCCTCTGGTCTATCTTCATTATCTGCCATGTATAAATCAGTATTATTATTCCTGGGACACTACCTTAATGTATTTATTACATTCATATTTTTAATGATTAAATATCTAATAGCATATGGAAGGAAAACAGCTGTTTTTCTCTAGACTCTGATTTATCACACTTGTGGCATCAAATGTATGTATTTCCCACAGAGTGATTTTTCTTGGCATATTTAAGATGCCAAGTGGGTATCCATCCAGAGCCTGGAATTTGTGGATTTTCATGGAGGCTTCACTACACAGGAATGATCAATCATTAATTCAACCTCTCGCCTCTCTCCTACGTATTAAGCTGCAAGTTTCAACTTCAAAGTTTGTTGAGTCTTGGCTGTGTCAAAATGAAGTTGAATATCTCCTTCCCAGCTACTGGCTTTCAAAAACTCATCAAAGTAAACAATGAATGCAAGCTTTGTACTTCCTATGAGAAGTGCATAACCACAAAAGTTGCTGTTGATGCTCTAAGTGAAGAGCGAAAGAATTATATTGTCAGAATGGCAAGGTTTTCTCATTGGGCAAGGTGTCTGGACCCACTGCAGAGTGTACCTGCTATTGAGTAAGGGGTATTTGTCTTATAGGCAAAGGAGAACGGATGAGAGAATGTGCAAATTTGTTCAGGGATGCAAATTTGTGGATGCTAATCCAAGTGTTATCATATTCGGAGAGAGACAGAGACAGAGAAAGACGGAGAGCAGAGATAGATAATGATTGATTATTGGTCTGATAGACGTTATTCCACCTTTGCAGTTGGGGCCCAAAAGAGCTAGTTGAATATGTACACTTTTCATCTTCTCTAAAGAGGATGGCTTCCCTCAATGTATTGTCAAAAAGCCCTTTAACAATGAAGGTAAGAAGCCTGGATCAACATTCCCAACATTCCCTGTCTTTTTACTACGAATGTCCTGCAACAAAAGCACTATGAAATTTCTAGAAATAACCAATATATCAAGAAAAGAAAGGCGGGGGCTGTAGAACAAGTGAAACTCTGGTGTAAAAGAGTGAAGAAAGCCAGAGAAAAATACCAGCAACAGATTTCCCAGAAACATATATGGTCCCCAGTGAAAGCTTTTGCTTCATTTGTTGTTGTTTTGAGACAGGGTCTTAGTAGGTAGTCTTGGCTGACCTGGAGCTCACTCTGCAGAATAGGTTGGCTTTAAATTCAGAAATCCACCTGCCTCTGCCTCTCATGTGCTGGGGTTAAAGACATATGCCTCTAATCCATGGAATAGTTTCTCCTTTTAAATCCAAATGCAGTCAAAATTAAACATCTTTAACAGTAACAAGTGATCAAACCTTGAAAAAATGAGAACAAAACATAAAAATTTTCTTTAGTGTTCTTTGTAATATAATAGTAGGGTCAATCAATGTATTAAATATAGTAATAGAAAAATAGTCTTCTTCCAAATAGTATGATTTCATAATGTCTTAGAATATGTTACTTACCTCTAAGTCTGTTTTCTGCTTCTGAACCATTTTGTCTTGCCTCTCTCTGCTGTCCCTGTACTAGACACTATGCCAATCAGATGGACACTCAGCCTGTTTCCCTCTTCGTCCCCCACACACCTCCTTCTCCATATCCAGCCACAGATACCATCTATCCGTGCACGGAAGTAGAGCAGCCATGCTCAGCTCCTCGTGCTCTACCAGGCTGTCCATGTGTCGTCAGAGGAGACAAGGACTAGTCTTGACTTCCTGAGTCCAACACACCAAAGACTTTTCAACCTTTTAAGAAAATAATCAGCTTCTACAACCTATTAGTTAGCTGAAGCTACTTTCCCCATAGATGCCCATCATTGTTCTGAGGCAAAATCAAATTGCCACTGCCTAACCAACAGTTCCTTGAGGAGGCTCTGGCTAATCCTCCTAGCCTTTGTACCACTTGGACTTAGTGGTGAGAATAGTTAGCGTGTTACCCACATTCCCTCCATGACACTCTTCAAATATCCCCGTGGGTCCCCCAGCAGTCACCACCAGAAATCTCAGCCTCTCAGGTCACTTGCTACACTCCGTTGCACATGGAGCATTCTTTAATCTGATTCACATTTCTTGCCTCTTTAGCTTTTCAAATCTTTTCATTAGACATTGTATTTTGGCAATGGGGCCAGGCTTAGACCCTCTCTACAGGTCCTGACATGGAGTTGCTGTACCTGCAACCTGTTCTGCTTGCCCTGCTGGGAGACAGGAGCAGCAGAACTACCCACAGGCAACAAGCACAGAAATCCTGCCCAGTGGCCAGCACCTATGACACAGAGATGTCCTTGAGCTCCCGCTGAAATACGTCATAACTGAACAGGACAGTTGGCCTCCATTGTGGAGCTGCTGCAGCCAAGGCCTGAGATGCTCGTCCTGCTGGGAGATGGAGTGCACTGGGCAGCAGAGCTCCTAAGGGCTACAAGCACAAAGGTTGAGCCTGGTGAACCTCAGGGCGGCAGCCAGAGAGTGCAGGGAAGTGTGTGGCAGCAAGGACCTTGCATGACCCAGGATGCCCTGCCTAGCTGTCACACACCTTGATTCTAGGCAATAACAGAATATCTGAAACAAGTATCTTAGCAATGATCCAGTATTTATGGTGCTTCAGAAACCAGGAACCTTGAACCTGACCAATATTTGCATGTAAAGCTCTCTGGGCAGTGTATGTGTGTATGTCACACACACACACACACACACACACACACACTCATATATGTTGTAGAATATTATTTTAAGATGTGTTATGATTTGAAACTTTTTTTTAATGATGCAAAGATGTGTTTGATTAAATAAAATTCACCTGTGATCAGGAGTCTGAGTCAGCAAGTAGCTGACCGGAAATTGTAGGGAGGAGTCAGGTGGAGAAGGGATTTTAAGGAGGGGCCAGGAAAATATGAGAACTTCTTGGGAAATGCCAGGTGGTGAGCTAGGTAAGCTACTTGCTATTCAGCCTCTCTGGGGAGCAGAATTCTAGGTCAACCTTTGAATCTTGAGTTCTCTAGAGGGACAGAGAAAAAACAAAGCTATGGTGCCTGAGGGAACAGAATTTTTTTCAGGCTGTGGCTTTTGCATCCAAACTGCTATGGGTTTTCTTTAAGGGACTGACCACCAGAATTTTGAGAATACTCTAGTGAGAATAGTTACAATAGTTACCATGGAAACTGAGCTATCCATCACAAGCTTGGTGAGCCACTAAACCATGAAGTAAAATATTCACAGCAGCGATCTATTATCAAATGGAATTGGATATATGTGATCAAGCCTGAGCAGGGTCTTTTTTTTTTTTAAAGATTTATTTATTCATTTTATATATACAGGATTCTTCTTGCATGTGTTCCTGCAGGCCAGAAGAGGGCACCAGATCTTTTTACTTTATGCCTAGTATATTTTTTTAAAAAAAATTATTTTATTATTTTAAAAAAGAAAACAATCTTTTTTCATTTTACATATCAAACCCAATTCCCACTCCCTCCCTTCCTCCTATTCCCTTCACCTACCCCTCAACCCTCCCCCCATCCACTCTTCAGAGAGGGTAAGGCACATTGCTTTGGGGAAGGTCCAAGGCCCGCCTGACTATATCTAGGCTGAGCAAGGGATCCATCCAAAGAGAATAGGTTCCTAAACAGCCAGTACAAGCAGTAGAGATAAATCCTGGTGCCACTGCCAGTGCCCCTGCAGTCTGCCCCAGCCATACAATGTCAACCACATTCAGAGGGACTAGTTTGGTCCTAAACTTGTTCCTTACCTGTCAGACTGGAGTTAGTGAGCTCCCATTAGCTCAGGTAAACTGTTTCAGTGGGTGAACCCATCATGGTCTTAACCTCTTTGCTCATATTCCCACTCCTCCCACTCTTCAACTGGACTTTGGGAATTTAGTCCAGTGCTCTGCTGCTGGTCTGTGCCTCTGTTTCCATCAGTTGCTGGATGAAAAGATATTCATCAGTCTGATTACAGGGCAAGGCGAGTTTGGGCATCCTCTCTTCTATTGCTTAGCCCCTCCCCCCATGCTTCCAATTTTGTCAGGCAGTCTCGACTATTTTCCCTTTCTGGGTAGATCTACGTACACTTTTCTTAGGGTTCACTGTATTACTTAGCTTCTCTAGGATCATGAACTATAGGCTCACTATCCTTTGCTTTACAAATAGTATTCACTTATGAATGAGTACATACCATGTTCATCTTTCTGGCGCCAGACCTTATCACAGATTGTTGTGAGCCACCATGTGATTACTGGGAATTGAACTCAGGACCTCTGGAAGAGCAGTTAGTGCTCTTAACCTCTGATCTATCTCTCCAGGTCCCTGAGCAGGTTCTGAAGGCACAAGTAAATAACAAAGAAGTTTCCCAAATGTCTGTGGTTCCTACTCCCATTACAATGCTCCCTGCTCCCAAGTATGTACATATAGCCTCATGGGGTGTGACCTCATCAGTTGACTAAGGAAGAGAAGACTAGGGCCCGATTTTCCAATGGTTCTACACATTAAGCAGACACCACCCAGAAGTAGACAGCTGTAGCATTACAACCTCTTTCTGGGACAATCCTAAAGATACCAGAAAAGGGAAATCTCAGTTGAAAGAACTTCAGGCATTGTCATATATTTTGTTTTGAAGGAGAAATAGCTAGATTTGTGATGGTTCACTGGTTCATGAATTGTATGAACTAGATGTCAGGGATTGGAACGATGATGGTTGGAAACTTTGTGAGAAGGATATCTGGCAAGGAAGGATGTGGATAGATCGCCTCAAACAGATGAAGGTTGTGAAGCTTGTTTCATATGTAAATGCCCATCACAAAGTGACTTCATAGGGTAGGGGTTCAATAATAGTCAAGTAGATGGGATGGTCAAGTCTATGACCAGTTAGCCTCTTTGCCCTTTCATCCTTGACATTACCCAAAGATCCCCTTAACCAAGTGGCTGTGGTGGCAGAGATGGGGGTTATACATGAACTGGACAACATGGACTGCTACTCACTAAGGCTGACTTGGACACAGCTGCTGCTGAGTACCAGATCTGCCAACAGCAAAGAACAATACCGTGCCCCAGATATAGCACCGTTCCTCAGGTTGAGCAGCTATCGAACTGGTGGCAGGTTGACCACATTGGGCAACTTCCTCTCAAGAGAAAGCGCAGTGCTTTGTCTTTCTGTTTCTTTCATGCAATACTTCTGCAAAACCACCATCTGCGAACTCAAGGAATGCCTTATCCACCATCCTGATGGTCCACACAGTATTGCTTCTAACAAAAGAGCTTCACAACCAGAGAAGTGGGAGAGTGGGCCTATGATCATATAATCTACTGGTCTTAATAGAGTCTCAGCATCCTGAAGCAGCTTGCCTAATAGAATGATGGGATGGGATGAGCTTTTGAAAACACAGTTATAGCACACATTAGGTGGCAGTAGCCTGCAGGACAGGTTAAGAGCCTTCAGAAGGTGGTATATTCTTTGAATCCGCAGCAGATATGTGGTAAGTCTCTCCCATAGCCAGGATCTATGGGGTTCAGGGATCACATGGTGGAAAAAGGAATTGTTCCACTCACTTTCACCCCTAGTGACCCACTAGCAAATTTTTGCTTCCTATTCCCATGACCTTAAGTTCTTCTGGCCTAGCAGTTTTGGTTCCAGAAGGAAGAATGTTCCTGCTAGGAGACTCGACAGCATTCCATTGAACTGGAAGCTCAGACTATCCCCTGGCTGCCCTTAACTCTTCAGAATAAGAAAGGAATAACAGTGTTAAGAGTGGTGACTGATTCAGATTACCAAGGGAAAATTGAGTTGCTTCTCCACAATGGAGGTAAGAAAAATTATGTCTGGAATGCAGAAGATCCTTTAGGGTGTCTTTGATTAGTGTCGAGGAGAAGTTGCAACAACTAATCCAGGCAGGATAACAGTGAACACAGGCTCTTCAGGAATGAGGTTATGGATCAATCTTCTAGGAAAAGTGCCAAGACTTCCTAAGGTTTGCTGAGGGTAGAGGAAATACCAGAAAGGGTAGTAGGCAAAACCAACTATAAGTACCAGCTAAGGCCGTGTGACCAGTTGAAGAAATGAGAATTATAATTGCTGTGATATTTTGATAAGAATGTATTTTTGCAGATATTTGTGTTTTCTTTCTTGATTTCTTTATACACACTATAACATCAATTAATAAATATTAGTGGTTTTTAAGTTTTCATATTCATGTTTTAGATACTAAAAGAACATCCCTCAAAAACCATTCCCACCTATCCTAAAATTTAGAATGTGTTTGCAGTTGTGTGAGGCATTATAGCATATTAGGCCAAATTATGACCTGGTTAAGTATATAATGTGTTTGTGGTTGTGGGTGGGAAAGTTATACCATGTGAGACATAATTATAACCCTGTTATTGGTTTCATTTGGAAATTAAGCATGACATAGGAGCTATGACTGTTTGTCAGATTGACAAGGAATGGACTCATGATGACTATTCTTCCTTGTCAGCCTCACTACATCTAGAGTCAAGTAAAACCCAAAGTGCTGGGTATACCTGTGAGGAATTTTTCTTAATTAAATCATTTGAAGTAGCTAGACTTACCTTTAATCAGGCTCATACCTTCTGGTGCCATCGTATATAAAGAACAGGGAAGAAGGAAGCTTTTGTTCTTTGCCTGCTTGCCCTCACCCTCACTAGCAAGTGCATTCCTTCACTGCATTAGAGCCTACTTCTTCAGGATTCCGGCATATACTCAAGACCAGCTGGGACACCCAGCCTGGTGGACCGAACGACTACTGTGTTTCTGGACTTTCCACTGGTAGAGAGCCATTGTTGAACTGGACTACAGCCTGAATGCCATTCTAATTAATACCCCTTAAATAATATGTATCTATTTATAACATTTATACATATGTGTTTGTTTTCATTTGGAAATTTGGATTTTTGATGACTAAATGTATGTTCCATAGATATATAGACAGACAGACAGACAGCCGGACAGCCAGCCAGCCAGCCAGCCAGCCAGCCAGACAGATAGATGATAGATAGATGATAGATAGATGATAGATAGATGATAGATAGATAGATGATAGATAGATGATAGATAGATAGATGATAGATAGATGATAGATGATAGATAGATAGATTTAGATGATAGATGATAGATAGATAGATAGATGATAGATAGATGATAGATAGATGATAGATAGATGATGGATAGATGATAGATAGATGATAGATAGATAGATAGATGATATAGATTCACACTGTCAGTTCATTAGAGCTGTGACTAATTCAGCGTGAGAGAGCCTGGGTTAGAAGATGGAGCAGGTTTGTGTTTATGGAATTGAGCTCTGCAAGGTTGCCTGGCTCTGATTTCTTTTTCTTTCATGGTAGGTGTTTTCATAGGAGTTACCATTTCTGGATTTTGGGAATATAATGAAACCAAATGGTATAACCTGACAGAAAACATCTATTCACATCTTAAAGATGGTAATTTTTCTGGCTGTGTTTATCTTCACATTTCATTTATCTTAAAACTCATTCAGTATTTATGAAATGTCTTTCTAAAAAACTCACTGTTTCTAATCAATGATGTGATTTGATTTCTTCCTTCAGAACACAAAGGACTGACATTGATAGATATGGTGTTAACAAATCATTTTTTAGTCATCCTTACCTCTTTGGGTCTTTTTGTAAGTACTGATCTTCGTTATCCAGTCTCTACAGGAATACAGGTATGAAAATTTCTTTGTAACCTATTGATAACTCTTAATACCTTCTGTGGTATAAAAAAGAAACAGTCTTTAATTGATTTATGAATAGTATCTCTTAGGGCTAAAAATTAAAAGGACACAAAGTATGATAGCACATCTTTTTCCTTTGCTTCATAGCATTTGAAGTATAAGTAAAAGTAGCATTAGTTTTATTGCTGGACCATCCCTAGTAGATTTTAAACAAATGCAATAGGAAAGATATCATATCTCTATCTACTTGTCTATTTATTTATTGCATGATGTGTTTCTAAAATGCTATAAGGCAATTCTTATAGCTAAATGTTATATTAAAATGAACAGAAATTAAATGTTGTCAAAGTAATAATACACACCTAAGATGATAGAGATGCCAACTCTCCTGATAAGACACACTGTACAAGTGTATTGAAATGTCTGCTATCTCCATAAATGTGCAACATTACAAGTAAATAAAAACCAAAGCAGACCCTTCATATAACTGGGAACCAATCCTGTTGAGAAATTTTGTGATAGGCAACTGATTTATTCTACCAAGAGGTAAGGAAAAGTGAAGTTGAGACTCTTCATTCAGGTCTAACTACAGAGATTAGAAAGTTTCCTCAGACAGAAAGACAGAGGAAGAAAATAGAAGACAATATAACTCTGGGACAAAGAGAAGAGAAATATTCACTGAGATGGAGCTATAGACATACAATGAAATTCCATCAAGAGACTGTGAGAAGCCACAGTACCCTTCGGGGGCCATATATCTGCTGATACACAAAAGAAACCAGTGTGTGTGTGTGTGTGTGTGTGTGTGTGTTACAGCTTAAAATAAAAAGGTTTGTTACACCTTCTGAAAAGCAACCAAATTTTTAACTTTTTTCTTCCTCTTCCTTCTCCTCTTCTTCCTCCTCTAGCTTTCAAGAGCAGACTTTTGTGGTTTTGAAAGGGTAAGACTTTTGATTTCCTACAATTCACTTGGCAACTTGGAAAGCAATAATTCACAGTCTACATGTTTCTTGCTACCAAAACCAAAAGCATATATCCGTAACTATCAGGCCCTCCTCATTTTGGCAGCCATTCTTTCCTTCTGGTGGGTTCTCTCTTGGCTTGTGGAGATTGCTCAGGCATGCTGTACACAGAGATGCCCCATTGGGAAGGGTGAGACCTGGAATCTGGCAAAAGTTTTACTTCCTAATCCACCTGTCCTGTATCTACCCAGAAAAAGGAGCACTTCCATTTTGGACAAAAACTGCCATCAGATCTGACCACAACTCTATTTCTGTCTTGGGGCACTTTTTCCTCTGTTAGTTTGCTTCCTTCTCTGTTGCAAAATTAGTCTGTCACATTCAAGAAGGCCATTCTCAACACATGAACATGCACTGTCAGTTTTGAAACTGTAAGGAAAATTATCCATATTCATTCTCAGGCGTTGGCATGTCCTCTTCCATTCTGTCCTGTGTTGTACACAGTCACTACAAGTAAGAAACCACATTTACTTCTCCGGAACCAAATAGAAGTAATTGTAATATCAAAGTATTGGTGGGAGGAGAAGAGAAACAGAGAACTGGGAAATCAGAAAAACAAATGCACGATGGAAGGAACAAATGGAAATACTTTATCTCTTCTCTCAAATCCACATGCTCGGATTTGGCCAACTGCCAATCAAAAATATTAGTGTGCTAGAGATGTAGCTCAATGGTAGAGTCTTTCCCCTGCATGCTCAGGCTCTGGGATCAATTCCAAGCAACACCAACATATTCAATGGATACAAACATTGACTTGTTTTACTGAAGTGGAGTATGGAAATTATTTTCCCAAACTAGGCTACTCTGTATAAACAGTAGAATACGGACTGAAATAATGAGATCATGGCTCACAGCAACACAGGGCAGCAGAGGAAAGGCAAGTAGAGGATCCTGCAAAGAGAGCTGACCCTCAGAACTCACTCCAGGAATCGCTTTTCTCATGAGTCGGGGTGGCTTTGAGAGAGCAGAGAGAAGACGGCTAGAATGGGGAGCTGAGTTTTCCCAGAGCCTGAAGTGACATCCCAAAGGACTCCTTCAGGGGAAGAAGGCTTTCCATGATGAAATTATCCTGCATGGAAACAGCAACTCAGAGGAGCCGAGAGCACTGCGCTATCTTCCCTCAGTCAGGCATTGCCAGAGTCGATGTGTTCTAAAAACTGAGGTCATCTGAGGTCCCAGTGGGACACAGTCATTAAAAACAGGTGATGTTCAAGAATGCTAGTGGTGAAGAGGGGAACTGTACCAGAGCAGCAAAAACTAGCTAATAAAGTCATGGGCATTCTTTGAGCTATTACCATGATCATTGTCATTGACACTGAGATAGTAAAAGAAAAAAGAAAGCAGGGTGTGGTGGTGCACTTCTTTAATCCCAGCACTTGGGAAGCAGAGGCAGGCAAGATCTCTGTGAGTGTAAAGCCAGCCTGGTCTACATGATGAGTACCAGGACTGCCAGGCCTGAAATACTATCTCAAAACAAACAAACAAACAAACAAACAAAAAAACAAACAGAGCCAGAAGAAAGGAAAAGAAAAAGAAAAAAAGAAAAGAGAGGCAACCAAGATGGATTAGGAGTTTGCATAGCACAAAAACACGTTCTGGGACTTACTTCCACAATTGTAATTAAAAGTAAAATAAAATGAAGGATAGCATAGCCATTGAGTAGGTGTAGACATCTCTAAATGGATGCGTGCTTCAACTAAGCAGAAGGTAAAAAGTTGAAAAAAACAGCGATGAGCACTGGCTGGATGGTTCAGTGTCTGGTGAGGGCCCAGTCCCCGGTTCACAGACAGCTGTCTCCTCCCTGTGCCCTTAATTGACAGAAGGGCTGGGGCTACATCTCTGGATTCTCTCGTGTAAGGGCGCGGATCTCCCCTGTCCAGGCTCCTTCAGATTAGGGAAGGCATCAGACTCTTCTACCTAATCACCTCCCAGAGGCTTGCCTCCAAACAGCCTCCTGAAGACAAATGACAGAAACCAAACAAAACTGGTTTCAGCAAAAGAGAGGAAGCTGTTGGCTCTTTTAAATCATAGGGAGTTTTTTTTTCTTTTAGATTTTGCTTTATCTGTTTATTTTTTTATTATTTACATTCCAACCACAGTTGTCCCTCCCACGCCTCCTCCTGCTCCTCCTAGTCTTCTCACCCCAGCTCACGCCCCATTCATTCTTCTCATGGGGACTCATCCAAACCTGGCACATTAAGTTGGGGCAGGACCAAGCCCCTCCCCCTCTGCATTAAGGCTGAGCATGGCATCTCACTATAGGGAATGGGCTCCAACAAGCTGCACATGCCTCAGAGCTAGATTCTGGTCCCACTGCCAGGGCCCCCTTAGATAGACCAAGCTCCACAACTGTCTCCCACATGCAGAGGGCCCAGGTCAGTCCCATGGAGGCTCCACAGCTGTTGTTATAGAGTTCATGAGTTTCCACGAGCTTGGTTCAGCTGTCTCTGTAGATTTCCCCTTTATGATCTTAATTTCATTTGCTCATATATTCCCTCCTCGCTCTTTTTGACTGGATTCCTGGAGCTTGATCCCAGATGTGGATCCCTGTATCTGGTTCCATCACTTACTGGATGAAGGCTCTATGATGACAGGGTATTCACCAATCTGATTACAGGGGAAGGCCAGTACAGGTACCCTTTCCACTATTGCTAGGAGTCTTAGCTGGGTCATCCTTGTGGATTCTGGGGATTTCACTAGCAACAGGGTTTCTCCCTAACCCCATAGTGGCTCTCTCTATCAAGATATCTCTTTCATTGTTCTCCCTCTGCTCTTCTCCCACTTCTACCAT
The DNA here is from genome assembly GCF_903992535.2 of Arvicola amphibius. NCBI lineage: Eukaryota > Metazoa > Chordata > Mammalia > Rodentia > Cricetidae > Arvicola > Arvicola amphibius. The sequence goes on along the minus strand of NC_052053.1, from coordinate 79,433,385 downwards.
CCCATTGTTCCTTCATGTTCTTATCCTCCATCTCCCTCCCCTTGACTGCCCTCTTCTCCCTTAGTTTCACCAAGAGGTCTCATCTAATTCCCCTTCCCAGGCCTATCCATGTTATCCTCTTAGGAATCATAGGAATTTGAAGGGTGAGTCTGACTTCCAACTAGCTGGATTCCCTTGAATAGCAGACGTCCAAGGGGCTCTGTCCTCAGATTTGGGTGTGCTGTCCTTTATTCGAAGTAACTGTTCTTCAGCCATTGGTAAGAATAGTTGCCAGGCCGGGCGGCGGTGGCTCACGCCTTTAATCCCAGCACTCGGGAGGCAGAGGCAGGCGGATCTCTGTGAGTTTGAGACCAGCCTGGTCTACAAGAGCTAGTTCCAGGACAGGCTCCAAAGCTACAGAGAAACCCTGTCTCGAAAAACCAAAAAAAAAAAAAAAAAAAAAGAATAGTTGCCAGGTGGCTTGTAGCCACCATTTTGGCTGTCCCAGAGGAATAAAGTCTTCATTGCTCATGTGATCCAAGTCATGTGTTCCTTCTTAACCTGTGACTCTGGATCGGAACAGTATTCTGGACTCATCCTTGGTATGAGATCAGCCTCATATGAGTTAAATCATCCCTAAGGACAATCACTTTACTGTTTCAGTTTGGGTTTATGTAGGAAAAAAATGCAGGAATAATGTAAACAGAAGGAAGAGGCATAGTTCATTGCCCCAAAAGATTCAGTATTAAAATTGTCAAGATTAATAATGATAAGTATGGTATCCTAAAATCTGGAGGCTTTTGTGAGAAATCAAAAGTTTTATTTTAACAGCTTAATTTGAGTGATAATATAGCATAATTCACAAAAGTCATCGGTCATTGACAAAAGGCTTTTTGATTTACTTAGCGTTTTACCAAGGTAAAATTTACATGGCAAAACTTTTATATTTTTAACATGTTCAGTTCTATGGTATTTTGTATCAACCACCACCATGATCAATTTTAGGACACTTTTTAAAATTGATTTTATTGAGCTACACATTTTTTTCTGCTGCTCTCCCTTCTTCTCCCCTCCCCTTTAGCCCTCTTCCATGGTCCCCATGCCCCCAATTTACTCAGGAGATATTCTCTTTTTCTACTTCTCATGTACATTAAATCCATGTCTGTCTCTCTTAGGGTCCTCATTGTTGTCTAGGTTCTCTGGGATTGTGAATTGTAGGCTAGTTTTCTTTATTTTATGTTTAAAAATCACTTAAGAGCCGGGTGGTGGTGGCGCACGCCTTTAATCCCAGCACTTGGGAGGCAGAGGCAGGCGGATCTCTGTGAGTTCGAGGCCAGCCTGGTCTACAAGAGCTAGTTCCAGGACAGGTTCCAAAGCTACAGAGAAACCCTGCCTCGAAAAACTGAAAAACAAAATCACTTAAGAGTGAGTACATATGATATTTGTCTTTCTGAGTCTGGGTTACCTCACTCAATATGATGTTTTCTAGATCCAACCATTTCCTGCAAATTTCAAGATGTCATTTTTTTTTTTTTTTGGTTTCCATCAACAATGTGTGTCGATTTTATCACTGACATCTCTATAAAAATATAAAGATTTCTTTGTCTCAATAGCAGCTGGAAACTCAAAATCTTCCCCTAACACAGCTTCTCACCTTATTATACCTAGTATCCAACAAAAATATTCTTATTTGTTCGCCGCTTCTCTTATGATCAGTTTGATGTGCCTTTATATTGTCATTGTCTGCCTGTTGTTCAGACTCCTTCTGCCCTGTTGCAGCAAGTGTGGAATTAAAAAAATAAGTGTATGTCCCAATCTATCTGTGGTGAAGGTTTAAGGATCTTCTGGGGGTTTGGAAAGACACTTTATAACCAAGAACATCACCAGGCCTTTGCATTTCTTTGATGGTGACTGTCGACAATGTGCGTTCTAGTTTCTCGACCCTGTTCTGCAACCTCTTACGGGTGTAGTTTTCTGTCTTTATTTCCTCCCATCCACAAATGATCAAAACTTCGGAACGTTTAAGGTAAGTTGCCTTCTTAACTCCAGACATGACCTAGCTGACGTTTTCATTTCTGTATTTATGTATTCATGTAGGTTGACTATGTCAAAGGAAAACTGTGGTATAATGAAAAATGTTTTGCGAACAGAGAAATTTTTGAAGGTAAATTTTAAGACATCTTAACAGACTTTTATCACTATAGATTATATATAGCTTAAAAATGCATTAAACCCCCAAATGTGAAGATAACAATTCTGTATGAATTAATGACCCCGAAATGAGATGCAGGCTCAGTAGTGGTATATATTTGCTGTTGCTTTAACACCCAGGAGGCAGAAACAGGAACACTGCAGGCTTGAGGCTCCCCTGGGCTTCCTACTGACAACTTCTCTTAAATGAGTGGGAGTGACACACCTGCCTAATCGCAAGAGAACTGTGTCCAGAGATACATTAATAGATGGCACATAACTGGCATTGGACTCTGTGAAGGCAGCGTCATTAACACTAACACTTCCTAAGTCTACAGTGGAGATGCTGTTCTTAATCTCTGCTCCTTTGTACTTTCCAGCTGATTATGTTACCATCACTTTCGACAGAAACATGACCCTGAGTGAGGTATGATAATAGAAAACTTTCAAAGGTAGGAAATTTTGTTAAGCATGAGTGTAAGAATTGTTGTTAATCTAAAATATGGTGTCTAAGCACACAGAGAAACTTAACCACCCCCCGTGGCGTCTCCTTGTAGGCTTAACAGCAGACACCTACTTTGTTAAAGCCAAGTAATCCACGCCAGAGAAGAATGTTTGTTTGAAATGCCTTCTGAAATTGATCCACTGAGAAGAAAGGGATAGATATTAAAGAATTAAACCTATGATCTGTGAGCCAGATGTGGTGACACACAGCTGTAATTCTAGTAATCAGTAGGTGAAGGCAGAAAAATCACAAATTCAGTGTGAATTTAGATTACGTATTCTAGGCCATCCTAGGTTCACATAGTAAGAACATGTCCTAAAAGATTCATGTGTGTGTGTGTGTGTGTGTGTGACAGAGAGAGAGAAAGAGATAGAGAGAGGGGGGAGAGGGAGAGAGAGAGAAAGGAGAGAGAGGAGAGAGAGAGGGAGATAGAGAGAGAGAAAGAGGAGAGAGAGAAAGAGAGGAGAGAGAGGGAGAGAGAGAGGAGAGGGAGAGGGAGAGAGAGGGAGAGAGGAGAAAGAGGAGAGGGAGAGGGAGAGAGAGGGAGAGAGAGGAGAGGGAGAGGGAGAGAGATGGAGAGAGAGAGGAGAGGGAGAGGGAGAGAGAGGGAGAGAGGAGAAAGAGAGGAGAGGGAGAGGGAGAGAGAGGGAGAGAGAGGAGAGGGAGAGGGAGAGAGAGGGAGAGAGAGAGGAAGAGGAGAGAAAGAGGAGAGGGAGAGGGAGAGAGAGGAGAGGGAGAGGGAGAGAGAGAAAGAGAGGAGAGAGAGGGAGAGAGAGGGAGAGAGAGGAGAGGGAGAGGGAGAGGAGAGGGAGAGGGAGAGAGAGGAAGAGAGAGGAGAGGGAGAAGGAGAGAGAGGGAGAGGGAGAGGAGAGAGAGAGGGAGAGAGAGGGAGAGAGAGGAGAGGGAGAGGGAGAGGAGAGGGAGAGGGAGAGAGAGGGAGAGAGAGGAGAGGGAGAGGGAGAGGAGAGGAGGAGGGAGAGGGTGAGAGAGTCGGAGAGGGAGAGGGAGAGGGAGAGGAGAGGGAGAGGAAGAGGGAGAGAGAGATGAGAGGGAGAGGGAGAGAGAGAGAGAGGGAGAGAGAGGGGGGGGAGAGGGAGAGAGAGAGAGAGAGAGGAGAGAGAGAGGGAGAGAGAGGAGAGGGAGAGAGAGAGGGAAGGGAGATAGAGGAGAGGGAGAGGGAGAGAGAGGAGAGGGAAAGGGAGAGAGAGAGGAGAGGGAGAGGGAGAGGAAGAGAGAGGAGAGGGAGAGGGAGAGAGAGGAGAGGGAGAGAGAGGGAGAGAGAGGAGAGGGAGAGGGAGAGAGAGAGGAGAGAGAGAGGGAGAGAGAGGAGAGGGAGAGGAGGAGAGAGAGAGAAGAGGAGAGGAAGAGAGAGGAGAGGAGAGAGAGAAGAGGAGAGGAAGAGAGAGGAGAGGTGAGAGAGAGAGAGAGAGAGAGAGAGAGAGAGAGAGAGAGAGAGAGAGAGAGAGAGAGAGAGAGAGAGAGAGAGAGAGAGAGAGAGAGAGAGAGAGAGACTGATTCATATGTGTCCAGCAACTATTTGGGATTTGTGTTTCAGAAACGACGGTAACTCTTGTTTATTTGCAGTCCAGTTCTTGTTTTTATAGTAAAGAGCCATTCCTTCAGTGGACGCCTTGTTTATCTTCTCCTTTTAAAACTGCAAAATTTCTTCCACACGTGATATCCTTTCTTATTGACCAAGAAAGTAATACTGGAATTTATCTCTTCTATGGTCGGGTAAGTCTTATAGCTCAGTTACCAAGCACTGCAAATTGATCTTAGCAGACATCATTTCCAATTTGTGGTGATCTCAGACATAGAGAATGACAAGATTATTTATGATCCATAAAATAGTTTGGAACTGTTTTTTTTTTAATTGTTTGTCATTCGAGCTGATGAAAATTAAAGTCATGATGCTGGCTTCTTTCTGGTTGTTATTTACTCATTCTCCAGGGGAACATGATGAATATTTTCCATATAAATCTAACATTCCTTGAAAGGGTTTGTTTAGATGAACAACAACAAGAAAGGGAACCCATTGTCACAGATTTGTATTTTCTGTTGTAGAGGCTCTTAACTGTGGATCTTAATTAGAATTACTCTCAGAGTCCTCAGAAAAGTTAGGGCTCTCTAACTTTTTAAGAGTGGCTGTTCAGCACTCACTCCTAAGTACAACATATACACCACCCTCCCAAAGCCCATGTAAAATTAAAATAAGTTGATTTTTCTGTTGAACTTTTTTTAAGGCCAGGACTCACTAGGTAGCACTGGGTATCTTCAAGCCCACAGTGTTCTGCCTGCTTCTGAATCTGAGTGCTAACACTGAAGGCATGTACTGCCATGCCTGCCTATGCTGAACATATGATAGATTGAACTGATATTTTCCTGGAAAAAAAAACCTCGTTACTGTTTTGGTAGACAGACTTCAAGAGAACAACAGGAGAGGAGAAGGTGATAGTGTCTGACCATGTAGGTATCTCTCTCAGAGCATGAGACTCCCTTGGAGAAGGGATTTAGGATAGATCTTATCTTCTGTTTGTTTTCCGAGAGTAGATCTGCTGCAAAAAGAAATGACTGGCAGTCTCATTTCCAAGAATTTTCTGCTGTTAGGCAAACAAGGGAAGAACTAAGACAGATTCCCCCTTGTATTGGTGAAAGCCTTTAACATTATCATTACACCAAGATGACATTTATGGGGTGCCAGAGTCTTGTTCCTTTCAAGACTATGACCCAGTAGAACTGGGATTTTGTCAGGTGCCCACATGTAACATGAAAGGCATGAGAAGACACTGGAGTCTGTCTGATTATTTTAGTAACGACTCACAAACTTCTCGATACCGCTTATTGTACAACTTTGAACAAATTCCTTAGTTTCCTACACTACGTCTCAGCATCCGTAAGATGTACAGGTAAGGGTAGTGGAGTAGAGTTTCCAGTGACTGTTCATCTTTCCAGTTCTTTGCAGTGATAACGGGAATGCTGCTGTCTTAATTAAAATTGAAAAATGAGAAAGTCTAGAAATCATACCATGGACAAAGAATAATGGACTAAATCTTATGACTTCCTTGTGTTTTATCTAGAGTTCCAGACGAACCTTTGTTTCTGTGTCAGTGCTCAGCAATGAGAAACCCAATACTAAACCAAAATTTCCAAATTTCCATTTTCCTGCCTCATTCTCTAATCCAGTTGGAATGGTGTTCCATCCCCGAAGCCACTTTCTGTATGTTTATGGAAATCAGGTATGCAGCCATAAATTTTTTCTTTTGAAATAAGAGTAAGTAGTCCGACTTCTGTAGGCTGAGGGATAAGGTACATAAAGACCAGGAGTCCTCTACTGATCTGGAGAGTAGAAGTAGAAGGGAAGAAATAATGTTTACCAACTGTTTATTTGTTCTAAGCTTATAAAAATGAATCATGGAGCACTATGGTTCGGAATATTGTCTGCTGTAATCCATTTCTTAACAACTCTAGGAACTAGATGTTGCCATTAATCCATTGAAAGTATGTCTTATCTGGTATCTGGCTCTTGGCATTGCCTTCTCTCCCTCTGATTTGTCTATGCATTATGTTCTGTCTCTGCTGCTGTCTGAGCTCTTTCTGGTGATGTTCTCTGTTCTTGGGCCTCTAGTCAGACAGTTCTATTTTGAGTAGCCTGAAAGCTTTGTAAAAAGGTATTTTGGCAAAACACCTCTAGTCATCAGCCAAATTAAAAGTAAGGTGCACAATATATGACATGTGAAGAAATTCAGTTCCAAGAAAGCACCGTGGTGCCTTCCAGTGAACACACTGAATTCACTCTTTCTTTTTTATTTTATTGAGTTATATATTTTTCTCCACTCTCCTCCTCTCCACTCCCCTCCCTTTCAACCCTCTACCACGGTCCCCATGCTTCCAATTTACTCAGGAGATACTGTCTTTTTTTTTTTTTACTTCCCATGTACATTAAATCCATGTATGTCTCTCTTAGTGTCCTCATTGTTGTCTAGGTTCTCTGGGATTGTGATTTGTGGCCTGGTTTTCTTTGCTTTATGTCTAAAACCCACTTATGAGTGAGTACATTTGATATTTGTCTTTCTGAGACTGGGTTACCTCACTTAATATGATGTTTTCTAGATCTATCCATTTACCTGCAAATTTCAAGATGTCATTAATTTTTTCTGTGGTTTAGTACTCCATTGTGTAAATACACCACATTTTCTTTATCCATTCTTCAGTTGAGGAGCAATATACTTAAAAGTAGTATTGCTGGGTCTTGAGGAAGGTTGTTTCCTAATTTTCCGAGAAATCATTATACTGATATATAACACATTTCCACCAGCAATGCAGAAGTGTTCCCTTTACCCCACATCCTCTCTAGCATAAGGTGTCATCAGTGGTTTTGAACTTGGCCATTCTTACAGGTATAAGATGAAATCTCAGAGTTGTTTTGATTTGCATTCCTCTGATGACTAAGGATGTTGAACATTTCCTTAAGTGTCTTTCAGCCATTTTAGATTCTTATGTTGAGAGTTCTCTGTTAGTTCTCTGTACTCCATTTTTTTTTATTGGATTATTTGTTCTTTTGACGACCAAATCTTTTAGTTTTTTGTATGTTTTGGAGATCAGACCTCTGCCTGATGTGGGGTTGGTGAAGATCTTTTCCCAGGCTGTCATTTTGTGTTGTTGACCATATCCTTTGCTTTACAGAAGTTTTTCAGTTTGTTTATTAATTGTTTCTCTCAGTGTCTGTTCTATAGGGGTTATATTTAGGAAGTGGTCTCCTGTGCCAATTTGTTCAAGTGTACTTCTCACTTTCTCTTCTATGAGGTTCAGTTAGGTTGGTTTTATGTTGAGGTCTCTGACCCATTTGGACTTGAGTTTTGTGCATGGTGATAGATATGGATCTATTTTCATTCCTCTACATGTTGATATCCAGGTATGCTAGCACCATTTGTTGAATATGCTTTCTTTTCTTCATTTTATCATTTTTGTTTCTTTGTCAAAAATCAGGTGTTCATGGGTGTTTGGATTTATATCTGGGTCTTCAACTCAATTCCATTGGTCCTCCTCTCCTCCCATTCCCCTCCTGCTCCCCCACTTATCCTCCTCCCTCCCCCTCCCTCCTTAAGAGAGGGCAGGGAACCCTGCCCTGTGGGAAGTCTAAGCCCCACCCCACCTAGGAAGCTTTGCATCCAAATAGACTAGGGACCCAAAAAGCCAGTACATGCAGTAGAAACAAGTCCCAGTGCCTTTATCCATGGCTTCTCAGTCAGCCCTCATTTTCAGCCACATTCAGAGAGTCTGGTTTGATCGCATGCTCATTCAGTCCTGGTCCAGCTGGATTTGGTGAGCTCCCATTAGAACAGGCACACTGCCTCAGTGGGTGGACCAACCCCTCATGGTCCAGACTTCCGTGCTCATCTTCTCCCTCCTTCTGCTCCTCAACTGGACCTTGGGGGCTCAGTCTGTTGCTCTGATGAGGGACTTTGTCTCTATCTCTGTCCGTCACCAGATGAAGATTCTATGGTGATATTCAAGATAATCATCAGTGTGATAGTGGGGCAAGGCCAGTTCAGGCACCCTCTGCTCTGCTGCCCAAGGATCTAGCTGGGGTCATTCCTGGGTTGACAAGAGACTTGGCTCTAGAGGGGCTCCTGTCTGTTTTTATGCCATTACCAATCCGTTTTCAGTACTATAGTTCTGTAGGAGAGTTTGAAGTCAGTTATTGTAATGTCTCCAGAAGTTTCTTTATTGTACAGGATTGTTTTGACTATCCTGGGTATTTTGCTTTTCCATATGAAATTGACTACCGTTCTTTCGAGGTCTTTGAAGAATTTTTCTGGGATTTTGATGGACATTGCATTTAATCTGTAGATTTCTTTTGGTAAGATTGCCATTTTTACTATGTTAATTCTACTTACATAAGAGCATGGGTGATCTTTCTGCTTTCTGGTGTCTTCTTCAATTTCTTTCTTTAAAGATTTAAAGTTCTTGTCATACAGGTCTTTTACTTGTTTAGTTAGAGTTACTACAAGTTATTTTATGCTGTTTGTGGCTATTGTGAAGGGTGATGTTTCTCTGATTTCATTTTCAGCCCATTTAACATCTGTGTACAGGAGGGATACTGACTTTTTGAGTTAATCTTGTATTCTGCTACATCACTGAAGGTGCTTATGAGTTGTAGAAGTTCCTTGGTAGAATTTTTGGTATCTCTCATATAAACTATGATGCCATCAGCAAATAGTGAGAGTTTAACTTTTTTTCTGATTTGTATCCCCTTGATTTCCTTTGTTTTCTTATTGCTCTAGCTAGGACCTCAAGAACTATATTGAATAGATATGGAGAGAGTGAACAACTTTATCTTGTTCCTGATTTTCAGTGGGATCGCTGGGAGTTTCTCTCCATTTAGTTTTTTGTTTGCTGTTGCCTCGCTGTATATTGCCTTTCTTAGGTTTAGGTAAGTTCCTAGTATCCCTGCTCTCTCCAGGACCTTTATCATAAAGGGTTCTTGTATTTTTTCAAAGACCTTTTTCAGCATCTAATGAGATGATCATGTGTTTTTATTTTTTCAGTTTGTCTATATGGTTAGAGTATATTGGTAGATTTTTGTATTTTGAACCATCCCTGCATCTCTGGGATGAAGCCGACTTGATCATGGTGGATGACTTTTATGATATGTTCTTGGATTCGGTTTGACAGTATTTTATTGAGTATCTTTGCATCAATCAATGTTCATGAGTGAGATTTGTCTGTAATTTTCTTTCTTAGTAATGTCTTTATGTGGTTTGGGTATCAGGGTAATTGTAGCCTCATAAAAAGAGTTTGGCAATGTTCCTTCTGTTTCTATTGTGTACAATAATTTGAGGAGTATTAGTATTAGTTCTTCTTTCAAAATCTTGTAGAATTCTGAGCTGAAACCATCTGGTCCTGGGCTTTTTTTTGGTTGGAAGATTTTTTTTTTTTTGGTTTTTCGAGACAGTTAATTTTTGATGACTGTTTCTATTTCTTTAACAGTTATAGGTGTATTTAATTTGCTCATTTGGTCTTGATTTAATTTTGGTAAGTGATATTCATACAGAAAATTGTTCATTTCCTTTATTTTTTCCAATTTTGTGGAGTACAGGTTTGCGTTCACTTTCACAGTGAGATTTTTCCCCTGGAAACAAAAATTTTGATTACTGCAGTTAGTCAAGAAAGAAAACAGTGTTTCTCTGTGAGATTCTGAGATCTACATGACAGGGTACAGTTTTATTTCAAAGATGAAAGCTCCTCAATCATGGACTTGAAAGAATGATTTCTATTTGGATAGATAGTGGCTACAGACTCCAGAGACTGACAGTGTAATCTAGAATTTCTGTTCACATGATGACTGTCTTGGAACACCTGTTGCTTAGGAATAGCTCTCTCTAGCAATCACAGTTATGGGAAGACAAGCAGTACCAATCTAAGGTCTCTGAAAACAGTCAGGGAAGCGAAACACAGTGGCCCCCACCTGCAGTCCCCAGTCTGGAGGCTGAGATGGGTGGAGTGTTGTCTGTCCAAGGCCAGTTTTGGCTCCAGCGTGAGATTCTGTCTCAGAAAAAGAACTCGGGAAACTGACAAGGCCTACCAAATGTTCAGGTTGATTTTTAGCACCTTACCTCATTGTTAATTCATTCAATCTTTTTCCACTTGACTTAACACGTACTTTGTTTCTACTGAATCTGTGCCTCCCAATGTGCATAAAACCATCTTTATTTTAACAATGCTTATGATTTCTTGGCTCTCAGTCTCTACTGTATACAGAATTGAAGATAGAGAAAGGTGACAATCCTGGCATTAGGGCTTCTTGAAACTCCCTTATTTTACTTCTTAAGCTAATGGTTCAGAACCTCTAATTTCTTCTCTGACCATTGACTTTTGTTACCCACACATCCTGCTGTGTCTGGATTGCTTCACACATTCTATAGGCAAATATGTTACATTCCTGAGCTTGTTCTCTTCTCAATCTCCGTCCATGTTATTTTCTCTGTATTACCCCGACTATAGTAGAATTCTAAGACTTTAGCTAACAGTTTGCTCTCACTTTTTTTTTTTTTTTTTGCCAATGTGACTACTTCATAGTTTTCTGTTCTAGAATTCCTAGGCTATGGGTAGAAAACAAATATTGGAAGAGTTTTCTGTACCTGTCAGATTTGATGGCACGTAAGTCAGGAATATTGCCAATAGACTCTATGACTCAAATTTTCCATGTGTGTATCTGACCATGGGCAACAAACAGCCGGAATTGAAGTGAAAAGGCTTTAGATGGTGTTCAACAAAACTCATCTAAGAAGTGAGACAGAGTCCTATTCCTCATAGTGGGCTGAGGAGTTAAGAGACCAAATACTCAGAACCACTTGTGGAACAAAAGCGCAATGGCTAAAGTAGAAGGGGTGGTACGAGTGCTGGCAAAATGGCCCCGTTCGCATAAGCTACATACAGTGAGGATGATACTTGCACTGGGAGTCGAAGATCCTAGTGTACTGCTATTCTCTTGGGCTTGTGGTCCTATAATTTGTTTTTCCTTGAGACAGTCTTTTTTTTTTGTTTTTTTTTTTTGTTTGTTTTTTCGAGACAGGGTTTCTCTGTGGCTTTTTAAAGCCTGTCCTGGAACTAGCTCTTGTAGACCAGGCTGGCCTCGAACTCACGGAGATCTGCCTGCCTCTGCCTCCTGAGTGCTGGGATTAAAGGTGTGCGCCACCACCACCAGCGAGACAGTCTTACATGCTACTCCAGGCTAGCCTGGACCTCACTGGATAGCCCAATTTAGGCTTGAACTTGCCTGCTTCAACCTCCCTAGTGCTAGAATTATAGCATTATACCTCTGTTCCCAGCTTGGAGAGATGAAAGACACGATATAGACTCCATAATTTTTAAGGAAGACTAGAATATAGGTCTGACAATGGAGGGGAGAATTAAAAATAACAATAGCGAAAGAATTCATATAAAATATTTTCAAAAGGAAAATCTAGTAGTTAAAAAGAGAAATGACACAAAGAGGCATTCCATTGAAACAAAAATAGAAATAAACCTGCGAAGAGATGGTACAGCTCTTAAGTGTCAGAAAAATACAAATAAAAAAACACAATATGTGACACTGGGAAGGTGGCTCGGCTGGTTTCACTTGCTCTGAAAGTTTGAGGACCTGAGTTCAAATCCCCAAAACCAGTGTGAAAGGTTGAGCATGACTGTGCATATTTATAGCAACCGCATTAGGGAGCAGAGACAGGCAGATCCAGCGAGCTTACTTGGCCAGCCAACGTGTCCAAAGCAATACACTTCCTGTTCAATAAAAGACTGTCTCAATCAGCCAGAGTACACAATAGAGGAATTCACTCAATGTCATCCTGTAGTCTCCACCATGCATGTAACACACACACACACACACACACACACACACACACACACACGCGTGTGTGTGTGTGTGTGTGAGAGAGAGAGAGAGAGAGAGAGAGAGAGAGAGAGAGAGAGGAGAGAATGAGAAGGCAGTAAAATGTCATTCAGCCACTCAGTTGTTCTAATTGCTTTTGACAATACAAACCACTGGGAGGGTAAATCAAGTGGGTGAGTAGGAAAGTAGCCAGTGTGCGCCCTAGTTTGTCGTGAACATCGAGATGTGAGGAAAACAGTACTACACGGTTTCTCTTTTGTAGGAAGATCAGGCTAATAGGCAATTTTGAAAATTAGAGACAGCTCTTAGTGAGGTAATATCTCTTTATTCCTTTAGGTATGGCTTTCAGTGGATGGTGGCAACACTTTTGATTTGTTGTGTGACCTTCTCGGTAACTTTGTAAGGAAGACTGCTCATTGTTTTTATACTTCAGCTATATCTTTTATTACACAAAATGGAGTAATTTACACGACAAAGGCAGGTAAGGAACTTCCTTTTTGGGGGTTGTAAGTTAGTTCTACATTTGGTTCAGAAATGTAAACTGTTTGAAAAATATGTATTAATCAACTAATAATAAGGTCTCAAATATATCAGGTAATGGATTGGTTGAATCTACAGAGACAAATCATATCAACAGCCATAAGAAAGAACCCTGGGTTAGCATGCTGTATTCTCAGGGCTGTTTCATTTTCCCAAACCAAATAATAGTTCATGCCACAATGGCGATACAGTTTTGCTTCACATGTTATGGTCAGTGTTTCATTTAATACTCACAACCGCAATGCCAAAGAAGGAAGTGTTTGCTTTGGTTTTGCCGGTGAAGTAGATACAGCCCAGGCAAACAGAATCCAAGAACACATTAGAAAAATTATCCACTATGATCAAGTAGGCTTCATCCCAGAGATGCAGGGCTGGTTCAACATACGAAAATCTATCAATGTAATCCATCATATAAATAAACTGAAGGATAAAAACCATATGATCATCTCATTAGATGCAGAAAAAGCATTTGACAAAATTCAGCACCCCTTTATGATAAAGGTCTTGGAGAGATTAGGGATACAGGGGTCATTCCTAAATATAATAAAGGCTATTTACAGCAAGCCGACAGCTAACATCAAATTAAATGGAGAGAAACTCAAGGCCATCCCACTAAATTCAGGAATGCGACAAGGCTGTCCACTCTCTCCTTATCTCTTCAATATAGTACTTGAAGTTCTAGCAATAGCAATAAGACAAAACAAGGGGATCAAGGGGATTCGAATTGGAAAGGAAGAAGTTAAACTTTCATTATTTGCAGATGATATGATAGTGTACATAAGCGACCCGAAAAACTCCACCAAAGAACTCCTACAGCTGATAAACTCCTTTAGTATCGTGGCAGGTTACAAGATCAACTCCAAAAAATCGGTTGCCCTCCTATATACAAAGGATAAGGAAGCAGAGAAAGAAATCAGAGAAGCTTCACCTTTCACGATAGCCACAAACAGCATAAAATATCTTGGGGTAACTCTAACCAAGGAAGTGAAAGACCTATTTGACAAGAACTTTAAGTCTTTGAAGAAAGAAATTGAAGAGGATACCAGAAAATGGAAGGATCTCCCTTGCTCTTGGATTGGGAGGATCAACATAGTAAAAATGGCAATACTACCAAAGGCAATGTATAGATTTAGTGCAATCCCCTTAAAGATCCCATCAAAATTCTTCACAGATCTTGAGAGGACAATAATCAACTTTATATGGAAGAACAAGAAACCCAGGATAGCCAAAACAATCTTATACAATAAAGGAACTTCTGGAGGCATTACCATCCCTGACTTCAAACTCTATTACAGAGCTACAGTATTGAAAACAGCTTGGTATTGGCATAAAAATAGAGAAGTCGACCAATGGAATCGAATAGAAGACCCAGATCTCAACCCACAAACCTATGAACACCTGATTTTTGATAAAGGAGCTAAAAGCACACAATGGAAGAAAGAAAGCATCTTCAACAAATGGTGCTGGCATAACTGGATGTCAACCTGTAGAAGAATGAAAGTAGATCCGTGTCTATCACCATGCACAAAACTCAAGTCCAAATGGATTAAAGACCTCAATATCAATCTGAACACACTGAACCTGTTAGAGGAGAAAGTGGGAAGTACTCTACAACATTTGGGCACAGGAGACCGCTTCCTACGTATAGCCCCAGCAGCACAGACATTAAGGGTAACATTGAATAAATGGGACCTCCTGAAGCTGAGCAGCTTCTGTAAAGCAAAGGACACTGTCACTAAGACAAAAAGGCAGCCTACTGACTGGGAAAAGATCTTCACCAACCCCACAACAGACAAAGGTCTGATCTCCAAAATATATAAGGAACTCAAGAGACTAGACTTTAAAATGCTAATGAACCCAATTAAAAAATGGGGCGCTGAACTGAACAGAGAATTCTCAACAGAAGAAGTTCAAATGGCCAAAAGACACTTAAGGTCATGCTCAACCTCCTTAGCGATCAGGGAAATGCAAATCAAAACAACTTTGAGATACCATCTTACACCTGTCAGATTGGCTAAAATCAAAAACACCAATGATAGCCTTTGCTGGAGAGGTTGTGGGGTAAGGGATACTCTCATCCATTGCTGGTGGGAATGCAAACTTGTGCAACCACTTTGGAAAGCAGTGTGGCGGTTTCTCAGGAAATTCGGGATCAGCCTACCCCAGGACCCAGCAATTCCACTCTTGGGAACTTACCCAAGAGATGCCCAATCATACTACAAAAGCATTTGTTCATTTATGTTCATAGCAGCATTATTTGTAATAGCCAGAACCTGGAAACAACCTAGATGCTCTTCAGTGGAAGAATGGATAAAGAAAGTGTGGAATATATACACATTAGAGTACTACTCAGCGATAAAAAACAATGACATCTTGAATTTTGCATGCAAATGGATGGAAATAGAAAACACTATTCTGAGTGAGGTAACCCAGACCCAAAAAATGAACATGGGATGTACTCACTCATAATCGGTTTCTAGCCATAAATAAAGGACATCGAGCCTATAATTCGTGATCCTAGAGAAGATAATAAGAAGGTGAACCCAAAGAAAAACATATAGTTATCCTCCTGGATATTGGAAGTAGACAAGATTGCCGGGCAAAAATTGGGAACTTGGGGGTGGGGCGGGATTGGGGCAAGGAGAGATGGGGAGAGAAAAGTGTGAAGGGGAGGATGGGGAGAACTTGGGGGAATGGGATGGTTGGTATATAGGAAGGGTGGATATGGGATCAGGGAAGCATATATCTTAATTAAGGGAGCCATTTTAGGGTTGTCAAGAGACTTGACTCTAGAGGGGTTCCCAGGTATCCAGCAAGATGCCCCCAGCTATTTCCTTGGGCAGCTGAGGAGAGGGAGCCAGAAAAGGCCAGATCCTATAGCCATACTGATGAATATATTGCATATCACCATAGAACCTCCACCTGGCGATGGATGGAGATAGAGACAGAGCCCCACATTGGAGCACCAGACTGAGCTCACAAGGTCCTGATGAGGAGCAGAAGGAGGGAGAACATGAGCAAGAAAGTCTGGACCCCTGAGGGGTGTGTTCACCCACTGAGACGGTGGGACAGAACTAACGGGAGACCACCAAGACCAGTTGGAATGGGACTGATGGAACATGCGACCAAACCAGACTCTCTGAATGTGGCTGACGGTGGAGGCTGACTGAGAAGCCAAGGATAATGGCTATGGGCTTTGATTCTATGGTATGGACGGGCTCTGTGTGAGCCTTGTCAGTTTGGATGCTCACCTTCCTGGACCTGGGAGGGAGTTGGGAGGACCTTGGACTTAACATAGTGTAGGGAACCCTGATGGCTCTTTGGCCTGGAGAGGGAGGGGGTGGGGGTATGGGTGGAGGGGAGGGGAGGGAAGGGGGAGGAGGGAAGGAGATGGAAATTTTTAATAATATTAAAAAATCAAATTAAAAAATAGAAATTTCTTTTATAATGGGTGAAAGCTACATTTAACTATGGCTATAAGGATAAATATTTAGAATGCGGTTAGGAATTATAATGGCTTAGTAAGGTGGTGTTTATAGATTCTCTCCACTATTGCTAGTGGTCTTAGCTGGGGTCATCCTTGTGGATTCCTTTGAGTTTTCCTAACACCAGGGTTCTCCCTAACCCCAAAATACTCCCTGTACCAAGATATCTCTTTCATTCTTCTTCATGTCTACCTTGCCCACAAACCAACATGATCCAACATGATCCCTCATGTTCCCATTCCCCTAGTGTTCTCCCCACCCCCAGTTAACCCAGGAAGTTTCCCCTTCCCAGAAGAATCCAAGCATCTCTCCTTGGGCCCTCCTTTTTACCTAGCTTTTCTTGGTCCATGGTTTGTAGCCTGGCTATCCTTTGCTTCTCGTATAATATCCACCTAAGAATGAGTTCATGGTATTGTTTGTCTTTCTGGTTCTCGGTGCCTTACTCAGGATGATTTTTATCTAGTTCCATTCATTTGCCTGCAAATTTTATGATGCCATTGCTTTTTTTTTAAAAACACTTAGTAATACTCCATTGTGTAAATGTACCATGTTATCTTTTTTTCTTAATTTTTATTGAGCTCTACGTTTTTCTCTGCTCCCCTCCCTAATCTCTCCTCTCCTTCAACGCTATCCCAAGGTCCCCATGCTCCCAATTTACTCAGGAGATCTTGCCCTTTTCTACTTCCCATGTAGATTAGATCCATGTATGTCTCTCTTAGAGTTTTCATTGTTGTCTAGGTTCTCTGGGATTGTGATTTGTAGGCTGGTTTTCTTTGCTTTATGTTTAAAAACCACCTATGAGTGAGTACATGTGATAATTGTCTTTCTGTGTCTGGGTTACTTCTCTCAAAATGATATTATTGAACTCCATCCATTTGCCAGCAAATTTCAAGATGTCATTATTTTTTCTTGCTGTGTAGTACTCCATTGTGTAAACGTATCACACTTTCCTTATCCATTTTTCGGTAGAGGGGCATTTAGGTTTTTTCCAGGTTCTGGCTACTACAAACAATGCTGCAATGAACATAGTTGAGCACATGTCCTTGTGGCACGGTTGAGCATCCTTTGGATATATACCCCAAAGTGGTATTGCTGGGTCTCGAGGAAAGATATTTTCTGAGAAATTGCCACACTGATATCCAAAGGGGCTGTACCAGCTCATACTCCCACCAGCAACACAGGAGTTTTCCCTTTACCCCACAACCTCTCCAGCATAAGTTGTCATCAGTGTTTTTGATCTTGGCCATTCTTACAGGTGTAAGATGGAATCTCAGAGTTGTTTTGATTTGTATTGATGACTAAGGATGCTGAGCATTTCCTTAAGTGAATTTCAGCCATTTTAGATTCCTCTGTCTAGAGTTCTCTGTTTAGGTCTGTACTTTATTTTTTATTGGATTATTTGTTCTTTTGATGACCAATTTCTTGAGTTCTTTGTATATTTTGGAGATCAGACCTCTGTCTGGTGTGGGGTTGGTGAAGATCTTTTTCTGTTCTGTAGACTGTCATTTTGTCTTGTTGACCATATCCTTTGTTTTACAGAAGCTTTTCAGTTTCAGGAGGTCCAATTTATTAATTGTTTCTCTCAGTGTCTGTGCTATAGGGGTTATATTTAGGAAGTGGTCTCCTGTGCCAATGCGTTCAAGTGTACTTCCCATTTTCTCTCTCTCTCTTTTTTTTTTTTTGGTTTTTCGAGACAGGGTTTCTCTGTGGCTTTGGAGCCTGTCCTGGAACTAGCTCTTGTAGACCAGGCTGGTCTCGAACTCACAGAGATCCGCCTGCCTCTGCCTCCCGAGTGCTGGGATTAAAGGCGTGCGCCACCACCGCCCGGCTCCATTTTCTCTTCTATGAGGTTCAGTGTGGCTGACTTTATGTTGAGGTCTTTGATCCATTTGGACTTGAGTTTTGTGCATGGTGATAGATATGGGTCTATTTTCATTCTTCTACATGTTGATATTCAGTTATACCAGAACCATTTGTTAAATATGCTTTCTTTTTTTTCCATTTGATATATTTTGCTTCTTTGTCAAAAATCAGGTAATCAGTTGTTGGAAACTGTGTGGATTAATATTAGGGTCTTCAATTCAATTCCATTGGTCCTCCTGTCTGTTTTTATCCCAATACCAGGCTGTTTTCAGTACTGTAGCTCTGGAGTAGAGTTTGAAGTCAGGGATTGTGATGCCTCCAGAAGTTCTGTTATTGTACAGGATTGTTTTGGCTATCCTGGGTTTTTTGCTTTTCCATATGAAGTTGAGTATTGTTCTTTCAAGGTCTTTGAAGAATTTTTCTGGGATTTTCACGGGCATTGTATTTAATCTGTAAATTGAGTTAGGTAAGATTGCCACTTTTACTATGTTAATTCTACATGTCCAAGAGCATGGGAGATCTTTCCACTTTCTGGAAATTTTTTTCTTTAAAGATTTAAAGTTTTTGTCATACAGGTCTTTTACTTATTTGGTTAGAGTCACTCCAAGATATTTAATGCTGCTTGTGGCTATTGTGAAGGGTGATTTCCTCCCCAGCCCTTTTATCATCTGTGTACAGGAGGGCTACTGATTTTTTTTGAGTTAATCTTGTATCCTGCTACCTTACTGAAAGTGTTTATGAGATATAGAAGCTCCTTGGTAGAATTTTTGGGATCACTTATGTAAACTATTATATCATCAGCAAATAGTGAGATTTTGACATCTTCTTCTTTGATTTGTATCCCCTTGATCTCTTTTTGGTGTTTTATTGCTCTAGCTAGGACCTCAAGAACTATATTGAATAGTTATGGAGAGAGTGGACAACCTTGTCTTGTTCCTGATTTCAGTGGTATTGTAAGTTTCTCTCCATTTAGTTTGATGTTGGCTGTTGGCTTTCTGTATATTGCCTTTATTATGTTTAGGTATGTTACTTGTATCCCTGCTCTCTAAGACCTTTATCATGAAGTGATGTTGTATTTTATCAAAAGCTTTTTCAGCATTAATGAGATGATCATGTGGTTTTTATTTTTCAGTTTGTTTATATGATGAATTATGTTGACAGATTTTCGTATTTTGAACCATCCCTACATTTCTTGAATCAAGCTGACTTGATCATTGTGGATGATGGTACTGATGTGTTTTTGTATTCAATTTGCCAGCATTTTATTTAGTATCTTTGCATCAATGTTCATTAGTGGTACCCCATTTTCTTAATCCATTCTTCAGTTTAGGGGTATCTAGGTTGTTTCCAAGTTCCGGCTATTATGAGTAACGCTTTTATGAACATAGTTGAGCAATGTCCTTGTAATAAGTCACATTGGGAATATGCCCAAGATTGGTTTAGCTGGACCCTGAGGAAGATTGTTCTCAGTTTTCTGAAATACCTCAAGACTGATTTCCAAAGTGCTTGTACAAATTTGCACTCCCACCAGCAGTGCAGGAATGCTCCCCTTTTTCTACATGCTCTCCAACATATGCTTTCATTAGTGTTTTTTTGTTCTTAGTCATTCTGGCAGGTGTTAGATGGTATCTCAGAGTCTTTTTGATTTGCATTTCCCTGAGGGATAAGGATGTTAAATAATTCTTGAAGTGTATTTCAGCTATTTGAGATTCTTCTGCTGAGAATTCTCTGTTTAGATCTGTACCCCATTTTAAATTGGATTATTTGGTATTTTGATGCTGAGTTTCTTGAGTTCTTTATATATTTTGGACATCAACCCTCCATGAGATGTGGGGTTTGTGAAGATCTTTTTCCATTTTGGACAGAGGGTGGACAACCTTGTCTTCCTTCTGATTTTAGTGGACTCACTTTAGTTTCTCTACATTTAGATGTTGGCTGTTGGCCTTTTTATCTTGTTGACCATGGCCTTTGACTTACAGAAACTTTTCATCTTCAGGAGTTTCCATTTGCTTATCTCAGTGACTGTGCTACTGAATTTTTTTTCAGGAAGTTGTTTCTTGTGCAAATGCATTCAAGGTTACTTCCCACTTTCTCTTCTATGAAGTTCAGTGTGACTGTATTTATGTTGAGGTCTTTGGTCCACTTGGACTTGAGTTTTGTGCAGGACCATACATATGGATCTATTTGCATTCTTTTACATGCCACCCTCCAGTTAGGCCAGCACCATTTGTTGAAGATGTTTTCTTTTTTCCATTTTATAATTTTTGGCTTCTTTGTCAAAAATCAGGTGTTCATAGGTGTGTGGATTGATGTCAGAACCTTTGATTCAACTCCATTGATCCATGTGTCTGTTTTGATGCCAATATCAAGCTGTTTCTATGACTATAGTTCTATAGTGGAGCTTGAAGTCAGTGATGGTGATATTTCCAGAAGTTCCTTTATTATACGGCATTGTTTTAGCTGTCTTGCTCTTTTTCCCGTATGAAGCTGAGTGTTGTTTTTTTGAGGTCTGTGAAGAATTGTTTTGGGATTTTGATGGGGATTGCACTGAATTTTTAGATTACTTTCGCTAAGATTGTCATTTTTACTATGTTAATCCCACCAATTCATGAACGTGGGAGATCTTTCTATTTTCTGATCTCTTCTCCAATTTCTTTCTTCAAAGGCTTAAAGTTCTTGTCATGTAGGTTTTTCACTTGTTTGGTAAGTGTTACCCTAAAATATTTTATATTATTTGTGGCTATTGTAAAAGGTGATGCTCTTCAGCCCATTTATCATTTGTATAGAGGAAGGCTACTGACTTTTTTGAGTTAATCTTGTATGCAGCCACATTACTGGAAGTATATATCAGCTGTAGGAGTTCTCTGATAGAATTTTTGGGGTCACTTATGTATACTGTTGTATCATCTGCAAATACCTAAAGTTTGACTTTTTCTTTCTAGTTTATATCCACTTAATCTCCCTTTGTGTCTTATTGCTCAAGCTAGAACTTCAAGTACTATATTGAAGAGATAGGGAGAGAGTGGACAGCCTTGTCTTGTTTCTGATTTTAGTGGACTCACTTTAGTTTCTCTACATTTAGATGTTGGTTGTTGGCTTGCGTATATTGCTTTTATTATGTTTAGGTATGTTCTTTGTATACCTGGTCTCTGCAAGACCTTTATCATGAAGGGGTGTTGGATTTTTTATAAAGGCTTTTTCAGCGTTTAATGAAATGATCATGTGTTTTTTTTCTTTGTTTATGTTATACATTGCATTGGCAGATTTTATGCATTTCTGGGATGAATCTTAATTTGCTCATGGTGGATGATTTTTTTATGTGTTCTTGGATTCAGTTTGCCACTATTTTACTGAGTATTTTTGCACCAATGTTAATGAGGAAGATTGTTCTGTTATTCTCTTTTCTTGTGTAGTTTGGGTATCTGGGTAACTGTAGCCTGAATAAAAAAAAGTAGCAACATTCCTTCTGTTTCTATTGTGTGGAACAATTTTAGTAGTATTGGTATTAGCTCTTCTTTGAATTTCTGGTAGAATTCTGCACTGAAACCATCTGGCCCTGGGCTTTTTATTTTGGTTGGGAGACTTTTGATGACTGCTTCTACTTCCTTAGGGGTTATTGGTTTATTTAAATTGTTTATCTGATTTGATTTAATTTTGGTATGTATTATCTATCAAGTTAATTGTCTGTTTCTTTTTGATTTTACAATTTTGTGGAGTACAGGTTTTTGAAGTATGACCTAATGATTCTCTGGATTCCTAAGTGTCTGTTGTTATGTCCTCCTTTTCATTTCTGATTTTGTTAATCAGAAATTTTTTGTTAATCTGATTTTGGTTAGTTTGGATAAGGGTTTGTCTAGCTTGTTGATTTTCTCAAAGAACCATTGATTCTTTGTATTGTTCTCTTTCTTTCTATTTCATTGATTTCATCCCCGAGTTTATTTCTGTTGTGTACTCCTCTTGGGTGATTTTGCTTCTTTTTGTTCTAGAACAAAGCTCTTTGTTTCATTGGTTCTTTGCAGTGTTCTCTGTGTTTCTGTGGTATTGTTTTCAGTCCTCAATTTGATTATTTCCTGCCTTCTACTCCTGGGTGAGTTTGCTTCTTTTTGTTCTAGAACTTTCAGGTGTGATATTAAGTCACTACTGTGAGATTTCTCCAAATTCTTTATGTGGGCACTTAGTGATATGAACTTTCCTCTTAGATTTGCTTTCCATTGTGTCCCATAAGTTTGTACATATTGTGGATTAATTTTTATTGAAATCTAGGAAGTCTTTAATTTCTTTAATTTTTCCTTGACCCATCGATAATTCAGTTGAGAGTTGTTTAGTTTCAGTGAGTTTGAAGGCTTTCTGCAATTATAGTTGTTGTTTTCTAACTTTAAGCTATGGCCATCCAAGGGGGTTATTCAAATTTTTTCTCATTTCTGTTGAGATTTGTGTTTTGACCAAGTATGTGGGCAGTTTTAGAGAGGGTTCCATGAGGTACTGAGAAGAAGTTATATTCTTTTTTGTTTGGCTGAAATATTCTGTAGATGTCTGTTAAGTGCATTTGAGTCACAACATCTGTTAGTTCCCTTGTTTCTCTCTTAAGTTTCTGCCTGGCAGACCTGTCCTTTGGGGAGAGTGGGGAGTTGAAGAGTCCCACCATTAATGTCTGGGGTTTGATGTGTGATTTAAGCTTTAGTAATATTTCTTTTACAAGTGTGGGTGCCGTTGTATTTGGGGAATAGATGTTCAGAATTGAGACTTCATCTTGATGCATTTTCCCTTTGATGAATATGAAATGTCCATCTCCATCTCTTTTGGTTAATTTTAGTTTGAAGTCTATTTTGTTAGATATTAGGATGGCTACACAAGATAGCTACACTGACTTGCTTCTTATTCTTAGGTCCACTTGTTTGGAAAATCTTTTCACAACACTTTACTCTGAGGTAATATCTGTCTTTGAAGTTAAGGTGTGTTTTTTTTTTTTTGTATGCAGCAGAAGGATGTGTCCTGTTTTCGTATCCATTCTGTTAGTCTGTGTCTTTTTATTAGCAAATTGAGTCCATTGATATTAACAGATATTAATGACCAGTGTTTGTTAGTCCTACTATTTTTGATTTTGGTCATGGTGGTGGTAGTGTGTTTGTGTTTGCTTGTGCTTGCTCTCCATGTGTTTTGCTGGTGTGCAATTATCTATACAAATATAAAATGCTTCAGGTATTTGTATTTCATCCTTGCACAAGGACCATGCTAATCTTCTCTATATCATTCCAATTTTAGTATATGTGTTGACAAACTGAGCGACATTTTCAAATCTTGAGTAGTTTTATTTGTTCCCTTCCACCATTTGTTTGTATTTTCCTGGATTTCTTTAAGGGATTTAATCATTTCCTCTTTAAAGACCTCTATCATCTTCATATAGGCTGTTTTAGGGTCTCTTTCTTGTGCTTCAGTTGTTAGAATATATATATATATATATTTTTTTTGGTTTTTCGAGACAGGGTTTCTCTGCAGCTTTTTTAGAGCCTGTCCTGGAACTAGCTCTTGTAGACCAGGCTGGCCTCGAACTCACAGAGATCCGCCTGCCTCTGCCTCCCGAGTGCTGGGATTAAAGACGTGCGCCACCACCGCCCGGCCAGTTGTTAGAATATTGACAGCATGCTGCAGTAGGGTTTCTGGGTTGTATTGGAGACATACTGTCCTGGCCATTATTGATTATTTTTACACTGGCATTGTGGCATTTGGGATTGGGATGATTATAGGTCTAGGTGCTGATTTCTGGTTTGTCCTGGGTGGGTGTTGTTCCGTGGTTCCTGTTTCCTCTCTGGATTTTAGGAGAGTGTGATGGCTGTGTGCTGTCTGGTGGGAAATTTTCTCTGGACCTCATAGATGTAGACATCGGGGGTTCTATGTAAAATGTGTTTCTGATTGGGAGCTGACACTTAGAAATGGGGATAGGCTAGGAGTCTGAAGGGTTTCACAGAAGGTAGGAGAACAGAGTCTACAACCAGGCTCTGATTATTTAGTCTTCTTGGAATGGGAATAGACAAGAGGTTAGGTCTCTTACAATGCTGGGGATGAGACTGGGGAGATTGGATCTGGAGGAATGGGGGGGAGGGGAGATTGAGCTACAGTCAGCCTCCCTAATTCCCTGGCAGGAAAGTCCTGTGGGTAATTAGGGGATGCAGGTGAAGTTGCAGACAGAGATAAAGCAACAAGTGGCAGTGAGGGAGGGACATCAGGAGGGGAAGCTCTGTGGGATCCACAGAAGATGGGGGTGGTGAGGAAGAAATGTTGCAGCAGGTGTTCTAGGGATGCTGAGCCAGGCATGAGACTGGGGGCAGGGAGTGTATTTGGAGGAGAGTATGGGATACTGAAGGTCTGCTCACCTGGGGCCTTTGCAGGGGATGCCTGCTAGTGATGGAGGTTAGGATAATGGGATGCCCTAGGGGAAGGGAGGTTCAAGGAGAAGGTCTTTGTGATTCATGGGGGATGGGATCAGAGCAGGTGATCTGCTATAGAGTTGGGGATGACACTGAGGGATTGGGACCAGAGAAGCAGAGGCCACCTTAATTTTATTAACAAAAATCTGACTGTAATTCTCCCTATCTTTGGTTGTTTATTTTTCAGCAGTTGCTGAAGGAGTCAAATGGGCCACAGTTATTCATTGTCTCACACAACATTCTCATAGTGGTAATATCAAGCACCTGTGGTTGTTCCTAATGTTAATATTTTATTCTGCGAAGAAGGTAGAATTTACACCAGGAACCCTGAGCTCCTGGTGAAAGACCCTCAAATTTAAGGGCAATGAGATCCCCCAAACTCAATAATCCAGGCCAACAGATGCAATCAGCAAGAGGTGTCTTTATTGATTACACAGGCGTCTGTGGGTGCCTCAGCAGCTCTCACCAACTGAGCACCCCGATCAAACTCTTCATTCAGCTTTTATAGGTTTTCCTTTCTACAGGTTACATGGGGGGCATAGTAACAGTAATTCTATTGGTGGGGACTTAGGTCATCTTGGGGACAGTCCCGTTTGTCTGTTCCCAGGTTTCTCACAAGGCATACTTCATCAATTTGACAGTTTTGACAGTTGTGATAAGGTACCCTAAGGGGCTTAGTCCAGTCAGCTAGTCTTGTAACCCATAAAATATCCTGCTGTGGCGCCAGTTGTCCATAACGGAGACAGTGTCTGCCCCAAAGGTCACATACCTCATAAGGTACCCTAAAGGTTAACTCAGTTCACATCTGTTGTTTATCAGGGATGGCCAGGACACCATCCTCAATTTGAAGAGGGAAGTTCTGGTCTTGTAAATAAAGCAGCCAGTTGTAAAATGATCTAAGCTTCCCAAGCACCTGAGAAAACAGTTTCCTGTGAGTGAATGATCCTTTGATCTGCTGGGAAAGCTGCTGATGGTCTGTTCTCATTCCCCTAGACTTGTAAATATATATTTTCCTCATTTTTGGAATCTATATATATTTATTTTCTTATTTTTGGACTCTTAACTGGTCTGGGGAAATATTTTTTTGTGAACTATGCATTCAATGCTACTACATCCAAGTCCCTTGTGAACACTGCAAGTGTTCCAACTGAAATAACACAGCTGACAAAAACAGTGAACTAAACAAGTAAATAACACCAGACGAGTAAGTCCCGATGCAGTAGCATTAGAAACATACAAACACACGAGAGCATAACTCCGAATTTCTCAGTCCTACAGCACTGGCCTCTAATAGAGTGAGTTGTCTCAATTCTTGGACAGAGAACTCAAAAGAAAAATTTAAGTATGTCCAAAGAATAAAATGAGTTCCTCATTGTGTACTCAAACAGATGAATGAAAATAATAAAGGCTATAGAAGATATCAAAGATGAAGCCAAGAGAGGTAGGAAAACAATCTGAATTGCTGGAAATGAAAAACATAAGTCAAATAAAAAGCCCTCCTGGAAGTCTCCCCAGCAGGCCAAGTCAAGAGGAGACAAAATCGCTGATCCTGCAGATGAGCGATAAAACTAGAACAAGAAGACAGCGACAAGGATACAAAACAAGGACGCCAGCTGCAATCTCAAGAGACATACAACACCCTAAAAAGACCAGATTTATTGATAATAGGCACAGAGGTAGAAAAATCTCGTTCCAAAGGCACAGAAACCATTATTTTTTTTTAAAAAAAGAATCATAACAAATAACTTCTCTGAGTAAGAAAAAGAGATGGCAGTCTTTATGCAGGAAGCATTTTTTCTTTTTTTAAATTGATTTTTATCGAGCTCTACATCTTTGTCTGCTCCCCTCCCTGCCTCTCTCCCCGTCCCCGCAGGAAGTATTTAGACACTAAACAGGCAGACCGGAAAGGAAACTCCCCATATCATTATAATCAAAACAATAAAACCATATAACAAAAACACTAGCAAGGGAGAAGCACCGAGTCCCATATCAAGTCAGGTCCATCGAAACAACTGCAAATTATTCACCGGAAGCTTTCAAAGCAAAGAGAGCACGGTTTGCTGTACTGCAAGTTTTAAAAGACAACAGCAGCTAACCCCAAACTATTTCCAGTAAAGCGATCTGTCATAATTACAGGAAAAATTAAAACTTTCAATGATAGAAATAGGCTAACATAATGTATGACCACTGATTCAACTCATTTGCTGCCTCCAAGAAACACATTTCATCTTTATAAAGCAGATGTGACCATATATCGAAGGGAGGAGAAAAGGTGTTTCATGCATATGGGCCTAGAAGACCCATGTATTGTTGTTCTAATATATGGCAAAGTAGATTTCAAAGCCTCTAATGAGAAAAGATGAACACTTCACACCGATTTAAGGAAAAATCCATCAAGCAGACAATATGATATGCCCCCAATACAGGTACAGACAATTGCATCTGTTGCAAGCTTTCTTTTGGGCCACCAACCAGCTCCCAATTATGACATGGAGACTTATCAGTTACGAATGCTTGGCCTTATCTTATGCTAGCTTATTTTACCATTTCTCTTCAGCTACGTTTTGCCGTGGGGATTTTTTCTTTCTTGCCTTCCTGCCTTCTTCCTGCCTTCCTGCCTTCCTTTTTCTTTCTGTAAGTCCTACTTCCCTGCTTGCTCTGTCTGGCTAGCTGGTGACTGCCTGGCTCACTGTTTCACTAGACTTGGGTATTTTCCCTCGTTCTCCTTCTCTCTTCTCAAGCCTAGATTTCTCCTCCAATTTATTTGCTTTGCCTTCCAACTCTGTCTATCCCAAATCACTATACAGAGAGAAATCACTAAGCTCAACATAGAACTCAATAAAAAATGAAAACAAACAGAGACCAAGAATCAATGAAAGAAAGAGTTGGTTCTTTAAAGAGATAAGGAAGACCAATAGCAGAGACAAAAGCGGGAGTTACAGCAAATACCAGGGAAATTGACAAAATCATGAGCTCTTATTTTAAAAACATATATTTTACTCAATTGTAAGATCTAAAAGAATTTTTCAATTTCTGGATCTGTGTGCCCTCCCAAAAGTAAGCCAAGATGAAATAAACCATGTAAATGTCTCTAACAAGCGGTAAGACTGCAGCAATTAATTAGAATCTCTCACAACAGCAACAAAACATCCAGCTCCTGTTGAACTGACTGGGTTATTTTACTACACCTTCAAGGGATTAACACCAATCCTTACCAAACTAGTCACTTAAAAAGAAATGAAGAAACATTGCCGAACTCTCTCTTGTTGAAAACAGGGCATCATACTATGCAGCCCTGGCCGACTGACCTGGAACATAAGAAGTGCACTAGGCTGGCTTCAGACTTGCAGAAATATGCCTTCCTTTGCCTCCCAAGTGCTGGGTTTAAAGGGCTGCACGACCATGCCAAACCTTCTCATTTCCTTTTGAAGCTAATATTACAAAAATAAATAGACACAATAAACAACAACAAAAAGCCTACCAATTTATCTGATAAACTTAGACCAATAAAATTCTCAAAAAACCACTTGCAAGCTAAATTTAAGAACTCATCAAAAATATTGCTCACCATTATCAAGTTGGTTTTACTCCAGAGATTCTGTAATAGTTTGGTATATGTAAAGCTATAAATGTCATAAATCACATAAATGGACTCTGGCATAGAAATTACATGGTCAACAGACACAAAAATTCTTTGAAAAGATCCAACAATCTCTTCGTGTTTAAAGTCTTAAAAATCTCAGAATACAAGGAACATAGTCCAATAGTAAAGGGGTATTTGCAAAACACCCACAGGCAACATGTTAAAAAGATCATAGAATCCTAAACACAGTAGTCTTAAAAGATGAAATCTGTTGTAATAAATTTAACAAAGGATGTGAAGGCTCTCTACAATGAAAATGAAAGCACTGAGGAATTAAGTAGAGAGTAACACTAAAGACTGGAAAGAAGTCCAGTGCTCATGAATTGGAAGACTCATTGTTGTGAAACTGGTTATCCCACCAAGAGCAATCTATATATTCCATACACTCACAATCAAATTCCAGTTCTAGTCACCACAGAAACAGAGAAACATTTACTAGAGATGCACAAGAGATCCTAGATAGACAGAAACCTAATTTGATAGTTTTAGGAAGAGAAAGCACCACCAGGGAGAGTAAACACCTTCCTTCCATATCCCTTGATCAGACAACCCCTTCGTTCCGTTCTGTCTGCCCACTTTGGTGAACATGTTCTGTAATGAAGTGGAACCACAGAAGACTTTCCAAGGACGTAGCACAAAGCCGCACGTATTTTACTAATTTAGAAGTCTCAGAGTCCTACCCTCACCCTAAATTTAAACAAGCAAATTTTTACAGGTGTAATATAAAATTTCTTCTAGTTGTATTGCGTCAATATCAAGAGAGGTCTGTTTGTTTCCTAACAGGATCAACAAGATATACTCAGAGTGGTCAATGTCCTGATAAAGTTTTCACGATATACTACGATCACTTGGGATTCTTACACAAACTGACTCCAGAACGCTTTGATGCTGGTTCATCAGTTTCACGCTCTCGAGCTGTTAATATTTTTGGAACGGTCAGTCACATGAAGCACTGAAACTGTTTGCCTTGTTTTGAGAACAGATGCCTCATTCTATGTGCAGGCTAATGAGACAGGGTTTTCCTTAATACAAACCTTTTTAATGTTTTAAAAATTTACATATACATATATAAATATATGTATAAATTTCTCTTTCTCTCTCTCTCTCACTCTCTCTCTCTCCTCTCTGTGTACATATAAGAGCAGGTGTTTGTGGAGGCTAGACATGCTGGGTCTACACTAAAGCTGGAGTTCCAGGCAGCTGTGAGTCACCTGGTAGGACACCTGCAAACCAAACTCAGGTCCATTGCAAGAGCAAGTATGTGCTCTTAACAGCTGAGCCATATCTCCAGACCCATCAGGACAAACACTCTTTGCTAAAGGAAAACTTTTATACAACATTGAACACCTCCAAAATCTTCTGGAAGCCCCACAGGTTTCCTCTTACGAGATTTCACTGCAGAACAACATGTCTAACACAGATCTGTTACAAACAACTCAGCTCCTGGTGGAGTTTATTTTTTAACCTCACGATGTTGGCCTTGAAAATAAATGATTTTGACTTGTCCATGTTAAATAGCCCTGCTCCCTAGTTTACTCCTTGTTGATGCCGACATAGAGCACAGTTTTTGTTCCCCTCGCAGAAGATAATAGATGCATTTTTTTGAGGGGGGTTTCTCTGTAGCTTTGGAGCCTATCTTGGAACTAAGTCTGTAGAGCAGTCTGGCCTCAAATTCACACAGCTGCCTCTGCCTCCTGATAGCTGGGGTTAAAGCCATGCACCACCATTGCCTGGCTATATGCGTATTTTTATTAATTACAGTGTATAATTGACTATTTATGAAAAGAGAGGGGGCATAGGTAGAAAATGATTACTCATCAAGAAAACAGCCAAGAATAAAATATGTTTCAATGGAATTTGGTAAAATTGTCATTTTGCTAAAGAAAATATAAAAAAGAATGGAAAGAATGGATCTCTTTTATAGGTCAGTCCAGGCCTAGATATGTAACTCTGCCTAAGAGCTTTTGCTACTCTTCCAGAGGACCAGAATTTGGTATTCAGAACTGTTGAAGGAGGCCGCTTGTTTTGTTCCTGGTTGCTTAGCCCTGAAATAAACACACAGATACTGTATTAATTAAACCACTGCTTGGCCATTTAGCTCTAGCTTCTTATTTGCTAACTCTTACATCTTTATTTAACCCATCTTCATTAATCTGTGCATTACCACGAGGTCATGACCTACCAGCAAAGTTTCAGCACGTCTGTCTCTGCCTTCTTTCTCCCAGCATTCAGTTTAGTCCCTCCTTCCCCCCCGCCTGGCTCTATTCCCCTATAGCTCTGCTATAGGCCCAAAGCAGTTTCTTTATTAACCAATGATAATCACAGCATACAGAGGGGAATCCCACATCACAGAACCCACATATTGACTCAACCATCTATAACTATAGCTCCAGAATATCCAATACACATTTATTACCTCTAAAAGCAGTAAGTACATATATGTGGCACATATATGTAAACTGTGCTGGTTGGGTTTTGTTAACTTGACACAAACCCAGGGGCATCTGGGAAGAATGATGCCATTTGAGGAGTTGCTTACATCAGACTGGCTTGGAACCTGATCTCTGAGGCATTTTCTTGGTTACTGGTTAATGTGGGCAGTCACAGCAAGAAGCACTCTTAGATGTCCCCTACTTCATTTCCTGCCTCCAGGTTCCTGACATATGTCCTTTCCCTAATTTTCCTTTCGGATTGACTATAAACTATAATCTGAAATAAGCTATTTCCTCCCCAAGTTGCTTATGGTCAGCACTAGAACGTAAACTAGCACACAAGCAAAGCTTTCATACACATATGGTAAGAATAAATATAATATATATTAGTTAAGAGATCAGTCTATACACCTGGCCAAGGCTACAGGTGGACAGCAAGGTGTTATAACATCCTCTGTCTGAGACATGCACACAAAGTAGAGAGAATTCCACGAGAGGGAGATGCCAACATGTTCTCTGAACCTGGGGTCTGGATTCTGCAAATGTACAAAGTTGAAGATATGAACAGTCTGCTAGACATAACCAAAAAAGCAGCTTTGTCAAAATTTCACTAACATCATAGTTTTGTAGAAATTAGCTTAGTTCCCTTTAGTGAAAGTTGAAATTGTTATGATGGAAAAACTGTAGGAATTATTATACTCAGGACAAATTTGTAGAACTCTGATTCAATAACTTTATATCTTTCTCTCTACCTATACATGCATCCTCTCTGGAAAAAGAGTAGTCAGTAGTTCTTAGTATGTGTCAGGCACTGCTGTGAATGTCTCATCTTAACAACTGTTTGTCCTCAGTTACTTAGGAGGAAATCAAGGAACACAGGGAGTAATAACTACCCAAATTATGTGGGGGTAAGAAAAACAGGCTTTTTACTGAGGCAATTGATTCAGGATCTGTCCTTTTAGCCACACTACTTCCCTATCTCTTTCATTTTTGGTGAGAACCCCAAATTCAAACACTGGGAGGAAAACGTGACAGAAAATGTTTGTTGGAGGCAGATAGATATAACCCAAAACAGACTACAATATCTACAAGCCCAACACACACAGACACACACACACGCAGGCATGCACACATGCAGGAATGCACACACACACACATGTATACAATACTTGGTCTCCTAATTAACAGGGGAGACTCCAACAGCTGTTTGGAAGCAAGTATTCATTTCTATTTCACCCACTGAAAAGTCTCAAAACTGTTCAGTTCAGGATGAAAGAATTAGATATCAGAAATCTAGGCAAACATTATTTTAAGGGACAATCTGTAAGTTCTGTAAGTTCCAGGAATGGAATAGACCAGCAGAGATCAGAACCAGGAGGCTCTAGGCACAGAGCATGAGACTCAGAGAAGCAGTGCTCAAAGAAGAGGCCCCTAATAGACCCTTTCTCAATAAAACTCCAAGTAAAAACCCAGTTATGACTGGATCTGCTGAGTTCACGATGATGTCACTATAGATAACCCAGCTCTAAAATCTGCACCTCCAAACTCATCAATACACCCACAGCCTCCTACAAAGGGCACCAGAACCTCAAACCAGGTCTTAATTATCAGACTTTCTTTTCCTCCACTGCAAAAAACTTTTTCTCTTTTGCATATATAGATATTCAAAGATATCCCAAGAGCATAGAGGTATATTACTCCAGTCAGTAAGTAAAGTTGTATCATTTTGATATGAATGGGAAACAAGTGTGCTATTTGAATTGCGTTAGAATTGAAGCATAAGACATTCAACGTGCAACATTTCCTTTTCTCTAATTTCAGCCTCCTGATTTGGGATTTGATGCTGCACTAGCTCCACAGTACCTTTCTCCCAAGGAAATTCTTTTCTTTGCATACGTACCTCTGCAAGCACCTGCCAACAGTATAGACAGAATGAAGTTCAAAAATATCCACCTTGGGAAACTGATAAAATTTGGGTAATTGATGACTTGCTCACACTTATTTAGAATACATGCTAGTTTTCAGATTCAAAATTTTAACCTAATTTTAAAAGGAATTTTTGTTTTAATAAGACAGATTCTCACTACACATTCTTTGCTGGCCTAGAACTTTGTATGTTGACCAGGCTGGCTTGAACTTCTTGAGATCTCCTTGTCTCTGCCTCTTCCTAGATATCTTTGACTTTTGATTATCTATGTGATTCTTACATTTAGGTTGTTAGGTTTCCTGAAGGGAGAAAAAAATTCTCTTAATAGAAGTTATATCTTGAGGCAACCAAATTCTGCTTTGTGTCTGCAATTACTTTGTGGGTGGGTTTTATCTTTCTCAAGTGCCTTTAATAATTATTTTTCTTTTGTTTTGAAATATTTATTCTCTCTCTCTCTCTCTCTCTCTCTCTCTCTCTGTGTGTGTGTGTGTGTGTGTGTGTGCGCGCGCGCGCGTGTGCACACACATGCATGCCACATGTGGGGTCAGAGGACAGCCTACATGAACTCACCTATTGAGCCATCTTGCTGGTGGCTAGTTCTACTTAATACCTTAGACATTTAGGAACAAGACACATCCTTGGTACTCTTTAGTGGGTCAAGAATTGTGTTATAGTTTTCTCTTCTGTGAAGTGTATTAGCCTGTGCACTACAGAGAATTGTCTTTGTTTTCTTACATAATTGCTTACAGCTTTCTCTTCCTAGGGAAGAGGGGCAAGGGGACGAGGAAGGTAGAGATTGAGAGCGAGAATCCTCAGGTAGCCATGTGAAGCCTGTGTGCACGTTTCTGATACCCAATCTCATGTGGATTAGGGTTTTGCTTTCCATGAAACAAAGTTCAGAGAATCAGGTGATACAATAAGCCTGCTTCTTCCTGTTCTCTGATTCTTTCTAGGTTACCTGCACTGCCAGTGTCTCTAGTCATTGTCTTGCCTGACTCTTTGTCATGAGCCTTCAAAGGAAAGCCATGGAGCTTTCCTTACTTGTAAAGTCCCTTTGCCCAAGTGCCCCAGCTTTTGCAGACTCACAGACTTACACAGATTTGGCCTTTAACATTTGTAGCAGTTTGGGCTGATGCTTACTTTCTTGTGTTATGGTCAGCACTGTTTCCTTTCCCCATGCTTTTCTTCCATGGTGTAAATGATCCTGGTGTTTAATGTTTCCTTCAAGCTGCTCATCCTGCTGTATTTCAGGTTAGTTCTGGCTTTAGTTCATTTTCTACTGCTACTAAAGAACTCTTGAAACTGGGTGATTTCTAGAGAATAGGGGATTGTCTGGACTTTTGACTCCAGCCACTAGAATCTCCAAGTTAAGACTTCTAACTGTGGTCAGGGCAATGGCCTTACTTGATGGTGGAAGGACAACTGCATGTTTGAGAAACAGAGAAAACTGATGTCTCTTCATAACTATTCCATTTCAAAGATGGCTCTACTCTCACAATGCAAACACCTCCCTATTAGTCAGGGTTCTCTAGAGGAACAGCACGTGTGTGTGTGTGTGTGTGTGTGTGTGTGTGTGACCATAATGTGATCTTTCTACAGTTTTTAACACTTAATTTTTTTTCTTGTTAAGAGTTTTGTTATTTGATGGCTGGAGAAATGGATCAGTGATTAAGGAACTTGCTGCCCAAGTATGAGGGTCTGAGGTCAGATCTCCAGCACTCATGTGAAAAACCAGGCATGCTATGGTATACCTGAGATCCCAGCTCTGGAAGGCAGGAGAATTCCAGAGGTTCACTGGCCAATTAGTCTAGTTCTTTAGTAATCTCTACTTTCACTGAGAGACCGTTTCCCTGCAAAGAAAGGTAGAGGGTGTTGGAGAGATGGCTCAGTAATTAAGAGCTCCCACTGCTCTTGCAGAAGGCCCTAGTTTAGTTACTAGTTCCATGTCATGCAACAGTAATAATTGCCAAAGATTTGGATATTTGGGTTTTCAATTTTTAAAAATTTATTATTTATTTATTTGTTTGTTTGTTTGTCTGTTTATTATGTATACAGTATTTTCGGTATTCTGTCTGCATGTATGCCTGCAGGCCAGAAGAGGGCACCAGATCTCATTACAGATGGTTGTGAGCCACTATGTTGCTGACATCATGTTGCTGGGAACTGAACTCAGGACTTTCGGAAGGGCAGGCAGTGCTCTTAACCACTGAGCCATCTCTCCAGACTGGGTTTTTAATTTTTTAAAACATGTTGAGCTACTCCTCCCAGTTTTCCCTTTTACTTTGATAAATATCTTGAGTTATATTGTGGATTTAACAATGTTGTCTTGGTCACACTTACGGATTTAGTTTGCTAACATTTTAATTTTAATATATGTGTTCAAAATGAAATTACAGTTTTTCACATATATTTTTGCCCTTGAAATATTTTATTGTCTGTTAACAAGATTATAAAACCTCATAAATATTGTTTTCTAGAAAAATCTTAGGATAGTAATTTTCTGTGCTTTGAAGGTTTGCTTTTGGATATTGATTGAAATTTACTCTATGTTCTGGGAATAAAGCTACTGATACAGTCAATTATTGTGAATATATTTGAGGGTAGGAGCATTTTTTTACCTCTGCCCTTTTAGGGTATATTTCATATATAGATTTAAGAATTAAACAGACATAAACTGAAACAAAGAACACAATTTTACTTGGTACAAAGTTCATATAGCATGAAAATCCTCATAAGAAAATGAAGACCCAGAGTGGCAGTTCAAGTTTAATACTCTTCTTTTTCTCAGAAGTTATTTCTGTTCCCTTCAGATTGTGCAATGACAAAGCACTGTTTCTATCAAGTCTTAGGGACAGAGAGGAGCCTCAAAAGTCTCATAAGCTCTCCATCACTTTGATGAGGAAATGTTTGTGGCTCTACTTTTTAAAGAATCTCTTGTGAATAATCACAGTTGCTGTTATTTCAAGATGACAATGACCATTTTGCACCCAGAGGACAGAAAGTCTTACAATACTCAACACATTCCTCTCTCTTTTACATCTGTCCTCTCGATCTCTCTCGCCTCCAATGTTCCCTGAGCCTTAGAGAGGTGATACAGCTTGCTCAGTCGAGTGCTCCTCTGCAGGTCTCTGCCTCTGTTTCCATCAGTTACTGGATGAAGGTTCTGTGGTGATATTTAAGATATTCATCAGGATAGTGTTTTCTATTTCCATCCATTTGCATGCAAAGTTCAAGATGTCATTGTTTTTTTACCGCTGAGTAGTACTCTAATATGTATATATTCCACACCTTCTTTATCCATTCTTCCATTGAAGGGCATCTAGGTTGTTTCTAGTTTCTGGCTATTACAAATAATGCTGCTATGAACATAGTTGAACAAATGCTTTGTAGTATGATAGGGCATCTCTTGAGTATATTCCCAAGAGTGGTATTGTTAGATCCTGGGGTAGGTTGATTTTGAATT
Source organism: Arvicola amphibius (assembly GCF_903992535.2). Lineage (NCBI taxonomy): Eukaryota > Metazoa > Chordata > Mammalia > Rodentia > Cricetidae > Arvicola > Arvicola amphibius. The sequence continues at coordinate 79,397,545 of NC_052053.1, read as the reverse complement.
TCCTGAGAAACCACCACACTGCTTTCCAAAGTGGTTGCACAAGTTTGCATTCCCACCAGCAATGGATGAGTGTATCCCTTACCCCACAACCTCTCCAGCAAAGGCTATCATTGGTGTTTTTGATTTTAGCCAATCTGACAGGTGTAAGATGGTATCTCAAAGTTGTTTTGATTTGCATTTCCCTGATTGCTAAGGAGGTTGAGCATGACCTTAAGTGTCTTTTGGCCATTTGAATTTCTTCTGTTGAGAATTCTCTGTTCAGTTCAGTACCCCATCTTTTAATTGGTTAATTAGCATTTTAAAGTCTAGTTTCTTGAGTTCTTTATATATTTTGGCGAACAGACCTTTGTCAGTGCAGGGTTGGTGAAGATCTTCTCCCAGTCAGTACTCAACAGTAAAAAACAATGACATCTTGAACTTTGCATGCAAATGGATGGAAATAGAAAACACTATTCTGAGTGAGGTAACCCAGACCCAAAAAAGATGAATTTGGTATGTACTCACTCATAAGTGGATTCTAGACATAAATAAAGGTCAGTGAGCCTATAATTCGTGATCCTAGAGAAGCTAAATAAGAAGGTGAACCCAAAGAAAAACATATAGTTACCCTCCTGGATATTGGAAGTAGGCTAGATTACCAGGCAAAAATTGGGATCTTGGGGGTGGAGGTGGGGTGGCGGATAGGGGTGATGGGGAGATGTGGAGAGAAAAGTGAGGAGGGGAGGATGGGGAGACCCTAGGGGAATGGGATGGTTGGGATGGAGGAAGGGTGGATAGGGGAGCAGGGAAGAAGATATCTTAATTAAGGGAGCCATTTTAAGGTTAGCAAGAGACTTCACTCTAGAGGAGTTCCCAGGTATCCATGGAGATGTCCCCAGCTAGTTCCTTGGGCGGCTGAGGAGAGGGAACTTGAAATGGCCCTATCCTATAGTTATACTGATGAATATCTTGCATATCACCATAGAAGCTTCATCTGGCGATAGATGGAGATAGAGACAGAGACCCATATTGGAGCACTGGACTGAGCTCCCAAGGCCCAAATGAGGAGCTGAAGGAGGGAGAACATGAGCAAGGAAGTCAGGACCGTGAGGAGTGCGCCCACCCACTGAGACGGTGGGGATGGTCTAATGGGAGCTCACCAAGGCCAGCTGGACTGGGACTGAAAAAGCATGGGATCAAACCAGACTCTCTGAACGTGGTGGACAACGAGGGCTGACTGAGAAGCTAAGGACAATGGCACTGGGTTTTGATCCTACTGCATGTACTGGCTTTGTGGGAGCCTAGTCTGTTTAGATGTGCACCTTCCTGGACCTGGATGGAGGGGGGAGGACCTTGTACTTCCCACAGGGCAGGGAACCCTGACTGCTCCTTGGACTGGAGAGGGAGGGGGATGGGAGTGGAGGGAGGGGGAAGGAAATGGGAGGTGGGGAGGAGGCGAAAATTTTTAATAATAATAATAAAAAAGGAAAAAAAGAGATATTCATCAGGACCCAAGACAGCGAACTCCACATGAGTGAGAGCAGATCCAGACCAGGGACATTTATTAAAACAGGACTGAGCCAGTGACCTAGGCCAGAGCATACCTGAGACAGTGAACTTCATAGGATCAGGATTGAGTCAGTGACCTGGGCTGGAGTAGGCCTGGGACGACAAATTCCACAGGAGCGACCTAGGCCAGAGCAGGCCTGAGACAGCGAACTCCATGTGAGTGGGAGCAGATCCAGACCAGGGACATTTATGGAAACAGGACTGAGCCAGCAACTTAGCAGGCCTGAGGCAGCGAACTCTACAGGAGCAGGACTGAGCTAGCAATCCGGGTCAGAGTGCTCCTGGGAAGGTAAACTCTACAGGAGCAGAAGTGGAATCAGACCAGGGATATTTGTGGAAGCAGGGCTGGGCCAGCGACCTAAGCTGTAGCAGGCCTGAGGCAGTAAGCTCCATGGGAACAGGAGTGGGTCCAGACCAGGGACATTTGCGGAGACAGGACTGGCCAATGACCTGGGATGGAACAGGCCTGGGATGGCAAACTCCACAGGAGTAGGACTGAGCCAATGACCTATGCCAGAGAAGGCCTGAGACAGCAAACTCTGCATGAATGGGAGCAGATTTAGACCAGGGACATTTACAGAAACAGTAATGAGCAGCGACCTAGGCTGGAGCAGACCTGAGACAGCAAAGTCCACAGTAGCAGGTACAGAGGAGCAACAGCTGAGGGAGTGGGCCTGAGTCAGGACCCCTGTGGGTCTGGGCATGAGTCTGGGACCTCCAAAGGATAAGGCAGGAATCAGAGACCTCTGTAGGTCCGGGTGTCAGTCTGGGACCCCCCAAGGGAATTGATCAGAGCCAGAGACTTTGCAGGACCAACCCCAAGTCAGGGACCCCCACAGGAGTGGATCCAGACGAGGGACATTTATAGGAGCAGAGCTGAGCCAGCAACCTAAGTCCAGAGCAGGCTTGATACATCAAGCTCCACAGAAGCAGAGCAAACCCCAGGAGCGCTGAGTGACCTTCAGGAACATGGAGTAACCAATGGGGTGAATGGAACCATGGCACTGATTACACCATAAGGAGCAACCATCTGAGCCTTGGATCCACTGGAATCTGGAAGATTGATCACAAAGTCACAGACATTACCAACTACACCAATTAGAGGAAAAGATGGATAGATAAGGTAAGAACACACGCAACACCACAAAGAGAAACACAACACCAGTAAAATCTAGAGACTGTACAACAGCAAGACTTGAACAACCAAATATAGATGAAGCAGAAGAAAAATGACCTAAAAAATAACTTCAGGAGAATATTTGAAACTCTTAAAGAGGAAATGAGAAATTCCCTCAAAGAAATGGAAGAAGAGACAAACAAAAGATTGGAAGACATCAGCAAATCCCTTAAAGAAAACAAAGAAAAAGTAGTCAAACATGTGAAGGAAACTATTCAAGACTTGAAAACTGAAATAGAGACAATAAAGAAAACACAAGCCAAGGGAATTATAGAAACAGAAATCATGAAAAAATGATCAGGAACCACAAATGCAAGCATGAACAGCAGAATACAAGAGATGGAAGAGGGAATCTCAAGTGCTGAAGATACAATATAGGAAATAGACTCATCAGTTAAAGAAAACATTAAATCTAACAAAAGCTTAATCCAAAATATCCAGGAAATGTGGGACATCATGAAAAGGCCAAATCCTTTTCATGGAAGAAGGAGAAGAAGTTCAACTCAAAAGCACAGAAAATATATTTAACAAAATGATAGGAGAAAACTTTCCCAACCTAAAGAAAGATATGCCTATCAAGATACAAGAAGCTTACAGAACAACAAATAGACTGGATCCAAATAAAAAGTCCCCTTGCCACATAATAATCAAAACACTAAACATATGGAGTAAAGAAAGAATATTAAGAGCTACAAAGGAAAAAGGCAAAGTAACATATAATGGTAGACCTATCAGAATTACACCTGACTTCTCAAAGGAGACAATGAAAGCCAGAAGGTCACTGTCAAGTATTATGCAGACATTTGGATGCCAGCCCAGACTACTATACCCAGCAAAACTGTCATTCACCATAGAAGGACAAAACAAGATATTCCATGACAAATCTAGGTTTTACCAATACCTAACTACAAACCCAGGCATATACAAAATACTAGAAGGAAAACTCCAACCCAAGGAAGTTGACTACATCAACAAAAACAGAGACAATTGATGGTCTTATAGCAGCAAATCCCAAAGAAGGAAAAATTAACATAACCAACAATGAAAACTAAATTAACAGAGAAGAGCAATAACTGGTCATTAATATCCTTTAATGTAAATGGACTCAACTCACCTATAAAAAGGCACAGATTGGATATGAAAACAGAATCCATCCTTCTCCTGCATATAAGAAACACATATCAACCTCAAAGACAGACTTCAACTCAGAAGTCTTGGGAAAAAATATACCAATCAAATGGTCCTAAAAAACAAGCAGGTGTAGATATCCTAATTTCTAACAAAATAGACTTCAAGATAAAAATCAGTCAAAGAAGACAAAGAAGGTCATTTCATATTAATCACAGGAAAAACACATCAGGAGGAAATTTCAGTACTGAACATCTATGCCCCAAATACAAGGGCACTCTCATATGTAAAAGAAACTTCTAAAGCTTAAATCATACTAATACATACACACTAATAGTGGGAGACTTCAACACTCCTCTCTCACCAATGGACAGGTCAGTCAGACAAAAAATGAACAGAGAAATAAGAGAACTAATAGATGTTATGACTCAAATGGACTTAACAGACATCTATAGAATATTTCATCTAAACAAAAAAGAATATACCTTCTTCTCAGCACCTCATGGAACCTTCTCAAAAACTGACCACATACTCGGTAACAAAACAAACCTCAACAGATACAAAAAAATTGGAATAATCTAATGTACCTTATCAGATCACCATGATTCAAAACTAGAAGTCAACAGCAATACTAATTCCAGAAAACCCACAAACGCATGGAAATTAAACAATGCTTACCTAATCATCAATGGGTCAAGGAAGAAATAAAGGGAGAAATTAAAGACTTCCTAAAATTCAATGAAAATGACCATATAACATACTAAAATTTATGGGACACAATGAAAGCAGTGTTAAGTGGAAAGTTCATAGCACTAAATGCCTATATAAAGAAGCTGAAAAAAATCCCACACTACTGAATTAACAGAACGTTTGAAAACTTTAGAACAAATAGAAGCAAACTCATCCAAGAGAACTAGATGGCAGGAAATAATCAAATTGAGGGCTGAAATCAACAAAATAGAAACAAAGAAAGCAATACAAAGAATCAATGGGACAAAGAGCTGGTTCTTCAAGAAAATCTACAAAATAGACAAACCTTTATCCAAACTAACCAAAGGCAGAGAGAATATCCAAATTAACAAAATCAGAAATGAAAAGGGGTACATAACAACAGACACGGAGGAAATACAGAGGATCATCAGGTCATATTTGTCTACAATTATTCTGATACCAAAACCACAGAAAGACATTACTAAGAAAAAGAATTACAGACCAATCTCACTCATGAACATTGATGCAAAAGTACTAAATAAAATGCTGGCATATTGAATCCAAGAACACGTCAGAACCATTATCCACCATGATCAAGTTGGCTTTATCTCAGTGATGCAGGGGTTGATTGTTCAATATATGAAAACTTTTCAATGTAAACCACCATATAAGCAACTGAAAAATAAAAACTACATGATCATCACATTAGATGCAGAAAGAGTGTTTTTTTTTTGTTTTTTGGTTTTTTTTTTTTTTAAATACAACATTCCTCCATGATAAAGGCCTTGGAGAGAGCAGGGATACAAGGATCATACCTAAACATAATAAAAGGCAGTATAAGGAAAAGCCAACAGCTAACATCAAACTAAATGGAGAGAAACTCACAGCGATACCACTGAAATCAGGAACAAGACAGGATTGTCTATTCTCTCCATATCTATTCAATAGAGTTCTTGAGTTCCTAGCTAGGGCAATAAGACAACAAAAGGATATTAAGGGTTTACAAATCAGAAAATAAGAAGTCAAACTCTCACTATTTGCTGATAATATGATAGTTTACATAAGTGACCCCAAAAATTCTACCAAGGAACTTCTATAATTCATAAACACTTTCAGTAATGTAGCAGGATACAAGATTATTTACAAAAAATCAGTAGCCCTCCTTTACACAGATGATAAATGGTCTGAGAAAGTAAGCAGAGAAACATCACCCTTCACAATAGCCACAAATAGCATAAAATGTCTCGGAGAAACACTAACCAAATAAGAAAGAAAGACTTGTATACAAAAATTTTAAATCTTTGAAGATAGAAATTGAAGAAGATACCAGAAAGTGGAAAGATCTCCCATGCTCTCCTTTTGTAGGTAGAATTAACATAGTAAAAATGGCAATCTTACTAAAATCAATCTACAGATTCAATGCAATACCCATAAAAATACAAAAAAAAAATTCTTCACAGACCTTGAAAGAACAACACTCAATTTCATATGGAAAAGCAAAAAACCCAGGATAGCCAAAACAATTCTGTACAATAAAAGAATTTCTGGAGGCATCACAATCCCTGACTTAAAACTCTACTACAGAGTTACAATACTGAAAACAGCCTGGTATTGGCATAAAGGCAAACAAGAGGACCAATGGATATTAATCTACACACCTTCAAACACCTGATTTTTTGACAAAGAAGCAAACAATATCAAATGGAAAAAAGAAAGCATATTTAACAAATTGTGCTGGCCAACTGGATATCAACATGTCAAAGAATGAAAATAGACCCATATCTATCACCATACACAAAACTCAAGTACAAATGGATCAAAGACCTCAACATAAAGTCTTCTATGAATCTCATAGAAGAAAAAGTGGGAAGTACACTTGAACACTTTGGCACAGGAGACCACTTCCTAAATATAACCCCAGCAGCACAGACACTGAGAGAAACAATTAATAAATGGGACCTCCTGAAATGGAAAAGCTTCTGTAAAGCAAAAGACACGGTCAACAAGACAAAAACATAGACTACCGATTGGGAAGAGATCTTCACCAACCCCATATCAGACAGAGGACTGATCTCCAAAATATACAAAGAACTCAAGAGATTGACATAAAAAAAACAATCCATTAAAAAATGGAGTACAGACCTAAGCAGAGAACTCTGAGCAGAGGAATCTAAAATGGCTGAAAGACACTTAAGGAAATGCTCAGCATCCTTAGTTATCAGAGAAATGCAAATCAAAACAACTCTGAGATTCCATCTTACACCTGTAAGAGTGGCCAAGATCACAAACATTGATGACAACTTATGCTGGAGAGGTTGTGAGGTAAAGGGAATACTCCTGCATTGCTGGTGGGAGTGCAAGCTGGTGTAGCCCCTTTGGATGCCAGTGTGGTGATTTCTCAGAATATTAGGAAACAACCTTCCTTAAGACCCAGCAATACCACTTTTGGGCATATATCCAAAGGATGCTCAATCGTACCCCAAGACATGTGCTCAACTATGTTCATAGCAGTATTGTTTGTCATAGCCAGAACCTGGAAAGAACCTAAATGTCCTTGACCAAAGAATGGATGAAGAAAATGTGATACATTTAAACAATGGAGTACTACACAGCAGAGAAAAATAATGAAATCTTAAAATTTGCAGCAAATAGATGGATCTAGAAAACATCATATTGAGTGAGGTAACCAAGACCCAGAAAGACAATTATCACATGTACTCACTCATAGGTGGTTTTTAAACATAAAGCAAAGAAAACCAGCCCACAAATCACAATCCCAGAGAACCTAGACAACAATGAGAACCCTAAGAGAGACATACATGTAGGATCTAATCTATGTAGGAAGTAGTAAAAGACAAGATTTCCTGAGGAAAATGGGAGCATGGGGACCATGGGAGATGGTTGAAGTGGAGGGAATAGTCAGGGAGGGGGGCAAAAAAATGTATAGCTCAAAAAATCAATAAATAAAGTAAAAAAGTAAGATATTCATCAGTCTGACTGCAGGGTAAGGTCAGTTTGGGCACCCTCTCCTCTATTACTTAGGATCTTAGCTGGGGTCATTCTTGTGGATTCCTGGGAATTCTCTAGTGTCAGGTTTCTTCCTAACCCCATAGTGGCTCCCTCAATCAAGACATCTCTTTTCTTGCTCTCATCTAGTTCTTTCTCCATCCATTCCCTCAACTTCTCCTCCTCATCCCCTTCTTCCCTCCTCTTCCCCTTCTGCTCTCCCTTCTCCCCCACCCCTATGCTCCCAATTCTGTCAGGTAATCTTGACTATTTTCTTTTTCCAGGTAAATCTGTATATGTTTTTCTTAGGTTTCACCTTGTTACTTAGCTTCTCTAGGCTCATGGACTCTAGGCTTGTTATCCTTTGCTTTACAGCTAGTATCCACTTATGAATGAGTACATACCATGTTCATCTTTCTGAGTCTGGGTTATGTCACACCGGATATTTTTTCTCGTTTCATCCATTTGCATGCAAATTTCAAAATGCCTTGTTTTTTTTTCCACTAAGTAGTACTCCATTGTGTAAATGTACCACATTTTTAAAAAATTTTTTTTTTGGTTGAGGGGCATCTAGATTGCTTCCTGATTCTGGCTATTACAAGTAATGCTTCTATTAATATAGTAGAGCACATGTCCTTGTGGTATAATTGAGCATCCTTTGGGTATATGCCCTAGAGTGGTATTGCTGAATCCTGAGGTAGGTTGATTTCTGATTTTCTGAGAAACCACCATACTGATAGGAAGCCTCTCTTAAAGGAGCCACACCTCTGCTTCTCACCAGCAAACAGAGCCTACTAGAAAAAAGACAGTTACCAAGAAGTCATACTTTACTCTGTTATTGTCTGTCAAGAATTCTCCCCCTTCCCCACTTTTTTAAAGGTTTGTCAGGCTTTTTGTGGAAATTCTTGTAAAACATTTGGGCACCATTTCTCGATGGAAGTTTCTGTCCTGCTCTATCCCGAAGCTGTTCAGTCCCAAAGAAATGCACAGAGGCTTATATTAATTGTAAACTATTCAGTCTATTTGGTCAGGCTTATTATTAACTAGCTCTCACAACTTAAATTAACCTATAATCCTTGTCTATGTTTAACCATGTGGCTTGCTACCTTTCCCAGTGAGGCATTTTTATCTTGGTTCCTCTGCATATGGTTGGGACTATGCCCCTGCCTTTCTTCTTTCCAGAATTCTCTTAGTCTAGTTGCCCTACCTATACTTCCTGCCTGGTTAACTGACCAATCAGCGATTTTAAACCAATATGAGTGATGAAACTTTATAGTTCAGGAGCATTATCCCAGAGCAGTGTACTCAAATTCCCCTGTGTCTCATCTAGAAACCCTTGCCTCCACAGCTCCTGGCAACCTTTTTGTTGCTGTTGTTGTTGCCACCTTCATTTTGCCTTTTCTAGAATGCCACATGTTTGGAGTTACACAGTCTTTTCAAATTAATTTGCTTCTTCTTCTCTAAGCATTTCTATAAGATTCCTATTATCCTGCTTAAACAAGACCTGACCAGTTAATACATCACTGGGCATGCTAACATAGAACAGGAAATTTCATAGGGTCCCACCAGTAAATAAAGAACTAGAGGCAGCTGAGGAGTGCTAGGAGTGGGAAAAAGTAGTCTTCTTCAGGCATTAACCTTTAATTGGTTAGTCAATATCAGGTTGTCAGCCCTGAAATTATGTACATACTAAATGGACTAAGCCTAAGCAGAGTATACATATATGTATACTAAAGTGTTTATATATATATATATATATATATACACACACACGCACATATGCACACACTCATATATGTTAGTATATATGCACACTATATATACAATTAGAGAAAAAGAGGTAATGAATTTCAAAGGGAGCAGGATAAGGGAGGAGCTGATATTGGAGGAGTTAGAGGGGGAAAAAGAAAGTGGGAAGGGATTTAATTATATTTTAATTTCAAAAAATTAAAAAGATACCCATTATCTTCTAATGACTTGATAATTATTTAGTGATAAATAGTATTCTACTGTCTGTTTGAAACACAGTTTGTATAAGCATTCACCTATTGTTTTAAATTATTTTTATTGTTTTATGTGTGGGTGTTTGGCCAGCATATGCAGGTACCTGTGCACTATGTGTATTCAGTGCCCATGACCAGAAGGGGACGTTAGATCTTTAGGCATTGGAGTTACAGACGGTTGTGAGCTGTCATGTGGGTGTTGGCAATCAAGGTATGTCTTTTGGAATAATAGTCAGTGTTCTTAAATGCCAAGCATCTACCCAGCCCCAACCTATTCCTCCATTGAAAGACTTTCCTGCTGCTCCCAATGAACAAAACTCTAGTAGTTTCTACACACAGGTTTTGGTGTAGGCATATCTTTTCAGTTCACTTAGATAAAAATCAGGAATATTGTATATGGTAAGAATATGTTTGCGGTGAAAAAGAACTGCTTAACTCCCCATTGCCTTTTTACATTCCCACTAGCAATAAATTAAAATGTCTTTCATATATTCTTACTAACATTTGACAGTGTCAGTCTTTAGGGTTTTGTTATTTTAATTTTTTAATTTCCAGTTCCCTGATGATGTAGGCCATGTTGCTCTTTCTGGGCTTACTTGCCACCTACACCTCCCCCCACCGTGTGTGTGTGTGTGTGTGTGTGTGTGTGTGTGTGTGTGTGTGTGTGTCTGAACCCATCTCCCCAGTGCTGGGATTGTAAACCTCTCTACCTTAGTTTGTTTGTTTCCTCTTTATTCTCTTCTTGCTCCCCACTCTCTCATTTTATGGCTCTGTTTAGTCTGGACTATGGCTAACTGGGGGTTCAGTTTCCAATCAGCACCCAGGATATGCAAAAAAATTCTACCAAAGCAATGAGAACTAAACTTCTCTATCTAAAGGGAAATAAGGAAACAAACCCTTTCTAATGGTAACTTTCTCTTTACTTCATCTTGAAAAAAATCTTTCTGAGAATTTCTCTGTCCCACATAACTACATATCTCCACACAGCCATACTCTTTACATCTATCATCTATCTATCTATCTATCTATCTATCTATCTATCTATCTATCTATCTATCATCTATCTGTCTATCTGTCTGTCTGTCTACCAATCTATTATCTGTCTATCTATCTATCTATCTATCTATCTATCTATCTATCTATCATCTATCTGTCTATCTATCTGTCTGTCTGTCTATCTATCTATCATCTGTCTATCTATCTATCTATCTATCTATCTATCTATCTATCTATCAATCATCTATCTATTCACATACATCTCTCTCTTACACATCTTTTTTTACATGGTTACACATCTTTCCTTTTCATACATGTTTCTTCCACATTTCTTTTCTTTACAGCTTTATCTCCCTTGCCTCCCCCACAGCTACTATCTTCATACATTCTCCACACATTCTTCATGTAGTTATACACCTTCATGTTTCTTCTTGCATGTCCTTCTCAGCACTCACACCCTCATTCATACCCTGCACAGCCCCCTTTCCTGCCATTCCCTACATAATTTGACACAATTTCTTCCTCTACACCGCTATGCCTTTCCTCACAGCCAAACTCTGGACAATTACATGTTACATTTTCAGGGCTTGACCAATTCTTTTTTTTTTTTTTTTTTTTGGTTTTTCGAGACAGGGTTTCTCTGTGGCTTTGGAGCCTGTCCTGGAACTAGCTCTTGTAGACCAGGCTGGTCTCGAACTCACAGAGATCCGCCTGCCTCTGCCTCCCGAGTGCTGGGATTAAAGGCGTGCGCCACCACCGCCCGGCTTGACCAATTCTTATAACACAAGATAAGTCATGTAGCTTCTCTTAGGCTAAAGATGGCACATTGACAAGCCAGTGAGTCACTCTTGGCTCTACACATAGCTCTATGTTGGTGAGAGTTCCCAGACAGTAAACAATTGGTTGAACCTTGAGCCTGAGCCTGTGACTATGTGCAAAAATGTTATGTCTGCTAAAGTTGCTGCTGTCCTGACCTTGAATCAGTAAAACACCTGGGAAAATGACCTTGTGTATTTGTATCTAGGACAACCAGATATTCATCTTCAGGGTCAACAAGACTGCTTTGAGTTTGTTCTGGAGTCCAAAATTAGCTGTCTCTGTAAAAGGCTGTCTTTGTGGCTGAGAATTGTATGTCAGTCTGAGCAATGTAAAACATCCTAGTATTATTTCTATTCATCAAAATTATACAGTTAAGTGGGAATCATCTTCCTGTCCATCACAGCTATATGGGTGCCCAAGAAGCATAAAACACACCACCGAAGGGAAGAAAGAACCCTACAGCTGCTCTTATTAGGGAGATAGAGTAGTGACACCTGAGAAAGTTGTGGACAGAAACAACCAGTCATTTACAGTTAGTAACCCCACAGCTTTGCCAAGTCGGATTTACCAACAGGAATTATATGTCTGATGTGAGAACTTGTTAAATACTAGTTGTCACCGCTGTGCACTCCCAAAGCCCCTTACGACCAGAAGCTCTTTGCACGGGACTCTTCCAGACGCCTCTGATCATTCTCTCCCTGTTACCTACGGTAAATATCCACCATACCTAGGAGCAGCCATGACCTTATTTTTCATTTCCTTTTCATTCAAATGTGAAGTGTTAAACTGCTTTTTAGGAAACCTGTCTTAATTTACAAGCAGAGGTGTAGTCAGTGTGTGTCTGTTTTCATTTAAGTATCATCTCTGTTGAACTGTGACATTTAAAAATACTCATAGGCTGGGGTGTGGTTCAGAGGTAGAACATTTGTCTAACATGCATGGAGTTCTAGGTTTGATTCCCAGCACTAAAAAGATAATAGATAGATGATAAATAGATTGATGATAGATAAATTGATGATAGATATATGTTAGATGATAGATAATCTCTGACCATTTTAAGTGTGAAAATTTATGTTGTATATGCCATTTTGTTAACAACTAAAGTCTTTGAACAACTATTTGTCAAATAGTAATTTGGTAGTTGGTATATTATTATCTTCAATTCTAGCATGGGTATATTTTATTTGTAGATTGTATGTTAATATGGCTGCTTATTTAAGCCACTGGGATATCCATTTTTTGTTTGTTGGTTTGTTTTTAGTAAAAATGGACTTGTAATCATCAGAAAATTATTAGAACATACCAAAGGTCCTTTGGGATTTCCGACCTCGGTTCTCACAGAAGTGGTTGAGCCTTTTGGAATAGAATCAGCTCAGGAAAGTAAATGCGTATCCGGTTCTCTTTATATTACACGTCTTAGAAACAAATTTTGTCGCATTACTATTACAACACAAGGTAAGTATAAAAATATAATCTGTTTCTGATGGCTACAAAACATTGCATTTGGGAAGACTTCATGTTCCTTTATAATATGTTTTGGGGTGTGTGTGTGTGTGTGTGTGTGTGTGTGTGTGTGTGTGAGTGTGTATAATTGGAAATTGAACCTAAAGGCTTGTATATGCTAGGGAAGTAGGCTACCATTACAGGACTACCCTTACTCTCCAATTCTAGTCCAACTGGCAACTAACCAGAATTTTCAGATAGTCAGGTTGCAGGATGTTTATAACATAATAATCACTTATATATTATTAGTAGTAGTGTTTATTATCCATCACAGTGAGACTTATTTTGTTTTAAACAGCGGCCAGAAGAAGTGAGAGAAAATAGGATTTTTGTGTCAATTAAAAATACATTTGAAGTGTATTTTTAAATTTATGATTTTAAAAAGAGACCAGGAATGATGGCGTAACACCTCTAATCCTAGCACTTAGGAGGAAGAGGCTGGCAGATCATTGTGAGTTTCCGGCCAATCTGATAGAGATATCAAGTTCCAAGCTAGACAAAGGGGTGTAGTGAGAATCAGTGTCAATTCTTTTCAAAGAATTTGACATTTTTGCCCTACCTAATAAAAATGAATTTAAATCAGGTAGTGGTGGTGCACGGCTTTAATCCCAGCACTCGGGAGGCAGAGACAGGTGGATCTCTGTGAGTTCAAACCCAGCCTGGTCTACAAGAGCTAGTTTCAAGACAGGCTCCAAAGCTACAGAGAAACCTGTCTCAAAAAAAAAAATCAAAAAACAAACAAACAAACAACAATAAAAAACAAAAAAAAGAAAAGAAAAAAGTAAAAGAAGAGTTTTGAATCTATTATCATAAAAACATTTTTATTTGTAATTATTATAAGATGTTAATAAGGTTTGGGGCTAGATAGATATATACTACTTTTCTAGGAGACCCAAATTCAGTTCCTATCACCAAACTCAGTCACTTAGAACAGCCTGGAACTCCAACTCCAGGGAATTCATTACCTCTGCTCTCTGAGGACACCTATAGTCATACAAACACACAGAAATAGGTCAAATCCTGTAACCTAGATCAAAGTAGGCCTGAGGCAAGCAACTCTACCTTGGGCTGGAGTGGGACTGAAGCAACAAATTCCACAGGAGTGGGACTAAACCAGCTACCTAGGCTGGAGTGGAAAGCAAGCTCCATGTGAATGGGAATGGGTCCAGTACAGGACATTGGCAGGCCAGGACTGATTCAGTGACCTGGGCCAGACCTTAGGCAGTTTTAATTCATGATAGATAGGATGCATTGTGTTACTTCATTTTTCTTGTATCTGTTGAGACTTGCTTTGTATCCAAGTCCAAGGTCAAGTTTGGTGAAAGTTCCATGCAATGCTGAGAAGAAAATATATTCTTGGTGTTTGGGTGAAATTCTCTGTAGATGTCTGTTAAGTTCATTAATTTATGATATTTATCTCCAGCATTTTTTTGTTTAGTTTTTTTCTGGACAACCTGTCTATTGGTGAGAATGGGGTATTGACATCACCCACTATCACTGTGTGGTGTCAGTATATGATTCTGTTTAGTGTTTCTTTAATGAATTGGGTACCCTATGTTTCCTGCATAAATGTTTAGAATTGCCATATCATCTCAGTGTATTTTTTTTCCTTTAGTGAGTATGTAGTGTCCTGATGGAGGATTCTCATTGGCTAATAAACAAACTGCCTTGGCTTTTTGATAGGGCAGGATTTAGATAGGTGGAGTAGACAGAACAGGAAGAAGGAAGTGAGATAGATGGCTCAGACAATTGCCCCATCTCTCCTCTCTGGGACAGTTGCCATGACTCTCCTCAGTGAGTCAGATGCGATGAAGCCAGCCACCAGGTCAGACATGCTGAATATTTCCTGGTAAGACACCGCTCATGGTGCTACACAGATTATTAGATATGGGTTAATCAAGATGTGAGTAAGGGGCTGGAACTAATGGGCCAGGCAGTGTTAAATGAATACAGTTTGTGTGTTGTTCTTTCGGGGCATAAGCTAGCTGGTGGCTGGGAGCAGGGCGGCAGGAACGCGGCCCGCTGCTCCACACTACAGTGTCCTTCATTATCTCTTCTGATTAGTTTCAGTTTGAGTATATTTTGTATGATAATACACCTGCCTGCTACCCTTTGCCATTATTTTTTCTTGAGTTGATGCCTATTCTTGATAGTGAAAATGGCTTCTGCTTTCAAGTCAAATCTGTTAGTCTGTGTCTTTTTATTAAGGAATTGAGAACATTAGTGTTGAGAATTATCACTGTGCAGTGTTTATTGAACTTTGCTATTTTGTTGTTATGATGTGGGTTTTTTCTCCCTCATTTGATTACTGTTCTGGAATTATTTATTCCTTGTGGTTTCTTGGGTGTAGTTAACCTCTTCAGACAGAAGTTTTTCTTTGAGTGCCTTCTGACGATCTAGATTGGTAGATAGAAATTGCTTACATTTGGGTTTTATCATGGAATGTTGTTTTTTCTCCATTGATTGTGAATGATAGTTTTGCTCAATATAGTAGCTGGGGTTGGCATCTGAGATCTCTCAGATTTTGTAGATCATCTATTCAGACCCTTCCAGTTTTCAGTTTCTACAGAGAAGTGAGGTGTTATTCTTGTAGGCCTTCTTTTATATGTGACTTGGTCTTTTCCTTATCCTACATGTTATATCCTTTCTTAGTGGTTTTATTATTATGTGTCATGAGGGATTTCTTTATTGATGGATGTACCTCCTTTAAGTTAGGGAGATTTTCTTCTATGATTTTAAAGTACTTTTGAAAAATATTTTTGTAAACATGCTTTTCTATCCCACCCTGTACCTGGAAGTTTCTTGTCTTGGAGTCGCTTGATCCCAAATATTCAGCAGCCACTTCCCAAATTATCACACAGAGGTTTAATATTACTTATAAATTACTTATAAATGCTCCACAAATAGCTCAGGCTTATTACTAACTACCTCTTACATTTTAAGTTATCCCATATTCCTTATTTTCACTCTGCCACATATCAGTACCTTTTCTTAGTATGGCATGCCTATCTTGCTCTCTTTGGGCCTGGCTAGCTTGAGTCAGGACCTCTGTGGGTCCAGGCATTGGTCTCTGACATCAAAGGGAATAGGCAGGAACTAGAAACCTCTGCGGGTCTGAGCATGAGTTTGGGGCCTCTGAGGGAGTAGGCCTGAGCCAGATCCTCTGTGAGTCTAGGTGCATTTGATCCTGGGAACTCCAAGGGAGCAGACTGGAGCCAAAGACCTTTGCAGGACCAACTTCAAGCCAGGGAATTATAGAGACAGAAATCATGAGAAAATGACCAAGAACCACAAATGCAAGCATAAACAGCAGAATACAAGAGATGGAAGAGAGAATCTCAAGTGCTGAAGATACAGTAGAGGAAATAGATTCATCAACAGTCAAAGAAAACATTAAATCTAACAAAAACTTAGCCCAAAACATCCAGGAAATATGGAACACCATGAAAAGGCCAAACTTAATCTTAAGAATAATAAGCATAGAAGAAGAAGAAGAAGAAGAAGAAGAAGAAGAAGAAGAAGAAGAAGAAGAAGGAGGAGGAGGAGGAGGAGGAGGAGGAGGAGGAGGAGGAGGAGGAGGAGGAGAAGGAGAAGGAGGAGAAGGAGAAGGAGAAGGAGAAGGAGGAGAGAGGAGGAGGAGGAGGAGGAGGAGGAGGAGGAGGAGGAGGAGGAGGAGAAGGAGAAGGAGAAGAAGAAGAAGAAGAAGAAGAAGAAGAAGAAGAAGAAGAAGAAGAAGAAGAAGAAGAAGAAGGTCAACTCAAAAGTCAGAAAATATAATTAACAAAGTCATAGAAGAAACTTTCCCAACCTAAAGAAAGATATGCCTATGAAGATACAGGAAACTTACAAAACACCAAATAGACTGGATCAAAAAAAAGTCCCCTTGCCACATAATAATCAAAACACTAAACATACAGAGTAGAGAAAGAATGTTAAGAGCTGCAAAGAAAAATGGTCAAGTAACAATAAAGGCAGATCTATCAGAATTACACCTGGTTTTCATTGGAGAAAATGAAAGCCAGAAGATCCTGGTCAAGTGTTATGCAGATATTAAGAGACCACAGATGCCAGCCTAGACTACTATACCCAGCAAAACTTTCAATCAGCATAAAAGGACAAAACAAGATATTTTATGACAAAACCAGATTTAGCCATTACCTAGTTACAAGACCAAGGCTACACAAAATAATAGAAGGAAAACTCCAACCCAAGGAAGTTGGCGACATCAACAAAAACACAGACTATTAATTGATAGTTTCACTGAAGTAAATCCCAAAGAAGGAAAAATGCACAAATTAACATCACCAACAATGAAAACTAAGTTAACATCAGAGAAATGCAAATCAAAACAACTCTGAGATTCCATCTTACACCTGTAAGATCAAAAACACTGATGACAACTTATGGTGGAGAGGTTGTGGGGTAAAGGGAACACTCCTGCATTGCTGGTAGGAGCGCAAACTGGTACAACCACTTAGTATGTCTGTATGGCGATTTTCAGAAAATTAGAAAACAACCTTCCTCAAGACCTAGTAATACCACTTTTGAGTATATATCCAAAGGATGCTCAATCATGCTACAAGTGCATGTGCTCAACTATATAGCAGCATTGTTTGTCCTAGCTAGAACCTGGAAACCACCTAAATTCCCCTTGACTGAAGAATGGATAAGGAAAATGTGGTACATTTACGCAATGGAGTACTACTCAGCAGAGGAAAAAATGATATCTTGAATTTTGAAGGAAAATGGATGGAGCTAGAAAACATCATTTTGAGTGAGGTAACTGAGACACAGAAAGATAATTATCACATGTACTCACTCATAGGTGGTCTTTAAACATAAAGCAAAGAAAACCAGCCCACAAACCACAATCCCAGAGAACCTAGACAACAATGAGGACACTAAAAGAGACATACATGGATCTTATCTACATGGGAAGTAGAAAAAGACAAGATCTCCTGAGTAAATTGGGAGCATAGGGACCTTGTGAGAGGGCTGAAGCGGAGGGAAGAGGTAGGTAGTGGAACAGAGAAAATGTTGAACTCAATAAAAATCAATAAAAAAGAAAACAAACTCTATATGGAGTGTCATTGGTGTCCACTATCCTCTTAGGAGTAGATCAGTGTTACTAGGAGCAGACGTATCTCATGTCAAAAGAATTCTAAGTCATGCAAACCTTTTTACATGCCTTTTTTCTGTATGTCTTTGAAGTGTTTGAAGATTAACTATTTGGAGTATATCTTTATATATCTAAAAAGTCTTACTAACATTACTTTAAGTTGGACCATTATAGATGACTAACTGTATTTTTGTAAATTTGCATTTTAAATTATATATTACATTTTAAATTGAGCTGTATAAACACCATATGTTAAACAGGAGTAGAAATGTACATATAATATAACAAATTTAACATTAAATTCATATCAATAAACTAAAATCCATACTAATGAAAAATATTTTGAGATTAACAGGTTTTTGGATTAAAGTAAATTCAGTAATCTACCATTTTCCCCATCATTTATACATCATATACCTCTTCCTTTCTTTCAAAAGAGATTGACTACTAGCAATAACAGTTTGAAATCAACCCCTTTAAATAGAAACAAACATTCATTAACAATCTTTTGGGAATTTGGGCATAGTCCTCTATACTACTTCCTACTGATTATTGGGCATGGTGATCTTTGAGAGACCCTGAGAAAATTTAAGATAATTATTAAGTTTGGCTGTATCAGTCTGCCATGTTAGATCATCTCAACAGGATATTTTTTATTGGTTTCTGGTCCTCTTGTTCTGAAAATATACAAAACTTTTAAGTGTAACATACTTATCTGCATTAATACAGCTACAGACTATACATTGTACATAAACCAGCCAAAGATGATTGCTTGTTATGTGTTTTAGCAGGTAAAATGTATTTACATTTTTTGAAGGTTACTTTAGGGTTATTTATGTTTGTAGCTATGATTTTCAGTGGGTCTTTCTTGATAAAACCATATTAACCTGGAAGGAATCTATAGGTTCCCATCCTCTGTGGAAGCAAAAGCAGAACTTCTTTTTCAAAGCAACATATCCTTAGAAGCAAATTTTGAAGTCAATATATCTTTAAAATACATGTTTGTTTAACTTAGCATCCCTCCCATCTATCAAATGTCTCTCTGTAGGTATCTCATTAACCTTTAAAAATTTCAAATAAAGTACAATAGAGTACATAATTCAGGTTTTCTGTGCATTTAAGAATGTGGCTCATTTTTAAAAATATCATTACCCTTTTAAAGGACTTTATTTATTATTATTATTATTATTATTATTATTATTATTATTATTATTTTATATTGATCTCCATCCCCATCCCCAATTGGGGATCCCTATCCCAGTTTTTCATTTCCCATTTTATATCACCTGTATCATGACTACTTCCCCTCTCAAGCTCTCTGTTCCCTGGCCACTGCCACATGCCTATAGTCCCTTCCTCCTTTTGTGGTTTCTCTGGTTCCTGTATGTTGTATACTCATATCTGAAGACTTAGAGCTAGGAACCGGGGAGGGAAAATGCTATGCAGTGTTTGTCTTTTTGAATCTGAATTTTACTCAAGATAATTTTTGCTAGGTCCTCCTATTTAATTGCAACTTTCATGATTTCACTTTTCTTACAGTTGAATGTATTCCATTGTGTATATGCACCACATTTTCCTTATCCATTCATCTGTCAGATAGATTTCCATTTAGGTTGTTTCCATTCCCTTACTATAGGGACTGGAATAGGCAGGCATAAACATTGCTGCACAGATCTCTGTGGAATAGGATGTTGACCTTCTGGGGCATATGCCAAGAAACAGAATAGCTGAGCTATGTAGTGGAGTGGCTGTGTTTCTTCTTGGGGTTCTCTAGACTGAGTTTCAGAGTGACTGCCTCAATCTGCATTCCCATCAACAGTGACTTTGTTGTCATGCCTTCTGCTGACCTTAGCTTCTCTGGATATGAGAAGGTGGACTCTCAAAGTTCTTTTAGTTGTGTTCCCCCAGTTGCTAAGGATAATAAACACCTTTGAGGGTTTTTCTTGTTGCTGTTGATGTTTTGTTTTGTTTCTCGAGACAGTTTCTCTGTGTAACCATTCTGATTGTCCTGTAGAGCAGCCTGGCCTTGAACTCACAGAGATCCACCTGCTTCTGCTTCTTTCTCCAAGTTTGAGGTATTTTTTAAAGTAATTTTTATTTCTTATATTGAGAACTCTATTTAGATCCATAGCTCATTATTTAATTTGGCCATTTCTACTTGGTTTTTGAATTTTTGCATATTGTTGATACTAATCCTCTGTCAGATATATGGCTGACTAAAATTCCCATTCTGTGGCTTTCTTTTTCTCTTGATTTCTCCTTTAGCTGTGCAGAAACTTTAGTTTTAACCAGTACCACTTGTCATCTGTTGGCCTTAATAACTAGGCAAATGGAGTCCTATGCAGAAAGCCTTCTCCTCCAACTTTGTCTTGTACGGCACTGCCTATGCTTTTGTTTTGATTTGCTGTTGGTTTTTTCTGGCAGCTTTAGTGTTTCAGATTTCAAATTGAGGCACTGGATTCACTTGAATCTAATTTTTGTGCAATATGATAACGCACAATAACTCTGCATGTGGGCATTCAGTTTTCCCAGAGTCAATTTTTGAAGTTGCTTTTATTTCCATCCAGGGTTACTAATGTTTGGGTCTTCTTTACTACTCCATTAGTCTTTTTTGTCAATACCATGTTATATTGGGACACACACACACACACACACACACACACACACAGAGGTGTATAACAGCAATTTAAATACCTTGAAGGCTAGAATAGCAATCCTATTCCTTTAGCTCTGAATAGCTTTGGCTGTGCAGGCTCTTTTTTGGTTCTCTATAAACTTTAGAATGTTTATTTTCTATTTCTTTAAGAATATTGTGGGTGTTTTGGTTGATATTACATTGAATCTATAAATGGCTTTTTCTAGGATTTTCTAAAATATTAGCTAAACCAATCCATCAATGTGATTTCTTTCTATTTTCCATGTCTTACTCAATCTCTTTCTTCAGAAATTTGAAATTTTCATTGTCCTTCACCTTCCGTGTTATGTTTATTCCAACATATTTTGTTGTCTTTAATGGTATTGTAAATGGGAGTATGTCCATGATCTCTTTCTCAGTATTTTTTTTTACTGTTGAAAATATAAAGGCTACTGACTTTTGTAAGTTGATTTTGTGCTTTTCAACACTCCTGAAATGGTTTCTTGTTTCTAGGAGTTTTCTGATGGAATTTTTGGAATTACTTATGTATACTATCTTATCACCTACAAGTGGGAATCATTTGACTTCTTCCTTTTCTGTTTATATCTCTTTAATTTCTTTCTCTTGGATTTTGCTCTTTCTCCTGTTTCCAGCAGTATAATGAAGTGGAGTGCAGATAGTAGACAATCTGGATTTTGTGAGAAGGCTTCAAGTTTTGTGCATTTAGGATAGTATTACTGTGGATTTGTCATAGATAGCCTTTATTATATTGAGACATGTTTCCTTTAGGCCTATTCTCTGTGGAACTTTTCTCATGAAAGATTTAGATATTCTCAGGATTTATCAGCATCTACTGGAGTGATTATGTGATTTTTGTCAATAAGTCAATTTATATGGTTTATTTTATTTATTGATTTACATATGTTGGGCTAACACTGTATTTTTAAAAATTAAGCCAGTTTGATTGTGGTGGATGATATTCTTGATATGTGCATCTATTTGGTTTGCTAGCATTTTAGTGAAGACTTTTGCATCTATGTTCACCAGGGATATCAGTTGTAGTTTTATTTGTGTGTTAAGTTTTTACCTAGTTTGGGTACTAGAGTAAGACTGATTTTATAGAACAAATTTGGGAGTGTGACCTCAGCCTTTATCTTTCTGAAGAGTTTAAGAAGAATTAGCTGTAGTTCTTTGAAAGTGGTTGAATTCTAGTGACTCCATCTGGGCCCAGACATTCTCTAGTCAGAAGGTTTTTTTTATGTTTCCATCTCCTCCTTTGATGTGGATATGTTTGAGTTGTTGGTCTCTTCTTGGTTTAATTTTGGTAGTTTACATGAATTCAGAAATTTATCAATTTCTTCTCCACTTTCTATTTTCATGTAATACAGTTGGGTATTGGTTTTTTTCAAGACAGGGTTTCTCTGTCCTGGGGCTAGCTCTTTTAGACCAGGCTGGTCTCAAACTCACAGAGATCCACCTGCCTCTGCCGTTTTTTAAAAGTATTCTGTACTTTTTTGGTGTATGTTGTAATGGTTTCTTATTCATTTAATGTTTCTATTAGTTTGGATCATCTCTTTCTTTTGGTTATTTGGACAAGGGTTTGTTGATTTTTATCTTCTTTTTTTTTTTCTCATGGTTTATTTTTTTTATATTTAAAAATTTCCATCTCCTTCCCTCCTCCTACCCCCTCCCTCCCCTCCTTCTCCCCCTTCTCTCCCCTCCTTCTCCCCCTTCCCTCCCCTCCCCTCCACCCATACCTCCCCTCCCTCCCTCTCAAGGCCAAGGAGCCATCAGGGTTCCCCACTCTATGCTAAGACCAAGGTCCTCCCAACTCCCCCCAGGTCCAGGAAGGTGATCGACCAAGCTGAGAAGGCTCCCACAGAGCCCGTCCATGAAGAACAATCAGAGCCCAGAGCCATTGTCCTTTGCTTCTCAGTCAGCCCCCGCTGTTGGCCACACTCAGAGAGACGGGTTTGGTCGCATGATCCATCAGTCCCATTCCAACTGGAGTTGGTGATCTCCCATTAGTTCTGTCCCACCGTTTCCATGAGTGAACGCACCCCTCTCGTTCCTGACTTTCTCCCTCATGTTCTCGCTCCTTCTGCTCCTCATCGGGACCTTGGGAGCTCAGTCCAGTGCTCCAATGTGGGGCTCAGTCACCTTCCCCATCTGTCGCCAGCTGGAGGTTCCCTCACGGTCCTGACTTTCTTTCTCATGTTCTCTCTCCTTCTGCTCCTCATCAGGACCTTGGGAGCTCAGTCCGGTGCTCCAAGGTGGGGCTCTGTCATTTTCTTCATCTATCGTCAGGTGGAGATTCTATGGTGATATGCAAGAAATTCATCAGTATGGCTATAGGAACTGGCCTTTTCAGGCTCCCTCTCCTCAGCTGCCCAAGGAACTAACTGGGGGCGTCTCCCTGGAAACCTGGGAACCCCTCTAGGGTCAAGTCTCTTGACAACCCTCAGGTAGCTCCTTAAATTAAGATATATGCTTCTCTGCTCTCATATCCACCCTTCCTATATCCCAAGCACCCCATTCCTCCGAGCTCCCCCCGCTCTCCCCTTCACACTTTTCTCTCCCCATCTTCCCTTGGCCCAGTCTTGCCCAACCCTCAAGTTCCCAATTTTGCCTGGCGATCGTGTCTACTTCCAATATCCAGGAGGATTACTATATCTTTTTTGGGAGTTCACCTTCTTATTATCTTCTCAAGGATCCCAAACTTATAGGCTCGATGTCCTTTAATCATGGCTAGAAACCGAATATGAGTGAGTACATCCCATGTTCATCTTTATGGGTCTGGGTTACCTCACTCAGAATAGTGTTTTCTATTTCCATCCATTTGCCTGCAAAATTCAAGATGTCATTGTTTTTTACCGCTGAGTAGTATTCTAGCATGTATATATTCCACAGTTTCTTCATCCATTCTTCCACTGAAGGGCGTCTAGGCTGTCTCCAGGATCTGGCTATTACAAATAATGCTGCTATGAACATAGATGAGCATATGCTTTTGTTGTATGATTGGGCATCTCTTGGGTAGATTCCCAATAGTGGAATTGCTGGGTCCTGGGGTAGGTTGATCCCGAATTTCCTGAGAAACCGCCACACTGCTTTCCAAAGTGGTTGCACAAGTTTGCATTCCCACCAGCAATGGATGAGTGTGCCCCTTACCCCACAACCTCTCCAGCAAAGGTTATTATTGGTGTTTTGGATTTTAGCCAATCTGACAGGTGTAAGATGATATCTCAAAGTTGTTTTGATTTGCATTTCCCTGATAGCTAGGGAGGTTGAGCATGACCTTAAGTGTCTTTTGGCCATTCGAACTTCTTCTGTTGAGAATTCTCTGTTCAGTTCATCGCCCCATTTTTTAATTGGGTTAATTGGCATTTTACCGTCTAGTCTCTTGAGTTCCTTATATATTTTAGAGATCAGACCTTTGTCAGTTGCAGGGTTGGTGAAGATCTTTTCCCAGTCAGTAGGCTGCCTTTGTGTCTTAGTGACAATGTCCTTTGCTTTACAGAAGCTGCTCAACTTCAGGAGGTCCCATTTATTCAATGTTGCCCTTAAAGTCTGTGCAGCTGGGGTTATGCATAGGAAACGGTTCCCTGTGCCCATTTGTTGTAGAGTACTTCCCACTTTCTCCTCTATCAAGCTCAATGTGTTCAAATTAATATTGAGGTCTTTAATCCATTTGGACTTGAGTTTTGTGCATGGTGATAGATATAGATCTACTTTCATTCTTCTACAGGTTGACATCCAGTTATGCCAGCACCATTTGTTGAAGATGCCCTCTTTCTTCCATTGTGTACTTTTGGCTCCTTTATCAAAAATCAGGTGTTCATAGGTTTGTGGTTTAAGATCCGGGTCTTCTATACGATTCCATTGGTCAACTTCTCTGTTATTATGCCAATACCAAGCCGTTTTCAATACTGTAGCTTTGTAATAGAGTTTGAAGTCAGGGATGGTAATGCCTCCAGAAGTACCTTTATTGTATAAGATTTTTTTGGCTATCCTGGGTTTCTTGTTTTTCCATATAAAGTTGATTATTGTCCTCTCAATCTCTGTGAAGAATTTTAATGGGACCTTGATTGGGATTGCATTGAATCTATAGATTGCTTTTGGTAGAATTGCCATTTTTACTATGTTGATCCTCCCAATCCACGAGCAGGGGAGATCCTTCCATTTTCTGGTATCCTCTTCAATTTCTTTCTTCAAAGACTTAAAGTTCTTGTCAAATAAATCCTTCACTTCCTTGGTTAGCGATACTCCCAGATATCTTATGCTATTTGTGGCTATTGTGAAAGGTGATACTTCTCTGATTTCCCTCTCTGCTTCCTTATCCTTTGTGTATAGGAGGGCGACTGATTTTTTGGAGTTGATCTTGTATCCTGCCACGTTACTGAAGGAGTTTATCAGCTGTAGGAGTTCTTTGGTGGCGTTTTTGGGGTCGCTTATGTATACTATCATATCATCTGCAAATAATGAAAGTTTAACTTCTTCCTTTCCAAATTGAATCCCCTTGATTCCCTTATGTTGTCTTATTGCTATTGCTAGAACTTCAAGCACTATATTGAAGAGATAAGGAGAGAGTGGACAGCCTTGTCGTGTTCCTGAATTTAGTGGGATAGCCTTGAGTTTCTCTCCATTTAATTTGATGTTAGCTGTCGGCTTGCTGTAAATAGCTTTTATTATATTTAGGAATGACCCTTGTATCCCTAATCTCTCCAAGACCTTTATCATAAAAGGGTGCTGAATTTTGTCAAATGCTTTTTCAGCATCTAATGAGATGACCATATGGTTTTTTTCCTTCAGTTTGTTTATATGATGGATTACATTAATAGATTTTCGTATGTTGAACCAGCCCTGCATCTCTGGGATGAAGCCTACTTGATCGTAATGGATAATTTTTCTAATGTGTTCTTGGATTCGGTTTGCCAGTATTTTATTGAGAATTTTTGCGTCCATGTTCATGAGTGAGATTGGCCTGTAATTCTCTTTCTTGGTTGAGTCTTTGTGTGGTTTAGGTATCAGGGTAACTGTAGCTTCATAGAAGGAATTTGGCAGTGACTCTTGTGTTTCTATATTATGAAATACCTTAAGGAGTATAGGTATTAGGTCTTCTTGGAAGTTCTGGTAGAATTCTGCATTGAAACCATCTGGTCCTGGGCTCTTTTTGGTAGGGAGGTTTCTGATAACAGTTTCTAATTCTTCGCGACTAACAGGACGATTTAGAGCATTACCTGGTCCTGGTTTAACTTTGGTATATGGTATTTATCTAAAAAACTGTCCATTTCTTTTACATTTTCCAATTTTGTGGCATACAGGCTTTTGTAGTAAGATCTAATGATTTTCTGAATTTCCTCTGTGTCTGTGGTTATGTCCCCCTTTTCATTTCTGATCTTGTTAATTTGCGTGTTCTCCCTCTGCCGTTTGATTAGTTTGGCTAAGGGTTTGTCAATCTTGTTGATTTTCTCCAAGAACCAGCTTCTTGTTTCATTGATTCTTTGGATTGTTTTCTGTGTTTCTATTTTGTTGATTTCTGCCCTCAGTTTGATTATTTCCAGTCTTCTACTTCTCCTAGGTGAGTCTGCTTCTTTTTTTTTCCAGAGCTTTCAGGTGTGCTGTTAAGTCACCAATGAGTGCTTTCTCCGTTTTCTTTAAGTGGGCACTTAGTGCTATGAACTTTCCTCTTAGCACTGCTTTCATTGTGTCCCATAGGTTTGAGTATGTTGTGTCTTTGTTTTCATTAAATTCAAGAAAGACTTTAATTTCTTTCTTTATTTCTTCCTTGACCCAGGTGTGGGTCAGTAGTTGACTGTTCAGTTTCCATGAGTTTGTGGGCCTTCTGGGGGTAGCATTGTTGTTGAATTCTAATTTTAATCCATGGTGATCCGATAAGACACAGGTGGTTACTAATATTTTTTTGTAACTGTGGAAGTTTGCTTTGTTACCAAGTATATGGTCAATTTTCGAAAAGGTTCCATGAGCCGCAGAGAAGAAGGTATATTCTTTCCTATTTGGGTGGAATGTTCTATAGATGTCTGTTAAGTCCATTTGGTTCGATTTTTATCTTCTAAAAAAGAAACAGCTCTTAGCTTCATAGATTCTTTATATTGTTTTCTTTGTTTCTATTTTATTGATTTCTGGTTTGATTATTATTTCTTCATTTGCTAAATTTAGGTTTGTCCCACACTCCCCAAAATCCTTGAGTCATTTATTTTTTCTTTATGGTTTTCATTTATTCTTCTCTCATATATTACATTCTTATAACAGTTTACCTTACTTCACTCCCCACCAGTTTTCCCGAACCTCCCCTTTCACCCAGATCTACTCTTCCTCTGTTTCCCTTCAGAAAAGAGCAGACACTCCAGGGATATCAATTGAAAACAGCATAACAAGTTGCAATAAGACCAGGCTCAACTCCTCATATTGATTTTTTAAATATAGGCAATTAAGCTACAAGCTCCCCTCTTAGAATTGCTTTTAATGTGCTTCAGAGTTTTGTTTTTTAAAATTAATTAATTCAATACTTATTTATTTTTATGTGTAATTAATCTGATACTCATATTTGATGCCTCTAGAGACTACAGTAAGTCATTGAATCCTCTGACACTTGAGCTCAGACAGTTGTGGACTAAAATGTAGGTGCTAGGAATCAAACCTTAGGTTCTCTAGAAGAGCATCCAGTGCTCTTCTGATGATCTATTTCTCCTTCCGAAGTCCTAGAGATTTTGTTTTCCATTTTCTTTTAGTTCCAGAAGTATTTTCATTCCTTTTTTATTTTTATTTGATCCATTCATATGAACTGTTTAATCTCCATAAATTTATACATTTACTTGAGTGTTACTTTCTGTCCTGCCCAATTCTCACAGCAGGTAAATACCAAAAAAAAATCACACAGAGGTCTACATAAGTTATAAACTGATTGGCCCATTAGCTCAGGCTTCTTATTAACTCTTATAACTTATATTAGCCTATTATTCTAGTATATGTTAGGCACATGGCTCAGTACCTTTTTTAGCAGGGTAGGTCACATCTTCCTTCTTTGGTATCTGGACAGGACTGTGGAGGAATGGGCTTCCTCCTTCCCAGAATCCTCTTGTTCTCATTGACTCTCCTCTATTTCCTGTCTAGTTGTCCTGTCTATACTTCCTGCCTGGCTACTGGCCAATCAGCATTTATTTAAAACATGATTGACAGAATATAGACAATTGTCCTGCACCACTTCCCCCTCTTTTTTTAAAAAAAAACCAAGAACATCCATATTCCATTTTTTGGAAATGTGGGTGTAGTTTTCCAGGCTACTTCCTGCTGGTTGTGATAATCGGGCACTGATAATCTTATAGGGACCTAAAGAAAATTTAGAATTGTGATCATGTCCTGACTACAGTATCCTATGAGTCTTGATCATCTCAGGCAGCATCTTGAATGTGTTCTGGCTGTAGAACTCAGACATCTGGGCCATCTGTTCCTACTGGAGATTTCTGAGGTGGTCTTCTTTGATCAAAGCTGATTTTTCTTAACTCAGAATGAATCCACAGCCTCTCATTTCCTGTGGAAACAAAAGCAAAACCTCTTCTCCCAAGTAACATACCTTTTGACTTCAATTTTGAAGTCAAGGTAATTTCAAAATACCTATCTTGGATTAATTTAGCAGCATTTATAAGCAAATATCTTTTAGCAGCTCTTGCTACTTCCTCAGCATTCAAACAATTCAAAGAGAGCATAATAACATACAGTATCTAGATTCTCTGTGTATTTTCCATCTTTATGTGGCTTTACTTTAACCTCTATTTCCTTTAGTTTTACTTTTACTTTTTGAGGCAGGTTCTCTGTATATCATCTTTGCCTGTCCTGGAACTCCCTCTGTAGACCAGGCTGTCTTTGAACTCACAGGGATCCACCTGCCTCTGCCTCCCAAGTGCTGGGAATAAAGGTGTATGCCACCACACCTTGAATTCACAGAGGTCTGTTTGCCTCTGCCTCCCAAGCTTTGGGATTAAAGGCATGTGCCACCACATCTTGAACTCACAGAGGTCTGCCTGCCTCTGTCTACCAAGTGTTGGGATTAAAGGTGTGTACCACCACACCCAACTACTCTCTTTCTTTCTTATTTTAAGGACTTTAACCTTTTTCTTTACTCTCCCAAGTTTGCATATATTTTTCTGACCATGTGAGTTTTTAATTTGCTAAGCAATATGGAGAGGATTAAAGCCGTGGCTTTGATGGCTGGATCCACCCCATCCCTTAGCTTTATGAGATTCCAGTGTCATGGCTGAGGTACTGGCTGGAGCCATGTTTATTGCCATGCTCTATGGCATTTCAAGGTCCTTGTCAGCAAGCAAGCTGCAGCAGTGTATCCACAAACAACACTCAAATGCTCTCTCTGTAGCCAGACCTCCTGCCTCAAAGAGTCAGAGTTTGCACTGGTGGAATGGCCCAGAAAGCCGGAATTTTAAAATGGTGCAGCTTTTTTCCTGCTATTGCTGAAAACTAAATAGCATGCAGTCAGCTTTTATCAACACCATTTAAGTGTTTCATGGTAGGACCTCTTAAAGAGCTGCAGGGTTTTACAGCTAAAGCTAAGTCAGGATGCCTCTCTTAAATGAAAGCACTTGCCTCTAGCAAGCAGAGCAGATCCTAGAAATTGCTGCCACCAAGAAGACATGATTTACTCTATTCTTTTTTGTCAAGAATTATTTCCCAAGCTCTTTCAGGCTTTATGTGGATGCAGCCACGTGGGTGCCATTTGTAACATGTGGACCTGCTTGTTGGGCTTTCTGTCCTGCCCTGTCCCACACCCAGTAAATCCCAAAGAAAATCACACAGAGGTCTACATAAGTTATAAACTGATTGGCCCATTAGCTCAGGCTTCTTATTAACTCTTATAACTTATATTAGCCCATCATTCTAGTATATGTTAGCCACATGGCTTGGTAACTTTTTCAGTGGGGCAGGTTACATCTTCCTTCTTTGGTATCTAGATAGGCCTGCAGAGGAATGGGCTTCCTCCTTCCCAGAATTCTCCTGTTCTCATTGACCCTCCACTACTTCCTGTCTGGTTGTCCCGCCTATACTTCCTGCTTGACTACTGGCCAATCAGCATTTATTTAAAACATGATTGACAGAATATAGACAATAGTCCTGCACCATTTCTCTATTTTTTTGTCAGAAGACCTATGTATTGAAGAAAATAGGGTTTTGAAATTGCCTACAATTATTAGCTTTGAGTTAATTTGTGTCTTTAATCCCATTAGAATACTGTTTATGAGATTGAGTACACCAAAGTTTGGTGCATGTATATTTAATATTATAATATTTTCATGATTAATTTGTCGATTAGAATATTTGTCTCTTGTTGTTTCTTTGTTAGTTATGAATTTTTTAGACTGTTTATGCCATGGAAAACTTTTCTTTCTCACTGGTGAAAAAGAAGATAGCTTCTCTGTGTATACATAGTTTTTTCCTTGGAAAATAGTTTTGCTGGGTATAGTAGTCTAGATTGGCAGTAATGGTCTTTGAAAACTTGGAGTGTGTTGCTCCAGAATCAGAGTTTCCATTGAGAAATGAGCTGTTATGCTGATGGGTTTTCCTTTACATGTGAATTGCATTTTTCTCTGCAACCTTTATTACTCTTTCTTGGGTGACTGTCCAGGCAGTGAGTTATCTCTGTCATTTCTAGAGTTTGGAAGTTGCTTATTTTGTTTGCTTAGGTAATATTATATCCTTCTGGAGACTTTGATGGAGTTGAAGAATAGATAGATATACTTTTCCTTAGTTATGATAAAAGATAAAATAGATATAAATATTGTTACTGTAATTCTTGCTTGATAACTGTTTTGTTGTATGTAATTTTACTATGTTAAAGTTAAAGCCTTTCTTTTTTTGTTTAAACAGAAAAAGGGGAAATGATGGAGGAGTGTCTATGTGTTACTTTCATTGGTTAATAAAGAAACTGCCTTGGCCCTTTGATAGGACAGAAAATTAGGTAGGCGGAGTAAACAGAATGGAATGCTGAGAATAAGGCAGTGAGGCAGATGCTTCAGGCAGACGCCATAGCTCTCCTCTCCGAGATGGACGCAGTTTAAGATTTTTCCCGGTAAGACACCACATCGTGGTGCTACACAGAGTACTAAATATGGGTTAAAGCAAGATGTGGGAATTAGCCAATACGAGGCTGAAACTAATGGGCCAGGCAGTGTTTAAAAGAATACAATTTGTGTGTTGTTATTTTGGGGCATAAGCTAGCCAGGTGGCCAGGAGCCGGGCAGCAGGAAGTGGCCCGCAGCTCCCACTACAGGTAGGTTGATTCCCAATTTTCTGAGAAACTGCTGTACTGATTTCTAACGTGGCTGAAGAAATTTGCACACCTGCCAACAGTCTCTGCATCCTTTCCAGCATAAGCTATCCTCCGTGTTTTCAGTCTTGGCCATTCTGAACGGTGTAAGATGGCGTCTCAGCGTCGTTTTGATTTGCATTTCCCTGATGACTAAGGATGTTGAGCAATTCCTTTCTTTAATTTGAGATATTGTTGAGAATTCTCTGTTTAGATTTGTACCCCAGTTTTTAGTTGGATTATTTGATATTTTGATGTTAAGTTTCTTGAGTTCCTTATATATATTGGAGATCAGTACTCTGTCTGATGCTGGGTTGGAGAAGATCTTTTCCCATTAATTAGGCTGCCTTTTTGTCTTATTGATTGTGTTCTTTTCTTTACAGACAAATCTCAGTTTCAGGAGGTCCCATTTATCAATTAGTGCTCTCAGTGCCACTGGTATTATATTTAGGAAGTTGTTTCCCATGCCATACATTCAAGTGTACTTCCCACTTTTTTCTATGTGGTTCAGTGTGACTGGATTTATATTGAGGTCATTGATCCATTTGGACTTGAGTTTTGTGAATGGAGATAGATATGGATAGATTTGCATTATTCTATATGTTGATATTCAGTTATGACAGCACCATTTGTTGAGACACTTTCTTTTTCTGCTATATAATTTAGCTTCTTTGTCAAAAATCAGGTGCTCATAGGTGTGGATTCATATCAGGGTCATATATTTGATTCTATTGGTCTACCTCTCTGTTTTCATGCCATTATCAAGCTGTTTTTATTATTGTAACTTTATAATAAAGCTTGATGTCAGGGGTGGTGATGCTTCCTGAAGTTCCTTTATTGTACTATCCTGGGATATTTTGACTATCCTGGGATTTTTGTTTTTCCACATGAAGTTAAGTATTTTTCTTTTGAGGTTTGGGAAGAATGGTGCTAGGATTTTGATGAGGATGGCATTGAATATGTAGATTGCTATTGGTAGGATTGCCATTTCTTTTATGTTGATTCTATCTATCTAAGACCATGGGAAATCTTTCCATTTTCTGGTATCTTCTTCAATTTCTTCTTTAAAGACTTAAAGTTCTTGTTGGACAAGTCTTTCACTTCTTTGGTTGTGTTACCCCCAAATATTTTTTATTATTTGTTGCTATTGTGGATGGTAATGTTTCTCTGATTTTTTCTTAGCCCTGTTATCTTTGTATATAGGGGGGTTACTGATTTTTTTGAGTTGATCTTGTATCCTGCCACATTATGAAGGTGTTTATCAGCTGTAGGATTTCCTTCATCACATTTTTGGGGTTACTTATGTATACTATCATTTCATCTGCAAATAGCAAAAGTTTGACTTCTTAGTTTCCAATTTGTATTGTCCTGGTCTAGTTTTGTTGTTTTATTGCTCTAGCAGGAACTTCAAATACTATGTTGCATAGATATGGAGAAAATGGACAGTCTTGTTCCTGGTTTATTGGAATCACTTTGAGTTCTCTCCATTTAATTTGATGTTGACTGTTGAATTGTTGTATATTGCTTTTTATTATGTTTAGATATGTTCCTTATATCCCTAGTTTCTCCAACACTTTTATCATGAAGGGGTGTTGGATTTTGTTGAATTCTTTTTCAGCATCTAGTGAGGTGATCATATGTTTTTTTCTTTCAGTTTATTTATATGGTAGATTACATTTTCAGGTTTTCATATATTAAACCATTCCTGCATCTCTGGGATGAAACCAAGTTGATCATGGTGAATGATTTTTTTTTTTGATGTTAGGATTCAGTTTGTCAGTATTTTATTGAATATTTTTGCATCAATATTAATGAGGGAGTTTAGTTTGTAATTCTCTTTCTTGGTTGAGTGTTTGTGTGGTTTTGGTATCAGGGTATCTGGTAAATGTAGCCTAATAAAAGAGTTTGGCAATGCTCCTTCTGTTTCTATTGTATGAAACAATTTGAAGAGTATAGATATTAGCTCTTCTTTGAAAATCTTGTAGAATTCTGTGCTGAAACCATTGGGCCCTGGGCTTGTGTGGGAAGTCTGTCTGTATATGTGTTGCCTTTATTAGTTAATAAATGCTGCTTTCAGCCAATGGCTTAACAGAATATAGCCAGGATGGAAGAGATATGTGTATAGAGAGTAGGTGGGTTCAGGAAGAAGTCATGTAGCTGCCACAGGAGACAGACCCCACTGTTGGAGCCCACCAAAACTTTGTTTCTAGGTCACAACTTCATGGTGATACACAAATTAACAGAAATGTATTAATTTAAGATATAAGAGTTAGCCAAAAATACACTTAAGATACTGGCCAAACAGAATTACAATTAATACAAATTTCTGCCTAGTTATTTTGGGAGTCTGTGTAGCTGGGAAATGAACAAGCAGCCTCTCTCAACAATTTGGCACTGATGTGGTCAACTAAATCCACTTAAGAAACTGAAAAAGCTTGAAAAGAAATTCTACACAAACATGCACACACACACACATATAAACACACACACACACAAACAGAGTTTAATATTGCTTCTTGCTCTGTTTGCTGGCAGAAAGCAGTGCCATGACCCCTTTAAGAGAGGTCTTCCTGATTCAGCAGTAGCAGAAAAAAATGCATGGTTTCAAAATGACAGCTTCCTAGTTCATGCTGCCAGCACGAACTCTGGGTCTTTCAGGAGGCTGAACACTTGAATTTGGGTTCTGGGCAGTGTGCTGCAAGTTACTTGGGAGCAGCATGGGTCAACTGGTTACTAGAGTTGAGGTGGTGAGCATGGCTCCCACCTGGCAGTTTCAGAGGCAGTGAATGAACCTCCACCATGTTAGAATAGGTGGGGGCAAAAGGCAAAGCAGCCTTAGTCCTAGCCACACTGCTTAGCATTTTACAAAGCAGTCCTGGTCAGAAAAAGATTACAGATATGCAGATATGCAATAAAGACAGATTCAGATAAAAAAAGACCATTAAATGGGTCACAGTGTTAGATAAATGTATATAGGCTTGGGAGAGAGAAAAAATATAGACAGTTATAAAAGGAAGTGAATGGTTTCAAAAATAAAAAAACAAAGCCTTTAAAGTGATAGAGTACAGTCACAGATTTAAAGGGTAAAAGAAATAAACCACATAAAGATGGAAAATATAGAGAGCCTGGATTATGTATATTATTGTGTTCTATTTGAATTATTTGATGGTAAAAGAGCTAAGTAGAGAGAGACATTTCATTGTATGGGCTTCTTAGTTAAACTAACATATATTTTAAAGGTATCTTGACTTCAAAATTTGGGTCTAAGGATATATTGCTTTGGAAAAGAGGAGAACCTGTGGATTCCTTCCAGACTAATGTGGTTTGATGAACCAAGACCCCCTGAAAGGGTTCCATGAACCTTCCTCACTCCAAAATATACTTGACCCAACAAAAAGCAGGAAGCATTTTGGAGAGAACAACACCCAAATTCCCTAAATGATTGTTTATAAATGTTTGTTTACATTTAAAGGAGAATATGCTACAGAGATGTATACTCTGCATTGGTATGGATCTTGGTTTATTGGTACAAATTTAGGTCAATTTTGTTATATGTATAAGGTATTGTGTTTGCAGCTCATTAAAGAATATAATGTACAGTTAAGAAATAAAGCCTAATAGAAAATCATCTATAATATTCAAACTTGTAGTCATATTAGTTAGGGTTTCTAGATGTACAAAGATATATTCATGTGGATAGTTATTCTCCAAATCTTTCAAAGACTAACAGAACATGGTATTTAAGATGTTTTAAGAACTTAGAGTTTTCATGGTAATGGGTTCTCCTGGCTGCTACTTCAAGAGGAAGATGGGCATTGAAGAGGCAGGCTCCTGATGGAGTTTGTTAGTCATTTGGGCAAGAAATTGCTCTTGCCTGAACTGTTTGACTGGACTTCCAGGACCAAGAAAAATGACTGCTGAAACTGCCAAAGAAGGTGACACCGTCTTTTGGGTTTCCTGCTTCATGAAAGAATCTGCCAGATATTCTGCAGGACACAAAAGAAAGTGATTGACAAACTGCCAATATAGTTGTTACTGTTTTTGAAATTTCCTGCTTCATGGAAAAGTCTGCCAGATACTATGGGCCTGTAGGCTGAAGATGGATGTCACAATATTACAAAAGAACTTAGGGTGACTGTCCAGGTAGCAAGATGTCTCTGTCAATTCTAGAGTTTTGGAAGTTGCTTACAATGCACTTCCTGCTAACTTAGGTAATATTATATCCTTCTGTGGTCTTTGATGAAGTTGAAGAATAGATATAGTTTTCCTTAGTTATGATAAGATAAAGTAGATATAAATATTGTAACTGTGATTCTTGGTTGATAACTGTTTTGTTGTGTGTAATCTTGATATGTTAAAGTTAAAACCTTCCTTTTTATTTGAACAAAAAAGGGGAAATGGTGTGGGAAGTCCTTCTATATATGTGTTGCTTTTATTGGTTATTAAAGAAGCTGCTTTCAGCCAGTGGCTTAACAGAATACAGCCAGGCTGGAAGATCGATCTATCTATCTATCTATCTACCTATCTATCTATCTATCTATCTATCTATCTATCTATCTATCTATCTACCTATCATCTATCTATCTATCATCTATCTATCATCTATCTATCTATCTATCTATCTATCTATCTATCTATCTATCTATCTATCTAGAGTAGGCAGGGTCAGGAAGAAGCCAAGTAGCTGCCAACAGGAGACAGACGCTTCTGCCAGAGCCTCCTGAAACTTGGCTGGTAGGCCACAACCTTGTGGTGATACACAGATTAATAGAAATGGGTTAATTTAAGATATAAGTGTTATCAAAAATATGCTTAAGCGACTGGTCAGACAGTATTGCAATTAATACAGATTTCTGTGTAATTATTTTGGGAGTCTGGGCTGGGAAATAAACAAACAGTCTCCCACACCATTGGGCTTACTTTTGTTGGGAGGCTTTTGATAACTATTTCTATTTCCTTATGGGTTGGTTATAGGTCTCTTTAAATTGTTCATCTGGTCTTGATTTAATTTTGGTATATGGTATCTATCCAGAAAATTGTCCATTTCTTTTACATTTTCCAATTTTGTGGAGTACAGGTTTTCAAAATATGACCTAATGATTGTCTGAATTTCCTCAGTTTCTGTTGCTATGTTCCTCTTTTTATTTCCGATTTTGTTAATTTGCATACTACCTCTGTGCCTTTTGATTAGTTTGGATAGTGGTTTTCCTATCTTGTTGATTTTCTCAAAGAACCAGTTCTTTGTTTCATTTATTCTTTGTATTGTTTTCTTTGTTTCTATTTTATTGATTTCAACCATCAATTTAATTATTTCCTGTTTTCTACTCCTCCTGGGTGAGTCTGATTCTTTTGTTTTAGAGTTTTCAGGCGTGCTGTTGTTAAGTCACTGGTGTAAGATTTCTCTATTTTCTTTATTTGGGCACTTAATGCTATGAACGTTCCTCTTAGCACTGCTTTCATAGTATCCCATTGGTTTGGGTTGGTTATGTATTCATTTTCATTGAATTCTAGGAAGTTTTTAATTTCATTATTTTTTCCCTTGACCCAGGGCTGATTAAACTGAGTACTGTACAATTTCCTTGAATTTGTAGGTTTTCTGTAAGTAGTGTTGTTGTTGAATTCTAATTTTAAACCATGGTGATCTGAGAAGATACAGGTGTTATTCCATATTTTAAATGTTGAGGTTTGCTTTGTTATTGACTATGTGGCCAATTTTAGAGAAGGTTCCATGAGGTGCTGAGAAGGTATATTCTTTTGTGTTTGGGTGAAAAGTTCAATAGATCTCTGTTAAGTCCATTTGAGTCTTGACATTTGTTAGTAGTCTGATTTCTCTGTTAAGTTTCTGTCTGGTTAACCTGTCCATTGAGGAGAGTGGAGTGCTGAAGTCTCCTACTATTAGTGTGTGGGGTTTGATGTGCAGTTTAAGCTTTAGTAATATTTCTTTTAGATATGTGTGTGCTCTGTTATTTGGGGCATAAATATTTAGGATTCAGACATCATCTTAATGTATTTTTCCTGTGATGAGTTTGAAGTGTTCTTCTCCATCTCTTCTGGTTGATTTTAGTTTGAAATCTACTTTGTTTGATATTAGGATAGTTATACCTGCTTGTTTCTTAGGTCCATTTGATTGAAAGACCTTTTTCCAACCCTTTACTCTGAGGTAATGTCTGTCTTTAGAGTTGCGGTGTATTTCTTGCATACAGCAGAAGGATGGATCCTGGTTCCATATCCATCTGTTAGCTTGTGTCTTTTTTACAGGTTAGTTGAATCCATTTGATATTAAGAGATATTAATGACCAGTGAATGTTTATTTCTGTTATTTTTTGGTGTTAATGTTTTTGTGTTTCCTTTCTTTGGAGTTTACTGGTGTGAGGCTCTCTGTTGCCTGTGTTTTTGTAGGTGCAGTTATAATTTTGTAAGGCTGTTTTTGTGGATAGGTATTGTTTAAATCTAGTTTTGTTATGGAATACCTTGTTTTCTCCATTGACAGAGATTGAAAGCTTTGCTGGGTATAATTATTAGTCTGGGTTTGCATCCATGGTCTTAGTGTCTGCTACACATTTGTCCAGGACCTTCTGGCTTTCAGGACTTCCATTGAAAATCAGGGGTAATTCTGATAGGTCTGCTTTTATATGTTACTTGGCCTTTTTACTTTGTAGCTCTTAATATTCTTTCTTTATTCTGAACGTTTAGCATTTTTATTATTATATGGAAAGGGAACTTTTTTGGGTTCTTTCTATTTGTTGTTCTGTAAGCTTTTTATATCTTCATAAGGCATATCCTTCTTTAGGTTGGAAAAGTTTTCTTCTGTGAATTTGTTGAATATATTTTCTGTGCCTTTGAGCCCAAAAGTTTGTCTTCTCTTTTTATCCCTATTATTCTTAGGTTTGCTCTTTCCATGGTGTCCCAGATGTTTCCTGGATGTTAAGAATTTGTTGGATTTAACATTTTCTTTGATCTACGAATCTATTTTTTATTGTATCTTCAATGCCTGAGATTTTGTCTTTCATCTCTTGTATTCTGTTGTTTATGCTTGCATCTGTAGTTCCTGTTTATTTACCCAGATTTTCCATTTCCAGAATTCCTTCAGTTTGTGTTTTCTTTATTACCTGTATTTCAGTTTTCACTTCTTGAACTATTTGAACTGTTTCCTTCACCTGTTTGATTGTTTTTTTATTGAGTTTCTATAAGAGATCTATTGATTTCTTCCAATTTTTTGTTTGTCTTTTCCTCAATTTCTTTAAGGGAATATTTAATTTTCTCTTTAAAGGTCTCTATCATCTTCTTAAAGCTATATTTAAGGTTGTTTTCTTCCACTTTTTCTGGGTTAGGGTGATCACTTCTTCCTGTTGTATAACCACTGAGTTCTGGTGTTACCATGTAGTGATGGGCTGTGGGCAGGCCTGCTTTTCATCCTGCCCGGCTCCTGGCCACCAGCTAGCTTATGCCCCAAAATAACAACACACAAACTGTACTCATTTAAACACTGCCTGGCCCATTAGTTCCAGCCTCTTATTAGCTAATTCTCACATCTCTTGCTTTAACCCATATCTAATAATCTATGTAACACCACAAGTGGTGTCTTACCGGAAAAGATTCAGCATGTCTAACCTGGTGGCTCACTTCATGGTGACTGGCTCAGAGAGGAGAGGTGGGGCAATTGTCTGAGCCATCTACCTCACTTCCTTCTTCCTGTTCTGTCTACTCCACCCACCTAAGGGCTGGTCTATTAAATGGGCCAAGGCAGTTTCTTTATTAATGAAATCAACACAAACAGAAGACTCTCCCACATCATTACCATGTTGTTTTTAGGTTGTTGAACAAATTCTTGCATTGGTGCTACCCCTCTCTTCCTCTAATTGGTGCTGGCAGTGTCTTTGCCTCTTGGTCCAATCCTTGTAATAGGTGTCTATGTTTCAGGGATCCTCTCTTGGACCGATTGTTACAGTTACATCTGTCTGTGTCTTAAGGCGCCATTCTTGGTCTGCTTGTTGCAGTCACTGTCTGTGTCTCAGGGAGCCATTGAGGTGTCCAGGGATGGGGGTGATGGGGTTGGAGTGGGATTTATAGGTTACAGTGTCTAATTGTATGGTGGATGTTGGAGAAGCCTGCCTGTATGAGGCTTGCCTGGTGGCCAGCTAGTAAAGCTGAGAAAGGGGCTGGGGTTTTACCCTGGTACCAAGGGCCAAGAGGTGGGGCTGTCCACCTGGAGATAGCTGGTCACCCACATCTTGGTCTGCTCTGTGCATCAGAGATCCTTTGAGGTCATAGGTAATGGTTGGGTTTGTGGCCAGAAGGGGATTTGTAGCTTACAGGGCCCAATTGATGGGGTGGGGGTTTGGAGCAGCCTACTTGCAGGAGGCTTGCCTTTTGGCCAGCTAGTGAAGCTGATGTAGGTGGGGGAGGGGCCCAGGGTTTTTCCCTGGTACCAATGGCCTAAAGATTGGGGTGTCCACCTGGGTGGCTGATCAGTCACCTCTTGGTCTACTCTGTGCAGTTGCAGTCTCTGTGTCAGACCTCCTCTGATGTGGGGAATGGTTGAGTTTGGGGGCAGAGTGGGACTTGTAGTTTACTGTGTCTGGTTGATGGGGGTGTTGGAGCAGTCTACCTGCAGGAGGTTTGCCTGCTGGCCAGCTAGTAAAGTTGAGGCAGGTAGAGGAGGGGCCCTGGGATTGTGGCTAGTCACTCACCTCTTGGTCTACTCTATATTTAGTGTTTTAACTATGAGATGCCATTGGGTATTTCTTTTCTGATCTTACCTAGTTGGGATTCTTTGTGCTTCATATATCTGTTTGTGTATACCTTTTATTAGTTTAGGAAAGGTTTTTTCAATGCTCTTGCTAAAGATCTGGTCTATGCCATTGACCTGGGATTCTTTTCCCTCATCTATGCCTATAATTATAAGATTTTGTCTTTTGAGCAAATGTTCCCACATTTCCTGTATTGTTTCTCTCCTGTACTTAAAAGTTTTTTATATTTTTTCTTATGTCATCTAAGTCCTCTACTTTAACTTTGAATCCTGATGTTCTATATATTTTTTTTGCTTGATTCATTATACTTGTAAGGCTTTTCCCTAAATTCTCTAATCAGAATATTGAATTTTTTAATTCCACCTTCATTTTAACTTCTGTTGTCTTCAATGTTTCTATCTCATTATTGAATTTTGTTTTCAAATGTCGAATTAGCTTTATCATTTTATTAAGATAAGTATTTGTATTTTCTTGGACATCATTCAAGCATTTATTTTTATCTTTTTGGAGTTCAAGAAAGTGTTGTTCATGTCTTCTTGAAATTCTTTGAATTGTTTGACAAAGTTTATGACTATTCTTATAAATTCTGTGTCCTGGAGTTTATCTAGGTAGTTATTATTAGGAAACACTTTCATGGGACTAGTGGGTTTGATAGAAGATATACAGTCTTGGTCTTTCATGTTGTTTTAATTTGCAATTTGACTGAATATATGTATTTCTTTCTTTCTTTGTGAGTCTGATGTGATAATCTGACCTTCCTTAGATTAGGCCAGTTCAGGAGATATGTGACCTGAGCTAAACCAGGTAAAGCTGATAGATGAGGTGGCTCCAAAACTATGGGTCTTGAAGTTGACTTATGGTGGAGAGATTGGTCGTGATCAAAGAGAAGAATGGGAAGAAAAGAAGTGCTCACCAATCCAAGATGGTTGTCAAAGAAAGAAAATTCAAAGGCCCCAGATCTTGAGGTAGGCCTGTAGGTATAGAGATGGCTACAAGCTGGAGAAGGAGATATTAGAAGGAAATGTAGGGATAGACGCAAATTCCTTAGCAATATGTTTCAGGAACAAAGAG
Organism: Arvicola amphibius; assembly: GCF_903992535.2. Taxonomy (NCBI): domain Eukaryota; kingdom Metazoa; phylum Chordata; class Mammalia; order Rodentia; family Cricetidae; genus Arvicola; species Arvicola amphibius. The sequence goes on along the minus strand of NC_052053.1, from coordinate 79,356,746 downwards.
GGTTGCTGGGCCATGGTCTGGAATTATGTTTTTGGTTTTGCAGATGTTGGCAAATTGGTGAAAGGAAAGTCAAAAGGAAGAAGTGACTTGAATAAGGAGGGTTTATATCCCACGAGACTGGATATAGCCTTGTAGGCTAGCACATGGCAGCAAATTGGAGAAAGTGATGGCAAAAGGAAGAAGCAAGTAAACAAATAAATGATGTGGGAGTCCCCTTTGTGTGCTGTGATTACCATTAATGAATAAAGAAACTGCTTTGAAACTATAGCAAGGCAGAACTTAGGTAGGCAGGGAAAGCTAGGCTGAATGCTGGGAGAAAGAAGAGCGGGGTCAGAGAGATGCCATGGAGCTGCTGGAGATAGACGCTGGGAACTTTAGCTGGTAAGCCACAACCATGTGACGATACACAGATTAATAGAAATGGGTTAAATTCATATGTAAGATTTAGCCAATAAGAAGTTAAAGCTAATGGGCTAAGCAGTGATTTAATGAATATAGTTTCCCTCAATCAAGATATTGATTTCTTGCTCTCCTTCTCTGTCCTTCCCCCATCTTGGCCTTCATGTTCTCTTCCTTATTTCCCTTCTCCTCTTCCCCTCCCCTCCTGCCCTCGCTTTATCCCCCACCATGCTCCCAATTGTCTTAGGAGTTTTGTTCTATTTCCTCTTCTCAGGGGGATCCATGTAATCCTCTTTTAGGGTTTTCCATGTTACCTAGCTTCTCTGGGATCATGGACTATAGGCTGGTTATCCTTTGCTTATGTCTAACATCAACTTATCAGTGAGTACATATTGGGTTTGTCTTTCTGGGTCTGGGTTACCTCACCCAAGGTGGTCTTTTTTTTTTCTAGTTCCATCCATTTGCCTGCAAATTTCAAGATGTCATTTTTTTCTGCAGAGTAGTACTTCATTTTGTAAATGTAACATATTTTCTTTATCCATTCTTCAATAGAGGGGCATCTAGGTTGTTTCCAGGTTCAGGCTATTATGAATAATGTTTCTATGAACATAGTTGAGCAAATATTCTTATAGTATGATTGGGCATCCTTTGGGTATATGCCCAAGAGTGGGATTGCTGGGTCTTGAGGTAGGTTAATTGCCATTTTTCTGAGAAACCACTGTACTGATTTCCAAAGTGGCTGAACAAGTTTACAGACCTGGCAGCAATGGAGGAGTGTTCCCTTTTCTCTGCATCCCCTCCAGAATAAGCTACCCTCAGTGTTTTTGGTCTTTGTCATTCTGACTGGTGTAAGATGGTATCTCAGAGTCATTTTGATTTGCATTTCCCTCATGGCTAAGGATGTTGAGCAATTCTGCAAATGCCTTTGTTTCATTTGAGATATTGTTGAGAATTCTCTATTTAGACCTGTATCCCAGTTTTTAATTAGATTATTTGATATTTTGATGTCTAGTTTCTTGAGTTCTTTTTATATATATATATATATATATATATATATATATATATATATATATATATATATATGAGATCAGTCCTCTGTCTGATGTGGGGATTGGAGAAGATCTTTTCCTATTCAGTAGGCTGCTTATTGACTGTGTCCTTTGGTTTATAGAAGATTCTCAGTTTCAGAAGATCCCATTTATTAATCATTACTCTCAGTGTCTTGCTACTGGTATTATATTTAGGAAGTGGTCTCCTGTGCCCAGGTGTTCAAGGATACTTCCCAATTCTCTTCTAGGAGGTTCAGTGTGGCTGGATTTATGTTGAGGTCTTTGTTCCACTTGGAGTTGCATTTTGTGCATGAGAATAATTATGGATCTATTTTTATTTTTCTACACGTGGACATCCAGTTATGCCAGCACCATTTGTTGAAGATGTTTTCTTTTTCCACTGTATAATTTTAGCTTCTTTGTCAAAAGTCAGGTGTTCTTAAGTGTGGATTAATATCAGGGTCTTTGATTCGATACCATTGGTCCATCTTTAGGTCTTTTTTCATGCCAATACCAAGCTGTTTTCATTACTGTAGCTCTATAATGCTTGATGTAAGGGATAGTGATGCCTTCAGAAGTTTCCTTATTGTATGTGATTATTTTTTTTAAATATGAAGTTGAGTGCTGATCTTTTGAGTTTTGTGAAGAATTGTGTTGGAACTTTGATGGGGATGGCATTGAATCTGTAGATTTTGGTAAGATAGCCATTTTTATTATGTTGATCCTACCTGTCTAAGAACATGGGTGATCTTTCCATTTTCTGGTGTCTTCTTCAATTTCTTCTTTAAAGACTTAAAGTTCTTGTCAAACAGTTCTTTCACTTCTTTGGTTAGTGTTACCCTAAGATAGTTTGTTATTTGTGGTTATTGTAAAAGGTTATATTTCTCTGATTTCTTTCTCAGCCATTTATCATTTGTATATTGGAGAGCTACTGTTTTTTTTTTGAGTTGATCTTGTATCCTGCCACATTACTGAAGGTGTATATCAGCTGTAGAAGTTCCCTTGTCAAATTTTTAGGGTCACTATGTATACTATCAGATCATCTGCAAATAGCAAAAGTTTGACTTCTTACTTTCCAATTTGTATCCCCCTGGTCTTCTTTTGTTGTCTTATTGCTCTAGCTAGAATTTCTAGTACTATGTTGAATAGACATGGAGAGAGTGGGCAACCTTGTCTTGTTCTTGATTTTAGTGGAATCATTTTGAGTTTCTCTCCATTTAATTTGATGTTGGCTGTGGGCTTGCTGTATATTGCTTTTATAATATTTAGATATGTTTCTTGTATCCCTGATCTCTCCAAGACCTTTATCATGAAAGGGCACTGGATTTTGTCAAAGGCTTTTTCAGCATCTGATGAGATGATCATATGGTTTTTTTCTTTCAGTTTACTTATATGGTGGATTACATTGACAGATTTTCATATGTTGAACCATCCCTGCATCACATGGACAAAGCTAAGTTGATGATGGTGGATGATTTTTGTCGATGTGTTCTTGGATTTGATTTGCCAGTATTTTATTGAATATTTTTGCATCAGTGTTTGTTTGGGAGAGTGGTGGTCTGTAATTTTCTTTCTTGGTTGCATCTTTTTTTATTTTATTTTTTATTAAAAATTTCCATCTCCTCCCCTCCTCACACTTCCTTCCCCTCCCCTCCCCCCACACCCCCACTCCCTCCTTCTCCAGGCCAAAGAGCAGTCAGGGTTCCCTACACTATGGGAAGTCCAAGGTCCTCCCAATTCCTCCCAGGAAGGTGAGCATCCAAACTGACAAGGCTCCCACAGAGCCCGTCCATACCATAGAATCAAAGCCCATAGCCATTGTCCTTGGCTTCTCAGTCAGCCTCCACCGTCAGCCACATTCAGAGAGTCTGGTTTGGTCGCATGTTCCATCAGTCCCATTCCAACTGGTCTTGGTGGTCTCCCGTTAGTTCTGTCCCACCGTCTCAGTGGGTGAACACACCCCTCAGGGGTCCAGACTTTCTTGCTCATGTTCTCCCTCCTTCTGCTCCTCATCAGGACCTTGTGAGCTCAGTCTGGTGCTCCAATGTGGGGCTCTGTCTCTATCTCCATCCATCGCCAGGTGGAGGTTCTATGGTGATATGCAATATATTCATCAGTATGGCTATAGGATCTGGCCTTTTCTGGCTCCCTCTCCTCAGCTGCCCAAGGAAGTAGCTGGGGGCATCTTGCTGGATACCTGGGAACCCCTCTAGAGTCAAGTCTCTTGACAACCCTAAAATGGCTCCCTTAATTAAGATATATGCTTCCCTGATCCCATATCCTCCTCCTCCATCCCAACCATCCCATTCCCTCAAGCTCTCCCCATCCTCTCCTTCTCCCTTCTCTCCCCCATCTCCCCTTATTCCCACCTTACCCCCACCCCTATACTCCCAATCCCTGCCCTGCAATTTTGTCAATTTCCAATATCCAGGAAGATAACAATATGTTTTTCTTTGGGTTCACCTTCTTATTTAGCTTCTATAGGATCACGAATTATAGGCTCTATGTCCTTTATTTATGGCTAGAATCCACTTATGAGTGAGTACATACCATATTCCTCTTTTTTGGGTCTGGGTTACCTCACTCAGGATAGTGTTTTCTATTCCCATCCATTTGCATGCAAAATTCAAGGTGTCGTTGTTTTTTACAGCTGAGTAGTACTCTAAAGTGTATATGTGCCACACCTTCTTTATCCATTCTTCTATTGAGGGGCACCTAGGTTGTTTCCAGGTTCTGGCTGTTACAAATAGTGCTGCTATAAACATAGTTGAACAAATGCTTTTGTAGTATGATTGGGCATCTCTTGGGTATATTCCCAAGAGTGGAATTGCTGGGTCCTGAGGTAGGTTGACTCCCAGTTTCCTGAGAAACTGCCACACTGCTTTCCAAAGTGGTTGCACAAGTTTGCATTCCCACCAACAATAGATGAGTGTTCCCCTTTCTCCACATCCTCTTGGTTGCATCTTTATGTGGTTTGGGTATCAGGGTAATTGCAGCTTTAAAAAAAGAGTTTGACAGTGATCCTCCTATTTCTATTGTGTGGAACAATTTGAGGAGTATAGGTATTAGCTCTTCTTTGATGTTTTGGTAGAGTTTTGCACTAAATCCATTTGCCCTTTTTTCTTTTTTTTTCTTCTTTTTAGTTGGGAGACTTTTTATGACTGCTTCTATTTCCTTAGGGGTATCAGTCTATTTAAGATGCTCATCTGGTCCTGATTTTATTTTGATGTGTGTGTGTAGCACATATTCTTAATGAACTTACTATAAATCACTGTGTTTTAGTTGTAACTGCAGTTTGGAATATGTGTTCTCAGACTATGCTTGTAGCTTCAAAACTCAGATCATTAATTATGGTCCCACATGTTTAGTGAAAATTAACTATTTTCTTTCATACCAAATCTTCTGTTTTATCTCCAGATAATGCAGTAATCTTTACAGATTCAGATAGAGAAAAGACCATCGTGAGACCTGGTTACAGCAGCTTCCTGATCACAGAAATTATAGATTCAAAGCAAGCTTTATCGCTGGCCACTATGCCTCTTACAGTAACATCAACTTTGACCTTTCCAGCAGACTCTTGGTATTTATTTGACTTTGGCACAGTTAATGGACGGAATTGGACCATAATTTTAAGACCATGTAATTATTGGGTTCAACAAAATGATCGTGATATTTTATCCCCCAACATTGTGAAGTATATTGATGTGGGAAACAAAGTGAATTATGAGATCAAGTTGATACCTAATTCACATGGTAAGTTTGATTTTATTGAGAACATAAAAAGGAGTTATTTCTTTTCTTTTCTTTTATATAAAACATAACTCTTTGATATTCATTTTAGCTTTTATGATTGCCAGGATTCTACTACTAACAGAGGTACATTCTAATTATTGTTAATGACTTCATTCTAGGTTCTATATTAAATTTTTATAGACATTTTTAATGTTTATAGTTGCCCCAAAGTCTAGATAATAATCATTCTATAAAATGAGCAAATGAAGATAATGAGCAGTCAAAACTTATATCACAGGATAGCTTAGATTTTTGTTGACCTTCTAAATGAAAACCTTTTCATTTCTTTGGTATGAAAATATTTGTCTTAGGTATTTAAAAAAATAGATTTACTTTTATTTTGTGTCTATGAGTGTTTTGGCTGAATGCATCTTCACCATATATCTGCCTGTGGTTCAAAGAGGGTATCAAATCCCCCTGAAACTCAGGGACACATGTTGTAAGATACCATGTGCATGTTGGGAATCAAACCAAATTCCTCTACAAGATTCTCAAGAGCCTTTAGTCACTAAGCCATATCTCTAACCCCTATTGTAGGCATTTAATTCAAGCCAAAATTAATTTTACATAAAATACTATACTATATCTAATATTTTAGTATATTTATTTTAAAAGCATGTAAGCCTAGACTGCCAAGATGTTTCAGCAAATTAGGGCATTTTTCCGCCAAGACTGTTATGTGAGAACCATGATTAACATAGTAAAGGGAGAGACTAAGAGCCAAGTCCCACACATAGTCTTCTGGCCTTCCCAAGAGCACCATCTCATGCCCACACTCACATTAATGCACAAGACAGACTCACTCACATATTATAAAGTAAGTAAGTAAGTACACAAATATACAATAATAATGAAAAATATAAGGGCTCAGTGGATATAAACACTTGCCATGCAACTCAGACAACCTGAGTTTGGCCTCTGGATCCCACAATGGAAAGACAGAATTAATTCCCATAAGTGGTCCTCTGACCAGCATATGCCCACCATGGCATCCATGTACCACACTTGAACACACACACACACACAATCATGTACACACAAGAGTAATGAAAGGCCTCTGAGCATGCATCCAAGGGATTATTTTGATTACATTAATCGATGTGGGAAGACCCACCTTAATTGCAGGTGGGCCCATTCACCTAGACTGTGTGAATTGGCACAAGCAAGCTGAGAACCAGTGTGCATTAGTGTACTGCTCTCTACTTCTTGGCTGTAGATGAAATACCCAGCTGCTTCAACTTGAATTCCCCATCAGAATGGACTGTACATTGAACTGTGAACTTAAATGATCTCTTCCTTCTGTAAACTGTGCTCGTCAGGGTTTCTGTGAAGGTGGGAATGCCAGGATTTTGACTTTTTAGTATCCTGGTGGACCTAGTGAAAGTCTATGCTTTTTAACAAAAGCAGGTTCTAGGTGTCTGTTATGGGCCATCAAGTCAGAGATGTCAGACATTTTATCCCATTTGAGTCACTCTTTAGATGTCTGCAAGTTCAAGTGAAGACTCTCAGTGCTTTTAGCAAAGCTTGGAAGGCCTACCAATCGGCAAGCACAACTGTCACAGCTCACAAGCAGAGGTCTTACCTACGTAAAAGTAAACACGAAGACACTAATGTGTGACATCCAAAATTCATACTATCTTAATTTCTCTAGCTAACGCTTTTCTATGAAGAGGTAAGGGGCCCAGAGTTCTTTGTCTTCTATCCCCTGGCTGTCACTAACTGCCTTGGCTTTGCCTCTGTGTGGGCCCAAATACAATAACCAATGCCAAGAGACAAAAGACTGAAGGAAAGGCTTTCTCCACCCAGCAAGAAAGGATACAATGTGTGTGAATATTTCCAAAGCAATTTCTCCCCAGGGGAAAGAAGCAAAAACGCTTGACTTTTTTTTTCCTTTCCTGAGAAAACTTATACATACTTCACATAGTAGTATCGTTAGATGGAAACATCCTTGAACATGGTCTACACACTTTGTCATACTTATACATACCTCACACAGGAGCATTGTTAGATGCATCCTTGAATATGCCCATTTCAAGATCATGCATTGTTCAAAAGAGGGCAGAAAACTTGATACTGCAGTGAACGAAGTTTACCCTAGGTTACTATAAAGAGCAAGTCAGAGAGCCTGGGATGTTTTGTCGGATTCCCAAGTTTCTCTGGGGGAGGTTTTCCCAAACCAGTAAGTCTCACGGACAAGTCTCTGAGGGAGACTGGACAGGCAGCTCACATGGCTCTTTAGAGAACCGAGTTCCGTTCCCAGCACACACAAAATCTTTGCAGGGACATTAATAGTCATATAAGGGCATCAGCTTTCTCAGCTCCATAGTTGTAGGTGATTGTACCTACAAATTCCTGCCTGGTCCCACACATAATCAGAAGTACCCATGTGACAACCTGGATGAGAAATGAGGAGTAGATGGGACAATAAATTTTCTGAGGAAAATATCTGTGAAGATAAATTTCCTAAGGACTATTAAGATGCCAATCACTATTCAGCTCTTCTTATAATTTTCATTTGGTAATGTTAGCTTTTGGCACTGTTCCCACAGGTCTGAGAATACCTGAGGTTCCACCAGTCATTGTGGTTGTTGGAAACCCAACGATATTGAAAGTTAAGGTAGAAGGATATTTTGACTTCGTTGATTGCTACCATTTGAAGGTTGAGATAGCTAGCAAGTTTTTCCAAAGAGTAAGAGGATTTTTTAAATTACAAAACAATCTATTACATATAGAAAATATAGACATAGTAGCTATTAAAGACAAACAATCCTTCCATCAAGAGTAAGTAAGTAGCCTTAACATGTGTGGTATTTTATAAGACGGGATGGAGGTTATAGAAATGTTAGAAATAGGCATTCTGGTCAGGAGTATTGCATATCTTTAATTCCTGCACTCTGGGGGGCAGGAGCAGGCAGAAATCTCTGAGAGTTTGAGACCAGCCTTGTCTACACAGTGAGTTCCAGGCCAGCTAGGGCTACGTAGTAAGAGAATCTTAGAAGAAAAAAAGGTATTTTTACATTCCTAAACCTTTTTTTCCGACTTTACCTTTTCTGTTCTCTTCATTGTTAATCAGAAATTCTCTCTAGCATTTTTATGCCCCCCTTCATTTTGTTTTTCTTCTTCTTCTTTTAGTTTTTTTCTCCATAGCCTGCCCCTTCTTGTTTCATTTTTTGCTTGAAATGTTTTGACCCTCGAGCCACATTAATTGTAGCTGTCTTGTTTTATATGGTTATTGATAGTATAGTACTTAGCTTAAATAAATTTGATGATATTTTTGTATCTGATTTGGTTTGGCAATGCTGCTCATATGGCAGTTTATGTCCCCTCCCGAAGTGAGGCTCAGGTTCTTATGCTCAGCTTTAACTACCTACTTGACACAATCTACAGTCACCTGGCAGAGCTGGGTCAATGAACTTGTCTAGACCAGGTTGGCCTATGAGCTCGCTAAGGTATATTTTGCCAATTAGATTAACAGAGGTGGCAAGACCCACCCTGGGAATTAGAAAACAAAGAAACAGTATTGACAAACTCCAAGACAAAAGCACTAGGGATTGGAACTGTGGCTCAGTTGGTAAAGTGCTTGTCTGGCTGGCATGGAGCCCGGGGTTACATCCCAGCACCAAATATCCCAGGGATGTTAATGCATGCTTATGGTCCCAGCACTTGGAAGGTGGAGACAGGAGAAAAAACTCAACTTGTGCAAGTTATCTTCTGACGCGCGCGCACAAGCACACACACACACACACACACACACACACACAGAGGAAGAGAACCAACAAAATGCGAGAGTACCTCAGTCCGTGTCGGGAGTTTTTTTTTTTTTTTTTTTTTTTGGTTTTTCGAGACAGGGTTTCTCTGCAGCTTTTTTAGAGCCTGTCTTGGAACTAGCTCTTGTAGACCAGGCTGGCCTCGAACTCACAGAGGTCCACCTGCCTCTGCCTCCCGAGTGCTGGGATTAAAGGCATGCGCCACCACCGCCCGGCCGTGTCGGGAGTTTTAAATACCTAATTTAATGTTCTGTATCTCTCTGCTTCTTGATATTTCTTCTTTTACTAAGCAAGTAAACTCATTCACTGAAAACCAAAAATACACCTATCTTAGTTCATTCTCTGGTTTATTAAAATAATGTATCTGGGGGTGTTTCCAGGATTCTAAACTCCATTTTCTGATGTTTCCAGGGTTTTACCTCAATAGGCCTGATTATATGGGAAGCATCAACTGAGTGCTCTGTTGCTACCATGGTGCCCACCATGAAGAGCAGCTGCGGCTACCTCAGGGATATAGTCTACATTCCTGCACGAGACATACCAAAGGAAGCCTGGGATACCGGTGTGTACAAGGACTCACACGGTTTCAACATGATCAAAACTCTGCCAGTAAGCAATCTAGCTTTAGTACCCATAGGAGAACAAGCGATAATTTTCTCCTGTGTGCTCCCATGGCCATTCTGCGTTAGCATTTCTAGCACGTACATCATTTTCAAACTGTGGGTCATTTTGAGAACCTGATAGTGATGGTCCATTTCTAAACTGTGAAAACCTTCTGCAATAATTGTTTTTCTCACTAGCTTCTCTCATTACCATCAGTGTCATTAATACAACGATGGCATAATATTGGGTTTTTGTGATTCATGCAGCTATTTTGCCTTACAGCGACTTGTCTCAAACAAATTATCTAATTGGTCTTAGTTTTCCATGTGTTTGGGTTTGTTTGTTTTTTGATTTTTTTTTCCTTGATCAAGTTACAAAATGTTTTTCAGTTCTCCCATTTCAATATAATTTTTGCTTTTGTTTTGTTAGTATCTGTGAGTCTTTAATTTTGTTTTTCTGTGTATGAGAGTGGCCAGTATACGTGTGTGCAAGCGTGTGTGCAGGTATGCCTGTGCAGGTATGTTTGCTCACATAGTGTGGAGGCCAGCAGTCAACATCAGAATGTCTTCTTCAATTGATTCTCTGCCTTATTTCTAAGACAAGGTCTCCCATTGAGCCTAAAGATCACCAATTTTTTTGAACTGGCCAACAAGCTCCCAGGATAGGACTGTCTCTGGCCCCAGCACTGGGGCCATGGGTTGTGCTTGAATTGGTTTTTCACTTGGGTACTGGGACCCAAGCCCAGGCCCTGACACTTGTGTGGCAGACGCTTCCAGCTGAGGCATCTCATCGGCCATTTTCGTTGTGTTTTATTTTATTTGGGGATTCTTGTGACCACTTTAAAACCACAACTCAGCTGATGTGCTGCTTTTAGTTTTGTGCCAGGAAAAAATAAGTAAACTTGAAGGTGTGTTGTAACTGCATCCCCGAGCCACGTCTCTACACACCCGCATTAATTCTATGGCAGCTGTTTAAGTAGTAAAAGTCATTTCCCCCTCTTTACAGAGTCCGTATTATATCATCATGGGTTAACATTTTTGAAGCTACAGAAACGTAGGGGTAAGGCTACCGAAGAGGAGAAACTGACTGTGGTACTGGGGTGAAACGTGAAATATTTGCATGGGATGATTGTCTGGAAAAACAAAATATTGATGTTTTGGTGAATAATAACGTGTGGCCCTCTTTATTTAATCACTTGCAGGTAAACTACAGACCTCCATCTAATATGGGAATTTCTATTCCACTCACAGATAATTTTTATCATGCAGACCCTAGCAAACCCATACCAAGAAATCTATTTCACAAGTCAAAGGTAAATATTTTGTCTATAAATGGACTAAAGTAGTGTTTGTTTTATATTTACTTATACTTATATTACTCTTATATTTATAAGAAAACACTATGCTGATGAGAAGGGTTAGCTCCATCAAGCCTGAACCTCAGTTTGTCCCCCAGGAAACTGTAGACTCCACCCACTCCATGACATATATACACATCATATATATACACATCACACACACACACACACACACGCACGCACGCACGCACACAGATACACACAATACATGCATACTTATTTGGTAACTTGCAATTTTAGAAGAGAAACTCTTTATTTAGACGGCTCATTGTCACAGTTCTGGGGATTTAATGAGAAAGTTCAGCCATTTTTATCACCCCAGGATGACTGCTGTCCCCTGTTCAGCTACTGCTGCTTCGGCCCCTTCAGCTACTCTCCCACTACTTTCCAGCTGTGGTGGTTTGATGTAACTGGCCCCCATAAACTCATAGGGAGGGGCACTATTAGGAGGTGCAGCCTTGTTGGAGAAAGTGTGGTCTTGCTGGCGGACCTGAGACCGAGAGCACACCTCTAATCTGGCCCACACCTTCTGTGGGAAGTGAGCTTGGAGGCCTATTTCCCAGGCTTCACTCAGTGTGGCAGGCGGTCGACTTCCTGTTGCCTGCAAGCCCCAGCACCATGTCTGCCTGCACGCTGCCATGCTCCCCTTCATGATAATGGACTGAACCTCTGAACGGTAAGCAAGCCACCGCAATTAATGTTTTCCTTTAAAGAGTTGCTGGGGGTCATGGTGTCTCCTCTCAGCAATAGAACACTGACTAAGACAACAGCCAAGAAGCTGAGGCGGACTCTCTCCTTGATTCTTTTTTTGTTTTGTTTTGTTTTGTTTGTTTTGTTTTGTTTTTTTGGAGATGGACATTTTTTTATTATTAAAAATTTCTGCCTCCTCCCCACCTCCCATTTCCCTCCTCCTCCATTAACTCCCCTCCCCACTCCCCCTTTCCAGTCCAAGGAGCAGTCAGGGTTCCCTGCCCTGCGGGAAGTCCAAGGTCCAACCCACTCCATCCAGGTCCAGGAAGGTGCGCATCTAAACAGACTAGGCTCCCCAAAAGCCAGTACATGCGGTAGGATCAAAACCCAGTGCCATTGTTCTTGGCTTCTCAGTCAGCCTTCATTGTCCGCCACGTTCAGAGAATCCGGTTTGATCCCATGCTTTTTCAGACCCGGTCGAGCTGGCCTTGGTGAGCTCCCCTTAGACCAGCCCCGCAGTCTCAGTGGGTGGGCGCACCCCTCACGGTCCTGACTTCCTTGCTCATAGTCTCCCTCCTTCAGCTCCCATGTAGATTTCAAAGGTCACAGTAGAGGAAGAGCTTTGTGTTTTCAAATGAGAGGAGGGTCTAGACCCATCTCATGTCTTTCAGCCTTGTAAACTGAATGGTGTCCAAGAAGTGAGCACGTTTAGACTCCTGCCATGTTGTTACTAGAAAAGAGGCTGGCTCCTTGGCGATGGACCACCTTTCTGCAGGAGAAATGAGCATGGCAGAACACAGGGAGGCACAGGGTTCAGAGAAAAGGCAGATGATCTGAGGAGCCTCTGGTGCCTGATATGCAAAGAGACCAGCATGCACTACAGAAAATTAGCATTTCTCTTGCTGAGAACAATTAACATCTGCCAGTCACATTCAAAATTTGGGGTACCAGCCCCTCAGATCCCTTCAAGGTCAGCTAAGGTGCTGCAGTTGGCAATGAAAAAATAACTATGGGGATGTGAGGGGAAAAAATGAATTAACTCACATGCGATTCTTCCTCAAATGTCTTCTTGTTCTCTCTTCCTTTTCCTCCATTCTAATTCTTCTTTCCTAACTGCCTCTAATTTCTTAATTCTCTGTCTTAATTCCAATTCTCTGCCACCTCCTCCTCGTCCTTCTTCATTTTCCTATCTCTGCTAATTTCTGGGATACTTCTGCTCCAACTTCTGTTAACTCTTTGTTCTTGCCTAGCTATAAAGATCCTAAAATCTTCCAGGCATAGAGAGTGACCAGTCAACCTATATAAACAGACAAGTGAAATTTTATAGCCCTTGGTCCATTAGCACTTTTGCCAAACGTTGCAAATTCTAAGGGCCTTTTAGATTGGAAGTTTACACCACTTTCTCTAAGCAGTGGGAACACAGAGAGACCCAAGCTCTAAATGCTCAGATCCAGAGTTTGATACCTATCAGAGTCAACAGTGGAGGTTTGTCCTTCTCAAGGCTGGGGATTGATGGTTAATTATTTTCTCTGAGAGTAAGACACAAATCATCGGTGAATTGAGGTGAAGTGAGCATGGGGATTTAGGAATCTTTTAATGCAAGGTTAATTTTAGGTAAATATTTTTTTTATCTACTGTGAGGTAAAACCAGGTCATGCTTATTTTTTCTATCTATCTGAGCAGCTTTGGGCATGTGATAATTTTATGTCCTTGGATATCTAGGAATGTTTTAAATGGGATACATTTGCCTGGATCCTAAACATTGATCAAATGACTGCCAATAAAGATAATCGCAGGAAAGCCGATCTCTGCATTTACACTGAAGAAAGGAACAGAGAGACCTGGTGGTGGGAAGCAGGTTTCTTGATTGTGTGACTGTTTTCACACAAAGTTAGGAGCTGTAATCCATAAATCCCAGTTGTCTAGGGGAAATTGTGCCCAATAAATGATCAACTAGTTCTGAACTGTGGGAGATAAACCCCAAAATTTGTAACAGAAGGGGCTAAGCTACAAAGAGAAATCTACAGCAAGAAACAATCGCTTTATTCACAAAGCAATAATTCCAACATGCCTGCATCGTGGCCTCATCTTCCAGTACAGACTCCCTGACCTTGTGAAGTGAGGCCGACTCGTTACTGAATGATTCCATGGCTTGCAGCATTTCAAAGGGAGAACTTGGCTGTGGTGTCACACCTGACTTTTGTCAATGAGAGGCAGGGAGACAAAGCCTGAGGAATTCCCCCTTAGGGACCTCCACTGACTGAAGCCAGAATCTTGATTATGCCACAGAAGAGCATACCAGGAAGAGTCAGACCCAAGAAGCACTCAGTTTGGATAGTGACGTCAAGGCATGCTGCACGCCTTAGACTTTAGCATTGTTGACCTCTATTTTTCAAAGAAAGGGACCTTAAGTGTCATAAGTATGATTCTGTGGCCAGAAAAATTACATTGCTAAAAGATGCTATTTACCGCCATGTCAAAGACTAAATAAAATTTAAAATCAGATCAGGCTTTAAAAGTAAGCTTTTCAATAGCATATGCACTTGTTGGTTTATCTCCTTTTTGTCTGATGTGTTGGGGGCCACCATTCCAGCATGCTAGGGACAAAGGCAGATGAATCTCTGTGAGGTGTCAAGCCGAAGCTTTGACAGGTCCAGCCTGGTCAAATGAGAGAATTTCCTTTTGTAAATGAAAGGTTAAGGGTGTTTGTGAGGTTCATTGTTCAATTTTCAGGGTGAGAATGGCATGCTACTGTTCAACTCAAAGGCCACATGAATTTGGCCCTAAACACACCCGGTCCTCTTGAATATTCTGGTGTGACAGATCACTCAGAAAAAGGATTATTGTCTTTGTACAAAATCCATATAGATATTTGATTTTTTTCATATTTGTTGAAGTTCTTGACTATAAGCCAAAGAGAAATACAGATTAGGTTCTGGGCTGAGGGTCCTGCCCCTTCACCGGTCCCCTTAATCTTCTCTGTTTCTGCATCATTCTTCAACATGACTGCCCCCAGCCATGTTGGCCTCCTTGCTGTTTCTCTGATATATGTCACCTCAGGCCTTTGCAGCTGCAGATAAGCCTTTCACCTTCTGTCAGACGTCACCTCACCGTCACCTTTGTCAGGCTTTTGCTTTAATGCTCTGCTTAAAGTGAGGCCTTCCCTGACCAATCCATGTAGAATGATAGCCCCAGCTCTGCCATCCCTGATTCTCTGTTTCTCTTGTTTTCTCCATACCGTGTATTACTATTCCAGACATTTTATTCCTTTGTTTTATTTTTTTTGTGTCTTTCTGACACCACAAGAAAGTAAGCCCATAAAACAAGACTTATTTCTTTTTGATTTGCTTTAGTTTCCTGTTATTGACTGTCAAGGCAAAGTCTTGGACATGCCAGCCAAGGGTTTTATTTGTTTTTGACCTATTTTTTACTATATCCCCAGTAGTCCAATGAATATCAGACAAAGGAGTGTTCAGAAATTGTTGAACAAATATATCATGATGGCACGCACACACACACACACACACACACACACACACACACACACACACACACACAATCTCCGCAATTCAGGAGCTGAAGTCAGGAATGTCAGGAGTTTGACGTCAGCCTGAGTGATAATGCCAGTCTGAGGCCTCTTTTAGTTACAGAGATAGACACTGTTTGAAAAAATAAAAAAACAAGAGTTGAATAAACTAACAATATACATTGCATGCATGTTTGTATACACACAGAATACCCAGAGGTTAACACACCTCTTGCAGAATCTTGGATTTAAGGGCAAGAAATTCCGCTCCAACAGTGAATCACTAAGACACCGAGTTTTCCAACTCCATTTTCTCCCAAAGATAAAACCTGTTTTGTTACTATAACCATTGCATGTATATTCTTACTTTCCTGGAGTTCCCCTCCCCACGATTTCCCTGGTTGCTGAGTTGGAAATATGTATAATTCATACCAAGCGATTAAGAGTGACATCTGACCCTTGGTTTATTTTGTTTTGTGTTGCGAACAAGGTCTTGCTTTATATTCCAGGCTGGCTCAAACTTGCAATGTAGCACAGGCTGACTTGGTACTTCTGATCAAAGTGCCGAGTTGAAATGCTGAGTGTGCTGACATGTGTCAGCACAGCTACCCATGAAGAAGGTTTGTACTGCAAGGTCTGGGGATGTGCCAGCTGTCCACATCAGCACGTCAGTGTTATCAGACACTGGTCTGCCTGTACATGCATGATACCTGGTATCTTCATGGGCTTTCCGTCTAGTCAGAGGAACTTGCTATGAGATGAAAAGTCACAAAAAGGAAGTTGTGTCTTTTGTGCAGTGTTTCTGAACAAGATGTCCATGAGTAAACTGAAAGAATTGTTGTTAGGTTACAATGCAGAAATATTGTTGCATTCCTACTTTGATAATCCCTGCTGGGAAAGCATCCTGTACAGATCTATACTCTCGGAGCCCCTTATTGTATCTTTAGTGAATTTTCTTCTTTTCTTGAAATTTTATTATTCAGATTATAAATATTTCCTAATCACTTAGTTTGGAAAAACTACAAATGATGAAAACAGGTCACCCTCTGTTACTTCTGTCTACAGGAAACCGGCAAATACAAACAGTGTGCCAACGCCACCAATCGGGAAATGTGCAACTGCTCAGAGAAACATAAGCTTTCCGATTTTCTTGATGTCTCAGATTGCAAAGAAAAGGTAAGATAATTTGTAATTACCTGATGATGGCGTGGTTTCCTATTCCCATGATTGGAAAGGTGCCTTTTAGTTAGACATGAAAACTCAGACATGGGGGTTGGAGGCATAGCTGAGTGGGTAAGAGTACTTGGTGCTTTTGCTGAGGACCCAGGTTCAATTTTCTAGAACGCAAGGCAGCTCCCAACCTTCTATAACTCCAGTTCTTGAAGATCTGATGCACTCTTCTGGCTTCCACAGGCACTGTATGGATACAACTTAAAGACAAACACGCAGGCAAAAACCTCTATACATTAAAACATATCTTTAAAACAATAATAATAATCAAATCTCACATGTGGAAATAATGCCTATTATGACTTAGAACTAAATATGACATAGCTAAAAGGATTGGACTTTTGTACCTACAGGAATTAAGCAGACTTAACCCCGAGTAAAACAAATACCTACCCTGACTTCTCCATTGCATGCAATGCATATAAAAATACATATGTAGACACACATGTCTGTGTGACAACGATGTATAACTAATGAAGCACAATACCACATAATGGTGAAATCTGGTGCATCACAAAGTTTTGCAGCTAGTATGTCCATGTTCTTGGGCATAAAGTTTAAAGTCTTTGTAATCCAGAGTTCAGTCCAGCAGTAGTCACAAATAAAGACAATATAAGAGATCTGCGCTGCTAACTCAAGAGGACAGAGTGCTTCCTACCCACGCATGGAAACAACAGTTAAGATCCCTAGCACCTATAGAAAACTGAATCCATTTGTTGACTCACCTGTGATGCTAGCACTTGAAAGACTAAAGTAGGTGATCTCCAGGCTAGACCGTTAGCTAGATGAGCCAAAGTCGTAAGCTCTGGGGTCAGCAAGAGACCCCACCTCAGCAATTAAAGCAGCAAGTGATCAAGGAGGAAACACAAAGGACATATGCTCCTTCATACCCTCGAATGCACAGAATTTGCACACTTACATGAACAAACACCCACACATGAGCAAATATGCAAAAAAGGCAGTATAATTGGTTAGTTAAGCAAATAAGTTCTGGGGCCTGAGAGATGGTTCAGTAGATAAAAGCACTCAATATAAAAGGAAAAGGACAGGCGTTTTAATACCCACCTTCATGTAATTGCTGGGCATGGCTACATGTCTCTGCAACCCCAGTGTTCGGGCATTAGAGATACGTGGATCCAGTGAGCTCACTGATTATTTTTTTTAATTTATTTTACACGCTGACTGCAGTTCCCTCCACCCCCTGCTATCAAAGTCTTTCCCATCCACTCCTCTATGATTCAGGAAGGGCAGACCTTGCTTGAAAGTCAGCAAAGCATGGCACATCAAGTTGAGGTAGGACCAAGCTTCTCCCCCTGTATTAACCCTGGGCAAGGTAATCCAGGACGGGGAACAGGTTCCTAAATGCTAGCTAAATGTCAGGGACAGGTTCTGATCTCACTGCTAGGAGCCTTACAAACAGACCAAGCTATACAACTGTCACACAGAGGCAGAGGGTCTAGGTTGGTCCTATGCAGGATCCCTAACTGTTGGTCCAGAGTCCATGAGCTCCCAGGATCTTGGGTTACCTGTCGCTATGCATTCCCCTGTCATGACCTTGACCCCTCCTGTATTCTACAGTCCCTTCTCCCTTTTTTCAGTAGGACTCCTGGAGCTCATTCTAGTGCTTGGCTGTGAATCTGTTGATGGAGGCTGCTTGTTTGTTTCCCGGCCACCCAGACCTGAAATAATCACACAGAAACTATATTAATTGCAATACTGTTTGACCAATAGCTTAAACATATCTCTAGCTAGCTCTTACATCTAAAATCAACCCATTTCGGTTATTTTATATTTTACCACGAGGGTCATGGTTTACCAGTACTAACGCGCAGGTGTCTTTCTCCTCTAGTGGCTGGCTGACTCTGCCTACTCTTTCCTCCTCTTACTGCTTGGAATTCCTGCCTTGCCCTAGTCTGCACTGCAATAGACCCAAAGCAGAGTCTTTATTAACCAGTGGTATTCACAGCATACAGAGAGGAATCCACATCACCTCCCTTTTTCTGTCTAAAGAAAAGGAAGGTTTTAACTTTAACATAGCAAGATTACATATAACAAAACAGTTATCATCAAGAAAGAATTATAGTTACAATATTTATATCTACTTTATCTTTTATCATAACTAAAGAATATTATAACTATAACTATCTATTCTTCTACTTCGTCAAAGACCCCAGAAGGACATAATATTACCTAAGTTAACAGTAAGTACATTGTAAGCAACTTCCAAAACTCTAGAATTGACAGAGACATCTTGCTGCCTGAACAGTCACCCCAAGTTCTTCTGTATCATTGGGGTACCCAGCTTCAGCCTACAGGCCTATAGTATCTGGCAGACTTTTCCATGAAGCAAGAATTTTAAAGACAATTAATTCCACCTATATTGGAAGTTTGTCAGTCACTTTCCTCTGTGTCCTGCAGATTGTCTGGCAGACTCTTTTTGAAGCAGGAACCCTGAAGGACCATCTCACCTTTAGGCAAGATCAGCAGTTATTTTTCTGTGAGTCCTGCATGTCTAGTTTATATAGCATAACATCAAGTAGTCCAGGAAAGAGCAGTCTCTTGCCCAAATGGCTAGCAAACTCTATAAGGCTTCTATTCAATGCCCATCTTCCTCTTGAAATAATTGGTGCTTCCAGGAGCAGATGTGTCTCCTTGTCATGAAAAGTTCTAAGTTTTTCAAACATTTAAATGCCATATTCTGTTAAGTCTTTGAAAGGATTGAAGAATACATATCTAATTGAAATATATCTCTAAATATCTAGAAAGGCTAACTAACATGACTACAAGCTTAATTTTAGATGTTCATGGAGACCTTTTAGGGGGTCTTGTCCCATTGAACCATATTAGTCTGGAAGGAATCCACAGGATCTCACTTCTGTAGAAACAAAAGCAGAACCTCTTTTCCAAAGCAACATATCCTTAGACCCAAATTTTGAAGTCAAGATACTTCTAAAATACATATGTTGGTTTAGCTTAGCATTCCCCAGAATCAAATATATCTCTATAGTCAAAAAATTCAAAGAAAACATGATAATATACATAATCTGGATTCTATGTAATATTCCATCTTTATATGGCTCATTTTTCTTACTCTATTACTTTTTCTATAAGTATAATATTTATTTTTATTATCTTCTTTAATCTATGACTGTCTGTACTCTGTCTTTTTAAGTCTTTTATTTTTAAAAACTATTTAATTTTATAGCTCTTTTTCTTCTCTCTCCCAAGCCTATGTATATTTTTGTGTCTCGTTTAGGGGTCTTTTATGTCTGAATCTGTCCTATTTTGTATCTATAATCCTTTTCTGACAAGGAGACCTTCTTAAAATGTGAAGGATGGATAAGGAAAATGTACATTTACACAATGGAGTACTACACAACAGAAAAAAACTATATCTTGAATTTTGCAGGCAAATGAATGGAGCTAGAAAACATCATTTTGAGTGAGGTAATCTAGACACAGAAAGACAATTATCACATATACTCACTCATAAGTGGTTTTTTAAGCATAAAGCAAAGAAAACCAGCCCCAAAATCACAATCCCAGAGAACCTAGACAACAATGAGCACCCTAAGAGAGACATACATGTAGGATCTAATCTACCTGGGGAGTAGAAAAAGACAAGATCTTCTGGGTAAATTGGGAGCATGAGGACCTTGGGAGAGGGTTAAAGGGGAGGGGAGAGACAGGGTGGGAATCAGAGAAAAAATGTAGAGCTAAATAAAAATCAATAAAAGAAATGTGAAATGGTGTACCTAGTATTAAGGCTGCTTTGCCTTTTGAATTCACCCAGCCCAACGTGACAGAGGTCTGTTCAGCACCAGCACTGCGAGCCATGCTCACAGCCCCATTTCCAGGCACACAGTGGGTCTATGTTGCCATTAAGCAAGTTGTAGCACTCTGCTAACTAATCCCATTTAAGTGCTCAGCCTCCTGAAAAAGTCAGGGCTGTTCATTCAACTAGCACAAACCAGGAATCTGCCATTTTGAACCATGCAATTTTTTTTTTTTTGCCACTAATGCTGAATTAGGAAGACCTCTCTTAAAGGAGCCATGGTACCCCTGCTTGCTGCCAGCAAACATAGCCCTTCTTGAAAAAAAATATGACTACCAAGAAGCTGTGCTTGTCTCCCATTTTTGTGTATCTAGAAATCCTCTCTCTTTTTTAAAAAATCATTTTTAGGTCTTATGTGGATTCATGTTCCAGATGGTGGGTGCCATTCTGTTGATGGTGGCCACTTGTTTGTTCTCCGGCCACCCAGGCCCAAAATAATCACACAGAAACTATATTAATTACAATACTATTTGGCCAATAGCTTAAGCTTATTTCTAGCTAGCTCTTACACCTTAAATTAACCATTTCTATTATTCTGTGCATCACCACAAGATCATGGCATAGCAGTAAGGTCCCAGAGAGCTCCCACAAGAGGCTTTCTCCCTCGGTGGTAACATGGCATCTCTGTGACTCCACCTACTCTTTCCTTCTCTATATGCTTGGAATTCCCGCCTTTCCCTGTTCTATGCTGCAATAGACTGAAAACAGATTCTTTATTAACCAGTGGTATTCACAGCATACAGAGGGGAAACCTACATCATGGATCTCTACATCTGCTTCCATTAGTTACCAGATAAAGGCTCTCTGATGACAATTAGGGACTTACCAGTCTGATTACAGTAGATGGCCAGTTCAGGCACCCTATTCACTATTGCTAGGAATCTTATCTTGGATCATCCTTGCGGATTCTTTGGAGTTTACCTGGCACCAGGTTTCTCCCTAACCCTGAAATGTGCCCCTCATCAAGACATCTCTTTCTTTACTCCCCTTCTCTGTCCCGCTCCCAAACAACCTCCCACACCCAGCCCACTCAACTAAGCTCCCATCCTCCTATCCCCTCAACCCTGCTCCAGTTTACCCTGGAGATCTCTTCTATTTTCCCTTACTAGGGAAATCCATTTGTCCCTCTTTAGTGCCTACTTGTTATCTAGACACTCTGAGGCTGTGGATTGCAGGTTAGTTATCCTATATTTCACTCCTAATATTCACTTATGAGTGAGTGTTTTTCTAGGTCTGGATTTTCTCATTCAGAGTAACTTTCTAGTTCCATTGATTTGCCTGCAAATTTCATGAGGCCATTGGGGTTTTTTGTTCTTTTGTTTTGTTTTGAAGCTGAGTAGTACTCCATTGTGTAAATGTGCCACATTTGTAAAAAAAGAATAGGACTCTGTATGTTTTATTTGGGAGTTCTGTGGTAGGTTCACCCCCAAAAGCCGAAAGAGTAAAATAACCAACAACAAACATTCTGAGAAAAAAAATGTCCTATTTATAGTATCTGAAGATAGAGAGGGGTGGAAGAATGGAAGAAGGAAGGAAAGAATCCTAACAATGGGGTAAAGGACCTCTTAATTAAATTTTTTTTAAGACAGTGACGAAAGAAACTGAAGGAGGCACTAGAGAATGGAAGAGCCTCCCATGCTCATGAACCGATGCAGTTAACACAGTGAAATGGCCGTCTCACCCAAAGCAATCTACACATTCAATGCAATCCCCATCAGAATTCCAGTGCCATTCTTTACAGGAGCAGGAAAACTGTCCCCAAATCCACAGGGAAGGTCAAACACTCTTGACTAGACAAAGGCATCTTAAGCAGAGTGGTGATGGAGAGATTACAATGCCTGATCTCAATTTATGGTAAAGTCAGTACTGCGGAGATGGTTCATAGGATGGGGGTCTGTTGCATTTGTCACCAGGTCAGTCTCTGGGATCCATATGGTAGAAGGAAAGAGTTTACTTCTCCAAGTGGTCCTCTGGCCTTCACGTGCACTCTGTGACACAGGACACACACACACACACACACAAGCAAACACACAAAATAAATAAGAATAAAATACCAATAAGTTAGTCTAACTTAATCTTTTTAAGACTGCCATGTGGCCCAGCTGTACCACTCATGGATATACACCCAAAGAACTCAGTCGCTATATAGCCAGAGATGCATGCACATGCATGCTTATTACTGCAGTACTCGCAATAACTAAGAAGGGAATCCATAAATGTAATCGGCACATAAATAAACAATATGCTGTACAAGTGGATTTTTCAGCCACAAGGAAGCATTAAATCATGGCATTCGCAGGAAGATGGATAGTACTGGAGATCATTATGTTAAGTGAGATAAATCATGATCAGAAGAGAAGTGCTATGTTTTCCCCATACAAAGACTCTACACTTAATTGGAGGAGTAGAAAGTAGAAAATGGACCGCACCAGAGGAAAAAGAGATCTTAAGTGGGTGCACAGATAAGAGAATTTATGTGACATAAAAACAGAAGGGAGGTCTATATGGGGAAAAGTGGACCAGCAAGAGGAATGCAAAAAAACCAAAACAAATCAAGACTATATATCACTTTGTATACTAACCCTAAACATTGTTTCTAAATCTTCTGAATCTCATTACCATGTTTGCCTGTGGAATTTGTATGAATTTTGTTGTGGTAGACTGTTTTCATGTCTGAAAGGCAGAGACCGAAAAAGCACTCCACTTGGAGTAGCCAAGGTTCTGTGAAAACGTCGTTCATTTCTCGACCGGGAATGGTAGCATTGAACTTTCCACACTGACGTGCATTCGTGGAATTTGCATTTTAGGTTCGCCGTTTCAAGTTTCCAGTCACACACTTGCCGGTTGTTTTGGAAATTCGTGATGAAAAAAAAAAATTCCTTGCGGGACCTCCGTATCTGGTCACCATGACCGAACTGAATAGGAGGCAAAACTGGCAACTGAGTATGTGTTCTGTCTTCTGTCTGTATCTTACAAGCCCTTCTATTGTTGCTGTTTTGTTTAATGAGTGCATTGCAAAGATTTGAATCGTTGGCTTGTTCACATGTACCTCTGTCATGTCCTTTTATGTTCTCATCACTTCCAGTAACCTGGATGCAATGGTATACGGCCAGTATTTTTTAGATTTGAACTGCAGGACTGGAGAGATTGCTCAGTGGTTAAAAGAGTATACTGCTCTCTCAGAGGACCCGTGTCAACTAGTTCATATAACTGTAAACTCGAGCCTCAGGGGGCCCTATGACTGTGTGTCTGCAGGGGCCTGGATATACCCCCATGCAAACATAATTACAAATAAATCTTTAACATATACTATCGCATGGAAACGCATCTGAGAGTCTTGTTGTAGATTAGTAGCAAAAATTAAGTTTGTGCTGTGTACCAGTTGAGTATCTTTACTCTTTACTATGAGAGCAGCTACCTAAATGTGCTAGGTGTTGCCGGATATTCTAAAGATACATATCTAATTATCCAAGGTAGTTTTGTTAAGGTTTATTTAGTTGAATGTGGTAGTATACAGTGGTAATCCCAGTACCTGCTAGGTAGAGGCAGGAGTTTAAGGTCAGTTTTACTTCTATAGTGAGATGGGGCCAGCCTGGGCTATGTGACATTGTCCCAAAAAGAAGGAAGAAAGAAAAGAAAGAGAGTGGGGATTTTATGGTAAAAGAGCCCCAAAGAGACAAATATATTTTACAGTACAAAAGGAAATTTTCTTAAATTCAGTTTTACCTCGAAGATACAACTTTCACTTGCATATTTTGTGTTTATTTATGTGTAAACATTTTCAGGTAATAGATAGATAATGGATAGATAGATAGATAGATAGATAGATAGATAGACAGACAGACAGACAGACAGACAGACAGACAGACAGACAGATAAGGGCTGGAGCTGGAATTCAGTGGTTGAATGTTTGAAGCCTTAGGTTCAATCCCCAAGGATGCCCCACAATAAGACAGGAAGATGACAATAGACCTATGGCTGAAGACAAAACTTTGATTAGTCGTCCCTCCGTCACTATGTTTGCAGACAACTGGTAGGCAGTGAGTCTAACTCTCACACATTTATTCTTTTATTCTTTTTCGATTTAATGTTTTATTTCTTTTTCCCAGTCTGATCACAGATTCCTCTCATTACCTCCTCTCTTCCCAGTCCCTCCCCAAAACCTCCCCTCTTGCTCCCACCATCCATTCTCTCTGCTTTCTTATTCAGAAAGGTTACCCTGCCAAATTGAATGCCTTTTTGAAGTGAAAAGTCCAGGAAAGAAAGTAAAGCTCCCATTTTCCATGATTAATATTCACAGTTTCTGTGGTATCCTGGTGGCTCTTACCAGGTTTGGAGAATTGACTTTGGAATATGGAAGCATTTTATAAGCCGACTCTTTTTTTTAATATTTATTTATTAAGTATACAATATTCTGTCTGTGTGTATGCCTGCAGGCCAGAAGAGGGCACCAGACCCCATTACAGATGGTTGTGAGCCACCATGTGGTTGCTGGGAATTGAACTCAGGACCTTCGGAAGAGCAGGCAATGCTCTTAACCTCTGAGCCATTTCTCCAGCCCCCATAAGCCGACTCTTTTTTTTTTTCTTTTTTCTTTTTTTGGTTTTTCGAGACAGGGTTTCTTAAGCCGACTCTTAAACCCTTAAGTTAACATGGTGAGAGCTTTCCCAATAGAAGGAGCTTAGGAGACAACCAGGGCGTGAATTACTATTTTAGCTCCTCTCACCATTGCGCGACTAAGCTTTAACACCTATATCATATATATATATATATATCATAAGCTTTAACACCTATATCATATATATATATATATCATAAGCTTTAACACCTATATCATATATATATATATATATCATAAGCTTTAACACCTATATCATATATATATATATATATCATAAGCTTTAACACCTATATCATATATATATATATATATATCATAAGCTTTAACACCTATATCATATATATATATATATATCATAAGCTTTAACACCTATATCATATATATATATATATATCATAAGCTTTAACACCTATATCATATATATATATATATATCATAAGCTTTAACACCTATATCATATATATATATATATCATAAGCTTTAACACCTATATCATATATATATATATATATCATAAGCTTTAACACCTATATCATATATATATATATATATCATAAGCTTTAACACCTATATCATATATATATATATATATCATAAGCTTTAACACCTATATCATATATATATATATATATCATAAGCTTTAACACCTATATCATATATATATATATATATCATAAGCTTTAACACCTATATCATATATATATATATATCATAAGCTTTAACACCTATATCATATATATATATATATATATCATAAGCTTTAACACCTATATCATATATATATATATATATCATAAGCTTTAACACCTATATCATATATATATATATATATCATAAGCTTTAACACCTATATCATATATATATATATATATCATAAGCTTTAACACCTATATCATATATATATATATATCATAAGCTTTAACACCTATATCATATATATATATATATATCATAAGCTTTAACACCTATATCATATATATATATATATATCATAAGCTTTAACACCTATATCATATATATATATATATATCATAAGCTTTAACACCTATATCATATATATATATATATCATAAGCTTTAACACCTATATCATATATATATATATATATCATAAGCTTTAACACCTATATCAGCTCACTTGTTTAGAAAAAAATGACAAGATGTGTGGGAAGAGCTGCTTCCTTCTCCTGCAGAACCCATAGGGATCCCATTGTGCAACTCTACTGCTCTTTTGGGAAAATCATTTGCCTTCCACTATGAAAACTGCAAACCATGATGTGCCAGGATTGGTTTCTCATGGGTCAGAGTCTAGAAAGAACTCAAACTGCAGCAAGGTTGTCAGACACTCTCTCCTTGAGGAGGACATTGGGGCAATGTGAGGCAGTTAGTCTACTTCCCCGTGAAGAGAAGTGAGAATGTAGTTTGGTTTTAGAGTGTTTCTCTGGTGTGGACTCTTCAGTCCACAAGTATATGATATTTTTAAAAAATAAATACAGGGCAGGGCGGTAGTAGCACATGTCTTTAATCCCAGCACTTGGGAGGCAGAGGCAGGTGGATCTCTGTGAGTTTGCGGCCAGCCTGGTCTACAAGAGCTAGTTCTGGGACAGGCTCCAAGCCTCAGAGAAACCCTGTCTCGAAAAACCAAAACAAACAAACAAACAAACAAATAAGTAAATAAAGGCAATTCTCCCTGGATCCCGTAGCCATGCTCGGGTGTGTCTTATTTGCTGTAGCTTTTTGAGATGTCCATACCCATGCTCAGAGGTATATATTTTGCCTTCTTCAGAGTGTCTCTTTTCCTCTCTTAGCCCTTCTGCTTAAGCCTATATTAAAGTGTCTTTCATAAAACCCAACTCTAAAGGTATTTACAAAGTCAACATAACTAAGAGCCTTAGTTAACTTAGTAACATCACACAATAGAATCTTTCATTGTATCCTACTGTATATAACAACTTTTGGGCAAAATATGGAAATGTAAGTTTGCTTTAAATGTATTTCATATATTTCAGAGCACAACATACCACAAAATGTTAAGAAAATGAAAGATTACTTAGAGCCATTGCTTAAGACTCCAGTATATAACCCTTTAGGGCTCAACCTAAGTATAAAGGTGAGTTGACATCATTTTTCTTTTTACCAAGCAGAGCTTAGAATAAAGCGTGTGTGCCAAAGTAAGATTTAAAGCCTTCAGGTTGGTGAATGGTGGGAAGAGCAGCTTTAAAGTATATAGAAAATGTTTCTTTTTTCTTTATTCCCTGGTTGTCTTATTTCTAAAAGAATCTGAATGTTAGACAGGACATTAATTTTTTATTTTCTCAGAGATAGGCCAGACCAGTTGACTAAAGGGAAGCAGAAAAGTCATTTCCTGAAGTTAGGGTCATAGGGATCCATAAAGCCCAGGTCAGCGTGGAAAACAGCAAGAGTGTAGAGGTGCTGGGAAAACCACGGCTAGGAAGGCCAATTCAAAGTGCTCATGAAAGCCAACATGTTTTATATTTTAGTTTCATTCTGAAAATGAAAATGTATCATTGAGTTCCTGCTTTAATTCCTCTTCATTTTATATGTGATGTTCACGTCAGAAGCCATGGCCCTCCTTGTGAATGGCGTCTCCGAAAGTGGCGCCCACAGATATTTTTGTCTAAAGGAACACACACATCGATACTGAGCTTCTGTGTTTGTTCCACAGGGCTCTGAGCTGTTTCACTTCAAGCTGTCTGTGGTCCCCGGGGTCACCTTTTGTCAGTTAGTAGAAGAATTTCAGGTATAGTAAATGCCTAAAGTATGAAATAAGATAATGACTAGGAAATGACGCAACTCTTCTCAGTCCAAGTTATGGATAAAGATCAAAACATGGACAGAATTTGTGTGCCGGATAGAGCTTGGACAGGGTATGGGTGGAGAGGATGTTAAATGTCCACAGGATTCTTGGTGGAATTTTCCTGTGTGGTTAATTGTGGGGATCATACAGTGTCCAGTGTTTTCAATTACTACAATCAGAAAATATAACCATTTTACTTTTTCTTTTCAGATTTATGTTGACGAAGTTCCATTGCCTTTTCCAGGACATATACTCATTGCTGTTGCAGTATCCGTAGCGATAGGGGGATTAGTTTTTATAGCATTTATATTCCAACTGCATAACATCCACCCACTGAGAGCATTCCGCAGATATGTCAGAGGAAATACTGCAAACTCATCAAATATAAGTATCAACTCATAAGTGAACAAATGATAATCATCAATTGTCTATATTTCCTAGTTTTGTTGACCATGTCCACAAAATACATTTATATTTTTAAAATTCATGTTAGATGCAATGTTATAAATTATTATACTATTGTAATTCTAATTACTGTTGCTCAACGGTTCTACAGCCCATTTTCTAATTTTCATTACATAAAAAATTATTTTAGCACCTACATGAGTTTTGTCTTTGTTCCTTTTTAAAGATTGTTTTGGAAAATATTAAATGATCGCCACTTCTCTGTGGAATGGATGTTGCGCATTATTTAGCCTTATGATCTAGAGCACATTTTGTAGGACCAGGTTCTAGATAGAATACTGGTACCATAAGGGCGCCATTACACCATGGGCTCAGGCATGGAGAGGCTAACCAGCGTTTTCAGAGCCTTGTAGGAAATAAAAAAGAAGTCATTTAGGTTTTATAGAGAATGCCAAACCAGTCTGTGATACTCAAAAGAGAGGACAATGATTCCATCATAGAATACAGCAATCGAGCCAGGTGTTGGTTTCAAACATGCAGCATACAGTACTCCGAAGGATTTGTCTCTATGAGCTTTCGGTGAACTTGTTCCCAGGATCCAGAAAGTGATGGCTACACTCAGGTATCAGACCTGGCACGCATGGGGGAAATTTGTGAGGGAGGACAGTGCTGTGGGTTCATTTGTGCATGGAGGGGGAACAGAGAGGACTGTAAGCTTAAGATCGGGGCATTTCCTTGTTTTATAGTCACCCTTACTACAGAAAGTAGGATTATCACGAGTGAGAAGAGATCTCAGAGCCCCGGGAGTCATGGGCACTAACTAAGCAGAAAAGCTTAGCGGATCTTGGGGCTGGAGTGATGGCCCGGTGGTTTAGAGCACCTGTTGCTCTTGCAGAGGGCATGGGTTGAATTTCAGCACCCTTGTAGTAGCTGCCAACCACCCGATTCTTCTCTGTTGTACACATATCTCACCGCTATCTCAGCTATGTTTTCTCATCACTGTGACCCGACACCTGACTTAAAGAAATAAAAGGTAGAAAAACTTCCTGGGGCTCACAGTTTCCTAGAGTAGTCAGTCTAGCATGTTAGGGAAAATATGGTAATGAAATTAACTCCTATCTATGTTGGCTGGAGAATAAAGCAGCTGTTCATATCAACAGGTGTGTAACAGAAAATTAACCAGAAGTGTGGTCTATCTATAACCTGTGTCCACCATCTATACCCTCTGTCTAAACATTTCCACTGCTCCACAAACAATAAAAGCAGATGGAGACCAAGTTATCAAATAAAGGCCTTGAGTGGCCTTTTAAACATAATCCAAATCGCCATTAAATAGTTGAATGACCCTGTTGACCTCAACTATTTTGTCTTCTTTCATAACTTTTGCTAACTTGCTCATTTGCCTCGAACAGTCACTTAGAACCATCCTACTACTAGATACATACCTTCTTTTTAGATCTTCCCTGAATACTTCATAATAATTTTATTTAATTTTTCTTACCTGTAACAAGGTATGGTGACATAATCCCTGTAATCCCAGCACTCAGAACAGTGGAGCAGAAAGGCCGTGGATTCAATGACAGCCTGGACTATATAATAAGACCCTGTCTCCAAACTGAAAAAAAGTTTTGGTTTTAAATTTTTCTTTGACCTAGTTTTTCTTATGTCATTTTATATTCTGGTACCTGTTATTGAACACTCTCAGAATCTAATACCTGTTGCTGCTTATAATAAAATAGTCGCACACTGGCCCAGATTGAAGTATAATAAATGTTTATTTATTATTTAGGGGTAGGCTCACAGAAAAAGTGATGATCAGCAGTCCTCTGCATGGGTGGGGAACTGGGACTGAATCCAACAGCCAAAGTGGCTATGCACACTTTTACATCTGCATATATAGTACACATGACCATGCCCAAAATGGGCAAGTATCTTAAAGGCTATCGGCTTAAGGAGTTTGCACAACATCTCCCCCTTTTGTCTAAATAAAAGAGTTCTAAGCTTAACACAAACCTAATACAATAAGAACAAGTACCATATATAAAAATTAGAATTATAACCAGCATGAACAACATCAAGCAAGAAACATATGCTAAATGTTTTAATAGTTACCTTATCCTAAGGTGTCTAAGTCTTAAATTAGAAATGGCTTGGTTAATTCATGAGAGGAAAGTAACTATGACTGTTTAGTTTTCAACTGCATCAAAGACTTGAGAAGGGAAATGAAATTACTTGAGTAAACAGAAAGTGCAATCAAGCAACTTCCAAAAGATGCAAGAAATGACAGCACCAACCAGCTCCATGGGCAATCACCCAAAGTCTCATTTGCAACGTTGGGGCAACCAACTTTGGCTAAGGTTAGGGTAACTGACAATTTTCAGAGGCAGGACAATTTTCAAAACCATCCTACCCTGTCTTGGCAAGCTTTTGCAGTGTTTTTGCTTATATCCTGCTTGTCCAATCTGGACATTGTACATTTTGACAGTGGTCAAGGCAGGGCAGTTCTTTTGTCCAAAGGCCAGTTTTGCCAAGAAGAAAACAAGCTTCAAAAGGAGTGTCTTTGGTGCCCAATATTCTTGTGGGAATAGATTGGTGCTGCCAGGAAAAAATTGTGTCTTACATAACTGATGGAGAACTCTCATTGGTTAATAAAGAAACTGCCTTGGCTTTTTGATAGGGCAGGATTTAGATAGGTGGAGTAGACAGAACAGAATGCTGGGAAGAAGGGAAGTTAGGCAGCTGCGATGAAGCTCCGGCCCAAGATGGACGTATGTTAGAATCTTCCTGATAAGCCACCACCTCGTGGTGCTACATAGATTATTAGATATGGGTTAAAGCAAGATATGTGAGAATTAGTTAATAAGAGGCTGAAACTAATGGGCCAGGCAGTGTTTAAATGAATACAGTTTGTGTGTTGTTATTTCGGGGCATAAGCTAGCCAGGCGGCCGGGAGCCGGGCAGGAATGCATCCCACTGCTCCTCACTACACATAACAGAATCCTAAATTATTTAAATGCCATATGCTACAGTTCTTTGAAGTGGATGAAGATTACCTATAAAGAATACAATCTCTATGT
Organism: Arvicola amphibius; assembly: GCF_903992535.2. Lineage (NCBI taxonomy): Eukaryota > Metazoa > Chordata > Mammalia > Rodentia > Cricetidae > Arvicola > Arvicola amphibius. Next base: position 79,325,578 of record NC_052053.1, on the reverse strand, counting down.
ATCTAAATAACCTGATTGGTCTAACTATAAGTATGACAAATGTGGATGATTATTGACCTATAATTTTTAATACCTATACAGCTTTAAGTATAAGGCTTCAATTAATCACTGGAGTCACAGACATCCCCAACTACACCAATTAAAAGAAAAGATGAGTAGACAAGGTAAGAACATATGCAAAAGCACAAAGAGCAACACAACACCAGTAAAATCTAGAGACCCTACAACAGCAAGAATTGAACAACCAAATATAGATGAAGCAGAAGAAACCTAAAAAATAACTTCAGGAGAATATAGGAGACTCTTAAAGAGGAAATGAGAAATTCCCTCAGAGAAATGGAGGAAAAGACAAACAAAAAATTGGAAGACATCAACAAATCCCTTAAAGAAAACTAAGAAAAATCAATCAAACAAGATTGAAAACTGAAATAGAGACAATAGAGAAAACACAACCTGAGGGAATTGTAGAAACAAAAATCATGAGAAAAAGTTTTCCATCTTTATGTGGCTTATTTTTCTTTGCTTCTTTTCATCTATGACTGTCTATACTCTGTCTCTTTAAAAACTTTACCTTTTTTTAAAGAATTAACTTTATTTTATGACTCTCTATACTGTTTTTCTTCTCTCTTCTAAGCCTGTGTACATTTATCCAACATTGTGACCCATTAAGAGTTCTTTTCCATCTGGATTTGTCTTTATTGCATATCTGTAATTCTTTACTTTACAAGGTGTGCCATTAATATGGTATATTCGGTACTTTCTGCTTGCTGTCCCAGTCTAAAACTTAAGCTGTTCTATTATTATGGTATATACAATACTGCCTGCTCACTCAGCACAGTTGCTCATCACAGTTCAGCATTGCAGAGCTGCTCACCACCTCCGAGAGACATGCACAGTGCCCTATCTGTAGGCACACAGCCAGTCCATGCCACCCTTAAGCAAGCTGGAACAGTCTGCTCACAAGACCCAGTCAAATGCTCATAGCCAAACCTCTAGAGAGTTTGTGCTGGCATCGTGGCCCAGAAAGCTGTGTTTTAAAACTACATGGGTTTTCTTTTTCCTACTATGGATGAATCAGGAAAACTTCTCTTAAAGGAGCTGCTGCATACCACCAGCAAACAGCAAGAAGTTGTGTAAAACTCTGTAATTTTTTTGTCTAGAATTCCTTTTCAAGCTCTCTCAGGTTTTATGTGGATTTAGTTGGCCACGTGGCCACCAATTTGTAGGAGGAGGGCCTACTTGTTCATCCCAGCCACCCAGCTAGCTTAGCCCCAAAATAACCACACAGAAACTGTATTAATTAAATCACTGCTTGGCCCATTAGCTCTAGCTTCTTATTTTCTAACTCTTACATCTTAATTTAACCCATATCTATTAATCTGTATATCACCATGAGATTGTGGCCTACCCTCAAAGTTCTGGCATGTCTGACTCTGGTGGCAGCTCCATAGCGTCTCTTCTTTGTCTTTCTTTTCCTAGCACTCAGTCCAGTTTTTCCCGCCCACCTAAGTTCTGCCTATCAACAGGCCAAGGCAGCTTCTTTATTCATTTATTATTATTATTTTATTACTTAAAAATACCAATCCAAATTTTCATTCCTTCCCCTCCTCCCACTCCCTGACTACTCCCTCCACACACCTTCCCCCTACCCCCTCCAATCCTAAGAGAGGGCAAGGTACCCTGCCCTGTAGAAAGTTCAGGCCCTCCCTACTACATCTAGGTTGAGCAGGGTATACATTAAAAAAAAATAAAATCCCAAAAAGCCAGTACATACAGTAGAGACAAATCCCAGTGCCACTGCCAGTGGCCCCCCAGTCTGCCCCGACTGTCAACAGCATTCAGAGGGACTAGTTTGATCCCATGCTTGTTCACTTCCAGTCCAGTTGGAGTTGGTGAGCTCCCATTAGCTCAGGTAAACTGTCTCAGTGGATGAACCTCTCATGATCTTGACTTCCTTGTTCATACTCTGACTCCTTCCACTCTTCAAGTGGAGATTGGAGAAATGTTAATTTGGGTATTCCATTGTTGTAACAGATCACAACTCCAGAGATTAACTGCTATATTAGCCACATATGACATCAATTTTCCTCTGTGTCCTTCTGACCCTATGCATTCAATCCATCTCATGCTTTGTTTTACCCGATTTAGGGTTTTAATCCCAAAGAACTGAACATGTACCTCCTGAAAAGGTCAATTCAGATGCCATGATTCTGGTGTAGATATAGTCACACCCACCCCTGTGCCCCAAAGACTTTCAAGTACAATCCAATTTATATGTATCCTAAGCTTTGGTCTTCGGTCATTTATAGAAGTCTCCCAAAATATTCATTTTATGGCTCCTTTTGGAATTTTTGATTCATATTCCAAAGCTGTTCTATCATCCAGAGCAGTATGGTTTATTACAATAGGCAGTGGATTTTTAAATTGTTCTGGGGAGGAGTTTCCTCTACAGTGACTGGGAATGACTGGAGCACATTCAACATGTGGGCCTGTGGAAGGCCCCTTAATATATTTCCTGTTGGTGAAGGGTTGCCTTTTTTGTCTCTTCTTTATCTGCATTTATTGGTCCTATGTTGGCCTTTGCCACATCTTCTGCATAATTCAGAAGACTGGGGCCTTCTATTTGGGTAATCCTAGAAGAAACATTATTTCTAAGAATGCCCTGTCAACAATTTCCTCTTTTTTAGAAATTTATTCATTTGTTTGTTTGTTTGTTCTGGTTTTTCGAGAATGGGTTTCTCTATAGCTTTGAAGCTTGTCCTGGAACTAGCTTTTGTAGACCAGGCTGGCCTCAAACTCACAAAGATCCACCTGCCTCTGCCTCCTGAGTACTGGGATTAAAGGTGTGTGCCACCACCACCAGGCAAGATTCCCTTTTTAAAAAAAAATTTTTCGAGACAGGGTTTCTCTATAGCTTTGGAGCCTGTCCTGAAACTAGCTCTTGTAGACCAGCCTGGTCTCAGACTCACAGAGATCCACCTGCCTCTGCCTCCTGAGTGCAGGGATTAAAGACGTGTGCCACCACCGCTTGGCTAACAATTTCTTTTTAAATGACTTGGTTTGCCATTAAAACGTTTGACGTCATTTTTTTTTCATTCTTTAGACCATAATTACTTTTTATTGTAGAACCAGTAGTAATAGATTTTTTCACACAAGTATCTGAGGACATTTTTTAATTGTTTGATTTCTTTCTTTCTTTTTTAAAATTTATTTATTTATTAAAAATTTCCACCTCCTCCTCTCCTCCCATTTCTCTCTCCCTCTCCCTCCCCTTCCCTCTCCAGTCCTAAGAAAAGTCATGGTGCCCTGCCCTATGGGAAGTCCAAGGCCCTCCCCCCTCCATCCAGGTCTAGGAAGGTGTGCATCCAAACAGACTAGGCTCCCAAAAAGCCAGTACATGCAGTAGAATCAAAACCCAATGCCATTATCATTGGCTTCTCAGTCAGCCCTCATTGTCAGCCACATTCAGAGAGTCTGGTTTGATCACATGCTCATTCAGTCCCAGTCCAGCTGGCCTTGGTGAGCTCCTATTAGATCAATCTGACCGTCTCCGTGGGTGGACGCATCCCTCGCTGTCCTGACTTCCTTGCTCATGTTCTCCCTCCTTCTGCTCTTCATCTGGACCTTGGGAGCTCAGTCCAGTGCTCCAATGTGGGGCTCTGTCTCTAACTCCATCCATAGCTGGATGAAGGTTTTATGGTGATATGTAAGATATTCATCAGTGTGGCTATGGGATAAGGCCAGTTCAGGCGCCCTCTCCTCTGCTGCCCAAGGACCTAGTTGGGGATGCATGGAAATAGAAAACACTTTACTGAGTGAGATAACCCATATCCAAAAAGAGGAATATGGTATGTACTCACTCATAAGTGGATTCTAGCCATAAACAAAGGATGTTGAGTCTATAATTCATGATCCTAGAGAAACTGAATAATAAGGTGAACCCAAAGAAAAACATATATTTAACCTCCTGAATATTGGAAGTAGACAAGATCGCTGGGCAAAAGTTGGGAGCACGGGGGTGGGGGTGAGGTAGGGAGAAAGGGGAGATGGGGAGAGAGAAGGGAGAAGGGGAGGATTGGGGAGAGCTTGGGGGAATGGTATGGTTGAGATGGAGGAAGGGTGGATATGGGAGCAGGGAAGAAGATATCTTAATTAAGGGAGCCATTTTAGGGTTGGCAAGAGATTTGGCTCTAGAGGGGCTCCCAGGTGTCCAAGGAGATGTCCCCAGCTAGATCCTTGGGCAGCAGAGGAGAGGGTTTGACAACATTTTGATGCCTCTTCAGGCTTTTGGAAATTGCCTCTCGTAGCCAAGTCTCATTGCTATAGTTAAGAGGCTATATTGCCTGTGTTTTGGATCCATTCATCTATTGGTGGTGATCTGACCTTTAAAGGCCCAACTATCTTTTTGCATCCTAAATTAGCATTTTCAAAAGATTTAATTAGTGCTCTTCTAACTTCTGGATCTGAAATCATTCTATTTATAGCTTTAGTCAATCTTTGCAAAAAGTCAGTGACGGGTTCTTTTGGGCCTTGTATAACTTTAGCATATGTCTCAATTCTTTCTCCTGATCCTTGAATCTAATCCCATGTACTTAAGGCTGCTGTATGGCATAGGGACAGGGTGTGTTCACTGAATGTAGCCTGACTATTTACATCGGCATAATGCCCTATGCCAAGAATCTGATCCTGGGAAATCTCATAACTTCTAACCTTACCCTGCTGTTCAAGGGTATTCGTTTCTTATTCCAACCAGCTTTTCCATTCTAACTGAGCACCGTATTCTAATACTGCTGAGACCAGTTGATTCCAGTCACTTGGAACAGGGGCGTTCCCATTCCTAGAGGAACACATATTCGCCATCTGTCTTACATATGTGGAATGCATGCCATGGGACATCGTTGCTCCCTTAATGTCTCTTACATCTTTCCTGTGAATAGGTTCCTATCTGTGTCCTTCTGCATACCTGTTATTTCCTGACCTCTCATTACTGATATAAACAGTAATGGGATAAAGCATAGCCGGTGTGCTGACAATTCTAGGCAGCTTATTTCTATGTTTATAAGGTCATGGTGAGGTTAAGCCTCCTCTAACTTCTTACCTCTCTGTCTGAACACTTTCTGTCAGCTTTAATAAGTAATTCTAAGGTTTGGAAAACTATTAGTAGTTGTCCTATGTAGGGTCTGAACTTCCCGAACCGTGTAAAACGTCTAAAGCTTTTATAAAACCAGTCAGTTTCTTCTCTTCCTCATTTGTAAAGAATTCGAAAGCTTTTACCTTCTTGATCAGGTCTGCCTTGTCCTCTACAGAGCCTCCCTGTATGGCTTGCAGATCGCTCCCTGAAGCTAGTGTTCTTTTTGCTAGTCTATCACAACTCTTTCCCCTGTCTGGGTTAACACCGCTGAAGCTTTCACCTTCTGCCACGGCTGCGGTGTGTCCCTTAGTGACTATCTGTACTGCCTGTAAATTGCCTTACAACTTCTCATAACCATTTTGGAAATTCTGTATAATTTTAGTTAGTTTCTCATGTTTAGCATTATTATCAAACCATTTTTAAGGAAAAGATGTGAATTGTCAGACTAATAACAATTACAGCTAAAAATGTATTCATTCCAGCTAGGTTGCATATCTCTCCTGGCATTCCATTCATAGCAGAAATGTGCAGGTTTTAATTGCCTGATATTCCTTGTCATTGGTGTGGAAAAGGGCTTACAAATTGAAAAAAATTACTCATTCATTCATTCGTTCATTCATTCACTTATTTATTTACTTATTCACTTATTATTTATTTAATTATCAGTTTTGAGTTTAAAGTTATCCATTTATTTTCCTCTGGTAAAATCCTTGGAAGATTATCCTAACTACAGAAAGATCCAGCGTTGGGTAAAAAAATTCAAGCAGTAATAAAAATATTGGCCAGCAGGTGTCGCAGGTGCAGCACCAAAGCAGGTCCTGGAACACAGCTCTGGCTTTGTGCGCCCGAGTTACCCTGTAATTTCTAAGCAGAATTGAACCTACACGGACCAACTCTGCAGGCTGAGCTTGGGGAGAGCACCAGCTGGGCCCCGTGCCACACGCAAGCGGGAGCTGAGCTCAGGCACCAGAGCTCCCTCAGGCAGCTCGGATTGGGCCGGATACATGTAGCCACAGTCATCGCCACTGTCGGCTGTTGTGCTATGTTACTTTTTTGGCCTTTTGAGGGGCCACCACCCAGCTCCCAGATAAATCACACATAGAGGTTTAGTTTTAGTTATGAGTGCCTGGCCTTAGCTTGGCTTGTCTCTTGCCAGCTTCTGTCTCTGGTCTTTTATCTTTCTCTATTCCTGTATACCTTTCTTTACTTCTTTCTCCATGGCTTACTCGGTAGCTGGGTGACTGGCCCCTGATGTCCTCCTCTCCTTGTTTTCTTGCTTTTGATCTTCCTTGGTTCTCCTATATCCTCTCTGTCTGCCAGCCCCACCTATTCCTCTCTCCTGCCTCACCATCGGCCATTCAGTTCTTTATTAGGACCATCAGGTGTTTTAGACTGGCAAATTAACACAGCTTCACAGTTAATCAAGTGCAGTATAAACAAAAGTCACACACCTTAAGATAGTATTCCTCAACAGTGGGTGTCTGAGAGGCATTCTAAGTGAAAACCGCTCCTTGGAGTGTACTGCAGGACCTCAAGTGGTAAGCTGGCCAGGGCTGGCGGTGTGTGCACGCCTGGTGAGCAGACAGGTGGACCAGGTGAGCTGATTCTAGAGTTGCCCGGGCTGGGTCATGCCAGGGAGTCGAGTTGGGAATCGGCCTGGGGAACATTGGGGTGTAGGACACAGAGCACACCGGGGACACCACAGCGACCCTGCCTCTGGTGTGGTGCCTGGCGAGTCTGGGCGAGCCTGGGCGAGCCTGCTGATGGAGGTTTTTTACAAGCCTGAGTGTGGACATGGTTAAGCTGCTGATGTAGGTGTGTGAAGGGGAATCCTAGTCAATCACCTTTCTGTAAGGTGTGTCCCCCTTAGGCTAATATTTACTTATAAAATCTTGCGGGCCTGTGGCCCGCCTGCACTTTGTTTTCCTGCGCTCCTCGCTGGAACCTTGGATTTGTAAGTTCCCTTTTCTTTCTTTTATTAAAGCTGAATTATATATATATTAAAGCTAGTCTGGTGAATTATAACTGCCGATAGACCATGCCCTTTCATTTTGGCGCCCAGTATGGGGCTCGAACCCATGACCCTGAGATTAAGAGTCTCATGCTCTACCAACTGAGCTAGCCAGGCAGCCCGGAGCCAGGCGGCAGGAACGCAGCCCACAGCTCCACACTACAGGTGTGTCTTCTATCTATCTGATGATTTCATTGTGAGTTTTTTGGGGTCGCTTATGTACACTATCATATCATCTGCAAATAACGAAAGTTTAACTTCTTCCTTTCCAATCTGAATCCCGTTGATTCCCTTATGTTGTCTTATTGCTATTGCTAGAACTTCCAGGACTATATTGAAGAGATAAGGAGAGAGTGAACAGCCTTGTAGTGTTCCTGAATTTAGTGGGATGGCTTTGAGTTTCTCTCCATTTAATTTGATGCTAGATGTCGGCTTGCTGTAAATAGCCTATTTATATTTAGGAATGATCCTTGTATCCCTAATCTCTCCAAGACCTTTATCATAAAGGGGTGTTGAATTTTGTCAAATGCTTTTTCAGCATCTAATGAGATGATCATATGGTTTTTTTCCTTCAGTTTATTTATATGATGGATTACATTGATAGATTTTCGTATGTTGAACCAGCCCTGCATCTCTTGGATGAAGCCTACTTGATCATAGTGGATAATTTTTCAAATGAGTTCTTGGATTAGGTTTGCCAGTATTTTATTGAGAATTTTTGCATCAATGTTCATAAGTGAGATTGGCCTGCAATTCTCTTTCTTGGTTGAGTCTTTGTGTAGTTTAGGTATCAGGGTAACTGTAGCTTCATAAAAGGAATTTGGCAATGACTGTTCTGTTTCTATATTATGAAATACCTTAAGGAGTATAGGTATTAGGTCTTCTTGGAAGTTCTGGTAGAATTCTACATTGAAACCATCAGGTCCTGGGCTTTTTTTGGTAGGGAGGTTTTTGATAACAGTTTCTAATTCTTCACAACTAACAGTACTATTTAGATTGTTCACCTGGTCCTGGTTTAACTTTGGTATGTGGTATTTATCTAAAAAAAAGTCCATTTATTTTACATTTTCCAATTTTGTGGCATACAGGCTTTTGTAGCAAGATCTAATGATTGTTTGAATTTCCTTTGTGTCTGTGGTTATGTCCCCCTTTTCATTTCTGATCTTATTAATTTGCTTGTTATCTCTGTGCCGTTTGATTAGTTTGGCTAGGGGTTTGTCAATCTTGTTGATTTTCTCCAAGAACCAGCTTTTTGTTTCATTGATTCTTTGGATTGTTTTCTGTGTTTCTATTTTGTTGATTACTGCCCTCAGTTTGATTATTTCCAGTCTTCTACTCCTCCTAGGTGAGTCTGCTTCTTTTTTTTCTAGAGCTTTCAGGTGTGCTGTTAAGTATCCAATGAGTGCTTTCTCCGTTTTTTTCTTTAAGTGGACACTTAGTGCTATGAACTTTCTTCTTAGCACTGCTTTCATAGTGTCCCATAGGTTTGAGTATGTTGTGTCTTTATTTTCATTAAATTCAAGGAAGACTTTAATTACTTTCTTTATTTCTTCCTTGACCCAGGTGTGGTTCAGTAGTTGACTGTTCATTTTCCATGAGTTTGTAGGCTTTCTGGGGGTAGCATTGTTGTTGAATTCTAATTTTAATCCATCGTGATCCGATAAGACGCAGGTGGTTACTAATTTTTTGTAACTGTAGAAGTTTGCTTTGTTACCAACTATGTGGTCAATTTTCAGAAAGGTTCCATGAGCTGCAGAGAAGAAGGTATATTCTTTCCTATTTGGGTGGAACGTTCTATAGATGTCTGTTAAGTCCATTTGGTTCATTACCTCCATTAAGTCTTTCAATTCTCTGTTAGGTTTCTGTCTGATTGACCTGTCCATTGGTGAGAGAGGAGTGTTGAAATCTCCTACTATTAGTGTGTGTGGTTTGATGGCTGCCTTGAGTTCTAGTAATGTTTCTTTTACGTAAGTGGGAGCTTTTATATTAGGGGCATAGATATTCAGAATTGAGACTTCATTCTGAAGGATTTTTCCTGTTATGAGTATAAAGTGTCCCTTTCCATCTCTTCTGATTGATTTTAGTTTGAAGTCAACTTTGTTAGAAATTAGTATGGCCACACCCGCTTGTTTCTTAGGTCCATTTGCTTGATAAACCTTTTCCCAACCCTTTACTCTGAGTAGATGTCTGTCTTTGTGGTTGAGGTGTGTTTCTTGTAAACAGCAGAATGTTGGATCCTGTTTTCGTATCCAATCTCTTAGCCTGTGCCTTTTTATAGGTGAATTGAGTCCATTGATATTAAGTGATATTAATGACCAGTGGTTAACTCCGGTCATTTTTTTCTAGTAGAGTTTATGTGTTTCCCTTCTTCTAGTTGTGCTGGTGAAGGTTCGCTAGATGCCTGAGTTATTGTCGGCGTTGTTGGACTCCTCAGTTTGTGATTTTCCTTCTATTACTTCTGCAAGGCTGGATTTGTGGCTACGTATTGTTTAAATCTGCTTTTGTTCTGGAATATCTTGTTTTCTCCATCGATGGTGAATGCAAGCTTTGCTGGGTATAATAGTCTGGGCTTGCATCCATGTTCCCTTAGTGTCTGTAGCACATCTATCCAAGACCTTCTGGCTTTCATGGTTTCCATTGAGAAGTCAGGTGTAATTCTGATAGGTTTCCCTTTATATGTTACTTGACCTTTTTCCTTGCCTTTTTTATATTTAGGTATATTTCTTGTATCCCTTGTCTCTCTGAGACCTTTATCATGAAGTGATGTTGCATTTTGTCGAAGGGTTTTTCAGCATCTGTTGACATGACCATGTGGTATTTTTCAATTATTTATATGGTAGATTACATTGATAGATATTCATATGTTGAACCATGCCTGCATATCTGGGATAAGACTACTTGATCATAGTGGATGATTTTTGGATGTGTCTTCGGATTCGGTTTGCCAGTATTTTATTGAGTATTTTTGGATCAATGTTCATGAAGGAGATTGGTCTGTAATTCTTTCATAGTAATGTCTTTGTACGGTTTGGGTATCAGGGTAATTGTAGCCTCATAAAAAGATTTTGGCAATGTTCTTTCTGTTTCTATTGTGTGGAAAAATTTATGAAACCTTAGAATTAGTTCTTCCTTGAAAATCTTGTAGAATTCTGAGCTGAAACCATCCGGTCCGGGGATTTTTTTTTTTTTTTGGCTGGGAGACTTTTGATGGCTATTTTTAATTAATTTGCTTATCTGGTCTTGATTTAATTTTGGTGAGAGACATTTATCAGAAAATTGTCCATTTCCTTTAAGTTTTCCAGTTTTGTGGAGTACAGGTTTTCAAAATATGACCTAATGATTCTCTGGATTTTCTCTATGTCTGTTATGTCCCTCTTTTCTTTCTTTTTTTTTTTTTTTCGAGACAGGGTTTCCCTGTAGTTTCTAGAGCCTGTCCTGGAACTAGCTCTTGTAGACCAGGCTGGCCTCGAACTCAGAGATCCACCTGCCTCTGCCTCCCGAGTGCTGGGATTAAAGGCGTGCGCCACCACCGCCCGGCCTATGTCCCTCTTTTCATTTCTGATTTTGTTAATTTGGATATTCTCTCTCTGCCTTTTGGATGGTTTGGATAAAGGTTTGTCTAATTTTCTTGAAGAACCAACTCTTTGTCTCATTGATTCGTTGTATTGTTTTCTTGGTTTCTATTTTGTTGATTTCAGCTCTCAATTTGATTATTTTCTGACATCTAGGTTTCCTGGGTGAGTTTGCTTCCTTTTGTTCTATAGTGTTCGGGTGTTCTGTTAAATAGTGTGGGATTTTTTTCCAACTTCTTTTTTTTTTTTTTTTTTTGGTTTTTCAAGACAGGGTTTCCCTGTAGTTTCTAGAGCCTGTCCTGGAACTAGCTCTTGTAGACCAGGCTGGCCTTGAACTCAGAGATCCGCCTGCCTCTGCCTCTGCCTCCCGAGTGCTGGGATTAAAGGCATGCGCCACCACCGCCCGGCTTCCAACTTCTTTATATAGCCATTTAGTGCTATGAACTTTCCTCTTAATACTGTTTTCATTGTGTCCCATAAATTTGGGTATGTTGTGTGGTCATTCTCATTGAATCTCAGGAAGTCTTTAATTTCTGTATTTCTTCCTTGACCCACTGATGTTTCAGGTGAGCACTGTTTAGTTTCCATGTGTTTGTGGACTTTCTGGAATAAGTGCCACTGTTGAATTCTAATTTTAAGCCATGGTGATCCAATAAGATACATGGGGTTATTCCAATTTTTTTTAATCTGTTGAGGTTTGCTTTGTTATTTAGTATGTGGTCAACTGTGAGATTTCATGAGGTGCTGAGAAGGTATATTCTTTTATGTTTGAATGGCATGTTCTATAGATGTCTGTTAAGTCCATTTGAGTCATAACATCTGTTAGTTCCCTTATTTCTCTATTAATTTTCTTACAGACCTGTCCAGTGGTGATAGTGGGGTGTTGAAGTTAGTAGTGTGTGAGGTTTAATGTGTGATTTAAGATTCAGTAGTGTTTCTTTTACATATGAGGGTGCCCCTGTATTTGGAGCATAGATATTCAGTATTGAGATTTCCTCTTGATGGATTTTTTTCTGTGACTAATATGAAATATCCTTCTTTGTCTCTTTTGATTGATTTTAATTTGAAGCCTATTTTGTTTCATATTAGGATAACTACACCAGCTTGTTTCTTAGGTCCACTTGATTGGAAAAAAAATTTCCCAACCCTTTACTCTGAGGCAATATCTTTCTTTGAGGTTGAGGTATGTTTCTTGTATGCAGCAGCAGGATGGATTCTGTTTTCATATCTAATGTTAGCCTGTATCTTTTTATAGATGAGGTCCATGTATATTAAGGGATATTAATGACCAGTAATTGCTAGTAACTCTTATTTTAGTTTTTGTTGTTGGTAATGTTATTTTGTGTGTTTTTTCCCTTCTTTGGATTTGCTGCTGTGAGATCATCTATTGTGTTTTTGTGGATGTAGCTAACTTCCTTAGGTTTGAGTTTTTCTTCTAGTACTTTGTGTAGGGCTGGATTTGTGGCTTGGCATTGGTTAAATCTGGTTCTGTCATGGAGTATTTTGTTTTGTCCATCTATGGTGATTGAAAGTTTTGCTGGGTATAGTAGTCTGGGCTGGCATCCCTGTTCCCTTAATATCTGCATAATGCTTGAACAGGACCTTCTGGCTTCATTGTTTCCATTGAGAAGTCAGCTGTAATTCTGATAGGTCTGCCTTTATATGTTACTTGGCCTTTTCCCTCTGCAGCTCTTAATATCATTCTCTATTCTGTATGTTTAGTGTTTTGATTATTATGTGGCAAGGGGACTTTTCTTTTTGATCCAGTCCATATGGTGTTCTGTAAGCTTATTGTATCTTCACAGGCATATCTTTATGTTGGAAAAGTTTTATTCTATGATTTTATTAAATATATTTTCTGTGCTTTTGAGCTGAACTTCTCCTTCTTATATACCTATTATTCTTAGGTTTGGTCTTTTCATGGTGTCCCATATTTTCTGGACACTTTGTGTTAAGCTTTTGTTAGATTTAATGTTTTCTTTGACTGTTGATGAGTCTATTTCCTCTACTGTATCTTCAGCACTTGAGATTCTCTCTTCCATCTCTTGTATTCTGCTGTTTATGGTTACATTTGTGGTTCCTAATCATTTTCTCATAATTTCCCTTTATATAATTTCCTTGACTTGTGCTTTCCTTATTGTCTCTATTTCAGTTTTCAAGTCTTAAATAGTTTCTTTCACCTGTTTGGTTGCTTTTTCTTGGTTTTCTTTTAAGGAATTTGTTGATGTCTTCCAAGGTTTTGTTTGTCTTTTCCTCCATTTCTTTGAGAGAAATTTTCATTTCCTCTTTAAGGGCCTCAAACATTCTCCTAAAGTTAATTTTAGGTCATTTTCTTCTGCTTCATCTATATTTGGTTGTTCAAGTCTAGCTATTGTAAGGCCACTAGTTTTTATTGGTATCGGGTTGCTCTTTGTGGTGTTGCATTGTGTTCTTACCTTAACTACCCATCTTTTGCTCTTATTGGTGTAGCTGGGGCTGAGTCTCTGGTGATCAATCTTCCAGGTGTCAATAGATCCAAGGCCCAAGTGGTTGTTCCTTATGGTGCAGTCAGGTCTATGGTTCCAGTCATCCCCTTGGTCAGTCTGTGTTCCTGGAGGTTGCTCAAAGCTCCCAGGGGTCACTCTGCAATATCAGGGGTTGTTTAGGCCTGTTCCCACAGAGATTGCTTGCTTGACGCTTTCTGCTGAGGTTGCTGCCTTGGGCCTGCGCTGGCAGAGGTCACTGCTCAGGACTGTTTCCGTAGATGTTCCTGGCCTGGACCCGCTCCCAGGGAGGACTCTGGCTCAGGCCTACTCTCTTAGAGGTCATGGACTCATGCCAGGACCCACAGAAGTCTCTGGCTCAGGCCTACTCCATCAGTGGTCACTCCCTTGTACCTGCTTCTGTAGAGTTCGCTGCCTCAGACTCCAGCAGAGGTCGCTGGCTCAGACCTATTTCTGTAGATGTCCCTGGCCTTGGCCCACTGCCACAGAGGTTCCACTGCTAGTGGCCCCACAAATTGCCCAAGTCACACAACTGTCACCCATATTCAGAGGGCCTAGTTTGGTCTTATGCAAGTTCCCCAGCTGTCAGTCCAGAGTTATGTGAGCTAGCTAGAGTCAGCTCTTTCTGTGGGTTTCCCCATCATGGTCTTGGCCCCTTTGCTCATAATTTCACTCCTCCCTCTCTATGATTGGACTCCAGGAGCTCAGCCCAGTGCTTAGTTGTGGATCTCTGTATCTGTTTCCATCAGTTACTGGATGAAGTTCTATGATGACAATTAAGATAGTCATGAATCTGCTTACAGGGGAAGGGCAGTTAAGGCACCCTCTTCCACTGCTGCTTAGACTCTTAGCTGGGGTCATCCTTGTGGATTCCTGGGGATTTCCCTAGTGCCTGGTTTCTCATGAACCCCAGAGAGCAAGAAAATAGATAACTAAAAATACTAATCCCATCCATGAGGGATTAGTGATAAAAAAACAAACAAACAAAAAAAAAAACTAAGCACCTCCCAAAGTACACACTGTCCATCTTATAGGGGGTGGATTTTCAATAAAAGAATTGGGATATTCCTTCCACTGAAGTTTTCATAGGTTCCTTTGCCCATATTGAAATCTAAACTACAAAATTATGCCTATACATTTCATGGAATCCAACAGGAGAGACACAATGAATAGGGAGACCTGGGCCTAAGAAATAGAATGTGAGCCTAGAAAAGGCTGAGAGGAATTCAGAGTTTACATTGTCTGGCTTTCCAACATGAGGTGAAAAGAATAGATATAGGCAAAAATAAACTTGCAGGTATGGAAGCAGGTAGTTGAAGGAATCTAACCATGTTTCCTTTGCAATCTGGAACTAATATCTATTAAGCAATAAAGGGAGAGGTATGTTAAAGATTAAAACAAGTGGAAGTATAATTGCTTTTCAGTGAGTCAGTTGACAAAAGAAATCAAGACTTCCAGATGGGAAAATCAGTGATGATGAGATAGTGCTATCAGGTTACATGTCGGGCAAGAGAACAACCAAGCCTTTCCTACTTCATTCATTTATATCTAATTCTTCCTTTAATTCTTCCTTTATTAGACTTTCCAAAGCACTTTATTTATACCTCCAGTATTTTTATTATAATCCTGATTTTTATGGTTTTATTTCACAAATAAAATATATAAAATATAAAATCTCAGTATCAACAACGATGGTTTATTAAATCTAAGCATATCTGGTGACTCATTTATAATTTTAGTTATTTCATGATCAAAACTTCATACATTATATAATCAAGGCAATTGAAAAACCAAGAAATTAAACTGAAGGCCAACTTAGCACCACAATCAAACTTATTTTTGCTAAAATAAATCATTATATCATAAGAAGCAGATTTTAAAAAAATCATCTTCCAGCCTCAAAAAACTAAAGAATGATGACCTTAAAAATCCCATGACATGAGAATACTAAAAGCAATTTTAAATAATTACCAATACCATTTAAAAGAATACTTTATTTGGTGTAGCATGGATTAGTTACCTCTTTGTCATCTAAGAAAGCATGAAGAAACTTTGTTCCAGGTTATCTACTGCCTTTACCAAGTTCCTATTTATTTAATGGAAATATTGCCTATCACCATTTGTTTTAAGGATCAGATTTTTTTTTAATAGATGACAATATTAAAAAAAATGTACTAGGAAATCACTAAAACTAGACAGCACGCACCTCTGTCCACAACAATATAAAATCTAAGTTTGGAGGACTCTAATAATTCTTTTAGTATCTTTAAAATCATAAATCTGTATGATTTATTCATAAATCTATATAAATAGACAGGATACATCTTAATTCAAAATTCTTTTAACTCAGTGTTTCACCTAAAACTGAAAGCATTTGATTAGAACAGCAAGAGAAAATGTAAAAAACCTCACCCTAGTCATCACAGATATAAACATTTTATTGGTTCTTTTTTTGATATGCTCTGAAGAAACACTAAATAAATTTCCAAACACTGAATAGAGAGGCATCTGAAATATCCATTTCTACCATGATAAGAAAAGTTTGAATTTATGCCAAGTTTCTGAAATATTTCATACATGTGCAAATATATGAATACATAAACAATGAAAATTTTGGTTAGAAATGGATTCCAACTAGCTGATGAGTTTATTATTATCAAAGAAATTTGCAAAACTATATTCAAAGAAAACTTCAGGTTGGTTTATTTTTAAACCATAATTACATATGTTCAGAAATCCCAATGGTTTCTTCTCAATTGTCTGGGAAAAGCTGACATTAATACACAAGTCATTTGTATGATTTCTGCTTTAAAAATTAGGTAAAACTGAATGAATGACAAACAATGATTTCACATGGGCTGTAACTTTCTTTGTTATCTGGGATTTTATAAATACACTGTTGAGTATTCTCCCTCCTGTTGCAGAAAGCAGATGTAATCTGGCAGAAGTTATTCCGTCCAGTGCCCCAGAACATATATGGGAAACCAGCAAAGTTTCTATAGGTTCAAAGTAATATTTTATAATAACATAATGGATGGAGTAAAAAACCTATGGTGGCTGTGAAGCCCATGTATATCAAATTAATAGCTTCAGGTGGTCATGAATTCATTATAAATATAGAACATGGATTAATAACATAAAAATAAAGGTCATGTTAGTTTGCTGAGAATTAAATCAATGAAGTCAATTTTAGAGAGAATCCTTCATATGAGCTACTAAAAGTTGCATATATTTTACCTACAAGATCTGCTACACTAACAGCTCCATCAAAATTCCTGAATTCCCAATTGCACTTGAAATTACCACTGGACTGATGATGGCTTCAAACTTCCTAGATGGTTAAATAGAATAAATCATAATAAGTTGTTAAATTGTTTAGTATTTGGTACCTGTAATTCATCCAGTAACTGTTAGAATGTTTAGTATTTAATACCTGTAATTCAGCCAGTAACTTTTTTTCAAATATATTTTCATATATAGCATGTTGTTTGTATGCAACTGAGCAAGTAAATTGCAGAACCAATTACTTCTGTTCTGCATAGCAATCAAAGGTGCTATTTGAATTGAAATGTGTTTATTATACCAAGAAATTAAGGGCATATGTACAAACTGGGAAGTAAACAAGTATGCCAATTAATTAATAGAAAAAGAAAAAAGAAAGAAAAGAACCATTGTAAAGAGAATACCATCGTGTAAAATTAAATGAATGCCAAACAGTGTTGACATGGGCTGTAACCTTTTATGTTATCTGAGAGTTTATAAATACATTTTATAAATGTCAGAGTTTATAAATGACTAATCTCTCCAATTATGAAGTTTCCTTGGTTTCCATTTGGTTTCCCAGCATCATTTAGGTTCCTTTTTCTTTGTTACAAATAAAGGTCAAGAAAAGCCCAAACCAATACAAAGAAAAATGATTTTTGCATAATATTTCGGTCTTTATTATTGGTTCCTATTTTTTTCTTACATTTCACATAAAATTTCAAGGACACAATGAGCATACACATTTACATTCAGTACATCTTCAGTTGAAAAACGCTTCAGTAAAGACTGAAACATCAGAAACCTTCACCTATCAATACTTTTTCACCTGAAAGTTCTTTTAAATACAATTTTCTTTGTATTGATTTTATCTAGGCTATCTAGGACACTGGGAAATGAAGAAAGCATATCTTTTCCTCAATTTTATATTATACATATGCTTAACTATTAATTAGATCATTAAAATTGAATTAAATAAATGGCATGTATCAACTTTAGTAATTAAAAGTAGGAGAACACAAAAAATGCTGAAAATAAAATTCTAGATTTTAAAAATAGCAAGCCTATGACATGTTGGTGTAGGTTGGCCAGTTCTGACAAATGCCTTATTTGGGTGCAGGATGTTCAAAGTGCAGAAGGTTGTGCCTGTGTTGACAACAGAAGATTACATGTAGAAAACTTCTGTGCCAACCTTAAAAATAAAATCTATTAAACAAAGTAAAGTTAAAGTTTAATTCTCAATTTACAAACTACTATCACTATCACAAAGGATGTTTTTCCTAAAGGCCAAGGGAGCACTTACTAGTACTCCACTTTTCATAAGTCTAAATTTATTTTTCAAAATTCACAATGGCAAAGAATTCTGGTTAATGCCACTGGTATCATAAAATCTAGGCAACAGAAGCAAGGAGAATATAAACTACATATATTTGTAGCTTGAGAAGATATCTAGGTAACAGTTCAATTTAGGTTCTAATTAAATATCTAGACAATAAAGAACTGGAATTAAAAAGGTTATTCCTACATTATAACAAAATATTTCTCTGACCTAAATTGTGTGATACAAAGAAAGAGAGAGGCAAGTAGGCAGATTGGTCAAGAGGGAGGGAGAGAGGAGGATCAGGAATATAGATCTCATCATTTATTTATTAGCAAAAATAAAGTCACTTTATAATATTAGAAACTGTTGTCTGCTTCTTCCTAAAAACTGTATTGTCTTAGCTACAACTCTTATGGCCATCCAAGCAGGAATAATATCCATAGGCTAAATTGTAATATGTACCGAAACAAAACCTGCAGTAGAAAAATATATACATTCTATAAATTTTTATCAGGTACGGTTATTAAAAATTGGAAAATACTTTAACATTGTAGATTACAGAACAAGTAACTTACATCAAAATCTAAAACAAAGAACTTATGATCAAAACTACTGAATTTACTATTTAAGCTCATTTAATTTTGCTAAATTAAGTTAACCCAAATATAAAATATTTTGTTTTAACACCAAATAAAGGAAAAGAATGAGGATGACAGCAAAATGTGCATATTTTGGATTTCAAATAAACTTCATTTATTCTTTTTTTATGGAGTGCGTGTGTGTGTGTGTGTGTGTGTGTATGTGCACGCGTGCGCACGTGTGCATGTATACATGTATGCACCATGGTTTACATGTGGATGTCAGAGAGCAAACTGAAGGGCTCACCCTTCTCTCCTTCTCTCACGCTGCGTTCTGGAAATGGAGGAACTCAACTGTCAGTGCAGTGACAGCTCCTTTACCCACTGCGCCATCCTGCTAGCTCCAAGCTTATTTATTCTTGGGAAAATGTTAATAATTCTCTAATTCTCCTGGAGATAAGCAGCTTATAAAAAGGTCATCATGCACTTACAGATAAGAAATTGTAAGCACTAGGTATCAACTTTTCTGAAATACAAAATAAAAAATAGAAATGGTTCTACTCATTTTTGCTCGAAAAAGTACATATGAAGATATACACCATATAACCAAGATCTAATCAATCATGCCTAGCACAGGACAAGTGGTAAAGTCCTGTAAATACCTAATAGTACTAAGAGGGATTAGTGTGCTAGGTTTTAATGTCCAATAGTACAAGATGACAAAAGGTTATGGCCATGTGCGTAGTTCTGCATCCTTACTACTACGAAGATAAGCTCTGTTAAATCCACCCTGTGAAATGCTGAAGGATTGCTAGCAGCTGCTTGCTCAGTTGTTTCTTACTTTTTTTCTATGTTTACTTTAGAGGCTCAAAGATTTGGATTTGTTTACTTGAAAAATAAGTTTTCAGTATTCAAAATTAAAGTTTTCAAAGCACAAAACAATGCAAAAAAAGCAAAAGCAATATAGAAAAACCTATCTAGGAATGATATTTTCCTAGATTTTATAATCTATTTAGTTGGCCTAATAAAACTACCCTTTGTTTTAACTTCTGTTTTGGCACTATTTTAAAACATTTTGTTCACTTTGTATAACTGATAGACTGCATTACAAGCTTTAGAAAACTAAAATCATGTTTCTTCTAAAAGACTGTAAAGTTGTTTCTTCACTGAAGTCTTCACGATGGATGTAACCTGTGCCACTTGACAACGGCCTTCTCTGGGTTTGTGACTGTCTCTCTCCACTGGTCCACGGCGTCACTGTCGTTACTGTCTTCACTTATCCAGAGCTGTAAAGGACAGCGCAGTACTCAACTGGACATAAGATCACAGCTGAACTGAAGCAATTACTCTTAGTGTTAAGATATGGACAAGTTTGGACAACATTTTTAAATAAGTATCATTCCAATTTTTCAAAAGTTGCTTGATGATTTGATTGATCCTTAAATGTTAAAATATTTAACCTGCTCAATCATTCTGGATTATGTGATCCAATTCAGTTTAAAAATTAAAACTGTAAAAATGAAATATTATTTTAAAAAATTACCTTGTGAATATTCTTTCTTGCTCAACCAATCTAGTAGTTCAACTAAAATTGATCCTTATTACTCAAAAAAACATTTTTGCCATGATTTCTAAATTGAGGCAAACAATGATTCTAACCTAGAAAGGAATGTGCACTTAAACACCTTGTACATGACATGAAACTATAATCTTAACTAAAATCTAATAAATAGTCATTCTTAACACATAATAATTTCATTGTTTTATCATTTAAAAAAACTACAGAAAATACATGCAAATGATCTTGGGAAAACTGTAGTATTGTACAAATATAAGACATCAAAATGAATATATAACATGGAAACAAGGTGGATGTACAATTTTTAAAAACTGAATCTTTATCTTGGCTATAATGCTAACAAATACTGTAACCTTGGAATTAACTTACCTGAGACCCAGTTTCTAATTCTTCTAAGAAATTTGAGTAAGTATTGGTTTTCAATTCTTTTTCTACCTTGGCCTAAAAAAACTTTCCTTCAAACAACATCTTACAGAGACCCCAATATATAACACAGATAACAGAGTATTTGGATTGATAAAAGTAGGAGAACTTGAGCCCACATATGATTCCCTCATGGTGACTGACACCTGAGGCCACTAAAGAATTTCCACATTCATGATCCTGCTAATTACCTCTCAAATTAAATTTATATTAATTCTTTAGTTAAAACTCCTTTCCAAATAAGAATACAGAAAGCTGCAACATTTTAAATTGGCAGTCTAATTATATGAAATGAGAGTTGATACCAATCTTTGAAAATTCATATACACAATTTGAAGACTGTTAATAACAGTTTTTTGTGAAGTGAAAACTTTTACATCAGTTAAAGACTTCAAGATTTAAATGTGGCACAAACAGTTGTAATTACTATGAATGGATAACTAATAGCTGCCACAAATCCTAATAAGGAAAAAAAATGTAAAAAAATTCTATTGGATTGACAAGGAAAGAAAACGTAAAAAAAATCTATAGACTTGATAAGTAAGGCAACTGTTATACAGCCCTATACAAATTAATTTATAATTAATTAATCAAGACAACAAAATCTGCTCCCTAAATATTATCACATTGTTAAAAATTGATATTTTCTAAAAATTCAAATCATAGCGAAGTTAATAAAATATATAAAAGGCTCATTTTAAATACAAAATTAAAGATGAAACAATAAAATAAATGTGATACTCAAAATCTTCTGTACACTTCATAAATTATGCTATGATTGGTTAATAAAGAAGCTGACTGGCCAGTAGCTGGAAAGGACAAGGCCAGGTGGGAAACCCAGACTAAGGACACTGAGAAGGGTGGAGTCAGAGGAGTCGCCAGCCAGATGTAGAGGGAGCAGGATGTGTACAAGATGAGGTAACAAGCCATGAGTCACATAGCGACATATGGATTAACAGAAATTGGTTACTTTAAGTTATAAGAGCTAGATAAAAAACAAACCCAAGCTATCTGCTGAGCATTTATAATTAATAGATAGTCTCTGAGTGGTTATTTAGAAAGTGGCTGGTGGAACAGAGCTAATTGCAGTCCCAATGAAAAACTCTGCTTACACATATTTTCTCTTCTACTGATTTTATATTTTAAAGCTGAAAGTTTAGAAGGTTTAAAAACGAAGCCTACCTGCTCAGAAATGTTATCTATTTGCATTAAAGCAAAACATCTGACAAAATTTGATACTAAGGCAATACTGAATTTTAGTTTAAAGTTTGAAGAATCCTCCTGTATTCATTCTTAACTTTATCTTCCTTCCTTTGCTAATTAACTGCATAGTAACACACAGCGATACACCATGAAGAAATCCAGGACGACACCCACTCACCTGGCCTACAAACTGTTTTCTTCTTACAGAGCTTCGACTGTACAGTTTAATGAGGAAAACAATTTCCTTTTCAGTCTGTGTGAGTGGAAAGATCATAGTTTCTCCCCATTTCACTCTCCCACTGGACGCCTTCAGTACGCGTGTCTTCTTCTTATAGATCAGCTCTCCTGAGCTAAACATCCCCACCTTCACAAAAAAACCTATGAAACAAGAAACTAGTTTATAAACTTTCTTGTGAAATACTACGTAAAGTTTTTATCTATATAGGTTATAAAAATATAAATAATCAGTTTTAAAGGTCTTCTGGGTTATTGTTTGACAACAGAACAAATAGAACATTTACCACACTCTACAAATAACTACTGTGGCCTTAAATGAACTTAACATTCCTCTAGTCTAAATAATGTCAACCATAAAAACAATCATCAGCACAGGAAAACACACGGAAGTGAATTACACCAAAAAAGGTGTCAATTCTCTGGACAACTAGAGGTACTAATTTCACAATTTCATAGGTAAATTTCGTTGCTCGTGATGCCAGAAATATATGTGTGCTAGAACTAGAATAAAACGATATTCTTAAGTAAATTTGAGAGCTAGCACTTCCAACAATGATAAAATAGTTTGTATAAACTATAACAATTATAAACCCTAGTGGAAAAAAATAAAAATCCTCCAAAACCAACTCTGCTGGTGCTTAATATTGGACTGTTCAATATAGAGAACTGAGAAAATAAACTTCTGTTTTTTAAGCCAAAAGGTAGAATAGGGTACTAAAGAAGTTGGAGCAGAAATATCAACTTGGGAACTGCCCAGAAAAAAATATGGGTAATGTACCTTTTCACCTAAGCATACTTTTCAATATGATACTGTTGGGAAAAGGCAAAAAGCACCCTGGCCTGAGTACTGCCATTTTGACTTTAGGCTCCATTTTACTTATAGAGTGAAACAAAGCTCAGTTTCCCAAGCTCTAGGGGACTTGGGAAACTTCCAATAGCTGGCCCACCTCCTCCCTAAACATAGAAATAGTGTTCTGCATTTTCAGTTCTCTGAAACACTGTGGCTGTCCCTAAAGAATAAATGGATCTGGCTGGACTAAAAGGCTTGCATTGTAGATAGGTTGACAAAGATGATTTTGTTTACTTTTATAATTCTCCATCTAGTGGTATTAATTTATAGTTATTTTCAATGGGCTATTCATTCTATTTTGCTATCAAGAGTACACTAATATCATAAAATTATTTTTTCTTTGCTTCAGAATAACTTATGTTGAACAGGAATTACATGTTCTTCAATGGTTTAGTAGACCTTAGTGCTATGAAGCACTAAAATGTTATCTGTCTTGTTAGAATTTCTTTTGCTGTGATAAAACTCCATGACCAAAGCAACCAGGTGAGGAAAATGTTGGTTCCAGCTTACAACTCTCAGGTCATATCCCATCACTAAGGGGAGTCAAGACAGAAACCTAAAGGCAGGAACCTGGAAGCAGAAACTGATGCAGAGGCCATGGAAGAGTACTGCTTACTGGCTTGTTCTCCATGGCTTGCTCAGCCCGCTTTCTTATAGACAGCAGGAAAGCAGTTTTCAACTTCTGGGTCATACCCCTTTGGCAAATCTCTATGTAAAAAAAAATAATAATAACATTCCAATTCACAACAGTAGTGAAATTAGAGTTATGAAGTAGCAACAAAAATAATCTTATGGTGGGGGTAACTGCATGAGGAACTGTGTTAAGGGTCACAACATTGGGAAGGTTAAGAACCACTGCTCCAGTGCTACCTGTCCAGAGATGGCACTTACCACAGTAAGTTAGAGTCTCCCTCCCACATCAATCACTAATTAAGAAAATTCCCCACAGGCTTAACTGACTACAAACAAATCTTAAGGAGAAATTTTTATCAACTGAAAAGTCTCTCTTGTGTCACGTTAACAATAACAACAATAACAAAAAGAAACAAACAAAAAAACAAGGACAATATCTTATTTTTGTATGTAAATTATATATATGTAGGTATGTGTATACATGCATGTAGAGGCCAGAAGTAAACACTGGGTATCCTCTTCCTCAATCATTATGTGTCTTATCTTTTGAGACAGGGTCTCTCACTGAATCTGGCACTCATTGATTTGCTAGACAAGCTGTCCAGCAAACTCCTCTCCATCCCCTCAAGGTTACAAGCATGCATGATCACCCCAGATTTCTATATGGGTCATAGGGATCAAAACTCAGGTCCTAATGTTAATATAAAAGGCACTTTCCCAACTGAGCCATCTCCCAAGCCCTACTTAGTGCATTTTACAAGGGATTCTTCACTTTTTTCATAGTTATTCTTTTCAGATTCTTCCTGTTCTTTAATGAGTTTTTAAGAAACTCGTTTACCTTCTGCGTGAGCAAATGAATTAGTATAGTTGGTACATGGAATTGTCTAACATATTATTAATTCTCTTCTGACTTAGAAAATCCTTCTGAATTTAAAATTATATAATCTTCACTGTTCAGAATAGCAATCATGTCTTCTCTACTTTGCTTTATCCATCTTCTTAGAAATTTTCCTATTTTAATGGCCCTTTTAAAGAAAAAAAGCATTTGGTTTTTTGTCAATTGTTAGCTTGTATTTATCAACTTCGGCTTTCCTAATTGTTATTTTTCTGACTTCTTGAACTGAATGCTCAGCTGTATATATTTTTAATTTTTTTTTTTTTTTAGTTAAAGTACTTTTACTTGCCTAAATAATTCCCTTTCAATCTAACTGAAGTAGGGCTGATCTCAAATCTTCAGCTCCAAAGGTGGCCAGGTAAACTAAGCACAGCTCATCAACATATCATAGTCCCTAGCTGTTTATCCATAGGAGGGCACAGTCCTCAATGCATACTGGTCTCTTGGATTCTTACCCTACTGGAACCTCTTCACACTGGATGCACTTTGAACCACTTACTCAAAGTCAGAGGTGTTGATGAGCTTGGAAGGTATTGTGCCTCAAGAATTTGTAGCTGAATCCTGCTATTTACTGCTTGAAAACAAGTCCCCAGTTCAAGTTCTGAATGGCAAACCTATATATGAAAAAAATGTCATTTAGTAGTTCAAAATAGAGTTTAGAGATATTTCAAAACTTCTAACATAAAAAGCTAGAGTGAATTTTTTTCAAAGTATTATTTTTTTACTGACACTAAAACCACAAGTTATGAGAGATTTTGAAGATAAATATCATGGATTCCAAATATATATTCATTTGTACAGAATCTGAAAATATAAGGTGTTATCTATATACGGAACTTCAAAGCTACTGATATCAAAAGATGGTCTGACTAAAACCTAAAGTACAAACTGAATTTCTAAGCATTACTGGAGAAAGTGCTTAACCTAAAAGAACACATCTTCAAAAGAAATAAAAATATTCTAACTACATTATTTTAAAACATGAAATAGAGATTTTTTTCAGTTTGGTTGGTTTTGGTTTTATGAGACAGGGTTTCCTAGTGTAGCTGTGACTATCTTGTTCTGTAGACCAGGTTGGCCTCAAACTCAGAGATCTGCCTACCTCTGCCTCCTGAGTGCTAGGCTGAAATATGATTTTTAAAGTAACAGAGGATAATTTTTTTCTAGCTTTAGAAATCAGTATAGTTGCTACCAAAGTCAGAAGGCAAGGGATTACTACAATAAACATATTTGTGAACTCAAGAGTTTCATTACTATTCTGAATGAAAGTTAAGCCAAAAAATGTTGGCAAGGAAGAAGCTAGTTAATGCAATGAGGTAATAGATAATAAGAAAAAGGTCAAAGGAAATGAGGCCAACAGTAAAACAGCAAAAACTTAAGGAAAGAAAATAAAATATACTCTACATTATTGCTGACCAATAAAGCAAAAACAAACAAAACAAAAAACTGGTGATTTATTTGTGAATGCAACATAAGACAGCCCACTTTTATGTATTCTAAGGTCCTTAAAGTGAAAAACAGAGTTTTCCAAATACAAAAACCGATTACTACTAAAAGATCTAAAACCAGTAAGAATGAGAAGAAGGCAGAAACATGGCATTGCAGATCTTGCCAGGGCTGAGCACAGACAACTACAGTACTAATAAAGTTACAGAATAAAATTCAATTAAGTTACAGAATGTTTAACACTTCTCAAAGAGTTTTATATAGTATTTGATAATTGCCAAATATTCTGCAATAATTGGCCCATTGGAAATAAACAAAAGAACAATTTTCTATGTACATGCCACTGACTGAAGTATTAGTATTTTCTTAAAACATTATTTTGTTTTAATAAGAAATTGAAAGCTTATGATTCTGTGTTTTAACATTACCATGTAATAAGAAATTCAAAGCTTCATTGGAAAACAAATTGCCTAGAAAATATAAACTACACTGTGGTGGTCTGAAAGAAAATGGCCCCCAAAGGGAGTGGAGCATTAGGAGGTGTGGCTTTGTTAGAGTAGGTATGGCCTTATTGGAGGAAGTTTCTCACTGTGGGGGTGGGCTCTTGGGTCTCCTATGTTCAAGCTACACCAGTGACACAGCTCACTTTGTGTTGCCTGCAGATCAAGATGCAGGACTCTCCAGCTCCTTCTCCAGCACATGTCCTGCCATGATGGTAACAGACTAAACCTCTTGACTATAAGTCACCCAAATTAAATGTTTTCCTTTATAAGGGTTAACATGGTCATGGTGTCTCTTCACAGCACTAGAAACTCTAAGACATACACTGAGGTTATTTTCCCCCTTAAAAAATTTTACTACAGCTGGGCGGTGGTGGTGCATGCCTTTAATCCCACCACTCGGGAGGCAGAGGCAGGAGAATCTATGTGAGTTGGAGGCCAGTCTGGTCTACAAGAGCTAGTTCTAGGCTAGGCTCCAAAGCTACGGAGAAACCCTGTCTTGAAAATAAAAATTACTACAGCAGTTCTCAACCTGTGGATCACGACTATCAAAAAACATATATTCCCAATGGACTTAGGAACCGGGACACCACTCAGTAGCCAAACTAGTTATAAAGTAGCAATGAAAATAATTTTATGGTTGGGGGGTCACCACATGATGAACTATATTAAAGGTCACAGCATTAGGAAGGTTGAGAACCACTGTTTTACTATGATGATAAAATGTGTTTATTTTAGCAAAAAATGATGACTTAAATAAGCGTATCTAGTACTTGAGGTTTAAGAATGAGAATGGATCAATAACTCAACAAAAATTCAAACATCATGTACAAAATAAAACCTTTACTGATTAAAACAAAAGTGTCTTTGAAGGTAGGAGGACAGTGAATTTGAGCCTATATGTGGGATTCTATCTGAAAATAAATGTTTCTGCTCACGGCATTTAAATTAGTACACTGGGTGGTAGCACACACCTTTAATCCCAGCATTTGGGAGGCAGAAGCAGGCAGATCTCTGTGAATTTGAGGCCAGCCTGGTCTATTGAACTAGTTCCAGGACAGACAGGGCTGTTACACAGAAAAACTCTATTTCAGGGGAAAAAAAAAAAAAAACCAAACAGTTGTTACTGGTAATGTTGACTTGTAATCTCAGCCACTGAGGAAGATAAGGCAGGACCATGGAAAGTTCAATACAAACTGCGACAACTTGCTAAAACTCTATCTTTAAAAAAGGGAGGGGAATAGTTGAGGATAGGATGTTTGCCTACCATGGATTAGGTCTTAAATTTAATTCCTTATACTGAAGAAAAAACAAAAACCAAAGGTACAGACACAACTGTTTACCAAACACAAAAGAAACCAGAAGTATCTCATAAATTCTTTCATTATTGTCTTATATTCATGATTAAATACTTATGAGAATACCTAGAGTTGTTACACTGTTACAGAAATCACTCCTAAAACACAGATCTTGGCAGTGGACTTGACACCTACTTGCCAAATTTATTTTCACAATAAATTATATTATAGGACATTAATTCAGATCTTTAAAAACTACTTTCATAAAACCACAAAATTTAAAATTCTAGTCAATAAGCAGGTATACATAGACTATATTTAATGAGCACAAAATTATGGAAAATCTGTTTATAAATAGTGTATCACTTTTTTAAAGAAAACTTTATTAGCTTCCTAGAATTGTCAAAAACTGAAAAAGTAAAAGAACACAAGAGAAAACATGATCTGGTGGTATTTGAGAATATTTTTGTGAGGGGAAAGTGATAAATAACAAGGTATAACCCAAAGAGCTGCCTCTGAAAACAAATCCTATTCGCCAACTGCTGGCTCCATGGACGCAAACAAGTTTCACTATTTCTACTATTTCCAGGAATAGCAAGAGCACGTGCTCCTAAAAATGGTAAGAACATTTTGTACTTTAACAACTGAGCCATAAATTTCTGTAATGGTCAGATATTTCTTCAGGTAAATTCTGTCTCATCTACAGTACTGAACACAGAAACTTGAGATCTCAAATAAATACTTGATTAATGATCAAGGTCAAGAAGTCCATCAAGAAAAATTACAAAACAAATGCTTAGAAAGTCAGAATGATTTTCATTTTGATCTGCAATAATTTCATGTACTCTCTATGACCACAATGTAATAAAATTTAAAATTAACAGGACTCCCATATAATTCATAAATTCATGAAGATTAAGCAACTCATTACTGAATGATGAATGGTACAAAGAAAAAAATCAAGAAAGAAAAAATCCTTGGAACTAAATGAAAACACTACACAAAACCTCTGGGATACATTTAGAGTGGTCCTACAAGGAAAACTTACAGCTCTAAGTGCCTTACAAAATCAGAAACAGCAAAAATTAATGACTTAATGACACAACTCAAAAATTTGGAGAAACAAGAACAAATCAAGCCCAAATTCAGTAGATGGCAAGAAATAATAAAAATCAATGCAGAAATTAATGAGATAGTAACAAAGAAAACAATACAAAGAATCAATAAATCTAAGAGCTGGTTCTTTTTGAAAGTAAACAAAGTTAACAGAACATTGATAAAACTAACCAAAAGAAAGAGAGATGATCCAAGTTAACAGAGTCAGAAATGAACAGGGAACTATCACAATAGACATGAAGGAAATTCAGAAAGTTATAAAGGAATACTTTAAAACAAAACCTTTGCCGGGCGGTGGTGGCGCATGCCTTTAATCCCAGCACTTGGGAGGCAGAGGCAGGCGGATCTCTGTGAGTTCGAGGCCAACCTGGGCTACAAGAGCTAGTTCCGCGACAGTCTCCAAAAGCTCCAGAAGAAACCCTGTCTCGAAAAAAACAACAAAAAAAAAAAGCTTATCCATTAAGATGAAAAATTCTAAAAGAAATGGATAAATTTCTTCATTCATTCAAACCACCAAAACTAAACCAAGAAGAGATCAACAACCTAAACAAACCTACAGCAAATGAGAAGATTCTAGTAGAAATAAAGATTTCCAAAAGAAAAAAAGCTCAGTCTGAGATAGATTCATAGTAGAATTCTATCAGACTTTCAATGAAGATCTATTGCCAATCCTTCTTAAATTTTTCAAAGAAATAAAAACAGAGTTGGCATAAGAACAGACAGGAGGACCAATGGAACCGAATAGAAGACCCAGGTATCATTCCACACATCTTCGAACACCTGATCTTTGATAAAGAAAGCAAAAAATATCAAATGGAAAAAGAAAGCATATTTAACAAGTAGTGATGGCATAACTGGATATCAACATGTAGAAAAATGAAAATACACCCATATATCTATCACCATGCACAAAACTCAAGTCCAAATGGATCAAAGACCTCAACATAATGCCAACCACACTGAACCTTATAGAAGAGAAAGTGGGAAGTACACTTGAACGCATTGGCACAGGGAACCACTTCCTAAAAATAACCCCAGCAGCACAGACACTGAGAGAAACAATTAATACATGGGACCTCCTGAAACTGAAAAGCTTCTGTAAAGCAAAGGATATGATCAACAAGACAAAATGGCAGCCTACAGAATGGGAAAAGATCTTCGCTAACCCCACATCAGATAGAGGTTTGATCTCCCAAATGTACAAAGAACTCAAGAAATTCGACACCCAAAGATCACATAATCCAATAAAAAAAAATGGAGTACAGATCTAAACAGAGAACTCTCAGCAGAGGAATCTAAAATGGCTGAAAGACATTTAAGGAAATGTTCAACATTCTTAGTCATCAGAGAAATGCAAATCAAAACAACTCTGACATTCCATCTTACACCTGTAAGAGTGGCCAAGATCAAAAACACTGATGACAACTTATGCTGGAGAGGTTGTGAGGGAAAGGGAACACTTCTGCATTGCTGATGGGAATGCAAGCTGGTACAGCCCCTTTGGATGTCAGCGTGGCGATTTCTCAGAAAATTAGGAAACAACCTTCCTCAAGACCCAGTAATACCACTTTTGGGTATATATCCAAAGGATGCTCAATTGTGCCACAAGGACATGTGCTCAACTATGTTCATAGCAGCATTGTTTGTCATAGCCAGAACCTGGAAAAAACCTAAATGCCCCTTGACCAAAAATGGATTTAAAAAAGTATGGTACATTTACACAATGAAGTACTGCACAGCAGAAAAAAATAATGACAGCTTGAATTTTGCAGGAAAATGAATGGAGCTAGAAAACATTATTTTGAGTGAGGTAACCCAGACACAGAAAGACAATTATCACATGTACTCACTCATAGGTGGTTTTTTAAACATAAAGCAAAGAAAGCCAGCTTACAAACCACAATCCCAGAGAACTTAGACAACAATGTGGACACTAGGAGAGACTTACATAGATATATTATACATGGGAAGTAGAAAGTAGAAAAAGACAAAATCTCCTGAGTAAATTGGGAGCATGGGAACCTTGTGGGAGGATTGAAATGGGGGAGAGGCAGGGAGGGGAGCAGAGAAAATGCAGAGCTCAATAAATATCAATAAAATAAAATAAAGAGTACTTCCAATTTTGATCCCTGAAACCACTATCACCATAATACCAAAGTCAGCTAATAATACTACAACAAAAGAAAATGAGAGTCCAATATCCTTGATGAACACAGACTCAAAAATTCTTAGTAAAATATTTGTAAACTGAATATAGACAAACTTCAAAAAGATTATCTACCATAACCAAGGTGGCTTTATCCAAGAGATGTTGAGATGGTTCAACATACACACATCAATAAATATAATAAATCACAAAAACGGAATCAACCTAGTTGTCTACCAACAGATAAATGTATGAAAATTTCATATATGTAGAAAATGGAATATCATTCAGCTCTAAAGAAAAATGTAATTATAAAATTTGCAGGAAAATATATAGGCTTATAATGTATAATACTAAATAAGATCAACAATCTCAGAAAAAAATAATTCCATGGTCTTCCTCATATGTATAACCTGGCTAATAATATATGTAAACAAACATACATATGAAGGTATAGTATAACATGTAGGTAAGAGAACAAGAAAAGCTAAATATTAGGTGATGAACAAGACAGGTAATGGACATAAGTTATGAAAAACAATTGTTTTTCTAGTTCTAATTCAGTCATTTGATTTTTTTGGTCTAGTGCTTTAAAAATACTTGATAGTGAAAATATAAAACCTAAGGAGAAGCTCCATAGCTTCAAAAGGCTATTGTAACTGTATAAACATTCACTGATATAAAAACTTAATTTAATTTCAATGTGTAATGTTTTTTATTTGAATTTTATGATAAAGTTTTTTTAAGAAATAGAATATAGCCATAACCATTCCTTCAAATTCTTCAAAGAAAATAATTTCTCAATTTTCTTCACTATCTTCTGACATTCTGGTACTATCTTTAGCATTTAATATATGAAATAAGCATTTGATATTTGTATCTTCTATAAAATAATGACTGCATATTACTATCTGCTAAGCTATTATAATGATGCCAGTTACAAACTGCTATCGTAATTACTGTGTTTTAACAGCAAAAAAGATAACAAGTTTTAAAATGTTGTAGCAAAAGTTATTAGCACTCACACTGGCAGATGATATTGAAAATATAGTCAAGAAATAACCAGAAATAAATTTTAATCTCTGACTTTAGTAATCTTTTGTTTTTTAATATTTTAATCTCTAATTTCTCCCTTCCAATTTGGTGGTTCTCAAGCCATGCAACACATTAGATTCACAATTGGGAAAGCTATTGAAGACTACAAATGTCTCTGTGATACCCCCAAGAAAATTTAATTTTATTGGTTTAGGTGTAGACATGCTTTTAAAGTTCCCAAATGATACCAATACATAGCTAGGGTTATTTTAATTAGTACTTCAAGTCATCTTAAATTTTTGTTTGTTTGTTTTGTTTTTGAGACAGGGTTTCTTTGTAGCTTTTGGAGCCTGTCTTGGAACTAGCTGTTGTAGACCAGGCTGGCCTCGAACTCAGAGATCCGCCTGCCTCTGCCTCCTGAGTGCTGGGATTAAAGGTGTGCGCCACCACCGCCTGGCATCTTAAATATTTTTAAAGAAGTAAAATATAAATCTTACATAAATTTAAAATCATAATAGATTTATCTTATAAAGAGTAAGACTAATTTATATAAATGTTATCCCTACAGAGAAACTATATAGTTAAATCATTAGGAATTTCTAAATACTTTAATGACAATGTTTGACTGACAGACTGAGAGAGGCAAATAATCAGGTCTCAAAATCAACCAAGCACTTTTTCTATGATGTAATCTCAACCAAAAATTATTAGTAATTTTAAAAACTTCCATTCTTGGTCCAAAGAGATGGCTTAGTTTAAAGGTGGTTGTTACCTAGCTTGACAATCAGAGTTTGATCCCCAGGAACTACATAGTGAAGACAACAATTTCCCACAATTTGTCCTCCGACCCTCATACACATGCCATAGCATACATCCTGTTCCCAAAATAAATAAATATTAAAAAGTTTTTGAGTAAAAGCAAAAACATACTAAAATGAAAACAAATTTGCATTCTGTGATGGGGTGGTTGCAGCTCAATAGCAGAACATGTGCTTAGCATATGCAAGGTCCTGGACTGCATCACTGGTAACAGGGGCGGGGCACCCAATTCCATTCTAACAATGTGTGAACAGATATACAGCTTACTTATGGCTAAAACCATTTTCTTAATTCTACTTTATTGCAATCTCAGATTGCACTTGAATTTTATGATTAATACTTATTTTTGCTGAGTCCTCAGCTACTAAAAACTTTTAAAATTAATTATTTGAAGTTATTCATACTTCATGATTATTGCCTTTGGGGTTGTTACTCCTACAGTATAAAACATTAATGAAAAATGTACTTTAAAAGATAGCATAATGTTACTCTGAAGAAAATGGTTAATGTTTTATAAATTATTTATAAAATAGTTTAAAATAATATTGCTTCTTGAGAGTTCCCATGGTCTTCCAACATATTATAGTGTTCCAAGTACCTCCAACAAATAACTCATTCATTAAACCATTCTCAAGGTGTGTACTATGTTTAGTATTGGATACTATTATCACTTACAGAAATTTTTGAAGGTGGTATTATTTCCAATGAGTAATCCATTTCTTGTGTACTGAGAGTTCTGAGTGATAGAGAACATTTTCCAATGGTTTTCTTCCTGGGAGTCTGGGTTTGAATCTTAAATACAAGCCTTACAGTTTGTAGACTTTGTAGTTTAATAGCAAATACAAAAGTTTCCATAAATTCAATAGCCTTAAAAAATAAAAAAACAAATATAAATACTAAAAAGGCTGATATGATAAAATAAGGTTTTATACCTAAGAGAGATATTTAGAATTTGTTTTTACAAGTATATTTTTCATTAAAACATGAAAATGAATGTGGTCTTGTTTTACTATTTTCCTTAGCTTCACAAATTATAATTACTTAGGAATTAAGATCAATGTTAACAACAACCTCATCAGAATACATCTTTCCTGTAGGCAGAGGCTGCTCTTTTGTTTCTGAGCTGCCCAGACCTGAAATAAGCACACAGAAACTATATTAACTGTGACACTGCTAGCCAATAGCTTAGGCATATTTTTAGCTATCTCTTATATCTTAAATTAACCCATATTTATTATTTCATATTTTACCACGTTACCAGTAAGGTTCCGAGGCATCTGTCTCCTTAGGGTAGTTACATGGCGTCTCCCTGATTCCGCCTTCTTTTCTCCTCTATCTCTGCTTAGAATTTTTGCCTTGCCCAATCCTGTGCTGCCATAGGTCCAAATCAGCTGCTGTATTAACCAATGGTAATAAAACACATTCACAGCATACAGAGGGGAATCCCACATCACTTTCCCTTTTTTCTTTTTTTATTAAAAATTTCCATCTCCTCCCCTCCTCCTCCCCCTTCCCTCCCCTCCCTTCCACCCATACCCTCACTCCCTTCCTCTCCAAGCCAAAGAGCCATCAGGGTTCCCTTCACTATGTTAAGTCCAAGGTCCTCCCAGCTCCCCCTAAGTCCAGGAAGGTGAGCAACCAAACTGACAAGGCTCACAGTGAGCCCGTCCATGCTGTAGAGATCATGCTTAGACCGTTTTCCCAACCATGGTTTTCTAATACACCTTTCTTCCTATTCATTGCAATTTTTCAAAAGGTAATGAGAATAGTTCAAGAATTTCACATACAAGTTTACTAAGCATCTAGAATCTATGCTGTTTGCATTAATTCTCTCCTTAAAAGAGACTGAACACTAGACTGTTCTGTGATACATACTTTCTTCTCACATCTTTAGTATAGCTTTGTGAAAAGTCAGATATCTAGTCAACTAACAAATAGGATGGATATTATTTCCAAACTTTGTCATTATAATAATTAATATCACATCAGATAGAATCATGTTCCTGTTAGTCTCTCAAGTACTGTTTCTTTATCAAGCTATAGAACTATACCAGTGAAATTTGCACATAAACATTTTAAGTCTTACACAGTGCAAGTGTGCTGGTATACTTCATATTTTCCATAACAGGGATCTCCCAAACGACTTGAGGTATAAAAATAAATTTTGAAAATGAAAGATTGATGACAGAATTTTTTCTAACTTTTGCTAAGTCAACATATATATATATATACACACACACACATATATATATATATATATATATATATGTGTGTGTGTATAGAGAGAGAGAGAAAGAGAGTAGTAGTAGTAGTAGTTTTCAACCTTCCTAATGCTGCAATCCTTCAATATAGTTCCTCATATTGTGGTGACCCCAACCATAAAATTCTGTTGGTAGTTTATAACTGTAATTTTGCTACTGTCATGAGTTGCAATGTAAATATCTGATGTGCAACCCTAAGAAACCACAACCCACATATTAAGAACCACTGTTTTAGAGTAATTTAAAAAAAATCCTGTGCAGAATTGGGTGGGTTCAGAGGAACTGGGAGGAATTGGGGAAGGGGAAAAGCATGATTAGAAATATTAAATCTAAAAATTCAATAAAATATTTCCTAATCATATTAATTAAAAATATCAATGTGTATTTTATTATTAATAACTTTTTATAATTAATAATAAATAAATTTTCTTGAATCCTTAGACACTTTAACTCTATTATTTTAAGGTGATAAGGTCTCTTAAAAGTTATCTTTTCAAGGCTAGAGAAATGGCTTAGTTGTTAAGAATGCAAATTGTTTTAAGAGTGGATCTGAGTTCAAGTCTCAGCACCCACATCAGGTGGCTTACGGCCACCAGTTAATTCCAGCTCCAGGAGATTCAATCTTCTGGCCTCAATGTGTACTGCACTTAAGTACACAAACCAACACACACAATTAAATATGAAGAATCTTAAAATATCTTTTTGCTTCCATGTAAAATCTTAACTTTGTAATCATATCAAAAGACAATAATGGACATGTATATTAATGTGAAAACGATCTGTAAAACAAGACTCAAGATAATAAACCTTCTACTTATAATAATTGGAAGATAGGGGAATAAGATTAACTGCAATTCTGCAATTACTTTCCAAAAGAAAAGTAGTTTCTTACCTATTCTAAATACTCTAGCAATTACAGTTTCCTTTTTAAATTTAGCTTAATACCAGACAACAAAATAGCAAACACTCTTAGTATTTAAAATTATCTTTTAAAATAAAGAGTGCTTTGGAGAAGCTAAATTTTATTTACAAGTGATTTTACTTAGCTTCTCCAAAACAAAAAGCTTTCTTATTCTCACATTTTACATAAGTAAAAAAAATAAATATGAGAAAAATGAAAATAATTCAAACACCTACTTACATTGGAAGCTTCTTTGGCTGAAGATCTGAAATGCACTGGCTTAGAGAAAGTTAAAGTTCCTTTTATAGAAATTGTGGGAGCATCTCCATAACTAGAGGGCCAAATTACATCTCTGCACTAAAAACAAAAATAAATTAAAACATAATTTATGTTTTTACAAAGAACTTTGACAACACAAATTTCTATATTAATTGAGTTAATAACTTTTTTGAGACTATCTGCAAAGCCCTGGTTTTTGGAACTCACTATGTAGACCAGGATCCACCTACCTCTGTCTACAGAGTGCTGGGATTAAAGATGTGTGCCACAATTCCCTAATGAGTTAATGATTTTTGATTAAATTTTTAAATAAACTTTAGAATACTGTTTTTTCATGTTTTATCCATATTAATATTTTAACATTATTCTATAGTCCTATTAGTTTCCTTCATGACATTTTCATATAGATTTTGTTTTAGCTATTATTCTTCCTCTGTTCCTCTCCTTGCCATGCCTATCATTTGTACCCAGTTGTCTTCTTCTGGCTTTCAAGTAACATGTATTCCATTATCATCCCTAATCCCTTTCCTTAAAAACTCTTTTCCATAACAATTAATTTAAAAAGAAGCCCAAAACACCACCCCTTAAGGTCCTCTTCCTAATTTTCCAACTTATGTCCATGTAAGTACAAATATGATAATTGAAAGCAGGGCCCACATGTGAAAGAGAACATGTAAGTATTTGTCTTCTGAGTCTTGTTTATCTCACTTAGTAATTTCCAAATCTATTAATTTTATTAAAATTTTCTAAATTTCATTTATATAGCAAAATAAAATTCCATTGTGCATATGTGCCATATTTTCACAATCAATTCATATGCTGACAGACAACAAGGTTGAGTTAATTTCCTTGCTACTTACTGTGAATAGAAAAGCAATAAACATGGATGTACAGTGTATCTGTAGTAAGACTTAGAGTCCTAGGGCGATGCCCTAGAGCTGAGTCCTATGGCAATCCTTGGGGGATGCCCTAGAGCTGAGTCCTCTGGCAGTCCTAGGGGGGTGCCCTAGAGCTGAGTCCTATGGTAGTCCTAGGGGGGTGCCCTAGAGCTGAGTCCTATGGCAGTCCTAGGGGATAACCTAGAGCTGAGTCCTCTGGCAGTCCTGGGGGGATGCCCTAGAGCTGAGTCCTATGGCAGTCCTAGGGAATAACCTAGAGCTGAGTCCTATGGCAGTCCTAAGGGGGTGCCCTAGAGCTGAGTCCTATGGCAGTCCTGGGGGGATGCCCTAGAGCTGAGTCCTCTGGCAGTCCTAGGGGGGTGCCCTAGAGCTGAGTCCTATGGCAGTCCTAGGGGATGCCCAAGAGCTGAGTCGTGTGGCAGTTCTACTTTTGCTTGTTTGTTTTGAGACCTCTCCTCAATGATCTCCATGGTGGTTACACCAGTTTACACTTCTTTTCACCAACATCCTCACTAGCATTCATTGTCATTTGCTTTTGATGAAAGCCATTTCCCTGATGGCTGAGGATACTGAACATTACTTAAGAATTTATGATCCTTTTGTAGTCCTTCTTTCAAGGACTATCTGCTCCATTCTTTAGTTCACTTATTGATTGGCAGCTTGGGGTTTTGGTGTGTAAATTTTTTAGTTGTTTATATATTCAAGATATTAACTCCTAGTCTAAAGGATGGCTGGCAAAGACTTTGTCCCAATCTGTAGGCTGTCCATTTATTCTGCTGATAGTTTCCTTTGCTGTTCAGAACTTTTAAATTTTATGAAAGTCCACTTGTTAATCTTTGGAGTTAATAATTGGTATGATTTTCTGTGCTATTAGAATTCTAATCTAATAGTTTTTACCTATGCCTATATCTTAAAGCTTTCCCTGTTTTCTTCTAGCAGTTTCAGTTTCAAATGCTTTATTAAACACTCTACTCTGCAAAATACAACAGAATCCTAAATTATGAAGATAGCTACTCATCCCTTCTCCAGTAATAAGCAACACTAGATACTTATAGGTTATAAATATTCAATTTAATAATAAAAAATCAGTATTACCTATAATAATTTACCTGCAAAACTGTGATCCAGATCTGTTCTGCTGAAGAATTATAAAACAATTTCACATTCAATCTCCCCAAGTCTCTTTCATCTCCTGATAGGGTGATTGTATCTGAATTATAAAGGACAAAAAGTAAAAATTCCATGCACTCTTTTTAATCCAATTAAGCTTTTATATGAACCAATTTTAAAAGATATATATTATTCAATATATTATAATATGCAAATATACTATATATATTGAGTTTTGGAGACAAGATCTATGTAGCTTTGCCTATCCTAGAACTCACTATGTAGACCAGGCTGGCCTTGAATTCACAGAGATCTGTCTGCTCTGTCTCTAAAGCATTGGGATTAAAGGCATGTGCCACCATGCCTGGCCAAAACTGTTAAATTTATTGTTCTAAGTTTCCAGTGTAGTAAGACGAAATCACACTTCTATGTTTTTTAGTGAAGTCCTAGATATAAAATACATTAAGAATGCATATAGTTTAGGAATTTAACAAAATTACAACGTGAGGAATTTAGTTAAAACTCTGCAAACTTTTGCAAATAGCACTTATAAGGTCTATGTGCTTCTGAAAGCTTCTTAATCCATATACTTTAAAATACAAACTAGGTGGTGGTGGTGCACGCCTTTAATCCCAGCACTTGGGAGGCAGAGGCAAGCAGATCTCTATGAGTTTGAGGCCAGCCTGGTCTATAGAACAGCTAAGGCTATACAGAGAAACCCTGTCTAAACAAACAAACACTCACACAAACACAGACACACACAGACACACACACACACACATATGTATATATAGTGTGTGTATGTATATATCAAACAAATAAAAGATATGTAAGAGATTACTTAAAAAATATTCATTGCCTGAACACTAAGCCATGGTTCATCTGATCTGAGTTTGTGATAATACTGTCAATATACGTTCAATAACCAACATGTAAAATGTATAGAACACTTTTTTCTTCATCCAACTAAACACTGTCAATCTATTACTGAGTAGAAATAACCTGCTGAACAGTATACATAGGATACTGCATTCCTTACCCAGGCTTCTGTTACTGCCCTGAGAATTTTTCCTGGAAGAAGAACTACTAGGCACACTGGACAATGAGTCATGTCTCTGCAACAACAACAAAATGCTCCAGTCAGAAACTGAGTATCAAACTTTACAAACTTTCATATTTATGCCCCAATAAACACCGTGATATCAAACTCCATGTTAATCACTTTGTCAGTGTTATCAGTCAGAATGTCTCACTTTTGTAGGAGAGGAAACTAACATATCAAAAAATACCTTCATAGGTAACATTGGAAAGCCTTTAGTACTTTTGGTTTGGTCTTAGTTTTCATATTGAATACATTAATAGAAATGTCCAATAACCTATAAAAGTGTAAAACAGGATTATCAAAGCATAGTCCCTCTAGATCAGGAGCATTTGTATTATGTAAACTTCATAGAAACAAAAATTCAGAACCCATCACAGAACTACCGAACAAAAAATTCAAGGTGTGAATCAGCTTTGACAGTTTGTATCTAACAAAATCGTCAAACAACTCAGATGCATGTTAAATGCTATAAATGACTAAGCATTTAAAAACTAATTGTATAATTATTAAGGCTAATTTAGAATACACACCCATTTCATAAGGCATTCCTTCTCCACCAACATAAAGGGAAGTCTATAAGTTTATTTGCAAAGATGTTCAGGGTGCTTTTTCTCTCACTTATAGGAAGACAGATAACTTGTCTTTAAATTTTGCTTATCTCGATAGCTGTTGAGGAATATTATTTTAAGGTGTGTTGCTTTTGTTTATGCTGCATTTGATTAACTGTGAAGCTATGATTCTTTGCCTGTCTAAAACACCTGATGATCCTAATAAAGAGCTGAACAGCCAATAGTGAGGCAGGAGCAAAGGTAGGCAGGGTTAGCAGGCAGAGAGGATAAATCGAAGGAGAACCAGGAGAACAAGAAGAGGAGGACATCAGGGGCCAGCTACCCAGCCAGTCACAGAATAAGCAGAAAAGAAAGGTATACAGAAATAGAGAAAGATAAAAGCCCAGCGGCAAAAGGTAGTTGGGATAATTTAAGTTAAGAAAAGCTGACAAGAAACAAGCCAAGCTGAGGCCAGACATTCATAACTAAGAATAAGCCTTCATGTGTGATTTATTTGGAACTGGGTGGCAGCCCCCCTGTAGTATGGAGCTGCGGGGCTGCGTTCCTGCCGCCCTGCTCCTGGCCACCTGGCTAGCTTATGCCCCAAAATAACAACACACAAATTGTATTCATTTAAATACTGCCTGGCCCATTAATTTCAGCCTCTTACTCACATCTTGACTAACCCATATCTAATAAAGTCTGTGTAGCACCATGAAGTGGTGTCTTACCAGAAAGATTCTAGCGTACGTCCATCTTGGGCCGGAGCTTCATCGTGTCTCTCTCCCTGAGGAGAGGCACTGCGGTCTGCTCAGAGAGGCGAGGCAGGGCAATTGTCTGAGCCATCTACCTCACTTCCTTCTTCCTGTTCTGTCTACTCCACCCACCTATGTTCTAACCTATTAGGCCAAGCAGTTTCTTTATTAATTAACCAATGAAATCATCACATAGATAAAAGATACACCTACACCCCCCCCCCCCAAAACAATATATCTTTTTTTTTTTTTTTTTTTTACTTTTTGTTGTTTTCAGACGTGGTTTTACTATGTGGTCTAGGCTGGTCTCATATTCCTAAATGATATAATGCCTCAGCCTTCTAGTGCTGGGATTACAAACATGGGGCACCATTTCTGGCTTATTTCCTATGAACTTAGCTGAACTAAGAATGAAACATTTTAATCTATCAAAGGATGCTATATGATAGTATTGAAAAATTAAAGTCTTATACCTCAATAGAAATATTAATTCTTAGTAACTGCCTGGTTATGTTCAATAAGCAAAGAAGTACTTTTAACTATATGGTTTACAAATGCCAATTTCTGAAGATCCTTAAACTCACATCAATTGGGAGATACAAAATTATGTAAAATGAAGCAAATATAATACCTTTTATTAATCCTAAAATAATATATAAAGGAAATGTCACATATTTATTCTTCAGATATTACTATACACATATGCCACAGAAATAAAACATGTGATTCCACCAAACAGAGGTCTGATCTCCAAAATATACAAAGAACTCAAGAAATTGGACACCAAAAGATCACATAATCCAATAAAAAAAATGGAGCACAGACCTAAACAGAGAACTCTCAACAGAGGAATCTAAAATGGCTGAAAGACACTTAAGGAAATGTTCAACATCCTTAGTCATCAGAGAAATGCAAATCAAAACAACTCTGAGATTCCATCTTACACCTGTAAGAACGGCCAAGATCAAAAACACTGATGACAAATGCCCCTTGACTGAAGAATGGATAAGGAAAATGTGGTACATTTACACAATGGAGTATTACACAGCAGAAAAAAATAACGACAGCTTAAATTTTGCAGGAAAATGGATGGAGCGAGAAAACATTATTTTGAATGAGGTAACCCAGACACAGAAAGACAATTATCACATGTACTCACTCGCAGGTGGTTTTTAAACATAAAGCAAAGAAAGCCAGCTTACAAACCACAATCCCAGAGAACTTAGACAACAATGCAGACACTAAGAGAGACTTACATAGAAAGAAGAAAAAGACAAGATCTGAGTAAATTGGGAGCATGGGGACCTTGGGAGGAGGGTTGAAGTGGGGAGGAGAGAGGCAGGGAAGGGAGCAGAGAAAAATGTAGAGTTCAATAAATATCAATAAAAAACATGGCAAAAAAAATAAAAAGTAAAAAAATAAAACATGTGATTCCTAATGTAATTCATAGTTTTGATATTTTTATGTGAAAGGTTCACATATAAAGAAATTTATATGGGTGTCCTGACATCCCATCTGAACTGGTGAGTGAATGCGGACCCTGGGTCAACCTGCCCTGGAAGAGAGCACAGACCCCCTACCCCCACTTCCCTCTGCAGGCTTGTGTCCCTTTCTCCCGTCCCTGTGTCTACCAAGTTTTCCCTAGTGTTCTCAGGTCTTCTGCTCCTGTCTAAGGCCATCCACCCAAAGGGGTCAGACTCTGGCCTCCAGGCAGGTCTGAGGATTCCCGCGGAGGGGTGCGGGCTCCTTCAGATTGTGCTGCCAGGTTCGCTGTGTGGTATTCCATCCCGCCCTGCCCCCACCTTGGCCCTTTTGTCTGGGCTGCGACCCTGGGCTGCCTGGAATCCCTGATCCTGTGCCCTGACATTCCATCTGAACTGGTGAGTGAATGTGGACCCTGGGGCAACCTGCCCTAGAAGAGAGCACAGACCCCCTACCCCCACTTCCCTCTGCAGGCTTGTGTCCCTTTCTCCCGTCCCTGTGTCTCCCAAGTTTTCCCTAGTGTTCTCAGGTGTCCTGCTCCTGTTCTAAGGCCATCCACCCAAAGGGGTCAGACTCTGGCCTCCAGGCAGGTCTGAGGATTCCTGTGGAGGGGTGCGGGCTCCTTCAGATTGTGCTGCCAGGTTCGCTGTGTGGTATTCCATCCCGCCCTGCCCCCACCTTGGCCCTTTTGTCTGGGCTGCGACCCTGGGCTGCCTGGAATCCCTGATCCTGTGCCCGGACATTCCATCTGAACTGGCCATCCACCCAGAGGAGTCAGACTCTGGCCTCCAGGCAGGTCTGAGGATTCCTGCAAGGGAGTGCGGGCTTCTTCAGATTGTGACGCAAGGAATAGGTCCTCCTCTGACACAGGGGAGATCCAACCAGTTTCAGTCACAGCAAAGATTGGTCTAGGACACCAAACGACTCCGGGCTCCTTTTGAAGGAAGAGATGGGCAGGCGCCAATGCAGGAGCTCCTCCAACAACATGAAAGGCAACATGACATCACCACAAGCCAGACATCCCGAAACAACAAGAATTGAACACCCTACCCCAGAAGATATGGAAGAAACCGACCTTAAACAGTACTTTATGAAAATAATAGAGGACCTTAAACAGGAGGTAAAAAACTGCCATAAAGAAATGGAGATGACAAACAAAAAGGTAGACGAAATAAATAAATCTCTCAAAGATACCCAAGAAAAACAAGAAAAAGCAATCAAACAGGTAAGGGAAACAGTACAAGACCTGATAAATGAAATGGAGGTATTGAAGAAAACACAATCTGAGGGACGACTGGAAATGGAAACTCTGAGTAAACGAACAGAAACTTCAGAGACAAGTATTTCCAACCGAATACAAGAGATGGAAGAAAGAATCTCGGACTCTGAAGATACTATAGAGGAAATAAACTCACAGATTAAAGAACTAAACAAATCTAACAAATTCTTAACACAAAACATTCAGGAAATCTGGGACACCATGAAAAGACCAAACCTAAGAATAATTGGGGTAGAAGAAGGAGAAGAATTACAACTCAAAGGCCCAGAAAACATATTCAACAAAATTATAGAAGAAAACTTCCCCAACCTAAAGAAGGATGTTCCTATGAAGGTACAAGAAGCCTACAGAACACCAAATAGACTGGATCAAAAGAAAGCATCCCCACGCCATATAATAATCAAAACACAAAACATACAGAATAAAGAACAGATATTAAGAGCTGCAAAGGAAAAAGGTCAAGTAACATATAAAGGGAAACCTATCAGAATTACACCTGATTTCTCAATGGAAACCATGAAAGCCAGAAGAGCTTGGATAGATGTGCTACAGACACTAAGGGAACATGGATGCAAGCCTAGACTATTATACCCAGCAAAGCTGGCATTCACCATTGATGGAGAAAACAAGATATTCCAGGACAAAAACAGATTTAAACAATACGCAGCCACAAATCCAGCCTTGCAGAAAGTAATAGAAGGAAAATCACAAACCAAGGAGTCCAACAATGCCCACAATAACTCAGGCATCTAGCGACCCTTCACCAGCACAACTAGAAGAAGGGAAACACACAAACTCTACTACTAAAAATGACTGAAGTTAACAACCACTGGTCATTAATATCACTTAATATCAATGGACTCAATTCACCTATAAAAAGGCACAGGCTAAGAGACAGGATACGAAAACAGAATCCAACATTTTGCTGTTTACAAGAAACACACCTCAACCACAAAGACAGACACTTACTCAGAGTAAAGGGTTGGGAAAAGGTTTATCAAGCAAATGGCCCTAAGAAACAAGCGGGTGTGGCCATACTAATTTCCAACAAAGTTGACTTCAAACTAAAATCAATCAGAAGAGATGGAAAGGGACACTTTATACTCATAACAGGAAAAATCCATCAGAATGAAGTCTCAATCCTGAATATCTATGCCCCTAATATAAAAGCTCCCACTTATGTAAAAGAAACACTTCTAGAACTCAAGGCAGCCATCAAACCACACACACTAATAGTTGGAGACTTCAACACCCCTCTCTCACCAATGGACAGGTCAATCAGACAGAAACCTAACAGAGAATTGAAAGACTTAATGGAGGTAATGAACCAAATGGACTTAACAGACATCTATAGAACATTC
This sequence comes from Arvicola amphibius, assembly GCF_903992535.2. Classification (NCBI taxonomy): domain Eukaryota; kingdom Metazoa; phylum Chordata; class Mammalia; order Rodentia; family Cricetidae; genus Arvicola; species Arvicola amphibius. The sequence goes on along the minus strand of NC_052053.1, from coordinate 79,281,064 downwards.
CACCCAAATAGGAAAGAATATACCTTCTTCTCTGCGGCTCATGGAACCTTTTCGAAAATTGACCATATACTTGGTAACAAAGCAAACTTCCACAGTTACAAAAAAATATTAGTAACCACCTGTGTCTTATCGGATCACCATGGATTAAAATTAGAATTCAACAACAATGCTACCCCCAGAAAGCCCACAAACTCATGGAAACTGAACAGTCAACTACTGACCCACACCTGGGTCAAGGAAGAAATAAAGAAAGAAATTAAAGTCTTTCTTGAATTTAATGAAAACAAAGACACAACATACTCAAACCTATGGGACACAATGAAAGCAGTGCTAAGAGGAAAGTTCATAGCACTAAGTGCCCACTTAAAGAAAATGGAGAAAGCGCTCATTGGTGACTTAACAGCACACCTGAAAGCTCTGGAAAAAAAAGAAGCAGACTCACCTAGGAGAAGTAGAAGACTGGAAATAATCAAATTGAGGGCAGAAATCAACAAAATAGAAACACAGAAAACAATCCAAAGAATCAATGAAACAAGAAGCTGGTTCTTGGAGAAAATCAACAAGATTGACAAACCCTTAGCCAAACTAATCAAACGGCAGAGGGAGAACACGCAAATTAATAAGATCAGAAATGAAAAGGGGGACATAACCACAGACACAGAGGAAATTCAGAGAATCATTAGATCTTACTACAAAAGCCTGTATGCCACAAAATTGGAAAATGTAAAAGAAATGGACAGTTTTTTAGATAAATACCATATACCAAAGTTAAACCAGGACCAGGTAAATGCTCTAAATCGTCCTGTTAGTCGCGAAGAATTAGAAACTGTTATCAGAAACCTCCCTACCAAAAAGAGCCCAGGACCAGATGGTTTCAATGCGGAATTCTACCAGAACTTCCAAGAAGACCTAATACCTATACTCCTTAAGGTATTTCATAATATAGAAACACAAGAGTCACTGCCAAATTCCTTCTATGAAGCTACAGTTACCCTGATACCTAAACCACACAAAGACTCAACCAAGAAAGAGAATTACAGGCCAATCTCACTCATGAACATTGACGCAAAAATTCTCAATAAAATACTGGCAAACCGAATCCAAGAACACATTAGAAAAATTATCCATTACAATCAAGTAGGCTTCATCCCAGAGATGCAGGGCTGGTTCAACATACGAAAATCTATCAATGTAATCCATCATATAAATAAACTGAAGGAAAAAAACCATATGGTCATCTCATTAGATGCTGAAAAAGCATTTGACAAAATTCAGCACCCTTTTATGATAAAGGTCTTGGAGAGATTAGGGATACAAGGGTCATTCCTAAATATAATAAAAGCTATTTACAGCAAGCCGACAGCTAACATCAAATTAAACGGAGAGAAACTCAAGGCTATCCCACTAAATTCAGGAACACGACAAGGCTGTCCACTCTCTCCTTATCTCTTCAATATAGTGCTTGAAGTTCTAGCAATAGCAATAAGACAACATAAGGGAATCAAGGGGATTCAATTTGGAAAGGAAGAAGTTAAACTTTCATTATTTGCAGATGATATGATAGTATACATAAGCGACCCCAAAAACTCCACCAAAGAACTCCTACAGCTGATAAACGCCTTCAGTAACGTGGCAGGTTACAAGATCAACTCCAAAAAATCAGTCGCCCTCCTATACACAAAGGATAAGGAAGCAGAGAGGGAAATCAGAGAAGTATCACCTTTCACAATAGCCACAAATAGCATAAGATATCTGGGAGTATCTCTAACCAAGGAAGTGAAGGATTTATTTGACAAGAACTTTAAGTCTTGGAAGAAAGAAATTGAAGAGGATACCAGAAAATGGAAGGATCTCCCCTGCTCGTGGATTGGGAGGATCAACATAGTAAAAATGGCAATTCTACCAAAAGCAATCTATAGATTCAATGCAATCCCAATCAAGGTCCCATTAAAATTCTTCACAGAGATTGAGAGGACAATAATCAACTTTATATGGAAAAACAAGAAACCCAGGATAGCCAAAAAAATCTTATACAATAAAGGTTCTTCTGGAGGCATTACCATCCCTGACTTCAAACTCTATTACAAAGCTACAGTATTGAAAACGGCTTGGTATTGGCATAAAAACAGAGAGGTTGACCAATGGAATCGGATAGAAGACCCGGATCTTAAACCACAAACCTATGAACACCTGATTTTTGATAAAGGAGCCAAAAGTACACAATGGAAGAAAGAGGGCATCTTCAACAAATGGTGCTGGCATAACTGGATGTCAACCTGTAGAAGAATGAAAGTAGATCCATATCTATCACCATGCACAAAACTCAAGTCCAAATGGATTAAAGACCTCAATATTAATTTGAACACATTGAGCTTGATAGAGGAGAAAGTGGGAAGTACTCTACAACAAATGGGCACAGGGAACCGTTTCCTACGCATAACCCCAGCTGCACAGACTTTAAGGGCAACATTGAATAAATGGGACCTCCTGAAGTTGAGCAGCTTCTGTAAAGCAAAGGACATTGTCACTAAGACACAAAGGCAGCCTACTGACTGGGAAAAGATCTTCACCAACCCTGCAACTGACAAAGGTCTGATCTCTAAAATATATAAGGAACTCAAGAGACTAGACGGTAAAATGCCAATTAACCCAATTAAAAAATGGGGCGCTGAACTGAACAGAGAATTCTCAACAGAAGAAGTTCGAATGGCCAAAAGACACTTAAGGTCATGCTCAACCTCCCTAGCTATCATGGAAATGCAAATCAAAACAACTTTGAGATATCATCTTACACCTGTCAGATTGGCTAAAATCCAAAACACCAATAATAACCTTTGCTGGAGAGGTTGTGGGGTAAGGGGCACACTCATCCATTGCTGGTGGGAATGCAAACTTGTGCAACCACTTTGGAAAGCAGTGTGGCGGTTTCTCAGGAAATTCGGGATCAACCTACCCCAGGACCCAGCAATTCCACTATTGGGAATCTACCCAAGAGATGCCCAATCATACAACAAAAGCATATGCTCATCTATGTTCATAGCAGCATTATTTGTAATAGCCAGATCCTGGAAACAACCTAGATGCCCTTCAGTGGAAGAATGGATGAAGAAACTGTGGAATATATACATGCTAGAATACTACTCAGCGGTAAAAAACAATGACATCTTGAATTTTGCAGGCAAATGGATGGAAATAGAAAACACTATTCTGAGTGAGGTAACCCAGACCCAAAAAGATGAACATGGGATATACTCACTCATAATCGGTTTCTAGCCATAATTAAAGAACATCGAGCCTATAAATTTGGGATCCCTGAGAAGATAATAAGAAGGTGAACTCCCAAAAAAAGATATAGTAATCCTCCTGGATATTGGAAGCAGACACGATCGCCAGGCAAAATTGGGAACTTGAGGGTTGGGCAAGACTGGGCCAAGGGAAGATGGGGAGAGAAAAGTGTGAAGGGGAGAACGGGGGGAGCTCGGAGGAATGGGGTGCTTGGGATATAGGAAGGGTGGATATGGGAGCAGGGAAGCATATATCTTAATTTAAGGAGCTACCTGAGGGTTGTCAAGAGACTTGACCCTAGAGGGGTTCCCAGGTTTCCAGGGAGACGCCCCCAGTTAGTTCCTTGGGCAGCTGAGGAGAGGGAGCCTGAAAAGGCCAGTTCCTATAGCCATACTGATGAATTTCTTGCATATCACCATAGAACCTCCACCTGACGATAGATGAAGAAAATGACAGAGCCCCACATTGGAGCACCGGACTGAGCTCCCAAGGTCCTGATGAGGAGCAGAAGGAGAGAGAACATGAGAAAGAAAGTCAGGACCGTGAGGGAACAACCATCTGGCGACAGATGGGGAAGGTGACTGAGCCCCACATTGGAGCACTGGACTGAGCTCCCAAGGTCCTGATGAGGAGCAGAAGGAGCGAGAACATGAGGGAGAAAGTCAGGACCGTGAGGGAACAACCATCTGGCGACAGATGGGGAAGGTGACTGAGCCCCACATTGGAGCACTGGACTGAGCTCCCAAGGTCCTGATGAGGAGCAGAAGGAGCGAGAACATGAGGGAGAAAGTCAGGAACGTGAGGGGTGCGTTCACTCATGGAGACGGTGGGACAGAACTAATGGGAGATCACCAACTCTAGTTGGAATGGGACTGATGGATCATGCGACCAAACCCGTCTCTCTGAATGTGGCCAACAGCGGGGGCTGACTGAGAAGCAAAGGACAATGGCTCTGGGCTCTGATTCTTCTGCATGGACGGGCTCTGTGGGAGCCTTCTCAGCTTGGTCGATCACCTTCCTGGACCTGGGGGGAGTTGGGAGGACCTTGGTCTTAGCATAGAGTGGGGAACCCTGATGGCCCCTTGGCCTTGAGAGGGAGGGAGGGGAGGTATGGGTGGAGGGGAGGGGAGGGAAGGGGGAAAAGGAGGGGAGGGAAGGGGGAGGAGTAGGGGAGGGAGGGGGGAGGAGGAGGGAAGGAGATGGAAATTTTTAAATATTAAAAAAAAATAAACCATGAGAAAAAAAAAAGAAAGAAAGAAAAAAAAAAGAAATTTATATGGTTATATAATATTATCTACCTGGATGAATCGTTGAGGTGGAGTTGTAAGATCAAACATGGATTTGCTTAGCCCAGGGGAAACAGGGCGTTTATTGGTCCTTAAATCACAAACTACAAAGGGACAAGAGAAAAGGATTTTTTATTAATAAAAATGAAACAATGGTATTCTACCTAATTGTCGTAAGTCAAATCTCCATAGGAATTCATCATGTGTATTATATACAAATTTATATAAACAGAAATTTTGATAAAATCTTTAAAAGTTCAATTATAAATTATTTTAATCTTTAAAACAGAAGATTGTAGCAATCAAACAATACATTTTCATATCCACATAACATTTTAAGCAGGTTTTTGCTGATATTCCCAGTCCTTCATCCAGAAAAAATAATTTTAATACAATATAAGTACTCTTTGATAAGTGTAATTCAGCTATTTAATAGGCACATATAACATTATAAATTTCAATCCTGAATCCCATGTGCTCTTATATTTCTAGTTCTCCTCCCAAACTGTACGATCTTTCTAAAAGGAGCTCTGCACACAAGTGTGTGTTCTAGCACAATGCTAGAACAATATGTTTATGTTTTCAGTGATGCTGATATATATGTACAAATAGACCTGTAAAGCCTAGGAATATTTTGAACATGGTAGTTCATACAATTGATAGTCCTAAATATCAAACTAAAAAAATCTAGTTATTTTCTATTATTTGTGTCTACCTCCAATCATGAGCTCTTAAATTCATTTAGCTGACTGGAACAGAAAAAGAAAATACTATAAATATCTATAGTAAAATTTATTAAGTATATAACAACATGTATGTAAAATAATCTATAATAAAATTTTTTCTAAAAGAAAAAAATGAAGTGGAATTGGCAACCACCGACAGACATAATACATTATCTGTAAATTTTTATACTAATTGTAGCAACAGAGAGGTAGGTCATAACACTTATCACAAACTCGTGAAGTCTGCTTTGCTCTTATTTTAAAACTGTTCTTAATAACTATTTCTGCTAGAGTCTTAGATTTAAATCTCTAAATTTGTTAAAGATAAGCCCAGAGGAAAAGCACAAAAATGTTTTCTTACCAGATCCATACATTTTTTTGGTTTCAAAATGAGAAGGAAAGCGCCTATTTAAATCAGGTGAACAGTGCTGATACATATAGCACGGATTATACACATCATAGCTGGGTCCATGGTACAATGAACTGCAGAGTTCTGCCTTTTGATCTCCAAAAGATGCTCTGACAGATCCTGAAAGCAAGTGTTTCTATAAGCCAATAGCGGATACACTGAAGGAATAGGTTAGAAATACTTTGTCACAAATGAAACTAAAACATATGCCTTAACCAGCATACATTTATAGAACTGTAAGTACATGATATATGTAAGGAATGAACCAAGAATCCTGCTCTTAAGACAGACAGGCAAATTTTTGGCATTTCTCTTTGCCCTATAGATAATTCTGTAGTTCACTGCCTGGATTTCATCTTATGTTTCTACTAACATATGTAACAGATTTTAAATGATTTTTACAAACATTCTTTTGAAGAAAACAACATTTAAAAATTGACCACATGAAATAAGATACACTAAGAAGATCTGTTCTCTGAAAGGACTCAAGTCAAATAAAGCATTTTTTTAACCACAGTGCAATTAAGCTAGAAATCAAGAAGCAACAATAAAATTAATAGAAAATATTTACAGAAATACTAAGAACCAAGAATATTTTAACATCATCTTTAAGAAGAAAATCAAGGTACTTGGGAGATGCTCAGTTAAAAGCACTCACTGCTCCTCCAAAGAACTGGAGTTCAGAAGGCAGCACCCATGTCAGGCAGCTCACCACTACCTAGAACTCTAGCTCCTGGGTATCTGACACACTCTTCTGGATTCCTCGGGCACACACATACTATGGCAAACACTGAGACACATACACACATACATATAAATAAAAATAAATCTTTAGAAAACAAAGGAACAATAAGAAAAAAATTAAATTTTTTTGTACTGGGTATAAAGAATTAAATTTTTGTATGACAGAAAAACAGATTAATGAAACAGAATACAAGACCCTGAAAGAACAATTATTTTACAAATATTTGATATATAAGCAATGTGACCTCATATAGCAGTGGAGAAAAGATGGTCTTTTCACTACAAGGTTAAGTTAATTGAATACTAACATGGGGGAAGACAATTTAATCATTTATTTTGAAAATTATATGTGGGTCGCAGATCTAAATTAAACATCAAAGACAAATAAACCTTCTATAGTTATCTGTAAGAAAGGTTTTGAACACAAAACATTTAATTATAAAAGTGTGTTAACTATATAAAATTTAAAAGACTTTCATCAAAGGATACTTAAGAAAGTACACAGGAAACCCAGAATGGGAGAAGACACATGCAACCAAATATAACTGGCCCATTATGTGAGAGTCACAAAAAATACTTTACAGTAGTTTTGTAATATATATAATTTGTATATGATATACATATTATATATATGCATACTATATCTTATGTTGTTTAGAACAAATAATGGATTATAAGGCATACTTATGTTTGGATATGAAAACACTAAAATTACTAGCTACTTGAATGAAATCTCACAATCATGAGGAAGAATAAAACATACATGAACAAAATAATATATGCTGACTAGGTCATTTCATTCCAGTTTTGTTCCTATGGGATTACTGGGTGTGCGAACATGTGTGTCTCTGTGACTATATATGTTTCTTATGCTTTTTGCTTGGATCTTTTTCTCTGTTTGTTTTACCTTATTCTGATTTGTTTGTTTTTATCTTATTTTATTATCATTCCCTTAGATGCCTGTTTGTTTTCTAAGAAGAGACAGAAAGAATATGAATCAGAATGGGAGAAGCAGGGAGGAACTGAAAGGAATTGGGGGAATGTAATCAGAATATATTCTATGAAAAAAATCTATTTTCAATAAAAGAAAAATTAAGCAAATAAATAAATAAAGACCAGAAAACAGGATAAGCAGATAGCATGTGCATATGCATTAAGAGGAAAAGCTAAACTTACAATAAGAACAACTGTGATACTTATTACCCACAATGAATAAGAGGCAGTCTTGCTGGCAATTCTCTATTTTCCTTACTTTGGTGGTGCCTCTATATGTATTTTACTTTTTAATACATCACTGAGCTTTACATTTCTGTTTTGTGTCTTTTCCTCCATATGTAGGATAGCTTACAATTTTAAAAGGCTAAAACAACTTAAAATTTTCTTTCAGGCTTAATAAACACATTGCACAAACTAAGATTTTCCAAAGGTCTAAATTCTGATGGCTATGTCAGTAAAGTCATTACTTTACAATCACCAGGATCTGGATTTACTTCCCAGAACCCATCAGAGCTGCTGGGCATCCCAGTGCTGGGAGGGCAAGAGGGCCAGTCCATCCAGCCTAACTGATGAGCGTCAGGGAGGGATCCTCTCTCCATGGAGGCAGATGTGTTATGAAAAATGTCACCAGAGGATGTCTTCTCGTCTCCTTCATGCATGCACCCATACACATATTTTTTTTAAGTTAAGGGCTGAGAAGATGGCTTAGTCAATAAGTGCCTGCCTGACTCTAGATCTCCAGCACCACATAAAAGCCAAGCGTGTTGGCACTTATCTGTCACACTAGCTCTAAAAGTGCAGAGACAGCACAACTCCCAGAGCCCACTGGCCAGCCAATGCAGCCATTTGGTGAGCTCTGAGATCAGGGAGAGACAGTGTCTCAAAAACAGAATGGAAAGCAATAGAAGACAACCAGTGTCAACATCTGACCTCCACAAGCATGTGTGCATGTATACACACACACACACAAACACAAATATGCACTCACTCATAGTTTATATACACAAAACACACAAAATTTTTTTAAAGTTTAAATTATTGCCATCTTTGATTCTCTGTCCTACTTAAAATTGAACCTATAAAATAAACTGGTATTTTCTGAATTAAGCTAAATGATTTTTTTAAAAAAGTATTTACAATGAGTTCAGAAAAGAAAAAATAAAATATGAGATATAATATGAAATTTTATCATCATTCTGGTTCAAAATACAGAGGCAGGAAGCTTCTGAAGAGTTGTGATGTCTAAGAGCCGTATTTATATACCTTATAAACTAACACTTAAGTCCTTTAGCACATAAACAAAATGTTACTAGAAGATTTACTTTATGGCAACAAGAGTAGCAAAAACCCAAGAGCATTATTTTAATATTGCAATATAGTATATAAGTATTTGCATATAATAAAATTAAAATTATATACTTATAAGATATGTTTATATTTTATATGCCATACAAATAAATGCCATTTATATGACATAAATAAAATGTATTTGTATATAATACAATATAAATTTATTGTTATTATTATTTCTAAAGATCCTTAGTACCATCAAAGATAGTTCATTACTTTTATAAGGTATTCCTAGAATGTAAGAATATTCTCATTTCAACTTTCTTTCATATAAGTAAAGCACTAAAGAATTTAAATCTTTCAGACAGTACACAATGATATCTAAGGTTCAACTAGGATTTCTTTCAGTTTACTAAACCACAGTGCTATAAAATGAAATGTAATACTACATGATAGCCTACTCCTCTCAAAAACCACAATTAAAATTTTTAAGCCAAAATGTCTATTATCTTTAGCAGATAGGCAGGTAAGCACTGATTTTTTTTAAAGTTTAATGAAAAAATCTGTTGTCAGTGCAGTACGAACCTAGTAAGGGACAGTCGTATTCAGACCCATCAGTTAGTATATTATGGGACAAAACAAATTTCTAACACTTAAAGAAGTTTTAGTTATTATTGATAGTAGTCTGTTGTCTCAGGATTGCCTCCCCCATCTCATTCCATCAATCATACATACACACAAATACACAAATATATATTTGACTTCTACAATTGGGCTCCAAGAGGACTTTCTCGAATTAGGTAATTTTCATATTCAGATGTATATACATGGTTTTCAATGTCTTCAATGTGCCTATAATTTAAGAGTTAAGCAATTTTTTTTACCTATGCAATGTAAAACTCAATTTGTTTTCTAGTAAGTACATGAGAAGAACAAAAGAAAACTTAACATCTATTGCTATATATTTCTTCCTTGTTTAACTATGAAAACAACATTAAAGCATCCTGTTGTGGTTTGAACGAAAACTGTACCCCATTCGCTCATGTATTTGAACTATTGGTCTTCAGCTGGTGCACGGTTGAGACGTTAGAGAACCTTTAAGAACTACAGATTTGCTGGGGAGTATGCTACCATTATGAGCAGGAGAGAGATTTGAGAGTTTGGAGTCTTGCCCCACTTCATGTTCATTCTCTCTGCTTCTTGTATGTGATTAAAATGCGATCAGTCAGCTTCCTGCTCTGTCCACTTGCTGCATTGTTTCCCCACCATTACGATTCATTCTTGCTCTTGCTCTAAAACTAAAAAAAACTCTTCTTCCTTTTTGTCATGGTATTTATCATAGCAACAGAAAAGTAACTAATGCCTTATCTGTCTAGAAATATATTTTACATAAAGTATGGTGTATCCATATGATGAGATACTACAGAGCCATTAAAATCAATAAATATGAAAACATGGTGTATGTGCATATATCTATATCATCTATATCTATATATCTACATAGATATCTACATATAGATATAGAGATAGAGATAGGATCATAAGACTAAACATATGGTTGTACTGGCTAGTCTTATGTCTACTTGACATAAGCTAGAGTCATATGAAAGGAGAGTATCAATTGAGAAAATGTCTCCACAAGATTCAGCTGTAAGGCATTTTCTTAATCAGCTGTTGATGGGGGAGAGTCTACCTCATGGTGGGTGGTGCCATCCCTGGGCTGGTGGTCATGGGTTCTATAAGAAAGCAGGTTGAGAAAATCATTGGAAGCAAGCCAGTAAATAGCTCTCCTCCATGGCCTTTGTATCAGCCCCTGTGGTGTGGGAAGTCCTTCTATGTGTTGCTTTTATTGGTTAATGAATAAATCTGTTTCAGCCAGTGGCATAGCAGAATAGGGCAATGTGGGAGTTCCAAGTAGATAGAGGAGGAGAGAGTAGGTGGAGTCAGAAAGAAGCCATGTAGCCTCTGCCTCAGCCAGAGACAGATTGGCCAAAACTTTACCCGGTAAGCAGCAGCCACACAGTGATACACGGATCAATAGAAATGGGTTAGTTTAAGATATAAGAGCTAACTAGCAATACACTTAAGATATTGGCCAAACAGTATGGCAAATAATATAGTTTCTGAGTGAACTGGGCAGCCAGGAACAAACAAGCGGCCTCCACCAACACTCCTGCCTCCAGGTCCCTTCCCTGTTTGAGTTACTGCCCTGATTTCCTTCAGTGGTGAATAGCGATAGGAAAGTATATGCCAAATAAATTCTTTCCTTCCTATCTTACCTTTTGGTCATGGTGTTTCACTGCAGCAACAGAAACCCTAACTACTACTAATTAACTCTAAAACAATGGTTTAATTTGAATATTTTTAACATATATAAATAAAAAAAGGGAGTCCTGCTGGGCAGCGGTGGCGCACGCCTTTAATCCCAGCACTCGGGAGGCAGAGGCAGGTGGATCTCTGTGAGTTCGAGACCAGCCTGGTCTACAAGAGCTAGTTCCAGGACAGGCTCCAAAGCTACAGAGAAACCCTGTCTCGAAAAACCAAAAAAAAAAAAGGGGGGGAGTCCTGTCAAGAAAGAAAGGTACTTTTCCCCAAGCCTGACAACACGAGTCTAATCCCTAAGACCTTTTGGTGGAAGGAGAGAACTGACTCTTGCAAGTTGTCTTCTAACTTCCACATGAGCACCCACATACACACATATGTAAACAAATAAACGGGGGTAATTGATCCACTGATTCACATACTCCATGAGTCACAAATTTTAAAACAGTTTTTTGAGACACACTTGATATATGCAAAGTAACAGTGGGTTACTGTGGTAGGACCATGCACTGGGTTCATTTTTCTTCCTTAATGAAAAAATATCACTTCCATTCCAACAAACCCAGTATGTCCTACAGACAACAATAAATTATGAAATGAAAACTAGGCAAACAAGTAAAATTCCTAAAAGTACTGCTGTATAAAGAAAAGTAGTGTGTAACACATGAAGTGAGTTATCTGTTTCAGATGACTGATTTTCAGTGTAAGCCAAAGCCAACACTACACAGAGCAGACAAAACTCAGAGAGCACCAGGCAGATTAACCTGAGACCAGTATTCCAGGCAACCAGGCATGCTGCAAAGAAAGGTTAAAATCCTGGAAAGGAGAAATTCTAAATTTTGATAAAGTTTGACCAAAGATCTGGCTAATCCCTGAACCAAAACTCAAGAGCTGCCCCCAATGCAGCATTTGTAGTCCAAGTTCAACCAAGTTTCCACTCTGGAGGGAGACAGGAGGGTAGAAAAGGGAAACAGGATTGTCAAATCAATATAGCCAAATCTAGAGTCTCCGCAATATCATTAAATATTCAGAATATAAACAAAAATTAGTCTACATAAAAAGTAACTGAAACATGTGACCTATTTTCAAAGGAAAAGGAATAGACAGAACCTAAATCTAGATGGATGACTTAGATACTGAAATTAACACAAATACACCACTATAACTAGCAAAAGACATAAAAAAATACTTCTACAATAATATAATAGTTACAAATTACAAGTGGCAAAATAAATATACAATAATAAAAATACAATAAGAGCCAAATACAAATCTTAATACACAATGCCTAAAATAAAATATTCAGAAAATAAACAAAAGCAGAATGAGGATGACAAATGAGAAAGATCATGAACTTGAAATGGGCCAATTATTCTCAAACTAAAGAAAAGTTATTGTGGAAAAGAATGAGTATCAGAGACCCACAGAACAATATCAAAAAGTCAGACTATGTAAAATCAGAATCCCAAAACAGAAAGAAGAAGAAAAAACAGAAAAACATATGGACAAGTATTATATTTCTTGACATGGGTTTTACATGTCTCTGTCAATATTCAATAAATAGCATATTTGAAACTCAGCAAGTACACACAAAATTCAAAAGTATATTTTGGGGTTGTTTATTTGTTTTTTGTTTTCGTTTGGTTTTGTTTTTGTTTTTTGATACAGGGTTTCTCTGTAGCTTTGGAGCCTGTCCTGGAACTAGCTCTTGTAGACCAGGCTGGCCTTGAGCTCTGCCTGCCTCTGCCTCCCGGGTGCTGGGATTAAAGGCATGCACCACCCAGCCATTCAAAAGCATTTTAAGAAAGTACATTGTACATAAGATTTATGCTAAAATTCTAAATAGGTCACTAAACTTCAGTAAATGATATGTCTAAGTACATAGAAGACGTATATTGATGACTTCAATGTATTTTAAAATGTTTCACACATTCCTTGTCAAAAGAGAGGGTTAATATTGAATAGAAGGATGGAATTATATAGATTAATGATAAAAATTGTATAGTAAAATGCTAAGGGGACAATTTGAGTTTTAGATATAGAGGTATTACTGTTAAATTCTTTTGAGTCCTTTATATGCTTGAAATTTTTCTAATAAAATTTTGTAGGGAAAAGCCACTGTGACTGACAATATTTCAATGGACTGATACAAATTTTTTAAATATTCAATGGTTTAATACAAATTATTTTTTAAATAAGAGTTGTATGTCCTTACTAACTAACCTAATTAATCTTTAATTAATCTGAGTCAGATTTCAGTCAATGAATCTACCTTATTCATGTATCTATTCAGTTTGGGAATCAAACCTGAAGAGGAAAGAAGGGAGTAAGGAAGGGAGGAGAAGAAAAGCAGAATGGGAAGGAGAAGGAAAGAGAGATAACCGGGAGGAAGATTGCTTGTTCCCTGTGTCTTATTGTACCAAATTTTAGAAAATAGTAACTATTTCTGTTTCATTCTTTAATGATTGAATTCGTTTACTTTTTTTTCTAGGTGCATAAAGAAGAAAATGCCTATATTTTTTAAACTCAAACTGGAGGAGCAAGAGATATGGTTCAACAGTTAAAAGAACTTGTTACTCTTCTAGAGGACTCAAGTTTAATGTCCAGCACCCACACTGGGCAGCTCACAACCACTTGTAACTAGAGCTCCATGACATCCAATACTCTCTCCTGGCCTCCACAGGCATCAAAAACATGTAGTATACATAGACATAAATACATACACATATAAGTAAAAATATATTATTTTTAAGCCAAGCTACATATAAATGTGCCATGCTATTTGTATCAGTTTCTACAGTGGGACATTTCAAAATTACTGTTCATTAAGCTGTTCTACAGAAAAGAACTTATAAAACTCAAAATATAAGTATTTGTATAAATTTTGCATGAAAGATATAAAAAGCAAAATAACACCATTAACAGTATTTAAATGGTCCATGTTGATTTTTAAATCATGTGATTTTATTGCTTACCTTCTAATTCATCCAGATGAGAGGGAGTTCCTTGTATCCTGGGCTGAATATAAGATAATTTAAACCTGGGCACCACAAATGGTACTTCTTTGCCATCACATGGTAATTTGGAAAGCAAATAATCCTCACTACAGCCAACTTGGGGCTTTACTGAAACAGAAGCCAGTGGAGGTGTACAGATGGTGTTTTGGCTATTTGAGACTGATGCTTTAAAGTCCCTTTCCACAGAAACTGCATTCAAAGGAAGAAAAAGATCAGAAGTAAGTCACAATTATGCATATAGATTACATGTAATAATCTAAACCCACAATGGTTAGTATTTTTTAAAATCACTATTATTTTTATTTTCACTTTATTTTGTTATTTTGTTTTGAGATAAGAGCTTACTATATAATTCTAGCTAATCTGGAACTTGCTATGTAAACCATACTTTCCTGGAATTCACAGAGCTCTGCTCGTTTCTGCTACTTGCTCTGCCTCTAGAATACTAGGGCTAACTGTGTGTGACAGCACACCGGGCCTTTTTAAAATAATTTTAGAAAAAACATTCTGATATAAGCTACTTTTGATCGAACAAGCAGTTCTGGAATCTACATTAATTTTGGTGAACAAAGATTTGATCAATTAATATGTTACTGCCAAAGCACATTATCCTATTAGCATAGGAAAAGCAGTTTTTAAGAGTCATTTTCATAAGAGCTCATTGATGGAAAGCAAGTTTATTTCACAATTTAATGAATAACGTCTTCAAATAAAAACCTAGTCAGTTTAAAATGTTATAAACAAAGCAATTTTTGTTGTTAATGCTATGGGCAAACCTGAGTCTCAAATACATAAGTCAATTCTGAGAAGAAGCCAAAAGTCTTCAAGTTTACAAAACTCTCCAACAAATCACTAAATAAAATATATACTGACTAGATATTTATTATATTAGCAATTCACCCTACCTGAACATCTACAGAGCACTTTATCTATTCTCTAAAATAGTATACACATAACTGTATAACCTAAGATAGGGTGGAAAAGGACAGCTGATCTTTATGTATAGTTAATATCATCTGTAGAATGAATAAAAGCACAACTACTATAGTATAGGAATTTATGGAAAGATTTAATGTAAAACAGAAACTTTTTGCTATAGACTGGATACGGTTTAAGTGTATCCCCCATGAGTTGACATTTAATCCCGAAGGTAAGGGTTTTAAATACACAATCCACATAGTAAGGAAAGTAAAACTATCTATGGAAACTTAAACTAAATCATGTATTTAGATATGGGGCCTTCAGGAGGGTAGAGAATCCATGGTTGATTTCTGGTGGCTTTATACGAGACTCAGAGAGATCAAGTTATATGTGTTCATTCCCTGCTTTCCTATCAAGTGATACTCTGTACTGCCTTAGGATACTACCAGCAAGAAAACCATCATCACCTTTGACCTTCAGAATTGAGGGCCAAAATAAACCTCTTATCCAGTTTGTAATAAGCAGAGGTACTATGTTATTGATGTCAAAAAACAGACTAATAAAATGTCATATCCAAATATATACTAAGAAGTTCTACCCTACAAGAAATAAAATAACCAGAAAGTAAAATTATAATCTTAACCCTGAAGAGATAAGAAACGATACAATATAAAAGGAATTTTATAAGGCCGGGTGGTGGTGGCGCATGCCTTTAATCCCAGCACTCGGGAGGCAGAGGCAGGTGGATCTCTGTGAGTTCGAGACCAGCCTGGTCTACAAGAGCTAGTTCCAGAACAGGCTCTAAAAAGCTGCAAAGAAACCCTGTCTCGAAAAAACCAAAAAAAAAAAAAAAAAAAAAAAAAAAAAGGAATTTTATAAAACAATACAATAAAAAAGCTAGTCTAGGAATCTTTCATAAATGTGAATCTTGATAAGGTTTTGAGTTTCTTCTTCAGTGATCATCTTATATGGGTTTCTACTGCTGTGATAAGACATCATGACCAAAGTCAACTTAGGGAAGAAATGGTTTATATTTCAGCTAATAGCTTGTAGCCCATCATCTAGGGAACTCAGGGCAGGAACTTGAGAGAGAAACTACAGCAGAAGCCAAGGACCACGTGAGCTGCCCCACACAAACACATCAATAATCAATCAAGAAAATGTACTACAGGTTTGTCTACAGGAAAATCTGGTGGGGGGAATTTCTCAGTTGAGGGTCCCTCTTCCCAAATGACTCTAGCTTTTGTCAAGTTGGGACATAAAACTGGCCAGCACAGTGACCATTCATTCACAAGATATTTTTAATGGAACTGAACATAAAGTGGAAGTTTCTTTAAATGCATCAATGCATTTATCAGAGTTTACTGTTTTCCAAGCACACTTCTCTCCTTACATTCACCTGCTTATGTCCAACTCATAGATTTTTGTACTTCCTTCTTCCCACCAGCTTGGCAAATCCTATTCAGATTCCCACAGCAAGTAACACTCCTTATAGTGATGTCCAGGGTTGTCTCATGGTTTGAATTAGTCTCTCCACTATAATTCAGGGTCCCTACGAGTTCTGAAGCAACAACCTAGTCTGCCTTCCCATCAAAGTCAGAAAACATTCCTAATTTACTCATGCATTATTAAATGCCAAAGAAGACCCCAAGCAAGTGTTTACCAAAATCAAAATAATACTCACACTTCTGCTTTTCTGTTTCACCATAGAAACATCCTCTACAGCAACTCTTTATACATTCTGCGGCCATTACACTCAATTTCTAAGAATCAGAAAACTTCCAATATCAACCTGCTGGTAAAAGAGAAAGCATGGAATTTCATTGTGACTGTCACAGATTATCAATAACAAGTCATACTATCTGTCTTTCTAATGCATAATGAGGGCTCTGAAAAAAAATATAAGAGGAAGATAAATTTTTACTCGTCTATATGATTTTATATAACTTAGGATCTTTATAACTTTTATCTGGACAACATACTTAAAATTATTACATAAAAATTTCATTGTTACCATTTGAGAAAGAAAAATGCCCTTTTCAATATTATCTTAAATCTGATATATTTAGGTTTATATTCAAGTAAAACTTAAAAGAAGATATGACTGTCATAAAAGTATGACAGAAAAATTTCACTTCCTCTACATCAATTATTTTGATAATCCAAATCCTTTGTAATTGCAACCTAATAAGCAAATCACTATAAACATTGTAAGTTATCTTAATCCTTAAAATTAAACTAACAGAAAAATATAACTTAACTATTGTATCATCCACACACACACAGATAGGAGAAAGGGCAAGCACACAAATAAGACATACTGCAAATGGATTATGTATTATATTTGTCAGGAACATGGTACAAGACAGCTTTCTGCCCAATTTTCTACCCTGATTATCAATGTGCTTGTCCAAAAGGACTCTCTTCACTTACACCTACTTAAATTCTATACATTTTTGTGGGAAATTTAAACACAAAGAGAACCTACAATAACAAAGTCACCAAAATTAAACTAGTTTCAGCTCATAGCAAATCTTATTTCATCTTACCTCTCACTTGTTCTATACTTTTGGCTTACTTTGAAATAAATGCCAATCATATAATTTAATCTAAAATACTTAAACAGTATGCACTAAAAGATGTGATAGGGGCCTCAGAAGTTAATTTTTGAGAGGCTCTCACTAGCTGAAGTATTAAAACAAACTATCTGAAATGGATTATAACATAACATTTCTAAAAGGTATTTTTTAAAAATATAATTGTAATAACATTATCATATACAAAAATTTAACATTAGCAACATGAAAAAGTTTAATAAACTTTTTATTTAGTTTCACCTATGTTAAGAGTCATTTTGTTGAATTTAAGATAATATTTAGATTGTTGTACCTTTTGCTATTAGAATTAGTACCACTAGTTACGTGTACATATGTTACTCAGATATTTCTTAGTATGTATCTGTAAGCTTTAGGACTACTGGGTCAAAAATTAATATGTGTATTCTGCTTGTAGTGCTAAAATTTCTCTGAACCACTACTGTTTCATATTCACAACAGAGCATATAAAATCACATTTGTCACCAGCAAGTGCTCTTCAAATGCTGCAGTTTTGTCAGTGTGATAAAAGAAATGATTGGCCTCTGTTGTCTTAAGTTGTATCTCCTTATTAAAAATGCTATTTGTAAGGACTGGAGAGATGATGGCTCCGTGGTTACGAACATGGCTGCTCTTCCAGAGGACTGGCATTCAATTCCCAGTACCCACATGGCAGTTAACAACAGTCTGTAACTCCAAACAACCTCTTCTGGCCTCTGCTGGTACTTCACTCATGTGGTACACCTACCTGTTATGCAGGCAAAACACATAAAATAAAAATAACTTAATCCTTAAAATATGATGTTGGGCATCGTTTAACACATAAGACTAATTACAGTTATTTCTATGAATTATCTGTGTTCATAAACTCTCATTTATCTAGTTTAGAACTTTTTATGTATCTCAGAGATTAGCTCATCTCTAACATATAAGTGAGAAATGTTCTTTTAACCTGTCATTTGCTTCTTGCTTTGATTGTGGTTATGTAAAAGTGTTTGTATAACCTTGGGATGTAGCTCAGTGACAGAGCACTTGCCTAGCAGGTGAGAAGTCCTAGATGCGATCCCCAGCACCAAACACCAAATTGCATATATATCTATACACACAAAGATACGACACATATATACAGATTGAGTATCTGTTGTCTAAAATTCTTGCCTCAGAAGTGTTACAGATTTTGTATTTTGCAATATTTACACATATATAATAGGATATCTAGGGAAGAAACCAGATATAAGTATGAAATTTATTTTTTCATATTATATATCCAAAAGTAATTTTGTTTTTGATGTGAAATTTTCTACTTATAGCATTATATTAGAACTGAAGTTTCAGATTCTGAAGCACTTTGGATATATAAACATATGATCATATATATACCTATATATGTAATTATGTCTATGATTTTTATTTTTCAGCTAGACTAAGTCATAGCAAAATTTCTCCATATCTAGGTTATAAATAATTTTCAATCTTTTCAAGTTTTTTTGTTTGTTTGTAGCTTTGGCTGTCCTGAAACACACTATATAAACCAGGCTGGCCTCGAACTCACAGATCTCTGCTTGCCTCTGCTTCCCAAGTGCTGGGATTGAAGGTGTGCATTACTCCCACTTGGCTTCTTCAAGCTATTTTAATTAGTATGTTATTTTTTATATGATCATCCTGGTGCATGGTATGAAAAATGTATTCAAACCTATCTTACCCTACTACCACAAACACCACATACTCAAAATTCCATCAGCTCACTTCAGCTGCACATATATTAAAACTAGAGTGATATGGGGATTAGCAAGGCCCTTATGTAGACATAACTTGTAAACTGGTGAAATATTCCGTATTTTACCGCTATGCTTGGAACTCACACACAAAATAATAAATTGATAAATGAAATACAAATTTCTTTAAAAAATCTTATTTTCTCCACCACTGTTAGGATATTCCCTTTATTAAAATATATTTTCATGTATAATTGGGTGTGTTTCTGTATTTTCTATTCTCTCCCATTGGTCAATGTATTCCTGTATCAATGCCATGTGATTTTAGTTTTAAGGATTAAAATGTATAGCAGGGCCATTCATACTTACTGCTCTTCATTTTCAGTTTTGTTTTTGTTTTTTAAGCTACTCATGCTTGTCTGATCTTACCAATAAACTCTGCGGTCTGGTCTAGTTCCAAGTGAAAAAAAAAATCTGATGATACTTTCATTGAGAATACAATAAACTTCTATTTTATAAAACTGACATCTTTAAGGATATGTATTTGTAATTGCTTACTTGATTATTTTAAATTCATGTTTTGACAACTATAATAGCAAAGAATTTAACATTTGTCCAAGATAAAAAGTGGCCAATAAATATGAAAAAGAGATCAACCTCAATGACTATAAGAGAAATGCAAATAAAATTATAATAAAACATCACTTTATAAACAGTAATTGAAAACACAATTAACACTGGAGCCATCACACATTGCTGGTAAAAATGTAAAATAGTGTAGATACATTGTTAAAAATACCATGGTATTCCCCCAAAAACGTAACTAAAAGTTATCATATGACCTAGGAATTCCATTTCTGGTTTAATATACCTATGAAAATGGAAACCATATTTTCATGCAAAAAAAACTTAAACACAATGTTCATATTGGTCTTACTCAGAAGAGTAAACAAATAGAAACAGTCAACCATTCACCAGTAAAAAGACAAAATGAAACATATATTTGTCTATGCAATGGGTATTATTTAACAACAAACAAGAATAAAGTACCAATTCATGCTATACCATGGATAAACCTTGGAAACAATATGCTAAGTAAAAGAAAAGTAAAATATCATATTATATGATTCTATTCATAGGCAAATCCAAACACAAAATAAATTAGCATTGCCAGAAGCTAGAGGAGAGAAAATAGGAAGTTACCACAATACAAATGGATTCAAGTTTCCTTTTAGGGTGGTGGTTCTCCACCTGTGGGTCATAACTCACATATCATATCTTGCATATTAGATATTTATATTATAATTCATAATAGTACAAAATTTACAGTTATGAAGTAGCAACTAATATAATTTTGTTGTTAGGGGCCACCACAACATGAGGAACTGTGTTAAAAGGATCATAGCATTAGGAAGGTTGAGAGCCACTGCTTTGGGGAACCACAAGATTGTTCCTGAATGGTGTACTTGAACAGGATAAATAATTAAAAATAGATCCTTTTAGCCGGGTGGTAGTGGAGCATGCCTTTAATTCCAGCACTCCGGAGGCAGAGGCAGGCGGATCTCTGAGTTT
The DNA here is from genome assembly GCF_903992535.2 of Arvicola amphibius. Lineage (NCBI taxonomy): Eukaryota > Metazoa > Chordata > Mammalia > Rodentia > Cricetidae > Arvicola > Arvicola amphibius. The sequence goes on along the minus strand of NC_052053.1, from coordinate 79,260,188 downwards.
GAGACCAGCCTGGTCTACAAGAGCTAGTTCCGGGACAGGCTCTAAAGCTACAGAGAAACCCTGTCTCGAAAAACAAAAACAAAAACAAAAACAAACAAACAAAATAGATCCTCCTTAAGTTTATTAAGTATAACCATTTCCCACACTCCCACAGCCCACCCACCCCACTTAGTTTGCGTGATGGTTACATCCTGCCAAGGACAGGCCTTTCTCCCCCTTCTATTTTAGTTAGCATCAAGGCAACTTTCCTCACAGTGTTCTTTGTTTTGTTTCTTTGAAGATGGCAGAGTAATTTTTCACTCCTTTCTCAACAAATCATCCCTTTGGGAACTTAGAATTAGGGAAAGAAGTTCTCCTTAGTTTATCTTCAACGTGCTCTGGTTGGACGCCAAGTGTCCTCCACACTACAAATACTTCACAGCCATCAAACTTCCCTAGTTAAGCAAATGTCCTTCAAGCAAACAGAACTTCAGAGCTCCTGACTCTCATATTTCCACCATTCTCTTAGCTTTTTGACATTCTAATTCCCATTTGTTACGATTCTTTAGTTGCTTTCAGCATGATATTTGTTCCATATACTGCAACTTACTATGTTTCCAAAGTAAACTCCCATATTTACTTTTTAACGTAAAAATAGCCTTGGTGAAATAGGACAAGATTTACAGTCAATATGCTTGACATTAGAGTATTGTTAGGTTTGTTTTGTTGTTTTGTTTTGTTACCTAAGGTGATTATAGTACTTGTTTTAAAATAAAGCAATATATTATAAAAAGTAAAAGTTTACTTCCAAAAGGGAAAAGGAAAAACAGAACAATTTTAGAAGTCTAGTTTTACAAGAAAGATGGCATAATGTCAACTACAACTAAAGCAAGACTATAAAGTAAGGATACATAAACAGTTCAAGAAACAATAACTTCAAAACACACTCACAAATATACAGAAATTTGACAGTTTTTAATGGCAAAAGTAAAAAATAAAATAAAGGGTGGCAATGTACACTAAACATCCATCAACATAATTATGGGTAAACAGTGGAAAAGTCATATAATAGAATGAAATACAGCAATAAAAAGCAAATGATCTATAGTATATGAACACGGAAAAATATCACAAAATAAAGTGTTGAAGTCATAGAGCAGGATGTGGTGGTAGATACCTATAATCGCTTTACTTGGAAAGGCTGAGACAGGAGAATGGCAAGTTTGAGGCCAATCTGAGCTACACAATGACACCTTATATAAAAAAATAAGTCACAAATCATACAGGATAATTTATTTTATATTTTACTTTGAAACAGACAAAACTTAACAATACAATTTTTAGAAACATAGGCATGTAATAAAATTATAAAGCAAATCAAGAAAAGGAAAAATATACAATGCACAGGACAATTTTAAATATATTATGTCTTATTTCTTAAGTATATGAGTATCTCTATTCTTTAAATCTAAGATGTATTTAATGCCATTTTGCATGTTAAATAGCTTCTCAGTTATATATTCAAAATACAATATAAAAATGAAGAAAATTAAAAGTATTCACAATCTTATTACCCTGACATAACTATAATATTCAAAGAAAGCAACTATATCTAAATGCTGTCATTTCTTCCTCTTTTATTTACTTTCTCACTTTATCAATGTACAACTGTCCTGAAATAAACTACACATTTTTAAAATTTACAGTTAAATAATTCATGTATGAATATTTTGGAAAAATTATTATTACAATCCAGTAAATTAATACACCCAACATTCCTAAAGGTTACCCAATGCCCCCTTTAATCCATCCCACTTTCTTTCATTATAACAATTTAGTGTGTTTTCTGTAATGTTTACATTTTCTGTTTTACATTTTGTTGGGTAACGGCATACAGTTTATGCATGCTTCACCTTATTATATACTGCCAAAAGGTTTTTAAAATGATTACGTCAAATTAAATCCCACCAACACAACTATCAGAGATTCATATATAATACTTGGTCATCAGACTTTCCTTTTGAACCGTCCTCTCCATCTTCCTAAGTAATATATTCATTAAAGTACTAGTCTGAACTTCAGAATAACAACAATGGAGATCAAAGTGAAACCCATTATACAGAAATTTTAATCCAAGAGCATTTTCCTTTAAACGCATATTAAACCTAAAGCATTAACCAGCAATTGTAATTTAGTAAAAAACATCTGATTTCCACATAAGATATCTACAAGAATCATTAGGCCATACCTAAAGAAGTCAAATAACTTAAAAGCAAGTTTGGAGTACCAAAGTACTCCAAATACGCACCTGAAATACAGTTTGACACAGTTCATATTTGTAGCTTAGATACTGCTAGCAACTGCAGAACCCAATAAATAAAACTTAGTACTAAAATAGTATTCACAATTTATAAATAGTGCTATTATTCATTATGAGCAGCTACTTGTTCCGAGTTTTCAGTTTGAGAGAGGACAATGAATTTTTGCAAAAAGCTATTCTATGATCTTCACATTCTTTCCAACTCCAAAATAGGATCCCTCTAATGACCACCTGCTGTCACTCTGCCTAACCTTTCTCAAAATATAAATTCTATGCGCAATATTTTTACTTCTTTATCCTCTATTCACAACTCGAACTCATTCCAGTTTGGCTTCTGCCTTTTTTTTTTTTTTTTTTTTTGCTTCTGCCCTATCTTACTACGATTAGGTAGGTTTGCTGAAGGCAAAGACCCCTCTCCCTTGGCTACCGAAGTCAAAAGGCACTTTATTTCCTGATCCGTTTGATTCATGTCGCTTGAAGTCTTCTTTGAAACTCTCCTGACAGTAAGTATCACTGTCTCCTAGAATTTCTCATTTTTTCTCAAGACTCTTCGGTCTCCTTGACTGTCTCTAAACTCAAGTATTCATTATTCCCATAGCCTTCCTCTCTTCTAATTTTGTGCTTACTCGAATGATCTGTACCCTTACACGGCTTCTGAGTGTGGTTTCAAATATAACCAGTACCAATAAATCTTAGTGCCAACAGACAACATGCCAAATGTCCTAAGAGCTTTCAAATTAGTTTTCTCTCAACCTGCGTTTATTTCTTCATCGACAAGTTCTATTCAGGAATCGCTATAACTCAAACGAAGCAAAATTAAAGACCTATTTAAATTTTCGTGAAGGATAAAAAAATATTTTGTTTCCTAGTTATATGGGCAAAATGTTCATTAGCAACGCCTACACAAAAAAATTACAAAGGAGATGATAAAAACAAATCTATAACCTCAGAGGCAAATATTATTAATAGTCCCGTCTAGAAATTGTTTTAAGAAAGTTAAATATTAGACAGGTAGGAAAAACCAGTTGTAGATTCTGTTACAGTAAAAGGAAAAACACAATTCTATTGACTGCCTACCTGCAATGAGAATCAAAATATTTGAATTACAAAAGCAAAAACATTTTACGTGATTCCTTTAAAGACGAGGTTTGGCTTGGCATGTATCCCACAACTTAACTACTCTATCTCCCTATATTAAAGGAAAGTCCTGAAAGAGAAAACAGAACATCACGGAAGAGGTAGAAATCCTATTGCGGTGTGCTAAACACAGGAAAATGACATGTTTACCCCCTTTCCCCCTTTCCTGGAGTCTCAGAAGTTCTGCAGCTGAACTCTAGACGGCTCGCCTCGCTCGCCTCTCCCGGGAGAGCACCTGCGGCTCGCGAGCCAGCGCGGGCCGGGGCAGGCTTGGGGCCGCACGCCGGGGTCCCGCGTCTGCGCAGAGACCGCCGGCCAACGCCGGGCCGCCGGGCCTTGCGCCCCGCCGCCCTCAGGCCACCACGACCCTCGACAGAAAGAAAGCTCAAGACTCGGAGACGGAAACCCGTCGGGAGGGAGAAGCGCACCTGAGCCGCCGCAGCTCCCCGCCGAAGTCTTGCGCTCTCCCGGACGTCTTCTCCCGCGGCTCTCGAGGCGTGGGCGCCCTCGCTGCACCCAGCGCCAAGCGGGATCCTCCACTCCTGCGGGCGGGACACCTGTAACTGACGCCGGCGCTCTGCCTCCGCGGAGCTCAGCTCCGCCCAGCACCTCCGAGGCCCCGCCCTCGCCCCACCCCCTCACGCCCCACCCTTCAGGTGCCCCGCCCCCTCACCTGAACGTCCCCCCCCCCCCTCTCCTCCCCCAGGACAGCCCAGCCCCTTCTAGAGGGAGCCCCGCCCCGCTCTGCAGTTACTGCGCTCGCTCTCTGCTCTCTCTCTCTCTCTCTCTCTCTCTCTCTCTCTCTCTCTCCTCTCTCTCTCTCTCTCTCCTCTCTTTCTCTCTCTCTCTCTCCTCTCTCTCTCTCTCTCTCCTCTCTCTCTCTCTCCTCTCTCTCTCCTCTCTCTCTCCTCTCTCTCTCTCTCTCTCTCTCTCTCTCTCTCTCTCTCTCTCTCTCTCTCTCTCCTCCTCTTTCTCCTCTCTCGCTGAGTGAGGACAAGAGGGAAAGCTGTTGGTCTGATGAACTCTTGAATACAGAGAGTCTTTTCTTGCTAGCGGTGTTTCTGTACCCTTTTGTTTAAAAGGGCAAAGTTGTGGTTTTTATGACTTTTAATGTTTTATAAAAAGTTTAATTATAAGCTGAATAAAATGTTTCAGTGGCTCTCTTACAGAGGGCCGGGGTTTGAGTCCAGCACCCCAGTGGCAGCTCACAGCCATCTGTAGCTCCAGTTCCAGGGGATCCAGCACCCTCTCTGGCCTCTGCAAGCAGATATGGGTGTATGCTGCAAGACACTCGTACATATAAAACAACAAAAGAAGCTAAGTCTGCTTATATAAAATCTTCCAGATTCAGTTCACGTCTCATCATTTTTGCCCCTTTGTATGTATCTTCTACTGCTTTGACCTGTCGTTTACCATATTAATACTAATATCAGTATTAATATTAAATGTGTCCACTACAACACCATATATCCCCCAATTTTATGGAGGAATCCCCTCCAACTTTGTCAGAGTTGGCTGGCCCTTTCCTTTTATACCTCCTATGGTATCTCAATGCTGGCTGGGGCAATTATCACATAAATTTACGAATTTGTAATGAGGCTTCCAGATTACTAAAAAGTAAAGATTATACTTATATTTTTCAAAGTGAGTCCTGTGACCTTCATGGCCCTGGAGGTGCTGGCCCAGGAGAGGTTGAACTGACCCAAGAGCAGTGTAATTGAAGAAAATAGACAGCTCAGTTGCTTACCTTGATATTCACAGGGCACAGAGCATTGGAACAACCTAAGAACCATATTTTTTTCTTTTGCTAATCCTACATTTTCCAAATTTAATCACAGAACTCTCTTCTTGAAAAATATGTGTTACCATCCTTGGACCTAAGTGTTTTGCCCCACCCACTTTGCTAAACACTGTTAGAGAATACTATAGTGCTCACCTTCAATATTTACACCAATGTGCAGGGCTGCAGTGTTACCTAGAGCTTCGGAGAGTTGTCTTATCTAGTCCTGGTAACTGTGTTATAGTATTACCCAGAGGTTAGAGAGTCGTCTTATCTAGTCCTGGTAACTGTGTTGCAGTGTTACTCAGAGCTTAGAAGAGTCGTCTTATCTAGCCCTGGTAACCAGAGCTTCGGAGAGCCATCTTATCTAGCCCTGGTAACCAGAGCTTCGGAGAGCTGTCTTATCTAGCCCTGGTAACCAGAGGTTAGAGAGCCGTCTTATCTAGTCCTGGTAACAGGTCTGCAGCTGTAGTGTTTTCATTTTACAGAGAAAATGACAGGTCAACCAGTGACTAATTGCTCAAGTATAGACTGATGTGGAAGAGTCTTCTGTTTGTGTTGATTTCATTGGTTAATAAAGAAACTGCCTTGGCCCATTTGATAGGCCAGCCCTTAGGTGGGTGGAGTAGACAGAACAGGATGCTGGGAGTGAGGCAGATGCCTCAGGCAATCGCCATGCCCCTCCTCTCTGAGAGAGATGCCATGGAGCCAGCGGCCAGGTCATACATGCTGAATCTTTCTACACACATTACTAAATATGGGTTAAAGCAAGATGTGAGAATTAGCTAATAAGAGGCTGAAACTAATGGTCCAGGCAGTGTTTAAATGAATACAGTTTGTGTGTTGTTATTTCGGGGCATAAGCTAGCCAGGTGGCCGAGAGCCTGGCAGCGGGAAGTAGCCCACAGGCCTCACTACAATAGACAGTTAATCTGGACTTTGGACTTGAAGGCTATTTAATACATGTGTATGTACATGAGTATATACTTATTCTGTGTATTATTTTAATCCTCAAATAGAGTACATCCCTAGTTAGAAACTTCTAGATCCATGTGACAGCTGTGACTTCAGGATACAAATGTGTCATTCACATCTACTGAGTGCATGCATGAATGCTCAACAGCTGAATGAATAGCTGGTCCCCCGACTGAACAATTTTAACATCTTCAATAATGCAAAAACTTGTTCCTCGTTGTTTATTTGTTTGTGGGGGGGCTGTTTTGTTGTTGTTGTTGTTTACCATAGTCCATCTGAAAACATTCTCAGAAACATCTATTCCGTGAATAAATAGAATTCTTACAAAATAAAGTCACTTCCCTTCTTTTATTTCAAAAGGGACTCTTCGCTTTTCCACCCTCAAAGGCAAGATTGTGTGGAGATGGAGGTTATGAAACCTTTGGATGGTCTCCTGTGTTTAGGCTCTTCCTGTGAAAGGGTTGTTATTATAACTCCGAGCAGGCATTTTACTTGCTTCTTTAATATGACCGGTCATTTATTTGAGGCAGACCTTTGGGTGAAAAATAGATTTGGAGAGATGCAGATGGCACAGTTTTTGTTTGGATTTTATGTGACAATGGTTTCATTCATCAGAGGCTCGCCTCGTCATGGCTGTCCCTAATCTCTACTCGTTCTCTTCTCATCGAATGCAGTTGGTAAGTGCTTCATGACTCAGTCCAGGCCTAAACCTACATGCTTACCCTCCACTGCCAGACATCTGACCTCCTAGAGTTCCCTAAATTGTCAGATTTGTGTACACCCTTCCCTGTGTCTCTCCTCACATGATCATTACACTCATCTGGTGAGGGAACCCCTATAATGTCCATCTCTGACTGAATCATGTGGTCTTTTTCCACGTTGCCATGACAGTTCACCCACTTACCTATCATGGCACCCACAAAATATTAGTAACCATTGACTTCTTTTTCTCTCTTCCCACGAAACTCATCCTAGAGGAACTATCACTTGGCAGAAATTATGAACTGTACTCTTTCTTCTACGTAACATACCTTAGTACCTGACACACAGGAGGCACTGGAATATTTGTTGAACAACTAAAACGTATCGTCAAGAGACCATGGCCCTTGTGGGATAACCTCACAAATACAAATTGTCACATGACTATAACAGGGACAGCAGATAAATATCTTCTCCCCCTAGAATCATTTCCTTCCCATCTACCTTCTATGAAAACCACAGCACAGAAGCCTACAGACTCACCGCTTCATTTCCTTGGTGAGTGAAGATTTTTAGGTGCTTCTAACAGGCGCATCCTGCCCATTTCTGCAGTGTCGTGATTACTTACCAAATGCCAAGTTCCCCCTCCTGGGCACAAAGCTGACCTGTTCTGTCCATTCTCTTTGTATCTAGGTAACTAACACCGTGTGCCTAGTTCAATGGCATTGCAGTCAAAACCAAGTTAACCTTAACTCTGCTCTTTTTCCTGTTCCTTGGCAACCTTGCAACAATACTGAGCATGCAGACACCGACTGCATTTAGTAATATGGGCGAGGGTAAAATCCTAGACTGACTTCACGGAACTAAGCCGTTCCTACCACTCACTACATTTTAATTTGGCTATTATGTGAATGAAAAGTAAGCCTAGCTGTGTTGAGCCACTGTGTGCATGGTTTTTTTCTAGCAGCTAGCATTACTTACTCTGATTAGCATTGTCACGAATGATAATATGTAGACTACATAGAACATCAGAAGATGTATTTCCTGCTCTAGACATTGTCGAGGAAACATGAACAATGGAAATGTACCAAAGAAAGCACTAAGGTTTGTCCCAAGTATGTCAAGAAAAGTCTTTGTGGATATACAAGGCTTCCTGTTCTTTCTCAGATGGTCACATGATCATAATGCTGCCCTCTTAATCTGAACACAAGCAAAGTGTCATTACCCCAGCATCTCTGTCAGCCTCTCTCAGACTTTCTCATGCATGTTGAAATAGTTCCCTAGGTGGGCTTCGGGCTTCGGGCAAGTGTTCTGCAAAGTCAAGTATATCCTGGGGAATAAGAGCAGATAGTAATTAGAGAGCAGGCTTTAACGGGTCTTAAATGTCTTACAAAATTCTTGCATATTCCTCGGCAGGACATACAATTGAATAAATGAGGGATTACCGATGGGAACTGAGTTTCTTTTTTCTTTCTTTCTCCTGTCATCTTTCCTGAAGTCCCAGCTCACACTGAACTAATGTAACCATGGGAAAATGGATGATCACCAATGTCTCACAACGAGATCTACTTATGATGAGGCCTCCAATATCAGTGCCCTTCCAATAAAACCACCTTCCTCTCTAGTGTCACATCTCCCTCCTCCAAACCCACAGATCAGTGAAACTTTGTGGCACTATGAAGTTGGTAGCTTCACTGAAGGCCGAATTAAAAAACTACTCAGTGTTTAAGGTAAGATGCAATAGTGCTGGCAGGATCAAATTAAATATGTGATCCCAGATAAAAGAGGGATTCCTACCAGTACCACAGTCACTTTATGGGGATGAGCAGCTGGGCAAACAGGATATGAGAGCAGGGAGCAGGCCACAGGAAATGCCTCAGGATTCCAGAGCACAGGCTTCCAGCCTCCTGAGTATAGCAGAGAAAACCGTAAATGCCTACTTCAAGTAAACGCTGTGTGAATTAAAAAAAAAAAAAATCACTTAACCCAAGTCCCGTTCTCTAGTATCCATGCGGACTTGCCTAAGATGAGCCTCATTCCCCAAGACTTTTATCTTTTATCTTATGGTTGAGGTAAATTGGCTAAAACGAAGTTGGGTATGGTCATACATGCCTTTAATTCAAATACTCATGAGCCAGAGGCAGTCACATCTCTGTCAGGTCAAGGCCAGCCAGGTCTACATAGCAATTTCTATAATAGCTACATAGAGAGTCCTGTCAAAAAAAAAAAAGGAGGGAATGTCCAAAAGAGGAATTTGGCCAAATTTTGGATGGTAGAGTTGAGAGAGTTTCTAATCCCTGACAACCACCATGTTTACACAGTAGAAGACATCCACAAAGAGGCTGGCAGGGTCTAGCTGGTCCTTGATTCCAGGGTTCACTCTTCTTTCCAACTTCTGGTGCTTTTAACCACCAGAGGGCCCAGGTCTGACTGAAGAGCTTGGTGGAAGCCCCTTAGAAGTGACAGCTCCCCACCGACTTCTCCATAACTCTCCTTGAAGATACCACTCCAGCAGTTAGATGCCTCTGGTCTTCTAGATTCATTGCAAGTTCTGATCTATTAAATCCATCTGTACCAGGGCATGAGAAAGGTTTCTAGTGACTTTCTTCTAGCACTTCAGTCCCCCTTCCAGACATGGCTAATTCCTCCCACAATTCTGTAAGATATTATTCATGGGGCTGGTAAAATGGATTAGTGGATGTATTAATTAGGGATTCTATTCCCATTATGAAACACCATGACCAAAAAGCAAGTTGAGGAGGAAAGGATTTATTCGGCTTACCCTTCTACATCACCGTTCATCCCTGAAAAAAGTCAGGACAGGAACTTGAACATGGCAGGAACCTGGAGGCAGGAGCTGATTCAGAGGCCATGGAGGGGTGCTGCTTACTGGCTAGCTTCCTCTGCCCTGCTCAACCTGCTTTCTTATAGAATCTAGGACCACCAGTCCAGGGATGACACCACCCTCAATGGACTAGGCCCTTGATCACTAATTTAAAAAATGTCTTACAGCTGGATCTCATGGAGGCATTTCCTCAACTGAGGCTCCTTCCTCTCTGATGTTTCTAGCTGTGTCAAATTGACACAAAAAAAAAAACAGTCAGTACAGTGGGTGAAAGCATTTGCACTTATTCTTGACATTATTGTTAAGTTGGGAGCGTAGCTCCTAGCCCCTCGCATCCTTCCCAGCCCTCAGGCCTGAGAGTTGTATTGGTCTGGACTCCAAATCCCAGCATGCCAGGTCCTGACCCCTCCCCGGAGGGTCAGGACCACTCCCACAGGGTATTTATGTGAGCTCCCAAAGGAGAGCATTGCCCAGAGAAAGACTTAGAACCCAAACTTGAGGAGTTAGGAAGAAAATGAGTTCTTAATAGCATCAAGCCGTAATACACATGAGCCAATCCGAAGAAGGGACTCACCTGCCACAGTTGCAGACAAGTGGTATGGACCACGCTCTGGAGGAACAGTCCTAAACTTAAAACTTCTCCCCTGAAGGAGACCAGAGAATTAGCCCAGAACTTCATCCTTCACTATGTTCACACCCCTTGCAATGACTTTCAAGTTCCTTCCACTGTAAGAGTGGGATGCTTGTTCCTGCCCTGAAGACATGGATTCAGCTATGCAATTTGTTTTTCTCAAGAGAATGAAGTAGAAGTAACAGTTCTGAGCTTGAGCCTCAAGTAATTTCTGTTTTCTGGCTCTTGTGCTCCTTCTACCAGTGCTAAAAGCTTTGCCCTGGACCATCACTAGAAAAGAGAGGCCCAGCCTGGATCAACACACGTCCAGCCAATCCACAAACACATAAGAAACAATAGAGAACTGTTCTCTCATAACAGAGCAACTGGAAACTAATCTTACACTTAAATTATCCCTTGGCATTTCCTTCTACCATGACTTTTCTGTTATGAAGTAATAGACATATGCCAATATCCAGACCAATGTACCCAGAACATGCAAGTCACTAGGAAATATCTGTTGAGCCAATGGCAATTTAAGGAACTTAACTTCTCACCCTCAGTAAAATTCCATTCCATTATTTGGATTTAATATATAAAATCTATATATTCATCACAGTAGAAGAAAGATTTGAAAACAGTTCAGAAGGTAACTTTAGAACATTAGTAATTACAATTTGTGTTTAAACTCATTATCTAGAGTCATAAAATACAGAGGAATCAAGTGATACTAACTTGGAAGTATCATCTCTACAGGATAGTGCTGGAAGGTACCTATGCATATTACAAGAAAAAGTAATCATCATTCTTACACAGTTATGGATGCTATTAGCTACAACAGTGGCTGTTCTGGTAAGACATGCCCACTGGCATAATAGTGGCAAAAATGTTATATGAGTAACCAATCACTCTCAAATTGGCTATAAGGTCCACTCCACATGATGAAACCCATATCAGGCACAATTATTTGGGGTCAAGAATCTGTGACTAGGTAGGCATTGGCCCAAGGAAAGAATATGCTACCATTATTCTGCTACATGGACATACTATTAATGACTCCTAATAAGCTATTGTGTGTTAATGCATCTCTCAATCCTCATCAGAGACTCTCCTTCTTTCCATAGATGGCAATTAACACAGAGACCCACGTGGTCAACAAGCAGAGAATAAGAGACTGTATGCTATTCAGTCCTAAACGGGAAGTCTATGGAACACCCCTCCTCACAAAGCACAGGGATCTTCATGGAAGAATCTGTCGATGACTCCAAGGAAACTGTAGTTCCAGATACAATAAGCAGTTGCACATATAAACTCACAGCATACAAAGGCTCAAGCCAGACAAAATCCTAGCGTTGAGGGGATGGAGATGTGGGGCAAAGTCCCACTCCTAGCTGAGGAACTACTAGCATTGGATAGCTGTTGGGAGAGGGAGAGTCTATTTGTTTAAGGGTGTGGCCCCTGGTAGGTTGACCACAATCCAGGGAAGGCCCACACCCAGGAGTATGGGCAACACAAATTGAACTCAGTGGGTTTTGAGAGAGAAAAGGGAGAGAGAGAGGGAGAAAGAGAGAACACAGTATGAGGTTGGGTGGATAAAAGAAGCTTGAATCTGGGAGGAGTTAGGGAGAAGTGAACATGTTCAAAATATATTGAATGAAATTCTCAAAGAATTAATAAAAATATTATTTAAAAAGTTTAATTACAATCAGAAATACAATTTGAAACCTATTTGTCATTTTTGCTTTCAGCAGTTAGAACTGCCAAGTAAAAATCCTTAGGCAGTTTAGAATGCCAAGACCTTCTTCCTCTAACATGAAATCTATTCCAAGGCCATAAGGAAAATTCATGAACAAATGTGGTTGACACATTAACCAAAAATCCACAGACATTTTATTCCGACACTCGTGTGTTTAGTTTGTTCATTTAAAGTACACATTGGTTTCTCAATGAATCAGGAGAGGGGGAGGGTCATCAAAACATTCTATAATCCTGCTTTTTCCGACATTCCTTCCTCCTTCAGCATTCCCAGCTTTTCACTGGCTTCTGTTCTTCCAGCTTATAAAGCAGAACGGTGTGCTCTTTGAGGAAGCGTGGGAGGTCTGTAACCCATCTCCTATTTGATGCGGATTCCACTTACCAGAAGAAGTAAACAATGAATAGCGTTTCTAGCAGCACTGGGTAGCAGCCCCAGGAAGTGACTTCTTACAAGCTATCCTATTGCCCTATTCTGTGACAGTGCTAGGGGGAAGGGACAAGGACGAGATCTGTGAGGACTAGTGAAACATGCCCTTCCATTCCTGAAAAACATGTCCTCAGGAAGCAATTTGATGTTGACTGCAAAACACGAACTCGCTTGGCTGCACAAGCAACTCATCACCCCGTCCATCCCACAGCACATGCCTGATTAATAACAATAGCTCTTCTGGGAATAGAGTGACTACAACTCCCTTAGCAAGTGGGGCGAGGGAAGCCAAACAACACCCGTGCCAGATAAACATGCATGTGGACACGCCCATTTACAACTCTCAGAACACTGGAAAAGTCTAAGCGCTTCCATTGGAACCACCTTATATAACCGGGAATGAAGTTAAAAATGACCTCCCTTCTCCAGTTCATATTTACATATAAACATACATTGGAATGATAACAGCTGCAACATGCGAACAGTAGGCTTCTAGCTCATGGGAGTCTTGTACCCATGGCAGAAGAATTAGTGGGTTCTACTCTCTAGACTTTAGGAATAAGAAATTTTTCCAAGGTCACAAAGATTGATCAAGGAACCAAAATTTGAACCAAAGCATGTATGTGACAAAGGCCTAAGATTTTTTTTTCCCTTGCAGAGTAGTGACATACACCTATAATTCTAGTTCAGCAGGCAGAGGTAAGACAACTCTGTGAGTTAAAGGCCTGCCTTGCCTTTGTAACAAGTAAAAACCGCTTTCCCCTAAATCACAGACTTGGTTGCGAAACCATAAAGCTGTCTTTACATAAACCCAGTTCACCACCATCTCATCCATCTTCTGATCCGTGACTGTTCTAACGAGAGTTCTGTAAGAGAAATTCGTGTCTCTTTAAGGGGTATCAAGGATTTATTATGATATAAGAGGGGGAAATACATTCACAAATACAGGATATGGTAAATCCAGTTGCAGAGTCCTTGGAAAGCTGGGGACCAATCACACGTTGCTTCAGGCCACCAGACCCTGTCTTCATCACCTAAGCAAGAGCGCACGACCCCCTTCCTCTTTCCTTTTAATAGGTCACAGGGGCAGACAAGAAGCACCACCTCTGTCAGCCCAGATAGCCCAAGGTCATGAGTAGAGCGATTACCCACTACAGAGTTCTGATGCTACAATAAAGAAAACTTCCCTCAAATTAACTCTCATAAAAGACAGAGAATGGGCTATCCTAGCCCCAACTTGAGTAAGAATGATGGGAACATATTCAGGGGTCTGAAAGGACAATACTTGGTGTAGTTCACACAATGTTCACCTCTCATCTCGTGAAAGGTGGGCCTTCTGTGTACCTGAACATTCCAGCAAGCATCTTTGAGTCTCCAATCCATTGGAACCAGCGGACCTTAGGCTCACAGCTTGCCAGTTAAGCTGTGACAGCTTCTCCAAACTGAATGGCTCTGTTCCTGTTTCCCAGCCAGGCTATCTCCAAGGTGTAGGTTATAGATGCTCTAGTGTCAGATACCCAGGTCAGGTTTGCTCTGGTCCAATCATCAAGTGCTCTAATGCTGTACCTGTAAGTGGAAAGTCACCCTGAAATTTAAGATAGGCTTAGCTCTTCTTTGCTTCCGTTCCCTTTAACAGGATGCAACACTAGGTTTCACATTTGCATTTTGATGAGCTCCTTTTTGTCCTCCTTTGTTTTTAAGATTACTGAAGACCCACATCTTATTGCTGTATCTGCAATGCCTAGCAGTGTACTAAGAAGACAGCAGACAATTTCAAGTGCTTTCTTGTATTAGAGTTTATTATGGGACAATACAATGTGAAAAGCAAGATGAAATTCTTTATTCTTGCCCTTGTGTGCACAATAGGCAGATCATCAGAGCTAGGAAGAGAATAGGGAGAGTCTTCAGTCTTGGTAACTTAAATAAAGTACATGTTGGGAAGCAAAAGAATTTGACCTGGGTCAAAGGACCCTAAAAAACCTTTTTATTTTCTTACCACAAAAGGTATCCAAGCCAACAGCCCAGCTCCTAGTCTCTGTACTGGACTCCTTGTTTTGACCCCATCCTTTTGCTTTCTATTCAGAGAATTCTATAAAAAATATGCTGAGAATGTAAATTAGTACATTCAATATAGAAAATAATATGAAGGTTTCTCAAGATATCCAAAATAGAACTATCATATGATCTAGAAGTTCACTATGGGTCATATAAAAATTAGAATATTAGATAAACATCTGTGTTCCCACATTTATCATAGCACTATCTATACTTGCCAAGACATAGAATCAACCTAGGTCTTCTTCAATGAGTGAATGAATTAAAGATAAGGTGGTATATATAATATCTATATATAATATTATATATTACAACATCATATTATATGTTATGTTATAGCATATTATATATTATATATAATTCTATATAAAAAAGAATGCTATTCTGCTCTATTCAAAAAAATTTAATCAGTTTCAATAGCAAAGATAAACCCAGAGAAAATTATTTAAGCAAAATAATGCAAAAAGACAAGAATTTCATGATCTCAACCATATACAGAATCTTTAAAAGCTCATGTCTTAGGACAGAGAAGAATCATGGTTATCAGAAGCTTGAGGGATTGGCAGAGGCCGGCAAGTTAATCAACAGATATAAAAGTACAGTTCCATAGACAGGTTCATATATGTATATGATAGGAGAGGGGGAAAGTCCAGAACAGGCGACTATGTAGAGATCAGTGGCTACCTAAGGCAAGAGGACAAGAAGGGATGTGGGAATAAAAATGGAAATTACTGTTAATATTTAAAGAGCTTCATTTTTGGTGACTAAAATGTTCCAAAAGTCAATTGTGGTGGTGCTTAGAGAATTCTGTAAACACAGTAGATCAGCTGGAGAGATGGCTCAGTGGTTAAGAGCACCGGCTGCTCTTCTAGAGGTCCTGAGTTCAATTCCCAGCAACCATATGGTGGCTCACAACCATCTGTAATGAAATCTGGCACCCTCTTCTGGCATGTGAGCATGCATGCAGGCAGAATATTGTATACATAATAAATAAATCTTGGGGCTGGAGAGATGGCTCAGCGGTTAAGAGCATTGCCTGCTCTTCTGAAGGTCCTGAGTTCAATTCCCAGCAACCACATGGTGGCTCACAACCATCTGTAATGAGATCTGGTGCCTTCTTCTGGCCTGCAGGCATATATGCAGACAGAATATTGTATAATAAATAAATAAATAAATTTAAAAAAAAAACACAGTAGATCATATAGTTTAAGAGGGTGGATTGTTGCTATGTAAACTCTGTCTCAAAATTCCTTTTATTTTCTTTTAATTCTTATCAGAATTGAATGACAAGATATTGTAGGGGATAAGCTTAATTCTTCTCTAATTTAAAGGAAAAGAAAAAGTAAATAATTCCAAAACCTTAGTATTAAATTATGGGTAAGTATGATAATTAATTCTGTAATTGAGAGCCATTTATCTGGGACATTCTGCTGTCCGTGGCTGGGATGACAATAACTATGCTAATAACAATGCTCTCAATTAAAAGTAATGGAAGGCCCAAGTCAAATGGCAGAGAGAATAAAAGTATATTGTCGCTGTTATTCAATTTTGTCCACATTTTTTTTGAAATGCCTATCAGTGAAAGTTAGACTTTAGGGCCTCTTTAATGGTGACTGCCCAACAGGGAAGTAAAATGGAAATTATGACACAGGACAGCTAAGATGGGTGGTACAAGAAGATACAATTTCTGGATATTTAGTCCTCTTTGGGGTTTATGTTTGGAATGCAGCTGCCATACTTTCAGAAAGCCAAGCAAACTGCAGAGAGACACACGTGAAAAAGTCCATGTGATAAAGAGTGGGACTGATGGCTGTCCAGTCTGTCCAGCTGTACGAGTGAACTTCAGCGGAAGTGGGTCCTCCAGGCCCTAGTGGCACTGCCCCTCCACACCTTGGGGAGCAGACCCCGCCTTCTCCACAAAAACGAACAACATTTGACTTGATCGGCCTTACCACTAAGTTAGGATCCATTCCCCAATCCATACTATTGCAACTTTATAAGATATTATGAGTGCCAGGAATGCTCCTTCACCAATCAAAGACTCCAGAGAAAGGGGGGTCCAATAAATGAGAGACCCTCAGGTGTGGCCATCCCGTGAACACAACAGCTGGGAGAAGACTCACAGGATTGAGACTCCCTGAGCAAGCCAATGAACTCTGCTCTGTGAGAGCTACCGGCTGCCGAAGACTTCTAAGGTCTGTTTTAAAACCCATTGCCTGAACTCTTCCCTTTTCTGGAATCGTCCTTCCTTCCATCACCTGCTCCACCCCCAAGAGCCTCCTGAATGTTTATACTTGCTCTCCTGCAGGGGTCATCCTGGTGGGGAAGGCACTGTTAGATTCGGGTAACTTTCTGGGTACTTCCAGCTGAAGCAAAACTTCCTGGCATATGCAAGGGAAGATACCAATATTTCCTCTAGTTTTTGCCAAAGAAATAACTCTCACGGTCTGAGGTAGATTATTTTCCATCCCTGGGTACCTGGTCATATGAAAAATGAAAAGACTAGAAAGGGTTAATAGCTTCCTAGCTCCAGAAATTTCTCAGCTGTTCTTTCTTGCTTCTCTGGTAGAACCACAGCCCACTCTGAAAGTCCACAGTTCCGCTATAGCTCTGCTTCAGGCTCGGCTATTTCCACACAGCCTCCCTGTCCCATCCCTCACACTGCTCTGGGCCTCTTACAAATCCTGCCTTCCCTCTCCACTTCCTGGATTTGCCACCACAAAAAGCAATAAGAATCCCATCTCCAAATGGTTTCTCCTGTTTTTTACCTTTTAACGTTAGGCTGACCCCTGATGTTTTGTTCTGTTTTGTTTTTGTAGTGCTGGGGAATCAAAGACCTCCCCAACTTGCTTTTTGGTTATGGTGTTTCATCTCAGCAACAGAAACCCTAACTAATAGGCATACTCACCTATTGGGGAATATTATTTTAAGGTGTGTTGATTTTGTTGATTCTGCATTCGTTTAACTCTGTGAAGCTGTGATTCTTTGACTGTCTAAAACACCTGATGATCTAATAAAGCAGTGAATAGCGAGGCAGGAGCAAGGATAGGAAGGGCTGGCAGGCAGAGAGGATAAATAAGAGAAATCTGGGAGAAGAGGAAAAGAGGAGCAATAGAAAAAGGAGAGGAGGGTGTAAGGGGCCAACCACCCAGCTACACAGCAAGCCACAGAGAAAGAAGTAAAAATAGGTATACAGAAATAGAGAAAGATAAAAGCCCACAGGCAAAAAGTAGTCAGGATAATTTAAGGAAAGCTGGCAAGAAACGAGCCAAGCTAAGGCCGAGCATTCATAACTAAGACTAAGCCTCTGTGTGTGATTTACTTGGGAGTTGCGTGGTGGGCCCCTCAAAAAGCCAAATGAATAAAACATCACACAACACTCAACTAGTCAGAAGTTACAATTTCATGAGAATATATCCAACTCACGATGGGTCAATCAAAATCTTTCCCTAAAGTTATTTATTTTCTTCAAATTGTGACTAGGCAAAAATCAGTCAATCCTGTCTTTAGTGATAGAAGGCACATTAGGGTCCAGGTTTCCTAGGGACAAGTCAATCTATCATTTAGCTGAATGAAGTTGGGGAAAAAAAGATGAATGAAGCTGATATTCTGAGAAAAGTAGTGATAAGATAGTATAAGAATAGGCTCCAAAGGTATCCAGTTTCATGACTACATTCAACAGTTGGGCCAGCTAGCTACATGGTATTAGCATAGATGTCAAATCAGTTACAAGTCCTAAATTTCTCCTTTTACTTGAGTTAGTTAGTACACAGTTTCTGATATTTAAATATAAGAGATTGACATGAGTTTTGAATACTGTGTTTCTAAGAGGTTCCTCAGAACTGGGATTTTTGATGTTTTCATTTTATTATCATTTGCATACATTTTTATTTGCTTTAAATGTCTAGCACTTCATATTTGTTTGTGGCATAGAACACTAGGGAGGGGCGGGACTTACAGGCAGAAAGAAATTCAGAGGTGAAGTTCTCACTTGAATAATGTTTTTATATTTGATAGTGTGGCAGACTTCCTGGACTTCAGTGTCTTACCTCTGAAGCGTAGGAAACCATCAGCTCTGTCTTAGCATCTGCTTGGGGTCATTATAATGATCAAAGTCAGAAACCGAGAGAGACTAGGAGAGCTGGGGTGGTCCCCATCTCTGTGTTGCTAAAGCTTACCATCAGGCATGGCACAGTCGTGTAGAAATTGAACAAACATTGAATGAACGTAAGAGAAAGAAACACAGAAGCGCTATTTAAATGTGAGCTCTATAATGAAGACAGTTTTCTGACAGATGAGTGTGTGTATAAAGGCTTAAGACGGCAAGACTTGTCTGTCTTGGGCTGAATAACGATGTCCATGTCATGGGCAGAACTTTCTAGAAACAAACTATAAGAGAAAATGATTTGTGTTCTATGGCTCTTTGTTATTTTCTTTGTCCTCTCCCTGTTTGGCCTAAACACTGCGTTAAAGAGCCTCTTGCCCCAAGTTCTTCAAGTGGCCAATTCTCCAGAACTAAAGATGCTCTTGGGGAAGCATCAGAGTCGGGGAAAGGAATACTTAAAACTCATCTATGATCCTTTCACTGACAAGCATCTCACCTTTAAAAAAAAAATTTATTTTATGTGCAGGGGTGTTTTGTCTGCATGTATTTCTGTGAACCACATGCCTGTCTGGTATCCATGGAGATCAAAACAAGAGCACTGGACCTCAGAAACAGGAGTTACAGATGGTTGTGAGCCACATCAAACCCAGGTTCTCTAGAAGAACAGACAGTGTTTTTAACTGATGAGCCATCTTTCCAGTCCCCTAGCCTCTCCTTTTAAAGCATTAGCATGCTAAGGATTCTAGAAAACTCCGGAGATACAAAATGCCCAGTTGTGGCTCCTGTTTCCCTTTTCAGATGCCCATAAAAATGTACGCAAGGACTAAAGAAGTATGGTAGACGGCAGTGTGGCAGTAAACACACCCATTACTACCCAACATTGTGATATGGCAGGGGCAGCCACTGATATTCATAATTCTGACTTTACGCATAGTATATTGTGGCTACTAAGACAAGAAGTCATCAATACTATGTGGTCATACGTGTGCATGCATTCATGTATGTGAATGTCTGTAGATGTGTGTGTTCCTGAGCAAGGCCAGAGATAATCCTGGATGTCATTCATCAGGCGCTAGCCACCTTGGTTTTTGAGACAGGTTCTCACTCAGGCTGGGAACTCAACAATTACGCTTGGTGAACTGGCTCGTGAGCACCAGGTATCTACTTGTCTCCGCTTCCACAGTGCTGGGATTACAAACGCACACCATTGTGCCTGGTGTGTGTGCGCGTGTGTGCGTGTGTATGTGCACACAGATTAAATTCAGGTCCTCATGTTTGTGTGGCAAATGCTTTACTGATTGAAATATCCCCCTACTCTATGCTTTGTTTCTAATACCTGTTAAAGTGACAAATTATTATTATTATTATTGTTGTTGTTGTTGTTGTTGTTTTTCAAGACAGGGTTTCTCTGTAGCTTTGGAACCTGTGCTAGAACTAGCTCTTGTAGACCAGGCTGGCCTTGAACTCATAGAGATCCTCTGCCTCTGCTGACTAAAATCGTGCATCACTACTGCCTGGCTAAACTGACAAATTATTTTAAAGATTTGATGATTTAAAAAATATTTTCTAAGCTGGGTATGGTGGTGCACACCTTTGATCCTAGCATTTGAGAAGCAAAGATAGGAGGATTCCCTGTGAGTTCCAGGCTAGTGAGAACCATATAGTGAGGCTCTGTCTAGTTAGATAAATTAAATTTTCTGGATTACCTGAAACGTAGTTCCCTAAATGAGTCCTCTCCAACCATGCAAGACAGCTTTGGTTTTCAGTTACCATTTCCTCATCAATGGTACAACAAGCTGATCACAGTCATTAGATGACCACAAAGTCAAGATCACACAGTAGATAAAAAATGAACAATCACCCAACTATAGGCATTCCCGTTTTCAATTTATAAGGGGAATCTGTTTTGGTCCATTTTACTACAGCAAAGATTACTAGGGGGAACATATCATGTACCTTAGGGGTTTTGTTGTCGCTAAATATTTGAGACAAAAAATTTTTCCTTTCTTACCTGTTGAGAGAGAGCAGGTGTGTTTTAGCCTTTGCCTGACCAGTGAACCATGCCCGAGGAACTTGCCTGGCGTGTTTAAGAAGTACTAGGAACTATAATAAGAGAAAGACAGGAGAAAGATAAGCACTGGATAAGCACTGACGCCAAGGGATCATGAGCTGGTGGTTGTAGCAAAAGGCTACATGAGCCCTTTCTAAAGCATTCGCCTTTATTTGATTAGGCTGAGGAGCCATTGGAGAGTTTGGAGGAGAAGCATAGCATGAAGTGATTTGACATTCATGCAGATCGCTGCAGCTCTTGGGTGATAATAGACTGCAAGGGGCAGAGGGCAGAAATAGAAGCACACGGACCATGCATCTGACCAGCTTTCATCAAGGAGAGAGAGGAAGATGCTCAGGATGGCAGTGGAAGCCATAAAAATGACAGGTGTGAGGTATAAATGGTGTCCTGTGAACAAAACACTGGAATGATTGGTCACTGCTGTCACAGCGTTCTGAGTCCGACACCAGACACTGGACTAGGCGTGAATTTTTCTAAACACTTCTGTATATTGAATTGAGGTGGAACTAGATCAAAACTAGATATCTTATATTTTTTCCTATTGTACTCTCTGTTTTAGCTGTTTCAAAAATTAAACACACACACACACACACACACACACACACACACAAAACCTGGGATGAGAACATTTGTTGAAGTGCTATATAGTTGCCCAGAATTCAGCCTGACCCTGCAGCATGCCCGCTTCTTAAAACTCAGCTCTATGGGCTCACATATTTTGGTTTAATAAGCACAAGAGGCCATGAACTCTAATATCTCAAGCAAATGTGTTAGACATCTGGAATCTGGCATAAGTTTCTCCTGTGGGATGCATTGTTTGTGCAAACTTTTATTGAATTAAAAAAAAAAGGAGTTTCAAAATACTCATGTAACCTACTAAGACTATTTTTTTTTGAAGCCAGAGTCAAGATGCAGAGTTCTCCAAACTGATTAATAACCTTGATTTTAAAAAATAGGGCTAGAAATCTATTTAAACACAGTATGATTTCAAAACAGAGTCAAGCTTGCACACTCAGAGCTCTGAGTCAAACCAGGAAAGGGCTGACCTAAAGGACACAGCTATTCCAGGCTAAAGCCAGCAGCTCTCCTCTGAGAAAACCACGGAGTTTTGCAGAAAGAAAACATCCCAGAGTTAAGGCCAGCTCTGCCATGTAAATGCAGAGATAATGTTGTGATATTGGGCAACTTAATTTACCACTGGGATTCATAAGTCTTATTTAAAAACTCAGAAAGAAAAATACTGCCCCATGGGTCTTAGACATGAGCATGCAATGAGAAAACAGAATAACAAATATGGTCAAATGTAAAAAGAAATCTCTATACATATAGACACAGGTGAGATCAAATACAGAGGACACAAAGGAGGAAGTGGAACACAAAAGACTCATTCAACAATGGGATAAGCAAGCTTACTGAGAAAGATTTTAAAGAAGAAAGCTAAGGATAGTCTTCTAGGGTGTTCTTTCCAGGCAGGACAATGCCACCTCTTCAATTCCCTTAGAACCTTCCTAATGCTTCCTAATGCTGTGACCCTTTAATACAGTTCACCTTGTTGGGGTGACCCCAACCACAAAATTATTCCATTGCTACTTCATATCTGTAATTTTACTACTGTTAATGAATCATGGTGTAAATGCCTGATCTGCATGATATGGGACCCCTGTGAAAGAGTCATTTGATCCCCACAAGGGGCCATGACCCAGAGGTTGGGAACTACTGTTTTAGTACCTTCCTCAAGAGCCCAGAGCAGCATCTAGACACAGGAAACAGTTCAGTCAGCCTTGACTGACAGGGTCTTCCCTCTTGACTTCGTCTCTGTGTAACTTGAACCCTCAATGAGGTAGACTAAGGCTACCCTATTGCCTCTGCTGAGCTGAAGAATGGTAGGAAGAGAATGGTGATATCTTCCACAAGGGGAAAGATGATATTAACAGCTTTTAAAGCCCTTGTCTCCCTTCCAAGAAGGGGCTGCTATTCTTTGCAAAAAATAAAATAAAATAAAATAAAATAAATAATAATAATAATAAAACCTCAGTGCAGCCTAGCATCTTGGGGGTCTTTGACCTAAATAGTAGGTTGGGAGCTTGAGTCCTTCAGAGTAGGATCAAGTAAATCTGAAGCCCGAGGACCTCAGGGGAAAGAGGGATTAAAAGACACGTTGAAGGATGGGGAAGAAGGATGGGTGGTAGAAGAGGAAGCCAGTAGAAAAGAGGAGTAGAACGCTGAAATGTCAGTGCCTCCCCTCCCACCTTCCACTCCCAACTCCTCGGGGAAGTTGGCCACACCCCCAGCTGAGCATGGCCTGTTTGTTTCCTGACGTTGCCATGACAGTGTCACAAACTGGGCTGCTTAAAACAACACAAATTCAATTTAACGTCTTACAGTTCAGAGGGATAAAAGTCCCCCAGTCAACACTCCTCTGAAGGCTTGACAGTCCCTTCTTGCTTCTTCCTCGCTTCTGGCGACTCCCAGAAATCCTTGATGTTCTTGCCACATAGCTTACTCCAGCTCTGGCTGGGCTTCACACTGCCCCCTTTCTCTCTGGATCCCTCTGAACGTCTTCTCTCCTTGTCAGGATTTCAGGACTGCGTTGAAGGTTCATACTACCCCATTAGGAATTTATCTTCATTTGATTATCCCACATGTGCCAACACCCCATTTCCAATAGGGTCGCATCCCCGTGTTCCAAGTAGACATGAATTGCGGGAGGACACTACTCATGTTTTCTTTGTAGAAGGCAAGCAAGAAGTATCACATCACATCAGGGTCCACTGGTAAGGGTCTCTAGGAGTTACAGGCTTGTGAGACAAAGGAATTCGAGAAAAGTTAAGAATTTAGAGTCAGAAATGACTATGGAAATGGTAGGCTCCCCGTGTCCCCACGGGGCTTTGGAACTGTGAAAGTTCTCCCTTTCCGCAGAGCCTGTGGCAAAGATATCACAGCAACATTCTCTAGATCTCATAGGAGTCAGGGGTCTGCAGCTGACTTCTGAGTTAAAGGAAATGAAGACATAAGGAAGGCAAACTTAGAGGTGAGGGGGAGGACAGGACAGAAGGGTGGGAGGCAACCTGGTGAGGTTTTAAAGGGAGACCAAGGGCAAAAGTAGCACCAGCCCTTTGGGGTCACAGTTAAGCATCTAGCACAGTCCTGCTTCGGGTGCTTACTAAAAGTTTGGGAAAGAAAGAAGAGTGTGAAGTCAGGGGGTGGGGGTTACCCATGTGGTGTCACCAACAGTTGTTCTGATGGTCCCCAGAGCTACCCATACTTATCCTGTGGCCATAGTCCTAATGAGCTTTTAGAGCCCAGAGTGTCTCTTGAGGTGCTCTGGGCATAACTAACCTGCAGCTAAAGAAGCCACCCTTATTTCTCACCCAAGACTTTTGAAAGCCTCTGGCCCTTGGCCCATGACGCAGGTTTTATCTGAACTCTTAGCTGCATTGCCACACACTTGTAGCCGCTCTGTGGTTCAGCTGTCTCTTAGAATGCCCGCTAACTCACCGAATCCTCAGGAAAAAGTCCCTACTGTGATCTAAATGAGTGACCACACCTCTCCTTGCCCTGCCCTACAGACTGAGCAAGTGATCCTCAGGTCCCTTGAAATAATAAGCTAGCAAATGACTTTAGACTGGAGACGTGCTGTGGGCTAGGGGAGGGAAGGATTCTAGACCAAAAAGCAATAGCAAGAGTTTGATTGTCACTGTGTCATGCTCTGTTGTGTGGCTTTTGTTGGGGAGACATGAGAAACATCTATTCACCCCCCAGATAAGGCATTGATGACAGAAGAAAGAAACAGCTCCACCTTCTAGCTCTGGGAACTAATTTGTTTCTTGAGGTTACCCACAGGAGCATGGGTGACTTCAAGGCTGTATTGCCAAAAATCCCATCTCAGCACAGGTGACATTCACAGAAGCTGCACCCTGCAGCTTCCTGCCCGACTTGTAGGCAGCTCCTCTGGCTTCCCTCTCCTCGGCAACTGTTGACTACGTTTATAACCTTGTGGGGGAGGGTATCTTGTGAATCTTGTTGTTTTCTGATCTTCTGCGTCTCAAGAGCTTCCCTCATTCCTCCAAATGAGGTCCAGAAGGGTTGAACAAGGAGACAGCCAGCAGAGCGCTACCTCTGTTTCCAGAGTGCACATGCGATGTGACCGGCTGTATCCAGTTTATGCCATCATGACTTCTCTTCTTACACAGGCTGTACCCTCCAACTCCAAGCTAAGATAAAACCTTCCGTCTTTTGGTTGCTTCTGTCAAGTGCTCTGTCGCAACAAAAGGAGGAGTAACTAATGCTGGGTAACCAGGCCAGCTGATAATAATGGATAAAGTGGAGACTCCGGTCCAGGTCTAGTCAGCTCTAGTCCTGGCAAACATCTCACTGGCATATCCTGATCATGGGGCTGGTCACGCGGGCTAGAACACAGCTCTTCTAAAGACCATGAGTGGTTACCAGTACGTGTTTACATCCTTTCGCACCAAGTGTGAAACAAAACAAGGGCACAAGTGGCTTTTGAAATAAAAGTGATTGCTGGGTACAGCGATTCACGTATGCAATTCCAGCACTTGGGAAGCTAAAGCAATAGTTCCAGGCTAGTCTAGGCTGCAAAATGATATGGTCAAAACAAGAATGAAGTAAAGAAGTGTTAGAACAGTGTTTTTTTTTTCCTTTGTGCACGCGGCATATGCATATGAGATTATGGGTGTGCAGGCATGGATGTATGCATGCAGAAGCCAGAGCAAGACATTGAATGTCCCCTTCTATTATGATTCAACTTTCTGCCTTGCAACAGGGTCTCCCACTGAAGTAGAAACTCACAATTTCGGCTAGGTTGTCTGGCTCGTGAGCTGTGGCTAGCCACCTATTTCTGTTACCCAGTATTGGGGTTACAGATATGCACATGGCTATTCCTGGCTTTTTACATGAATGTCAGGGATTGGACTCAAGTGGTCGTGCTTGCAGAGAATGCACTCTGAACACTGAGCTGTCTGTCTCTCTGGCCCCGATAGTAAGAACTTTTCAATAGGCCAGTATCCGGCACAGAGTGAAAGCTAAGAAGTTAGGTGAATGCATGGCTCAGGTTTGACATTTTCTGAGAATACAAAAGAATGATTTGAGGTTCAGAGAGGCCGAAGGACTTGCTTTAGGTCACAGAGAGGAAAGAGCTAGAAAAATCTATTTATAAAGGAGAAAGAGTGCACACATTGGCTGAGCAGGTAAAGGCACTTACCACCAAGCTTGAAGAGTTCAGTTCCCAGAATCAATATGGTAGAAGAATAGAACTAACTCCAGAAAACGGTCCTCCAACATCTACATGCATGGCATAGAGCATGTGAGTGTATGCATGCATGCATGCACATACACACATAATAAAAATTTTAAAGATTTATTTTTAATTATGTGTTGCATGTACTTAGTTGCCACCCAATGGGGGTGTGGGAACCACGCTCAGGTCTTCTGCGAGGGCAGTACAAACCCTTAATTGCTGAGCCATTTCCCTAGCCTGTAATGAAAACGTTTAAAATCTAAAACTTTCCAACTAGGAATCTTCCTCTGGCCAAGATACTTTCTCCATGTATTTAAATGGATGCAGGATGTTTCCAGGAGAACATGGCTGACGAACGTTTAATTCCCTAAATTGCTAGCTAACGATGCTTCAGGAAGTTAGGAGGTAGCAGGGTTAATGCAATTTTCAGTTTTCATATTTGGCTGCTAATCAGTTTTGCTCATTTCAGAATTCTTTCTTTGTGTGAGGGATGCAGTAACTAAAATCCCTAGGGTTAGGAACCTCCATGCTCACCCTGGAAGCCATTGCCTGCCCAGCTGTGAAAAGATGAAGAAACCCTGCTTTCATAAGAGTCCGTGGCTACGTAGATCAAAGAATGGGTCTGGTGAACTTCTGGGCCCCTCCAGCTACGGTCCCCTCCCCCCTCCTACACACTCTCCAACCCGCACACATTCTAAATGAACAGTAAGAAATTCAAACCAGCCAAACATGGAAGGAAATACTCTGGCCACCATGAGAGGGGGTCCAGATGTTCAAACATCCATGGGCCTTAGCTGCTCAGCTGCTGCCACCTGTGTCCCCAGCAAGTTACCCTCTAGTCTCCAGCGCACACAGCTCAGTCTTTAACACCCCCACCTGGGGCTCATGCTGAATGCTGAAGGCCTTTATTTATCTTGTCCAACAGCATCGTCATGCTTTGTGTATTCTACTCTGTGCAAATTTTACCCCAACAACAAGGGAGACGGGGGGGGGGGTGTTTAAGGTCAAATACATGAGTCCCAGTCTCAAAATAATACTTGCTTTGCAGTTGAAGATGGCCATGAATGTTTGATCCTGCTGCCCCCACCGCCTGAGTCCAACATTCCCATACTCTGCGGTGTTGGGGATCAAACCAAGGACTTCGTGCATACTAGGCAAGAACTCTACTAATGAAGTACATTTCCAGCCCCAGAGAGACCAGAAGTTTTTGTTTGCTCGTTTCTGTCTTGTTTGGTTTGACTTTTTGAAACAGAGTCTCTGTGTAGCCTTGGTTATCCTGGAACTCACTATGTAAATCAGACTGGCCTTGAACTCAGAGAAATCCACTTCCCTCTGCCTCCTTGGCCCTGGGATTAAAGGTTCATACCACTCTGCCCAGCCTGAAAGGTGCCTCCCAACCCCAACCTCCATCTTCTTACCCAGAAGTAAAGCTGAATTCCACCTTCAGAAGGAAGGAGTCAGTCAGCTACGCTTCTCCCTCTTCTTTCTTACCTCAGCCTTCCAAAGGCTGGGGGAGAAGTAACAAGGGAGGAGAGTGGGGCCGAGGGACACCTGATGAAAATTAATAACGGAAGCAGCCTGCAGGCCATTTGCCAAGATGAAGTTGTGAGTGTGAAAAGCAGGGGTGGGTGAGGTGGTCAGTGTGAAGAGCAGGGGTGGGTGATGTGGTCATTGTGAAGAGCAGGGGTTGATGAGGTGGTCAGTGTGAAGAGCAGGGGTGGGTGAGGTGGTCATTGTGAAGAGCAGGGGTTGGTGAGGTGGTGGTCAGTGTGAAGAGCAGGGATGAGGTGAGGTGGTCAGTGTGAAGAGCAGGGGTAGAGATGAGAAAATGAGTGTGAAGAGCAGGGGTGGGTGAGGTGGTCAGTGTGAAGAGCAGGGGTTGGTGAGGTGGTGGTCAGTGTGAAGAGCAGGGATGAGGTGAGGTGGTGGTCAGTGTGAAGAGCAGGGGTGGGTGAGGTGGTCATTGTGAAGAGCAGGGGTTGGTGAGGTGGTCAGTGTGAAGAGCAGGGGTGGGTGAGGTGGTCAGTGTGAAGAGCAGGGATGAAGTGAGGTGGTCAGTGTGAAGAGCAGGGGTAGGTGAGTTGGTCAGTGTAAAGAGCAGGGGCAGAGATGAGAAAATGAGTGTAAAGAGCAGGGGTGGGGTTTCAGTGGCTCAGTACTTGCTGTACAGAGCAACTGCCCCCTCTATTCATTTGCCCCAGCCCTGCAATGGGCTAGCCTGTTCCTCTTTGGTGCTTTTACTAGTCCTAAATTCTTGTAGTCCATCTAGGAGCTATTTACCCACTACTTGTAAAACATCTTGGCTTTGATGAGATTAATGGTATGTCTAGAAAGGCCCTAAAATAACACATTTTAAAGTTCTATCAGAAGCTGGGGTTGTTCCTGTTGGTAGAGCACTTGCTTGAGGCCCTAATCTCAATCCTTAGTAAAGCAGGAAGGAGGGGTAAAAGGAGAAAGAAAGCCAAGAACCTTGCTTTCCCCAAATGAGCTAGATTTCTGAATGGGGAGGACCATTGGCTGGCTGTGGTTCTCCTGGATAAGACCATGATTTCAATTGTGCCTTTGTGTATGGAAAATGCAACCCTATTATGGTCCATAGGATTGCTTCTTAGGAATGTTGACAAAATACTATGTGGAGATGCCAGCTCAAGGGCTGAAATTAGAACAAAGTTAGACTGTAGGTTTGCTGGAAAGAGCTGAAATCTTTGCATATATCATAACTTGGATTTAATTGTGTCATTTTTGAGCAGGGATGCAGAGCATTAGGAACTATAACAGGAATGCGGACACCTTCCTTTAAAAGATAAGTTCTGGAAGGTTCGTATATTAAAATTGAGAGGAACTTCAAGCACCCATGATAAAGTGTAGCACCTCTTTGGAATGCTGTTTGTTTTATAACATTATGTTTTTCATGGGAGTATAAGGGGTTCAGTGGGTAAAGGTACTTGCTGTGCAAGCTTAGACACCTGAGTTTGATCCCCTGAACCCATAGAAATGTGGGAGGACAGCACCAACTCCACAAAATTGTCCTCTGACCTCCGAACACATGAAATGATGCATGTGCCCACACATACTTTATACACATGCTCAACAATAAGAGAGAAAAAGAAAAAATCAAAAGTATGCTTTGAGTAAAAACCTGAAAAGTAAGAATTAGAGAAAGGTCTAGCTTCAAACCAAAACACTCCTTCCCCAAGAAATCAACCTATGTGCTAGCTCTCTGGCCCCAGGCTCATGTTAGTAACTTACTGATCTTCGTCAATGGATATCACGGTAGTGTTTGTATTTTGCATCTATACACAGCTCACCCCTGCCTTCATTTTCACATTATTGATCAAGGTAGGGGTGGGGTGGAGAGATGGCTCGGTGATTAAGAGCACTGACTGCAGTTGGCTGCTTTTCCAGAGTACCTGGGTTCAATTCCCAGCACCCACAGGGCCCTCACAGCTGTCTGTAACTCTAGTTCCAGGGGATTCAGTGCCATCACACACATGCAGGCAAAAAAAATATATATATTTGGGGGTTGTGCTAGTCTTTGCTATAAGACACCAGAAATGCTCATTGGTGGATTGACACTTCTCAGGTCTCTGCTGGATGCTGACTAAGAGGCACACACACTAAGCAAGTCAGAAATGCTGATGGGGTCATCTCCAGAAAATCTACTTGACTGATGAATCTTGCCTCTGTGCATCTCTTTGTTCTGGAGCCCCCTGGTTGTTTTTCTTGATTTTTTTTTCAAGAATATTTTAGTTATCCTCAGGGCCTCTAGCCATCTGCTAAATAAAAGAACTAAGAAATTTCAGAGCAAAATTCTCAACATGAGGAGCAATGTGCATGTTCGCTTGTGGGTGATGAGTGTGAACAAGTTTGGAACTAATGAGTTTTGCTAAATGATCACTTTAGAGCTGGAAACAAATATCAAAATACAAGCATACAGGCCAAATAAGAGAACAAATTACGCTCTAATAGTTTTTAAACTTTATTTGTCTCTGTGAGTGCATGTGTACGGCACCTGTATGAACGTGCACATATGGTATGCCTGTAGGGGTCACAAGAAAAACCTCAGGATCCGTCTCTTCTTCCATCATGTAGATCCCAAGGATGAGACTCAGGCAGACTTGGAGGCAAGCATCTTTGCTCACTGAGCCATCCCATGGTCCTGAGAGAAATTTCCTTACCTGACAAGTATTTTATGTTTCTATTAAATGTATTTAATAGTTACAGAGGGAGGTTATTCCAAATTTCAAACACATCCCCATGAATGCTTATGAGTGTTTTGGTTGTATAAAATAGATTCGGCTTAGTAATCATTAAAATTGAACTAAAATAGGTTAAGTTCTAGTTTTGTCTGGTGATTCATAGATCCTCAGATAAGCGTGTCACCAGTGAACTGTACACCATGCTCATCACTCTGGCCAATCAAAGTTCCAGCATAGATGGGGAGGTGCTCTCCAGCCCCCACCCACAGGGTCTCCCTCTTCCTCGTGATCCATTGGTCGCCAGGCTATGAGGACAGAGGAAGCAGAGGCAGCATGAAGGGCTTTGCATGGCCTGTGAGTACGTTGGAAACAGCTTTCTGGGAATCAGCTTCGGTGTTACAGCCCAACTTTATTCCAGAATGAGGGGAGGTATAAAAGGATGGGAACAGTGGCTGGGGCATCACCTAATTTGCATTAAACAGCAGGCTCCTATCATCAGGCTGGAACACAATGCCTAGTTATTACATGGTGGTAGCACGCTCCTATCATAACAGCAAATCACAAAGCCTAATTACCATGAGTGGCAGCAAGGGGAGAGTGTCTGCAGGGAACTGTGTCATGGGTCATGTCTGAGATAAGTCGGGCATCCATGCCCAGGGCCAGTCTCCAAGTAAGGTCAGATAATAGGAAACCAGGGCAGGGTGGGGGGCAATGGGGGTGTCTTCAAATCTTGTGTGAGCTCAGGGAGAGCTGTCCGAACACGGTGGACTGCAACTTTAATCCCTGACACCCACCTTTACTGAGGAGCTATTTGGCAGTTGATAGCCACTAGGGGAGGGAGAATAAGACTCATTTTTTGCAAGTGTGGCTACTGGTAGATTTCCCATGCTCCCCTCCCGTGGATGGCCCTACACTGTGCACATATGGGCAAAACTAATTGGACTTTGTGGGTTGTCAAAACAACAAAAATTTTTAAAGGTGAAGCTGGGAGGAGGATGTATTGGAGGAATAAGGGGAAGCAGAGCGGGAAATGGGAGGAATATGATTCTATTTCATTGCATATTATATTAAATTCTTGAGAATAAGAAAGATTATTTTTAAGCAATAAAATAAAGTATGTTATCCTTTTAAATAAAGACTTTAGCATTCAGCTTTCATCTGGCAAGATGAGAGGAAACGGACTTTTTGTTTGTTTGTCATGCTGTCTCATTCTGGGTGACCTTTTTGGCTCAGGATGAACAATTTGTGCACATTACAGTTAACACCCAGGCCACAAAAAAAAAAAAATACATTTAAACCACTGAAAATGAAGCAATCGGACCCCCTTAAACATTTCACCATCTGGGCAAATAACACTCCCAGGGCCAAGACTGTTACCTAAGAAAAGTTTGGAGTGTGTTACCCGAGCCTGCCAGGAGACAGGTAGGTGGATTCTGTGCCAGTTAGAAAGTGTTATGACTGGCCTGCTTCTGGGAAACTCCAAAACTGCACTTTAATGGAAATGTTGGCTGCTACCCCCAAATACAATGTGAGGCCTCTCGGAACTTTAGACTTAGGAGCAGCTGAATGGAAGTATTCGTCTGCGGGGAACTCGGATGGGCAGCTGGTAAGTAACACGAGGATTTTGGCTGGTGTCTTGGCTCTTAATCTAGCACCTTCTGTTCACAGATTCCTTCATGTCTCAGGATGTGATGATGGAACCAGGATTCACACTTGACAAACTCAAGTTTGACAGTCTCAGCTCTAGGACTGGGCCACCTTGACAAGAGGCATGCCAGGGAAGCCCGGATATATTAGGGCCCCCAAAACAACCAGTCCACTGGGCTTCACATTAGAGGACAATGTTGGATTACCGCTAGCAGGCCAACCCCCACAGCCATGGGAGAAATAAAAAAAAAAAAAAGCCAGCTATTCCCAAGGAATGGGTGAAGCAAGCAGTCTTTTAGGTTCTGGGAGCCTCTAGAACCATACCGAATGTTTTGGGTTTGGCCCTACAGTACACTCTCTGCCCCAGGCCATTCTTCCCTTGAACTTTGAGGCCCAAGTATATTTTAAAATAAATTGATCCCACATGCTTCTTATTCGGTTAAACTGAACCCACCAGTGATGTTTTGAAAGAGTAATCCAAGGGCCAAAAGGCCCTCTGAGCCTGCTTTGGTAAAGCCTCTTGGTACTTTTTTTTTTCTTAGAAGCAGGAAGCCATATTTAGACAATGACAACTGAAATGTAAACCCTAGGGACTTGGGTCTGCTTCCAAATGTGTCACCTTGGAAACCAGTGGTTCAGGAAGCACAGGACAAAGTGTCTCAGCCTTCCACATCATGAGGAAACTTGAGCCCATGCTGTGCTGAGCCTGGGTCCATGGTTCTGACTGTTGCATTGGGCCCAACACTCAGCATCTCTAGCTCTGCCCTGTCCCTGACTCCTAAGCCTCATCATGATCAGGTCAACTAGGGCTAACAAAACAAAAACATAAACATAAAAAACCAAAAACATAAAAAGGAATCTCTGAATTACCTTCTAACCTGGGGTCTAGGGTGAAGCTCTGGGAATCTTAGAGGCATTTAAGTATATCACTAAGAGAGGGGATAGGTGCCTCCACAGCCTGATCCTACAGTTGCATCTTTGGGTCTCAAGGAATCCATTTTTCTCCTCTGTAGCCTCCTATCCAATATTGGGACTGGCCATGAAGGCAGATGTCTAATTGGGTCTCTTCCCTGGGCCTTGTGCTCTTTACCTCTGGCTGGGGAAAACCCAGAGTGCCTGATCAGGAAAAGGATGGCAAGCTGAAAAGTTCTGGAAGAAACTGCACAGGTGCTGAAGGCAAGGTAGCTAGCACGTGGGCCTCACTAACCGCCCCTCTCTAAGATGCAGATCCAACTCTACTTTTATTCTTTTTTAACAAATACCCAGGCTCCACCCAGGACCAATGGCATCAGTCTCTAGAGATGGGTCCTACCTAATCAATTGTCCTTCTACACAGGGTCAAGGGCCACTCAATGTTTTACAGACACTTGAAAAATTTCTGCCTCTGCCCTCGGAGAGTGCCCATAACAGAGCATGTGAAAGAGCAATTATGAGAAACCTTGGAGATTGATGTTTTGTTTTGTTTTTTTTTTTTTTTTTTTTTGTTTTTCGAGACAGGGTTTCTCTGCAGCTTTAGAGCCTGTCCTGGAGCTAGCTCTTATAGACCAGGCTGGTCTCGAACTCACAGAGATCCGCCTGCCTCTGCCTCCCGAGGGGACCTTTCACCACCCCCACTTCACAGTCCCCCACCTTTGGCCCAGTTACGGAGAAGGTTTCAGTCCCTTGGAGACCTTCCCAAGCCATTGCACAGAATTAAAACCAACTCCAAGCACTAAATTATCCATGGTATCAAAATTAACCAAACACAAGATTTTTTTCAAATATTTAATCAGTCTGGATACCTCTGTCTTCCAGCCCAGTTGAGTAAAAATTCTTAAAACAGCATGATTAAGGGGACTTCGTAAAAACTGGGCTAAGATGGAAGGAAGGCTGGGGTTGGGAGACAGAACATAACACATTTCTGAGGCTCTTGGAAGGAATTCTACCACTTTAAAAACTCAAAATGCACAAGAAACGGTTAAATAGTCATACAAGTTTTAAGGACAATTAAAAACTTCTTTTATGCTGAACATACCAGATCTGGTTTTAAAATAGACTCTTTAAAAACCTTTGATCCTGCTGTGGTGTGTTTCTATAGCCTTTTCAACACACACAAGAAGCAAACTAGCGATACCCAGCCTTTCCCATGAGCTCATGGGGACTTTTGCAAAGCAGCAATGCAGCAAGAGATGGAGCAAGGAGTAGAAGAGGTGAGAACAAGCCACTCAGTCTTAGAACACAGACTCAAACCCCAGCAAACCTATTTTCTTTGAAAAAAAGATGGAAATAAATGGAAGGCCTTGAAGCGTCACGGGCAACCTCACCTCAGGGAGCCAAGAAGAATACTTTTTGATAACTGCATCGTGGGAACTAGGGGCAGGGTGTCCTTCAGAGTGACAGTTGGCAAGAGTGCAGGTAGGGGTCAGGTTCCTGGGCTGATGCCCCAGAGAGATAGATGTTCAGCAGGAAAGGTGCAATGTCTGTCTTGCTCTCATTCTTGCTGGGCTTCTCCTCCTGGCCCTCGGGGCCAGTGAAAGGCAGTGTCAGAGGCCTTAGCCCAAGGCTCAGAACGGGTACTGTGACACGTATATCCGCAGTCGGATCACGGAGCTGCCTCTGAAGTTGATGACAGTGTTGACAGTGATCATCTCCAAGTCCAGCTGGATGTCCCGAGGCCCTTTGATGGGGCGTGTCATCACCAGGGTGGCACTGATAGGCCCTGTTTGCTGTGGACAGAACCAGGGGGGCACTAGTTAGAAAGGATATGGTGTTAGCAAAAGGGTGGCTGGGGAGCAGCAGTCTGAGCAGGATGCTCAGTCTAGCCTGCTTCGGTATCACCATGACCACGGTGTCACCCATTTGCTTCAGTAGTGCCGAATTTTTTCCCACCTTTGCCCACTCTTTACTTGAAAGGTCATTTCCTAAGGCAAGCCTTCTCTGGTTCCCTAGTCTATGTCAGACCCCTCACCCACCCCTGCAGGCCCTTTAACTTTGCACATGAGAGAAAGGATGTATTACTGTATATAATTGTGTATGCTACTGCCTTGGTCCATGTCTGCTGTCAAGGTCCCTGCTAGACAGTGCAAACATCCCTATGACATAGTATGGTACCATTGTTTAGAAAATGCCTTCCAGCTTGGTGGTGGCAGCGCACGCCTTTAATTCCAACACTTGGGAGGCAGAGACAGGTGGATCTTGTGAGTTCAAGGCCAGCCTGGTCTACGTGAACTAGTTCCAGGAGAGCTAGGGCTGTTACACAGAGAAACCCCGTCTCAATAAACAACACCAAAAACCAAACAAATCAAGTGCCTTCTATATCTTTGGCTTCTGCATCCTGAGAATCAAACAAATATAGAATTAAAATAT
Source organism: Arvicola amphibius (assembly GCF_903992535.2). Lineage (NCBI taxonomy): Eukaryota > Metazoa > Chordata > Mammalia > Rodentia > Cricetidae > Arvicola > Arvicola amphibius. The sequence goes on along the minus strand of NC_052053.1, from coordinate 79,224,980 downwards.
TCAGAAACAATATCCTGCACCTTTACTAAGCATGTGCAAACCTTTCCCTTGTCAGTGTTCCCTAAGTAAGACAGTTTGACAACTACTTACACATCAGTAGCATCAGCAATTTTCAAATAAATGACATCAAAATCACCTGAGATACTTAAACAATAACATGATGATAATGATGATGATGATGATGATGATAAATAATTCAATTTCAGGATTTTCTAGTTATTGTTGTAGCTTAAATGAGACCAGTCTACATAGGCTTATATATTTGAATGTTTGGTCCTTAGTTGGTAAAACTGTCCGGAAAGGTTAGACAGTGTGGCCTTGTTGGAGGAGGTATGTCACTGGGAGTGGGCTTTGAGAGTTCAAAAGCCATTCCATTCCCAATTAGCTCTCTGCCCCATATGTGTGGATCAAGATGTGAGCTCTCAGCTACTGCTCCAGCATCATGCTTGCCTGCCTGTTGGCATGCTCCCCACTATGATGGTCATGGACTCTCTCCACAACTGTGAGCCCTAAATTGAACACTTTTCTTATAAGTTGTTTTGGTTATGGTGTCTTATCCCAACAATTAAGAAAATAATCAAGATAAGAACATTTTTAGGAAAAGTGAAATTTGTTAAAAAGCCAACCTCTGGGCACCCTGTAATCTCTTCCAAAGTCACCCTTCTGTGACCCTACCAATGAGATCCTAATAAAGTCATGTGAACTTTTCTCTAGCATAGAACCTTTCTAGGACTTTCAAAGTGATACACAAAGAGGGTGCTAGCATCAATTGGTACCAAGTGGGGGCATGCTCAGTCTCCTTTATGTAGTGATGAGCTGCGGGCAGACCTGCTTTTTGTCCCACCTGGATTCCACACAGCTAGCTTATGCCCCGAAATAACAACACACAAACTGTATTAATTTAAACACTGCCTGGTCCATTAGTTCCAGCCTCTTATTGTCTAATTCTCACATCTTGATTAACCCATTTGTAATAATCTGTGTAGCACCACGAAGTGGTGTCTTACCGGGAAAGATTCAGCATGTCTGACCTGGTGGCTGGCTTCATGGCAACTCTCCCAGAGAGGAGAGAGACATGACAATTGCCCGAGGCATCTGCCCGAGACATCTGCCTCACTCCCAGCATCCTGTTCTGTCTACTCCACCCACCTATGTTCTAACCTATCAGGCCAAGCAGTTTCTTTATTAATTAACCAATGAAATCATCAGATAGATAGAAGACACACCTAAATCACTTTATATATGTCTACTTATTCAGTTCTCATAAAATCCTCAAAGGCCTTGGATTAGCAGCATCAGTGTCTACAGATATAGTCAGAAATGTGGACTCCCAGGCTCTAACCAAGATCTGTTGAGCCAGAGTCTGTAGCTTACCAGGGTCTACAGATATAGTCAGAAATGTGGACTCCCAGGCTCTAACCAAGATCTGTTGAGCCAGAGTCTGTAGCTTACCAGGGTCTACAGATATAGTCAGAAATGTGGACTCCCAGGCTCTAACCAAGATCTGTTGAGCCAGAGTCTGTAGCTTACCAGGGTCTACAGATATAGTCAGAAATGTGGACTCCCAGGCTCTAACCAAGATCTGTTGAGCCAGAGTCTGTAGCTTACCAGGGTCTACAGATATAGTCAGAAATGTGGACTCCCAGGCTCTAACCAAGATCTGTTGAGCCAGAGTCTGTAGCTTACCAGGGTCCCAGGTGATAGGTGGACACATGAACAATTAAAAAGTGCTGACCTAAAAACACCAGCTCTTGGGGGTTGGGGGACGGCTGCCCTTACTTAAGGACTATCCTAAAGGCACGTCTCATTATTCCATTCTATAAACAAGCAAACAGAGGCTTGCTGGGATAAATAATTTCTTGGGGTTATTCAGGGGTAGAGCTAGGGACTTTCATTTGGATTTTCTGCCTGAGTATAAACCTCAGCCCCCCTTTTCATTATTCTACCATTTTCAGAAGAGACTATGGGCTTTGAGTCTTCTCCTTAGTGATACCCTAAATAGAAGTGTCCAGGACCAGTACAACAGACAGATACAGGATGTCAGCAAAGGAATTAGCACGGGGAGAACACGGATAGACTGGATAATTAACTTCCCAGAAGCTGCAGTACCCAGAAAAAGAAAGGAACAACCTCCGCGAAATCATGGAACTTGGCCCGGATAAAGTCATACCAGGTATTTACTTTGCCTCCATAAAGGAAGGGCTCCCCATAAAGTTTGGCACCTCCTTTGAGAGTGCCCACTGGTATGACAGAGGTGGAGCTGGCAGACAGGTGTGGGCCAAGCCCTAGATCTTCCTTGTCCATCAGGCTATCAACAGTTACGACTGTGCAATTCCTTCCTGGCACTGTCTCTCCGTATTCACGTCAGCACCCGCGTAATCGGCACCTCCTTGTGCAGACTTCCTTCTCAGTCCTTCCAAAGCCCAGAGCCCAGGGCTAGGACTTCGGCAGGGACAGCCATGCAGGGAAATGGTCACAGCATCCACATACTCACTCGCTCTGCCAGTTTTCACGGTTTTCTTAAACTAAGGCCAAGGGTGTTGGAGACCTTACCCTGAAGGTGGCTGTGAGGGGAGGGATCTGCAGAAATGCATGCTTGAATGGGGAGTGGAGCAAAGAGGAGAAGCTGCCAGCCCACTCTTCTGAGCAAAGTCTTGAGTGTCTGAAGTAGCACTAGACCCTCCCACCTAGAAGCAACCTTGGAAACCACTCAGTCCAGATTCTGGCAGGGCCAGAGCCTGTGAACCCTGAAAAAGGTTTGCCCACTGCACCTGAGAGTCCTCGAGTGCCAGCCAGGACAGAGGACAGCCACCTCCCCCACCAAATTCAGCTTTCTTGGCCTTACTGAAACACCTGCCGTAAGAATCCCAGTCATTAGTGGCTTTGGTAAACATTGATTCAAAACAATCAAGGCTGGGGACATATCTCAGAGATAAAACACATGACTAACATATCTCAGAGATAAAACACCTGACTAGTATGTATGAGGCTGTGGGTTTGATCCCTAGGATCTTACACGTCCCCAAAAGGATGACTGTATGAGGCCAGGCATTTGGCTACACCTTTAGCCCATTTCTTATTTAATCCTGTAAATGGGTTAAGGGCTATGGCCCTCTTGACCCATAAGGTCACAAGACGATTACAATGCTAGAAGACCTGCCTCTAAAAGGCTTGTTTTCAATCACTGGATTTTCTGTCTCTCCATTTCGTACCAAGGCATGGCATGTATTTGGTTTTGTTAGTTGGTTCCCCCATGTCTACCTCAGAGTGTATGCTTGGGCAGAAGCTATATCCTGTTTGTGTCTGAATTCTGTGCCTAGCTCAAAACCCCCATGATGGTGCTAGGATGCAGGTGAATGACGGAAGAGAGCTGACAGAATTGACCCACAGCAGGGCGAGCTACAGACACCCACCCTGATCCCTATCACCATGGATTAACGTAATTTGGCACAGTCTGAACTCTATGATCCTTCTCTTTCTTCAATCTCTAAGTGTGCCTCCAAGCTCCCTGATAAAAGCCAACCCAGGCTTCTGTGCAGGGCTCCCCTCTCAACAGACTGCTCACAGGGCTTTGCCTGTGCAGATGCATGTGTATGCATCCCTATGCATGTACTTGTAACGCATGCAATGTATGCTTGCATGCACCTGTGAGCACGTGCATATATGCTTCCTTGTGGATGGGTGTGTGTGCATTTGCAACTGGCTGAGACTGTGCTGCTCCCAAGTACTTCTAATCAAAACCAAATAACTTCAGTACAGGAGAACCTGAATGGCCACATGATGCTCCAGCTGCCCTCTAGGTAGCATTCCCAACATTTTCGAGGCCTGTGAGGTGGTAGCAGTGGCAACAGCAGTGTCTATACAATAATAATACTCATTGAATGCTTTCTATTGCTGTTCGATACTCTTCCGAGACCCTAACACCAGAGACATTGACACTGAAAGAGACTGCAGGTCGCGGTTTCCATGTAAGTCAGCAGGGTCACTGGTGAAACTGAATGGGACAGTAATGGTGGTCAGGGAATGTTCCTGGAGTCTTACAGAAGCAGGCTGAGGTGTCGCCTTGGAGTGTGCAGGTTTGAGGCAGCGGGGGATAGAATGGGCACAGGCTTGACCATTTCACGCCCTTTCGCCCTGTGCATTTGACAAAAACTCATTCCGTGTTCTAGATGCTGTGCTAAGTGAAAGACTTCAGCTAATCCTGAAGTAAACATTAGAATCTTCTCTAACGAGGGATTTGAGACAAGAGCAGTTAGGTAACATGCCCAAGATCACAGGGCTGGGAGAAACCGGAGAAGACCAAGGAACAGCACTCAGCCCGGCCACAATAAACATGAGTGAGTGGCCTCTGAGAAGGGTCCTGAGCTCTGGTCAGTCTTATGTTAGGAAGCCTATCTTATCCCACCAGCTGCAGTCTCTGCTCTCAAACCTGTGGCTTCCCCAAGTCTCACCCCAAACTTTTGCTCTGGTCCAGGTGCAGCCTTGGGGACCTTGGCTACCTCCTCCATCCTTCGGGTCCTTTGGTCATTTTTATGGCAGGCCTATGACCCTCTGTCCCTTCTCTGTCTCTTCTGCATAAAAATTATAAGCTTGCAGGTGCTCCTTAGCTTTCTCAGAGGGACACAAGCTACATTGAGCTCAGCGCCCAATGTTCCGTAGCTGCTATGGCAGCCTGGGCCCAGAGAATGGGGTCTCTCTCCTGTCCACTCCATCAATAGGACATACGTCTTTTCCCATATTCCTGGGCACCTCTCAGGCTGATCACCAGGGTGACTGTGGGGCTTGGGGGATTTTACCAGGTGTTGTTTGGTGGAGTGACCTGTTGCCTGGACAAGGTGGCCTTTACAGATCTTCTGCCCTGCTAGGGCTGGAGGGGAACTGAGGCAAGGAGAATCAATGACGGAGTCTTAAATCCCTAAGAGGGAGAGCCATCTCTTTAACCCATAACTAAGGCTCTAGATGAAGGAGGACTCTGGTGGCTGGGCTTACCGTAAGAAGACAGTAGCTCACCAAGACTTGGCAGGGGCAAGTTTCTGACAGATACCAGTGCTTATGAGCTCAAGGAATGATAGGCGCACACACACACACATACACATACACACACTGACATGCACGCATGCATGGAAGCATGCGTACATGCATGTACACACCACTCCACCTTTTTCAACTTTCAGAAGGCCCTCACACTACTCACGCCAACTTCTTTCTAAGCCTTTGATTCTTCTGCTCTGGTCTAAGCCAGCTCTTAAACCTGTTCCACAAGTCAAGTTCCACACATGACCTGATTCTGTTAGGATATCACTGAGAGTAGATAATGTAGTGAGAATACACTAGTCCCTGAGATTGTTAGCCCCAGAGGTGAGGACTGAAAGATTCTGTCAAGGGGTTGGGGAAGGCCATGAAGTACAGGGATACAGCTCTGTCATGGACCCTTGCATGGGTCTCAGATCCATGGTAAAACACTCATTGGCCTATCCTTCTGAGTGTAACTAACTCCCTCTGGTGAGTTTAGAGGATCACATACAGCGCTCCTGGGTGGGTCAAACTGTGACCCTAAACACAGGTCCCAATTATGGCAAAGTGTAAGTATTGTAAGAAAATGGGGCTGGGGGGTGGGAGTTGAAGATGAGAGATTAAGGTCTGAACCCAGGGAAATGTGGGTTCCTAAGTCAAATCCCAAGAGTCTCTGTAAGAGCATGGAAGAGTGCCCTCTGCCTTATGCAGAAGAGGGGTAAGAAGAAAAATGCATACGTGAAGCTGGAGTGATGTGGCTGGTCAGGGTGTGTTGGCTAGTTTTGTATCAATATGACATAAGCAAGAATCACTGAAGAGGAGGGAGCCACAGTTAAGAAAATACCTCCATAATATTAGGCTGTAGGTAAACCTGTAGGGCATTTTCTTAATTGGTGATTTGTGGGGAAGGACCAAACCCCATTATGTGTGATGCCATCCCTGGTTGGTGGTCCTGCGCTCTATAAGAAAGAAAGCTAAGTAAACCATTAGGCATAAGCCAGCAAGCAGCCCTCCCTTGTGCTGCTACATCAGCTCCTGCCTTTAGGCTCCTACCCTGTTTTGAGTTCCTGTCACGACTTCCTTCAGTGATGGACTATGATGTAGAAATGGAAGCCAATTGAACCCTTTCCTCCCCAACTTGCTTTGGTCATGGTGTTTCATTGTAGCGATAGAAACCCTAACTGAAACACAAGACATACAGCAGTCACCAGAATCTGGAAGACACAGAAAATGCTTCTTCTCTAGACGTGGGATGTACGGCCCTGCCATGCTTTGGAGTAGATACAGAGAATGAATTTTAGACTTTGGTTCCCAAACCTATGAATAAATATATTTCTGTTGTCTTAAGCCACAAGCTTTGTGGTCATTTGCTACAACAGCCACAGAAAGAAATATCCTGGGCCCTTCTGACTGCTGTGTGTTTGTGTGTGTGCATGTGTTTGTGTGTATATATGTACTCATGTACATGTAGGTGTGATGCATATGTGTGTACATGCATGACCAGAGGTCAATATCAAGTGATAAAGTTTCTTTCTCTTTCTCAATTGATAGCTATTTTTTTGAGACAACAGAAATATATTTCTTCATAGGTCTCACTATAGTCCTGGCTAGCCTGGAACTTGCTGTGTAAACCAGGCTAGTCTAAACTCACAGAAAACCACCTGCCTCTTTCTCCACTAAGCTGAGTTCTGGGACTAAAGGTATTTGCCACCAAGCCTCATTCTATGTTTTTGAGATTGGGTCTCTCATTGAGTCAGAAGCTCAGCAACTCAGCTAGGCTAGCTGGCCAGTAAATCCCAGGGGTCCTCCTGTCTCTGCCTTCCAGCCCTGGGATCTTGGGGACACATTGCCTGGTTTCACCATCTGAAACAGGCCATCTAGAGATAAAGCTCGAGAACCTTCCCCTGGACAAGTGCCTCCATGCATGTTACACTATGACAAAGATGGCTCTAGGCCAGTGGTCTGTAAGGAGGTAAGTCACTCCAGGGACTGGAGAGATTAGAAGATCGGGCATATATGTGGCATGGTACCAGAGATATATACCCTATGTTGCTAAATATATATACACACCATGATATTGAAAGTATATAATTTACTTTAAAATGTAAACACATTTTAGGATATGTACTATAATATTTTCCATTGGTGTGACTAAGTCAATCAAACTGTCTAGTGTTCTATATCTGAACTATCCCATGCCATAGCTATAGACGCTAAAAAGCACTTGACTGTGTTGAATGCCAGGAAAAGATTCTTATTTCATTTTAATTCATTTAGATTTTAAGAGTGCCAGTGCCTACTGTGTAGGGAAGCCAGGAGAGTCCACACCTGAGAACTATACTTTTTTTCTTTTGCTAGCATGTAAGTACTATGAGAGTAGGGGTTGAGGTATTTTGTTTGTTTGGTTGATTGGCTGGGTTTTTTTGAGACAGTTTCTCAAAACAGCCTTGATAGTTCTAGAACTTGCTCTGTAGACCAGGCTAGCCTTGAACACATAGAGATCTGCCTTCTTTTGTCTGGAGTGCTAGGATTGAAGGTGTGCACCATCATGCCTGGCTGGGATGGGTTTGTTGTTGTTTGTTAATGTTGTATTCTCAGCTTCTAGATATGCATAGTATGTATGAAATATGCTTGTCAAGTTAATAAATGAATGCATATGCAAACAAAGCCTGGAGTCTCTTCCATAGTTTTAAAACCAAGACTGTGTTCATGGCGCAACTTCTCATCTCATAGAGGAGGCTCCTGAGGCACATGGAGGAAAAGCACCTATCACAAGACCATACAGAAAGTGGTAGAAGAGAGCCCTGGAGCCCTGGACTCCTATCTCTTCTCTTCTTTCCACACTTGCCCCTATGACCTGGGTTCGTACCATGAAACATGGTTGTATCTAGACCACACAAGGCTGTTACTAAAGATAGAAACCGCTAGGCAGTGAGTAATAGAGGAAGACGTTGGAGAGTAATAGAATGAAGACAGTCAGCATTGAGTTCTAGCCTTGACACACACACACAAAACACATAGACACACAAACATCACACACACAACACGATAGTGTTTGTTTGCTAAAGATGGCAGACATTGTTAAAGATGGTGATCATTGTTAATGGTGGCAGGCACAGCGCACACTCCCTCTTACCCGCATGTAGAACTCTCGACCCTCGTTGCCAGATTTGATCTGGAAAATATAATAGGCACCAGGGTAGCGGGTTGTTGCTTGCATCTGGAAGATATCAGCAGGAACAGAGCGTCCTGATACTACATCCATGTCCCGATACAAGATGGTAAAGGGCTGGTCTCTGCAGCCAGTGTTCTCAGCAGGACACATACAGCGGCTGGTAGGAGAGAAATCAGGTGAGCGTTTAGGAAATCCTCTTTCGGCACTCACTGTGCCTACTCCCCCACTTTAAACCCCTGGAAACAAAGCCTAGCCATTCTTACCACCCAGTGGAGGAACTGGAGTTCATCTCTCTCCAGTTCTGATCCAAAGTTGTCTAGAATGTAGACGAGATATGCCTCCTAGACAGTAGCTTTCCCTGGCTTCAGATATTCTGGCTACTAAAGGATTTAATTGGACCTCTGGTCTTCAGAACACTGAGATATTCACTAGTGTACCTCATATGTGTCATGTATTTAGACATGTGCTGATGGCCAGATAGCCCTCACTTCCCAATCAAGGACACTCATTAAGAATATTTAAAGTGGAGGCTGCAGAGACGGCTCAGCAGTAAAAAGCACTGGTTGCGCTTCCAGAGAACCCAAGTTCAATTTCCAGCACCTTCATGGCATCTCACAGTGCCTGAACTCCATTCCCAGGGGAATCTGATGCTCTCTTCCAGCTTCTTCAGACACCAGACACACATACGGTGGGTAGATACACATGCAGGCAAAATACCCCTCCTACACATTTAAAAATGTTTAAGAATATTTAAAAATGAAAACTATAGTAGATTGATGGTCCTCAAGGGTCCTTTGCACTCAGCTCAGCATGTCTGGACTATAATTGAATCTTTTTATTCAATATATAAGGGCTCAGAACTCACTGGGGACTTTGGAAATTCAATATTAAGACAGACCATGATCTCAAACAAGTTATCTTCTAGCAGGAAAAATATAAATATTTAAGAACAAATATTTCTAATACAGAGCAGAAAATTTCAAACCTTAGGGATAACATAACAATTTGTTGCCTAGGAGCACTCGTTAGAGACGCCTGCTGGTTTACCCATCTCTCTTTCCCATCCTTCCCCCATTCCTGAGACTCCCCTGAGGGAGCAGAGTTCACAGCAGGAGACACATGTAAAGAGGCCTCTGGACTTAGGAGTTAGTTTGTGAGTGACATTTCTTTGCAGGTAGAATGGATGTTAGGGGACAATGACCTAAAACCAGCAATGTTGACTCCTCAGTGCTGGCCACTGGATTGGGTGTCTCCATCTCTCACCTGGGCCTCTGTGATGGCCTCCTAACAGACTGCCTTTGTCACGCTAAGTCAGTCTACATCTGTCCCCTGCACACTCCTCTCTGACACTTGAATGGAAACTGAGCACAAGTCATAGCCTCTATGGGCCTCCAGGAGCCTGCTGGGTCTGCGCACCCCACCTCCAACTGAGCTAAAGCTTTGGCAGGCCACTGTTCTTCACACTTTCCTATGCGGCAGGAGCTCAACCGCTTGGGTTCCTTGTAGGCTTAGCGGCTACCCTCGCCTTAACTGCCCGTGTGCATGCTGTTCCCTCTGCTCTTCCAGCCTCTGTTTAGTTAAGATCAACACAACTTCCGGCCCTACCCAAAGGTCGTTTTCTCGGTGGCCTTTAGACTCCCAGAACAGGTTCAGCCTCCCCTTTCTTTTTCTACAAACTCTTTACTCGGTTTATCATTATGTACGCACTCTTATGCCAATTCCTTTAATGTCTTTCTCCTCTTCTAGACTTTTTGGTAGGTCTCAGGTAGTTCATATATATAGAACGAGCTCCAACTGGACTAGAGAAGGATTTCTGGTGGTTAGATAAAAGCCAGCATTCCTCAGGAACTTGTAGGATGGGTTTTTGCATCCCCCAAAAGAAATCCTTCCTTGTCCTCCATTCACCCACCCCCTGCTCCCCTACTCCCTCCTGCCTTCTCACAGTCTCTGGCACTTCAGCCTGCTTTAGGCTAGCCCTTGCTATCTCCATTCTTCTCCCTACTCTGGCTTCCCTAGCCCTGGCCATATCCAATCTGTTTCTCTTTTCTCTCTGCTCTGGACTCTATCAGATGTCTCTGGATGTTTTCTCTCTCTTATTCACAATAAAAAAAATAACAGTCCGCCTAATGGAGTGGCCATGGCAGCGGTTTCTCTACTGTGCTCTCCCCCCACAACCTTAAGCTCCACGAGAGCAAAGCCACACACCTAGCACAGAATGGGGCACCACCAACAGTTAACAAGCAAAAGACTACAAAGATCATCAAAGCATCATTTTGTTAAGGCTGCATCAAAACAGCCAAGTCTAAGGAGTCCTGGTGCCAAAATGATCACATTAAAATGTCACATGTCAGAGAAAATAATTGTTTCCTAAAAGAAATTTGGAAGAGGGAGTGATGGCTCCCAGCTGGATCATGAGCAGCTGGGAGAGGGTCACCGAGCATAGATCTAAAAGATGGGGTAGGCCTGGCCACGAGGAGATGGAAGAAATGCCTCCCATCTGGCAGGAAGTTTGTCCACAAAAGCTGGGAGGCTGAGCCCTCTGGGTGTTGGTCAAGGTGAGAGCAAGTCCTGTTCCAGCTGGCAGGAGCACAGGTCACCTGAGCAGGCAAGAAGCTGGAGCGGGGTGGCCATCACGTGGGCCTGGGGCTCAGAAGGAGGAGGAAGTCACCAAGGTTTTTCAGGGCAGAGACTTCACTGGTCACATCAGCTCAAGGCTGCCAGTTGGATGGGATCACCTTGCAGTCAGACAAACCCAGAGAGACCCACGCATGGAGAGCAGCCTAGTGCTCTGTTGGGCTACTTGGGGATTTGGAATCAGAAACTGGAAGGTCCCCGTTCTAAAAAATTACTTGGCAGCACAGCTCGTAGCAACAGGTGACAACAGCTCTGAAGGAGCCCCCAGTGCTGACTTTGCCATCTTCTTTTGCCCATTATTTTTTTTCATAATCACAGCAGGAACCACACTGGTAAGCCCTGAATTCTCTTTGAGAGAAGACTGGGATGGGTGTGGCTGACCCAGTCACCTCCTCTGTGAGGGTTTGCATTTGCTGGGGAGCAGGGAGGATAGCTGAGGAAAGGATGGCTGATGTACAAGCATGTGTGCACTACGTGTGAGCTGTATGCTGTGCCTGTATACTCTGCGAGCAGCATGAGGAACCAAGATGGGCCAGCAGGGGGTGGGGGTGGGTGGGATAAAGGGAAAGAAAAGAAACACAGAGGACACCATGGGCTGGGAAACACATCCTGGTGCCATCAACTTGCCGAGGCTGTCTTCTTAACATTATTATTTGCCAAGAAATGAGTTAGTAATTGGTCTGTCTTTAGGACTTCAGAAACTTGTTAGGGCAACCTAGTTGGGTGTTGAGAATTCCAGAATTCTCCAGCAGCTTACCACTCACATACAGAGCAGTCCTTAGACAGGAAATTTCCATTTCTCTGAGACTCGCTAGAAGGGCATCGCAGCCCTCTCCCAGATTATGCCCCTGTATCCAAGCCTGCACACACTAAGACCCTCAGGGGAGGCTGGCTTTGCCACATTTCAAAGCTCAGCTCTGAAAGATCCCATGTATCTAGACTGTTCATTGGTAGCAGAATCAGATTCATGAATTCTGCCTCTCTACTGGTTAGCTTTCTAGATAATCTCCATATAGCTCTGACATGCAGGGGGGAGCAATAGAGAAGGTTGTAGGTAAGCACATATCTGCCTGCATGAAGTAGGGAGCAGGCCAGATCTCCTGACTGCTTGGCTCAAGTGACTTCCTTTATAAGATTCTGACAGTCTCCTGAGCCAGGTCCCCACCCCTTCCACTTCCCAAGGACCAGCCTTGACTTACTTATCACCAATCAGCAGATATGGCTCCTCACAGCGGATGGGATCGATACATTTGAATCCCCCTTGCAAATTGTAGCAAGTCTGCAGCGGAGTGCACGTGTGGTTTCTGTGCTCACATTCATTAATATCTGAAATGCAGTGTAGAGAAGAAGCTTGGTGTTAGTCCTGGACCAGGTGCTGGGGATAGGGTGAGGATGAGAGCCACTTGCATCTTCCCACCTAATATAGCAGCCATTGGCCCCACAGTTATTGGGAATCCAAAATGTGGGTAGTGAAAATTGAGATGTGTTTGCTGTTCTGTTGAAAGTTCTGCCTCAACCCCCTCCTCCCACTCCAAACCGTGCCCCTTTCAGAAAGCCCAAGACTGCAGGGTATTTAAGCCCTGGTAACTGGACCTGCCATTTGATTTCTCCTCCTCCCTTCCCTGCTTCACTTCTTGGGGGCTTAACAGTCACCCGAGAGTGCGTGGCTCATTAAACATGGACTTTTAATTCACTTTGATCTGACCTATTGCATCAGCAGAAAAACCTACTACTGGGGATACAAAAATACTTAGCATTTGCAACAGGAAATAGACACCAGATCTCTATGATTTAGTAAAAAGAAAGAACTCATAGTACTTATCAGTGAGTTTTATATTGAGTATATATTAAAAGTATAAACTGTTTGAATCAGTTGCTTTAAAGAAAATATAGCATTAAAAGTAACTTCATCTGTTTGTCTTTACTGTTTTTAATGTGGCTACTAGATGAGGTAAAACAGACAGCTCATTTGTATAGTAATTCACATGACATTTCTAATGCCCAATACTATCACGGATAATGAGGATAAGATTAATAATGGGGTGGTCATTCTGCAAGACCCCCAGTTGCTATAGTGTAGGACTCCCAATCTGGAGAAGATTTGACCTTTTCATATTCAGGGTCTAGGCCCTGTGAGGGACCTAGCAGTTGGGAGCCTGAGGTCCTCAGCATTCAATCTCTAGGAAGTCACAGAAGGCCAGCAGGGCGAAATGCTCTCAAGGCAACATGAGAAACCCAACGCTGATGTGTTTGGAGCCTAGCTACAAGAAGCCTTGGTTAGGCTTGAAGCAATCATTCTCCAGGCTGCAGAGACCTATCTGCCTGGAAAGACAGAAACCAGCCCTTAGAAAGTGCCATCTAACTCTATAGGGTTCATCATAGATGTGTAATTAACCTATGTCCTGGCCAAAGAACAGGTTACTGGGGAAAAGATGAAGCTAGCCCCTCAGACACCCTGCCCATAGCTGCCAAGCCCACCACATCCAACTCTGACACCTTCCTAAAGTTACATCCAGATGACCATGTGAGTCAGCCCCTTCTGGCCCCTCTGGACAGTCTTACCCTGGCAGCTTCGGTTGTCGTCCAACAGGACGTAGCCTGGGGGGCACGAGCAGAAGTATGAGCCTGGCTGGTTCACGCACTCATGTTGACAGAGGAACTCAGAGAAGCTGCACTCATCCATATCTGAGAGGAACAAGATAGAGTTCATGTTTATTTTCACAGACTTATCTCTGACGCCCACTCTTTCCTAACAGACACAGTGACTTCAATGCTGTGAGGTACCAGTTTACTTCCTGATCACATCTGCTGACGGGGTGCTTACTCCTATGAGGACAACCACTGATATTTGGATAGCTCCACTGGGGTGGTCAGAAGCAAGGCAGGCACAAGGCCTTTGGTGGCCTGACCGCCTCAGATGTTCCCTGGGACAAGAGATATGGCAGCCCCCACACAGCCTGGAACCATCCTGCCGAGGATGACTAGGAGTGGCATTGTCCCAGCGATGCTACCATTAGTCTGCCTAGACCTTGGCAGGAGCAGGCGTTCCAGAAAAGCCAACTCTTCATTGCACAGAGAATTTGGCAAGGCAGGCCCCATTTGCGCCTCATTCGACAGGCATGCCAAAGAAAACATGTTTTTCTTGCATTTGTTGTTTCCCGAAAATCACTTTTGCTGGCTTCCCCATGTGACATGTCCTCGGATTACTCTGTAACTCACAGACCACTGGTGGCTCAGATCACCCAGAGAGAGTGCTGGCATGAAAGAGGCCGCTGCTTTGTCTTTGGAGACCCATGTGTCACATGGCCAATGCTTTCTGTATCCAAGAAGGGAACCTCCCCCTGTCTTTCTGAGCTGTCTCCCAGCCATGGGTGAAGGGTCAGTGGACTTAGGATATGATCCTCTAACTGGAGTTAGCACATTCCAGCACATGCAGTCCTCCGCCAGCTTTGCAGACTCCGAGGACGCTGGCCCCAGACCACCATAACACAATGCCACCATTTGTCTCTGTGGAGTTTGCAAGTCCATTAATCCCTTTACTTGATGTTAGCAGTGATGTTCATCGGTTCCCAAGGACTCCTGTGTGTCAACCCCCATGTTAAATGCTCAATGTGTCTCAACGTACTTAATCCCCACCTCAACCCTGAGAAGGTGCTGTGAGTATCTGGAAATACATACATACATACGTACATACATACATACATCTCACAGGATTTAGCCAACTAGACCAAGTTCATATAAATAAATAAATAAATAAATAAATAAATAAATAAATAAATCTCACAGGACTTAGCCAACTAGACCAAGTACATAGATCAAATGATTATATAGGAAATCATAGATCTGAATGTGGCATCTCAGTACAACTCCAGCAAACACAATGAGGTAACATCCTGTTCAGATTATCAGATCTGGGAGCGCCAATGTGGGAGAAATACCTTAGCATAGTTCCAGAATAGAGCAGGAGTGAAAATCTACCCCACCTTCTACTGGGCGAAGGAAGGTCACCAGCCCACTATGCTCTGGCTTGTTTTAGCATGTGTAATTCCAGAAATCCCAGAAAGTTTTTTTTCTCTTTTTGTGGTTTCCCACACATACACATACACAAAGGGCTGTGTCTCCGCTCTCCACTGAGAAAGAAGCCAGGTGCTGGGCAGGAAGTGAGCCGTAGGCCATGTCATTCTCCCTTGTTAAACCCCTCTCACTTCTAGGATCAGCATGATTTAGCAAGTCCCCAGAGGACAAAGGGACAAGGCTTGGGAGCGTCCAGTGCTGCAAAGAGGGGCTACCCTAGCTTTGAGGGCCAAGTGAGGAGAATAGTGTCCCAGTACCTAGGAAAAATGCAGAAAACAAATCCCTTAGGCCACTTCTAGCTGACTACAAGACCTGCTGGAGCCAGGACTCCCATTAAAGTTAGTAGAAGGTGGTATCCTGTGACCATGTAGGAAATGTGCGTCATTTAGAGTCAAATGAGAAAACCCTGCCAAACTAGAAAGAAGTTGAGCTTGCTGTAAAGCCCAAAGTCCCTAATAGTAAGAGAAGATTCATTATGTGATCAAGCCATTGAGGAACACCAGTTTGTCTAGTTCTTATGACCACTCCGTGAAGACAGTTATCCATCATGAGGACACTGGGCTTGGGCAGCATCCTGGCCATGGACAGTAGGAACTAACTGAGGCTTGGAACTGAGCCCCATCCGGCTCCAGAGTCCTTATCTCAATGCCCTGACAGTGGTCTATGGGATTGCCAGTAATTCTGGGAAAGGTACTAATCAATCCCATAATGCAAAGCTTCCCACGCCTCTCAGTTCTTTGGTCCAGATTCCCTAAGGAGTGCCATGAGGGGAACTGAAATCTAGGAAGCAAGGGGCCTTGCTTGCCTCTGGGTGGGCTGGTATTTAATCAGGCTGAGACTCTGTAGCTGCTTGCTGTGGCTCTGAGGGCCCTGGCCCTGGAGAGAGGTAGCCATTTGCTTCTGAGAACTTTGTCCCTAGAACATTCCAGTCCCAAGGGAAACTGGTAAACAAGTCTCATTCACAGCCTTGGTAGGTCCCTGTTACAGAGAATCTTTCCATTCTGCTGGGTAATTTTCACACCTAAATCACCACCTACTTTTATTTTGAAGATAACAGGAAATATTATTAATGGGGACAGAGCTAATTCACAACTGCAGAGGAGGTTTAAAACTGGTGGGTGGTTTGACTTTAGCCGAACATTTACAAAGAACAGAAAGAGAAAGAATGTCAGAGACAGACAGAAACAGAGACATACAAGTGAGCCCATCCCTCTGTGTTGTATTAGATGGCACAGACTAAATACAAATAAAATGTGTATTTTAGTTTCAAAAAGTTCTTACTTTCATAATAGTTTTTTAACTATCTAGTAATTTAACTTTCTGGGGGGGAGAAACAGGAAGTCAATAAGATAATTACAACAGACTCAAGAAACTAGACTAAGCAGAGGATGAGAGCAATTGGGGCTTGGATGAAATCTGTAAAAATAAAAAAAAAAGTCAACTAAACCACATCTGTGTTCTCGAAACAAGTGGCTAAGATTTCACTCACTCAACTGTCATACTCGTACTTACTGACCAATACCTGTTTACTGCATGCTCGCTCTGTGCCAGGCCTAGAGCTGGGCTGTGGTTATTTGATGACATTCCCAAAGTACACAGAGTATAGGCCCTTGCGTGTATGATTTATTTACTCAAAGTCCTCCTAACCTAGTGGCAAAAGCGATTATCCCTAGCTCTCTGTCCTCTGTCACTATCCCTAGCTCTCTGTCCTCTGTCACTATCATCTGTACCATTTTCAGGTCTTGTGTCCGTGCTGGGAAAAGACAGATAACTCTAACCGATAGGCGAAATCGGGCGAGTTCTCCTTCTCACCAGCTCCATCTCCGATCCAGACAGAATCTCTGCTGACTTTGCATTAAAGGTCAAATGACCAGGAAGGTAGACCTGAACTCCATCCCTCAGGAAGTGACTCATCTCTGTTCCGTGTGGTTGTGTTCCCAGGATACTGGGAAATGTCTCTAACTAGGCACACAACCAGGAAGTGAGAGGAAACACCTGCGACAAATCCCTTGTCCCAGCCCCAGCTCTCTGAGCAGGTGGACAGCGTCAAAGCCAAGCCCATTACCACTGCAATGAATGCCATCTTCCTCAAGTTCATATCCCGGGTCACAGCGGCAGATGAAAGAACCATAGGTGTTAACACAGGTTTGAACACAGGGATTCTCAGTTTCACACTCGTTCACATCTGTATAAAACCAAAGCACATCACTATTAGTGTGTCAGAAAAAAAAACACAAAGAAACATGAATTGGAATAAATAAAGCAAAATTTATTATCACCAAGAAAGAGCCCAGATTCCCAAGTACCAAGGATTCCCCAGGTCAGGATCTATCAGATCATAATCTAATGCTCTGTGAGACTGTTCTGTCAATTTACGGGCTCCATCTGAGCCTTCAGGCACATTTGTAAGGGATTATTTAGGTTCTGGTCATGCTTATGAGGGATTATGCTGAATAAATTAACCGATGTGGGCCATGCCATTCCCTGGATTAGATCCTGGGCAGAATAAATGGGGAAAGTGAGTAGGATCTAGCTTTCATTACTCTCTGCTTCTTAACTGTTAGCGTCACGTGACCAGCTGCTTTTGTGACTTCCTCATCAGGATGGACTGTAACCTTGAACTGGAGGGGGGTCAAAATGAGTCCTTCAAGTGTATCAGGATGCTTTGTCAAAACCACAGGAAAAGTAACCAAGACAGTCGCCAACATGTAACGTGAAGAGCTACAGCCTCCAGGTGCATGTCCCTTCAGTAGAGGCGAGCTACACAGGAGATGAACGTAACTCGCATGCATCTATGGCTGTGTATACTTGCACCTCCCAGGAAGGCTCCTCTCAGCGCCACCCACAGAATTTCCATGCAGAGCCTACTCTTTCCTATCTCCAATTCTCCCCTCTCTCACCCTCACTGATTTTGAAGTTTCAGGTAGATAATCATGGCAATTCTGAGAATATGTATATTATGAATAAATAGCCTCACGGATTACTCTTGCAACAAATCTGCTTTCAGACCACTGTCCTCCATCCTCCATGTTACACAGGTAATGGAGGGGATCATAAAGAACACAAGCAGTAACAGTGGATGCCTCCTCCTGAGTATGGTGATGGTTTCACGTCAGTATAGACGGAACTGTGTGCCTACGGCAGTGCGCTCTATCGTGTGCCAAGTACGCATCGGCAGTGAGTGCTATTTTGATGTTTCTAAAGGTTGAGATGCATGCCCCAGTTCACATACCAGCAAGAGCCTGGCTAGAACTACAGTACAAGTCAGCAATCACTTCATAATCCACGGGGTTCATTCTGTCCAGCTCAAGGGGGTGGGGGCAGAGAGAGGTCCTTGGACACAGGCATAAGCTGCCCTTCACAAGCACAATGCCCCCCCCTTAAGCTTCATATGCCCATGGTGGCAGGTCTAGTTGAGGGACATTTTCTCCACCTTAAAAGTCCAGCTAAGCCTCTTAAAACTCTGAAAAGGGCTTTGAACATTCCCAGAAGTAGAGACCTTTGTGGTAAGCAGCTTTCGAGGGGCCTTGCATAGGGGAAGGCTAATCCCATGCCCACAAAGTGCCTGCTTCCTGCCAACTCTGGAGACTTCAGAGGAAAAACAAACAAATGAACAGCCATGTAGGAAGGGTCTAGCGAGATATCAGCCTGCTCTGGTGCCCACGCGCCCAGCACTCAGGGGAGGTTGGCATTTCTCCAGCCAGACTGGGGCAGGGCTAGGCAGGAGAGTGTCCCTGGTCTACTAAACCACATACCAGTTTAGATAGGCCAACGTTGCTGCGCATTAAAGCTGGCGTCCTTAGTTTCTGGCCAGACGCTTGCTGCGTGGTGATGAATGAGCTCAATACTGTTTCCATAGCTCAGAGCTACTTCTGAGAGGGCAAAAAGGGCTCTACCCCTTGAGCCCTAACTGCTTCTCTCTGCTGGATTTTCCAGTGGGCACTTAATCCTGAGTGTAGTGGACTGAGGGGCCAGCTTAGTCAGCAGGCATGGCAATTTGCTTTCAGATCCTCAGCACCCATGTAGAAAGCCAGGCATGGTTGCTTGTGCACCAAAGTAGGCTGGAATGACAATAAACCCAGGGCTGGAGAGGTGGAGATAGGAAGACCCCTGGGGTTCCCTGACCAGCAGTCTGAAACCTCAGGGCAAGGTACCCCAGCTGACTCACTGAGCCCTCGGCCTTCCTCTCAACTCTGCCACCACTAAGTCTCCTGTCTCTGACCAAATGGCTTTCACCTCTGTGAGGTGTGATTTCTTTATCTGTGGATCATGACCACAAACACTCTCCTGTCTACTTCATAAGACTATTGCTGGGGTCAGTGAGGTTAACAGACATTAGCGCTTTAAGGAGACGTGAGGTGCTATGATTGCAAAAGCTTGACAGTACTTACCACAGCCTGTGCGACCTGTGGGCCCTGCTGATGCAATATCCTGGTGGCCAAGTGCCCATGTCCAAGTCCAAATGCTGCCTAAGGACACCGTGCCAGCCTCTGGGGGAAAACCTGGGCTGGCACCTCCAACCCCAGCCTTGGCCCCAAGAAATCATCATCAGTCCTTAGCCGCTTATCTCAGCAGCAAGGGAGCCAGGCGCCTGCTCCCTGCTCTGGTGGGAAGGAAGGGCCTTATTTTATTTATTTCCTCAACCTCCTGGCCAGACAAAAAAAACCTCCTGTCTGCTCTCAGACAAAAAAAAAAAAATTACTGTTCCTTGCAAAAGGAGCCCATGCAGAGGCTTCTTGGAACCATTAGCAGGACCAGCTTTAAAGGAGAGAGAACCTCACAAAGAATCCAGGATCAAATCCTTGAATGCTGATGCCTTCCTGTTTATCCAGTGATTTAGATATGATTAAACTAATAGAGACACACTATCCTCTGAATAGCTGGCCAGGAGCCTGCACGCCAGAACTCACTCAAATGGTGTGACAAGGAAACGGGCCCTGTGAAACCTGGTGGCAGACTCCAACAAAGGCCTCATTCTGTGTCTCCATCCAGATCAGGCCACTGCTAGACACTGCAGGCTGGAGCCAGAGGTGGCTCCCAGGCCAGGTCAGGACTTACATCCATTCTTTGGGTCTTTAAGGCCTTCATTGACTTCCTGAGTTGAAGAAGCCGTCCAGCAGGAACCACATGTAGCTTGCCTTTCTTACGGATCAGGGTTGGAAGAAATTGTGTAAAAAGCAGAAAGTACCTTTTTTTTTATTCTGCTTTTGTGGAGCCTTCTGAGGAACCAGGGAAGGTAACTCACCCTTGACTGTGCTGGGCCATAGGAGCTCCTGACACAGATCAGAGGGCACGTTCCTGAGAGAGATCTGTCAAGGGCACACGGAACATTCGCAGCGTGCCTGTGTGTTTGCGTTGTGATTCATCGGGGTCAGGAGCTCTGAAAGCCACTCCTGCTAGCAGATGCAGAGCGACAGGAGGATCACAAACCAGTACTCCCGATGGATGACTGTGGCTCCGCCCTTTGCAATAATCAGAGGACTTCTCTAGCTGTTTCATACACATCGCCAGCTCTAGTTTCAGGCTTCTATAAGTGATGGGGATGCGTGAGCAGTGGCTAGGAATGAGGACACACTGTAGTGACAAGTGTCCCACAGACAGCAACTGTCAGGCTCCAAAGGTGACTGCATCTAGTGTTTCCTATTGTGTCCAAGTTATCCACACGTCACATACCTTGGCAAGATCTTCCATCCTCATTGAGGGTGAAACCAGGGTTGCACGTACAGGAATAGGATCCAGGAACATTTGCACAGAGTTGCTGGCAGTAACCATAGCGACATTCATCAATGTCTGGAAACAAATGCAGGCAATGTCAGGGCTCCTCCCTGAGGCCACCATCATATTGGTACCATTGCCTTTGTCTTCTAGGATGGGACTAGAAAGGGCTACGAAAGGGGGTGACTGCTAAGTCAGTACCTACTAAATGTCAGGAATTGTGATGGCCTTTGTATCACAGTGCTCAGCTTCCCTACAATCCTCTACCTCCCCCAAACAGTCCTTGTTCCATGAACACCTGAACCTACCATGAAATCCCTGACAAATTTTTTCTGCTTTGATTGAATTGCACCAAATGGCTTCTCAGGACTTATCCAACTCAGGTTTAACTAAGGCTTATGCAATATTAATGTTCAATGCTATGACTCTCTATGATCTTTTCAGTACCCTGAACACGAGCATGTCGAAAGATCAACAGAAGGGCTCCAGTGGACTGTCTGCCAGCTCCACCGACAACAACTCTGTCCAGTCAGCAGGAACAGGATCCCAGGCATCGGGAGGAGCTGGGCAGTGTGACAGTGAGATCTGCGAATGTAGCTATGCAGGATGCTTGTTCTCGCCTTGGTTCTTACCCTTACACCAGAGTGGACACAAACCACATGAACACATTCCTGAGCCCTGGAAAGCAGCAACACGGTGGGAAGTATGTGCTTCAGCAGAGCTGTGCCCTATGACCTCCCTGTAACGTGTGCCAGCCCCTGAGGAGCCTGATGTCATTGGGAAAGCCCTTTATAGCATCCCAAACTGAAAGAGCGATAGGCTGGGTCAATCACTTCTATTAGGCAGGTGCCTCCAATGAAGCCTCCATTCTCAGGAGGATGGTGTCCTTACACAGGCTCAACTGGGACCAGCTGATCTGACTGGGCTACAATTCCTAATGCCCCCTCCCTGGAACCTATCTTAGAGAGATAGAGGCAGCACTCTTTGTGCCCCGATCCCTGTGCCCAGTTTCTACTACCTAGAGATAGAAAGAACTCTTCCACCCCTATTCCAACCCGTTGTCTCCCTTTTAGCCCTCACTGGATTCTGTGTCCTGCCTTGGTATTGTGCTTTATCTCAGTTCCATTTACTTCTAAGATGGCCCCAACAACACCTCCCTGAGATGGGCAGCTCCTACTGGGCAAGCCTTTTGGCGTATAATTTGCTAATCTTACCTCTTCCCGAGACTCAGCTGGAAACATCACCAGTGCCTGGAGAGGCATCAGAGACAGAGAAGGTACCCTTTCCTTCGGGGTACATTGAAAGAAAGGCAGCCCTATCGTTTGTTATCTGAAAACAGGCAAGGTCTCCCTAGCAGTGCACAGAATGGGTGGCAGGTGGCTGTAGAATGTTGAAAAAGAAAGAAGAGCTTGACCAAGGCAAAGCATGGGGTCATCCAAAATTAAGAGCGGTCTCCATGTCAGTGGTGAATACTAACAGGCCAAGCCATGTAAGCACGCTGTGCATCCTTGCCAGTGAGCATCCTTCCAATGTGCTTTGTGGAAGAGAACATCCTTCACCAGCAGAGGACCACCCTCTTTTGGCATCTCTCAGATGGAGAGATCTGCCCTCTGGGTATCTATGATGGGCCCATGTACCACGCCTCACATCTCTCTAGTGCCCTTTGTGGTAAGAAAATATCTGGCCGGGGGGAGCCAGAGACATCAACATTAGACCCAACTTGTTTTAAGTGTATCCAAAATGTTCCTCCTCTTTGAGTTTGTCTCCAGCTCTATATAAAAGTTAGGTGACGTAATATCTAACATCCTTTCCAGCCCTAGAGTCCTACATAAGAAGTTCCTGTGCAAATGACTTGCTCTTGCTGGTCTGCTTACATTCAAACCAGTAGTATCACAGTTTCCATTAGAGCAGAGGTTGGTTTAAATGCACAGGGACTATCGTATTCCCAGATGCCCTCACACATTGGCTCATTGGAGCCTCCCTACCAAGGAGAGCCATGCCAAGGCCAGGCAGTTTATTGTGCCTCAAGGATGTTTCAGACAGGTCACAGAGTAAACCCAGATTCAGCTTCAGTCTGGAGACCTGGAAGGAAAGGCTTTTGGGTTTTGTTTTGTTTCCTTTTCTATTTTTTTTTCCATAATGTTGTTTGAATCTAACTTTGAGCCAACTAAATGCAAACCCAGAGAACAGACCTAGCCAATGTCAACTACAAGGGATAAAACTGTCAATTGGTGATGACTGACACCTCTGGAATACAAAGAAAGAACACAGCTGTGGGGTGGATGGAGTGGAGTGGCAGGGACCCGTGCTGGGATGAACGGGGCTGGGACTCCTGGTCTACCTTTGAGATTTGGAATGTTTCTATATCTAAGCAAAAGTAGTCCCTTGGTTTAGGATTATCTAACTAGAGAAGAAAAACTCTCACTTCTATTATTTCCTGGCTAGCTATAAACTTCCTGAAGGCAGGAAGATCTCAGCAAGCCCTTAAAATGTAGTTTCAAAAAAAATATATGTAATGCTAGTAATGGTAAAAATGTCTTTTAATGGATGGTGACACATGTACCATTGTTTAAGGGCTTTCTATACACACCCAAAGAAAAGCTCACTTGGACCTTCCTACTGTACCTACATTGTATTGTATCCCTAACAACCATCAACCACTGATGGAGGAGTGTTTATGTGTTACTTTCATTATTAATAAAGAAAACTGCCTTGGCCCTTTAAGAGAACAGAAAATTAGGTAGGCGGAATAGACAGAACAGAATTCTGGGAGAGTTGGGGAGAAGCTTCAGGCAGTCTCCATAGGGAGTCTCCATGCTTCTCCTCTCCGAGATGGACGCAGGTTAAGATCTCTCCTGGTAAGCCACACCTCGTGCTACACAGATTACTAAATATGGGTTAAAGGAAGATGTGAGAATTAGCCAATAAGAGGCTGAAACTACGGGCCAGGCAGTGTTTTAAAAGAATACAGTTTCCGTGTAATTATTTCGGGTGTAAAGCTAGCCGGTGGCCGGGTGGCGGGACGCAGTCCCACCGCTTCCTTCTACAAACCACCCCCCACCCCGAGTCCCTGGGAGCAGTGGGGAGCCCTTACCTAGACACTGGCCTTCCAGAAGCCAGTACCCGTCGGTGCAGGAACAGGTGTACCCTCCTTCTGTGTTGATACAGATCTGGGTAGGGTTGCACTGGTGTGAGTCTGTCGCACACTCGTCCACATCTGTAACACAAAAAATTATTCCAGACAGTGTCACCCACATCTAGAAACCCTGGGTCCACCTGCTGCTGCTCTTTTCTCGGCTGGGAGGCTGTTGATAATATCACTGGGCTAAACCAAGAGACAGAAGCACCTCCCTGATAGGCACTTTTGAGACACACTGGCCTCAAATTAGAATGGGCAGAGCTGAGAGAAACATACAAAGGGGAGAAGCATGGCTGTGTGTCCTCTGCGTCAGTCATTGCTAACCCTTTCTGAACATACACTACACCAACAATGACTCATGCTTGCTAATCCTGCCCTCTCCTGCCTCCCCCGCTTCCACTCCCCACCTGACTCAAGTCTCTGTGAGGAGATGACAGAGGACATAAGTGGGGCCAGGCAAATGTAGAAGGAGTTGGCCGAAGGGACTGAGCTTTCACTACCTCTTCCAGGCCCCACTTCACTTATGTGCCTGCTGACACTGCAGACTTCAGACTTTCCCCCATCCACTCAAATGGCATCTTTGGGCTGAGGACACAGCTCTGCGTTAGTGTACCTGCCTGGCATGCCTGAGGTCCTGGATTCAATCACAGATAACATATTTGCATGTGCGTAGAAGCGGTAAGGGGGTCCAGGACCCCAAAGTGTGAGCTCCTTGAGACAAGCCTCTCCATAGCACTGAGTTTGGTGTGCTGTGTGCTCAGAAAGGCAGACCAGCTGAGTGAGACATACAGCCAGGTAAGCAGTGGTATCTCTGGGCTAAATGGCACTACCATGATACTGCCATACAACTCTATGCTAAGACAGCTGATGAAACCCTGCCA
The DNA here is from genome assembly GCF_903992535.2 of Arvicola amphibius. Classification (NCBI taxonomy): domain Eukaryota; kingdom Metazoa; phylum Chordata; class Mammalia; order Rodentia; family Cricetidae; genus Arvicola; species Arvicola amphibius. Next base: position 79,200,349 of record NC_052053.1, on the reverse strand, counting down.
GACTCTAAAGTGACAAGGTGTCTGGGTCCTATGGGGGGGGGGGGCAATTTTCACTGCTCCAAGCATGGATACCCACCAAGAGCCTCAGTCCAAGGTGGTGGTACATCCATTCCATCCTGATACCGTGACAACATGCAAAATCCCAGCCCAATTCTCTGCTGCAGACTCGCGCCCCTGCCCTTTGCCTTCCTTCCACCCAAGCTCTGCCTGTACAGCCCAGCCTCCCAGGGGAGCCAGGGGATAATGCTTGGCCAGTGGCCACTACTGTCCTAATCCACATCCAAGCTTATGACAACAAATAATGCCGCCATCAGCCAGGACATATTTACATTTTCCCAGCAGGGAGTGATGGATGGTGATTACAGCCTGGGAACAACACTGCCTTGGGAGTCTCTGCTCTTGTCCCTGACTTGAGAATGGGAAGTGAGGGTGACCAAAAAGAAGTATGGAGCTATGAGAGAGCCAAGGCGACAAGTCCCCAAGCCTCTGCCTTTGTGTGACACGCAACATAAACGACTTGCCTGCAGAGCAGTCCGGCAGAAACCAAGCACAGGACACTGATCTCGGAAGGACATGGAGGACCTCAAAACGGGCTTACTGTACACGCAAGCAAAGGTGCACACATGCACACTTTTTTCAAAGCTCTACTGCTATTACCAAACTAAAGACTTCGCTGTGACACCGTTTCTGCATATGTGTATATAACTGAAAATTTAGGGCCAAAAAGATGGTTCTGTGAGTGAAAAGGTACCTGCCACCAAGCCTGACAACTTGAGCTCAATTTCTGGGGCACATATGGTGGACGGAGAGAACTGGCAGTTTGTCCTCTGAGCTCCACATGCATGCCATAGCATGACCACCTACACACACACACACACACACACACACCATAAATAGATAAAGAAGTAATGAATTTTTAAATATAATTAATTTTTTCTATATTTTTAAATGGAATTGTCCATAAAAAGTCTGTTTTGAGAACTCAGTGGCTCAGTAGATCCCTGGAACAAGAGCGCCGCCAAGCCCCAGCCAGGTTTCCTCAGCCAATTAACTGACAGGATTCGGAGGTATGGGCTTTAAAAGCAACCATCCCCCTGCAAACCACTGTCAGGTTACCCACCTGCCAGAGGAGCCCAAACTGGAAATGTTCACTCTGTGTTTCCATAAGGGGGTGAATGAGGCATTGCAGATTCCAGCTTGCAACCGAATTGCTTACATTAAATACATCTGACTTAAATAACAGAAGGAAAAATACATAGAATGGCTCCAAGGACATTCTTTGGCGGGGCGTCCTTTTCCGCATCAGTGGAAAAGCACAAGTTATAGCAACCTGAGCAGGTGTCATTATCCCAATCATGTCTATTCCCTTTCCTGTGTGATAGTTAGGAGTGGTCTCCTTAGAGAAAAGGATGCCGGGTAAGTACAATCGCTTGTTCATTCACTTATTCATCCTTTATGCTCTATGAGCTGTGCGTGCGTGTGTGTGTGTGTGTGTGTGAGAGAGAGAGAGAGAGAGAGAGAGAGAGAGAGAGAGAGAGAGAGTGTGTGTGCGAGAGTGTGTGTATGTGTGTGAGTGTGTGTGTGAAAGAGAGTGTGTGTGTGAGAGTGTGTGTATGTGTGTGTGAGAGTGTGTGAGAGAAAGTATGTGTGAGAGAGAGAAAGAAAAAGTGTGTGTGTTTGAGTGTGTGTGAGAGAGAGAGAAAGAGAAAGTGTGTAAGAGTGTGTGTGTGTGTGTGTGTGTGAGAGAGAGAGAGAGAGAGAGAGAGAGAGAGAGAGAGAGAGAGAGAGAGAGAGAGAGAGAGAGAGAATGAGGGGCAGGGGAGGGAAGGAAAGTGAGAGACCCACGTGGGAAGCTGGCATCAAGCACAGACCTCCAATCACACTACTAAATACCATCTGCTGGCTCCCTGCCTCCTCCCAGGAGCTGCAGTCAGTCAGCTGCCCAGCACCTGGAGGAGTCTGCCACAGTGATTCTGGCTGATTCCTCCCCAGGTGGGACAAGTCTGACTGCTTTCCAGGTGACCAGCCCCTTAGTAACCAGAGGAAAATGCTCAAGACATTTTCTGGAACCTGGAAAAGCCCAGTGTTGCTCCTGCCCCAGAAGAAATCCTTATCCGCATCAAGCCCCACAGCTTCGTTGTCCCATGATGCCTCAGCTAAGCTGTCACTGTGTCCTTCATGTATCCCCAATGTAGTATTCTCAGTTGCAGACAACTGCTCACTCAGAAGAGCCACCAAACCAGTCAAGGCTGCGCTTAGACGCCTTCTAGGATGACGGACAATTCAAACATGAATAGACAAGTCTCACAGAACTCCACAGCCATTCCTCAACCCTGCAGGATCTGAGTTTTCCCTTTCTGTGCCCAGGCTCCAATCCTGTGGACAAGCGAAGCTGACTTAGGCAGCTTCCGCTGAACGTGCCTGTTCTAGTGTGAGAAAAACCATCAGCCAAAGTGCAGCGTTCTCGCTGGGCAACCGGGAGAAGCTGCCCAAGAGCACTTTGCGTCCACACCTTTCCAAGGACTCCGCTCTTTCTTTGTGGGCAAGGCAGGAATCATTTCTGGGGTAGTGCATTTTTAGCCGGTGAAACAACATGTTTTTCCAGCCTGCTTTTTTTGTTCCTTCCTTGCCCAAGCTAACGGGGTCTGATAAGAAAAAGGAGAATAAAACTGCCGCATTCCTGCGCCTCCGTGTGAAGGCTGTTTCAGTCTGGCTGCTGGGCTGGGTCACTGCCATTTTTCAGGCAGCCCAACCCAGCCAAGGCTGGAAGCCACACAGGACCTACTTCCCAAACACCTGCTTAATTAAAGACCTCAGCATTTGAGAACTCGCTTGCTAAATTCCTAGCGCATCTGGACTCCATGTGCCTGACAGTCTTGCAGGATCGTTAGGAGTCAAAGCCTTCTGTGTTTGCGGCCCTTCTCTCAAGGCTCACTATTTAGCATTGTACCGCTAATTAGGCAACAAATATGTAGCCCGTTTTCCAAACAACAACAAAAAGATTCCTTCCATCTTGGATGGAACCAGCTGGAATTTGAGACCCAGACTCTCCCTGGATGCTATTCATCTATCCATAAAGTGAGAACTTAGAGAAGTATTCTCAGATGGCCTTAGCTCTGATCTTCCAGAGAGACTAAGTATGTAAGTAATGAGGATCATATTGGCTGACGGGTAATTATTCTCATCCACAGGATGCATGATAAACAGCAACGGCTGTGCTTGCTTTCAAACTGGGCAGTGAGTTGGCCCAGTCCATCCGACTTGTGCCAGAGCACGGGTGGCCACAGCAGTGGGGTAGGGACAACACACGGGTCTTCACAAGCATCGTGAGTCAAGACGTTCTCAAAGTTAGAGGCTAGGCCTGCAGATTGGCACTCTGGACATGTTTTTTTTTTGGGGGGGGGGGGGTCAAGGCTTAGACCATTATTGTGACTATAAAGCAAAGAGCATAACACTCAAATTAGATTTCCTTTTATTAAATTCCTGCCATTTGTCCATCAACAGGGAAGAGTTTTGGATGTATACCAGGCAGCATTTTTCCAACCCTAACTATGCAAAAGAATCACTGACTATATGAGAATGTCTGAGGTTGAGGCTTGGCAAGCTCTATCATTCTGAAGTGATCTAAAGGAGTCTGGGACAGAGCAGAGGGATCTGCACGAGAGCAAGGCTTTTCAATCTCTATCTGTATACACATCTGGGTGGATCTCGTTAAAACGGAATCCTGAGACTCCGTCCACATAACAGCTCCCAGGTGGCATCATTGCTTCTGGCTCAGGGTCACCACTAGCATAAGGAGGTGCTGGACTCGTCTGAGTGAGTCTGAGTTCTGTGCCCATGCGACAAAGCCTGCTGGCTACAATAGCACACTCAGTCCTCGATATTGGATTCTGCAGCCACAGGCTCCACCAGCTGCAGCTTTAGGACATAAGGACACTGTAAGTGTACCAATTTTACACCACACACACACACACACACACACACACACACACACACTTTAACAGAGTTTTACTATGTCACCATAGCTGGCCTCAGAGGCTCAATACTTCTCTTCCCAGGAGTTAGGGTGACAGACCCAACAATTGGTTTTTTGTGTTATCATTCCCAGCTCAACAACACAACACAGATGCATAGCGTGTATGTCGTATCGGGTGTCATAAGCAGTCTAGAGATGGTCTAGAGCTTTTGATGGATGGATTATGAAACTATATGAAAATACTAGGCAAGTCTGTAATAAGATAGGACATGGGTGTCTGAGGACACTCCGGTAACCAACTCCCACCACCCTAGATGCACTGAGGATTTAGAGTCTTATTAGCGCCCATTAGGGCTGGAAAGATGGATCGGAGGTTAAGAGTGGATCTATTGCTGTGCAGAGGACCCAAGTATAGGTTCCAGGACCCACATCTGGCAAGTCAACAACCACCTGTAGCTCCAGCTCTGTGGGATCTGAAGTCGTCTTCGGCTATCATGGGCACCAGTACTTACATGCTAGCACATGTGCAGGCCCACTCAGCATCCTCACACATAGATATCGTTAAAAATAAAATGTCTTTAAAGATAAATAAACAAAAACCCTAGTATGGCCTGGCATACACAGATTGCTATTCCAGTACAGGGCCCCCTCCATGACTCAGTCCTGGCCTGTAGTGCTGGGTGCCTGCTGTGCTGTGTACCCAGGCTTTGACCTACAGAATACGGTATCTTAGAAGGCCCCCCTCCCTCCTATTAGTTCACTGGTAGTGTTAGGCTTCCCATGAATAAACTCCATTCCCTAAATCTTAGCTAAATTATTAGAAACACTGCCCCCAAGGTGATGACCAAAGGAAAGCACAGAGATCCCAAGTAGGAGACAGGTCAAGACTTTCCTATAACACGTGACTTTATTTTCACCGAATCTGCAAGATCACAGCTCATAAATGCATGGATCTTGAATTCCAAAATTTTCCTGGCTCCCCACGTGTTCTGTTTCCTCATCCTCTCTGAGCCAATTCTTCCACCTCATTCTTCTTTTGCATTTCATTTTGAGACAGGCTCTCACTATGCAGCCTTGGCTGGCCTGGAACTCACAGAGATCCTCCTGCCTCTGCCTCCAGAGTGCTGGATTAAAGTCATGTACCACAGTGACCAGTGTGTTCCTGTCTTTTTGTTTCTTGTGTCACAGTCTGTGAACTCCTTATACCCACGCACACACACATATGCACACACACATACACACATATGCACATTCGCGCCCACACACATATGCACACACACATGCACACGCGCACGCACACACACATATGCACACACTAGCTCCTCATTCCCAGTGTTGGTCTTAGTTAACAGCATCACCATTTTTCAGCATCTGGGGAGAGGCCTCTTTTGGCGCAGACCTCAAGACTCTTTGTCCCCTTGTGAGGCCCAGCAGAGGGTTCTACCCTCATGACTTCCTCCAAACATCACCACTTCCTAAGCTCTCACTTCCTGTCCCATCAACATATTAATTAGGCAGGGCATGGACTTTCAAAGCAAAGCCTGATAAAGCTTCCTCTTTCTTCCTCAGAAGGCTTGACATCCCAGAGAAAGGTTACTCTGAGAAGTGTCAGAGGAAGAAGATGATGGCCCGCCCTGCCCTGAAAGCAGTCGTCAGCAGCACCGCTTGGGACACAAATAGAAATCCAATCTATTTTTCCATCCAAAACAAAAATCCTCATGAGGCCTAGTACTTGTGTGAGAATACGCAGGTGTGCAAATCCACCCCAAGGAATTAATCAGCCCAGCAGCAGCAACAAATATTTCCTCCTGGGCCACCCTCAGAGCTCTAGGAAATCTGCAGGTGTGCCCTTCTCACCCCTGAGGTGAGAGAGCCCTTGAGCTACCTCTGACTCCCTTGCCCATTCACCAGGACAAGCCTGTACATATTGCCGACCTTTATCTCAGCTCCCCTATCTCTGGTAGGGGCTACCTCACCTGCCCTCTTAGAGTTTGAACCAAATACAGAAGACAGGCATAGCTCATAAACAAGTATGTATATGGGACCGGGGAATGGCTCAAATGGTAAAGTGCTTGCCTTGCAAACAGAAGGACCTGAGTTCAATCCCCAGAACCTACATAAAAATGCTGGCCTTGGTGGCACAGCACAGACTTGAATCTCAGTGCTGGAAAGACAGACTGAAGGATCCCTAATTGGCCAGCTCCAAGCCAATGAGAGACCCTGTCTCCAAAGACAGGAACGTGACACCAAAAATGACACCCAAGGTTATCCTCCAACCCCCATGCATACACGTTCACATTTGCACAGCACAAGAATGAAAACACACATACAAAATCCACACTTAAATTTTTAATTAAAAAAATGTGTGAGCAGATCATGTAAGAGGGAATGTCTTAACTCTGGGAGGTGGGGACAGATGTGGATGCTGACTGATGTAGGAGACTCTTCCTCACCTACATCCTTTCCTGTAGCCAGTTTCCCAGCGCATGGGGGAATGAAGTGACAGATAGTTCTTTTGAAGTAACAGCCTGGGCCAGTCAGTGGCTAAGAGTTTAATACTCCACCCAGGGGCCTGCCCACTCTATCTATCATTCTCTCCTGCCACTGTCCCTCTACCGTGGAAGAGGCCAACGACCTCTCCTTCCTGGTGGATCAGAAGCAACTTCCCTATTACTAAAAGGAGGTAAAACCTTAGTGGGTGGGAGGAAGAGGTGAGGGTATGCAGGAGTCATGGGGGCAGAATGAGGATGCCATGAACAGCAAGAGTCTTGGGAGACACTGGCTCTGGATGAGGGGTGGCCACATGCTCTAACCCAGAAGCAAGAGCCACCCACACAGCCCAGGGCTGAAGCCTCCCTCACCTTGCTGACCACCCCTTCGACTTAGTAAGAACTGCATTGTATCACCAAAAAGTAAAATAGATGCTGGAACTGAGGAAATCCTTTTCAGGATTGTTTAGCTGGCCTGTGGAATGGGTGCCCCCCTTCATAACCGCCCCTCTGAGGTCAGCAGCAGCGTGGGTTTCTTCAGTGAGAAACATGGGAAAGCAAAGGAGATGCATGGGGGCAGTCAACTGGCTAGCGATCCAGCCCTCCCCAGCCCTCCTCCTGACGCTAAGGGCCTGGTTCCCAGAGCCTGACACCCACTGTGCATCTGCACCACATACATATGCCATGCGTCAGGGATTCAAAGACAAATGACACATGGGCATATCTTTGAGAATGCACAAAGGCCAGACAATCCCCATTTGTACAAAAAAGGGAATTCTGGGGGGAAATGCAAAGCATACCTAGCAGGGATGGATTTGTGTGTGAATGTGTGAGGGGAACCAGGAGGCTACTGTGACAGAGACTTCAAGCATCCTTTAGGAACCATTCTGCCAACAAAAGGCTTCCAGCCGGGAGGGAACAGTGTCCAGTCCAGAGCTCCTTCACCTTGGCTGCAGGTTAGGAACATCTGGGAGGCTCTAGATTAGAACATGTGTCAGATGTTCTACCCTAGCCAATTAAGTGGGAACCCCAGCAAGAATTAATGTGTAGCCCAATAAAGAGATCCTGACCTTGCCAATGGTATGTATAAGAATTATCTTGCAGGGTGTGTGTGTGTGTGTGTGTGTGTGTGTGTGTGTGTGTGTGTGTGTTTCAAATAGAGTTCCTACCTCAGGCTATCTGGAGCAAGTTCCAGTGGCCAGTATTCTGAACTGACATCCTACGTGATGTTGATGAAAGTGTTCATATGTTCAGAAACATGGATCTTGTCTCACTGGCAGAGCAGTTTTAACATTGCCTTTGTAAACTACCCCATGCCAAGAACAGGACCTGGCACAGAATGTTCCTTTAAAAGCTCATACCCACTAAGATGACTACTACAGTAGAGAGAGAGAGAGAGAGAGAGAGAGAGAGAGAGGTGTTCTCTCTTGCAGAACAGGAGCTCTGGAGGTCAAAGACCAGGGCCTCTCTGCATCTCAGTTCAGTGGCTGACCCATGCAGCTGCTGGCAACCCCAGACAGGACATAACCATCTCTAATAACAATGAACGTCCTCATTTGTGAAGGGTTTGCATATGCTGAGTTCCTCACCAACACCATCTCACCACATTGTTCCAGCTGCTCTCTGAGGTTCTGCAATGCTCTCTTGCTGTAACAAATAAGTTAAGGCGCATGCCCCAGCCAGCAGAGAAAATTATCAGTGGAGCAAGGATTGGGTACTGTAGCCCAGACTCACCCCATCTTCAGTCATGAGTCAGAAGAAGACTGAGTCTCCTTGTCTAAGGGCATGCTGGGAGGGGAGAGGGGCTGACTAACCCTACTCTGTGCAGTTACGTGTGACAACCTGAGGGAATGCTCAGGACATCCTATTAAGCAAAATGGGGCAGTTGCCAAGGACAGACACTCGCTGTCTGCTTTCCTGTGACATGCCCACCAGCAGTCAAATAGAGACAGCACATTGATGGTTTCCAGGGGGAGAGACAGTTGTTTGATAGTTGCAACGATGAAAGTTGAAAGTTGCAGTTCCGAAATCTGAGGTCTGTTTTCGCTTTGGTGTAAATACGCTCAGCACAAAGACGGACAAGGCAGCGCATTTCCTACTGTGTGTGCTCTGCCGCAATTCAAACACTGATGGCTGAGAACAAAGCCTACTTCTTTACTGGGCTTCATTCCAGATTTTGCAAACCGTTCCTAATCAGAGTGATAAGCAAGTGACCTGTGATCTACAGCTAAACCCAGAAGGAAGGACCACAGCGGCCATGCTGGGTCTGTGCACAAACAGCCTGCATCATTCTGCAACTTAGTGTCACTGCATGGTTCCTAAACCCAGAGAGAGAAAGGCTGGAAAGGAAAACCATGAAGCGGGGGGGGGGGGGGGGGGGGGGGGGGGGGGGCAATAGGGAGAGAGTAGGTACAAAAAGCTCTGAATTATCATGGAGAGTGGGGGTGAATCCAGCCTTTAATGTCTGGGTTTAAAGGGCAACAGGGAGGTGGCCACAGAGGAGCTAGTCCAGACCTGGTTCAAATCCTCCTGTCCCCACTTTTTAGATATATAATATAAAAGCAGATGGTGATGGGGTTCTTTTTGTCAGCCCCTAAAACACAGATTTTTCTCGCGTATAATGAGAATTAGTGACCATAGTAACCGGGTAGGATCAAGTATAAGCCAAGATCTTACCACAGTGCCAGTCAGGGACTGGTCTTCCCAGTCAGGGACTGCTTTGTACAAAAAGGCTGTGGAGGAATAGGAGGAGGAGCTATCCTCTAAATGGGAGAGAGAGAGAAAGGTTTGAAACTCAGGCCCAAATCACAAACTGGCTCTACAATGGCCTTCAGGCAAGTATTCCTACACCCCCACCTCCTCTGAGAAAACAGGTCTCCTGACTCTTGTGTCCTAAGAGGCAGACAAACCTAAATCTTCTGAGGGACAGGTGCCTACCGGAGCTGAGGCAGGCAGAGGAGGCCCCCTGGAGGACACAAGGAAAAGGGACGCCAACACTGGAGAACAAGTCCATGGCTTGCCTGGGCATACAAAGCCAGGTAAGGGAAAAGCTAAGGCAAGAGTAGGCTGATGAGGAGACTCGCCTGATGCCACTCCAGAAAGGACTTGGGAACAGAGTGTGCTGTCCTCTGCTTTCTGGCTGGCTTGGCATACCTCCATCACAAACACCGTTCTACAAACATTATACAGTTATACAGTGCGTATAGAGAGGGTTAAATTATGTAAGCATATTAAAACACAGGAAGGTTGTTGCAATACAGCAACACACAGTGTAGGAAGACGTTATAAGCACGGCCATGTTTCCTAGGATTTGCTCTGAAATCAGAATGTTCGGGTATTTCCCTGTGGACCCCTCTCCAGACCTGTTTGACAGGCGTATCAAAAGGGGCTCCTGAGAAGTCGGAGCAGTGGTGATTTACCCTTCACACTTTAATTCACCAAAGTAGTTATCGATTCAAAAAGGACAGTGTGCTGGTCAGAGTCCGGGCTCTGTGTTCTTCTTCATCTGCCAACTCTAGTGACTGGTGCTGCCCAGCCCGGAAGTTTTCATTCTTTGTCTGCTCTCTGACATGACCACCTTGTTATAAGTGATAAAAGGAGCCAGAGATGGTTGGCAGACATATTAAGAGCTTAACTGACCCACTATTAACAGGTTGATGTCAATCTTCTATTTTTTTTAAAAATAAAAGCATCATGCCTAAGTTTGGGGGAGTCTATAAGATAAGAGCTTCCCTTGCTGGGCTGGGTAGAAGGCTCAGTGGGTAAGGTGCTTGCTGTGTAAACATGAGAGCCTGAGTTTACATCCATGTAAAAGGTAAGCTTGGGATGTGTGTGTCTGTAACCCCAACACTGGACAGGCAGAGGCAAGAGGATCCCCAGGGCTTGCTGGCCAGCTAGTTCTGGTCCAATTAACTCCAGATTCAAGGAGAGACCCTGTCTCAAAAACTAAGGTGGAAAACAGTTGAGGGAGGCTCCTGACATCAGCCTTTGGCTTCTTCATCCCAGGCACTCGTGCATACACATACAAACATATATACATACATGTAAACACATACACATAGCACACACACAAAGAGGAAGAGAGAGAGATTCACTAGAGGACATGGCATCTTAAAGGAATTTATAGAATTATTACCATTCTGGAAAAACTGCCTCTCTGCACGTCATACAATAAATTAAGTGGGAAGGTCACTATCCAAATCTATGAAGTTCAGGACTGTGGTAGAGTCTCAAGCCATCAATCAGCTTTGCAAGCAGCAAAGCCTCTGTATCTGCTGGAGGACAGTTCTTCAGATCATCGCATTTCTGAATGTGTAGGCTATTCTGCAATTCGATCTAGTGACAGAGTTGGATGGTCTGACTTCAAGAAAAGACAACTCCGGTGATAAACGGTCAACAGGCATCCATTCATTCATCATTCTCTGTCTCTGCAAATATTACCCAAGCCAATTCTGTGTACTTGGCGCTGGGCTGGGCACTATAAACACTAAAGTAACAAACATACTCCACATGAGTTTTCCAGAACCAGTATCGGGCAGGCCATGTTTCCTGATGAGAATGCAATTAAATGGGAATCACCATGAAAAGATGAATCCCAATAACTGTGTAATTTGATGAGTCCACCACTGCATACATCACAGGCTCTAAGATGTAATCACAATAAAATCTGGAATATTCTTTAATCCTAATAGCAGGAAAATGCTGTGTGTCCTATGACGAAGTGACATTTCGGTCAACAACAAACCACACATATTGTACTGGGCCCAAAAGATGGAAACAGAGCTAAAAAAAATTGTGACCTTGCATTTAACTCTTTAATCGTGTTTTTAGCAATTAGACAGCTTTCCCTCAGACTATGGACGGAGCACACTCTGTAGTATGACACCAGCTTACTACCATTACTCTCCAGATTCTTCAGCAGTCAGCAAGCACCCGAGTTCTCCGGCTCCACCCACCACCCCATGTTTTTTATAGTACCTTCGTAGTTTTAGATCCACAAATACTTACTCACCAAGAGGATATAAAGTAAATACTTAAATGTTACAAGGGAACAAGGCCATACCATGTAGTCCAGATGTAAAGGAAGCCATCTGTGATGCCTTAGACGAGAAATAGCCCCCAACAGCTCATATATCTGAATATTTGGGTCCCCCAGTTGGTGGAACTGTTTAGGAAGGATTAGAAGATGTGGCCTTGTTGAATGAGCTGTGTCACTGGGGAGTAGGCTTTGGGGTTTCAAAAACCCTCACCATTCCCGGTTAGCTCTCTCTACCTCATGCTTGTGTCTCAAGATTCAAGCTGTTTGTTGCTCCAGTGCCATGCTTTCTCCCTACCATTATGGTCATAGACTCCAGCCCTCTGAAACTATAAGCCCCAAATAAACTCTTTGTTCTATAAGCTGCCTTGGTAATGACGTTTTATCACAGATCAATAGTAAAGTAGCTAAAGGCTGGAGAGATGGCTCAGAGGTTAAGAGCACTGGCTGCTCTTCTAAAGGACCAGGGTTCAATTCCCAGCAACTACATGGTGGCTCACAGCCATCTGTAATGAGATCTGGTGCCCTCTTTGGCATACATGGAGGCAGAATGAAAACTAGCTAAGACATTATTAAGACATTGTCCCATCTTAATATCCCAAAATGTCCACACAAAGACAAAACTGCCTGATAACACATTTCTGAGGACATATGCCCATTGTTAAAAAATAACTGTATATTCAAACTTGTAGAACATACAGGTTTTGTGTGTGTGTGTATGTGTGTGTGTGTGTACGTGTGTGTGTGTGTGCATGTTCTTGGATGCTAATATCAAGAAAAAATTTAACATTTGAAATTAATGAATTATACATCAAGCCTGAGGAATTATAAAAGGGAAAAAGAAATTCAACATTTAAAAAGAAGACAATAAAAAAAAAACACAACCAAGGACCAGACAGATAAGGGAGAAGTTGAGAATGCGTGCTACTTTTGCAGAGGACCTGGGTTCAATTCCCAGCACCAGCAGATGGCTTACAACTGCCTGTGACTCCAGCTCCAGGGAATCAGTGCTCTCTTATAATCTGTGTGGGCATGTACACACACCTGCTGGGAATATACTACCTACCTATACACACACACATACCCACTGGGCATGTATATACCTACCTACCTACCAACCTACCTACCTACACACAAATACACACACACACACATACACACTTACTGGGCATGTATATACCTACCTATACACACACACACACACACACCTAGTGGGCATGTACGTGCCTGTCTATACACAGACACACACCTACTGGGCATGTACGTGTCTATCTATATACAAGCTCGCACATACCAGGCATGTACATGCCTATCTAAACATAGACACAGACATACACATAATTTAAAACAATGTTTTTGAAAGGTAACAGCAGAAAAAATAAAAAGAAGGGAAAACAAGAAATGAAATTAACAAAGCTGAAAGTTGGTTGTTTAAAATGGGTAAATTGTTCTATGGCTTGGCAATATTTGTCCTTAAAATACAAGTTAGAGGGCTGGAGAGGTGTCTCAGTGGTTAAAATCATATGCTGCTCTTGTAGAAGTCCCAAGTTGAGCTCACAGCCACCATCAGCAACTCACAAACTCCTGTACCTCCAATTCCAGATCATCCAATGGCTCTGACCTCAGCAGGCTCATATACTCATACATATAATTTTATAATTTCATACATATAGAATTAATCTTCAAGAGAAAACTAAGTACAGAAATATTAGGAATGAAAAGAGAAAAGAAACTATTGTTGCGGCAGAGGATGAAAAGGTCATTCAGAAAATGTAGGGAGAAGTTCATTCAAGTGAATCTAAAAATATAAATGGAGTAATCTTTAGAAAAACATAGCTTTGCAAAGAAGGAGCTAAGAGTCAGATGTAGTGTCTGGAATCCCAGCAGCCACAACGTGGGGGCGGGAGTACCGCCCATTAGTGAACAGCCTGGACTCCATAGTGAGTCTGAGCCAAGCCTACACTACATAGTAAGACCATGCCTGGAAAAAGAGAAACTAGAAAGTCCAAATAGCTAAATTGCTCCATAATTGTAAAAAATTTATATTGGCAGCTGAAAACCTTCCCATTCACACACAAAAATACCAGACCTCAATGATCTTACAGGCAAATTCTAATGAAGTTTCCACGAAACAGTCCATGAATAGATCAGTTTAGCTTTCCAGAGAATGAGAAAGAAAAAACATCTCACTCTATCAAGATGATATGATACCAGAATCAGCCAGAATAATTCAAAACAGGAATGTGAGAGGCCTCTTTAATTTGTAGATATTGCTGTCCAAAATCCTAAACAAAGTGCTAGCCAAACAAATCAGACAGATATTTTAAACACATTATGCTATGTCGTGACCAAAGTGGTTATCTTAGAAATGAATATGCAAAATGGATAATAAGAAAACCTACCAGGGCCTAGAGAGATGGCTCAGCAACTAAGAGCACTGGCTGCTCTTCCAGAGGGCTCAGCTTCAATTCCCAGCACCCACATGGCAGTCGCAACTGTCTATAACTTCAGTTCCAGAGGATGTGACATCCTCACACAGACATACATGCAGGTAAAACATCAATGCCCACAAAATAAAAATAAATAAATCTAAGTAATAAAAAGGGAAGGAAGAGAGGGAGGGAGAGAGGGAGGGAGGGAGGGAGGGAAGAAAGGGAGGGAGGGAAGGAGGGATAGAGAGACAGAGACACACAGAGAGAGACAGAGAGACAAAGAGACAGAGAAAGAAGAAAACCTACCAGGAACTGGAGAGCTAGCTCACTCAGTAAATTCTTTGTATGTAAATATAAGGACATATGTAAAAGAGCCAGGTGGCAGTTTGTTTGTAGCCCAGCACTGGGTGGCAGAGACAGTCAGATCCCTAGAGCTTACTTCCCTGCCAGTCTAGATGAACTGGCAAGCTCCAGATTCAAGAAAGAGGCCCTGTCTCAAAAAATGTAATGAAGAGGGACTGTAAAAGACAACGAAAGTCAACTTCTGGGAATCAGAACATTAGCATGTACACACATACGCAAAACACACATAACACTGCACATACACACAAGTCTACAATGTAATCATATAAGCACATTTTAAAGCATATAATTATCTCAGTACTTGCATTAAAAGCATTTGATAAGGTCAACACCCACTCAATATTTTACATTATTATTATTATTATTATTATTATTAATTATTATTATTATTTGCAATGCTGGAGATAGAACTAGGCAAGGACTCTATCACTGAAATATATAATTTTTTGCATGTGTGTATGTGTGTGACATGTATATATGAATGCATGTATATTGGGGTACACATGTGGGGGGCAGAGGTTGGTGTCAGGTGTCTTCCTCAAACACTCTCCACCTTGTATATTGAGGCAGTCTCTCAGTTGAACTCTGATATTGTGGACTCGGCTAGTCTAAGCAGGCAACTTGCTCCAGGGATGCCCTGTCTCAGCCCCATTACTACAGATGGGCTATCAGGTCTGCATTTATAGTGGTGCTGTAGATCCAAACTCTAGTCCTTCTAGAGGTATAGTAAGTGCTGTCCCCCTGAGCTGCCTCCCTGGTCCTCATCATGAATTTTTTAAACAAGAGAAACTTCAGTAAGTATTATTCTTCATAATGAAGCATCTAACATGACCCTTTTATTACCCAGAGACAGACAATGCCCATTGTCACCACCTACTCTACATTATGCTAAAAATCTCAAGCAGTGCAGAAACCATAAGAAATAAATGAAAAACCATAAGGATCAGAATATAAGAGAGAGAAAAAACTCCCATTACCCTTGGATAATGCGATTACCTGAATATACAAGGACTAGACACGATGACAGAACTTCACCAGGCATTCTGACGTAAGATCATCAATCAGAAATAAGTTATGTTCTTACACATTTGCAACAAAGAGACTATTGATTTCTTAAGTACCACTTTTAAAACAAACTACCAGATTGTCAGAAATCAAGAAGTCTGCCAATGTCAAGTGTTGGTGAGCTTTTAGATCGAAATATCCCCTTGGCACTGCTGACCAGAGTGTGATCTGGCAGAGCTGTTTTGGAAAACAGCAAAGCATTGTTGTGTAAAGTCGAAAGTTCTATGCATTTTGGCCTCGCAATATGCTGCCCCCATGAAAGGAGCCTACACCGTCGTTTTTTTTTTTTTTTTTTCAATAGCAAAGAGCTAGAAGCAACTCAAAGAACTCTTGACAGAGGAATGCCAATGCCAATGACTGTGGTGCAGTCCAGTCTCTCCAAGCCAGCAGCATGGAGAGTCCTGGAAGACCTGGGGATGAGGTGGGCAGTGCGGTGGTGGGAAGCCCGCCGTAGCCTGGGTGCTAACTTCTCAGGTGTGCATGGCACACAGCCTTCCCATGCATATGTGAGTTACATGTAATTTGTTCCTATAACAAATAATCAAATATTGTATGTCTTTTCCACAGTTCAGCTCAGTTTCCGGGAGACTGATGAGCAAGCATCAGCCATCACAAATGCTGATAAACATTGTATCGAAGCAATTGGTTCAGGTGCTCCACAGGCCGAGTTCTGCAGATTTGGAAGGAGGAACTCTCTCTGCCTCGCTGAACACCCTCTGAGGTTGGCAGGGCAGGGATGGTTGCCTCTACTTCACAGCACAAAAACGAAGACCCAGGAGATCAAGACTTACCCAGCATCACACAACTAGGGAGGGGTAGAGCTGCGTGTCAGACCCGGACAGCCTGTGTCCGTCGTCTCTCTGTGGCTGCTGCTCCCCGTAGCCATTTACAGAGACGATTCCAGTCTCCTGATACCTCGTTACTGAGTACCTAGCCTGATTCTGAGCCATTTTCAGCAAAGCATTATTCAATTGCTTTAGAATATATTCTTTCAGAGGTCAGTGGCACACACTGCTCCAGACAAAGCCCTCGGAAGCCATATCGCATTTTGTAAGTGATCAGAGAGTGTTTTTTTCCCTAGAGTAGAAATTATCCTAATAGACTGTGGCATAGGGGATGTCCAGCTAGGGAAAGCCAAGCATTGTACTTACTGACCGCCATCCAGTGGTGCATGATCCACACATATTATCTCTTCTAGTCGGCACAGTAAAACCTACAAGGTAAGCTTTATCGCCACTCTAAGATACATAAACAAGACACCAAAGCCATTCCCAAGATTTTCTAAGACAGAGGATCAGGTGACAAAGAAGGGAGCTTGGTTCTTTGTGTGAGTGGATGGAGCGAGAAAACATGGCCAGAGGTGACCAGCACCTTAAAATGAGGTCAGGGGCCGGAGAAATGGTTCGGAGGGTGAAGCGCTCGCTGTGTAAACATGAAGACTGGAGTCTGGATCCCCAGAGCCATATAAATGACAGGTGGGTGTGGCAGCCCCCCTGCAAGCCCTGCTCTCGAGGCAGAGACGCTGGACCCTTCAGGGTAAACTACCTGGCTAGACTAGCTGAATTGGCAAGCTCTGGGCTCAAATGAGAGACCCTGTCTTCATAAATAAGGTGGAGAGTGGCTGAGCGAGATATCTGATATTAATCTCTGACCTCCACACCCACACTGAACGGGACACTGGGCCTTTTGTGTTGACTCCAAACATGGTAACAGCCTGGTATTTATTATAAAGAAGATTCATGGGTTTTTATTTCTGATTATTTCCCATGAAACTGATAGGCAGTTGCCTTTAAGGGGCATTCTGGCTACCCTGTCTTCCTCCCTAAGGACAGATGAGTAGCACAGGTGGCTCCAGGGCCCTCCCCTCTTTACTGATAACCCTGTCTCAGTGTCACAGAAGAGTGTGTGCATACGTCTGAATCAGACAGCTAATGCATCGCTTCTTCTTCTGTGGAAGCCCAGATCCCAGGCCCAGCTCTTGCCTATCTAACCTCCAAACTGCTCCCAGGTGGTGATAGTACCCCCAAATTACTCGGAGGACACTTTGAACAATCTTAGCTATACATGTGTTCCAGGTGGCCTTAGACAAGGACTTGCTTAGTCCCAGCCCCACAGCGACTGAACACAGCATGAGTTCCGAGAGACCCAGGCGAGCTAGCAGCGCCTGCCAATGCCCTCCCTCAGATGCGCTAGGGATCAAGGCACTCTTGATCCCAAACATGGAAGTTCCCAGACTGCCAGATGCAGCCTTCTTTGAGAATGCAGAAGCGCATAGACCTGCGACAAGAAAAGGCCAAGGCTCTTAGATCCAGCCCTGTCTAGAACTCACATCTCTAGGCCTTCTCAGTATTAAAACACAAAATAGGCAGAGGGGAGGTTGGAGGGAGGGGAAACCGTGGTCAAGATATGAAATAAAACTAAAGCAAAACATACTAGGTGTGCCATGCTTTTCAAGAACGGTTCTTGTCCTTTCGTTGCTTTGTGTTGTTTTGTTATTTTGCTTATGGAGCCAGGTGAGTTAGGTTTCTGTCACTAGCAGCGTAGATCACAGCCTTCCCTAGCAGGGACCTTCTGAGGTCTAAATCACTGACACCCATCCTTTCATATTCCCCTTAAAGACCAGCCTGGCTCTAATCCTCTAGAAGGCCCAGTTAGGTTTTTACTGTCCTCATGGAAACCCTCATTTTTGAGGTTCCCAAATGGTTTGTTCTAAAGTTTGAATCTGAGCTCAATTCAGTCTCATTACCGCTTCAATGAACCAATGAGTCCCGGTGCTGATGTTTGCTTTGTCAAAAACCAAAGCAGGCAGGCATGGTGGTGCACACCTTTAATCTCAGCACTTGGGACGCAGAGGCAGGTAGATCTCTATGGGTTCAAGGGCAATCTGCTCTACATAGTGAGTTCTAGGTCAGCCA
The DNA here is from genome assembly GCF_903992535.2 of Arvicola amphibius. Lineage (NCBI taxonomy): Eukaryota > Metazoa > Chordata > Mammalia > Rodentia > Cricetidae > Arvicola > Arvicola amphibius. The sequence goes on along the minus strand of NC_052053.1, from coordinate 79,182,074 downwards.
GGGCTGCTTAGAGGGACCCTGTCTCAAAAGACAAAAATAAATAAATAAACAAACAAACAAACAAAAAACCAAAGCATCAGTGGTTTCTCGGTAAACATTTAAAGGTAAATCCTAAGAAATCTGCTGAGGTACCAGAAATCTCGAAGAATACAACAGTATGAAGCTCATCTCTTGCCTTTTCTCACTCATGGCCCACAGGGAATAGCGCAAGAATGCTAAACAGCACACAGTTAGCAGGTCTGGATGGCCCAACAACTCAAGCAACCAAAGTCCCTGGAACCAAAAAGGAAGACACCTTGGGTACCATGTCGCTGTGTGTCAGTACAGAAACTTGGGTCTGAGGGAAGTCTAGGGGTGAGAAATCTTCCAAGCCAATCTCAGGTGCATGTTCTCTTAGTGACCCAGGTGACCCGCCTTAGACAGCGCCATTCTTCCTTTTCCATGCTCCGTTCTGGAGCAAAGCACTTTTAAGTCATATACTACTTTTCAAAGCCCACCTGAAACCACTCAGCTGTGTGTGCAGAATCAGGCTTTCTGGGGAGTGTGGCTCTGCCTCCGTGGGAAGGACCCCGAGTGCTGCTGGAGCTGGTTTTGCTCTCACCAGAAGACCCAGACATTCGGCCAAGAACCAACGGGCCAGAAGGTCACTGGGTTGGGGGTGGAAGGAGGAGTCTTCACAGAGTCAGGCCAGAGAATGCCATTATTTAAGAGATGATTGAAGACTTTCTTCAAAACTGACCCAGAGAGCCAGAGCTCTGGGGTTGCAAGAATGCCAAGCACCCAGTTTGCAGATTCTTTTGTTGACCTGATGTGGTCAAGCCACGAGAGAAGAATGGAAAGAGTTTCTTTGCTTTACAAATTCAGTAGCTGGGCTTTGTCGGCGAGGGCAAAGAATCGAAGCAAAGGTTTGCTGCTGTGGCTTTTGCTAATAGCCTCATCTTCCTGTTTATTCAGTACTTATTACTCAACATTCTTGGACCATGGACCCATCCTCAGGCCAACACACATAACTGCCCCCCCCTCTGTGCTAGGCAGGGGGTGAGGGGCTCAAGAGATGCAAAGACAACCAAGATGGAGGCTTTAGCACAGGGAGTGGGGGTGTGACTATGATCTAGAAGATATGGTGAGAAATGGCCCAGCAAAGGTTCGAGCGAAGGATTTGGGAGCTCAAAGGAGGAGGTTCTAGTGGGCTCAGAACAGGGATAGTAAAGACCCAAGAAGACCTCCTAGAAGGAATCGCATGGGGAGTAATAAAGACAAGAAGGAAAAAGTGGCTTCTCCATGGTCCCTGACCTTAGGAGGGTCCCAGCTAGAAGAGAAGGCCATGTTCCAAGCTTTCCTCCTCTTCAGATTCGTACGTTGAAGACTTGACATCCAGTACGTCAGAAAGTACCTACATTTGGAGATGGAATCTTTGAAGACACAACTGAAGTAAAAACAAAGCCCCAACCCACCATGATTGGTGCCTTTCTAAGAAGAGAAAAGTGGACGAAGGGAAGAGGAAGAGCAGACACGGTGGAAGATAGCGGCTGCAAGTTAGAAAGAGAGACGCACAGCAGAACTACACCCTGTGGCCCTCAGAAGTCCAGCCCTACAGCCACCTTGCTCTTGCCCTCCAGAAGAATGGTGTAATACACCCCTGCTCATTAAGACACCTAGTTTGTGGCCCTCCGTTATGGACACATTTGCAGACAAACATTCTGCAGACACACACACACACACACACACCTCCCACACTAGAGTCTGCTCCCAGGCTTCAGGGAGGATGGACTATCTCACTCTCTCCTCCTTGTTTGCTCTCAACAACCTTGTTGATGAGACCCTATTAGTCTGCATGTGGCTCTGCAGTTTGACTTGGAATCCCATATCCTCTGCTTCATGGTCAGAAGGCTGCCCTGGAATGTGACCCTGGCAAGCCTTCCCTGCTCAAGAGAGCCAAGGTCAAGTCCGCACTGTCTCCTGTGGTCTTGATGACTTTGTTTCCTATTAACTCATTGGTGACTTGTCCATCTACAGAGGTACCAGGGTTTCCTATGCCATGTTTTTGCTTGTTTATTTTTTGTTTGTTTTTGTGTCATTGGAGGGATAGAATCTTAATAGTGAAATTACTCAATTTATAACTATTTGCTGAGCTTATATATGAGGGTAAAAAGGAGATCTACGTTTGATATGTCCATATGGTGGTTTGGGAAAGGATTTTGTGAATCTAGACTTTTAGGAAAAGAACTGATTGTCAAGAACTTACCTTAAAGAGATGTGGCTTACCACATCATGACTGAAAGTTAACATGAGACAATATCAGACCTCCTGGCACCATCAGCCTGAGGGTCTGCATTGCTCACTGGCTCTCCCTCCTCCCAATAGATAAGACTCTACACTCAGCTCCGAGTATCCTCAGTCACTAGCCAAGCAATGGCATGCCCACTGTCAGTTTCTGGACCCCCATCTCTTTCCACAACATTGCGTTTGTCTTGATAATAAAGAACCCAAAGGTTTTTAAGTGAATCTGGGGCACACAACATCATATAACAGTGCTATTTCCAGATTTCCCCGTGGAGACTGCCTGCGGCAGAATTGGCTCACCCACGATGCTCCGTCTTTGTGCAGCCACACTGTGGTCTCTACAGGGGTTGGACTCCCTCCACTCACTGCACCCCATTTCCCATTGAGTTCCCATTGAAGGAACTCAAGGTGAGGAGGAAAGAGGGATTGGTTGGCCAAAGCTGTCCTTGACAATTCCCCTGGCCACGGCCTCAACTTTCGGCTCCCTTTTGTCAGTGAAAGTAAAATTTTTATGGTTAAAATCTAACTGTAGTCTTGGAAGGTATCAATCTTTTCTGTTGTGGAATAGAATGTTGGTTTAACTATGTAAAGATGTGTTACATTTGTTTAGGCTGCATTTGTTTAACTAGGCAAATGTGTATTGCATTTATTTTACCTTGCCTGCCTAAGGCACCTGATTGGTCTGACAAAAAGTTGGACAGCCATTAGTTAGGCAGTAGAGGGATAAGTGGGGTGGGCAGGCAAAAAGAATAAGTAGTAGGAAGACTCTAGGCTCAAGAGAGGAAGAGAGGGAGATGCTCAGGGCCAACCAGGCAGCCACCAGGCAGGCAGACACAAAGGAAGCAGGAAAAGTAGAACATACAGAAGGAAAGAAAGGTAAAAAGCTCAGAGGCAAAATATAGATGAAAAGAAACAGGTTACTATAAGTTATAAGAGCTAGCTAAAAACAAACCTAAACTAAGGCCAAGCATTCGTAACTAATAATGTCTCCGAGATGTCATGATTTGGGGGCTGGTGGTCCAAGAAAGCCTGCTGTATCTGTCCTTAGAGATCAAAGGCCAGAAGGGGGCCTCGCCACTCAGAGACCTCTCAAGGTGCCACTTCAGGAAGTAGGAGGAGTGCTCTCTGCAAGTCAAGTCGTAAAATGCTAACTCACTTACCTAGAAAGCTTCCAAGAGTCTTGCTGTGGTGACATCTGCGCCAGATTGCTCCAGGTTTCTCTTAGATCACCTGGATGACACACCCCAAATCAAGACTTGTCTTGGTGCTTATCTGCTTGACTAAAAGGAAAGCCCTAACCCACTGTCAAGTTTCCTGTTCCCACAAGGATGTCTTGGAACTCCTGCACTTTGTCTTGAAGGGTGAGGAGGCACCTGCTCCTTCCTTCCTCCCTGCTGGAGAAGAAAGCAGGACTTCAAGGTTTAAGCACGGCACTGGACAAGGGCGTAGTGGTATCTTTAAACATCTGCATTTGACCAGATATTCTGAGAGTCTGGGTGGGGCTCTGCCTGCTTTAAGGAGTTGGATAGGATCGAGATATCCTGGGCTGGGGATGTGGCTCCGATGACAATGTTTGTCCAGCATGTATAAGTACCCAGCACACATAACTGCTTGTGGTTCTCACAATGTAATTCCACTGCTTAAAGGTAGAGGCAGGAGAAGCACACATTGAAGGTCATCCTTGACTAAAGAGCAAACTCAAAGTCGGCCTAGATAAATGAGACCCCATCTTAAAACAGACAAAAAGGCTAAGCAGTCCAGATAATGAAAGCGTGTCCAGGAAGTCTGAGATGGGGCATTTCCTATAAACCTCTGCCACTGTGAACCTCTTGTACTCATAAATACTGCTCAGTCTCAGAGGGCCCTGGATTTCCAAGGGGTTGTGCTCTTCTTGGATGCTGCAGACCCTCCTCACACTCTACACAGACAGTGCCAGAGTTCATGCAGAACCAGGACATGTGCTCATCATCCCCAGGGCTGGGTGCATGACCACCCACAGACACCCCCTTTCTGGAGAGGCTTGAAAAGGGCACAGCTTCGCTCCAGTTTAAAAGAGAGCTCAATAAGGGGCCTGAGAACATGGAGGTTATGGAGTGACCTGTCACTAGTCACTAATGGTCACTAACTTGACTCCAAGTCACCATTCACCTGCCATCACAGCACACAGCACATAGCACATGAGTGTGTGGGATGCTGTCCCGGGAATGTGATCTACAGCCAGTCTTGACTTTAAGGGAGTTGGTGGCATTCTTAGTGACTATCCAGTTCCTCTCACAATACCAGCGAGAGAGGGAACTAGAGCGCACTGTCATGCAGGCTTGCAGCAGGAAGCCTCCGAAACAGAAATCTGAAAGCAATGTAAGAGTAACTTTTAATTCTCCATTTGTGAAACCTCACTCAGCTACGTGACTCCCAATACCAGACAGTTTAGTCCCGGCCCATGTTCAAAGCCTTGTCTTTCATTCTAAGTCCAACTGCTCTCAGCTTGTGCCCATGTAGCATGCTGGGTAACATAAAAGAGCAGATGACCCAGTGAGCTCACAGCCAAGGCTGGCCCCCACTAGGAGTCCTGAACATAACATGAACACACTCTGCTCAACACTTTTGCTCATGCTGTTCCCCACCTATTACTTTTCCCAACCCTACTTCAACATGAAAACCCTCTCAAACCTCCACTGATTCCCTGGAGGTCAGAAAAATACCATCTCAGTGTGGAATTCACACAGAACGCTCCTTCAGCACCTGGTTGATGTAGCGCCTGATGCCGAGAGGGGCTCTGTGGGTATCTGTCTAATTAAGTGGACCCTGGAAAACTGTGACCTCCCTGACCAGGGCGACCCCAGTGTGGACCTTATTTGTAGACTATAGTGTTGATTACTGTGTCAGATTTCACAATTTCCACCAACTTGTCTAACTCCTGCCAAGAACTCAAGGAATGACTGAATTCACCAGCAATAACAAGTTGGGCCTATGTGGGCGACTCTACCTATGATGCTATCGGTTTCTCTTTCTCATTCAAATCCTCCTCACTCCACTCATTGTGTGTGGCTCATACACTTATTCAGCAGATTCTCGTCAGGCACAAAAAACACAAAGTGAGCAAGAGAGAAAGTTCCCGCTGGGCCTCGAGGGGTTAAATAACCAGGAATGTCTATTTATCACTGTACAGAGTGTGGGCCAGAGGACAAGTACAAGATGCTACGGTCACCCCTGAGTCCCCACTGGGTTCTTCATCCACCCTAGTAGCCCTGGACCATAATGCTTCATCCTGGTGACAGTGCCCTAGAGAATATGGCCACCCCTCACTAGGCTCAGATACGTAAAACATATATCGGCTCTTTGTCCCCAACAGGAGTGAAGCTGAGGCTGGAATCTTCTTTGCATTTGCATTATTTCATATAAATGCCCTCAAATGATTATCCCCCCTCCCCACTGGAACTATGGAAGATGCCAATTTCATCCTGATCCCGGATGTGAAGTCTGTTCTGTCTGACCTCAGTGATTCCCGAGGGATGCGTAAAGATCTGCGAAAAATGCAGAGCTCATAAATCAAGTCTGGCTGTATTTCTGCAAATGGTCTAACTTGAACGAGAGTCAGACAGCACTGAAAAATCCCCCAGGCATCATTGCATCTCCAGCACTACCACGTCAGACCGTCTCCAGAGTCCACCCCAGATGCTGACTGCCTAGGGCAGGACCAGCTCAGGCTGTCCCCATCTCCCCTCTGGCCCCACTCCAGCAAGCTGGAGGGAAATGGAAGGTCAGTCCTTGACTTCTTGTCTGCTGTCTGGAGTACCCCAGAGAGAAGAATTCTGTGAATGTCCCTCCCTAAACAGATCCTAAGGAGATGGGCCGAGAACCTTCCCCAGACACACTCTTCTGTGTCCAAGATAAGCAACAGCCTTCGAGTAACTGCAGGTTCCCAGAGCATGTTGGCATGAGACACAACGGAAGGACAGTCTCTGGGCTTGTATGAGGGGGGACTCTAGGTGCTGGTAGATGTGTGTGAGCCAGTCTCTCCCATTAGAAACTCCCCAAGAATGTCCTTAAGAACAGGCCAGTAGGGGTAGAGCTTCTCAGGTCCATCTAAGCCCACAGAACTTCCCTGGCACCTGTTCCCATCAGCCTCTCTGCTTCCCAGGGCATCCAGTTCTATTCACTCTTCCCAGGGCAGCCACATGCCAGCACCATGCCGAGTGTGGGGCATCCACAGTGGCCATCGTGGTTCCCATGGTCTCTCTTGGCACTCAGTACAGCATGAGAAATCATAGAGGGTGGGGTTTATGTGAGGGCTGAGAGAGCAAGTGAGAAAAGGAGGGGAGCCTCATTCCCCGGGATGTCAGCACCTACACTTGCCTTCCACATCCATCAATCCATTCATCTATTCATCCCTGAGATTATAATTTATTGAGAGCCCACTCTGTGGACACATAGCAGGTGCTGGTGTAGTGCCTGCAGGCCAGGAATGCCCCCACCAGGAATCCAACCAACTTCCCGAGCCTTGCATCATGCCCTCTGTATAAGAGATGTAAACAAGACACACACCTGTTATAAGGAGCCCTTTCCTTTCTGTTTGCAGCTTAAGGTCCAAGGAAGCTGGTTAGAAAGCCTACCTAACCCACGGCTCTCACAAATAGCCTGCCCTGACAGAACACTGGGGAACCCACATGTCCAGATAGACTGGCTGTCCAAAAGAGAAGAGAACAAGGGTATTCAAGTTGCTTTGGTACCAGGGTCTCAGAGATGGCACAAGAGCCACTTCAGTGGGCACTGAGTAAACAAAGGGCAGAGAAGAATCAGCATCCTTGCTTAGCGAGTCAACGACAGAATATGCATGTGTGTGTGTGTGTGTGTGTGTGTGTGTGTGTGTGTGTGTAATCAGGCATCTGGAAGCCGGAGGTCAATGTCTGGTGGCTTTCTCAGTCACTCTCCATCTTACATTTGGGATGCTGAGCCTGGAACTCACCAATACAGCTAGGTTGACTGCTCAGTAAGCTCCAGAGACCCTGTCTTTCTCTCCTGTGCTGGGGATAGAAGCGAAGGCTGCCATATCCTGTTTTCTCGCTTGAGTGTTGGGATCAAACTTGGATCCTCATGAATAGCAGGCACTTTACTGACCAAGCTGTCTCCCCGGTGGTGTATATATGCATGTCCTTATTAATGCTCTGAATAGCAAGGTTGGGCAACAGATATCATGTCTTCCAGTAAATTCTAGAGTAGTGACAAGCATGAATAAGATTTCAAAAGCAGTGCAAAGTAACAGGCCCAGCTGCACTGTGATCTGTGAATACATGGCTTTATACAGTCAAGGGCCCTAAGAGTTCCAAGGCAAGTTACCAACATACTAGATTGGCAATGCTAGCTTTCAATTATACATTAGCCAGGGACTATAAAACTAGAGGCCTTGATTTAAATGTACTGACCCAAGATTAAGAGGCCTAATATAATACTAACCCTTTTTACAGCTAACAGCACTTAAATCAGAGAGGCCAACTGACTTTCTTAATGCCCTCAGCCAATAAGTAGTAAATCTAAGCCCAGCCCTTACTCAGCTATCTTTGCTGTTCCTTTAACAGTGCAGCATGCTACCTCAATTTAGGTTCTAATATAATCAGTTTTTAAGAAAAGTAAGATTTTTTAATAAAGTTAAGCAATATGGGGGTTGCAATTTAAGAAAATATTTCTGTCTTTCCTTAGTGAACAAATGGGTGGACAAGGGCTCTGTGGCTTCAGATGTGGTCCTAGATTAACAACATTGCCCCTCTCCACAGAAGGTCAGGTTTACTCCAACTGCTGGAGATGAAATGATAATTCAACCCTCAGCCTCCGAAAGCTGCAATATTCAAGCTATTTTCCAGGAGAAAGAACACACTATAGCAGCAACAACTCGGGACTGTAGGGCAGTGGGGACACAATGACAGGATAGGAGAAGTCAACAGCAATGGTGAGGTTTGAAATCATGATAGTAATTGACTTGTGAAGCCTCTACCCAGAGCCAGACTCCGGATTAGACCACTCTCGTTCTCGTGCATTATACTATGTAATTCTCAAAAGAATCCTTGGACATAGGTTAGTGCTGTCCCTGTTTACAGTTAGAAAAATGGAGGCTTGGAGATGCTAGGAAAAGAAGCAGATGAAGAACCCTGGGCGAGGGCTGCCAGGGCGCAAGCTTGCTGGAGCAGTTCAAGGGCTGCTGCCCAAAGCCAGCTGCGGAGTTCCTGCTTCTCTGGAGACACCATTTCCTCCCCAAGCCTAGTTGGTCCTAAATCCCTTAGCGGCTACGGAACCCTCCACAATTCACATTTTCTAAGCCTGAGGCCTGGGCTTCAAGTTACAGCCCAAGCAGGAGGCCTGGAGAAAAAAAATACAGAAAAGAAAAAAAGCGAGGGAAGGTCTCCAGTTCCTCCCTCATTTGTGCTGACCACAGACCTGCCACACTGTGGCTGGGGTTTCTACGTGCTCTTGGCCTTGTCTTCGGGCTGGGAACAAATGCCACACTGGGCTGACTTCCCATGGCTTTGTCTCATAACTTAAACCAACCAGGCTTTCTGGCACTTTGAAGCAGATTCTGAGTCGTCTCCTCAAAGCCTCGGTGGCCTGCAGAGTGGGTGTGGTCAAGCTCAGCTCTGGGCCATTTTTAAGGTTTCTGAAGAATTAGGCCTTCAGCGCATCTCAGACTAAATCTCCATTCTAGTTGTCACATCAAGACCCTAGCAGCCTCCCCCATGAACCATTCCCAGTGAGTGACGCTCCATTCAGACTCCAGGTGAGGTGTTCTCAGGCAAGCAGGCATGGCTACGCCTATTTTACAGTTTATAGACAAAGACATAGAACCCCAGGCATCAACAGTAGGAAGCAGTCAACCAAAGAGAAATTCAGAGCCTGGATGACTTCAGAACTTCAGCCCCTCCATTCCAGAGCCTTCCTGGCTCTGCCTTTTTGTGCCACATTACCAACTCCCCGGCGCCCTTGTCTTTCAGCTGCTTGCATGGTATCTGATCTCCCTTCCTCGACCACAGACCCCTGGCTGTTCCCCTCTGTGCCTAAATCAGAGAGCCTGGAATTAATGAAGCACTCTGTGAAGTAAATTAGTTGACCAAATACTGGCTAGCTGTCAGGAAAAATAACTCGAGTGTCTTAGGCCAATTCCGTACATCTTTCAGAAGTATCTGTTATTTGTCGTTCTCTGCCGACCTGGGTGCAGTGATCACAAACAATGCAATGTCAGACCAACTGGGGAACCAAAGGCATCGCTTTTGTAGTCTTAGGAATGGCCAGGAGGATCCCTGAAATCCTGGAGTAGCACAGCTCTGGGAAAAACAGCTTTCTCCACTGCAGAACAGAATACATCACAAATCTCTGTTACTGGTGGAGTCCCTAACTTGCTACTGAGCCAAGTTGGTTAGCAAACCAAGCTTCTGTAGAATGTAACCCAGAGAGATGACATGTTGAAGGCCATAAGGAATAAACATTCAGAGGCTGGTGGCAACCACATTCTGGGTTTGGTTCTCAGAGGTAGTGTGTCATGAGGGAAAGGTTCCAGAATGACAGTCTGAATCTAGGAAGCCCATCACTGAGCCATCCGCTCCTTGCTTTTAGTTCAGCACAGCCAGCCCCTCTTTCCCCAGATGGCTCTTAGTTGGCTCAGAACTCTTGTGCATTGTTTGATCTGCACTGTGTCTGGGTCCAGGTCAGTGACCTTGGCTCCAAAAGCCTTTCTTCCATGTCAGCTATGTCTGGCTGCCCTCAGCCCCCATCTAGAGAATCTGGTTACCATATCTTCCGTGGTTGTGAGATCTGGTTGACACATTGCATTTAGCCAGGAATCCCAGCAGCCTTGTAGAGCTAGTCACCCCCAAGCCACGCTGCCATTTTTTCTCAATGCAAAGCATTCTTGGCTTGGGAACTGTAATTCTTGGGTCATTATGTCCTTGTCTACAAAAGTGTCCCAAGTAATCTAGACTTGTAGCCAGGGACTCAGACTCTCCAACCTGAGGCCATACTGTTCCAGAACAAACAGAATTTGTCACCACTGAAGTGGAACCCAAAACAGAGAGGTCAAGAAGGAAGCTCAGGGATATTGGGGGAACTGGGGACCCAGGGCTCTGTCAGCCTACAGAAAGAGGACACAGGCGTCTCTGAAAGTAAATCAGAAATGCTGCTGGGCTCCAGGGGACAGCCTTTAGCTTGCTCAAGGTAACTCTCCCACTTTATGATAGGAAACCAGGGCATGAATGGAATGGGGCAGAAGCCCAAAGGCAAACCATCATAAAGAGGTTTATTCCGAACACTACACCAGAATTGAGCCAAATCTCTAGACCCATTCCCAGCTTCCAGAACACCAACAGGGAAGAAGAAATGAGCTATGCACAGCCACTCCAGAAAAACACCTTTGTGTCCACAAGGAAGTAGCAAGTAAAAGAGACAAAGTTAGCAACTGAAGCAATTAGGAGAGCTGTCCAAATCAGAATCTATGAAAGCAATGGGGGAAAGGCATTTGCAGAGGGCGAAGAGATGCACGTGTGTGCAGATGCGTGTATGCATGAGTGTGTGTGTCTGTGTGTGTGTGTACAGGTTCATATGTGTGGGTGTTCATGTAAAGTTCAATACCAAGTAAGTCTTCCTTTTTATTATATTTTATTTCATGTTCATGTGCACACACATGTTTATGCCACAGTGCCTGTGTGTAAGTCAGAGGACAATTTGACAGTACCTGTTCTCTCCTTACCAAGCATGTAGATGAGGTATTATGGATCCCAGGAATCAACTTGAGTACCAAGTACCCTTACCCACTGAGCCATTTTATTGGCCCTCACATTTTTTGAGGCATGGTCTTTCACTGAACTTGGAACTTTGGAACTTGCTGATTAGGCTGGACTGGCTGGTCACCAAGCTCCAGGGATCTGCCCATTTCCACTTCCCCATGGTTGGAGGTAAAGGCTAATGCAGTCATGTCTGGGTCTTCTCTGTAGGTGCTGGGGATCCCACCTAAGGTGCTGATGCCTGTGAGGCAAGCATTTTGCTTACTAATCTATCCCCCAGTCCTGGGAAAAGGGCACTTATGAGACAATAAATATACATATATCATGGTAAAATGGATTCTTGCTGACATTTATAGGTTTGATAATGTATTTTAAGTGTTTAAGGGGGATTTGGGGTTAGTTTTGTGGTCTTCTTATAAAGAATCTTTACCTTTTTTAGCTCTTGGATAGAGCAGGGATACAAGGAACATATCTAAACATAATAAAGGCAATATACAACAAGCCAACAGCCAACATCAAACTAAATGGAAAGAAACTCACAAAGTGATCCCACAAAGTGATCGGGAAAAAGACAAAATTGTCCACTCTCTTTATTTCTATTCAGTACAGTACTTGGGGTCCAGGCTAGCGCAATAAGACAACAAAAGGAGATCAAGGGTATACAAATCAGAAAAGAAGAAGTCAAACTCTCACTATTTGCTGATATGATAGTTTACATAAGGAACCCCAAAACTTCTACCAAGGAACTTCTACAAATTATAAACACCTTCAGTAATGTAGCAGGATACAAGATTAATTTTAAAAAATTATTAGTCCTCCTTTACACGGATGATAAATAGGCTGAGAAAGAAATCAGAGAAACATCACCCTTCACAATAGCCACAAATAATATAAAATATCTTGGAGTAACTCCAACCAAACTAATGGACCTGTATAACAAGAACTTTAAATCTTTGAAGAAAGAAGTTGAAAAAGACATTAGAAAATGGAAAGATCTCCCATGCTCTTGGGTAGGTAAAAATGGCAATCTTACCAAAAGCAATCTACAGATTCAATGCAATGCCCATCAAAATCCCAGGAAAATTCTTTACAGATCTCAAAAGAATAATACTCAACTTCATATGAAAAAACAAAAAACCCAGGATAGCCAAAATAATCCTGTACAATAAAAGGAACTTCTAGAGGCATGACAAACCCTGGCTTCAAACTCTACTACAGAGCTACAGTAATGAAAACAGCCTGGTATTGGCATAAAAACAGACAGGAGGACCAATGGAACAGAATCAAAGACCCAGATATCAATCCACACACCTATAAACACCCAATTTTTGACAAAGAAGCAAAAAATATCAAATGGAAGAAATAAAACATACTCAACAAATGGTGCTGGCATAACTGGATATCAACATGTAGAAGAATGAAAATAGATCCATATCTATCGCCATGCACAATACTCAAGTCCAAATGGATCAAAGACCTCAACATAGAACCAACCATACTGAACCTCATAGAAGAGAAAGTTGGAAGTACACTTGAATGCATTGGCACTGGAGACCACTTTCTAAATATAACCCCAGTAGCACAGACACTGAGGGAAACAATAAATGGGACCTCCTGAAACTGAGAAGTTTCTGTAATGCAAAGGACACAATCAACAAGACAAAATGGCAGCCTACAGAATGGGAAACTATCTTCACCAACCCCACATCAGACAGAGGACTGATCTTCAAAATATACAAAGAACTCAAAAATTTTTTCATCAAAAGAACAAATAATCCAATAAAAAATGGGGTACACACCTAAACAGAGAACTGTCAGCAGAGAAATCTAAAATGGCTGAAAGACACACTTAAGGAGATATTCAACATCCTTAGCCATCAGAGACATGCAAATCAAAACAACTCTGAGATTCCATCTTATACCTGTAACAATGGCCAAGATCAAAAACACTGATGACAACTTATGCTGGAAAGGATGTGGGGTAGAGGGAACACTCCTCCATTGCTGGTAGGAATACAAGCCGATATAGACCCTTTGGATGTCAGTGTGATGACTTCTCAAATAATTAGGAAACAACCCTACTCAAGACTCAGCAATACCACTTTTGGGTATATACCCAAAGGATGCTCATCTGTGCCACAAGAACATGTGCTCAACTATGTTCATAGCAGCATTGTTTGCCATAGTCAGAATCTGAAACAGCCTAAATGCCCCTCAACTAAAGAATGGATAGGGAAAATGTGGTACATCTACACAATGGAGTACTACACAGCAGAAGAAATAATTACATCTTGAAATTTGTGGGCAAATTGATGGATCTAGAAAACATCATATTGAGTGAAATAACCCAGACCCAGAAAGACAAATATCATATGTACTCACTCATAAGTGGCTTTTAGACATAAAGAAAAAAAAAGCATCCTATAATTCACAATCCCAGAGAACCTAGACAACAATGAGAACACTAAGAGAGACATACATGGATCTAATCTACATGGGAAGTAGAAAAAGACAAGATCTCCTGTGTAACTTGGAAGCATGGGGACCATGGAAGAGGGTTGAAGGGGAGGGGAGAAGGGAGGGGAGCGGAAAAAATATATAGCTCAATAAAACAATTAAAAAATGAAAATAAAATAAAGAATCTTTACCTTTTTTAGATAATTCTATAATATTAAACTCATTGGGCATCTTGCATTTGCTTCAAATCACAGAACAAAGTAGAAGCTAAAGAGATGGCGGCTGTGCCAACAACCACTAACCTTGGGTGACAAGAAGAAAATCAGCCATTGTGTTCTCTCAACTCTTGCCCAGAAAACAAAATGTCATTTGAAAAGGGAGCGAGCAAGGACTTTGCTGGTAACACTGATTTCTACACTGGCTCTCTACAAGCCCTTTAATAAACCTTTACAGCCCATGCATCAGGGTCGTCATCCAGAGCCTGAACAGTTCCAACGAAGACCCAACCTGACACACAGTGTGGCCACAGACAGGTCTCTTAACTTCTCTGTGATTTGACCCTTTGTAGACAACATAAATACAAGCTTTACTGTGTTACATGCTGAGGACCCATGACCCTGAGACACAAACACCAAACCAGTGCTTGCTGTCAGGACTGGGGCTGCTGTTAATGATGCCCTGAGGTTTGTTTTGATGGGGAGGAGATGCGCTTTTCTCTCCATGGGCCGCCAAAGCTTCAGAAATGTCTCCAGGTCTCACGGAATTCTCATCACTTCCTCAGGAAGAAGTCATCCCTGGCTCCAGGAATGCCTGTTCTCTCCTGCACACACCTGACCATCTCTTCCCTGCTACCTTGCTCCCAGCCCCCTGCCTCCTGTCCCAGTTAGAGAACTGCCATTCCCAGGCCTTCGTCTGTTCTGGCCCCTTGCCACCACCTCTCACAATGCCCATAGGGGCCTTGGCCTTGGTAAGTCAGGAAACGGCGGGGTGGAGGGAAGGGAAGTCAGAACTCAGAACTTATGAATGCATAATGCTGAACATTTTGGAAATGGGTGGGCCTAGTGCCAGTCCTTGCTGGGGTTCCAAGATTGTACTCGGCTTACAAAAGAGCCATTATTAAAGGCTCCACATGTCTATGTAACAGGTTCAGAACCACAAGCGGTATGACGTCAGAGTGATTGCAAGATGAATAGGCTTCCCAGCCACGTTCTCAGTGCCAAGAGCCTTGAGTCCCTGGAAGAAGGTATGTGTGAGGAAGGAGGACCCAAGGAGCCCTAAGGAAGTGAGTGCCCAGCTGTTCTACAGAAGAGGTTAGTGAGACGGACCAAGAACTGTCCACACCAGGACCAGATGAGACCCCTTTCAAAAGCCTGGAAAGCCTTCAAACTGTTATCACACCCCTTCCTCGCCACACATGTGGTTAGTCACTCAGCTCATCTGCCCTCCAGGTGTCTCCTGGGCGAGCAGGGCCTCTCTCCCTCTCCACACTTATATATAACTTATATATATATACTCTCTCTCTCTCTCTCTCCTCTCTCTCTCTCTCTCTCTCTCTCTCTCTCTCTCTCTCTCTCACACACACACACACACACACACACACATACACACACACACACACACACACACACACCTCTTTTGGGGCCATTTCTTTTCTGGGAGATGAGAGCTGTTAGCTGGGCTCACATCCTAACTCTGCAATGGCCTCACTTGCTGGAATCCATATTTACCTTTCCAAAAAGAAAGAGGTTATAGCTAAAGAATGTCCAAAAAGTTATTTCCAATTACAATGGCCTATTGTTCTGCTCTATGTCATAAGGAAGCAAGATGCTATCTTCTCCCCCAGAGCTATGAAGCCTGTGGCTTGACTGGGTTCCACATTTTCTTTCCTAGGCTTGCTTCTAGTTAAGGTAAATCTCAATCAGCATGTACACATGTGTCCTGACATACACCCCAGGTCCTTTGAGAGCAGCAATGCAAATTGTGAGCTCAGGTATATCCAGTTTTCTCCAGAGTGTTGAAGGACATATATTTACATACTGTTTGCATATATTTAAATGTAAATTCACATCGTTTACATGAATATATTTTATATATTGTAAATCAGTACAGTCTCTCTAGTTGTTGGTTACAAACCAATACACCAAAGCCCTGAAACCCACAAAATCTTATTAAGTAGACTGATGGTCTCCCACACCACTTTTAAGGCCATGGGAAGAAAGTATTAGAATTTCAATTCATATTTATTTTTATTGCATTCTTTTAAATTTCCTACTTCTTATGTGTGCTTTACATTCCTCAAACCACAGGAGAATAACAGGATGCATGTGTCATATATAAACATGCCTGTAATGGGAATCCAAGCCCAAACGGATTTGGCAGAGGGGGTGCTCAATCCAAAAAGTTGGAGCTTTTGCTGTCAATCTCTCCTCACTCTAGCTCCTCCAAGGCTGGAGACAACTACAAGGTTTAGTCCAACGCCTGCCAGAGGACTGGGCAGGACCCCAGGCAATTGTACTCCAAGGCAGCACTGGCCGATAGAATCTGAAGCTCTCCAGGGTGCTGCCAGTCCCTTTGGGACTCGTGGCATATGGTGTCTGCTTTTCCCCTGAGTCACCATCATCAAGGTTCCTTTAGACATAAGAACACCGGCTCTCTCCCAAGAAGCTCAGTTTCTTTTCCAGATCAGCTTATGTTGGCTCTCAAGTCTACTCGGCAGCAATACTCAGTCCATTCAGTACGTAAAAGAAAGGGCGTTGGCCTGAGTCTGATGAGAGGCATTGGTTATTTAGTTGAGAAAACTTGAGGTTGATCATCAATGAGATCAAAGAAGTGATAGATAGGTGGATAGATGTATGTATGGATGGATGGGTGGATGGATGGATGGATGGATGGATAGATGTATGTATGTATGTATGTATGGATGGATGGATGGATGGATGGATGATGGATGGATGGATAGATAGGTTATAGATATATGATGGGTAGATTGGTGGATGATAGATAGATAGATAGATAGATAGGGAGATAGATAGGGAGATAGATAGGGAGATAGATAGGGAGATAGATAGGGGATGGATGTATGGCCTGATAGATGATGAATAGAAGCTTGGATGGATGGATGATGGATAGATGGATGATGGATAAATGGATGGACAGATGGTGGACAGATAGGTAGATTGGTCAACTGACAGAAAGATCAAATTGGTTTTCTAGAGAACTGTTAAGTAAAGGGCAAAACTCAATTCCGGAGTCAGACAAGGACCCAGAAATATATCTGGAAAAGAACATTATGCCATCTATAGAGAGCAGATCACTGTCTGATGGACACATTTCATGGCAGCTAATTTCATTTGGGAAGACACATTTAGATTCCGACAGTGCGCTTGAGAAAGTGTACCGTGTGGAAGGACAGAACTGCCCTACTCACCTACACACTGGTTGCCCTCATCCATCTGGTACCCAAAGCGACAGACAAGAGGCCTTGAAATGGTGGGGTAGTTGGAAGCTGGTACTGGTGGAGCAGCTGCTGGGTATGGGCCTGAGTAGGATGTAGAGTAGGGATTCGAGTAGGGCCCTCGATACACTGGGTTGGTTCGAGGGATGCACAGATACCCGCCATTCTGGTTGACACACATCATGTCCCCACGGCAAGCCTCAGGGATGGTCCGGCATTCATCAATATCTGCAAAGGCCGCAGAAAAGACAAGTGTCAGTGGCCTCCTGCATGATACGGAGCTTGTGCATACTGAAGCAGTGCAGATGGAGGGGAATGACCCTCCAGCACTTCACCCGGCTCATTACAATCTGATGCTCCCCACATCAGCTAAACTGACTGAAAGTGACCTGTGCTATCAAACATTCTCTTTAAGCCCCATCCACAGAAACCTGGACTATTGCTGACTTCATTTTTTATTTCAAGAATACATATGTAATCCAGAAAAATGTGCTCTTTAACATATAGGAATATAGTAAATAAAAACACCCTTGAATTAATCAAAGAAAGCAACAGTAAAAATAGACACGAGTGCTTGTGCATATAAAATTATTCCAGGTACTATCCTGTGTATTTCCTATATATATTTTCTTTCTGAAAAGAAGAGAGCAGGCCTAAGAATCGTTCCCATTTCTATTCAAAGTAATAGCTGGGCAAGAGAAAAAGAGACTTTTGCGCCCAGAAAGACAAGACTTGGCTCAGACCTAGTACTTGCTGAGAAAGCAGAACATTGCTTTCAAGTTGGTTCACACGGTGCCAGCAAACAGGACCACAACTAGTCCTGTTGGAGAACAGCTCATGCTGGAAGGAGGGTGGTGGTCTGTCTAGAAAAACCAGGCTTGCTAGGGCGGAGTCAAAAGAGGCCCCAGCTCTGGCTCCAGTGGGCAGCAGACCTGGCTTTGGGTCCTGGACCCTGTCACCAGCTCTGGAGCCTGCTCTGTGTGGGCCTGGATCCAGGCAGCTCGCCCACCATGTCATCTGAGAAATCCATGCCAGCTCCCAGCTTGAGAACTGAGAATACTGTGATTCAGAATGCAATGGTCTGTTCTCTAGTTAGAGTGACGGGCTGGACGAGAAGGCCCCTGTCCTCTTTGTCCTGTGGTGAATCCTGAGCCTGGGTCTCCCAATTCATTCCGCCAAGCCATCTGAAACCCCTCTAATTCTCAGTTGATGTGACTCAGGAAAGGCAAATGATTTGACCTAAATCAAATCTAATTAAAAAGCCAACTATTCTCCCAATATGGAGGGCCACACCTTACCCTCTCTACATTCTCTATGTTCCGTCCACAACATGCCATACCTGAACTTCCTTTTCAAGCCTGGTCATTGTCTGTGCTGTTCCTTCCACTGTGGATTGAGATTTCTTGAGAGTCCTATTCATCCTTCAATACCCAATTCAAACTGGATCTTTACCACTCCTTGCTGAGTCTGGGCATAAGGCACCCCCCTTGCCTCTGCTTTTCAGGGTCCATTGCCGTTACCACCACTCAGCAATGATGTTGCCCACCAGCACATCACTATAGTCACTGTGTCTAAGCTTCTTTCCACTAGATGTCGTGGGAGAGAATGCCCTTCTTCAAAGTACTTCCTCCTTCCTGGGACCTGGGAATCCATTAAGCCGCAGGGCTGATTCCATTCGTGTTACTACTGATCAGCTGGCTTTGAGATGGGAGCATTCATCCTAGATTACATACGGCATGCCCAGAGTGATTGTGTGAGTGGTTAAAAGCAGAAGAAGCTAGAAACTTGGGCAGAGATGCTACAGTCAAAGAAGGGACCCGTAAATGTGAAAGACTCTTGACGGCTGCGGGTGGGGGAACAGGCTACAACCACGGAACAAATGCAGTTTCTAGAGTCTGGGAAGGGCCTCCCCAGACAACCAGTAAGGATGAAGGACATGAAACCTAAAATTTCAGGAGGGCAGATTCCACCAACCACTCCCACGAGCAAAAAGGTACTCTCTCTCCTTGAGTCCCAGAGGAACACAGGCCCACCAATACTTTGATATTAGCATGGTAGACAGATGTTGGGCCTCTAGAGGACCCTAGGATCTGAAATGTGCACCATTTAAGCTAATATGCTTATGAAACCATTTGGAGGCAGTACTGGGGAAAAGATCCAACAGAAATGCTTGTTGACAACAGAGGCCAATGCTTTGACCCTGGGCAATGCCTAGCACAAGCACACGAGCAACAAGGATGCCATTGGCTCAGTCCTTCCATCACTGTGTTCTTCCATGGAGAAGGCATACAAAGATTTGACAACACTGGACAACAGCTCTGGCAGAAATGTCATGGCAATTGGGCACTCACCAAACGTCCCCACTGAATCAGGGACTGTCAGTATCACATACCTAAGCACTGTCCTGTCTGGCGGTCCAGGTCAAAGCCATTTGTGCACTGTTGCTGTGGAGAGGAAGAGAGAAGAAACAGGCCAGGTCACTTGATGTGCATTCTTTGTTCCTATAAAAGCATGGCAGAGCATTTGGGAAGAGGAGTAGAGGGGAGAGGCACACTTGACACCCACACAGGAAGCCAGTCTCTATTTGAAAGTGTGTTCTTACAGCCACTGCATACTTAGAGATGTTTCTCAAACCCCTAAAGCAGCACCTCATGAACCCCGCTTTCATCCTTGTAGATTTTGTCATGCCAGAGTGATGAGGAGCAGTCATGGCCACATAGGAAGCCACAATGCAACAGCCCTAATTCTAGGGATGAAGACACCCCCAGTGCCATCCGCCTACCTCTCCATAGAATCCCCA
This sequence comes from Arvicola amphibius, assembly GCF_903992535.2. NCBI lineage: Eukaryota > Metazoa > Chordata > Mammalia > Rodentia > Cricetidae > Arvicola > Arvicola amphibius. The sequence continues at coordinate 79,162,318 of NC_052053.1, read as the reverse complement.
AATAACTCTTTGTTCCCTATGAAATTCTCCCCAAGTCTCAGCTGTATTCATAAACCAAAAGCTACATAGCAGATGTGACCAATTTTCTAAGCAAAGATGATGGGGATATTCCTTCATTTCAATTTCAGCAAGGCAGTAGCTCAAAGGACACACACTGGCAGTCCCAGAGAGTTGTGATTTTACCTGTGACCTGAGCTAGAACTGCACATACATTTTTTGTTTGCTTTTATTTTCAAGATAAAAATTTTATTGTGTAGCCCAAGCTGGCCTTGAACTCATGGTCTTCCTATCTCTGCTGTGAACATTTGTGCTTTGGGTTGTGGGCTGAGCCACCTTTCCAGCCTTGACTATGAACTTTTCAAAAGCTGAACAGGGAAGAGTTCAAGGGCCCCTAGCAGGTGCCTGGCTTCTGATACAGGTACTCCTATCTCTAATCATGCCGCTAGCCTCAAGGTCAGGTTTCCCTGGGGTGCCGGGTGATTTGTGAGGATGCTGAGCTTGGCCTGGGCTACAGCTGAGGGTTCCAGGCCTTAGAGCCAAGGCAAAGGACCCAGAAGAGCCTGGAGTCTGTACCACAGAACCGAGGAGACCAGACCCCAGCCCTGCTCTCCAATTCAGTGCTGGGGAAGAATGGGCTCAAGCCTCCAGTTTAGTTGGTTTCCTGTTCTCACTGGGCCCTTACTCTCTTCATCCCTTCCCTCTGCCTCAGTTTCTCTCTCTACAACAATAGAGTACTGTTATTTACTTTTAAGTGGTTACAAAGAAGAAATATGTTACTATATATGCCTAGACTAATTTGCATGATCTTGTAACCACTGTTTTTTGTTTTTTTTTCCAGGAAGGTCAGTCTGAGTCATCTAGTGCAGTGGTTCTCAGCCTTCCTAACACTGCAACCCTGTAATACAGTTCCTCACGTTGTGCTGTTGCCCCCAACCAGACGATTATCTTTGTTGCTACTTCATAACTATAATTCTGCTACTGTTATAAATCTTGATGTAAATATCGGTATTTTTCTGTGGTCTTGGGTGACCGCTGTGAAACCCTCTCCCAATGAGTTTGCCACCCACAGGTGGGGAACTGCTGATCGAGGGACCCCTCCCACATTACTTAGGACTGACACACCTGGTCCAGCCCTCCGTGTAGCTTCACAAATGAGACACTACAGCTTCTCTCAGACCCTCACCTTGACCCCAACCTTGCTGTCCCTTGCACACTCCTCCCAGGCGAAGGGACACCCCCCACTCCAGGCAGCTGAATTATTCAACCCCACACACTGTACATTGGGATGTTTGGATAACCTCCACTTCTCCACGTCCTCCCACCTTTTCCACTAGGTATTGTGTGGATGGAGACACACACAGACCCACCCCTCGGGGCTCTTTGCAGCATTCCAGGGGCATCCTGACCAAAAAACGAAACAAAACAAAATAAATCCCACCACATTGAACTGCCAAATATTTAAGTTAAAATGAGTCTCCCTGAGGGACACAAATGAGGCAGCAAGATTTGATTTAAATAGACTTAGATTTGGAGCCAGGATGTTGAGCTCCAAGACCAGCTTTGCCACTTGGGGCCTACATCACCTTGGGCCAACCTCAGCCTCCCAGTGCTGAGGGCTATGATCTGTGAACCATGGAGTGTCTCCTGTTCCTGTGTCCTGGGATTCTAAAACACATCACTGGCCTCCCTTCCGCTAGTTTTGTGACATGCTTCGGGACAACTTGAAACCTTACCTGTGCATTCCCATGGTGTGGAAGCCATAGTGCCAAGATGGCAACCGTGAGTATCCTGTGGGAGGCGAGAAACGGAGAGTGAGTTCCAAGGCATGTTTAAGTCCAGAAAGCCTGGGTCTCCTTCTGCTCTGGCATTTAGACGGTGGCTTTACCTTGTGCTTGCAAATGGATAGGACACACTCAGCAGAACCCAAGGAAGAACCCAGTCCCTAATCACACCACAAGAACAAGCCCCTTATGCTTACTTTGTGAGTTGGAATCATGAGTTAGGTCACATGCTGTATACAAGAGTTTGCTACTTAGGAGCAAAAGGCCAAAGACCCACATCTGTGGCCTCAACCAGTTGTCTGGGTCTGTCATCATTCTGCATGGAATCTACCCGAGTTAAGCATTATTTAGACATGACTGCAGAGTCGAGAGCCACTGTGTCTTTAATCATGAAAACTAGATCATGAGGAGCTTTGTGTTCACAGGAAGTCACTCCGCCAGAACTTGGAGCCCTCAGTTCACATATGTGAGGACAAGGTTTGAGTGGCCCAACAACCCAGGATCCATCCTAGCATGCAGCTTATGAGAACCTCCATCCCGAGGGTAAAAGGCTGAACAACCCATGCAATCTCCAGAAGAAAGACAGCGGGAAACAGCAGGAAATGTCATGACACCATAGCTCAGCCAACATGGCCACCCACAAGCCAGTAAACAGCTCTTCCTGTGGGTAATTTGGTTCTTTGCTGTGGCTAAGCTTTTGTCTGGTGAAACTGTGGTCACCAGTATGCTTTAGAACTTCAAAGTCTGTGTCGTTCACACCCAGTAAGATGCCTATTTGTGCATTGTGCTCATATCAGTGTGTGTGAGTGCATTGTATAAGTGTATATGCATGCGCGTATGTGTGTGCGTGCGTGTGTGCGTGTGTGCATGTGTGCGTGTGCGTGTGCGTGTGTGTGTGTGTGTTCTTATGGAGGCCAGAGGCTGGCATCCGATACCCTCCTCCGTCACTCTTTACATACTGAAGCAGGGTCTTTCACTTGCACCCAGAGAAATCAAACACTCATATACATAAAATAATGTTTTTAATCTTAAAAGAATCACAGAACAGAAAACAGCCAATACAGGAGGATGTGGATAGAGCATAGCTCTTGTGCATTGCTGATGGGAATGTAAAACTGGTGACCCAACAGGCCCAGAGCATAGTCCCCAGAGGCCCGAGCATGGGACCAGACAGACACATGTACTATCATGTTCACAGCAGCACTTTGAACAATAACCAAAAGGTGGACACAGTGCCATTGTCCATGCAGTAATGGGTAAACAAAATGCAAACACACACACACACACACGCACAAATATTATTCAGACCTAAACTAACTGGAACATGATACAATATGAAAAGCTGGGCACATTGCTATGTGCCTGTAGTCCTAGCTGTTTCCTTCGAAGGCCAAAGTGGGAAGGTCACTGAAGCCCAGGAGTTCAAGACTAGCCTGGGCAATATAGTGAGATCTTATCTTTTAAAAAAAGAAGAAATTAAACAGTACAAGAAGGCAGATGAGATGGCTCAGCAGGCAAGGGAACTTGCCTTCAAACCTGATGATCAGGACCCACGTAGCAGAAAGAGAGAACCACGTCCTGAAAGTTATCCTTTGACCTCCATGCAGGCACCATATCCCCCCCCCCCATAAATATAAATAAATAAATAACATGTAACTAAAATAAAAGGTGTAACAGCAGGGCTGATCATGAGGACAGCATGCTGTGGAGTGAGTGGGTCTCACACAAAACCACGCAAAATTCAACTTGTGTCACATACCCAGAGTTTTCAGACTGGGAACAGAAAGCAGCATGGTGGCTCCCAGGGCCAGGAGAGTGTTTAATAGGTACAGAGTTTCTTTCATTTTCCCTTCTTTCTTCTGTTGTTTGTTTTGCTGCCGGGGCTGCTGTTTTGCTTTTGAAACAAGGTCTTACTCTGTAGCCCAGGATGACCTACAGCTCACAAAATGGCCCAGGCTGTCCTCAAATCTGCAGCAGCTGTACCTCAGCTTCCTGAGTGTTGGGGTTACAAGCCACAAACCATTACAGCCAGCTTTTTTTTTCTTTTTAAGACAGGGTTTCAAATGTAGCCCAGGCTAGCCTCAAACTGGCTCTGAAGTCCTGATTCTCCTGCCTCCACCTCCCAGATGCTGGGATTACAGATGTGCACCACAACACAGGGCAGGGTACAAGAGCTGTTTTCAGAATAAAGAGTCTTGTAGCACAACGCAAAAGGTATGCAGAAGCGGGGATCTAGTGTTGTTCAGTTTTGCTAGCATTTATCGGGCAGCCACCGCTTGAGCTAAGCTAATGGGCAGGAGCTATGCAGCTGCCACCCACCTGAGCTAGATGCTTTGCAGCATGGGCCAGAAATGAGGGCTGACTTTGATGAAAATGCTAGAAAACTCAGTGTGTGCCGAGAGTCAGGCTGAGGGAGGGACAGGAAAGTCAGAGGCGGCATCCTGGAGGAGGTGCTCTTGAATGTCTCTCTCAGCAAGGCTAGGAACTTGGAGACCTGGTTGACCTGGCTGGAGTCTGAGGCTTGTAGCCACCCTACACCACGGCTCTATAGTCCCCACCTTCTCAGAATGAGTGCTCAGAGATTACAAACTCATTGACATCCCTGTCACATGGCTCAGGAGAAACAGCAGTAGGTATGTAGGGGATCCAGAATTAAAGCGGCATCCCGATAAAACTGAGCCTGATGTACTGGAAGATGCAGATGTCCTCCTGCCTCCAGTCCTGAGCAGACACGTTTCCGTTTCGTCTAAACCACCTATGTGAGCCAGGTTCTCCAACACTGGAGACAGCTCTGACCTTATAAAGTGCACAGCCAAATCCCGGGACTTTTTGATATTTGCAAGAGCCAGACTTTATATCTGGAAGGAATGAGAGAACAATAACAAATTTATTTTCCAGTCTGTATATTATGAATTTCAATGTTTTCCTGTTTCTTCACATGAAGTTTCCTTTCAGGGGGTTATAAAATCCTGTCTCGTTTATGTTGGAGTCAGGACAGCCTGACTGTATGCAGTGGACTTCAAGAGCAACTGGAAAAGGCACGCTAATCCTACCGGCTTCTCCCCCTACCCCACTCCCCATTCCTTTAGACAAGAGCCAACCCAGGGCCAGCCAGCCTCAAGCCCAGCCTCCTGGAGGAGCTGTGGCTGGGTCCTGGGGGCAAAATAAGCTCCAGGCTAATGGAGAGGCTTTCCAGAAGGAAACAGTACCCAGCTCTGCTGCACTCACATCAATAATAGCTGTACTTTGTCATGAAAACCCTAAAGAAAACCTCCAAAAATGAAGCATAATTAATACTGGAGAAGGGAATCTGTGTTTCAAGCTTTCCTTTGGAATCTGGGTCTGCCATCCCCCTCCCCCGCCCCCGCAGCACCCATCCCTACCCCCAAAGGAAAGTGAATGAAGACAGAACCTCCAGCTCTCAGAACTGTCTGTCACTGATAATGCATTGCTGGTCTGGGAAGCAGGGTGACAATACTGCCGTGGCTTGCCATAATACGGCTCAGTTTGTATTAGCATGCATGCACCCCTCCCACACGCAAGTACACGCAGAAAAAGTGTGCAGATCTGTGCAGGGCAGCTATGTTTTCAAGAGATGTTGGAGAAAGGCAGAACAGATGTCATCCTTAAAGTTCCTCAAGGCTCAAGGATTACTTGACTGGAATTGCAATTTCCGCAAAGAACAGCAAAGCATTTGCTTACGTGCGTCTCTGTTTGCAGTGTCCACTGTTCCTTGGCTCAAAAGTTCTGGGTCCCATGCCCTCTGTGAATCGCACACATAGAGCAAACGCAGCCAGGAGTGTTCTGAGACTCCCTCGGCTTCGGCTTCTCTCGCAGCCTTTGCAGCAAAGCGATTGCTGGTGCCTGGTGCCTTAGCCAGCGGTTTCCCAAATTTAAAAAAATATGTAGTGTGATATTTTGTAAAGTGCGCAAAAAGTTGCTACCCCTTCCAAAAAGAAAGAGGAATGACACAGAAAGGTTGTCTGCAGCCCTCTCTCGAGATGCTGGCTCCTGACACTGTTAGAAAAATCCCCACTCCCAAATGAAGGCTTCGCGATGGAACCTTGAGCAAGCGGCGCAGCTTTTTGTAATTAAGTGTCATTGCATCACTCGCTAAACTCTTTCCCAGCGCCCTGGCACGGGCGGAATCTCAGCCATAGCCATTTTCCTCCATCAGGTCTGGAGTAAGGTTTCCCGAGCCTGGAGAAAGACAATCTCTGGAGCCTCCGGACCTACCTTTTTAATCCTGGCATATCCAAGATGCGCGGGAGGAGAGGCGACTCGAGGAAGGCAGGCTCTGCCGTAGGACCCGGGCGGCTTGATTCCGGAGGGGCTGAGTGGACTGCACCGAGGGCTGGGGCAGTGCTGGGTGCTGGGAGCCACTGCAGAGCCCTTGCCGCCGGCACCTGGTTTCGCTTAACCCCCTTCAGTAATTCAGCATTAAACCAATTGGAGGAGGAATGTTAAAAATGAACACTTCATTTTCTAAGTATGTTAAACAATGCAAATGGGGCCTCGGTCTGGACACAGCTGGTTCAGATTACAGCGCTCACCAACTGGCTAGACTCCTCACAACAATCTTGGGGCGTCTGCCAGGGCCAAGTGCTCAGCGCTGGGAGGGGAGCCCAGCAGAGCGCGGTCCTGGGGGGCGCCGGGCCTCCCCTAGGCGGAGCAGGGCCCGCGAGGGGGAGTGTCGTCAGGCCCTGTAGAAGCAGGAACTTGAACTCACTACCAGGGACATGCAGGATGCCCCCAAGCAAGGATGTGGGGCAGGAGCAGATTGGGTAGAGGAGAGGAAGGGAGGCTGTGTGAAATCAGAACCTCATTGGGCACGGCTCTCCTTGGCGGCCCTCATCTCCTTCTCCTTGGCTTTTTCTTGCTTTGATTTGAGTTAGTGTCTCTGATCTTCAAAGTAAGAATGGTAGACTTCACATGGGCCCTGAAGCCCTCTTTCCTCTCTTCCCCTCTCTTCTCCAGGCTTCTTCTCTCCTCTCTTCTACCTTCCCTCCTTTTTGTTTTCTAGCACAGGAACCTGCTCTATAAAGTGCAAAAGTACCAAGGACACTGCTCTCCAAAAGACATGACCAGATCGCTGCCCTGCAAGCTCTTCCGCGGCTGCTTCTTCTGGGCCCCTCGAAAACTCACTCCAAGGAGGGCCCCTCTCCTTACCACAGCTCTGAGTAGCAGGAACTGGTTGTTTCCTTGGAGATGGGGGGTAAGAGAGGTCGGGTGACTTCTCCTCTACCACACAGCTATCGGAGATGCCAGCGAGCCTCCCAAGTCCACATCTTTATTTAGCCTTTTCTAAGGATACTTGCTGTTTTAAGGAAATGGAATCCCACTCTAAAACCTCATTAGGCTAAACAAGGGCAGCTGGACGGTGATGCTGTTAAAACTCGGCATCCAACTGGCGTGATCGTGTGTGTGTGTGCGTGTGTGTGTGTGAACGTCTAAGAAGAAACTACTTTTAGGTACATCTCATTCACAAGGTTGTGCATCCTTCCCATGGTTCTAATAGCCAGGATTATAAACAACCTAAGGTCCATCAGTTCGGCACCAAGGGAGCTAAATAAAGAAAATTCCAGGATTGGAAGATAAATGAGTCATCAATCAAAATGGCTACACAGTCAAGCTATCTGACCAGCTCCATCTATGTAAAATCCGGTCAGGCAGGGACTGGGAGGGACAAGGAAGCCTCTCAGGAGCTCCTGGTGGTAGCTTCTGACCAAGGTGCAAACTCAGCCTTCATGAAATTGTGCTGTAACATTTTTTAAAATGTTCAAGAGGCTCCCTGTACACTAATATTGGAGAATTTCCAATATATTTTTATTTCAAATAGTAGAATGTTGACAGTTGCATAGATCAATGTAGTAGATTAATATAAAAAGTATGACTGTGGGGCTGGAGGGATGGCTCAGCAGTTAAGAGCACTGCCTGTCTTGCAGAGGACCTGGGTTCACTTCCTAGGACCCACATGGTGGCTCAAAACTGCCAATAACTTCAGTTCCAGGGGATCTGATGCCCTCTTCTGACCTCCAGGGGCACTGTGCACATGTTGGTCACAGACATACAAGCAGGCAAAACACCCCTACACATACTATAAAACTTTAAAAAAGTAAAAATAAACAAATATACGTAATCTAAAGCTTTGTAAAAGTATGATTATGGAAGGAAGAAGTCAACGAGCCCAAAGCATCCAAAGGAAGTTGTGGAGCTGTGGATGAACCATGCCACATCAGGGTTGCCAAGCTCTCCCTGCACACAGTTTGTAAGTAACAGTATCACAGGTATATAAAGGCAGGAAAAACATGGTGTATAAGGGGTATTAGTGACTTTGGTTTCAAACCTCCACGCTGTTTATTTATTTCACATCCTGACCACAGTTTTCTCCCCTTCTCTCCTCCCATTCCCTCCAGTCACTTCCCCACCTACCCCTCCCCCCAACCCACTCCTCCTCTGTTTCCATTCAGAAAGCTGCAGGCCTCCCATAGCTATCAACAAAGCCTGGAGCGCCACTTCCTCCCCAGTGTATAAGTGAGTGCTTGAGCAGAAGTCTATCCCTGAGCTACATCCCCAGCCCACGTCCTGGGTTCTTTCTGCTGGTCAGCAAGTATCACATGACTCCAGGGCAAACTTGTCTATCTTCTCCCCAGGCTGCAGCTACCACCTGGTTCTACTGAAGCTGCACCAATGAAGACCAGCTGTGCCTGACCTTAACCCTAACCCTCTAACCCTAACTGATGGCCCTCCTCCATCCCCTCTTCTTAACTATAGAGTGTCTTACATACGTGCCCCTATTACATTTTAACCTACTATTAAAACTCATTTTCTTCACAAATTCTGTTATCAAAAGCAAGAAGTGTGACCCTCAGCTGTGATGGCACAAGGTGACTTCTTTGACATGGTCAGTTCCCTGTTGTAGAATTAGTTGAAGATGTGTTACAACTGTTTATATTTGTTTAATGATACAAAGATGTGTTTTATGCTGCATTTGTTTAACTCTGTGAAGCCGCATTACTTTGCCTGCCTAAAACACCTGATTGGGTCTAATAAAGAGCTGAACGGCCAATAGGAGAGAGAAATCAACAGGGCTGCCAGGCAGAGAGAATAAATAGGAGACGTGAGTACGAAAAGGAGCCAAAAAAAGGAGACAGAGAGGATGATGCCAGGGGCCAGCCACACAGTCACACCGTCACACAGTCACACAGTCAGCCACAAGTAAGAAGAAAAAAGTATTATAGAATAAAAAAGATAAAGGCCTAGAGGCAAAAAGTAGATGGGATAATTTAAGAAAAGCTGCTTAAAAATAAGCTAAATTAAGGTTGGGCATCTATAATTAAAAATAAGTCTGTGTGTTTATCTGGGAGTTGGGTGGTGGGCGCCCAAAGAGGAAAAAAAAAAACTACAGTTCTCCATGAAGCTGTTGGAAGGGCCAGGTTCCAGAGTGGAGTTCTCTGTCACTGGCCTCTTCTCTTTTTCCACAGCTTGGAGCAGCATGTGAGCATGCGCCACATCCTCACCTCACTGTTAGGTTGTTTAAGCACCATCTCAACTTCCCCACGTGTGCCAATCTCCACAATCCTGACTCTCCACCACTGCAGTCCATGCCAGGCTACTCCTTCTATCTCACAAGCGTTGCGCTTCCAAAAGCTGGTCATCTGGTCCATAGACTGAGAGATTCTGTCAAACATCTGATAACATCAGAGCCCATTACCCCAGCGCTTACTACTCACCCTAATCTATTTTTAACAAGAAAAAGAGGATGTAGGTGTAGCAGCTCATGCCCTCGACCCCAGCAATAGAAGACTGAGCAGGAGGACCCCTGGGAGTTGGAGCCAAGCCTGGGCTACGTGGGAAGTCCCAGGCCAACTTGGGCTACAGAGTGAAAGCTTGCTTCAAATGCCACCTCCTGTCTTACAGAAGGGGAGGGGAAGAGAGAGACAACAGAGACAGAGAGACACAGAATTTAGGTCTTTTTTTTTTTTTTTTTTTTTTTTTGGCTTTTCGAGACAGGGTTTCCCTGTAGTTTCTAGAGCCTGTCCTGGAACTAGCTCTTGTAGACCAGGCTGGCCTCGAACTCAGAGATCCGCCTGCCTCTGCCTCCCGAGTGCTGGGATTAAAGGCCTGCGCCACCACCGCCCGGCCAGAATTTAGGTCTTTGCAAAGACCCACATTGGAGCACTGGACTGAGCTCCCAAGGTCCTGATGAGGAGCAGAAGGAGGGAGAACATGAGCAAGAAAGTCAGGACCGTGAGGGGTGCATTCACCCACTGAGATGGTGGGACAGATCTAACCGGAGATCACCAAGACCAGTTGGAATGGGACTGATGGAACATGTGATCAAACCGAACTCTTTGAATGTGGCTGATGGTGGAGGCTGACTGAGAAGCCAGGGACAATGGCTATGGGCTTTGATTCTATGGCATGGACGGGCTCTGTGTGAGCCTTGTTAGTTTGGATGCTCACCTTCCTGGACCTGGGGGGAGTTGGGAGGACCTTGGACTTCCCATAATGTAGAGAACCCTGACTGCTCTTTGGCCTGGAAAGGGAGGGAGTGGGGATATGGGTGGAGGGGAGGGGAGGGAAGTGGGAGGAGGGGAGGAGATGGAAATTTTTAATAAAAATAAAATTTAAAAAAAAAAGAAAAAGAAATTAGGTCTTTGTGTGTGAAGAGCTTGGTGACCCTTGGTGACCCTAGCTGGCCTCTCAGATCACTTCCTTCACTTGGTGTTTTTCTTCTTCACTTGTAAAGTGGGGACCCCCACACCTTCCCACCTCCCAGCATCAGAATCAAATACCATCCTAACTATAAACTGTGGTCCAAACTGAAGAGCTGGCCACCTGCAGAAGGGGCCCTTCTTATCCTGTTCCAGTTGAATTGGTCACCATGGTGAGACTGCAAGACAGATGAGTAACTTTTCTTGGATTTGTTTTTGAAGTGGCACGGCAAATTTGGGGGAAGCTCAGTTATACGTTTGACGGTATAGATCATTATTAATGTAAAACATTACCTCCCTGCCCCCCATGGAAATGAATTCCATCAAAATGCCTATCTAGGAGTAAGTGTAGAAAGGGAGCTTCCTGAACGTCTGTTGCTGTCTATTTTGTCTCTGCCCCCTCTTCTCTGGTCTCCACAACTGCTTCAACTGAAGATTCATTTGCTGATGAAGAAACAGTCATTGGGTAGGGATGTGTGGAGCAGTGGTAGAATCTTGGCCTAGCTGCTCAACACCCTGGGTTCCAGCCCAGAAGAAGGAAGAGAGGGAGGGAGTGGTGGAGGGAGGATGGAAGGTGTGCACCTGAGCAATGAGGGCTCACAGACAGCCACAGAGCACAACCTACAGACACAGACCTGTTGGCTCTGGAGCTCTGAGTCCTCCCGAGTTTACCAAGTGTGGTTTTCTCCAAGATAGACAGCCCAGCTGGTAAAAGTGCCTGCTGCCAAGACTGATGGCCAGAATTTGATTCCCAAACACGTGGGGTAGAAGAGATGGGAAACCTCCTCCAAACTGTCCTCTGACCTCCAAACACATCCTGGTCTGGGCTTGTCCATAATGATGCACACAAATTACTGAGCTAACTAATGAAAAGGGTATATACATATATATATATATATATCTGTCATAACCCTTTGTTCCAAAATATCCCTTGGAAAAAGCAAGTGTGTGTAGGCAGATGTTTTTCTTCCAAAGACTAACTTAGTAGCATGACAGGCTACTGGGTAGGGTGCAGATCCCTAGACTGTGCCTCAAGACATGCCAGAGACATGCCACATCAAATTAGTAGGTCGGCCTGATACAGCATCTGTAGGTCCAGTTTTACTTATCTCTTTCTTTAGTTTTAGTTGTGTGTATGTATGTGTATCTGCATGTGTGCACAAGAGAATGTCAGCAGAAGCCAGAGGTGCCGGGTCGTGTGAAAATGGAGTTGCAGGCAGTTATGGGAGCTGGGAACCAAACCCAGGTTGTCTGGAAAAGCGGTGAGACCTCTTTCCTGCTGAGCTGTCTCTCCACCCCATAGTTTCATTTTCTCTTTAATCTCTAGCTCTCCTGGAGCATTGAGACATTGCTATTGAACATAGGAATGGCATCTACTTAATTTTAAAACAGTACCATCATCAATCAATCATCCTTGTCTTCCTGCTGTAGGCATTCTTTAGGAACTGGATATAGGGTGGGTCCCGATCCCCTGATTCGTTAGTTTGCCTGCTCCTGTGCCAGGCTAGTTTTATTTACTGCCATGCAGTACAAGGTGATGTGGGATTCTCCTCTGTGAGCTGTGAATATGTTTTACTATTATTGGTTAACAAAGAAGTTGCTGGGGCTGGAGAGATGGCTCAGAGGTTAAGAGCATTGCCTGCTCTACCAAAGGTCCTGAGTTCAATTCCCAGCAACCACATGGTGGCTCGCAACCATCTGTAATGGGGTCTGGTGCCCTCTTCTGGCCTGCAGGCATACACACAGACAGAATATTGTATACATAATGAATAAATAAATAAATAAATATTTTAAAAAATAAAGAAAGAAGTTGCTCTGGCCTATGGCAGGCCAGAATATGGAAGGTGGGAAAACTAAACTGAATGCAGGGAGAAAGGAGGAGGAGTCAGGCAGATGACATGCAGCTGCTGAAAGAGGACCCCAGACTTTACAGGTGAGCCATGGCCTCATGACAATACACAGAATAATAGAAGTTGATTAAATTAAGATATAAGAGCTAGCTAGGAATACAACTGAGCCACTGGCCAGTGTTGTGATTAATATAGTTTCTGTGTAATTATTTGGGTCTAGGTAGTCAGGAAATGAAAGCACAGTTTCCTTTTACAACAAGGTGCTACTGTTGCACAAGACTCAGATTCACTTCTCAGCGCGCCTACAAGCTGACTTACAACTGTCTCCAGGTCCAGAGATCCGATGCCCTCTTCTGGTGTCCACTGGTACCAGGTATGCATGTGGCACACAGACATACATTCCAACAAAATACTTATACACATAAAAAAAAGTTTTAAAAACCTTTTAAATGGCATTCTGCTATCTGATTACTTTTTTCCTGAGTATTGATCTGTTTATAAGAATCCTGTGAATTGTCTACAGGTATTTTTTTTCTTCCCACTTTCTAAAAACACTATATTGGATGCTAGAATTCTATTAATTATTTTTTAAAAAATAGTCTTTTGGGGTGAATTGTCCTCCCAACAGAAACATGCTGTAGTTCTCCAGTTACTAAGACTTTTCAACATCCTTCATGTGAAGTCATGGATTCTTTTATGGAGTTGGCCATTCACTCACCTGCCCATTCGCTCACCTGTCCATTCGCTCATCTGTCCATTCACACACCTGTTCATTTGCTCACCTGTCCATTCACACACATGTCTATTCGCTCATGTGTCCATTCTCACACCTGTCCATTCATACACCTGTCCATTCGCTCACCTGTCCATTGGCTCACCTGTCCATTGGCTCACCTGTCCATTCGCTCATCTGTCCATTCATACACCTGTCCATTCGCTCACCTGTCCATTCGCTCACCTGTCCATTACACACCTGTCCATTTGCTTACCTGTCCATTTGCTCACCTGTCCATTCATTCACCTGTCCATTCATTCACCTGTCCATTCACTCACCTGTCCATTTGCTCACCTGTCCATTACACACCTGTCCATTTGCTTACCTGTCCATTTGCTCACCTGTCCATTCACTCACCTGTCCATTCATACACCTGTACTTTTGCTCACCTGTCCTTTTGCTCACCTGTCCATTTGCTCACCTGTCCATTTGCTCTCTTGTCCATTCGTTGTCTTGAGAATTTACTTACCTGTCCATTTGTTTACCTGTTCATTCGCCGTCTTGCCCATTCACTCACCCAAGTGCTTCCTAAGTGCAGTTACCCATGAGCTTTCCATGTCAGACCAATTTGGTTTGGTTTGTTCATTATTTCTTCTCTGTGAGACCACAAGATAGTTCTTTAAGTTCACTGAGATTCATCTTTCTGCCGTAAAATGGGGCAAAAATTTATCAGTGATCAACAGTTAATGCCTATCAGCATGCACCAGTGCACATGGCCCTCAGCAAAACCAACACACACAGCCCTCAGCAAAGATTAGGTCCCACTCTTTTTATTCCTTCCTCTCTTCCTTCCTTTCTCTCCCTTCCTTCCTTCCTTTCTTTTCTCCTCCCTCCCTCCCTCCTTTCCCCCCTCCTTTCCTTTCTTTCTTTCCTTCTTCCTTCTAGCTTTATTTTATCTATGTGTGTGAGTGCTTTCCCTACATATATGTCTGTGTGCCCTGTGTCTGCCTGGTACCCTTGGAGTCCAAAAGAAGGTGTCACATCACTGGAGCTGGAGTTACAGACACTAGTGAGTAGCCTGATATGGATGCTGAGACCCAAACTTAGCCCTCTGTAAAAGAAGCAAGTGCTCTTAACTGCTGAGCCATCTCTCCAGCCCCTGCTTTCTTTTTAAAATACAGGTGCTGGTCGGTTGAGAGTTCAAATAGAGGTGGACAGGTCTCAGGGTGTTAAGAGAGGGAGGCATATGCAAGGAACTGGTACCAAAACCAATGCAAAAACTAACGTACAGAGGGGCTATTTACCCTAAAGCGTGGAGGTAAAAGCTGTCAGAACCAGGGCTTCTTACCTTCTGCCCCAGGATCCTTCTCCCACTATTACTTTTTGGCTCTGTGTGTGTGTGTGTGTGTGTGTGTGTGTGTGTGTGTGTGTGTGTGTTTTAATTCTGTTTATTTTTCTAATGCTAGAGATTGGACCCAGAGGCTCCAAGCATGGTAAACATGAGCAGGATGTTGGGATGTTCTGCTCATGCCTGGAATTTGCTGGTAATTTGGCAGACCATGGACACACCTGGGCTTTTTCTATATTCTATTGACTGTGATTTTAACATATAGTTCTGTAAAACAAAGAAGTTTCCATGGAGTTCCAGAAATGGGATGCCTAAGAAGCCCGGTCAGATGCCACACCAGGCAGTTCCAGCCTGAAGGCTAGAGGGACACTGGAGACCATGCCACAGAACTCAGGGGCCAGCCCACCCACAGGAACTAGGATTGAAGTGAGAGTCAGTTGGCCAGGGAGTCTGAGAAAGAATGTCTGTGGGACACACGCGTGAGCACATTGAAAAGGGAAGGCAAGGGGCAGCCATGGAAACCAAGCAGAGTGGCATTTGGATCCTGACCTGAGCTTGCCACGGTGTGAAAAGGAAGACCTTTGACACTGTCAGAAAGCATGACTGCCCAGTGAGTGCTGGACAACAATAAGGAATCACTCAAGACGCACGCTAAAAATTAGCGGGGAATAAGTGGTTAATGTTTAGTCATGCATACAGGTTTGCGGAAGTTCTGCCATTTTTAGTTTTCTGCTTATGAAGGACAATTTATTTTTAATTAAAAATTTGTTTTACATTTAGTTTGTGTGCTCATGTGCACACGTGCATGTGTGTGTGGGTGCGTGCATGCCACACAGCACCCATGTGGACATCAGAGGACAGTTAGTAGGTACAGCTCTCTCCTTCCACCATGTGGGTTGCAGAGATCAATCCCAGGACCAATCTTGACAATAAGCACCTTTACCTGCTAAACCATCCCTTCAGGCCAGAATTGTACTTTGGTGAACCAGGCATGGTGGGGTAGCAGAGGTTAGGGAGGAGATTGGCCACTAAGATTGAGGCTAGCCTGGGGTAAATAGTGAGTTCTAAAAGAGAGAAATCCTTCAGTTTTTCACTTATTTGTGGCAAAGTATGGTCATTTCATCTCTCACTGTGTGTGTATATGTGGGGAGGTCAGCAGACGGTACTGTGAAGTTAGTTCTTTCTGCCCGCTTTTCCTTGGGTTCGAGAGTTTAACTTAGATAGCCAGACTTGCACAAGTGCCTTCACTGGCTGAGCCACCTCATGGGCTCCCCCTTTTAAGTATCCTTCTGCGTGTGCACACTTGTGTTTCAGAAAATCAGTCAGGCAGAGGTCATCAGAGGAAGCAGGGTGTCCTCTATTGCGCTCACATTTTCCTCTGAAGCAGGGTTGTTTCCCAGACCCCAGGACATATGTTATGGACACCAACAGTCCCAGCGATCCTTCTGACTTGCATCCACTCAAGCTGGGGTTACGACATACAGTGGCTACCAGCTTGTTCCATGGATCCTGGGATGTGCACTCCACTCCTCAGGACACCATTGAGCCATCTTGTCAGGCCAAAGTATGACTTTATCTTTTTCTCCTCTCCCCGGATCCATTCTCCTTTGCTTTGATAACGTGATTCAGACTTATCGGCAATGTCCATGGACTTCTGGATGTTTGGTCGACATGGTAATCTGTGGATCTGATGCCCGATTACTCTGCCTGGACCACTCTAAGGAACATTCCATTCTAAAATGTCCATCTGAAACTGCACTGGAAACTTGCTGAGTGTGAAAACTTATGACCACAAAAGGAGACTTGACATTTAATTTCATCTTAGACTGTTTAGATGTAAGAGTCTTAAGGCAAGCTTTGTTGTGCTAAATCTTCCAGGGCCATAGCAAGATGTTGATACTGGAGCTAGTCTTCTGTGCCTAGGACAACAGACGTGGAGCAACAGGAAATGGGATCAGATTATGAAATTCTAGTAAGAAGTCGCCTGGGTTCAACCCAAGTGATAAGGGTTGCCAATCTGTGACTGGGACTGGAACTCTAGAGAAGCTGAGGAACAGACAATGCACACCTGGCCACCTTCTGCAGCATCCAACACTGTTACAGAAGTGACTGGAGTTTCCTCATTTCTAGACTTAGACATGGCTCATGTGACCTCTACTTCCACTGCCCCAGTTTGCTGTGATGTGTGCACACATCCCTGCTTCTTTCTGTGAGCGATGGATACTGTTCGCCTTTAGAAGCCCACATCCAAGCAAAGAAGATGCCAAGCAGAGAGGCTTCTGGTTCAGGTCACACCTACAGGTGGTAAACCAGGAAGCCCCATGCCTCCCTAGCCTGGATCTGTGTGAGCATCTCTGTGAATCCAGACACGATGGAGTTGTAGTTTCAGTAGTAGCACTCCTGGAGAGGTCAGGACTGGGCGAGGCACTTACTGTGTGATGTCTACATCATCCTACACAGACTAACTCCAGCACTGCCTCCTTATTTGGTGTGGTTTTAAGATGTGCTGCTGTAAAAATGCTTTAAAAAGAAAAAAAAAAAGTAGATGGGAGTCCGAGCTGAAACAAGAACTGGTGGGCTTGGATTGATGTTGGTACAGCTGGTGACAGGCACAGAATCTGCTGTGATTCACTACATGTATGTCTGTGTTCAAAGCTCTTATTTCAAGCCTCTGCTAACACGGCACGGTTTACCATGTGACGAGGCCCAGGAGCAAAGGCTCATCACTATGCTCTGCATTCTTTGGACACTCCTGAGGTTTCCAAACTTGCAATCGCACTTCAAAGTTTTTGTGAGCCAAATGCAGCATCTTGGCCCACTTTTTTTCTCTTCTTTTGCTAAACATGAGCCATACTTTCTTCTTCACGTTTCTCATTATTTCTGGTTGAAAACCAGGCAATTCTGGTTATAGTATAGCAACTACTGACTCTGATTATATATATAAAATTTCATTTAGCACAGCTGCTCCTTCAGCTCTGTTTTGCCATAGGAAGTCTTACAGCTAGTGGTTACCCGCCCACTGGGGCGTGGCCTCTTATACTATATATTCTCAAGACAATGTTGAGCACCAATGACACTCCACTTGGAGCTTGTTTTCTTCTTGGCAAAACTGGTCTTTGGGCAAAGAAATGCCCATTCCTCAACCACTGACAAGATACATGATATCCGAAAATGGATAAGCAGGACTGTCAAATCTTGCCAAGACAGGATAAGACAGTTTTAAAAAATATCCTGCCTCTAAAAATGGTACGTCAGTTATTCTAGGCCTTAGCCAAAGTTGGTTGCTTCAGCGTTGCAAATGAGACTTTGGGTGATTGCCCAGGTAGCCAGTTGTCTCTGTCATTTGTTGCACATTTTTAAAAGTTGCTTGATAGCACTTCCTGCTTACTCAAGTAATATTATTTCCTTTCTCAGATCTTTGATGGAGTTAAAGACTAGATAGTTGTAGTTACTTTCCTTTCATGACTTGGCCAAGTTATTTATTATACAAGACTTAAACTAGTTAGGATAGAATAATTATTAAATATATTTTCTTATTGTATATAATTTTGTATTAGGCTTAGAACTCTTATTTAAAGAAAAGGGGGAGGTGCTGTAGGAAGTTTTACAGCCAGTGGTTACCCGCCCACTGGGGCATAGCCTTTTATACTATATATGCGGATGTAGAGCATGCGTCTGGACTCTTTTCCAGCCTCTCTGTTTGGGTTGTGGGATTCATTTTCTGATCTCTGTTCAAACAGAGAATTCTGATTTGTGAGTCTACCCTTAAATAAATAACCGTCTCTTTCTCAATTCTGAGCTAGTGTGGGATTTCTTTTAAGCATTCATCCACACTGTTTTATATTCTTGTTTGAATTTCTAGTCTGACTTCCCAGGGCCAATCCTGCTGAGACCAATACTCAACCATGCTCATTCTTGCTCAACCTGCAGAGTCTGAGGCTTCCACACATAGTAGAGGGCTGTGTGGAAGCAGGGCAGCCCATCAGGTCCTAATCTCCCTCCCAGTCACGCTGTGGCTTCCCCCACCCAAGATCGCATCACCCCTGACCAGCTACAACTCTCCCTAGCAAGGGTGCAGTGGATTCCCGCTGGCCCACCAGCCACCATCCATCTCCTGCCTTCATTCCCAGCCCTGCACCTATGCCGTTCTGCAGCAAAGCTGCTGCTTTTCATGACAGACTCAGAGGTATGGGCGAGAGGAGCCACAGCAGGAAGGCACCAGATTCCAAGAGTTACACAGAAAGTGCAAGAAGCTTTGCAGGAACTGTTTTCAACTTCTTGATTGCCCTTGTAACCTTCCCCCGTCAACTCCCAGAGCCTCCAATGGCTGCTTTCTTGACAAGTTAGTTTGCTTTCTGCAGGAAGGACTGGTTGATTTCTCCATAACGGGCCATCCAGATCCCCCTAATAGTTGGATCCCGGTATTTCACACACACTGAAGAGTGACAGCAGGGTAAATCTCAGCAAGCAAATCTGATGCCCAAAGTAGAAAATTAACTGGATATTGTGACCTAGACTCGTGACCACATGCAAGGTCCTGTTTCAAAAACAACAAAACAACACAACAGGCTGCCTCCATGGTTAGGGGTGCAGAGCGTTCTTCCAGCAGCTTCAAGCTCAGGTCCCAGCGCTCACCAGCCACCTGTAACTCTAGCTCCAAGGGATCCAACACCCTCTTCTGGCAACACACACACACACACACACACACACACACACACACACACACACACACGGGAATAAAAACTTTTTTAAAATGATCAGATAACAGGAGCAAAGAGAACCAAAGGCAGACCGAGTGGAAAGCAGAAGTCTTCATTCCTTAAGGAGCAATGCTGTGAAGAGCGGACTCAGCAGCCGCACTGCTTCCCCTACAGGTGACAACTACTAAGCACCTCTTTGCAGAAAACACAGCTGAACAAATGTATCTAAAACTCTGCTGGCAGCAACTTTACGAGAGTGGCAGTGCTCTGAGGAGAAAAACAAACTTCCTAATGATTTTTTCAAAATTTCAAAGGACTAAACAGCCCGTGAAAGCTCTAAAGATAAACAATTAACTTGTCCACTTAGAATCTGATAAACCAGTATGGTGGCTCAGGAGAGGAGGTTGCCTGACAACTTCAGTTTGATCCTTGGAACCCACATGATGGAAAAAAGAGCTCCCACCTGCTGCTCTGACATTCACACACATACAAAATATGCTAAACTGTAATAAAAACAATTTATAATTTTCCCCTGATGGTCCCTGTTATTCGAGAAAGTACCTGAGTACAGACTTGGCTAAGGGCCCACGGATGATGTCAGAGTTCCTTCCACCAACAGGCCACACAGGAACACAGGGTTTCTTCAGGGGCTGTGCTCTCTGGAAGCGACACGTCCGTCACGGTGGCCCAGCGCTGGGGGAGAACTCACAGGCCTTGTGTTCCGGGGTGACGACAAAACAACGCACCTTGAATTTCTGGGCTATCTAGAAGTAAATTTAACAAACTTGGTATGAAATTCAGCCAAATACTTCAAATCACTGAGCTTCAGCTGAGGGCCAGAACAGCGAACTGAAGTTAAAGGTTGTTGGAGCTAAAGAATGCGTAGAGAGACAGCTGGACATTCTCAGTTAGGCATCATTACAGGAAATGACTGATGTCAACCCCAGCAGGACCGAAAGGAAGACTCCATGGTAGGAACCAGTGCAGAAAACCAACTCAGGGTTCAAATGTTTGCCTCAAGTGAGCATTTTTAAACAGCCCCGTCTCCAAGATAAAAATTACTGCAATTATAAAGAATTATTAATTTATAGGATGTGCCAAGTTTTGGCAATCTGCTTGATACTCCCTGTTACATCTTTATTCACACGGCCTGAGCAAGGAAGGAGAACAAGGCTCAGTTGCTAACGTTTTATACTCCACTAGA
This sequence comes from Arvicola amphibius, assembly GCF_903992535.2. Taxonomy (NCBI): domain Eukaryota; kingdom Metazoa; phylum Chordata; class Mammalia; order Rodentia; family Cricetidae; genus Arvicola; species Arvicola amphibius. The sequence goes on along the minus strand of NC_052053.1, from coordinate 79,142,003 downwards.
ACTGGTCATGGTGAGAACCACTGTCTGCTGTCATTCACTAGCTAGCTGCCAAGATATGCTCCTCCTATTGAACCGCCAGCCCCAAAGCAGGGCCCTCTAGTGCTCAGCATGTGTGACCCCACGGATGTTCCTCACACTGTTCGCTCACCTGTACACGTCTGTCTCACCCACTCGGCGCAGCCTGAGGACAGACCTCACTCCTTCCTTCTCAGACTTCCCACAACACAGCTGCGCACAATCCACCCGCTAGCTGCACCTCTTTCGATCCTGTCCAGGGAAGGGAGTGTGGCAGCTGAGAACTCCTCCACCGCGGTTCTCACAGCTTTCCCAGCCTCACAACGCCCCCGCCCCTCCTGTCAGCAGAGCTACCTCCCCACAGCCCTCGCCCTGCCACTCCCCACCAGCAGAGTTTTTGTTCTCACCATTCCATCCGCACCACTCTACTCAAACCCCCAAGAGCAGGACAATTTCTCATGTGATACACATGTGAACAAACGTGTCACTGTTCTTTATCAATCACAAGGCTAGCAAGCTGCGTATACTTCAGATGTGAGCAAAATGAGGCCCTCAAAGTAATTCTGTTAAAGGTCACACAAGATGGGTGAAAGTCACAACTCCAATTAGCTGTCAAAAAAAATTCTCCAATAATGTTATCACACGAAGAATTAAAAACAGGTTCTATCGGGGCTGGAGAGATGGCTCAGCAGTTAATAGCACTGGCTGATCTTCCAGAGGACCCAGGTTCAGTTAATCTCCAGCACCCACATGGCAGCTCACAACTGTCTAACTTCCAGTTCCAGGGGGTCTAACACCTTCACACCAAAGCACATAAAATAAATTTAAATAATTCATTTAAAAATAGAGTCTATGTCTAAAAGAAAATGTAGATGCACTAACTACCTTGGAGAAAAACTAAGCAACCTGAGATCCACACTCTTTCCTCTGAAGGCAAGCGAGGAAAAGTCCAGCTAAACCCTCACACCCCTCCTTTCACACACAATCCTGAAGAGTCTTAAGTAGTCCATACTAACATCTCCAGGGCTCAAACTGAATCCCAGCAGCAGACATCCTCAGTCAGCAGTCAGCAGAGGCAATACATGGAAGTCATTTCTCCTCCTAAAGAGACGCCAGCAGCTGTTTCCCAAGTGTTTTTATTGTGGATGAAGACATGGCCAACTTAAGTCATTTTTATTTGAAGAATTTTTTTTGCCTTGCAATGCTCTTGAGAAATTCAAGAGTGCATTGGCTTTAACTCTATATAAAACACAACCGAATCTCATGATACAGTTGGAAATTGCTCATATTTGTTATTTTCCTATAAAGACAATGCATCAATTTTAAGTGATTAAATCATAAGTTAAGACATAAAGATTGGCAAATCATCACAAATGTCAACATTACAATGATCATTATTTTTACATAGGAATATATAAAATAAATATTACCTAACTTAACTGATATTTACAGAAGATAATTTTTGTTGCTAGATGATGCTTTAAATGCTTCAATATATGAAAATTTCTTTAATTTAAAAAACCCAGTCCAAATGCAGCACTTTCTATGGTTTTCATCTCTTTGCCTAGGCCTGGGCCTGCCCCTCCTCCCCATAGCTGACTGAGTAAGCACTTGAAGGTTCTTGAGTCCTTGGAAGGTTAAAAGAATTAAAGGCTTTTCTTGGGTGATACTTGATGTTGAACTGGCTAGCTGCGTGCCATCTTTTTGCTTATGTGCTTTGGTTTCCCCCTTTTAAAAAACAAACGAGACTCACAGACATACATGCTATGATTACATTCAATCAGCTCCAACGGCAGGGTGAATGCTTGACTGTGTATTTCGTTGTACTTGAAAACCATTAGGAATGTTGTGAAGAAATGTGGCTTCCAATGCAAAACTCAACCATGAAACACTGCTAGGTACACAGAGATATCAACAGTGAACTTACTGCAGCTCCAACAGTGTGGTAAACCTGTGGCAGCTGCAAATTCTACCGGGTGCTGGAAGCTGTCAAGAGCAGACTTACTGCAGTTACCGCTTACCGCTAGCGGTGTCCTGTGGGTAACACAAAGTGCATGCTTCTCGCTCTCTCTGCTAACAAGTTTCCTTGAGTAGATGGTTCATCTCTGACACAACTTAGTTCAGAAAAGCTGATGAGTCATGTCTGGTTTAGATCAATGAACACTTAGCATGCATACAACACAGACATTAGGTACTGCAGCTTTCAGACAAAGTCATATATTTCAATAGCAGCCATGTAATACCATGTTCTTTGATGCCTGGGTGTGGAGCCCACCATGACCGCTTCCAAACTGAGGCCAAGTGAATGGGTGGGGAGGGCAGGTTGTTTCAGTCAAGAAACTTCAATGTCATAAAATGTATTTTAAATGTAAAACACATTGTTTACATAAGAAAACATTTTACAACTTCCATTTTCTTAATATAAAAACTAGCTTTTAGGCTGCTTCATGTGGAACTTAATTTTCTCGTCACACCATAAATGGCCCAACTAGTGAGCAAGAGTAAAGGAACATACAAATACCTGTATCAGTAGAGCCTCAACCTACTGTTGAGGCTTAACTGTTTCAATTTAGGGGTGTGCTGAAATGATACACATTAAGCAGAAATCATGCTTCAGATTTAGAATTTCTCTTTTCTCAATGCTGGCAGCATTAGAAGCTGTGGCTCCCAGTCAGCCTCGTGGTTCTGAGAGGAAGCAGCCTTGCTAAGTCAGGTCGGCTGACAGCTTAATTCTAGATGTTTTAATTACAATGGGTTTACTGGGCTGAGCCCACTCTAAGTTGAGAGGCATCTGTAACATTGGTGAAACTGGTGGGAGCAGCTTAACATTTCTCTGATGGCAATTTTTTCTAACATAGCAGAGAAGGGGCTATACATAGTTAAGGCCACAGGCGACCAAGGAAGCAGCGTTATCTCAGTTACTTAATTTTTAAAAAAAAGGGTATTTTAAACATCAATACACCATTAAAACTGAAACCTCCAGTCTTTGAAACACACAGCTTATCACAGGGAAATTCACAAACAACCCAGCTGAGTTCTGACAGGTGCCAGGGCTGTGGACATTTCTGAATTAGTCTGCTTCCCACCCTTCCTTGCTATACAGGCTCTTCTGGTTTAAAGGCTTATCTGAACTTACAAAATATGCAAGAAATGGCTTTTCAATGCACAACGTCAACAACTAATACAAATATGAACATCCTGGTACAAGAGCTGTGAGTTAGGACTCTTTTCTTTCATAATGGCTTTGTAAAAAAGGACAGAAACACTCGCTTTCAGTTCCAAACACCTGGTGCTGGAGCACAGCAGGGAGTGTCGCATCCCAGACAGCCACGGGGGGTGGGGGGGGGGCAGGAGGTGATAGGTCTCCAGGTATTGCTGGTGTAATACTGTGGTGTAAGGGTTATGTGGATGCAGCCATACAGTGTAACACTTACAAAGAGTTACATGATTTTGTGCAGTTTGCAAGGAAACCTTTAGGTTTCATCTGTTTTTTGGTGTGTGTCCGTGTTTTGAGGCAGGGTCTCACTATGTCTGTTGCTCTGGCTAGCCTGAAACTCATTGTGTAGGACAGGCTGGCCTCAAATTCCTAAGAATCTGCATGCTTCTGCCTCCCAAGTGTTGAAGCTAACCACATGCCCTAGGAACTGCTAGAAACCTGTAGTTTTAGGTGGTACTTAAAAATGGACAGTTCAGCTTTTAAAACTAAATGATACCATGAGTTACTCATAGCATGTACTCCACAATAAAAGGAAACAAACTACCGGTCCATGAAACAACACAAATGGCTCTCAGAGATTATGCCATGTGGAAACACCCAACTCAAGAGAGTGCACTAACACGTGATTTCATTTCAACAGCCCTTCTTCCGGAATAACAAAACTACAGAAGGTTAAGCGGGGCAGCAAGAACTAAAAAAAGGCAGCTCAGGGGACCCTTTGGATGAAGAGTTGGGTAGTAACTGTGGTGGCCAGATGAATCTATACACATTAGAATTGCATAGAACTACGTACCCACTTTGCCTCAGGACAGCCACAACCTCCCAGGAACAGCTCTGTTCTCTCCCTACACAAGGTCTCTACAGGTGGCTGACGCACTCTGCAGACAGAGCATCTTCTGCTCTGTGCTGAGAAGCCTTTATTAGGCACCTTTGGGGGTGGTGGTGGAATAAACTCCTTATTTGAGAAGATGAACAGCATGCCCCTATATGAAATGAGCTTGAAAGTCCGAGGAGACAGCAGATGGTTACTCTTGCCTCTCCTTTTTGGAGTTTTGTAAATTAAAAAGTAAATCGAGTGTTTCTAGTTTTAAATTAGGTAAAATGACAAAATGAATAAAAAAGCAAATTGTATAGCAGTTCTTACTCTTCTGACACCTGCACTTTCTAAGAGCATTATGAATAATTTTATTAACAGACAAATTACAAATTACAACTACAACTCTTTCCAGAAGGCCACTTTGTGATAAAGTTCATACATACAGTGTTCATGGTTTCCTTAAAGTGCTGTACAGTCTGGCGTGGAAGCGCCCTACTGCTTTAGAAGGTCTTTGAGTACAACGCCAGCGCTGTTGTCAGGTGACACTGGCAAAGGTGTAAACGTGGGGAGAACATCCGACATAGGTTTCAAAAGAAGATGCCCAGGCCCACCAGGTCCATGTCCAGCTGGGTTAATAAGGGGCACAGCTGCTGAGCGGGGAGCCAAGAATGGACTCAGATCTGTTCTTCTTCCTGTCCTGGGTTCTGTTATATCTAAAAGATAAGATAAAGATGATTTGGCTTCTACCCTTCACAAAGAGGTTAAATGAAATGACCCTGAACACAGTAATATTAAGAAACGTGTTCCAATAATTTTATAAAGCTCACGAACATGGCTGTTGGTGTCTGTTGCTGGGACAGGGTCTACTCAGGCTGGCCATGAACCTAACAGCGGAGGATGCTCCTGCTGTCTCTCCTCTTAGAGCTGGAGCTGTAATGCCATGCTCAGCTTTAACACGTGAGTAAGAATTTAGCGCTAGTAGCAATTTAAAATTCACCCTCCTGATCATAACACTACTATTTAGCACAGGTTTTGGGCCATTCTTTATTCAAGAACACCAACAGATCCTCAAATCCTAAGCAGAAAATACAAACTATGGACCAGCAAGATAGCTAGGCAGGTAAAGCACCTGCTGTGAGACCTCTAACCCTGATGACCCGAGTTCAACTCCAGAATCCACGTGGTAGGAGAGAATCCAACCCAAAAGTTGCTCTGACTTCCAAGGGTATACAGGAGTACACATACTTACATAGTTACACACATATAGACACATGGACATACAATAAACAAGTAACATTTTAAGAATACCAATGTGTATTATAAAAACCTCATTAAAGTTCATTTCTAGTCATTCAAAGCATTTTCTGATATTTAAAAAAACAATGTCACATGTACTTTAGGCTTCCATACTTGGCTACCTATTAATTAAATTAATATGCCACTGAGTTCTGGATCCTACAGCAGACTCTATCTATGAAAAGGAGAGGGGCAAACGTGTGGGAGGACAGAGATCCTTGTGCTCACAGATAAGCAGGGGGGAACCAGAAATGCTAAACACATGTGGTCCTTCCTTCAAACGGGAGTGGGGGCGTTTAACCTGTTTCTGCCCAAAGGCTGGGGATTGGTGTAGTTAATATCTTGGTGACCTTTGTAACGTCTGCAAGGCCAAGACCCCACTGGATGCTCCCACAGACCCTTATGGTGTGCTTCTCAATCTACAGATCCTATCTTTATAGGAGGTACTGCATACGGTCAATCTACGGAACCCATCTGTGTGGAAGATGTCATATGGACTTTACAAAGAGCTTTGATGTAGTCATGTCTTAAGCTTTACTGTGCACAGGGCTGAGTCATTTATCGCCAGAAAAAAATGTCACCAAATTGTGCTCTGCTTAAATATACCTAAAAAACTACTCAGAGTCAGAGACCTGATCTGCCTTCTTGCCTCCTGCTGAGCATTACACTGCAGATCATGGTGGGCCAGAGACCCCAGCATAAAAGAGAAGAAAAGAAGAAAAAGGAATGGGAAAGGGGGCAGAGGGCACTTGTATGTGCAACAACACTGATAAAAGTATTTGACCCTCAAACTCTAGCTGTATAACGGAAAGCTTGACTGGCTGTAATAGTTTTAAAATAATGGTGTCTTGTTGCAAGGCTACTTTCCATACCTACCTGAAAGACGAAGGACATGTGAACTTAAGTTCCTTGTGATTATGATAGCTACGGAAATGCTGGCATACCATACTATAGTGATGTAGAAGTAATTAAGATTAATTTGCCAGAAAAACAAACAATATATGCATACATTACTCATTCATCTTTTTAGACATTCAAAGGCTGGAGACCATTCTCAGTGGCAGAATTTCTCTATCGGCTTGGAAAGCTATAATTCATTTTCATTAGAATAGGCTTAGGACTGGTTTTAGTGGCTAGAATTCTGGTTTATGACCTAAGAACACTAACAAATCCATTGGTGAGAGCTAAGAAAACCCTGCAAGGTCCCTTCTTATGCAATGGGAAACTAAGAGAGTGGGCACCAAAGACAAAGACAGGGACAAACTCATTATATGCAGCAGTCGCAGAGCACGTCTGGACTCCCCTGCTGGACTTCCTGTGACCACAGCTTTCCACACTGGAAACGCTCCTAACACAATGTAAACACTGAACACTACTCTCTATACACTGTGAACACAGCTGGACACTAATCTCTACACTGTGAACACAGCTGGACACTAATCTCTACACTGTGAACAGAGGTGGACACTAATCTCTACACTGTGAACACAGGTGGACACTAATCTCTACTGTAGTGAACACAGGTGGACACTAATCTCTACTGTAGTGAACACAGGTGGACACTAATCTCTACAGCAGTGAACACAGGTGGACACTAATCTCTACAGCAGTGAACACAGGTGGACACTAATCTCTACAGCAGTGAACACAGGTGGACACTAATCTCTACAGCAGTGAACACAGGTGGACACTAATCTCTACAGCAGTGAACACAGGTGGACACTAATCTCTACAGCAGTGAACACAGGTGGACACTAATCTCTACAGTAGTGAACACAGGTGGACACCAATCTCTACAGCAGTGAACACAGCTGGACACCAATCTCTACACACTGTGAACACAGGTGGACACTAATCTCTACTGTAGTGAACAGTGTAGACACAGCTCTTCACAATGATGAACGCAGCGTGGGGACTAAGCTCCGCACACTGGTGAATACAGTAGGAACACTAAGCTTGTATCCTCCATGCAAACTCTGCCACAACACAGTTCACCTCTGACTGATACATACACTCAAGCTGAGTTCAGCTGAGGAAGGAAAGGGAGATAGTGAGAAAGAAAGCAAGAGAAAGAGAGGGTGGGAGAGAAGGGCGGGAGGGGGGAGGAAAGGAAAGGGAGAGAGAATGATAGGAGGTGAAGATAAATGAGCAGACCTTTCGCTGAAGAACATGAGAATCTCTCTTAAGAAACTACGACCTAGTACAACATGAAAAGAAAACTGTCCTCAGCAGTCTGTACCTCCTAAGTGACTTTTTACTGAATTCAGCAGCCAAACCTTTTATCTTAGTGAGAGATAAACTTTATTACCTCACCTTCATATAAAAGTTCAAAAAAACCAGAAACATCTGTCTAAATAACTAAAGAAGTTTTAAAAATTGTAAAACACAATTTATCTAATATTTTATTCAAATTTAACTATGGTATGTGATAAGAACTATAAAGCATATGATATATATCTTAACTCTATACTAAAATATATGAGTCCAAATTAAAATATGTAAATTTAAATTATATGGAAAAAAAGAGAATTGGTTCACAGTCTCATGGATAATTCAATTTCAACTCCATAAATTTTACTATATGCCAGTATCATCAGTATGAAATAAAAACTTTACAACTCAGCGGGACCAAAACTATATACACATGCAGCCACCAACCACTTCCTTCCAGACAGATCTTTGCCACGTAAGGGTGCTTGTCCACATTGTTTGGATTAGGTCAGTTAACTGAACCAACCTTACATTTATTATTTATGTGACAAGGTTTGGTTATTGAATACAAGAAGTCCAAATCTGAAAATGATTTTCAAACTATGTGCATCTAACTTTGATTAGTAATGGCTGCCATCAGAGAGAAGTGAAAACCGCTGACAAAGCAAAGATGTAAGCAGGAGAGTGATTCAAACTGGCTTACACTGAAAAGGGAAATAAAATCAAATGCCTATAGATAAACTACAATATATATGATCTGGAGCTGTGTGGAAGTGACCAATGAAAGGTTTCTCATGTAGACAAAATGATTCTCACAAGATTATTTTGATATAAAAGTGAAAACATTTTATACTATTGACATTAATTAAAGCAAATCAATAACAAGATACAACACATAAGACCCAAATTTGGTGACATTAGAATTTTGGAAGCAGTATTACATATTTAAAAAACACTGAAAACTTAGTGTCACCATAAATCTAAGTCATAAGTTAAACATTTGATTTTCACCACTGAAGTTTACCTTTGGCACTTCCAGGTATGTTAGTGTGAACGTTCCTTCTTCCTGGAGAATCCAGTGGTTTCAAGTCATGAACAGACAGCTTTGGAGGTGGGACAGATGGATGAGATTCTGTTTCCAGAAATTTAACAAAAAGTTCTGAAAAGGACTGAAAGAAAACATTTGGTTATATTACTATGATTGTATTAGATGATGTAGAAATCTGTCACTATGCAAATGAATGTGATATTTATCATTTCATTATTCATGGTCAGCAAGAGTAAAACTGGGTCTTACACTATTCAACACAGATTGCTGACTTGGTCTCAAGGGTGTACTGGGCACACTTTTCGATCCTCCTCCAAGCCATCCTGCCATCCACCGGGTAACACCTCCTTGATCTTCAGCAAACAACTGCACCAACATTTTCAAACAGAAAAATATTACCACATAAGACAAGAAAAATAAGAACCTCTCTTATGTGATTTCAGGGAACAGTAAATCATGCTTTATAATTCAAATTCTAGTAAATGTTTCCTTCTACTGACAGAGGATATAGAGAAAATATAATGCCTCCTAGGCACAATCTGAAATAAATGTTCTGGGCACGGTTACATCTCAAAAATGTCAACAATCTGATGTGAGAATTAGTTTGTAAGTTGTAAACTAAACTAACATCAATACAAACTGAACAAATCTATCTCTTTGATTAAGAAAACTGTATTAAACCTGTTATATATACATTAAAAAGAGACATTTTCTACTATGCTCCTATTAAAAGTAATTATAAACATATTTAGCATGAGAACCAGGATGTAGCTCAGTGGTGGAATGCTTACTCAACATGTGAAACACATGCTAGGTCTCATGCCCAGTGAAAGAGAGAAAAAGAGAAGGGGGGAGAGACCAGAGAATGAGAGAAGTAAAGAGAAAAGGGGAGCTAGAGTGGTTTTGCTGTCTAGTTACCTGCTCCATTTCCTCCCTTTTAACACCCAGGATGCTCCCCATCAGTTGCAGCACTTCATGACGCTGATTCTTAGGTGCATGGAAATGACCAATGAAGAGGTTTCTCATAAGGACTCTAGGAAAGTCAAGGCAGAAACAGCTTAGGCATACCTAACATGGCCTACTTTACTAACACAAGTATACCCAAACTTAAACATTTACTTAAACAATGAGTGGCTTAATTATAAAAACTGAATAATAAGGTATTCTAAAGTGGCTTGTTAAAGAAGTCTAACTAGGAATATTTCAGACAACCCAAAATGCATACTTTTTAAAAAATCACTTATTAGCCCACCAAGTCTTCAGACTCATAATCAACTGAGGAGGTATCTCATAAGCAATTTTTAACACCTGACTAGGTGATTCTCAAATGCAAGAGAAATGAAAATGGATGTTATATGTCCCCGACCACATTTACTAAAAATTTAAAATAAAACCTTAAATTTTAAAATATTAAGTGAAATATTATTGCATGAATAACTAGATTTTAGACCTAATCTGATGTGGGAGTCCCCTCCGTGTGCTGTGATTACAATTAATGAACAAAGAAAGTGCTTTGGAACTATTGCAAGGAAGAACTTAGGTAGGCAGGGAAAGCTAGGCTGAATGCTGGGAGGAAAAAGGGCAGAGTCAGAGGATAAGCAATGAAGCCGCCACCAGAGTCAGACATGTCAAAACTTTGCCGGTAAGCCACTGCCACATGGCAATAAACAGATTAATAGAAATAGGTTAAATTAAGATATAGGAGTTAACCAATAATAAGTTAGAGCTAAGGGGCCAAGCAATGATTTAATTAATACAGTTTATGTGTGATAAGCTAGCTAGGCGGCCAGGAACCAACAAGCGGCCTCTTCCAAACTTTAAACATTTAAACATGCTAGATATGTTTACTTAAGGGTAATAAAGAGGAAAAAGATATGCCAGGCAGAGGTGGCGCATGCCTTTAATCTCAGCACTTGGGAGGCAGAAGCAGGCAGATCTCTGAATTTGAGGCCAGCCTGATCTACAAAGTGAGTTCCAGGACAGCCAGAGCTATACAGAGAAGCCATGTCTCAAAAAAAAAAAAAAAAAAAACCAAAAAGAGGGGAAAATATTAAAGATAAACCTTTTACTTTCCAAGTATTTCATGTATAAGCAATATTTTTTTTCTAGACAGGGTTTCTCTGTGTAGCCTTGGCTATCCTGGAACTTGATCTATAGACCAGGCTAGTCTTGATCATACCTGCCTCTAGTGCTGGGATTAAAGGCATGTGACACCACTCTGCAGGAGTGATTTTTCTTTTAACACTTGAATATTTGAGAAAAGAAATGAATTGGAGAAATAGACTTTAAAAATAAAAGAAGGTAAGTTACTCTACTGACTGTTGTGACAACTAGCTACACCTCACTATGTAAGAAAAGCAAACTGCTTCTTGAAAACGCAGTCAGGTGTGCACCTCTGCTGTAGCTCCACTGTTCTCTGACAGCAATTCCTGTAACCCAGGAGGAATCAAAAGACAAAGCTCACTTGTCTACTTTTCCTTCTGTGCTGCTCACTAAGTTCATCAGTTTCTTCTGTGCATCGTCCAGCATCTCTTGGTGGAGCACAACTGTTTACAAGGAAGTGGATAAAGACAGCATTAGCCAACCAGCCTGGACAAACACGCAGCAAGACCTATTTAGAAATGTATGTGCCCTGTTCTACTAGGAAATGGCCAATTGCGGTCATCTTTTCTTTGGTTCAGGAAACCTGGACAGAAATTACCTAGAAGGCAAGGGATGCAGTATCCCACATGTCTTATCTCCAGAAAAACGATCAGTTCCTTAACAGAAGTGTAAAAATCGCAACAGGTTTCCACCCACTCAGAAATGCACAAGTCAAGAGCAAACTGTCACCACTGCCTTCTCACACGATGCATTTCCAGAATAACTCTCACTTAATGGGAGGCAATGGAAAGGAGAACTTTACGTTTTCCATGCTCTGTCTTCCTGGCTGGGCTCTGTTGTTGGTGAGCCAAAAGAGTCTCTAACCAGCTAACACCATGGCTTAGGACAGCTGATAGAGCAAAGCACTCTGGGGGAAAAAAATGGCAATGGAAATTAAAAGCATGAGCGCTAACATGTGAATCATGTTACAATGCTGTTGGCCGACTTAAAAGTATGTTTAGGTGATTTCTAAATTTGTACTTTAAAATAAGCAAAACCTGTAAAATGGTTGGAATTTTTAAAAGCAAAGTTTAAAATGAAATCAGGAGATGTCCTATGCACAAGCTAATCATGCCAAGGATCAAGAGCTCTTAGCTGAAGAGCCTCTCCATCCAACAGTCTATATCTTTCACTTTGAAGTGGACAGCAGAGCTGAAAGAGGTGCTCAATGGTTTTAAGGGGAAGCACAAGACATCATCCTAGAAGAAAGCAGAGGAGACTGCATGTAAGGTCCAATAAGGCAGCACATGCCTATTCCTTCCCTGACAAGAGCCGGTTAGCTGAGTCCCTAGCCAGGCACTAGGCCTGGCAGTTACTTTTCCCATTCTGTGTGTCATTTCTCTTTCCCGTTGCCTTTTGAAACATTAGATTCTTAAATCTTTATGAAGTCTATCTAATTTATCTTCTTTTTATTTTTTTCACACAGTACCATGAAAATTTACTCCTACCTCTTCTAAGAGCTTTTATGGTTTTGAATACAAAATTTAGGGCCATGATCCTTACCAAGTTCATTTTTGTGTGTGGTATGAGACAGGTGTTCAACATGGCAGGCACCCGATTCTCTTCATGGGAAAGCAGTTGCTCCATTTACATGGTGAAGTCCCATGCTTTTGGCACTATTTTGAAAAGTCAACTGACCATCAACGTCTGGTGTATTTCCTGCTCTTGCTTCCCACAAAATCCTGCTTATATTTCTCCCTCTGATGAAGAGTTCTCACTGACAGCTCTACTGACTCATAACCACTCCTCATTCTGAAGTTCCTAACTTCCTTCCTCTTGTGACTTTCCTCCTGTATTGTATGTGTATTCATTAGGTCTCTCTGTTGTCTCCATTCTGTCCTATATAATGTCTAGAATGCTGACTTACAGTACTAAATGCAAATATAAAGCATTCATGTTAAAGGTTTGCAATGCCTTGTGGTTCTCTAAATTGCAAAATTCTGAAATACAAAATGCCATTCATATAATAGGCTAACTTCACCAAAATAGAGATGGTTGCCATATTATAAAAACCAAGGTTTATTTTTGGATTTTTATATTTTTATATAAAAGTTTTATATTTATTTAAATCTTTCCTATCTTTCCAACAAGGAATTTAAATTGGATATAAAAGGTGGAGGAAGGACCTATTACTGAAGTCTGACTCAGTAAAAATCATTTCTCTAGATTCTTCAAGTACTTTACACTATGGGCATGTGTCACTTACCTAGCAAAATTCTAGATGTGACAGAACTCTTGGCCACAGGGAAAATACCAGATCAGCAAGCTGGAGCAGGAATCAGTGTAAATCACCTCCTCCAGGACTACAGATGGCAGCCGAAAAACAGCCCAGCCTTCCCCCACTGGATGCACCTGTGCCTGTACACTCGTGTGGAGGCTGATGGGGACGTCAGGTATCACTTTATCACTATTGCCTTAGTCCCTGGAGATAGGGTCTCTCACTGAAGCAAGAAGGCCTTGTGCTCTCCAGCCCCCACAGTGCTGGGGTTATGGGAACAAGTGTAACCATAAGGCCTTGTTACATGGGTTCTGGGATCTAAACATAGGTCTTTATGCTTGCATAGCAAGCCCTCTTACCCATGAACCACCTCTCTAGCCCTGCTACCTTCTCTTTATCAGTGTGTCTATTACTATTGATTTTATACTGATTACACTTCAAAGTAATAATAATTTGAGGTCATCTTATTTAAAATAAATTATGAAAATTAATTTCATGGGGTTCAGTGGTTAAGAGCACTTGCTGCTCTTGCAGAGGAGCTGAGTTTAATTCATGGAGCCTACAAGATATCTTACAATCATATGGAATTCTAGTCTAGGGGATTTGATGCCCTAACGGACATGTACTCACATGGTGCATATAAACCCATGGAGACACACACACATAAAAATAATAATCTTATTAAGATTTTGCCTTTAAGTGGGTGAGTATTTTACCTGCATGTATGTCTGTGTACCACATGCATGTAGTGCATATGGAGGACAGAAGAAGGCAGCAGATCCCCTGGGACTGGAGTTAAGAGATGGTTGTGAGCTTCCATGTGGGTACTGGGAATCAAACCCAGGTCCTTTGGAAGAGCAAATGCTGAGCCATCTCTCCAGCTCCAATAAGTAATCTTAACAAAAAATGATTTTTTCTTTATTTTTTTTGCTATTTCAAGGTGGTCATTAAAAACAAAAAAATTACATTAGGCACAGAAGTACATGTTTGCAACCCCAAGTACTTAAGAACCTAGGGCAGAAGGACCCTGAGCTACACACAGTGAAGCTTGTCTATGCTTTCTCAAGAGAGATGAAAAGCGGGAAGAAGAAGAGAATTACATGGGACTCACAGTTTATATGTGAAACCATATATAAAGCTTATATTACACTGTCTCCAGTTGAAACAAACAGTTAAAAACAGAAAGTGAGTCATTAAGCCAGATGGTTCAGTAGGTAAAAGTGCTGCTCTGTAAGCTAATGACCTGAGTTTTCTCTGGAATCCACAAAGGTGGAGAAAGAACTGACTCCACAAAGCTGTCTTCAGGCCCCTATATGTACCATGGCAGGCCTGTGTACACACCCAGTGTACATCAGATATACACAGAATAAAAACAAATTAAATAGTGCTTTTTTCTAATAAGTTGGGCACTGTAGTTTGCACCTGTGGTTCCAGATACTAAGGAGGCCAAGGCAGGAGGATCAGTTGAGCCTGAGAATTTGAAGCCAACATGAGCAACATAGTGAGACCTTATCTCAAAGAATCCAACCAAACAAAAGGCTTGCATGATCAATAAACAGTTACAGAGTAAAACTCATAAAGCAAAGATTCTAATAAAAGTTATTTTTACATAGTAAGCAAAAAAGCCAAGGCATTGTTTAGGTCAAAATGACAAGATAAAATTGTCTTAAACTCATTATTAGTCCCTGACCTAATGCAATAGGGGATGCACATGGCTGTTTCAAACTCACGGGCTTAAATGTACTGTGACATTTGAGTAGAGAAAGGAAAAGAAAGGGACCTTAGAACTTAGCAGACAACATGGGAAGAAATGTATTAACTTTGAGAAGTTAGAAGAAAAGGAAGTCACACACCCATTCCAAGTCCCCAAAGACTCATCTTTTTCTCCAGCAATACTTGCTCTCCTCTCCTCAGAAATTCTGAATATTTCTCTACAAAAACTGGGCTCAAACCACAATTTGAAATCAGAACTTTCTTTATATGGGCAGGCAAAATATTATTATTCAGAAATGGGTTCTAGTCCAAATACAATAGTCCTGTGAATAATCATACACACCCAAATAATTCTTTAGAAATGCAAGCTGGGCTGGGAAGCATTTTCAAGCTGAGCAATGAATCAGCTGAGATGGAGCCTGGTGTGCAGAAAGCACGACATGGAGTGCGTGACACAGTACATCTTTCACAGCAGAGTTCTCGAACACCCAGAGGTGACGCCATGGTCTTAGAATCAAAATCAAATGTGCAGGAGTGAGTGCATCATAACTTTACATTTTACCTGTGACTAATGACAGTGCATGTGACACCATCCTCACAGAACACCTTAAAGTGTATCATACTTCTCATATTCCTCTGCTTATCTCATGACTGAGCACCTACGAGGTTTACTGAACAGTCAGCTGAGTGAGATAACTGGGAAGACCAGAACGAGAACCCAGAAACCCAGAGATGAACCAGGCATGGTTTGCCTCTTTTAAAATATGATGAGGTAAACGAGCCTTGGGGCAGCACATAGATTAACAGAAATGGGTTAATTTAAGTTACAAGAGCTAGCTTTTTAAAAATAAGTCTATGCTATTGGGTGAGCTTTTATAATTAATAAGAAGTCTCCATGTGGTTATTTGGGAGCTGGCAGATGAGACAGAAATGTCCGACTACAAGTATTAGATCCTATTTGCATTGGCAACCTTAACAATAATTAATTTTATTTGATTTTTAAATATGTGGTTGTGTGGGGGTAATGTATGTCTTAGTTAGGGTTTGTGTAGCTGTGAGAAAATACCATGAACAAAAACAACTTAGGGAAGGGTTTATTGTAGCTTGTAGTTTCAGAACACAGTCCATCACTGAGGAAAATCAGGGCAGAAACTGAAGGTAGAAACCATGGAAGAATGTTATTTACCAGCTTGCTCCTCATGGCTTACTCAGCCTGCTTTCTTATATCATCCACGACCACAAGCCCTGGGGGGCACCACCCACAGTGAGCTGGGTTCTCCCACATCAAACAAGAAAATGCACTACAGGGGCTGGAGAGATGGCTCAGAGGTTAAGAGCATTGCCTGCTCTTCCAGAGGTCCTGAGTTCAATTCCCAGCAACCACATGGTGGCTCACAGCCATCTGTAGTGAGGTCTGGTGCCCTCTTCTGGCCTGCAGTCATACACACAGACAGAATATTGTATACATAATAAATAAATATTTAAAAAAAAAAAAAGAAAAGAAAATGCACTACAGGCTTGCCCACAGCCCGATTGGGTCATGGCATTTTTCTCAATTGAGGATCTCTTTTCCCAAATAACTCTAGCTCATATCAAGTTGACATAAAACTAGCCATCACAGTGTACATGAGTAGAAGTGCCCAATGGAAGCCAGAAGATTATATCTGGTACCTGAAACTAGAATTATAGTTAGTTGTATGGGTATGGGTGCTGGGAACCAAACTTGAATCCTCTACAAAAGCAGTACATGCTCTTAACCAGTGAGCCATCTCTCTAGTCCCCAAAATAAACTTAAAGTTGATACAGTATTAATACGATTTGGATTCTTCATTTAACTATAACCAAAGCTAAAGTTAGAAACTAGATGGTCTTTGTGTATACATGGGTGTTTGCAGAAGGCCAGAGCTTGACATAGGTTTTCTTCTTTGACTGCTCTCTGTCTTGTATTTTGAGTCAGGGTCTCTCACTCTGAACCAAGAGCTGACTGATTCGGCTAGTCCAACTATACAGATTGCTCTGGAAATCCCTTGTCTACCTACCTCCTAAGCACCGAATTACTGCCTCTCAGCATTCATATGGTGCATCGTAAATGCTATATCTGCTAAGACATCTCCAAATCTCTAGACAGTCCTTCAGTTTTGACTTTTGTTTGTTTGTTTTTGAGACAGGGTTTCTCCAAGTAGCTCTGGCTATCCTGGAGCTCACTCCGTAGATCAGGCTGACCTCAAACTCAGAGATCCACCACCTCTGACTCCTGAGTGCTGGGATTAAAGGTGTGTACCACCTCCAAACACACCAGACAGTCTCTTTTTATTACAGAATTTCAACTCGTACAAAATGACTTTTAACACTAAATGTTTTTTTAAAAATAATACCACATCTATTTGTAATTTGAAACTGCTTTGTCTTTTAAGCATCTTTCTTTCTTCTTTCTCTTTCTTTCTTTCTTTCTCTTTTATTTTTTTCCTGGATTTTCAAGACAGGGTTTCACTGTTTGGCTCTAGCTGTCCTGGAACTCACTCTGTAGACCAGGCTGGCCTCAAACTCACGGAGACCCACCTATCTCTGTCCCCGCCCCCCCCCCCCCAGTGCTGGACATTAAAGGTGTGCACCACCACCACCTGGCTTCTTTTAAGTATTTGCAACCTATCAACCTATCAGGGAGAATTTTAAGGTCTATACAACATGGTCAATTTTGTTGTTTTTGTTTTGTTTTGCTTTTTTGTCTCATCATAATTATTAACTGCTGAGTAAAAAGTTAACTTTATGATTATTCTCCAACAGGGTCTCATCATGTATCCTCGGCTGACCCTAAACTTGCTTTAGACAAAGATGAATTTGACTTTCCAATCCTCTGGCCTATACCTCCTGAGTGCTGAGATTTTAGGCATGTGCAACTGCACTTGGTCTAGTCAGTGCTATGGACTATACCCAGGGGCTTACGTGTGCTGGGCAAATATTCTACCAAGTGAGGTATGTCCCCAGTTCCCAACGTAACTCTTAAAATTCTGCTTGTTGGAAATAAATTCAATTCATTACTACAGTAAAATATCACTAATGAGTTCTACTACACCATAGTTGATTGGAATTACTATGTATGTTTGGAAGAAAGAAGACAGAGAGGCAGTGGAGAAAATAGGAGGGGAAAGTGAGGGAGGGAGAAAATGACTAAGATTTTTCAGCAGTGGGAATTAATCCTGCTGAGAGTTAAGTATTCTACCACTGGGCGGCCCAGAGATTTTACATAATTATATATTTGTGTGTGTGTGTGTGTGTGTGTGTATGTGTTCATGTGTGTATGGCAGGTGGGAGGTATGCATACATGTGTGTGAAGGTCAGAAGCAACTGTTGGATGTCTTCTCGAAATTACTTAACACCTCATTTTTTACAGACAAGTGACCCACTGAACCCCAAATTCACTGACTCAGCTATACTGGCTGGCCATCACAAGTCCTTCTGCCAGAACTGAGGTCTGACTCAGAGGTCCTTTTGCCAGGACCTCCCCAGCACTGACATTACAGGTGAGCCAGCATGCCTGGCTTTTACGTGGGTATGGTGATTGAACTCAGGTCCTCATGCTCACAGGATAAGCACTTTATCAACTGAGCCTTCTCTCTATCCCCCAAGCACATAATAACATTTTTGTTTGTTTGTTTGTTTTTTGAGATAGGGTTTCTCTGTGTAACAGTTCTGGCTGTCCTAGAACCTGCTCTAGTAGACCAGCCTGGCCTCGAACTCACAGAGATCCTCCTGCCTCTGCCTACAGAGTGCTGGGATTAAAGGCGTGTGTCACCATTGCCTGGCTATATAATATTTTTAATGCCAGAAAATCATATATGCTTTCCCTCTCTATTAGTTCCCCTCAACCTTTCACTATTGATTCAAATAACTTACAGTTTCCATATAGAAAGTTTTAAAAGCAAAAGTTTTGCATAGATAAGACATATCCCAAAAGAGGACTGAAATTTATCACTGAAAAGGAAAGATGTAATGCTTTTTCCAGTTAGTGAATGTTACTACTGCGTCAAACCCTCCGAGAACAGGTTTTCTAGACCTCAGCACCAACATCATTTCCTACTGCAAATCACCATGGATGGCATCCCCCAAGGAGGGACCTGCCCTGCCCACACAGGGGTTTTGTTCTTACTAAATGCCTTTATTTTCATTGCTACTTTATAAAGCTTAGTATTTTTCTAAAAGGAAAGACTATTTACATGTAGAAAAGTTATAGATAATACAGCCACTAGAAAAGAGCAGAGCCCAAAACCATGAAAACAGAGCGGTAAGCAGCAACAAAATTAACACCTACAAAACCCAAGCAGTGTAATAAGGTAAACAGCATATTTGAACCTACAACACAGGGCCTTTACAATGCTCTAGAAAGCAAGCCAGGACCTATTATATGAAAATCCAGATTTCACCATCCCTTGCAAGACCTAACATCTTCAGCACTCAGCTCACAAGCCTGTGCAGAAATAATGGGGTTGAGCTGAGTCTCCGCCGCCCATATAAGAAACATTTCAATTCACCAGTTTTTAACCAGACCTGTCCAATCTGTGGCCAGGAGTAGTTATAAATACAGCCTAACATAAAACTTTTACTTTACCTAAAACACGACAAGATTATTTTGGGGGGATTGGAGGGAAGGTAAACCAACCATACTGTTCTCCCCAGTGTGATTACGATGTCATACTGTAAAGTCAACAGGTTGGACGCACTTGTGTCCTTCTCCCTTGCTGTTTTGGTATTAACAGTTGATGACCTGCTTGTGATTCATGACTAAGTTTCATCTTCCTACACAGCTAATCACTTCCACTCCACCTTCCCAGTCCTGCATACCAACCAACCCACCACACCACACAATCACATGCATGCCACCTTTCAACATTTTCAAAGTATGCCACCTCATTTCATTTGAATCCCTCTGTCTAGAAAGATTTTCCCTAGCTACCAATCTACTTAGCCTGTACATATCAATCACTTAAGAAAAGTCAAGTAACTCTTAACTTTGGTTACCTTCCCATACCACTATTGCCAAAACAATTTTAAATTTTTTATTATTTCTGAATAATTTTGTTCAGTGTGCTTTATTTTACAATGTGGAATCCTCTAAGTCCACTTCCCCTTCTCTACCTACCCAACTTTGTATGTTTTTCCCCATTTTAATTGAAAAAAAAAATTTACACTATATCTGTGCCGCTGTATTTATACCCACCTAGTGCATGTATTTTTGGATGTGTCTCTTTCATTTGGTCACAGTTACTCACTGCTAAGGGACTGCACTAGTAAAGAAAAACCAATGACTCTTCTCCACAGGTGCTATCAGGTGCCAATAGCTCCACAGCCAGGGGTGGACTCTCCTCACACTCCCTGCTGGATTCTGTCTGACTTGACAGCTGTGAGTAGACATGTGCCCCCTGCTCTGTTCCTGTAGTTGTCCACCACTTCTGATTCTTCCAAACAATTCCCTGCATGTACTTGAACACATGTCCTCTTCACTTCCTGCCTGTCACCCTCCTGAAGTAGACCTTTGTCACCTGTTTATCCCAAGGCCTTTTAGTGCTTGGTACTCAGAACATAAACAATGACTACTTGATATAACAATGAACGAATGACTGGTGTTTTCTAGGAAAGATGAAGAAAATAAATTACATACTGAACAACTCAGCCATTACTCAAATAAAGGAGGAAAAGTACATAAAATATTCTCATCAGTATATAATTTCTCCTTTCTGCTTATAGAAATTAGTTTTCAATTACAACTTCTAAAACATTGTTCAGTTAGATATTAGTATCAAATATCAAACACATTTAAAATGTAACTAGAAATACAAAATAGCTTATTTACCTAATACATTTTTTCCCTTAATTTAAATGTTGGCATTGTCTAGCATACCCAGATGTTTATACTATTACAAATGACTTTTAACCATTTATGGCAACCCAGAAAATTGCATTTGGTACTTCTTATATGTTTCCTCTAAAACTGTCACTTCTGCCAAAAACATCTATAAAGAACTCTCTCACAAGATTTGGGTAACAAAGCGTCTGGGAATGTATTTGGCTTATGTTCAACAGGACATTATATGTTTTCTTGTATAAATCATGTCCTGGAAAATGGAATGTCTTTATTTAAAATAACTCAGGCACACTCAGCATTGTAAAGGTAGCTCCTTGTGAAACATTTTAAGCTCCTTTTGTACCTGTGGCTTTAAAACATGTTTTTATGCCTCATCTAGCACAGTGACTGTTACTGCTCATTTTATATGTACTTTCTATTCTGAGAGAAAATTTCCATTTCAACTCATACAGACATTTTAAAAAGTAGTCACTATTTTTAAAAAATTAGTTATAAAAAGCCTTTAAGGTACAAGTATAGGACTTGGGATACAGCTGACTTTCCCAGCATACACAAGACCTTGGGTTCCATCCCCGGCACAGAAAACAGTGAAGATGCCAGGCAGTGGTGGAACACACCTTTAATCCCAGCACTCAGGAGGCAGAGGCAGATGGATCTCTGTGAGTTCGAGACCAGCCTGGTCCACAAAGCAAGTTCCAGGACAACTAGGGCTGTTACAGAGAAACCCTGTCTTGAAAAAACCAAAAACCAAAATAAAGCACTGAAAACATAGAGATAAACTGGCCAGGTAGAGCAAAAGATGTTCCTCGTGCTAGGATTAAATTTCTACTGCCTACAAAAACTTACTTTTCTTTGCATACCACAAAACTCAATGATTTTTAGTATTAATCACCAAATCAAAAACTATCATACTTTTCATTTCAATTTCATTTTCATTTAAGAAGTTTGAGAGCAATTAAGGAAATGGAGAAAGGAAAACACGCACCTACATACATGACAACGTATGCATCTTTTAATGTCTCAGCTGTACTAGGTTTACACAGGTTATTTTCTCATCAATAACAAGTCCACAGGAATCCTCAACTCTGGTGAAATAAAAATAAAGATACCATCCTACTCAGTTCATAGACAGGTGGTGCACTGACTAAAAAGAGCAGGGCAGCATGGGAAAGGAGTTTTTGTAATGGTGTTAAAGAGTGTTCCAGGTGAAATGCTGAAAGACTAATCTCCAAAAGGAAGAACAACAGTAACCCCTCTACCAGTCAACAATGCCTATTAAAACAGAGCATCTTCAGGATGCTAGGGTTTCTCGTGTAGGGGGGAATGAGTTAGCTTAACTAGTTCCTATGGTTTTAAATAAGTAAAAACCTACTAGTGGCTTAATACTTTCTTCAAGTCACCGTCCCTTAACAAGAGAACTAAATACACCACTTAAGGCCACTGTTGTGCACAACTGTCTTAAATTACTACCTTATGATATTCGTCACGTGCCATTTCCTTTTGCTCCTTGAAAAGGGGCCTGTCTAGTGTTCTACACAGCAGCCAACGTGAAGTCAAGCAGCTGGTCTTTATTAGGTGCTTACTGACCAGTAAAGCGCCAGGTATCTGTCTTTATGTTTCTCATAAAGGGCCCATAAATGCCCTCAGTTCATAAGCATGGTTGCACGTACCTGATATTAACAATCACATACTCTCAGAGGGACTGACGTCATCCAGGCTGTACTGCTTTAATACTGGGGTCATATGTAACCACACTTTTCTTATGTTTGGACAGACTGAATCATATCTTGGTAGTAGTGATATAATCAACCATTCTGAATAAAACACTACTTTTTAAAGTAAATTTCCTAATATTGTCTAAATGTTGAAACAGCAGATCGACTAATCCTTAGTCTACAGAGGCTTAGAAATAAAACAATACTTTGCCTTTACAATTCAAGTCTGTGTATTTTCTTGCAACAAAAACCAATTTGTCTTTTTCAAAATTGTTTCTCCTGGCAAAAACTTTCGTTGTCTGGCCAACTTTTGTGTTAAAAATAAAATACAGTATTACAACATCAATCAACATGTAAAGTACTTAATGACTTATAAAAATATACAGGGATGCTTTTTAAAATAAGTAAGCCAATCAAGAATTTACTTATATTATCAAATTAAAAATACAGCAATGAGAAAATAAAATTGCATTTGTGTTTAGAGATATATACGTGGCACTAAGCACTTAGGTAGTGTGAGAAAAACACTATTAGGAGAAGCTGTAAAAGGCAAGGATGATTTGAAGACATAACAATCGTCTCAGTGTTCCCCTTCCTGTCTGTGCCACACTAGCTCCCTCAGCCTTTCCAAATAGCAGGTGTACAAGCTGAAGTAAGCAGCACTTTCTCTCTAATACTTACTCCCTAGAATGAGCCCAAAGTTCCTACTTATTGATAGTGAATAATAATTATGTTTTACACAAATAAGAACCCAGGCAACCTGCACTGCCAGCTACAGTGAAGAAAAACGAAATTATTTCTACTCCTAGAAGTTTAACTAGGGGCCTGGGCAAACACCAAATCTCACATCTGACCATGGCCTACTGGAAATGACTCAGGTGACTGTCTAAAAGGAGATGTGGCTGTAGACATCAGGGCACACAGCATCAGGCTGTCAGAGCTCAATGACGCAGCACAGAACTTACCTTTTTTCCTTCCACTGATCTAGTTCAGCTCTAAGACATGGCTCCATGGTTAACCCTTTGCTGCTCAATGTTCTTTCTGGTTCACCATGTCTTCCACCTAATGTAGTTGCACTGGCTTTCTATCTAACGAGGCTGTGTTCCCAATACACAGTTCTCATTAAAGAAGCCATTTCAACAGTGAGAGTTCAGTATGGAGGGTGCCACAGAGAACAAAAGACAAGTTGGACATTTTATAAACACAGGAATACAGAACATGGAAAGATGAAAGCTTTGGTACAAATAAGGAGATCTGCGAGGAAAGCTCAGTTTCTGTGTCTGTAAGAGCAGACTGACGCTGCACACTTACAGTTGTTCACAAACGGCAAATGGCTGCAGAAATGACCAGGCACTCTAGTCTATGTCAGGTCAACTGTCTACTACAGATATTCACTAGGTACTGGTTCCTTGCTGCCTATTCCTACGCATACTTGAGATTCAGAGCTCCTATGGGCCAGTGGTTCCTGTGGGCTAATGTGCTAAGTATCCATATGTCACTGTTCCTGTTTTAACAGCATCTTTGTTCCATCTACTTCTATGTGTGCTTTCTAACTTCTATTTTGTGACACATGGTATATATTTCTTAACTGCTGTGAGAACGGAGACATCTACAGCCAATGCATTCCTAGGCTCCATTACAACTTCCCAATCACTTCAAATCATTACCAATTAAACATAGCCCCACGCGACTGGGCCAAGGGAAGATGGGGAGAGAAAAGTGTGAAGGGGAGAATGGGGGGATATAGGAAGGGTGGATATGGGAACAGGGAAGCATATATCTTAATTTAAGGAGCCACCTGAGGGTTGTCAAGAGACTTGACCCTAGAGGGGTTCCCAGGTTTCCAGGGAGACGCCCCCAGTTAGTTCCTTGGGCAGCTGAGGAGAGGGAGCCTGAAAAGGCCAGTTCCTATAGCCATACTGATGAATTTCTTGCATATCACCATAGAACCTCCACCTGACGATAGATGAAGAAAATGACAGAGCCCCACATTGGAGCACCGGACTGAGCTCCCAAGGACCTGATGAGGAGCAGAAGGAGAGAGAACATGAGAAAGAAAGTCAGGACCGTGAGGGAACCTCCATCTGGCGACAGATGGGGAAAATGACTGAGCCCCACATTGGAACACTGGACTGAGCTCCCAAGGTCCTGATGAGGAGCAAAAGGAGCGAGAACATGAGGGAGAAAGTCAGGAACGAGAGGGGTGCGTTCACTCATGGAGACGGTGGGACAGAACTAATGGGAGATCACCAACTCCAGTTGGAATGGGATTGATGGATCATGAGACCAAACCCGTCTCTCTGAATGTGGCCAACAGCGGGGGCTGACTGAGAAGCAAAGGACAATGGCGCTGGGCTCTGATTCTTCTGCATGGACGGGCTCTGTGGGAGCCTTCCCAGCTTGGTCGATCACCTTCCTGGACCTGGGGGGAGTTGGGAGGACCTTGGTCTTAGCATAGAGTAGGGAACCCTGATGGCTCCTTGGCCTTGAGAGGGAGGGAGGGGAGGTATGGGTGGAGGGGAGGGGAGGGAAGGGAGAGAAGGAGGGGAGGGAAGGGGGAAGAGGAGGGGAGGGAGGGGGGAGGAGGAGGGAAGGAGATGGAAATTTTTAAATATAAAAAAATAAACCATGAGAAAAAAAAATAAATAAATAAACATAGCCCCAAACGAACTTCAAGTCCCTGTCTACTCCTAAATGAGAGAGTAAATTTAATGATATGCTACCACTGTTGGCTGTTAGGCTCAGCATAGCACTGTGAACTACCCTACCACATGAGGTTCAAAGAAAATCCTAAGTACAGGAGATCAGCTTAGAGAACTGGCAGAACTATGAGACACTGTACAAGCACCAAACCCAAACACACCGAGTGCCTGGTGTAAAGCCCGTCCACAACCACAAAAATCTAGTAAGTTACACTCAGCCATTCACGTCACAAACAGTGACCCAGTATTTTTACTTGAGAATATGCCCCCTCTAGCAGATCAGATGGCTTTGGGTGTAGCATGAACTATCAGAAGAAGACAAAACCATAAAAATTGCATCTGTCAAATCAGTCTCCTTGATCAACAGAGCAATAACCAAAATACAGTCATAGCTGGATACCCAGGAGAACTAACCAGACAGCCAGGGCTATCCTAATGACTGGTTTCATTAGATTTAGACTCAAACAGAAGCAAACTGTACATGGGAATGGGATATGGAAGTCACATCATTAGCCTTACTCAGCTGTGCCAATGAATGGCAGAAGACCACACTTGATTCAATGTAAGCACTGTTGCAGAGTACAAAGAAAAAAGACCTACTTTGCTTTTTAAGTTCTTCAATCTGTTCCTCTTTTAGATCTAACTGTTCTGTCAGTCTTGAGGCCGAATCCAAAGCAGCATTTGCTTCATCCAAACGCTCCTAGCAGTAAGGGGAAAAGGAGGTTATTAAAAAGTAGTATGCAAACTACAGGGCTGGAAGACACTTCAGCATCGTCAACAGCTCGGCCAGTGATGACACTGCACCTCTGTGACCACGGCAGGTCTGCACAACCTCCCGACCTCATACTCTTTTACAACGCATCACTGCCCTTTTAGAGAAACTAAGGAAAGCTGCTACTAAAAAATAACATAACAAAAACTTTAAAGTAAAAATAACAAGATAAAAAAATTAAAAACATATAAAAAGTCACGAAGCAGTCAGTGGTGGCTTATGCCTTTAATCCCAGCACTCAGGAGGCAGAGGTAGGTGGGTCTCTGTGAGTTACAAGAGCTAGTTCAAGGACAGCTAATAGTGTTACTCAGAAAACCCTGTCTCAAAACTAAAAAAAAAAAAAAGTCAAGAATACAGTAACAGATGTTTTGTTCTTTTAAATCTTTGTAAGCTAACATATATAATGGGATGTTTCATTATAACTATCATTGCACATCTTTTTTCTGTTTCTACAACAGTTGGATCTACTCTTATATGAAAACATACTGTTTGTGTATTTCTCCTGCACTGTCTCGCTATCAGTTTGTGTGAGCACCTTGAACAGTTAGACAGGAATCCTTTGCTCTCTGGGCAATGAAAATGAGGTCAATCATTGGTCTACTGACTAGCCTTTAACTCCTTTTTAGTGATATACAAAGAGGTTTTCCTTGACTCTTATAACTTCTTGAGTTTAATCTTGATTAAGATCCTCCTAACTTCTAGACTGTACACACAGTCTAGAATTTATTGTAAGAGTTTGTTCTCTGTATTTAAATTTTTAATATAGCATTTCTCAATGAATATATTTTGACAATTCCTAGCCTATTAAATGTCAGAAGAGCCACCCAGTCTCTACTCCATCAAAAGCAAACATTCTCATACCCAGATGTGATAGTATAGGCCTGTACTCTAGATGCAGGAGTGTTTTGCCACCCTGAGCACAGCAAGATCCTGTCTCAAAACAAAACAAAAATTACTCTCAGAAGCCAAGACTCCTACCAGGTAAGGATTCTTGTTTTGATATAACTAGAATTTATTTCTATATATGGTATAAGATGCAACACAATTTAATTTTGTCTGTATGGACAGTTTGCCAATATCACTCATTTTTAATTTTTATGTTTACTTTGAGAAAGAGCTTTAAGATATAGCCCTGCTTGGCCTGGAACACCCTATGTAGACCAAACAGGCCTTGAACTTGCAGAGGTATGCCTGCCCCTGCCTTCTAAGTGCTGCACTTATAGCCCTTGCCTATCCAATATCATTTTAGAAAATTTTCTTTCTCCTTGAGTTAAAAATAGTTCAAATCGGGTCTTCCATCTCTGGACACCATCAGGGGAAGAGCTGCTCCCTTGCCCATGCTTCTGTAATGAATAGTCCTGCAAAAGTGCTCCAGATTTCTGATCAAGAGGGATGAGCAGACATACAGCACCAAGACCAATAATCTCAAATCCTGCGACTCTTTCCACTACAGGCTAGTTCACCACAAGACAGGTCGTGTAGTCATGAAACACAGATATGGTCAGCGAAAACCAGCTACTTCTTACGTAAGGACCACCACCAACAAGAATGCATGGGCACACTCAGCAGCATCAGCACAGGATCTGCAAAAACAAGTACTTCCCTGATGTGGGCATGGAGCCATCCGCAGGGCCAGTGCCATTCTGTGAAGCCAGAAGCCTGGGGTGGTGAAGGGGAAGCCAACCGGTACCACCAAGAGCTCCTGAACCCCACAACTCAGAAGCAGTAAAGAATCCACTGACTTTTTCAACAACAACAACAAAAAAAAAAATAAAATAAAAAATAAAACAGCTCAAATCCATTTCATTTTAAATTCTTAAATACATTCCACCTCTGGATTAGTCCTCTGTCCCATTGATCTAGTCCATATTGTACTGGCTCTATTTTGATACAGTCCTTCCTCACAGCTTTTCTTTGTTCTAATTTTCCTTGTTATCCTGAAGAATTGACTCATGTTTTGGTCTGAGACTTGTCTGGTGTGTCACCTTGGATAGGTTACAGTACCTAGTTATTCATCAATTACTATGAAGGGCATTTTGCAAGTGTGTGTCAAATCCTTAAGGAAAGCTCATTCCCTGAGTAATCTGGAGATCCGTGGCTGGACCAATCAGAAATTCTTAAAGGCAGAGACTAGGCTCCCCCCAAAATGACAAAATCCCTTTGATGGACAGCAGCTTCTTCCTATGCTCACAGAACTCCCTCCAGCTGTGACGGCCCTAACTGCCTGAACTCAAAAGCTCTGTCCTATGCCTGTGAGTTCCAGCCAGGCCTTTGATGTGGTCATTCCATCTTGACTGCCAGCCCTCCAAACTCAACCAATCATGAGTAATTTCCTGTAATCAAGTTCACATGTATCTACATATTATACACATTAATGTATGGAAACATACACTCCTTATTGATTCTGCTTTCTAGGGTTTGAACTCTGACAGGGTCTGAAACAAAAAATATTAAATAGAAATATATTATTCCAAATCTATGAATCTAAATTTGGTATTAAAAAATTTTAAATAATTTTTAAAAAAATCTAAACATTAAAGAAAAAAACCCAAAGCACAACTTCATAGTGTTTATACGTACACAGTGGGTTTGCTGTGCTGGTACTGAAACCCAGGGTATCACAGGTGCTATACAAGTAGTCCACCACTGCACCCCAGTCCCAGACCTCTACAAAGTCAGTAAAGAAAAACAAGCCTCTTTGGACATTTGCACTTATATTTTGTTGTTTTGACATTTGTTTGGATTTTATTTCACTTATTCACCTTTTATCTTTATTAATTTCTTCTTAAGTTTCTTCTGGCATATTTTGCTTTTCTAAAATTGATAAATTATATTTTAAATTAAGATAAAAACTAGTTTTGTTTTAAAAAAAAGATCCAGACTTCTACTTTAAGAATCTAATAGACAAGATATTCTATTCTACCACTGGACACAATTAAAAATATGATCTCTGAGAGTTTGAGGCCAGCCTGGTTTACAAATCGAGCTCTAGGAAATCAAGTACTACATAGAGAACCCTGTCTCAAAAAAAGAACAAAATAAAATATGCCTTTGTAGATGCACTGATAACTTTAATAAGGGAAATGGACCATAGGAAAGCAGGGCCTGTGGAAGGTGTCTGGGTCACTAGAGCACTGTCCTTCAGGAAGAATGAATGCCATTGCTGCAGGAGTGGGTCCTTATAAGAAGGACAAGTTCAGGCCCCTCCTGCTGTTTCTCTTTAGTTCTACAATGGGACGATGCAACAAAAGGCCCTTGTCAGATACAAGTCCCTCAATAATGGTGTCCCCAGCCCCCAGAACCATCAGCTAACAAAATTATTTTCCACAGGAAATGAGAAGCTGTGGATTCATTTTGAGTTAAGAAAATGCAGGTTTGATCAAAGAAGACCCCCTGAGAAATATCCAATAGGAGTGGATGGCCTAGATGTCTAAGTTCTACATCCAGAACAGTTTCAATACTCCAGTTAGGACATGATCATAATTCTAAATTTTCTTTAGGTCCCATAAGATCAGCATCCCCAATCAGCAGGAAGTAGCCTAGAAAATTATACCCACATTCCCAAAAAATGGATTATGGACGTTTGTCTTTGTTTAGAGTGTTAGTTACAAGTCATTATGGATAATGGGCAGGTAAAAAGCTAAACAAAGGAGATCAGATTCAGAGGTCTTGTTTTGAGAAAAAAAAAAAGGAAGGAAGTGCTGTGGGACAATGGTCTTATACCCTGTAAAGATTTGTCAGTTGTATTGGCTTAATAAAATGCTGATTGGCCAGTAGCCAGGCAGGAAGTAGAGGCGGGGCAACAAGAACAGGAGAATGCTGGGAAGAGAATAGGCACAGTCTGCAGTCATCACAGAGGAAGTAAGATGAGACTACCTCACTGATAAAAGGTACCAAGCCACGTGGCTAACACAGACAAGAATTAAGGGTTGATGAAGGATATGAGTTAATAAGAATCTTGAGCTAATAGGCCAACCAGTTTATAATTAATGTAGACCTCTGTGTGTTTCTCTGGGGCTGAATGACTGCGGGATTGGGCAGTATAAAAATCTCAGGCAACAGAAGTCACTTTGGTGTCCTATCTCTGCAGCAGGGTTGATTTCACCCATACCTTCCATATGACTTTTATATATAAAATAGAAAATAATGAGGAAAAAAAATTCAAGAGGCTTTAAAAGAAAAGACTGAGCATGGTGATTCACTCCTGTAATCGGCTTCTGGGAGGCTGAGGCAAGAACCAATTACTGAGAGCTCAAGGAGATGTCTGGGCTACAAAATGAAACGCTGACACAAAAACAAAAACAAAACAAACTCACTCAAACTGCTAGAATCAGTAATAAGGGAGGGAACCCTCTTGTTCTAAAAGATCAAACAAGATAATATATAATATTAATACATGACAAATGCAGTATACAAAACATTTTATTCAAAAGAGAAAAATTCAACTTAATCTTGTAGATGAATTAGTTTTCATCTTGCAGAGTCCCCAAGATACTGAGGTACGCTAAAGCATTTAAAGTTCCTTTTATCTCACGTTCACTTATGTCACCTGAGAGATGCTGAGCCTGACAGTTCATTGTTACACCCAGTAGAAGGCTAGATACAATCACTCAAACATTAAATAGTAAATGAATGGTTTATGAGAATATTTCCAAGACACAGCTCTTAAAAGAAAGCATTTTGCCTACCTGCAGGGATAACACTTTTCCTTCCAGAGTCTCTGCTTTCTTCTTCCATTCAGCTAAGATCTGGTTTTGCTTTTCTAATTCAGCAGAATACATAGCTTTTTCCTCTAAGAACAAAGGAAAGTTACAGTAATATTTTCCAACAGTGTATAAAGCTGAAATTTTACATCACTTGGGCTTTTAATAATTAAAAACAAAACATTTAAACATCTCAAAAGGGAAGTACAAATGTCTCACTAAGACATATCAAGTGGCACTGACACCAGGAGCCGTGAGCCCCACAGGGTCTTCTCCCCATGTGATGACCCCATTCTGCCTCCCCTTTAGCAACACTCTCTACAGCCTCTTGGTCCATGCCTTTGTTCTCATAGTCAGTCTAGCAATTACATTAAAAATAGTCTTTTTATTTTTCAGTTCCACTTGTAGCCCTGGCTGATGTGTAACTCAGAGATCAGCCTACCTTCGCCTCCGGAATGCTAGGATCAAAGGTGTGAACTACCTACCTGGAAATCATATATTGGATTTCAACTAGATGGACAGCCCTAAGGGGTCACACAACTACAAATTTAAAGATTTTCTTAGGCACAAAAATATCCTTTATCCCCCCTATCAAACTAACAGTTAGCCCAATTAATAATTACCAGATGTACTGAGTCAACAAATTGATGGGTCAATGATTTAAAGTGGGTAAACCTAATGATGGTAGGGAGAATGTGACAACACAAACTTTTTTCTTAGCATAAAAATGTTCTGTCTGTTTGAGTGTCTCTAAAACAGTACTTTTCCATTTGGAATAGAAAATGTAGCCACCTCAAAGCACAAATGAACAGCTAAGAACAAGCTAGTATTTCAAAGGTTAGTAATTACAATTATTAACACTTAAATGGGGCTTCAAACTCTAGCATCTCAAACCTAATCATTCTAAGAGTGTCATTCTCCTCTTGTATGTGCTTCTTTTTCATTCTCCTCTCTCTCTCTCTCTCTCTCTCTCTCTCTCTCTCTCTCTCTGTGTGTGTGTGTGTGTGTGTGTGTGTGTGTGTGTTTTTTAATTTTTTCTTTTTTTGGGGAGGGGTTGTATTTCAAGACTGGGTTTCTGTGTAGCTTTGGTGCCTGTCCTGGAACTAGCTCTCGTAGACCAGCCTGGCCTTGAACTCACAGAGATCAGCCTGCCTCTGCCTAACGAGTGTTGGGATTTAAAGGCGTGTGCCACCACTGCCCAGCTGGTTTTTGAAATTTTTGAGTCAGGGTCTTCTCTACATACCCTAGCTGTCCTAGAACTCATTATGCAGATCAGGCTTGTCTCAAACTCAGAGACACCGGCCTGCCTTTGTCACCCTAGTTTGGGTATTCATGGTGTTGTCACCACATCCAGCCCCTTATTTATTTATTTATTTATTTATTTATTTATTTATTTATTTATTTATTTCGTGTACATGTCTGAGTGTACTTGGACAACAGTGTGCGTGTGGAGGTCAGGAGAACTTGCAAGAATGGGTTCTCTCCTTCCACCATGTGGGTCCTGGGGAATCAAACTCAGGTCCTCATACTTAGCAGCAAACACCTGTTCACTGAGTCAACTCAGGAGCCCTGAATAATCTCCTTTATCACTTGATTCTTCTTCTTCTTTTTATTTACCTTTCTAACGCCTCAACTTCTGGCTCAGCAGTTAACTGCACTGGCTGCTCTTCCAGAGGACACAGGATCAATTCCTAACACCCATATGGCAGCTTACAAATGTCTGTAAACTACAGTTCCAGGGATCCAACACCCTCATACAGACAAATGTGCAGGCAAAACACCAACACACATAAAATAAATACATAAAATATTTTTTAAAATAAGTTGGATGGCAGTGGCGCATGCCTTTAATCCCAGCACTCAGGAGGCAGAGGCAGGCAGATCTCTATGAGTTTGAAGCCAGCCTGATCTACAGAGTGCATTCCAGGATAGCCAGGGTTACACGGAGAAACACTGTCTCAAAAAAGCAAAACAAACAAAAATCCAAAAAAACAACAAAAACAGTTATACCCCTCAACTTTCACCTTAATAGTAATAATATATTGAACTTTTTAAAAAATCAAAATAGCTTTAGTCATAAAAGAAGTGTGAATTTACTTGGTGGTGGTGACATTTAAGGATTTCCTACACCTAACTTCATA
The DNA here is from genome assembly GCF_903992535.2 of Arvicola amphibius. Taxonomy (NCBI): domain Eukaryota; kingdom Metazoa; phylum Chordata; class Mammalia; order Rodentia; family Cricetidae; genus Arvicola; species Arvicola amphibius. The sequence continues at coordinate 79,109,433 of NC_052053.1, read as the reverse complement.
TTCAAATAAGGCAAAATTACTATAACCAAAATTTTTCTTTACTAAGATATCAGCCAAGTAGGTAACATACCTTGTTGGAAGTGTTCGAGAACCATCTGCAGATTGGCTAGCGACAGAGCGTACTGCTTTACTTGTTCCTGAGAGACAGAAAGCTGCAGGGCAGTCTCATCCCTCTGCCTGGAGACCGTGCTCAACTGTTCTTGCAACGATTCTACTTGCACACTGGCTTGATGACTTCAAATAAAAGAATACAAGCAAACTGCTTCATCTACTTAGTAATTTAACAAAAAATACTCTTCTTACATCTTAATACATTAAATTCCCGTTAGAATCCAAGGTATTTAGTGAGCATGTAGCAAAACAAACAAAAGTTTCTCTGCATTCCTAATAAGGCAAGGAGTCTAATCACCCTTTCTGCACCTCACACAAGGAATCATGGTGAACCCAGAACTTTCTGGTGGTCATCCCACTGACAAGTTGCTCTGATTGTTTATCTTTTTCTATTAACTTTCTTCTGTCTACAGTACACACACATATGGAAGCCCTTCATTTCTCTAAATATGAATCTAGAGATTCCCTACGAGATTGATTTATGCAGCAACTGTCTTTGTTGCTTTTCTCCTTACTGTGATCAAATACATGACAAGAAGCAACTTAAGGGAGCTTATCTGGCTCAGTCTGCAGGTATCGTCCATCATGGCAGAGACATCACAGTGGCAAGAGTGTGTGTAAACTGCTGGCCATACTGCATCCACAGTCAAAAGGCAGCCAACAATGCATGATTGTGTTTAGCTTGCATTTTCCTTTCTATACTGTCCAGGACCTCAGATCATATGAAGGTGCTGCCCACAGTTGAGATGGGTCTTCTCAGCTCAATCAGCCTCTCTGGATAATTCACAGGCATGGCCAAGGATTTGTCTGCTGGTTCTAAATCTCCTGTCACACTGGCAATACTAACATCATAGCATCTATTCAGGCTTACATCTTATTTTGTTTATTTGTGTTTGCTTTTTTGTTTACTTATTTATTTATATTATGTTTTGAGACACGGTCTCACCATGTAGCCCTTGACTGGCCTGAAACTCACTAAGAACACCAGGCTGGCCTCAAGCTCTTAAAGACCCACTGCCTAGAAAGTACTTAAAGGCATTACAGGGATTAAGGGCATGCACTACCACACTTGGCCTGGTTTATACATTATCTTTGAGTGTATCTTTGATGAACGAAGGTTATTTTCAGAATATCACAATGGTCTTCATTGTATTTAATATCCAGTTAAACCCTACTCAAGAGTAACTAATAGGTGCCCTGACATTCCATCTGAACTGGTGAGTGAATGCGGACCCTGGGGCAACCTGCCCTGGAAGAGAGCACAGACCCCCTACCCCCACTTCCCTCTGCAGGCTTGTGTCGGTTTGTGTCTCCCAAGTTTTCCCTAGTGTTCTCAGGTGTCCTACTCCTGTTCTAAGGCCATCCACCCAAAGGGGTCAGACTCTGGCCTCCAGGCAGGTCTGAGGATTCCTGCGGAGAGGTGCGGGCTCCTTCAGACTGTGCTGCCAGGTTCGCTGTGTGGTATTCCATCCCGCCCTGCCCCCACCTTGGCCCTTTGGTCTGGGCTGCGACCCTGGGCTGCCTGGAATCCCTGATCCTGTGCCCTGACATTCCATCTGAACTGGTGAGTGAATGCGGACCCTGGGGCAACCTGCCCTGGAAGAGAGCACAGACCCCCTACCCCCACTTCCCTCTGCAGGCTTGTGTCCCTTTCTCCCGTCCCTGTGTCTCCCAAGTTTTCCCTAGTGTTCTCAGGTGTCCTACTCCTGTTCTAAGGCCATCCACCCAAAGGAGTCAGACTCTGGCCTCCAGGCAGGTCTGAGGATTCCTGCGGAGGGGTGCGGGCTCCTTCAGATTGTGCTGCCAGGTTCGCTGTGTGGTATTCCATCCCGCCCTGCCCCCACCTTGGCCCTTTGGTCTGGGCTGCGACCCTGGGCTGCCTGGAATCCCTGATCCTGTGCCCTGACATTCCATCTGAACTGGTGAGTGAATGCGGACCCTGGGGCAACCTGCCCTGGAAGAGAGCACAGACCCCCTACCCCCACTTCCCTCTGCAGGCTTGTGTCGGTTTGTGTCTCCCAAGTTTTCCCTAGTGTTCTCAGGAGTCCTGCTCCTGTTCTAAGGCCATCCACCCAGAGGAGTCAGACTCTGGCCTCCAGGCAGGTCTGAGGATTCCTGCAAGGGAGTGCGGGCTTCTTCAGATTGTGACTCAAGGAATAGGTCCTCCTCTGGCACTGGGGAGATCCAACCAGTTTCAGTCACAGCAAAGATTGGTCTCGGACACCAAACGCCTCCGGGCTCCTTTTGAAGGAAGAGATGGGCAGGCGCCAATGCAGGAGCTCCCCCAACAACATGAAAGGCAACATGACATCACCACAAGCCAGACATCCCGAAACAACAAGAATTGAACACCCTACCCCAGAAGATATAGAAGAAACCGACCTTAAACAGTACTTTATGAAAATAATAGAGGACCTTAAACAGGAGGTAAAAAACTGCCATAAAGAAATGGAGATGACAAACAAAAAGGTAGACAAAATAAATAAATCTCTCAAAGATACCCAAGAAAAACAAGAAAAAGCAATCAAACAGGTAAGGGAAACAGTACAAGACCTGATAAATGAAATGGAGGTATTGAAGAAAACACAATCTGAGGGACGACTGGAAATGGAAACTCTGAGTAAACGAACAGAAACTTCAGAGACAAGTATTTCCAACCGAATACAAGAGATGGAAGAAAGAATCTCGGACTCTGAAGATACTATAGAGGAAATAAACTCACAGATTAAAGAATTAAACAAATCTAACAAATTCTTAACACAAAACATTCAGGAAATCTGGGACACCATGAAAAGACCAAACCTAAGAATAATTGGGGTAGAAGAAGGAGAAGAATTACAACTCAAAGGCCCAGAAAACATATTCAACAAAATTATAGAAGAAAACTTCCCCAACCTAAAGAAGGATGTTCCTATGAAGGTACAAGAAGCCTACAGAACACCAAATAGACTGGATCAAAAGAAAGCATCCCCACGCCATATAATAATCAAAACACAAAACATACAGAATAAAGAACAGATATTAAGAGCTGCAAAGGAAAAAGGTCAAGTAACATATAAAGGGAAACCTATCAGAATTACACCTGATTTCTCAATGGAAACCATGAAAGCCAGAAGAGCTTGGATAGATGTGCTACAGACACTAAGGGAACATGGATGCAAGCCTAGACTATTATACCCAGCAAAGCTTGCATTCACCATTGATGGAGAAAACAAGATATTCCAGGACAAAAACAGATTTAAACAATACGCAGCCACAAATCCAGCCTTGCAGAAAGTAATAGAAGGAAAATCACAAACCAAGGAGTCCAACAATGCCCACAATAACTCAGGCATCTAGCGACCCTTCACCAGCACAACTAGAAGAAGGGAAACACATAAACTCTATTACTAAAAATGACTGAAGTTAACAACCACTGGTCATTAATATCACTTAATATCAATGGACTCAATTCACCTATAAAAAGGCACAGGCTAAGAGACTGGATACGAAAACAGAATCCAACATTTTGCTGTTTACAAGAAAAACACCTCAACCACAAAGACAGACACCTACTCAGAGTAAAGGGTTGGGAAAAGGTTTATCAAGCAAATGGCCCTAAGAAACAAGCGGGTGTGGCCATACTAATTTCCAACAAAGTTGACTTCAAACTAAAATCAATCAGAAGAGATGGAAAGGGACACTTTATACTCATAACAGGAAAAATCCATCAGAATGAAGTCTCAATCCTGAATATCTATGCCCCTAATATAAAAGCTCCCACTTATGTAAAAGAAACACTTCTAGAACTCAAGGCAGCCATCAAACCACACACACTAATAGTTGGAGACTTCAACACTCCTCTCTCACCAATGGACAGGTCAATCAGACAGAAACCTAACAGAGAATTGAAAGACTTAATGGAGGTAATGAACCAAATGGACTTAACAGACATCTATGGAACATTCCACCCAAATAGGAAAGAATATACCTTCTTCTCTGCGGCTCATGGAACCTTTTCGAAAATTGACCATATACTTGGTAACAAAGCAAACTTCCACAGTTACAAAAAAATATTAGTAACCACCTGTGTCTTATCAGATCACCATGGAAATTCAGAAAATCATTAGATCTTACTACAAAAGCCTGTATGCCACAAAATTGGAAAATGTAAAAGAAATGGACAGTTTTTTAGATAAATACCATATACCAAAGTTAAACCAGGACCAGGTAAATGCTCTAAATCGTCCTGTTAGTCGCAAAGAATTAGAAACTGTTATCAGAAACCTCCCTACCAAAAAGAGCCCAGGACCAGATGGTTTTAATGCGGAGTTCTACCAGAACTTCCAAGAAGATCTAATACCTATACTCCTTAAGGTATTTCATAATATAGAAACACAAGAGTCACTGCCAAATTCCTTCTATGAAGCTACAGTTACCCTGATACCTAAACCACACAAAGACTCAACCAAGAAAGAGAATTACAGGCCAATCTCACTCATGAACATTGACGCAAAAATTCTCAATAAAATACTGGCAAACCGAATCCAAGAACACATTAGAAAAATTATCCACTACGATCAAGTAGGCTTCATTCCAAAGATGCAGGGCTGGTTCAACATACGAAAATCTATCAATGTAATCCATCATATAAATAAACTGAAGGAAAAAAACCATATGGTCATCTCATTAGATGCTGAAAAAGCATTTGACAAAATTCAGCACCCTTTTATGATAAAGGTCTTGGAGAGATTAGGGATACAAGGGTCATTCCTAAATATAATAAAAGCTATTTACAGCAAGCCGACAGCTAACATCAAATTAAACGGAGAGAAACTCAAGGCTATCCCACTAAATTCAGGAACACGACAAGGCTGTCCACTCTCTCCTTATCTCTTCAATATAGTGCTTGAAGTTCTAGCAATAGCAATAAGACAACATAAGGGAATCAAGGGGATTCAATTTGGAAAGGAAGAAGTTAAACTTTCATTATTTGCAGATGATATGATAGTATACATAAGCGACCCCAAAAACTCCACGAAAGAACTCCTACAGCTGATAAACTCCTTCAGTAACGTGGCAGGTTACAAGATCAACTCCAAAAAATCAGTCGCCCTTTTATACACAAAGGAGAAGGAAGCAGAGAGGGAAATCAGAGAAGTATCACCTTTCACAATAGCCACAAATAGCATAAGATATCTGGGAGTATCTCTAACCAAGGAAGTGAAGGATCTATTTGACAAGAACTTTAAGTCTTTGAAGAAAGAAATTGAAGAGGATACCAGAAAATGGAAGGATCTCCCCTGCTCGTGGATTGGGAGGATCAACATAGTAAAAATGGCAATTCTACCAAAAGCAATCTATAGATTCAATGCAATCCCAATCAAGGTCCCATTAAAATTCTTCACAGAGATTGAGAGGACAATAATCAACTTTATATGGAAAAACAAGAAACCCAGGATAGCCAAAAAAATCTTATACAATAAAGGTTCTTCTGGAGGCATTACCATCCCTGACTTCAAACTCTATTACAAAGCTACAGTATTGAAAACAGCTTGGTATTGGCATAAAAACAGAGAAGTTGACCAATGGAATCGTATAGAAGACCCGGATCTTAAACCACAAACCTATGAACACCTGATTTTTGATAAAAGAGCCAAAAGTACACAATGGAAGAAAGAGGGCATCTTCAACAAATGGTGCTGGCATAACTGGATGTCAACCTGTAGAAGAATGAAAGTAGATCCACATCTATCACCATGCACAAAACTCAAGTCCAAATGGATTAAAGACCTCAATATTAATTTGAACACATTGAGCTTGATAGAGGAGAAAGTGGGAAATACTCTACAACAAATGGGCACAGGGAACCGTTTCCTATGCATAACCCCAGCTGCACAGACTTTAAGGGCAACATTGAATAAATGGGACCTCCTGAAGTTGAGCAGCTTCTGTAAAGCAAAGGACATTGTCACTAAGACACAAAGGCAGCCTACTGACTGGGAAAAGATCTTCACCAACCCTGCAACTGACAAAGGTCTGATCTCTAAAATATATAAGGAACTCAAGAGACTAGACGGTAAAATGCCAATTAACCCAATTAAAAAATGGGGCGCTGAACTGAACAGAGAATTCTCAACAGAAGAAGTTCGAATGGCCAAAAGACACTTAAGGTCATGCTCAACCTCCCTAGCTATCAGGGAAATGCAAATCAAAACAACTTTGAGATATCATCTTACACCTGTCAGATTGGCTAAAATCCAAAACACCAATAATAACCTTTGCTGGAGAGGTTGTGGGGTAAGGGGTACACTCATCCATTGCTGGTGGGAATACAAACTTGTGCAACCACTTTGGAAAGCAGTGTGGCGGTTTCTCAGGAAATTCGGGATCAACCTACCCCAGGACCCAGCAATTCCACTATTGGGAATCTACCCAAGAGATGCCCAATTATACAACAAAAGCATATGCTCATCTATGTTCATAGCAGCATTATTTGTAATAGCCAGATCCTGGAAACAACCTAGATGCCCTTCAGTGGAAGAATGGATGAAGAAACTGTGGAATATATACATGCTAGAATACTACTCAGCGGTAAAAAACAATGACAGCTTGAATTTTGCAGGCAAATGGATGGAAATAGAAAACACTATTCTGAGTGAGGTAACCCAGACCCAAAAAGATGAACATGGGATGTACTCACTCATATTCGGTTTCTAGCCATATTTAAAGGACATCGAGCCTATAAATTTGGGATCCTTAACAAGATAATAAGAAGGTGAACTCCCAAAAAAAGATATAGTAATCCTCCTGGATATTGGAAGTAGACACGATCGCCAGGCAAAATTGGGAACTTGAGGGTTGGGCAAGACTGGGCCAAGGGAAGATGGGGAGAGAAAAGTGTGAAGGGGAGAACGGGGGGAGCTCGGAGGAATGGGGTGCTTGGGATATAGGAAGGGTGGATATGGGAGCAGGGAAGCATATATCTTAATTTAAGGAGCTACCTGAGGGTTGTCAAGAGACTTGACCCTAGAGGGGTTCCCAGGTTTCCAGGGAGACGCCCCCAGTTAGTTCCTTGGGCAGCTGAGGTGAGGGAGCCTGAAAAGGCCAGTTCCTATAGCCATACTGATGAATTTCTTGCATATCACCATAGAACCTCCACCTGACGATAGATGAAGAAAATGACAGAGCCCCACATTGGAGCACCGGACTGAGCTCCCAAGGTCCTGATGAGGAGCAGAAGGAGAGAGAACATGAGAAAGAAAGTCAGGACCGTGAGGGAACCTCCATCTGGCGACAGATGGGGAAGGTGACTGAGCCCCACATTGGAGCACTGGACTGAGCTCCCAAGGTCCTGATGAGGAGCAGAAGGAGCGAGAGCTTGAGGGAGAAAGTCAGGAACGAGAGGGGTGCGTTCACTCATGGAGACGGTGGGACAGAACTAATGGGAGATCACCAACTCCAGTTGGAATGGGACTGATGGATCATGCGACCAAACCCGTCTCTCTGAATGTGGCCAACAGCGGGGGCTGACTGAGAAGCAAAGGACAATGGCTCTGGGCTCTGACTCTTCTGCATGGACGGGCTCTGTGGGAGCCTTTTCAGCTTGATCGATCACCTTCCTGGACCTGGGGGGAGTTGGGAGGACATTGGTCTTAGCATAGAGTGGGGAACCCTGATGGCTCCTTGGCCTTGAGAAGGAGGGAGGGGAGGTATGGGTGGAGCGGAGGGGAGGGAAGGGGGAGAAGGAGGGGAGGGAAGGGGGAGGAGGAGGGGAGGGAGGGGGGAGGAGGAGGGAAGGAGATGGAAATTTTTAAATATAAAAAAAAAATAAACCAGGAAAAAAAAATAAAAATAAAAAAAAAATAAAAAAAAGAGTAACTAATAAAGCCAATTAAAAGCAACTCAAATTGGAAGATATTTTACCCAACAGCACCCTCTTGTGGAAACAGAGGTAAACTAAGACCTAAATTGTCCCCAAATGCTCCTGGGATTTATTCATTCCTATGACTGGCTAGCAAATCAAAGTATGACTCAAAGGATAAACGAGCTTTTAAAATACTCAGCTAACAGACAGAAGGCATTACTTTGTTAAAGGATATAAATATGGCCTATAGATTGGATTTACTCATATGACAAATATTTACTATTAGTTTATGTTTAAGATATGTTGTGGGAAGGATAAAAGATGAAACATTTTTAGATACAGGCAAACTTACACTTTCTTTGATATGAGAGAGGTTAAGACATGCAACAATTACTAAAAGTAAATATAAGGGTCATCAAAGACAAAGTTCTATACAGTTCAGAAAATGGCATTACTACAGGGTTTGTGTTTAGAAATGAGGGATGGGGCACTAAATAATAATCATTTGTGAAGAAAACATAATTTGAAAAAGAGGTGAGAATCACAAAAAAAAAACTTAAGAAAGTTAGGTACATCCTTCAGTCAACATGAAAAGAAAAAGTAGGGGAAAAAGAAATAGGGAAACAGTACTGGGGAAATGAGTAATACAGATTGGCCAGAGAAGGCAAAAACTGCTTGAGGCTGCTTGTCTCAGAAGTTATAGGGAAGGACAGAGACCTGAGGGTGTTTGGGCATTTCTGGCAATGTAATAATACAAATGTACAAACGACCACTCATTGTTTTCATTTCACCTTAAACAAGCTTTTCTCATCTAAATCAGAAAGCACAGTAACATGCTATGTAAGTAGGGGAAAGGAATCACTTTTAGTGCTGTCTCTACTTACAACATCTTTGAAGACAGAACTATCTACTGTCTCCTCATATCACCCCAGCACTGTACACAGTAAAAAGAGGGGAAAATGTAATATAGAATTTAGAAATGTAGTTGTTGTAGAATAAATATTATTTTAAGATGTGATACATTTGTTTATGCTGTGGAATATTTGTTTTAATGATGCAAAGATGTGTTGCATTCTTCTATGTTGCATTTGTTTAACTCTATAAAGCTGTGTTACTTTGCCTGTCTAAAACACCTGATGGTCTAATAAAGAGTTAAACAGCCAATAGCGAGGCAGGAGAAAGGTTACGTGGGGCTGGCAGGCAGAGAAAATAAATAGGAGAAATCTGGGAGGAAAAAAAGGAGTGAGAAAAGAAGGGGCCAGCCACAGAGTAAGAGTGAAAGTCAGATACACAGAAGTAAGAAAAGGAAAAAGTCCAGAGGCAAAAGGTAGATGGGAGAATTTAAGAAAAGCTGGTGGCCGGGCGGTGGTGGCGCACGCCTTTAATCCCAGCACTCGGGAGGCAGAGGCAGGCGGATCTCTGAGTTCGAGGCCAGCCTGGTCTACAAGAGCTAGTTCCGGGACAGGCTCTAGAAACTACAGGGAAACCCTGTCTCAATAAAACAAAAACAAAAAACAAAAAAAAAAAAAACCAACAACAACAACAAAAAAGAAAAGCTGGCAAGAAACGAGCCAAGCTAAGGCCAGGCATTTATAAGAATAAGACCGTGTGTGATTTATTTGGGAGCTGGGTGGTGCCACCCCACCTCAAAAAAGCCAAAACTATAAAATAACCAACAAATAGTCAAAATTTTCCTGTAAGTTCATTAACACAACGATCTCAAAAGTTTTAACATGCCCCTTGACCTACAAGTTCTGTCTTTTCAATATTTACACTAAGGAAATATTCTGACATCAACAAAAAAAGCATATTTTCAGGTTTCATGGTAATATTCTTAGGTATATTCAAAAGTTAAAACACTCTAGGGCTAGAGAGATGGCTCAGTGATTAAGAATGCTTTCAGCTCTTCCAGAAGCCAAGTTTGATTCCTAGCAGCCCCATCAGGTAGCTCACAATCCAGCTCCAATAGAAATCAATGCCCTCTGGGGGTTCCTACGTAGGTACCTGCATGCACATGGTACACGTAAATTTTTTAAAAATGCTCTAAGTATCCAGTAAATAAATTAATGATATCCTATGCAGTTATAAAATATTGCTGTAGAAATATACATTTTACTGTATAATGACATATTACTAAATGCTAAAAAAGAGGTCACAAAACAGTAGCAATTATATGATCTCATTTTTTGCTCCTAAAAGACAAAATACAATACAAAGACGTAAAATGGTACAAAGGATGATTTTGGGTGAATGGAGCTCTACTTTCTGTCTTTTTAGCTTGTGTGATTTTCTAAAATGTAATATTCTTGTAGGGTGCAGTTATATACACCAGTAATCCTAGCACTTGGGCAACAGAAGCAGGATGATTTCAAATTTGAGGCCAGTGTGAGTTAATGAGACCCTGTCTCAAATCAAAACCAAGTACTAACAATAAAATCTTTCTACTGAGAAAATGAAAATGTAGAGTATTTAAGAAAGGACTCAGTCACTCAAAACTTCTAATAAGCCACAGGGTGGTTCCTCAAGCTGGGCCAGGTCTCTGACCTGCCACTTCTTCTACACTTTCATCTCTAACATCCACATGCTGTCAGCTTTTAATCACCTGCTGAAAAGTAATACCAGATGAATTAAATTAGCTCCTGTGGGACTGGACAGAACCAATAAGACCTGCCAACATCTCAGGTCCAGTCCCCTAAAATGACAAGTGACATTAAGTGTGGGGAGGGACGTAGCTAAACAGCCGGAAGTCTGAGAGCTAGATCCTCATATGTGCCTATCTTGATCAGGTATTTACAGCACTTTACCCTAAGATTCTGCAACTATAAAATGGAGACAATGACTTTTGTGAAATGTATTTAAACTAATATAAGCAAAATGTTTACTGAGCACGACACTCAACAAGTGACCGGTTAAAAGTCATATAAAAAGGGCTGGAGAGAATGGCTCAGAGGTTAAGAGCACTGCCTGCTCTTCCAAAGGTCCTGAGTTCAATTCCCGCAACCACATGGTGGCTCACAACAATCTGTAATGAGATCTGGTGCCCTCTTCTGGCCTGCAGGCATACAAGGAGGCTGAACACTGTGTACACAATAAATAAATAAATCTTTAAAAAAGTCATGCAAAAAGAAAAACAAAAATTTACCTCGCATTTTCCATCGCATTCGAAGATGAAACTAGCTTTTCTTCCAACATTGCCACTTTCTTCCTTAGTTTGGTCTCTCTGTCTTCTGCAGCCAAAGCTTCCCGGGTATAAGAATCTTCGGACTCTAAGAGGTGGTCGCGCAATCTTTGGAGCTCCTGGTTTAACCGGGACTCTTTGTCACGTAAGTGTTGAACCTAGGGAGAGGACCTTTCTTTACTTTTCTTTCATGCAATGTCCCTTCCCATAAAACACTTACATCATTAAATTATTCCATATTATGGAAATGTATTAATATATTAATATTAATTATACATAAGTACCAATATGTAATTATAACAGTTAATTATAACATTTATGTTAAATAATTCTTAATTATAATATATTTTAATTAACTATATAAATAACATGTTTTACTTAGTTATAACCAGTATAATTATTATTATAAATACATTATGTATTATATATAAAACAATATATTAATACACTAATGTCTCACATTTACCAGGAAAACTTCTCCCCAAATTACATTTTAAAAGATTCAAATGGAAACTTTACATTTGTAAGGTCTCATCTGCACAGTTATAACAGAAATAGAACACAGAAGTAATGGGCTCTTATAGCAGAGTAAGTTTTTAGTAAATCTCATGCAGTGAGATAATACACAAGGTATGTATCACAGTTAATCTTTCAAAAACTAAATTTAGTGTACCCCACTACAGCACATCAGAGGAAGAGAAAAATCACAAGATGACCATTTGCATTAAACTGCAGTTACTAAACAGACAGCGTGTGTCACTATCCATTATAGTGCAATACCTCACTCTGTAGGGTACTGTTTTCCATTTGCTTCTGTTTCAGGGCCAACATAACTTGGTCTCGCTCCTGCTGGAATGTAACTGTCTTCTCCTGCATTGATTTAACTGCATTTAAAAGTTGATTTAACTCCCCAGCCTTGCCCTTTGGAAAGAAACAATTTTAGCTTTAAAGAATAATAGATTTTTCAAAATGTCATTTTCTTCATTAAATAATTTTAAAATATAGTTAATAATAACATCAACGAAATCCAAAAATGTCCTGCGAAAGACGATCTGAAGGAGTTTAAGGAGACATGACATCTAATGTGGTATCCTACACAGCCCTGCACCAGAGGACACACGGCGAGAACTGAAGGGTCAGTAAGCATGAACTTGCACTGCTGCAATGTTGGTTCATCATCTTAATAACTCCTGAAATACATAAGACAGGACCAATAAGAGATGCTGTGTGTGAGGTTGATGTAAATTCTCTTCACAATCTCTACAACTCATCTATAAACCCAAAGCTGTACTAAAGGAAACATTTATTAGAAATGTTTTAAAGAGGCTTGGTGCTGCTTCAACTTGATGTGCTAGGCTTTCCTGACTCCCCATTGGAGGCCTTACCCTTTCTGAAGAGTGGGTGGGGGTGAAGGGAGGAGAAGGAGAGGGAACTGTGGTTGGTATATAAAATGAATAAAAAATATTTAAAAATTAAAAAAATTTTAAACAAGCAAACAAAAAATGTTTTAAAGAGAGCCAGGTGTGGTGGTACATGCCTTTAATTCCATCAGAGGTCACTGGATCTCTGTGAGTTTAAGGCCATCCTGGTCTGCATAGTAAGCTCTAAACAAGCCAGAATTACATAAGACTCTATCTCAAGAACTTCCCCCTTACACACACACACACAAATGTTTTCAAGGGGTCTAGAAATCTATGTTATTGGTAGAGGACTTGCCTAGCACATTTGAAGAGGCCAAAGTTTCAATCACTAGTACTTAAAAAACAAAATATAGAAAAAGGAAAGAAACATTTTAAGAGAGTAGTACATCGGAGATATGAAGGGGAAAATGTGAAAAATCAGGGGAGACTTTTACCTTGGGAGTATAACACAGAAGAAGAGAGAGGAGGAAGTAAAGAAACAACACTAATGCATTTGAAAACACTATAGAGAAATATATATATATATATATATATATATATATATATATATTTATTTTTTTTTTTTTTTTTTTTTTGACAGGGTTTCCCTGTAGTTTCTAGAGCCTGTCCTGGAGCTAGCTCTTGTAGACCAGGCTGGCCTCGAACTTAGAGATCCGCCTGCCTCTGCCTCCCGAGTGCTGGGATTAAAGGCGTGCGCCACCACCGCCCGGCTGAGAAATATATTTTGTTTACATAAAAATATAGGGATGTGTGTGTATATACATACATATAGTTTAAAGTAAGTCATACTATTTGGAGTTATACTACAATGTCTCCTACAAGAGCCACAGCCTACCCTACAAAGACCCCAGTGTTAGGTGTTGGACAGCTTCCTTTGAATTGTTGGTCAAGAGGGTCCAGGAGACCCCAAACAGCACTGACATTGCACCTGAAGATAAACCCATTGCTGAAGACACCACACACTTTGGACATAGGACTGGAGGAACTGAACTGGCACTGACCTGAAGCCTCTTCCTTGAGCACTAGGCTCTCAAAGTGTCTAAAGGTGGATGCAAGAGACATAAGGAGAAAAGCATTTAATACTCCTACCCATCTGCAAAGGTATGGACGAGAGGGAACAGCCCTCTAAGATATCACCAACAGGATATATGTTGGGAGTAACAGACAGCTGTCTAATAGGACTTATGGCCTGCTATGTAAAGGGGGAGTCATTCCTGGTAGTGTAAACCTAGACAACTGCTCGTGGTTAGGGAGTCATAGCCCTCGAAGAGAGCCTACTATTCCCACACCACTAAACCAGCGTAATTCCTAAGTCCATTCTAAAACTTACCCTTAGACCCACAGATAACTGTCAATTTCACCCCTCAAAGAAGCTTATGTTTGCAATGGATAGAGACGAGTATGTAAATTCACAACTGGTCAAACTAAAAGAGAGTAACTGACTGTGAGGTGCCCACCCCAATTAGTTTATCAAAACATAACTTCCACACCTAAGGTTCAGGAGCAACTTGGAAGAGGGGGAGTAATAAAATACATGCTCTGTAAGGTGGCACACCATCAGGCTGGTGATCAAAAAGTCTCGGATTTCAGATTTTGGACCATTTCTGATTCTGGACTAAAGCTACTAAACCAGTATAGGTTAAGCAAAGGCATCCTTAAATTACGTAAGAAAATAATTTAAAATTATTTAGCTTATACTAAATATGCTCAAGTAAAAGAATGCTTAAGGTATGTGGTGTTTTAAAAGAAAATGGCCCCCAAAGGCAGTGAAACTATTAGGAGGGATGGCCTTATTGGAGTGGTTGTGGTCTTACTGGAGGAAGTGTGTCACTGTGAAAGCAGTCTTGAGGTCTCATATATGCTCAGTCCATACCCAGTCTCAGTTTCACTTCCTGGTTGCCTTTGGATCAAGATGTAGACTTCTCCAACACCATGTCTGCCTGCACGCCACCATACTCCCAGCAGCCATGCTCCCTGCCATGTGATAAAGGACTAAGCCTCTGAAACTGTAAGTCACCACCTCAATTAAATGTTTTCCTTTTAAAGAGTTGCCATGGTCATGGGTGTCTCTTCACAGCAATAGAAATCCTAACTAAGACAAGGCAGATCTTTAATAATATCTATATAATTTAAGATATATAGATGTCAATACAATAGAAGGAAATGGCACCAGATGGCAAAACTGCATAAAAAAGCACATACAGTGTAACAAGACACTTATTGTTCCATCTCCCAGTTATGCTCTTAGAACCATAACATACTACACCATTGTCAGAACAGTGGGAAGGTCCATGCTCCAAAGCCTTTTAAACCAATTAGACTGGTACAGACCAGTACTATTAAAGCTGAGATCTCTGAAAGGCTTAGGCTAGCTTCATACAGTAGTCAAGGCTGATTCCTGATCCTCCTGCCTCCATCTCCCTAGTGCTAGGATTATGTGGACTGCCGTGCCTGGTCAAACAGTGTACCTTTCAAATCAGATAATCCAGGACTCTTAAAGGAGAATGTGACATTCTGAAGCCTGTACCTAGCAGCAAATACATGTTCAAGAAGCAGATGCTGGACAGGGGATATAACTCAGTGGCACAGTGCCTCCCTAGTAAGCACGAGGCCCAGGTTCAATGAGGCCAGCACTGCCAAAAGAAGAAGAAAAAAATAAACTGTTGTTGAATATTGCATTGGTCTGCCTATCATTCCCTTTCCAAATTTCTACTACTAAAGTGCATAACACCAAAGACACGCTACAGTACTTACCAAACTATAACAAATCTTCAGTAGTTCTTATCACACCAAACACATAACATAGCCACTAAAACAAGCTCACTAAAGGAGCTTAGGGTGAGCATGCAAGCCACTGAACACATCTAAAGCTACTGGCACTTTTCATAGAACTGCTATGGCTCTCCATTTTAAGAGTGAATAAACAAACCAGTATGACCCAAACATACCCAGAGTTCTATAAGTGAAGAGCAGGAACTGGGGTATTGACAGAGCCTATTCTATCTAAGGAACTACTTCAAACATGCTTCAAACCATGAACCGATCCATTAGAGTCAATTCACGGCCAGCAAGATGGCTCAGTGGAGAAAAGTAGCTAAGCCCAATGACTTGATTTTTGATCCAAGAAACTCAGAGAGTAGAGACCCTCGAAAGATACTCTCTGACTTAGATGTGTCCACTGTGCCAGGAGCACACACACATAACAAATAATAAATATTATATAAAGTCAACTGAATAGATCACCCAGCATATTTTTATAATAGTTTATCACATGTTACATGGATAATTTGGGGTTTCTGCAGCTTTTTTTTTTTTGTTTTTTGTTTTTTGTTTTTTTGTTTTTCGTGACAGGGTTTCTCTGTAGCTTTGGAGCCTGTCCTGGAACTAGCTCTGTAGACCAGGATGGTCTCAAACTCACAAAGATCCGCCTCCCTCTGCCTCCCGAGTGCTGGGATTAAAGGCGTGCGCCACCACCGCCCGGCTGGTTTCTGCACCTTTTCAGTTTCTTTCATATATACACAAATATATACATACATTTTAAAAGTAGTATTACAATAGCTCATGATCAAAGATATCTCTTAGGGCTTCCCTTTCATTCACAAATCTTTAAAATGTTGGCCATTTATAGAAGCTACTAAAATGTGCCTAAAATGCGATCAAAGTGACTTCAAAACTTCCCTCTGATCAGCTGAGAAAATAGCTTCTAAATAGAATGCTTGCCATGCCAGGCAGTGGTGGCACACACCTTTGATCCCAGCACTCAGGAGACAGAGGCAGGAGGATCTCTGTGAGATAGAGGCGAGTAAAAAAAAAGAACCCAAAATACCTTTAAATAAGTAGTCCTAAGTGAGCAAGGTCAGACTTCCTCAGAAACAGTAGCAATAAAGTAACTAACCCATTAAAAAGGCTCCTTGGTCATCAACATTTGTCTGCATACTCCACTGAGAACATACCTGTTCTTTTTCTTTCAAGAGTTGTTCAAAAGCAAGAGCCTTCTCTCTCATCGAATGGCATTCAAACTCTTTTTCTCGCAACATCACGGAAAACTTCATGTTGGTCTCTTGTAGCGCCTGGTATTCTGTTTCCTTCCCCCTGGAAGTTTCGATTATTTTTTCATTTTCCCCCTTTAATTTAGAAATGTCCATTTCTAAAATCAATATCCTCTCCTTCAAATTTGTCACTGCTTGTCTCAGAAGCTCATTTTCATTCACTTTGTTAGTGAAATTTTCATTTGAAGAATGCAATTGGTCACTTTTGGCTTTGATTAAGAGGTCTTTTTCCTTAAGTAAGTTTTGTAAAACCTCTTGTTTCTCCTTCAGCTGCTTGATTTCCAAATCGGTTTGTTTGTGTTCTCTTCTCCCTACCTCTGAGGAGGCAGCCACGGACTCTGACAGTCTCTGGTTGTTTTCCTGGAGTGTTCTGATTGTGGCATCTTTTTCCTGTAGTGACCTTCTCAGGTCATCCAGTTCTTGTTGAAGCAACTGAGAGGACTCACACGGCCCAGCAGACTGGCTTGTCTTCAGAGGCTCTGCTGACTGAGTGGTAAGTGATGAGCCAGAAGAGAGCTGGGGTGACATAATATCAAGTTTTCCTAAAAGAAGGTCCTTGGTGTTACAAAGCTGCCCTATGCTTTGCTGAACTTGTGCCAATTCCTGCCCAAAATTCTTCAGTTTGGTTTCATTCTGCTCATAACTTTGAATAAGGCCTGTGTAATCTACTTGTAATTTAGAATTGTTATCACTATCAACCAAAACTTGGGCCTGAAGTTGATGGAGCTCTTCCTGAAGCTGGGCTGACTCATGCTGCATATTTTGGACGGTGGTCATCACCTGCTGTTTCCACTCTTCCATCTTCTTCACTTGCTGTTTTAGCTTGTCACGTTCCTGTAAGAGCTCCTCAAACTGGTTACTATTGACTCCTCCAGAAGTTTGCAACACTGTCAGCAGGGTCTGGCACTTCTGACTCAGTGCATCTATTTCAATGTCTTTTTCTCGAATAATCCGTGATAAATTCTGAATAGTTTCTTTAAACATATCTTGACCACTACTTTCAAATCTAGCAGACATTTTTTTATTCTCATCTTGCAACTTAATAAGGGCTGCTTCTTTGGCACTAATAATATCTATCATCTTGTGATAGTCTGTTTTCAGCTGGCTATTTTCCCTTGTCTTCTCATTTAAGACAACCATGACTTTCTCTCTTTCCATAGCGTAGGCATGCAGCTGCTGCTGGAGGTATGCAACATCTTGAGAATAGGAAACTGAGGAAATCCTGGCATGAAGCGCTTGTATCTCCAAGTCTTTCTGCTGGATAATCTGAGTGAGCTTGCCAACTTCATCTTTGGACAGCTGATCTATCTGTTTAGTTAAAGACAGATTCTTTTCATTCAGAAGCTTAATCTCCAGCTCCCGATCTTTTATCCCCTTCACTAACCTTTCCATTTCAGCTTTGGATAAATCATGCTTTTCACTTTCATTTTCTATATTAAGGCTCTGAACTTCTGTTTCTTGAAAAATATCAGAATTCTCTGTTGGAATGCCCCGTCTTTCTTCATGCAACTGGGCTTTTATTTGTTCAACTGTTTTTTGCAAGTTCTTAATTTCCTCATCTTTTTCTAAAAAGAGCTGGGTGTGTGTGATACTCATTTGTTCATGCTGGTATCTTAACTCATCCATTTCTTTCTTCTGCTCCTGTAGAGACTGGAGCAGTTGCATTTTATTCTGGTTTTGATCTTCAATCATCTTCTGGTGCTGTTTAATTTCTTCTTCCAAATTATCCTTGATGACGTGGAGCTTAGACAGCTCAGACTCTAGCTCTGTGGTGCTGTCAAGGGTTCTACGCTCAAGCACGGGCATAGTCCGACTCTGCTGTTCCCTGAGCCGCTCCAGTTCTTCTTGCAAGTGGTTGTTCTCTTCTTTCATGGATCCAAGACTTCTATCCTTTTCCTCTACCGTCTGCCTTAGAGCCTCATTGTTTCTTAAGGCCTGAGCACATCTGTCCAATTCCTCCTGCAGTTCTGAACTGTTTTCTTTAAGTTTCACAATACAATTTTCTTTTTCGTTTATAAGTCGTGTCAGTTGTTTCTGCTCTTCTAAACTAGACAATAAAGTTTCCTTCATTTGTTGATGTTCAGTATCCATTTGCTCAATACTTTTTTTGAGCCCTGCTATTTCAGAGTCTTTTTGCTGGCTGAGCCGAATTAAGTGCTCATGTTCCAACTGTAAGGCAGAGGTACTCAGGCTGCGTGCGCTGGACAGTTCCTCAATAGTTTGCTTGTATTTGTTCGCTTCCTCCAACAGCCTCTTTTCAGCTCCACACAATTCTGCTTCTAGCTGTGCCTTTTCGCATTTCAGAGTCTCCAGCAAGGCAGTTTTTTCCAGAGAAATCTGGTTGTTGCCAGCAATAGATTCTTCCAACTGATTTCTTACATCCTCACATGCTACAACCAACTTTTCATTTTCTGTTCTGAGATCAAAAGCAACTTGCTTCAAATGTTCATTCAGCTC